>NW_026294617.1:60321400-62721400 GCF_007827085.1 Peromyscus californicus insignis | reverse complement strand
TAAGCAAGGATAATACAGAAAAGGAGGCAAGTGAGAAGGTGAACTGGAGGACAGAGGACTTGTGATCCTGAGTGTTCCTCACTGAGGACTTGAAGGAGCTCAGAGGCAGGAAGCGCTGTGTGGATTGACCAAGCTTCCTGTGTGAGGAGCGTGCCAACACTTTCCATGTGCCTCACTAGGCTTTCAAGAGGAGAGTTCCTCTGAGTGTCTTATAGGCTGGAAAGTTGGGGTGAGGCACGCAGTTGTTCTTTCTGTGGTTCTGCCACAGTCTGGTGAGGAGAAGAAGATGAGCATAGCTAAATGGAGCCTTTCTGGGATTTCCTTTTCAGATCCACTCCACTTTAAATTGTTGAGTTCATTTTCAAATATGAATTCTGTGCCTGCCTCTCTATCCTTTCCTCCGTGTCAAAGGCATTGGCTGGCATAAATTATAAAGACAATAAATGAGAAAGAAAGAGTGGGGAGGCAGGGAGGAGCTGCGGAAGGAAGAGAGAGTACAGGGAGAGGAGAAATGGGGAGAGAGGGATTCCTGCTGCCTGACAAGTGGTTCCGTTCTACTCCAGTGAAAGCGCATCCCAGTGCATCCCAGGCCTATAAGGACCTTCTAATTCAGGGAGAGGTATTAGCAGCACATTGGGCCACCAATCTGAAGCATATTCTCCCATCTGCTTTTACTGTAATCATAATGGCACTGTAACTCCTATTTCTTAGTGCTTGACACCGCTCAAATGGCTGGGAACTCAGGAGAGAAGAGCACTTTTGCAGACCTGGTGCTTACACACTTCTGTACTCAAGGTTTGCAGTGTCCCAAAGCCCTCTTTACAGTCTCTTTCCTCCTAGGCCTTTAAAGGCTAGTTAGTGTTCCCTTCAAAATGCAAAACCCACTTTCCCCCCACATCCCCGCTCCAGGCTTTGCCTCAAGCACTTGTCTCTGCATGAAATTTCCTCCCTGCTCCACTTCAGTCTGATTAACTGTTACCCATAATTCACTTCTGTGAATAAAAAGACCCCGTGCAGCTTGCCTCGCTAAGCTGTCCCTCATGAGTCCTTAGCTAGAGGAATCTTCCCGTCTTTTGAATTTTCTAATCACTTTCCTGTATTACTCTAATTCTGACTCTTCTGTATTTGATTTATTTATGTGTCACAAACCTTGCTGCTTGGTGAAATGGACATCCTTGAGGGAAGTGGGGAGTAAGAGCCGCAACTCCGTACCTCCATGAGGAACGGAGGAGATGGAGAAGGGTCCAACAGTAGGAAAGGGCTCACAACACTGAGAAGTACAATGTACAGCAAAGTGGGACACTGGAATGTCCATAAAAGTTGAAACAGGGAGAGAACATAAATAGCTCCATGAATGAGTATTTATTAAGCCAAAGTCTTACATATCTTTCAAATCCTACTTAATCCACACATACCATTTGGGCTAGGGCTTAATGACTGGTTATTTTTCTCTATTTCTGTTCTCACTTCTTTTATAAATTGAGCCAAAAGTTTGAAATAAAGTTATTATAGGTCTAGGATACACATTCTACAGCCAAGAAGAAACCCCACCCATTTGTGTTTTCTGAGACTGACCCAATTTAGGAAATGGGCTCAATTTAAATACAATATTACATCATTCAAATATAAAGCCACTTATGCATCTTACTAAATTGTTTTTTTTTTCCATAAAACTATGACGCCCCTTCAGTTTCCAGACGGTATCTTCTTGTTTCTAGACAATGTTCCTCCTTCATGGCCTCTTTAAGCTCTTCTGCCCTTTAAGCATGGTCAATGCCTAATGGTGGGAAATTTTTTTCCCATACTGCAGTTAACTCTTCCAAAGACGTATTTCATTTTTCATTAGTAGTTTTGCTTTTAAAATACCATTTCCCTAACCCATATTTTGCAGTTACCAATTCCGAAGCACGACTTCTCACAGCAACAGCTTCTCAAAATGAGGGGATGACAGAGGTGACTGTCTTTTCTTCCATTCTCCCCAGCCCCTGGAAAGGAGTAATGGAAACTTGGCACATCGCCTCAGGAGGCCGGCTCATATCTGCCTCGGACAGAACAGAACTGTATAGAAAGAAGCAGCTAGTACGAGAAGAGATAAAGGGTAGAAAAGGGAGTGCTTACGAGTGGCTAAGGTCTGAGATGAGGAAGAGGAGAAGGTGGGTACCAAAGCAGGCACGCTTCAGTTTTCTTCAAGAAGAAATCTCATCAGAAACGGTATTATCTGCTGCCCTTTCTTTAAAGAGTCTGAAGTGTATGTCTGCATTGGGTCTGAGACTCGGATCAATGACATCTGATTTGATTTAAATTTCATTTGAATAAACAATCTACATATGTCCTGAAAGAATAGGGTCTCAGACAGGATTTTTGAATCCTAAGTCAGTCATTTGTAAATTGTGTCAAATGAGGCTAGTTGTCACTTCTCGGGGTTGCTGGGAAGATTTAAGAAAATGATGTAGAGAAATAGTTGATGCCTGAGCTATAGTAAGTGCCCGATAAACTCAGTGGTGATCACTAGTTCTCAGTTTCCTTCCCACCATCCTTTGACCATCAAATGGTGGTTCTATTGTCATGCAATGTGCTTCCAGAATGTTCCTCCACACATCACTGTCAGAGTTGGAGTGAGGCATGTCTCCATGGACTGACAAGGCAGAGTGACTTCAAAAATTTGTGGACGATTTTTGGAAAGTAAAGGTTACAGGGTTCTCATTTTTACAATACTGTTTCCAGGACAGCGGCACACTGGTCATTCTTATTCCAGTGAGACCCAAAAGGATCCTTCCCCGGCCCTGACTGCCAGCTTGTCATAACATCATACTAATTCAGTGTGTAAAGAAGTACAGTTCTCCAGTCCTCCTCTGATCTAAGGTGTGAGCTTAATCATGCACACCCCAAACTCATTGAATTCTTCTGCTAAACAAAAAGCCTTCAGCACAGGTCTGTCCATCTCAGACTGCAGGCCACAGATTTAAAGGGACAGGGTCTCCTTTTACATCACCAAATACATAGGCAAGACTGTGCTTTCCACTTGAATCTGCTTCCTGCTAGATGAGATGGACGGGGAATAGGAAACACATGTATGGACATGAGTCCTCAGTGTATCTGCCTTTTGGGAGGACTAGAAACAGAAACAGAGCTGTAAATAGACTGTCATGCCTGAGAGCAACCTCCATTTTCCATTCTGGATTGATTTTAAATATGGTATCATTCCCAGAACAGTTAAGCACAGTTCAGCTTTTACCTACCCATCCTTCCCCCACTTTGATTTTAATCATTCTTTTAAATCAGATGGCATGCAAGATTCTAACATTGGACTCTGCCAAAAAATAAAAATTAAAAAAAAAAACTCATAAGCACAAATCTGTTAATAGTTAGTGACAGTTTATATGGGTACATATTTTAAGTACTTCATATTTGACCAAAAAAAAAAAGGGGGGGAGACAGTACATTATGTGAAAGACGCTTCATTGCTGACTCTGACAATGATGTGTCGAGGTGTAGTCCAGATCTAGAGACCCATAGATCGTGACAGTAGAAAGAGCTGGAACTGTGGCGGGCAGAGGCAGGAAGGTGGGGGTGGAAAATGAGCCCTGCAAACAAGCCGTTTTCATGGAGCCCTTCTGTTTGTAAATAAACACATTTTGTTTTGGTTTGGAGTTGCTATTTTTAAGACCCCGTGGAGATAAAAATCGTATTTGATGAGGAACAGGGTTTCGTCGTGAGGTGAAAACACAATGCCAGCAGAGGGAGTTGGTGACAAGGAGATCCATACCCCAAAGCTGACTCCATCAGTAATGGTAGCCTTCGGTGGCTGTGCAGCCTACGAAGTCAACTCCAGCTGTGCCCCGAACGTTCTGCTGAGGTTTCCATAGCTCCAAGCTGTTTCCACTCAAATGGAGAAACCTAAGGGTCCCTCTGGGAGCAAAAGACCAGAAAGGGAATTCCAAGCCGCTATGAATGAATTGTGAGAACACATAAATCCATAGGGCGTTTCGCCCTACACAGGCAACCCATGGAGAAACCACCAGCGGGTTTTACTTACAAAACCCAGAAGATCTGCTTTCCAAGTGATGAAGCTTCCAAGACCAGCCCTTATTGTTGGGAGATGGAAGTATAGCCAAAGTTTTTACGGCGAAAGCCCTGTCTCCAACAATACCAACAAGCCAAGCTCTTCCACTCCCTCCCAATATGCCAATTAGCAGGATGAGTAACCGTGAAAAGTAGAGGGAAGGGAGTCATTCTGTATGACTACACTGGAAAGAGGTACAAATAAGTTTGTCCTGTGTGACTTCTAGATCTGTCTTCAGGGTATTGACATGAGCTCTCACAGGAAACAAGAAGAATGTGCGACTCAAGCAGCCCTGGTCTAGGTGTGATCTTGACCGTCATCTCAGCTCCGTCTAGAAGGTAGGTGTGAAGGAACAAGGTGGCTTTCAGAGCAGGGCCACTTTTGCTTTGGACACAGTCTCACCTTTAGGGAAAACTGCCCTTATTTGGGGAGTGATCTGCCCCGTAAGCTTTTGTTTCTCATGGAATCCATCATGACCACAGGCTTAGGACAATAACTTATCTGGGTGCCTTCGACCTTGAAGAATGAAACTGAATAGCATGCTGATCTGCAGAGGTGGACAGATGACCCAGATGAAAGGTGACAGATGCAAAATGAAGGTAGAAGTGCCTGGCTTTCCTCCTGTTTCTAGTTACCTTTTGGCCCAGGTGAGACGTCAATGCTTTTCAGCCAAAGCAACTTCTAAATGCCTGTTTGATGAGGACTCTACAGAATTGCTTTCAAAAGGCAGGTTACCCAGAAGCCAGAAGAGCACTGTACTCCTTGGGGCTCACTCACCATCCATCTCCACTCTGGGACGTGAGTTTAATAAGGTTACAGAGGAGAGCTGAAGATGCTTGGGAGTGTTGCCCAAAGCCTTTACCATTCCTAGTGTTCACACATGTAGATCAAATATTACAGCACTTTATGATGGCACTTCAAAGGCAACACAAACGCACTCAGAAGGCCAAAAAAAGTAACCAGAGTTCTGTGTGCTTTTTCAAAAAAGAACACCTTCCAAATCCTTCTTAGGTATCTTTCCTCCTTTCCCCAAGTCTTGTACTTCTTATGGCCATGGGATCCTTTTTCCTCTCCAACAATGTGCTGCTCTCATATTACCTATTCCTTTATACACAACACTACTACACAGTTCTCTCCCATCCCTCCCAGATCCTAACTTGTGATCTCCCAACTGCACAGGATGCTAGAAAGTGAAAGGTCAATTATTTGAACCCATGCCTTTCCACCTCATTCACAGCCATGAGACTTCCAGTCAGAGGATCTGAACCCCAATCCTCAGGGCTGCGAAGCAAACCCTTAGCCCACTAAGCCTCTCCTACCTTCTCCATTAGTTTTAAAGGTTAAGTGCCTTGCATTAAAACCCCAGTTGGTTTTAATTTCCTTCCAATGTATTGATTTCTTAATATTTTGATGCAGACTCTTGTATCTATGCTCGTGAGACACTAATTATATATATTATAATATATGTATTCATTATATTATATAAATCTTGTACATATAAAAGTACATTAAGCTACTGAAATTTTTCTTTTATTTTGCATCAGTTCTGTAGTTAGACATTTGACCGTTTCATGTAGGTTACCAAACTTATTGATATGAAATCTTGCACATTACATTTTCAGTGTACATAGATTCTGTGATTACATCCTCACATTTATTGCTGCTATTGATAATTTATTTTATCCTTTTCTTGATTGTTCTTTCTAGGGGCTCATCATTTGAAACCTTACAAAGAACCATTCCCGTGTTCATTTTCCCTAATCTTATGTCCTCATTCTTGGGATTTTTTTTCTCTTTACAAATCCTTCATTCAATGCATTTCCTTCCCCCGTCTTGTATCTTTCTTTTCTTATATAAATATATATTTGTCTATCAACTGCTTTTAATGCATACCACAAAGTTAATGTGTTTTATTATCACTAAATTCAAAACATTTTCCAATTTTCGTTTCAATTTCTTCTCTGACACATCAATTCTTTAAGTGTGCCATTTCATTCTGGAACACTCAGCTTTTCTCTAAAGCTAGTTGAATTTAAATCCATGTGGTCATAGAACATAGTCCATGTCTTGAGTAACTTAAGTGTTGTGAGGCTTTTGTGATCTGCACTGAACAGCCTATGTGTCCTTGCCAACACTGTGTGCTCTTCATTGTTGAATAGGAGTTCCTGTGAGTGTTCGTATGTCAAGAGGAAGACTGCTGGTGCTATTTTCTTGTCTGTCTGTCTATCTTCCTGTCTTTCTTTGTGTGTCTACTTGACCCATCAATTACTTGTTCCATTATTCTGATTAGAATTTTTATCACGGATATCGGCCTCTTTGCTTCAAGATTTCCACTGAAATACTTTTTATAGATTCTAATGTTTGCTAGCATTGGCACACAGGCTCTCATTAGAGCCATGATTTCATTCAAACCCTTGAACATAATTAAATAACTGTTTTAAAGCCCTCATCTGATAAATGTGACTGTTGTGATTTGGGTAGGGATCTATTTCTCAAGTTTTCATAATCAATCACATTTTTCTGGTTCTTTACATGTCTGGTAATATTTTAGTGTCCATTGGATATTGTGTGTGTTATAATATAAATAGGCTAAACTGTATTGCCTTCCTTTATAGACTTGACACTTTGTCGCAGGACCTCTTACTTGAAGGATTAGTCCTAGGGTATGGCCTTTCTCTAATCTTAAAAGACCATCCCAGTTGTTGAGAAAGGGCTCTTCACCTCATTGGTAGAACTCCAGCATCTTCAAGCATCAGACAGGTTCCAGATCTATGGTGTCTATTCTTCTCCCTTTAGCAAAAGCTCTGCTGAACTCCGAGAACTTGCCCACATCTGTACAGGGCAAGCCTTGGCCACAGACCTGAGCCTATCACAGATCTAGGGGACTCTTCCAATCAACTTCCTTTTCCGAAGTTTAGCCACCCTGAGTCCTAGTTACTGCCTCTCAGTTCAACAAGACCACCATTAGGCTTGGGAGCTACCTTGTCCACCACAACCAGAAAAGTACGGTGAGTCAGAGAACCACAACAGACAAGGGCCCATCTCATATGCTGCTTTTCTCTCAAGCCCCCAGGCCTGCTCTGCCTACTGCCCAACACCTGGAAACAGTTGTCTCATACATTCTGCTTGGTTTTATGTTCGGAATGGAGAGACAAGCCCAGTATCTGTTACTCTGTCATAGCTAAAATGTAAATGATACTTTACATGTTTTTCTAGTGAGAACCAATCCCACACATGGATGTTAATGACTTAATTCCTTCATCTAGCTTACTCCTAGAAACTCCTTTGGAGTCCTGACAAACCGATTACACAGTTTACTCTCAGAGGAGTGATGTATTACATTTTCTTTTGGAAAGTGAATCTCTTCTGAGCTGCAGCACAATCCCCCCCCCCTCCTTTCCCCTTTTGGCTGTTTGCTGCTCCACATTGCTAATTTCCCAATTGCACTTGACTGCATACACCAGAGTTTCTGCTCAGCTTGGAGCTGGGATAATAGTGACTTTCATGGGAAGGACATGATCACACCCTACTCTAGCCCCACCCCCCAACTCTGAGGACTTATCTCTTACAGAAGACTGAAGGTGTTAAGCATGGGCAATCCTTTTTCTGTGAAGGTATTGGACACCAAATGCTACAGGAAAGAGCGAGGCAGTCTCACTCCCAAAGCACTAGACAGCCTTGAAGTGGCCTGAGGTATGGTAGGGTTCATAATGAGTCCTAAAAGAAAACACCCATGGAATCATGGGACTGACAATACACACACTCAACTTATGCAAATTCTGAACTTGAGGGATTGGGGGTTTGTAGATTCTTCCCTTATGTGGGTTTCCCAAACACAGGGCCTGGGTTATAACCAGATGAATCATGCCTACCTTAAATCCCAGTTTCTCTAGTGCCTCATATCTGGTCTTCATCTACCTTCTATGGAAAGTTGTTTTTGTTTCTTCCCTTTTTACACCACCTCTGACTTGCTTCATGTAGCAAAACCTCAGAGCCTTAAGGTTCATAGTAGAGGTGTGAGTTTTGCAGCAACTCTAAATAATGACTACAAGCTTGTCGAACCAGTCCCAAATGAAGACACATATACAACCTTTTTCTTGTTAACAATACGTTGGTTTTTTTTTTTCAAATGATCAGCACTCCCCAGTATTTGCTTCAAAGCATTCACACCATTCACTGTGAACACACAGGCTCTGCTCTCCTGTTGTGTGCCAAGAACACAGACCCTGTCTATCACCAGCCTTGGGAGTGGAGTGTTCTATGCAACCCGGAGACCTTGGTGCACTCGGTCTAAGGTACCATGCTTCCTACAAAGCTTCCCCAGGACCCATCATAGTCTGACTGTATCAGTGTTTACAAAGCTGCTTATTAACCCCCTTGCTCCACAGGGACTGTCCCAGGAGAACCACGTTTTGCTGGTGGGGCAGGGCAAAATCTGTCTCCATGATTTCCTGTGACTATACTCTGCATTTTCTCTTTCTGGCTATCCCCCTCTCTTCCCATTCCCTTTCAAAATTGAGAATTTTAGAAAGTCAACCCTCCCATTTGTTCCAGCCAACATATCAAGTACCATCCTTTCCTTGTGTCCCACATACAGGCAATCCCTCATAGACTCTGGTAATCATCTCTCACCTCTGCATGTATTTGATACGAAGTTAACCTTCAAGAGCAAGTTTAAAGTAAGAAAGTTAATGCTAATGCACCTTTAATATTAATATCTGTCATCTATAGATTCCAGAGTCTTTGTAATAAAAATGCAAATTTAGAATACTCATGTGTGAAATACATTTAGCTAGATCATTTAAAAATCACATTAACAATATCTCATTTGCAAACCAATGATTCCTCTAATTAAATATTATGATGGTGCCTGATCTATGGTTAATGAACAAACTTAAATAGATCAGCACCAAAACTCTTAAGAAATTTAGGGATCTTGAAGAAAAATTTGCATAGAAAACAATCTATAACTTGTGTATGTCGAGTAAGTTAAACATTTTTTTATAATACAACATCACTATTTTTGTAATAGCCTGTTTCTTTAAACAGATCTAAACTTACAATCAAAACATTTAAGAGGTCTGAAGGAAATTTAGTTCCCAGAAAGAAAAACAGAAACCACAAAATTGATAATTATGCACAAAAAAGGAAAAAGAAAAAAGAAAAAAAATACTCTTTTTCCAAATGAATTATATCTTTATCTGCCCAGAAAACAGTGTGAATACAGAGCACATGTGTAAAAGAGTGCTCTCTGGTACCAAGCAAAAATTACATTTCTCACCTCCTCTGGAAATGCACCAACCTTGCTCCCCCCCACAAACACACACACACACAATAACTTGAGCATTTTAGAGCTGGGCCCCAACTTGTCCCTCTTCCATTTGGCTGTCTCTCAGTTCTTTTCCTACAAGAGCCCTGAGATCCCAGGGAAAAAGGATAAGGAAATGTGCTCACTAAATAGAAGAAAATCACACACACACACACACACACACACACTTGATTTCTATTGTCTGTTCACTAAGGAGATACTTAATCTCTATAATTTATACAAAATTGAAATCCCATACACATGTGATGGACAGCATAATACTTCAGCAAAGAACTAAGTTCCTCAGTGAAGCCCAGTTATATAGGACCAAAATATGGAATACCATTCCAATAATCCATCTTCTAAGCTGCTGAATTCTCTAAGACAACCAAGTTCCCCTGAATAAGAAGCAGTTCTGCCATTCAGTAAATGTTCAGCCCTATCAGCCATTATTATCACCTCAATGAATTACTTAATGCTCTCTGGAGTGCTGACACCCAGACCCCTGGCCGACCTTCTCACATCAGTGACTTACTGCTTCCGTACATCAACTGTGCAAAATCAGCTTGTGGCTGTTCAGCAAGTGTTTGTTGAGAGAGCAGAAACAAGGAAGCCAGAGAAAGAAACAGAGAGAGGGAAGAAAGGAGCGAGCCAGGACCCATGGATATAAAGTCTACACACAGTCGGGTCTGGATGAAAGTAGAATTGTTCAAAACTACATCTGGTTCTGAAAAGATCACAGTGGCATCACCACGGTGTCCAACTTGTTCCTGAAATATATCCCTAGTGTGCCCTCCGTTCCGTGGCATTTTTATTCCTTAGGCATTTCCTTCTTCCTCTCCAGCAGTTAGCAATCTGTTTATCATTAGCCGAATTTTAATTACACTTCCTACAAAAAAAGCGTTTTCTCACCCTTTCAGTTCCACGACTTATAGTCTAGACTGTTGCCACCTATGTCTAGTTTTATGATGCTGGTTATCTTTCCAAAAGCATATTTATTTTTAAATATGTATGCGTATGATATATGTATGTGTGTGTGTGCCAGTGTGCAGGCACATATGTGATCAGGTACACATCCACATGTGTGTGCATGTGAAAAACCAGACTTTGGGAGTCTCTCCACTTTATTTACGGAGGTAGGGTTGCTCACTGAACCTGGAGTTCAAGATTCTGCTGGTCTAGCTGGCCAGCTTGCCGCCTGTCTCTGCTCAGGAGCCCTGAGATTTCAGGTGAGTAAACACACCCACTGGCCTTTTACATGGGTGATAGGGATTGAAATTCTGGTTTGCACACTTCTGTAGGGGAGGGCTTTATCCATTGAGTTATTTTCCCAGTCCCTCACGTTTATTTCTGATCCACTGAAAATAAACTGAGAGCGCCTTTGAAGGAGAAACTGCCTCCCAGTCTAGATCAACACCTTCACGCCTCTCCAAAGCACATGCACCCCTTTCTGCTCCCGCCACCCTGTGCCCCAGAAGGCTGACCTGTGTGAATGTACCGTATCTCTATCACTGTCTGACGTCCAGAGAGTTAGAACAATGGGAGCCAGTGAGGTTGGCTCTTCCTCAATCCCTATCCTGCCATGAGGAGGTCTCAGAGACATACCCCCCACTTCCTGGTCTGTCTTGGCCTCAAGGTACGCGCACTCTCTGTTTCTCGGTTTGCCTAGGCTACTAGCTCCCAAGTACTGCATTCATTCATGAAGTTTCTCTACCTTGTCCCTACTACTTCCTTTGTAAACAGAACAGTAACCTTTCCAGTATCTCATAATCTGCATAAACCCCACACCCTACCTGAGACCCTAATCCACACACCTGCCTTACTTTCCCTCTTGCACTTAATATCTGAACTACTTATGGGTTTACTTTTACGTGCAGCATGTTGAATTCAGGACTCCCCCACTGTGGTAGAACAACCATAATGTCCACATGACAGGCACTACATCTTATTCATCACCATTACCCTTGGCTTCTAGAACAGTGCCAGATGGATAGGAAACAGTCAATAACAATTCTTTAAACAGATAAATGATGATTCTCTAAGCAGATAAATAAATTCAATGTGTTTGTGCGCAATCCAGAGCAATATTTCTGTATGTTTGGAAGAACATTCCAGAACACAAAGTTGGTCGTGAAGCCACTTTCCGAGATTCAGAACACAGTGCCAACTGAGATCTTGGATGTGAAGTTTCATTAAACTCTACCAAGATAGAGAACTTTAACATTGTGCATGAGAGTTGGGCCTCTGACATGAGTGGAAGCACACAAAACTTCCCATGGAGTGTAATGTAAAGTGAAGAGAAAAAGACATCTTCAAACAGCTTTTTCCCCTTTCCTTTCCTTCCCATTTTGTTTCTTTTCTTTTCCCCAAGGGAAATATGGCACTTGCCTAATACCCAGGCCATAACTTGGGAAGCATCTGGCATCACCACATGCTTGCTTCTCTACTCAAAACAAAAATGTATTGCCACCACTGGCCAGGCATCCAACTATAACTTCTCCCTCTCCTGCCCCAAATGATGCCTTTAAAGGTCTACTGACATCAATTTCCACAAGGACGAGATAGGGGTTTTTCTTATACATACTTGAAACTAATCTCGGTATTAAACGCAGAGTACAGAAACTAATGACAAACTGTCGGTGGGAGCCTGTGTAGCTCTTTCCTAAAGGAGATGCTGTGCGCTACAGGTCTGACTGCCCCGGGGTCATGCCACAGGGGAGCCCAGCAGTTCTGCAATGCAAGTGTATCCCTTCCCTGACAGCTGCTAATGGGGTGAAGCTGCGGCTACATCCCCAGATGAGCTAACGTGGGTGTGGCAAAGGCTCACCCCCTGTAACATGCTGTCCTCTTCAGCAGCTGTTCAAATGCCTAACACATGGCTATTTCTTGGGCTCAATACATTATCATTAAACTATCCTAGCGAGGGAGGACAGTGAGGGCCTGCTGGCGATGGTTTTACTTGCAATTCAGCATGTGGGGAAAACATAGGATTCAGATCAGTTGGAAGGATTTTGATTGTCATTTCACTGGTATTTTCAGTAACCCGGCAGGTCTAATGCCTACTCTGCTCCTTCAAATATTAATGAGCTATTTCGTGAGCTTGACCTAAAACAAAATTTGGACTACACGTCAACCTAATTGCATGCATTTACTTTCGGTGGACCCAATGACACTGCCATGGAGTTTCCTCTGAATCATCAGTAGCCTTGAGTTTCTCAGAATTACAGACTTTTCCAGTCTCTAGAGAGTCACTGCTTCCGGAGCTGTCACCCCATAATTACTATCCCTGTGTCTGCTGTTGACTGGACGGGCATTAGACGGATTGCCTCCTTGCTGGAGAAGGAGGGTAGGACTATGCTGTGTTCCAGGAAGGCAGCGCTTAAGCTTCCAAGTATGTCTGCCCTGGGCTGGGGAGCCAGAACTTGGTCTCCCCAGGTTCTCAGTGGGAGTATCAGTAAGGTAGAGCCACCAGCAAGAGAGGAAGGCCAGTAAGAGAGACAGGGAGTATGGCCAAGTACAGTCGCTCTCAGCAGAGGTCTGCACAAGGTGTCAAGTGCACTCCAGGATCTTCTCAAGGGGACAGACTATACACAGTTGTGAAAAGAAAACATCAATTTAGTTGAATAATTAGGGAAGTGAAACAGCTGGGCAGGGCATTGCATGCCCGTGATTCCAGTGCTCGGGAGGCTACGGCAGGGGGTTGGGCATGCGTCCAGGGCCAGTCTGCCTCCCAAGTGGGGCCTTGTCTCAAATAGTAACAATGATGAAAGAAATAATAATTTTTAAATCTTCTATCTTTATTTCTATTCTTAATGTTTTATCATAAATGGAGTACCTATATTTTTCAATCATATTTTAGTATTTTCTATATTTATTTTATTTTCACTCTTTTTAGTTAGCATACAAAATAATGGGTTTCAGGTTTCACTTTGGCATTTTCATACATGTAAGTAATTTTTCCTCAATAATATTTATACTCCTCTCACCAAGGTTTCCTCTCCCTCCTCCTACACTCTTGTTTGTTCCCTTCCTCTGGGAAAAGAATCCTCCTTCAGTTTTCAGTACACACACACACACACACACACACACACACACACACACACACACGTGTGTGTGTGTGTGTGTGCAAACATTATGCATGTTTATATCTGTACTAACATACCTATAAATATAATCCTTACCCATTGTTTATAAGAAAATAAACATACACTGAGGCAGAGCAATCAAACTTGGATTAGCGGGTATACTCAACCTGAGATGCTGAAGGGTTGAGGCTGTGAAACTGAGGTGAGCAGAATGAATGGGATCAGAGGCTCAGTAGGGGTAAGCCAACCCTGGAGTTCAGAGGGGCTTGAACATGACAGAGGAGGCAGAGGTTCAAGGAGAGGGTGCCACAAGCCCTGGGACACTGAAGGGTGTGGTAGAAGCCTTATGAGCAGCATTCCAAGCGTCCTTACCCCAGAAGATGCTGACCACCAGGAAACTGAGTGTAGCTGCAGCTGCCTGTGTTTCTATTTCCTACCAGAGGGACATGGATGACCTCATAGTCCCATCCTGGGGCCAATAGCAGCTGACTAGGGAGGGAGGGTGTTTATCCAATGTGTTTTCTCTCTTTTTTTTCCTTCAGGCTGCTGATGTCATCCCCGCCCTTTCTGATTTTAGTCTTCCCACATCCCAAGTCCTGCTACTACTGTTTCTTCCTTCTGCAGTCCGCCCCTCCAAAGCCTCCTAGTCCTTGTCTAGGACACTGTGAAGCCTCAAGTCTTGGGGACTCCATTCTCGGCTCTGCCCGGTTTGGTCCCCTGGGATCTCATCATAGCTCCACGCACTCTCCTAAGCAGCCAGCTCGAGGCCATAGAAGAGGGTCTGGGGAAATCTACCTTATTAAATGCCTATAAATGAAGCCTATTTCCCTGCATGTGACAACATGATTTCTGTTGCTTTTCCAAGTTGAGAGCTGGAGGCACGCTGGGGAGCCCCGGCTCAGAATTCTCACACCTTCCTTGAACAGTCTTGGCTCAGGTTCACATTTCCAGATCAGCTCCACTCACTTGATTTCCCAGATGTCTTCACACTGCAAGGCCAAAACTAACACGACACGGCTCCTTCCAGGTCAGACGTTTGCTCCATCCATCAGCGTCACATAACATGAAGGATTTCCACAGGAGGCCAGGTTTAAGGACAGCCAGCCTTATCATGCTGGGACCTCTCTCAGAAGACACAAGAACGAGGCTGGGGGTTAGACGCACACCAACACACCTCTGTCACCACCTCAGGCCAGTTCCCTGTGCGTCTCCTCTGAGGCCAGCAGAGATAGTCATCCTTTCTCCTTCATGCTGCAGACTTCCAGGTGCTCTGTGAGCACATTCCCAGCGACGTCTTGTTCAGGATTAATAGCCTTTACCACACTCCCTAGGCCAAGTGCAAAATCACTTACATTCAAGCCAAAGCACTCCATTACTACTCAACAGTTACTTGGATTAACTTCCTCAGAGCAACAGTGGCCCTGAAAGTTGCTTCAAAGAAGAATTTCATGATGTTTTTGGACCTCACACAAGAAAAACCTACAAACATCAATGGACCATGAGCCTGGACTGCTTCAGAAGGTGAACCATTCCATGCATTCACTGTTTGGAACACAAAACAAAAACTGTTCATATCCTGTTTTTTTTATTTGAAAAATGATTTTATTATGTTTAATGTTTATCTGTACAATCTATTACTATAAAATACAACATCACTATATACAGTCTATTTTTACACACATTTTATATATATATATATATATACACACCTTATATACATTTCATTTTAGAGAAGTGACCCACAAACTCAAAAGTTCTCAAGGCCCATAAAAGTCATACTACTACCCTACCTTGGTGTGGTGATATTTTATTTGTGTACCTCAATAAAGCTTATCCGGGGATGAGAGGAAAAAGCCAGCCACTATATTAAACACAGAGGTCAGGCAGTGGTCTAAATTTAACCCTACCATGGCTGGGATTTAAAGTGTGTGTGTGTGTGTGTGTGTGTGTGTGTGTGTTATGGTATAGTATGGTATGGTGTGTATATGTGTATGTGGTGTGGTGGTGGTGTCTGTGTGTATGATATGGTGTAGTGTGGTTGTGTGTGTATGGTGGGGGGTATGGTGTAGCATGGTATGGTGTGTGTGTGTGATTCGGTTGCCTAATGGTCACCCACCTTTCTGAGAACAGCACCAGCAAACAGAGTGCTTTCCCACGCCAGAGCTGGGTGCAATCGTTTTTCTGGTCTATTTCCAGTGCCCTATCTAAGACAAACAGACATTTATTCATGACCAGGAAAAGCATAAAATACCTCTCTTTACTTAAATATTTGGTAGCATTTTCTATATTTCTCTACTATGAAATTCCTTTATAAAACTGGTATAATGCCTGAGCTGCAATACAAAGAAGAACTAGCAGGAAAGAGATTCATCATGAAATAGCACATACTTCAATATATAATTCACCAGTTATGACTGAAAGGAGAAATGTGATGGGGCAGATACTGGAACAGATAATAATAAACATGTTTGGAATTATGAGAAGGACTAAATAAAAGTGTGCACACAGAATCAGTATGAATGCTGTGCGTGAGTGACTTTTTCATAGTTGGCATTTTAAAATAGGGCTAAACAAGTGTACACACACGTGCACACACAGACAGCATGTGTGCATACAGCAGTTATGGGAGCAGACTGACAAGCCTTCCGAGTGGGCAACTCCATTCCCAAGGCAACACTGCCATTAGTGAATGCATTTTGAAGTGTTTTTGCAAATAAAAGATGTATAAATTCTCACCTTTCAAAATTTATTTTAAATTTTATTTTGTGTGTGTGGTGTATGTAGTACATATACATTCGTGTGTGTGTGTGTGTGTTCGTGTGCAGAGGGCATGAGCATGTGGACTCAGGGGTTAAATTAAATGTCTTCCTCTGTCAGTCTCCACCCTGTGTTTCGTGACATGGTCTCTCCACTGAATCCGGAGCTCACTGGCTTGGCCAGATAACCTAGTCAGCTGGCTCCATGTCACCTGTGTGTCTGTCTCCCCCATGCTAGGATTACAGCTGTGCACATGGCACCCAGCTTTTTGTGGGGGTGCTGAGGATCCAGATGCAGGTTCTCACGCTTGCATGGCAAGTACTTCACCAGCCGAGCCGAGCCCCAAGTTTAATCTGTTCCCCTTTCACCTAGTAACTGTATTTTGGGGTAACTCATGTTATATTAAGTCAAAACAAAACCCATTTCATTTTCCTATAGAACATACAGTGAGGTTCGGACGGGTCTTTGAAGTAGGTTTTCCATCTATTTGAATGTCAAGTTCTATATTGTAAATTTATAAGGAATTGAGTCATATTCTATTCTGTGAGATACTGAGCAGCAATGAAAATGGTACAGGGTGTCATTAGGAAGACTGTGCTGGACACAGTAGGTTCTCAGAGGAGAGGAAGCTCCTGGCTCAGACTGAAGACGCTAAGGAAGGCTTCCAAAGAGGAAGGGGGATGGAGTCGGAATTGTGTCATGACCTGGAAATGGGTAGATGCGATGGACTGAGAGATTTTCAGATCAGCCCAGGTGAGGAGCAGTGAGGCTCACTACAATGATCACTGACACTGAGTGATCAGAGCAGGGCTGATATACATTCAGAGGTGGCGTCCATGGGTTGGAGAGAGCAGACAGAGAGAAGAATGGACAGATACAAAAGAAATACCAGCTGTTTGCTTCCAGAAAGCAATTTTCTAATTACTTACTTTGAGCCTTCTAAGGGAAAAACCATCATAATATCAGCATACACTATACTAGCCAGAGTCCCCCAGAGAAACTGAACCAATATGCTCACAGATACATAAGTGAGAGAGAAATTATTGTGGGAATTGTCTCACACAATAGTAAATGCTGAGAAGTCCCATAATATACCATCTGCAAACTGAGAATGATGGAAACCAGTAGCACAGATCATTCTAAATGCAAAAGACTGAGAAACAAGGAAGTGGGTGATGTAACTCCTAGTTACACTATCTTAATCAGGGACCTGAGAACTCGTGGTAAGGCAGGAAGCTTCAGTAAGTTCCAGGAGGAGAAGGCCAGAAAACCTGGGCTTCTGATGACTAATTCTACAAGAAGACAAGCACCCCAATTCCACAGGAAGACAAACACCTGGACTCCATAGGCGAAGTCTTCTGCATTTTTCATTCAATAGAAGCCTTCAACTGATTAGATGACCTTAAAACTCATGAAATGGAGACCTCTCTTATATAGTTCACTGAGTCAAGGGTATCTTTCAGAAAAACCCTCACAGACAAATCTAGACGTAATGCTCTGTGCTCTGTTTGGGTACCCCTTAACCCAGTCAGACTGACTCCAGAACTAACCACCACCTAGAGTACGGTAGGGTTTTCATAGCTACAGAGGAAAGAGCATTTGTTCTAGATGATAAAGGACTTAACTAAACCTTACCCTCATTAGTAACTTGGTAATTATTACTATGCATAATTTACATGCTACCATTATTGGAAAAGCTAACCCAGAAATGAGACCAAAGGACTATGGTCTTAATAACACAGTTCAGCAATTTCCAATGTCATTGCACTGAAGCAGAGTGGAGTGGAGTCAGAGTGTGTATTCTCAACCCTAGGAGATGCTCTGAAAGACCCCATGGGCAGGAACTGGCCTTCAGTGCAGCAGGCCTGGTTCTAGTAAAATGCCTGACACAAAGTGGAAGCTCAGGAGACAGCTATGATGTCAGACAACTAATTCAGCATTGGAATACTAGATTGAAGAAGCACATTTTTCCCCTTTGAGAGTTCTCCTTGTGTCCTATACTCTTTTCATCCATTTAAAATGCTCAAGTCGGAGTTGGGGATTTAGCTCAGTGGTAGAGCGCTTGCCTAGCAAGCGCAAGGCCCTGGGTTCGGTCCTCAGCTCTGGAAAAAAAATGCTCAAGTCTACTGTAAAAAACTAAAAACACTGTCTTGCACATTTCCATCCTAGTTACAGCCACTCCAATTCAATACACCCACCACGGCTCCCCTCCAGATGCATAAATCAGAAACCCAGCAGTTACCCTTTGGTAATTGTTACTGGCAATCGTCCAGATCCACAAATCAGAAACCCAGTCACTCCTGCCCCCTCAGCAAGTTTTATTAGCCCTATGTTCAAAATACATCTGCTATCCTCTGCCTCAACTGTAGCATCTGCCTGAACTCAAGATAACTGCGCTCATCTGCAAAGGTCTCCAGCTTAGTCCTCATCTAATGCATTCCCTGTGCTGAACCAGAAGACCTAGAAAAACAAATCTAACGCATGAATCGCACCTGTTTAGGGAAGCTCTTCATTGTTTCTATTGTTTTAGCTTAAAGACTAAAGTATTTTTTCCTTTGCTTTTTGTTGTTTGAGAATTTCATACATGCGTGTATGTGTTTTGACCAAATCTACCTCTCCATTCTCTGCCCTAAAATTCCTCCCACAAAAACCCACCACTTTTTCCTCCCAACTTCATTGCTGTTTTTTTAAACCCACTGAGTCCCATTAGCGTTATCTGTACGTGCTCGTATTTAGGCCTATCTACTGCAGCATGGGTAGCCTTCCACACCCTACATCCCTAAAGAAAACAGACTCTCCCACATCCAGATCAATTGCCAATAACTCCTCAGTTAGTGGACTTTGTGCTCACTGCCCCTCCTCATGCTGGAATTGTGTATGGCTTGACCCTGCACAGGTCATGTGCAGGATGTCACAACCACTCTGAGTCCGTATGTGCAGCTTTCCTGCTGTGTCTAGAAACATTGTTTCATAGTAGTTCTCCACTGTCTCTGGCTCTTAAATCCTTCCAGCCCCTCTTCCTCAATGATCCCTGAGAGTTGTGAAGACAGGTGTGATACACATGTCCCATTTAGGGCTGGTCACTCTTATTATCTTTTTGTTAAAATTTCTTATTATCTATATGTTGACCACCTGTGGATCTCTGTGTTACTTGTCATCTGTTTCAAAAGAAGTCTCTCCGATGAGGGCTGAGAGATGCACTGGTCTATGGATATGGAAATGAGACACTAGAATTCAGTTTCATGTGTGCACTTAGAGGAATAATAGTAGTAGTTTCTCTCCTGGGACCTATGACCTGTCCAGTCACAGGTGCTTGGACCCAGTAACAAGGTCAAGCATGATTTTCACATAGTGAAGCAGGTGAAAGACAAACTCTTATGTCATACTAGCTCCTTGTGACCTGAGCCCTGTCATCTATGAATCTCCCTCATGACACTCCTCTACTCAGCTCAAACTATGTCATACTAGCTTCAGATGCTCCATGTCCCTTTCTACAATAGGGTCAAGACAGAGTCACCTGCTCTGCCTCAAGTGCTCTGTTTCCTCCCTCCTCTTTTTCTTGCCAGTCCCTCCTGCATGCCTAAATTTAAACTACAGGGATATATAGCCAAAGAAGACTCTCCAGGCCTGAACCCTCCATGACATGCTCATAGCATGCAATACTCCTCCACAGTCCTACCAAATAATTTATAACCACTTTATTGCAATGTAACTCATGTCCTATATGATATTCAGATATTATTCATATACTGGAAGATGTATCCATTTCAGGCACACAGTTCAAAGTAATTTAGCAGGAATTCATAGCCGCCACCACATTCAATTTTAGGATCTTTTTTATCACCTTGAGAAGAAGCCTTTGTGCACTCTAGCGGCCACCACTGTCCTGCCCTCCTGCCCTCCAGCCCTAAGTTAATGCTCAACTGCTTCCTTCACTATGGATGCTGCCATCCTGGCCTTTCCACGTTGAAGGTATCCTTTGTGGCCATGCACTCTCTTCTCACCAAGCACAGCACTTGAAAGTTCATCAGTGTGTTGCAGCATGTGTCAGCACTCTGTTCCTTCTTCCGACCCCAAAACATGTTCAGTACTTGAAAAATTGATTGTGTCTCCAGATAAAAGTAGGTTTCACAAAACCAAGGACAATGTCTCATTCTTTCCTACATCACACGGAGAGGTGTTTGGAACTGATTTGTTAACTGCAAATAAATCAAAACCAGTCAACTTGGCTGAAAGCCCTAGCGGCATGTCATTCCAGTGTTGAAGACTGGGAGGCCAACTGAGCTTCTCGTCACCGAAAGAAAACTCACTCTATAATCTGTATTTGTACATTTTAACCATAATTAGCAAGTAATTGGAATCAAGTGCCTGCATGAATGTTATCATGCACTTGTGCACATTTCCTATAGTGTTGGGAGGCACAGAGATCACCCAGAATCTTAGTCAAATGCAGACCCCACTTCAGGGGACCTTGGGTAGGATCTGAACCATTCTAAGGAGCTGCCAGATGCTGCTGCCCCTGCTGGTTTGGGGACCACACCTTCAGTTACAGGACCTCCAAACATCACACTTTCTCTTCTTCAAGCCTACTGGCACTTAAAACACATGTTCAAATAATTTTTGATAAATTGCTCCACCTACAATGCCCATCATACAATCTTTACAAATGTATATTAAATACTTGTCTCTTAATGGACATATAAACAAGCCTCAGATGTAAAATGGATTCCGTGGCTGTATCCCTGGTCTGGCTTGTGAATGGCAGCAAGCGAAAATGGGGCTAAGACGATGAGGAAACGCAAGGATTTTTGAAACCAAAGAATTGAAACAGAAAAGAAAAAAAAAAGAAGTAAATTGGATTCCAGTTTAAATAACTGGAATTCAGAGACGTAAGAAGCTCCTCACTGAACTAACCTAGTTACACTTAAAAGGAACACATGTTCAGCAGTCATGTCGGTGAGACTTTATGGGTATAGCTCCTGACATTCCTAGGAAACACAGTCTTACAGTAGTAGACATGGTAACGAATGGACACCATGACGGGTGACGACGGAGGAGGGATAGGGACAAGAGGCCTAAACCCTGCACAAAGAACTGCAGGCAACTAAGGCATGCTGAGAGGGGGAGAAACAGCCTTCTCCAGGGAGGAACATAACAATGGGTTACCAAGAGCCACGTGGTCCCCCTGAACATGCACATCAAAGTACTATTCTACAGACGGAGCAGGTTGTGTTGATGTATTTGGAAATATGTATGTATATATATATACATATACGCATGTCACACCAAGAACAAAAGGGAAGACAGGACTTGAAAGAGAAAGGGGAGGCAGGTATGGGAGGGTTTGGAGGGAAAAGGAAAAAGAAAATTATAATCTCAAAAGAACAATTAAAAAACAGAAAAATTAAAAAAAAATGGAAACATGAAATAAAGGAACCCAGGCAGCAACATTTGACACCTTAAGCAAACACTTAGTGTGTAGAAAGGAAAACAAAGGCTCTGTACAGTGACTGTAAGGAAGAAAGCAAGGCGAGACGATCTGGGATACAGACCTGAAAGTCTGCCGTGGATGGGAGGAAAATGCGCAGGTGGCAGAACATAAAGACAAAAGCCAGGTAGACAGAAACAAGGAGAACAAGTTCCCTTCTGAGAGAATGAATCGTGTGGACGCTAACTGAATTGCTAATTCTGACTAGAATCTCTCAGATTTCTGGATTAATGGCTGAGGGAACATGGTGTGAGTGGCTGAGCCGGGACAGTAAGTTTCAGAAATGGAACTCGTCAGAAGCCTGGTAGGTTCTCAGCAAAGAGGTCCAGGAGCCTGAGTAAGCCTTTCCCTCCAATCCGATTATATCAGAGGAGTGACAGGAAAAAGGAAGGCAATCTTCATACATCCCTTCCCTTTCAGATACAGGATTATGTTATCTGCGAATGCCGCGCACCTTTGTGGCAAGTCTGTGACAGCTGGCAGTCTCTGGCTGCAGGCCCTCCCCTCCCCCTGTGATAATGACATCTACAACAGGAAGACTCCCCGAGATAACGACAGGACTCCATAATTCACTTCTGGCAGCTCTATTTCTTTTTTAATTAACAGCTTTCCCCAGCAAGAGGGAAGGATTGCACCGTAGAAGGCAGATGCCTGATAAGCACACCTTGACAACGGCAGATAAACAGGATGCTCCGCTGTGATGCCACCAGAGCACAGGTGACAGCAGTTATTCACTGTGCAACAGGACCTGCTAGGCTCTGTCCCTTCAGTGAAGAGACTCGCCATCAAAGTCATCCTAAAGTCACAGCTGAAGGGACAAATTACTGCCCAGAACACTGGGCCCTTCCAAGGAACTGGTAGTCCGTGGCACTCTGCAAATCCCAGCTCCCCTTAGCTCCTTCAGTGGCATTTGGAGAGCTCATCTCTGTGCTTAGAATCTTCCTGAAAGAATGAGGTCATCCACTGATATCGCTGGTGTTTCTCGGCACGCCTGGAGAGTATCTAGAAGGAACTCAAAATCATTACGTGGCTTAGAGGCTAGGTGGTTCTAGCAAGGGCTCCCGTTATTAAAACTGGAGGCCTGAAGTGACAAAGACATTCAGTTATTCAGAGAAGTGTCTTAGCACTCATCGCCGCATCTTCACAGTATCAACAGAAAGCGCATTCTGGTTCACGGAGCTCCATGTAACAAAACCCATACCCGCGCGCGGTAACTCAGGAAGCCACAGTGCTCAAGTGAAGCACAGCCGATTTTTAAACAGGGCTTTAGAAAGCCGTGCTCTCATTGCCTTCCTAGTCCGCACACCACAGGCACTTGCCCCGGTCCACTGCGTCAAACCGCTCCTTTGCTGGGGGCCCACCCATACCCTGAAAGCTGTGACAACTGGGACAATCATGGGCCATTTTATTGCTTGCATTAGCTTTCCACCACTGTATCCGAAAACCTGAGCTAGTCAAATTAAAAGGAGGAAGGGTTTTGTGCTGGCTAGTTTTATGTCAACTCGACACAAGCTTTTGTCATCTGAGAGGAGGGACCCTCAGAGAAAATGCCTCCGTAAGATCGGACTGTAGGGCATTTTCTCAATTAGTGATTGATGTGGGGGGGCCCAAGTCATTGTGGGTGGTGCCACCCCTGGGCTGCTGGTCCTGGGTGCTATATGAAAGCAGGCTGAGTAACCCATGATGAGCAAGGCAGTAAGCAGCACCCCTCCATGGACTCTGCATCAGCTCCTGCCTCCCGGTTCCTGCCCTGATTGAGCTCCTGTCTTTACTTCCTTCCATTATGAACAGTATAAGCCAAACAAACCCTTTTCTCCCCAAATTGCTTTTGCTCATGGTGTTCCATCACAGCAATAGTAATCCTAACTAGAACAGGTATATGTTGGCTCACGGTTTCAGAGTTTTCCATCCATGGCTACTTGGCCTTCTTGCTTTGTACTTATGTACACTACATCATGACAGGAGAGTGTACAGAAGTGGTCTGTTCACCACTTGATAGCAGAAAAGTACACAGAGAGGAAGAGCCTGGGGTCCCAGTGTCTCCTTTGAGAGTACTCCTGTGATGACCCAACTTTCTCCCATCTAACCCCATCCCTTAAATGTTCCACCACCTCCCTACAGTGCCCCAGGCTGGAGATGAAGGCTTTTAACACATGGGCCTTTAACAGTCATGCCAGATCCAAACTATAACTTGGCTAAAACATTCCATAGCTGCTACCCTGTAAATCTGGATACCTTGCATCAGTCCCACAGAGATTCCTGGGGGCCTGCCCTTATCTGACTCCTAGTTTCCTTGCTTCAATAATCTCTTGACTTCTCTTTTCTTCTCAGGATTAGTGTAGGCTAGCCTGTCCAGACTTGAATTACATGCCAGACCTTTCCTGGAACCTTACCCCTGCCTGACAATTCCTACATCTCAAACCTCACTTCACTGTGGAGCTACCCAAGGAATGACAAGCTCTATTTCTTAGTGGCAGATAATGGAAGGTGGAGAATGTCTGGGAAAGATGCCCTTAGCTAGTGACAGTCATCCATGTACCCGTCCTTTAAAGTCACAATGTTTATTTATTCTTCAGCTCAGGGAGCAAGCACTCCATCCATCAGGAAAGATTCTAGACAAGGTAAAGTGAGAAGCTAGAAGTAGCACACAGCTCCCCGTGAGGCTTGCATGCAAAGATCCATGCTACAAAGTCTTGATATCGAAAGAAAATGCCCACGAGAAATCATCCCAAGCTAGCACAGTTCAAGAATGACTTACTGGGATTGTGACATGTCAGGTAAGTCTTTAAAAAGGAGGAAAAATTGAATCCCATAAAAATAAAGGAGTCGGGCATAGTGGATCATGCACGTGCTCTTCTCCACACTCAGGAAGCTGAAGCAAGAGGATCACCGTGAGTTCAACACCAGCCTGGGCTACACAGTGAGTTCCAGGCTAGCCCTAGCTACAGAGTTAGACCCTGTGTCAAAACAACCAGGACAAGGGAGGGCAGAGAGAAGAGAAGAAAAGGGAGAAGGATGAAAAGAGGAGAAGGAGGGAAGAGGATGAACAGGGAGATTCAGAGGAAGAGGGAGGGGGAGCGGGAAGGGAGGGAAGGGCGAAGGCATCGCAGACAGAAAGAACTGAGATAGCCAATGCAGAGAGGAGATCTGGTGTCCTGGAAAGAACAAGGATCTCTGAACCTCAAAGCAGGATTGGCAGACCAGCTGTGTCATGTACAAGCAGAGAAACTTAGGGAAGGGACCAGAGTGGATCTGTGTCCTCATCTGTGAAATGGGAAGAAGCAGACCTTTCCACTTAGAACTCTGTGATAACACCCAGAAGAGACACATCGCATGGCAGCCAAAGGATCAGATAAACAAACAGTTTAGCTACAAATAAGTGTGCGCTTATCAAACTGGTGTGTGGGAAATCAGGCTAGAGACTTACTCTAGGGCCTTCAGATTCAAACTCAAGAAGCTGCAGCCAATGAATCACATGGACCAGGAAATGGTACAGACTGAACAGAGCTTTAAAGTAGCGTGATAGCAACTGGGAAGGCATTTTGGAAGAGGGAATAACCAGAGATAGAAAGTCTAGTTGAGCACAAAGGAATTCATGCTGAAAACAAGGGCAAAAATAAGACAGAGCCAGTTCTAGATGAAAAAGTACACAGACTGCTAATAACCAGTAAATGGATGGATATTAACATAAAAAATGGAAAAGTCAGAAGGCTTTAAGAGAGTGCCGCAGAAAGACTTAGAGAACACAAGAGACAGTGAATTTGGGAAGAAAACTAGGAATGTGATTGAATTCTAGGACATGTTACTGCTGCTCTAGTCACAAGGGGAAATCTTTAAAACTTAGAGCATAGCGCAGCAATGGTGCTTGAACTGGGTCTTTCGTTTCCTGTGTAATAAAAAAGGAGTTACTGTGTAATAGGGTTTGTCTGATTTGTGCAGGAAGCAACCCTGATTGCTTTCTCCAACCACGCAAGCAGCGTGGAAACTGTGGGCTGGAGACACATACAACAGCAAACGGAGAGCTGGGAGAACTCTACCACTTCCTGGCTACTCAGCCTCCCCTGCTGTCTGTGAGCCGTCTTCAGTGTGGGTTTTGACAGTCAGCCAAGTTTCATTTCTCACCTCAAGAGCCAAAGGAGGTCAGTCACTCCTCACTCCTCCCTCTTGGCAGATGGGACATGGACAGGTGTCCTCAGGTGGGCCAAACAGATGTTTCTACCGGATAACATTTTTGAGGTCCTGAAGCCAAGTCAAGGAGTGGTTTAGAACCCGCGTAAGCAGCCGCAGATTTCTTCTGTAGTGTGACCTTCTGTCCTGCTTCCTGCCCACACGCTTCCCTCCAGCTTCCAAGGACTGGGAGCAATGTTGAACGTTACCTAACATCCGCCCAAGAGTTGTTTTCCCACTTAAGTTAACCAAGATTGGACTCCATTGCCATCGAACTTCAAAATGTAATTGATTCCTTCTGAACATAATAAGAAGCAGAGTCAGGGAGTGATGCTAGCACAGGACTCTCTTGGGTTTGTACTCTGGCCCTTCTCCTTCCTGACTGGGTTATCTTGAGGAAGCCATCCATCTTGGCTGCTTCGATGTCTACATCTGCAAAGCAGGGGTCTTAACTCTGACCCGTGTCATGGTGGGTTGTGGAAATGAATTAGATGGTATAAAGCATTTGCCGTGGACTTGACACATCAGTACAGATTAAGTTAGAGGTGACTGTATAATAATGCAATGGATGACAGTAGTGTAAGTGTCCCTTCATTACCCATGACTTCTGTCCTTTAGACAAGAGTCATACATAGCAAATAGTTCACAGCTAAAAAGAATGATACAGCACACAAGGACGTAACCCAAAAGCATTTATGAGGGTTTAAAAAAAACCTTCATAAACCAGCTGTGTTGATACCACAGAAGTGTTAGAAAATCCCTTAAGGCTGGAGAAAGGTTTCAGGGTTCATCTAAGAACACCTTAACTTATAGACAGTTAAGATTAAAAAAAAATAGCAAAGGATGTTTGTGTAAGCCTTGAGAGTGTCAAGAAGCCAAAAATTCTCCTCAAGTCTGTTTCAGGGGTGGTGGTTAGACACTGAAATCTCGAGAAAAATAAAGTAAGGATCTTCCTTGAGGGAATGTAGAGGGACCCCCCCCCCCCCAGGAAGAGGAGGTAGCTATGGTCCACGTGAAAATCTCTGTGCCGCAGGTCTTGCTATAATATTCTTGGATCTGCTCTCTCAGAAAAAAAAGTCGGAAATATGCACATGTTTAAATCTAACTATGAGCTGTGTGTTAATTCAGCCTTTATCAATATTCTTCAAGATGTATTTGTCCCTTGCATCATCTAATTACTGGGAACTCAATTTCAGGATCTTCTAGTACAGTGACTTTGGAGGATTCAATTGCAAATTTTTCCCTCTAAATATCTGATTATCCCAGCACCATTTATTGAAAAGAACCTGTAGCTCTGTAATTCTGCTCTGGAAATAAATCAAGAGGCCATATGTGCACTTGTTTCAGGGCACTCTCTTGCTCCGTTCATTGATCTGACTCTTCCAACGGGAGCAACACACCATCTTCATTCCTACGCCTCCACTATCTGCCTTCTCAGCCCACAGCGCCAGTTCCCAGACCTTGTCTTCTCCTAACTGCTTTAGTGATTCTCAGTATGTGTTTAGAGTTATTTTACAATCCCCTTGTACACACACACACACACACACACACACACACACTCACACACTCACACACTTGTGAAACAGTTAACGGAATTGCACTGAGTCCACAGGGCAGCACAGAGTAGCACTGACATCCTTACAATATTGAAAAATAGCAGCGAGCAGATCTCACCAGGTGCTAGCGGATACTTAACAGCAAACCAAACCCTGAGTTTGGATTCCTACAGGGAATTTGGGATCCAATTAACTGAGAAGAATTTGTGAGACTTAAACAAAAGACTTATATCTCACAGTGTTAGGAAGATAAAGTCTGTCTTTAGCACAGAATACTGATAGAGAATTTATACGCAACTGTAATTTGTCAACTTGTAACGCAAAAAAATGAGTTTATTTTTATGGGACTCTTAGTGTGCGAGCTACATGACTTCAAGAGCACCGTTCTTTTCAGTCACAATACAACTGTTTCAAATAAATCTAATGGCGCATGGGGAGGAACGATGGTCTGACATCCTTTGGGAGGATGGTTCAAGTACTAACTTGTTTTCAACGTAAAGTTAAATATTCTCTTAAGATAGGCAGAGGGATGACCAAACGTAGGTGCCAGAATAAAAACTTCATGCTAAAACCAGGGGCAATGGAATGAGAGAAGCACCCTACATCTACCCAGCAGCTGAGCACTCGGTCTGGGGCTTCCCTTTCTCCACCAAGTTCTGTGCCCTGCACGCCTAACACTATGCAGAGCACATCCTGAGGCTCCTTTGTTCACTGGACTACCAGAGCTGCAGCCAATGGAAGGCAGGGCAGGAGAGCAGAGAGGAGGATATGATCAAAAATACATCACATGAAAATCTCTCCAGACTACCAGAGGCCACAGAGGCCCTGTCAGTCATGCGGGTTGTATCAATTATGCAAGCTGTATAGGTAAGGTCAGTTATGCAGGCTGTGGATGTTATGCAGGCTCTATGGGTAAGGTCAGCCATGCAGACTGTAGAAATTATGCAGGCTGCAGAGGTCATGTTATGCAGGCTGTATAGGTAATGTCAGTTATGCAGGATTTATCAGCTATACGGGCTGAAGAGGTTAATCAGGGTGTAGGGGTTTTATCAGTTATGCAGGCTGTACAGGGTAAGTCAGTTACGCATGCTACAGAGGCTATGGAGGGTGGAGAGGTCATGTCAGTTACTCGGGCTGTACAGGTTATGTTGCTTAGGCAGACTGTAGAGGTTATGCAGGATGTTAGTTAATTTCAGTTATGTACGCTCAAGAGATATGCATGCTGTGCGAGTTAATGTCAGTCACGCAGGCTGTAGAGGTCACACAGGCTGTAGAGGCTACACAGGCTATATAGTTAATGTAAGTCATGCTACTTATGCAGATTATGGGCATTATCCAGATCAAAGAGGTTTTACAGGTGATAGTTTACAGAGCAGACATTTGAACTTCATGTGAAAGGAGCCTTCCTCCACTCCTGTATATGCTTCTCTCTGCAACAGGCCCCCCTCTTTGAAGAGGATGAACTATAGACTTCAACAGTAAGTCACTGGTCCCTCAAAACACCTTACCAGGTAAACCCAACCAAGTGATCATTGTCTACTTGCTGTGGTTGACTAATACCAAAAAGAGCAGCAGACTGATCTAAATGTTCTGAATGCACAGAATGAGGGGTTGAGCATGGTCCTCTCTGCGTGCCTAACGAAGAAGGAGGAAGGCCAAATCTGAGTCACCAACACACATACACACACACATACACACATACACACACACACACACATACACGCACACACACAATCATACACGCACATGGACACACACAAACATACACACACACACAAACAGATGCACACCCACATGTATACACACACAAGAATACATGCACATGTACACACACATACACACACACACACACACATATATATACACAAACACAAGCATGCACACACATACACACACAAACACATGCACACCCACATGTATACGCACACACACCAATGCCCAGGAGACTTCAGTGAACATTCAAACAGGCTTTTAATTCTGTTCAATGGATCTTCTGGTCTGGCTGTGTATCAATAGCTCACTATTTCCATTATCTTAGTTTTAGCATCTGGTTACACAGCACGCTGTCCTCAAGAATATCTCAGGTATTCTCACCTGGGCTTTTGTTATTCTTGTAGAGGAATTGTTGTATCCTTTATTAAGTTTAATTCCCTATGCGTTATTGACTAGCTTTGCACCAACCAACCTCTACAAACCTGCATTGAATCATCTAATGTAAAAATATGGTACATCTTCCCACCTAATCAGGTTTCTTTTTAATATGTAATATTAAAATTGAAATGTAATAATTCACTTTCCAAAAGGCATGTATATTTCCTGGTAGGTTTATTACAAAGTATTCTGCAATGTTTGGTTTTATAGTAAATGTAATCATTTCTACATTTCCTTTTACTTGATTATGCAGCTATGCATAAATAAAAGTTCATCATAAAACATTACAGATGGCTAAAAATAAAGCCTCTGTCACTCACCCTTCTAAGCCCTCTCCTCCCACCAAATGTAAACCTGTGAGAGTTGGGCCCACAGCCATCAACACATTTTCCATGTTCTTTGAATTTGGGGGTGGTGGGGTGGTGGAACTTTGTCTGCCATCAAGAGAACTGTACTACATATTTTCCCCATGACTTCTCATGGGGTGGTGTTACCAACAAGAGTTTCCATGTCAGCAGATGATGCAGTTTTGTCTGGAGCTGTCATTACGATGCTGTGAAAATGTGACCATGAGGGATGGAGAGATGACTCCATTGTTTAAAGCATTCACTGCTCTTGAAGAGGACCCAAGTTCAGTTCCCAGTGGTCACATGGTGGCTCACAACCATCTGTGACTTCAAGAAGACCCATAGCCTCTTCTGACCTCTGAGGTCTCCTGCACTCATTTGGTGCACGGACTCACACCCAGGCGCACACACACACACACACACACACACACACACACACACACACACACAAATAAAATAAAGGCTTAAAGTATGACTGTGGATTTATTAATGTTTCCCCACTTGTGGACACAGAATTCCCGTTAAGCTCTTCACAGTGAAAATGCTACTTAAATGTAAAATCTCTGTGAAAAAATACTGGCACTTTAAAAAAATTGTAAAGTTGAGTCTCAGAGTCAACAATTTGTATTTTACTAAAGACTGAAGTTTGGCATGCTGGTGTGCATCTGTACGCCAAGCAATTGGAAACTTCAAGCAGGAGGACTACAAGTTTAAGGCTAGCCTTGGCTACATATGAGATTGTTTCAAAGTAACAATGAAAACTGAAAGTTATTGTTAAATTGCTCTACAAAATAACTTACTAACTCATACCAATACAATGAAAAGGCCATTTCACTTTATATTCTACATTTTGATTCTAAATTTATATCAATTTGCCAAAACTTTGTTAAATAATTTTTAAATTAATATTTGTTGGTCATATTAATATCTGGCATTTATGTCTGCCTTGATCATTTTACTATATTCTATTAGATATTTTCTTAGGCTTGTTTTGATACCCAGGAACACACTCTGCTCTTCTTGTGAGCATGGGACTCTTGTCTGTCATATATGAATTCCATTTTGTCATTTTTCTTTGATTTTTATGATAGTGCTTATCATTTTGAAATTTTGAGTTTGTAAGTCTGAAATTTATAAAGTATATGTTTTGTTAACAGGCTAAGCAATATGATCTAGGTAAGAACTAATAATTCCAAAGTCATTATAGCCACAAGTAACATTCCACGGTAAGTGTGGCAACTGTACTGTGCTATGCAAAAATCTGTGATTTCATCTTGTACCAAATTCCAAGGTCTGATAATACTCCAAAGTTTGCCATGCAGCAACTTAATGAAGCGTCAGTTGGAGTTGCTTGAAGTACCAGGGTGTAATTGCTTTTCCCATCTAAGTTTGTACACTCTTCTGAAGTCCTCGCTCTGTTGAACCCATGTCTTACCACTTTCCTGATAAGTTAGTCATCCTTCCTCTGTGGTCTCATAGCTGTCTGCACTTGTACCAACAGGGTACTCCAGGCCAAGGGTTTTACTTTCTTTATCTCACATGCATCCTCCCACGAGACAGAGACAGCTCCTGAGGCCAGCTGGAGGGGGAGGGGGAACAGAGTGAGGTGAGGATGAAGAAGCCAAGACCTTAGAAGCTGGTGCTCAAGGCTGATGTGCTGAAAACTAAGCTTGATGGTGAGCAATCCTCTGAACTAACACTTGGAGGATATCGTGGTAATCACCTTTATGCTACTGTAAGAAAATACCAGAGACAGTCTAAATGAAGCTCTATGACTGAGGATATCTGCATTTCTACTTTAATGAGAAAAAAACTGCAAGACATTCTCTTAGTTATACAAAAGCAACTGCATCTCACCCTTGTTGTCCTTATAGGCTGAGGAGTTTGAGATCAAAGAATACATCGGCCCTGGAGAAATGGCTTAGTAGTTAAGTAGCTTCTTTGGAAGACCTGGGTTCGATTCACAGAACTCATATAATGGCTCACAGCCATCTATAACTCCAGTTCCAAGAGATCTGATGCCATCATCAGGTCTCCACAGGCAAAGAACATTCACATAAAATAAAAAATAAGTTAATTTAATTTTTAAAAGAAGGTATAAAAAGATGCATTTTAAAAAAAATCACAAGTGAACCCCATTCTTGCTACACAATTTGGACTTCCTAGGCTTCACTAAATAATTTCTTTTACATGTTTGATACTCTCTACATATGCTGTTGGAAGAGTCTGGGATAACTGGAGCTATACATGCAAAACACACACACACACACACACACACACACACACACACACACACACACACACACACATCTCACCAGCAAGTTTAAGTCACTGTGAAATCTCTTTGAACTTTGCCAGCATTTTCTACAATGACTCAAACTTGCTCTGGTATGGGCAGAAATAGAGGTATCATAGTACCAACAGCTCTTTGATACCAGGGTGCTTTAATGGAATGATACCGAGACTTTGCTGTAAATAGGATAGGAAACCTCATTGAATGAAAAGCCAAAGGGAAATTGACTTGATCATTTCATTTTGAGCCAAAATTTCTCCAATATGATGATGTGGGATGCTCAAAAGATTCCTACGTTGACTTGAGCAGCCTGCTGAGTCTCCAGGGGCCTGAAAATAAGGTCACTGCAGGAAGTTTGGAAGGAAGGGGTTATGTTTCATGAGTAACACACAGTAAACAATTTTTTATTTTTTCCTCCACCTGCTTAGGTCAAACACATGGAAAGTCCATTTTTAAAACCATGTAATACATGGGGAAAAGTCAAGTAAAATAGAAAACGGTAAAAATCCGTTACTACGATGCTTATTATCAAATTGTAAGGCATAATAAGTATGAGTTTGAGAATGTCTTCCCTCCTGTATTTAGTTTAAGGATGCAGATGGACCAAAAGATCCTCCCTTCAAAATAAAAGAAGCTGTACCACCAGTTGCTGGTCTCTGTTTAAACCTTTAATTTATACCATGAAAGTCTTAGGTGATCCTCTCCTAGACTGTCTACAAGAGCTGTCTGCTTGGTCCTCTCAGTGCTTACTTATGAAGCACTTGTTTATTTTACATTTTTATTCATAAACAAATAAAATATGGTTGTAAAAGATTGTGGCTATGGGGACTGGAGAGAGAGGAGGCTATATGCCATGGCCACATAGATTGTGTTTGGCCACATTCCGGTTAGAGGGATGACTGAGTAGGCATGAGCACTCCATGGTACAGTATCCTCCACATCTGGCAATCTACAACCACTGGGGAAAATAAATCGATAAATGTACTTGCTGCTATACCAAGTAAAATACCCTTTATACCAAATACACCGTATCATTCTCTACCAAATGCCATCCAGTTAATCTGGGTGACTTCTCAGATTTATCACCGGTGACAAAATGTAGATGGCAAACACATAGAGCTCCATTTGCTGGTAGTCAGCACAATCTAAACTACTAGTCCCAAGGAGGCGATAATTACCTGAGCACGTCTCTACTTGGTGCCATTTAGAACAAACAGCATCATCGTTCCTCGACCCTGTAAGCAAAGGTCCACATAGAAAGGCAAAGCACTGAGCTAAAGATCCAAACCAACCCTCACTTACCCAAACCCATCCTTATTGATTACTCCAAATAGTTCCTCTGTGTGCTAGAAACCTCCCTCTTCTGGGATTCCTTCTCAAATGTTCCCTTCATCTTCTAGGTAGTAACTGAAAACAAGGTGGTCCTGGAAGGTTGTGCACACCAGGACAGTTTGTCTCTGTACTCCAATGGGCAGTGAGAGTTATTTTGCGTTCACATTTCTAGTGTCATTGGGCTGGGAATGGAGTGTAGATCCTCTTTGTAGCTCTCAGGCTATTTGTCTATCATTAGAAATCTCAAGTTATGGGGCAAAACTTCGCCAATTATATATCAGACAAAGGGTTAGTATCTAGCGTATACAAAGAACTCCGAAGGCAGACATCCAGGACAAGTGTCTCTGAAGTAGACTGTGGAGTAAACCCAATGAAAAATGTGATGGAGAGCTAAACAAGTGCACATAGTTGCTGAGCCAGCCCTCCAGCCCGAGAGAACGTTTACGTCGTTAATGTAGTTTGTTCACACTTCCCTCAGCTCTCCACACTGAGGACAGTGTCAGGTAGTTGGTGTCATAAGTCCTACAATGAGAACACAGGCTGCCTGCCTCTGGCTGAGCCTGTACACATCCTTGAGTAAATGAAAATCTGATTATAAAATCCTTCTTGTAACAGTGTATTTATCTACCCCTGAAAAAAGTGTTTCCAAAAATCTCTCTGGGTACAATGAAGGAAAAGTTCCATGATTGAATTTTCAAAGGATGAAAAAACACCTTGGAGGGTTATTTTTTTTTAACTTCACCTCTATTTTCTTGTCAGAACATTTCACCTTCATTTCCAATGATGAGTCTGACCCCTGTGTTAGATATGTGGTATCAATTCTGAATAAATCAATAAGATTTCTCAGGAAATAGAAGATTTGAAAGTCCAATCCATAAAATGACACATTAAATATTTGAAGGGTAAAAGGTTATAACCAAAGCTTTTATCATGGTTCTGAAATTTGAAAGTTTTTACTAGTGTCCATATATAACATTCCTGAGAGTCAAACCAATGATAACATACATAGATTCTTACCAAAGGCTAAACACACACAAAGCTACCACAAACCTACTGCCAAGAGAAAGCCTTACTTGGTCTGAAACAAAGAGAGTAATGCACAGACTTTGTGTCTGGAATTTCCACTCCAAAAGTGGGTTTGCAGGGAAAGCTCTGGATGAGCAATAAGGGTAATGGTGCTCACTTCCAGGGCCCCCTACTGAGAACAGCTTGGGAAGATGAGCACTGTCAACTCCACAGTGCAGAGAGGAAACCGAGCCAGACAGAGGTGAAGCAATGTGACTAAGATCACCATAGAGTAAAGATCAGAGCTGATCCTGTGGCCAGGAGGTCCATCTCCACAGGCCATGCCCATGCCTTGGTGTTCCTCAGTTACAGATGGGTCCCCCAATGCTTCTTCCCAAAAGCATGTTGAAATGATCAATTTTTTTCAAAAGTAAAGAAGCTTATTTCCCAGTGAAAAGGAAGCAAACAAATTGCTTATTTTTCTCATTTATCTCTTCACATGTATGTCATGGACTGTCAACTATTCCAGATTACAAGGTTAGCACTTTTTTCATCCAAGCAATTTAACGATGTTGAGGTTGTATGTAAGTGAACCTACCTCTGAGGTGAAATAAGAACACACTGCATGCCTATGAAGAATGCATCCCTCCCACCATTCAGTAAACACAGTAAAAATAAAATTTTGAGAAATTTAAATAAGTAGAAAATTATATACTTTATACCAGTGCCAAAACTATTATTTTGTGAAGCGTTATAATGTCCTCACTAGGAAAAACTGGCCAAATGGTACATGGGATCTCTGTATGTTAATTCTCCCAAGTATGTGCTCATCCACAACTCCATGGCTACCTTTAACGAAAATTAAAATTATAAATGATTAAAGGTACTTCTCTTTAAGAGCTTTGCTATTTTGAAAGTCATTTTCAAACAGATCTGGATATTCTACAGTGAATTTCAATCTTTTTTTTCCCTTGCTGTTAACCAGGTAGATTTTGAAGGAAAATTGTCTGGAGTCTTCATACCACCAGGTGATCTCAGGAGTTTTAATCACAGTGTTCAACTACAGCTCTGATGTAGAACTGCTTCTACTAAAAGTTTCACATTGCCATAGGATGGCCGTGCCCTCTTGATAGAGCATTCACATGGACAAGATAGATGAATAAGCAACTGCAAACAAGAGGAGATTTTCTTAAGAGCCATTCTGTGCACAGCTGATGTCATGTGATCATAAAACATAACCTTAAACAAAAGGAACTCCATTAATTCACATTCGTTCCATCTGTCTTTTGTCCAGGAGGTAAAATTCTCCAGAAAACTGTCTACACTTGATGACTTCATTCCCTCCCACCCACTCACTCCTCTGCTCCTTCCACGCTGTCAAAAGCCTCAGGGACCACGTCATGAAGTTCAACTCCACACTCAGGTGCTCACACCATTTGCCTCATTCTCAGCCCCTCCCATGGTTTCTGTGCTCCCTTCCTGTCTCTCTTCCTCAGCCCTGCTAGCTTCCTTCATTCACAGAAGCCCCTTCCCACTTTTCCTGCAAGCTCCCCCTGCCATTTCCAACCATCCATTACTGGGACTCTCCACCCCAGAGCAGAGTGACTCAAGCCTACAACTTCACTTTACATCCAGAAACTCATTCCTTTCTCACTACTTGGCATGTCAAGTACAGGACTCTGATCCACAGGCTTATAAAATACCACAGATGTCTCTCAAAGTCCTCAGTATGAAACACAAATTTACAAACTCATTCCACTCACCCAGGCTGGTAACCCAGGAATCCTAAGTCACACTCCACATCCAGTCTCTGGTCTGGAAGATGAAGATATTCTAAAGAGTCACTTGTGCCTTTCAATCTGAATATCAGACCATTGATACAGAGGACTCCAAAGAAATGACATTTCCCTGGGAATCTCATGCTGGGAGAAGAAAAAGGCACCAGGCAGAGGGAGAACGTCTCTCCCAGAAAGAGTTTTCACGCAGCTCTAACTACTTGCCAGGACACCTTACAGAATGAGACTGAAACCCAAACAATGATGGATCAATGGTGGGTGCACCTACACCATCTGGCTTTCTTCATTGGCGTATTGAAGATGGGTAGGCAGACCTGGCTGAGGACACAGGTTGTGATTCCCCAGGTTCATAGTATCACCAGCATACTTCCCTTCCAAGGACTGCTCACATCTGCATTCCCCCCCACACAACCCGGGACTCTTGCTATTAGTCACATCCCGGCAACCACTCCTTCCCACTTCAATCAATGCCAGCATATACATCTCTACCCCACTTGCCACTAATTTCACAGTGAGGTTCTCATGACCTACTCACTTTAAAATTCTTCAGTGGCTTTTTAATGACAAAGACAAAAATCTTTAACGTGGCCCCTATTCTCTCTACTCAAGCCACACTTGGGTTCTTCTCCAGCTTTCAAAGAATCCATCTTGTCCCCTCAGGCTGAGCCCACTTCCCCAAACCTTTAGCTTACAAGATTTATACTCAGCCTTAGGATGTCCACTCCATAAACACATCCTCAGACAAGGCTGGCCTGGTCTGTCTGTCCTTCAGTGTACACTCACACACATGGCATTGTTGCTTGCTGTTTGCCTCCTCACTGGACTTTAAACTCCACCAGGGAAGAATCATGTCTGTGTCCATCATTTCAACATTCCTCCCCCAAAGGAAAAACTGTCCTTGTTACAACTGTTACTTAAATTCACTGTTCATTTTTCATTGATCATATCGTTCTGCTTTAATCATGAATTTTCCTTAAGTCCTTTCCATTTCCAACAATAGTTGAGTAAAAAAAAAAAAAGCACAATTAAACTTGCCTTGTGACTAATTTTTTTTTTTTTTTTTTTTTTGGTTTTTCGAGACAGGGTTTCTCTGTGTAGCTTTGCGCCTCTCCTGGAACTCACTTGGTAGCCCAGGCTGGCCTCGAACTCACAGAGATCCGCCTGGCTCTGCCTCCCGAGTGCTGGGATTAAAGGCGTGCGCCACCACCGCCCGGCGTGACTAATTTTTATATCCTCCAAGACCCTTCATCCACAGAAATGGTGAAAGAACATACAGAGGAGACTTCTGTATATTCTAAGATGATACCAACTGGGATTTTCAGATGTTAACGTAGTAAACAAAGAGCAGGACTGAAGTTTCCCTCGTGGCATCCATTGCTTGCCTTTGTGATCCCCAGTGGCCTACTGTAGTTAGCTAGTATCCGCCCAGGTTCTACACGACACAGAGTCATGGACATAGGCCTCACAGGCTTCCTTTCTTCTGCCCTCTTCTCCCCACAAAAGAGCGTTAGACTTAGTGTTATCTATTCCTTGGGTAAGTGCAGACAGCAGGACCCTCAGGCAAACTATCTTTAAGAGCAAAGCCAACCAAGAAGAACTATTGTTCTTGGCTGAAGCAGCAGAAGCAGGACCCCGGAGACAGCTGGAGAGAAAGAACTCGGGAATCCAAACGAGAACTGTGTTGGACTTGGAGGCTCTTTGACACTGGGTCCTTTTAGGAAGATTGGACTTCTCATTTGGACTACTTATCTTCAAGGGAGATGTGCTCCCAACAGGCTTTCTACACCAACCTAAAAAATAGTAACAGCTATTCTGTAATTAATGTGCTAACTACTCTGTATCCTCCAGAGAAAGATTCAGATTTAATAACTGCTGGAAACTTTCTGGTAAAGCGTGTGTGTGTGTGTGTGTGTGTGTGTGTGTGTGTGTGTGTGTGTGTATGTGTGTTGGTGCAGGGGGCGGGGGGGGATACAGCCCATATGAAAGAAAAATCCTATTTTGATTAAGGAAAAATTGAGGAGCCTGTTCCAGCTTTGACCTGGAAGTACTACCCCCATTGAGGCTTCGGTAACTGTCACACCTACAAGGCAGGGCTGAGACAGGAGCCCTTAAGACCTGAGATCCAGATGCGCTGGCTCTCTTGGTTCCTGGATCCTGGATGCTGGAGGTAGACCAAGCAGAGTTTTCCAGAGAACACCGCTGGACTGCACTACACCTTTCCCGGACCCTGTAACCTATCCCTTTACCCCACAAAATAAACCTCCCTTTTAACTACGTGGAGTTGCCTTAATACTACAACCAAGAGGAGCCTTCCATTCAATGAAATTCTGGGGTCAGCATTTGCAACCTGTATTAATATCCGTCTAAATGAATAATGCTGCATCTCGTCCTCCCGACAACTAATTCTGTGCAGTGCCTAGTGACCCTTCAGGGAGTCTGGCGACAGCATATCCAGCCCATTTAAAGTTGCTACTTTAGAGTAGGGCCAGAGCAGCAGAGGCCTCCTCAGCAGGTGCATTTGCTGTGTGGGACACTCTGCTCAGTAGCTCCTGTGATCTAGCAGATCCAATGGCACTAAAATCCAAGAAGACATCCAGGGCAACTTCCAAAGCCCACCAGGTGAATTGCAGAACTCTAAACTAGAGCCTCCAGATGGGAGCAACTGTCCTTCACAGATAATCTCCCTCCAGTCTTGTTTTTGTTTTCTTTTGTTGCCACTATTTTTAGGATGGAGTCTCATTATATAGCCTAGGCCAGCCTCAAACTCACAGAAATCTTCCCACCTCAGCTACAACATGCCAAGGTTATAGGCATGAAACACCACATTTGGCTTAACCACCCTCGACCACAGATAGTTCGTCACGTGCCACCAGTTTACCATGTCTGTGGTGAAAGGAATGTGATCTGACCTGATGTGTGGCTGGTTTTGGTTGTCAACTTGACTACTACATCTTGAATTAACTAAAACCCAAAAATGGAAAGCACACATGTGAGAGAATTCTGCTTAATTTGAAGTGGGAAGATCTACTTGTAATCTGGGTCTTTGAGGCATTAAAACACACCTTTAATCCAAATCCAATGTGGGCCATGATTTCTGCGGAAGCCTATATAAGGACATAGAAGGAGTGGAAGGAGAAGCTTTTGTTCCTTGCCTGCTTGCTCTCACTTTCGCTGGTGAGTCCATTCTTTCACTGCCGTTAGAGCCTACTTCTTTGGCATTCCAGTGTACACTGAAGACCAGCTGAGACAGTCAGCTTACGGGACTGAGCAACTACTGGATTCTTGGACCTCCCATTTACAGGCAGCCATTGTTGAATTAGCTGGACTGCAGACTGTAAGTCATTCTAATAAGTCATACACACACGTATATATATATATATATATATATATATATATATATATATATATATATATATATATATATAGAGAGAGAGAGAGAGAGAGAGAGAGAGAGAGAGAGAGAGAGAAAGGGAGATTCATTCTATAACTTCTGTTGCTGTAGAGAACCCTAATAACACCTGACAAACCATAATGTTAGACATGCATATCAGGACTTCTTTGTAAGATGGGCATGTTATACACAGGCTGAAAACATCCTTGAAGGCCAAACAAGTCACATGAAGAAGTAGACCATATGCCCATGGCACTAGTTCCTGCTATTATATCTCCCCCATCCTTTATGACCCCACAAAGTGACATGGACCTAGTTTACAGCTGTTTCTATACAATGTGCCAACACCAGCTGAACATGGACTGCTGGAGCTTGCAGTTCACTTCTGGGATTCTATGAAGGAAAGTAGTGAAGGGAGATTTTCCCAGTGGAAGGACATCAAACAGCACATCTGGATGTCCATTCTGCTTGAAGAGAAGGAAGCAAAGGTCCAAGTCTATAGTGATTCATGGGATGTAGCCCATCAATAGGTCAGAGAATAAGGACGTTACAAGGACTATGCTCAGAGAAATGGTGAAAAAGGAAGTCTGAGAGGAAAAAGGATGTGGATAGAGTTCTATAAATTGAGGGAAAATATTTGAAAGTATTTATATCCATTTGAATTTCCATCAACATAAGATCTCAGCACAAGGTAAGTTTAAAATCAAAAGGATGGGATGACCTGTTTAGTAGAGTTCAGCTTGCTCCTTCCCCAGACATCCCTGTCATTATCCAAAGACACATTAATAAGATTATTTTGGTGGTCTGAATGACAATGGCCCCAATAGTTTCATATAGTTGAATGTTTGGTTCTGAGTTGGTGGAACTGTTTAGGGAAAGGATTAAAAGTTGTGACCTTGTTGGAAGAGGTGTGTCACTGGGGACAGACTTTGAAGTTTCAAAAGCCCATGACATTCCCAGTTAGCTCTCTGTCTGCCTCCTGCTTGTGGATCAGTATGTGAGCTCTCAGCCACTGTTCCAGCTGTTAGGATCCTGCCCTCACTCCTGCACATGTGCAGCTTGGGTCTTGTGTCTTACATCATCGGGGGATGCTGGCAACTACATACACGCCTTAAAAAGCTGGATGCAGACCCCACGCTCTCTCTTTGCTTTCTCTCTGTTCCCCGCTCTACTCTGCTTCTGCCATCTTTCTCTCTCTCCAGGCCTGGCTCTCCTCTCTCTTATCCCCTCCTTCCTTCCCATAAAGCTCTCTGTAACTGATAGTCGTGGCCGTGGCTTGTGACTTTTCTTCTGGTTAACCAGAGCTGCCACCAGTGCCAATTATCATCCTTTCACCAGCATCATGCCTGCCTGTCTGCTGCTAAATTAAATTAACTAAAGCCCCCAAATTCAATGATTCCTTTCAGAAGTTGTCTTGGTCATGGTGTTTTATCACAACAATCGAAAAGTAACTAAGATAGTCACATACCACTTATAACAGACTATAAATCAAACACAAGGCCTGTTAGGACTACTGTCATTTAAGACACTTAACTTGTCATGCAACTTAGGACCACAGCTCAGAATAACTCCTACACAGCAACAGTTGTGCACCTTTAATAGAAGGCAACCCTAAACTTCTAACAAATTGTCACGAACTTGTTGCTAAAGAAGCCTGAAACATTAAAAGTCTCATTTCACATATCTTAAAAGCAAAAAGTCTAAATCCACCTGCAGGAGCTACCTAAATATCCTAGCAAAACTGGTAGGAGAAAATGAAGCAGTTTTTGTTGCTTACTACAACTATGATTGTGCCAGATCCTGGGAGCTGTGGGTCCTTTTATTTACTGATTTTAAAAGGATCCTCAGGAAAACAGCTGCACACATGTCTGGAAGGATGTGGACAAGCAGCTGTGCTTCGAGAAAAAAGGGAGAGAAACTATTCTAAACCCCCTGTTGCTGTTGTCCAAACACAACCTGGGTTGGCTACAACAAGCACCCTGCCCACCTCATCTTACCATGAATCATAGCTGAAGTCCAGTCAGGGGCCACAAAGGGCATGGGGAGCAGGAGATGGTCTCTTGGGTGTGACCAAGAGTTTGAGTCTTCTGTAGATGTATAAAGTTGGGGAACCAACCCTGAGAATTCAAACCCTAATTCCTCAAAGAACTCTGCCTTGGGCCTGGAAGAGGGGGCCACTATATGAGTATCCGACACTTCTGAAGACAGATATGGGAAGGCTTAAGAGTGCAGGGGGGGGGCGGGAGGTGTGAAGCACAGCTAGAAATCACAGGGATTTCTCACCATTTCTACCAATACAAGGATTACAGCCTGATTCAAGACATCCAAAAGCCACTTCTCCTTTCATTCCTTCTCCAGTCCCTGAAGCCAGGGCAGATGTCTTCACACTGAAGGACCAGGCTCCAAGAAGGACCTGTCCATGTAAAACTATCCTCCACTGTCAGCTCCACGGATTACTCCACCAGCACCAAGCCAGACAGCAAGGGGGACCAGCAAATCCCTGTTTATAGCAAACAGAATTTCTACAGCTCCTCGTTCCAGCTGGAATTGATTTTGGCACATGGTTTAATTTGAGATTTCAACTTTATTTTATTCCAAGTACTAAACTGGCTTTTTTTTCATCCCATGGTGGAAGGTTTTAAAAATCACAAAAGGAAACAAGAAACAAATCCTGAAACTTCCATAGTTGAAAACAGTTATAAATGGAACTTAAAAGCAAGGAGAAGTCTGGAAAGGAAAGAAGAATACAAAAGGTTGATGCCTGTGATATAACAGAAACCCTTTCTAACTAATACGAACAAGGACAAGACTAAGAGAAATGGACAGATGGCTGAAACAGAAGTTCCAACGAAACTGCATGCTGAGTTTCTCTGGCAAACTAAGTTTTAAATAATCAAATATTTTTACATGGGAATGGGAATTTTTTTTTCCTTTTTCAAGTGGATGCCAAGGAGATTCCAGGGGTCAGAGGAGAGTAAATTCCCTGGAATTTCTGAGGTGTCAAAGTCTTTTAAGGAAGACATCCTTCCATCCAACCATCTCAATGCTGGGATTTACATCTGAAAATCTGAAAGTCAATTCAAGTGTAATAAGTGACCTAAGTACAAATATGTTCATCACATCTTGCAACCGGAAAAATAAAGCCTAAGAATGTATAAATGAAAGAATCAAATACAGGACCGCACACAAATATGATGAAATACTCACACCCAGGTGAAGTTGTGTTTCTAAGGAAAACTAAATTATTGGAGAAAAACATTCAATATAATTTTCATTGTAAATAGGCAAAATGAAGAATTGCTCTGACATTCATTAACTACATATATTCCTTTCCTGTCTGAGTCTGTCTGTCTGTCTGTCTGTCTGTCTGTCTGTCTCTCTCTCTCTCTCTCTCTCTCTCTCTCACACACACACACACACACACACACACACACACACACACACACACACACACCATTGATAACATGGCTCTATGTCAGTAGTCAGGAGGGTGAACTGCTTGGCTCTCCCTGAAGGAAAGAGCCTACCACTGAGGGAGCAGGTTGACAGCCTCTAACTGCTGCACTGAGATCTGTGGAGCACCCTCTCCCCCAACTGCTCCCAGCCAATGACAGCCTGGCAGGTGCAAAAAGTGTTCCACTCATCAACTGTGCAGTCCTTGCACTGGCACACCCTTGGTCTCGTCAAGACTACCAGAGCCACATATTCCTCACACCGCCAACGCTCCCTGGGTCCCTCTTTCCCTTCAGAAGTCAGACCTGTGTGGTGCTCTCAATCCTTTCCATCTCCTGCTGTTTCCCCACAGGCTCCTCTCCCAGGCAATCTGCACACTGAATCACAGGAAGGAACCTGCTCTTCAGAACATGAGCCCTGGTATAACAACCAAAGACACAGATAGAACTGGTTTCCATGCTGTTTTATAAGAAAGGAATCAGATTGCTGTTGATGCCTAACACGTTTCATTTCATAAATATTACACATTTACTGATTTTTAAAACCATTCTTGTGACAAATATTAATTTAACTCTTAGCTTTCAAAGACAAAAACTACTAAGTTAGTTAATGTAGACAATTGAGGTAAATGAAAGATTAACTAGAAAGTGTTGATGGACAAGCACAGCCCTCATTTCAAAGTCAGTAAGAGATAGTTTATTTTGTAGCTAAATATGATTAAATATAACCCCAGAACACATGTCCGGGTTACCTCAAATTCCCTGTTCAAATGTGGCAACAGTTTCATGCAGTTTTTATAGGAGTGGAACAAAGGAAGTCATAAATCAAAACACTTCAAAAATACATTGAGGGGCCAAACAAAATCTACCCGCTGGGGCAAACTATTGGGATAGCTGATTTCCAATTGGACTTGAGACCCTGCCTCACAGAAGGGAATTCAGTCTGTTACCATAAAACTGGCCAAAAGTCCATGTTTGGGGAGGTTATAAGACCCAGTGGAGAAGCTACTACTGTTGTTTTGCCAAATGAACACAATGTATCTGTCAAATTGCCTTCTAAATATTTATTCTTATGTCCATAGTTCAATGCGGCTCTCTGTTTGGGTTTTGAAAACTTCTTTTTCCAGTGGGTGGCTATTTCTGGAGAAACAACTGGCCAAAGTACTAAGAAAAAGTGACTGTTAAATGCTCAGCCTTAAATAGTATATCTGCATGACACCCTTGAAAGCTCATGGATCACCATGGAAGATGGGATGAAAGAAATGCAAAAGGGGATGAAGGGGTAGAGTACAATGGAATTCTGCCTTCCAGGCGGGACATGGACATTGAGTCATTGAACTCTCAGCAGCTATAAGATGCATAAGAGCTGTACAAGATGTTCTTAAAGGGGCAACAGTAGCACTATATCTTGGGCATAGGAGGGAATTCTTGCCTAGTAATGTAAAACTAGCCAACTATCCAAGGCTGAAGAGGCCATGGACCGTAGAGGAAAACCTACTGCTGTCACTTTCTAAGCAGAATAATCACTAGCTGAATTCTAAGAACCTATCCTTACATCCACAGAGGACTATAGTCACCACCTCTCATCCAAGAAGTTTCTTTTGGCAGCAGATGACGAAGACCATTAAAGAAAGCCACAGTGGATCACAATACAGAAAACTTACCATGGTGTGCCCAACTTCGACTGATACATCTACAGCACAACCCACACACTTAAGTCCTGGGGAACATCACAAAGGGGTTCCGAAAGATTGTAAGAGCCAGAGGACCAGGATATCTGCTGCGAGACCGTGCCTTCTACATATGTCAGGGATGCCACACAATGAAATCTCATCTCAGTCAGTGTGGCTACCTAAGCAAGACCTACACAATGACAATACCATTTACATGCCAATGTGGAGGAGGGAAATTTCATGAGGCCCCACCTCTGGGTAAAGAGATCTAGGCAATTAATGGCTGCTGAGAGAGAAAGATCAGCCTTCTCCAGGGACAAGCCCTTTGACAACTTATCCAGTCCCAAGTGGTCAGTCCTAAATACATGCATGCACAAGCATCACTAAATGGACTGAGCAGGTTATATTCATGTACGCATAGATGTAACAGTAATAGATAAAGGAGAAGAGGTCATGAATTGGAAAGGAACTGTGGGGCACAAGAGGAATCAGGGGAGCGAGCTTTGAAATGATATAAATATTGTGCTCATGCATAAAATTCTTAAATTTTTTTTTAAAATAAAAAATGAATGCTGAGAAATACTATGGGCTGATGACATGGTTGTTTTGCAATCAACATTGGCCTGCCCATCTAACTCTGTGGTCTGACCTAATCCTCGGCGATTAAAGCCCTCATTGATTTCATAAGGGAGATTTAGCTGACTCAGCTTTTGTGCTAAATTGCAGCTTTTTAACTCTTCCCCATGAACGTATGTGACAGTGCAGACTTTGTTTTTGGAGATGTAAATGTGGCACAGCTGTGCAAGGATCTGACGGCAAAAATTCTAAATAACAGCAATGTGCAAACACTCAATTTGTCTGGAAACACGTTAGAAGCCCAGGGTAATCAACTCTCTGAAAACACATTAAAAACCCCAGCCACTGTTCAGCTCACCAGGCCCAGGTCCGCCGTTGGTGTTCTTTTCTCGGCATCTGGTTTCCGGCTTAGAATCTATAATTAATTTCCCAAACCTTTAAGCTCTGTAACAAACTACTTGAGGAAGATCCAGGACAGCTCATGAGAACAACTGGATCTGGGCCATTGATATAAGCAAAGAATCATCCGGTTTCACCTACTGTCAGGGGAACTGTCATGGGGAGGAAGCGATGGAGACGGGAAAACTAGAGAGACCTTTGGCTCCTGTCCTTGAACATATATTTTGCCACCCGCTACTTCTTAGGATCATCTTTATTCACCAAGTTCTTTTCATTTCGCACTATTTCATTTCATTATCAAAGTAATCCTGTGATAAGATTTGCTTAATTCCATTTTGCAGAATAGGACATGATATTGGTTTAATTTGTGAGGGATTTAATGGGATTTACCATGTGGCAGCCTGGAGACCCCAAATAATAACTGTACTACACAACTTTTTTTCTTCAGTATGTCATGCACCATTTTTTTTTCAATTAACACAATATTCCTAAGAGGTATTAGTGGCTGCTCAAGTGTTTCTTACCCACAAAGGATTCCCCTGTTATAGCCTTTACAAGGCGAAAAGTAATATCAATGAGGGGGAAAATCATAAATTTTATGAACCTGAAACCTTGTGAAAGTGAGGGACTAGGAGCTGATAACCCTGGTAGGCAGACAGATAGAGATCAAGGCCACAACCAGATAATAAAGATGGCAGACATGTGGATTCCCTTCTGACCAGAGACAAAGGCCTGGCACACTTTTTCTGAACCAGTGGGGCCTCCTCACCAGCAACATGATAAAAACTGGTTCAGGATATATTTGGGCTAAAAGCTGTGGGCCTATCAGTCTCCCTGCCTTTGTTCAAACTGACCAACCCTAAATTAGGGAAGGAAGATCCCCTCAAAGCCCTGAAAGAAGAGACTGGGCTTGGAGGATTCCCTCTGCTGGTTGTGTGTTTCTCAGTGTGTGTGTGTGTGTTTCCTCACTTCAATAAAAGCAGAAAAAAACAAGCCCCATCCCAACCCCAAGGCAGAAATAAAGCATCTCTTTGCCATCGTATTCCCACAAGCAAACTCTTCACCTTTTTGGTTGTCCTCATAATGCCTAGGTTTGAGTGGTCCTCCTGCCTCGGCTTCCCAGTGTAGCTGGACTACAGGAGCATACCATTGCATCCAGGCTAAGCACTCTCCTTCAATGTGCTGTGTTCAAACATTGTGAGATTGGAAACTACATTATATGTGAATAGCATGCTAAATTATTTTTCTCTTTGGTGGTATATGGTACTGAGAATTGAGCCTCGGGTCTCACACATGCTGTGTAAACATACTTTCCCTGAGCTACATTCCCAGTCCTCTGGTTTGATACAGGGTCTATGTTGCCCATTCTGGCTTTGAACATATTCTATAATCTTCCTGCCTCAGCTTCTAGTGTAACTGAGATTACAGGCCACTAAACCTATTTCTTCTTTGCTTCTCTCTCTCTCTCTCTCTCTCTCTCTCTCTCTCTCTCTCTCTCTCTCTCTCTCTCTCTCTCTCTCTCTACCTCTCTCCTTTTGAGACAAGCTCTCATGTATCCCAGGCCAGCCTCTAACAGCATATAGCTGAAGGTTGTCTTGCATTTCTGACCCTCATGTCTCCACTTCTCCAGTGCTGATTACAAATGTCTATTACCTCACCTAGGTTATGCAGTACTTCAAACTGAACCCAGGGCTTTGTGCAAGCTAGGTAAGTACTCTACCAGCAGAGCTACAACCTCATTCTTGAGCAAATATTTCTTCAGCTGTTTCTATGTCTCATCAACAGGACAGCAAATGCTGGTGAATACTCTCCTGGCATTCAGTCTTTGTCCTCCTTGAATTCAAAGGTTGACAGAGAATATCAACATAGACGTGCACAAATTCAACAACAGCATGGGAAAATCCATGTGGCCATGGCACTCACCACAGGAGAGTGCAGGAACCAGCCTTCAGAACCTCTGCTGGCCTAATCTCCACAGTTGTGCCAACTAAGGGTTCCCTACCTGAGAGGACTTCCTCAGTCAGGAAAGCAGTAGCAGTGTACATTACTTTATGACTTTATATGGTGATGAGAATTGAATCCAGGGCCGTGTGTGTGTGTGTGTGTGTGTGTGTGTGTGTGTGTGTGTGTGTGTGTGTGTTGCTATTGTGTTCCCCAAAATATTGTGCACCCTAATAAACTTATCTGGGGTCAGAGAATAGAACAGTCACTAGATACAGATGCCAGAAAATGGTGGCACACACACCTTTAATACTAGCATTCAGAAGGCAGAGATCTATCCGGATCTCTGTGAGTTCAAAGCCACACTAGAAACAGCCAAACATGGTGACTCACGCCTTTAATACCAGGAAGTGATGGCAAAAAGCAGAAAGGTATTTAAGGCGTGAGGACCAGAAACTAGAGCTGGTTAAGCTTTTAGGCTTTTGAGCAGCAGTTCAGCTGAGATCCATTTTGGATGAGGACTCAGAAGCTTCCAGTCTGAGGAAACAGGATCAGCTGAGAAATTGGCGAGATCATTTAAGATTCATGCTACGTGTGTGTGTGTGTGTGTGTGTGTGTGTGTGTGTGTGTGTGTGTGTGTGTGTATGTATATGTATATGTATAGGCGAGTGATCTACCACTTAGCTATCAGCCCCAACAATGTTGTTTGTTTGTTTTGATTGACTTTTAGACTAGCTATGCAATCTATTATAGCTGACTTACTATGAGAAAACTAGCTGAACTGGAAGGTAATACCAAATCTCAGCAATTATTCTAAGGTCTTCAGAATCACCGGGAGGTCAAGTTAAAACATACTGCCTTACTCTGTTCCTACTGAAAGCTTCTGCATCTGTAGACCTGGTGCTGCCAAGAAGCTTCATTCTAGCAAGTTCTCAGGTAATTGGGATGCTACTGGAGCAGGGACCACACTCTGACAGATGCTGACCCAGAAAATCATTTCACTGAAACTGGAAACAAAATTATAATAGCACTAACATAATTACATTAATATAATTGAATCCACATGCCTTATGCCTTTATGTTTAACTTTTGAGGAGTATGTTTTTCTCCACAAATAAATGTTCACATGGATAAGTTATGAAAACCACATATTTCTGAGTAGTGGAGGCACGTGCCTTTAATTCCAGCATTTGGAGAGTAGAGACAGGAAGACCTCTGGGTTCCAGGCTAACCTGGTCTACATAGTGAGTTCCAGGACAGCCAGGACTATACAAAGAAACCATGTCTTGAAAAACAAAAATGAAACAAAACAAAACAAAAAACATTAATTCATCCTCTAACTGAAATTAGTAAAAAGAAAAACTACACAACACGAAAGGATAGGTAATTGTGCAGAATTAGATTAACACTATTTCAAAGTTAAACACTTCCATTTAGAACATGTTTTCTCGTCTAAAGAGAAACAAATGGTAATCTGCTAAACTCTAAATAAAACTTCCTGTTTAAAAAAAATCAGCCCCATATTTCCTTAGAAATGGAATTTTCATTATAGAGTCAAGTTACTTGGTTCATAAACTCCCCATGCAGAAGCCCCATGCTTCCCAAGGACAAACTGGAAAACAGCTGTCACGGTACGAGCCCTCCAAGCCTCCATGCCAAAGCACTAGCATTTTGGTATTTACACTGTAGGGGCTCCACAGCTCCCACTTCATAAGCTTAGCCTTGCTTCTTTTGAAGTTCAAAACATGGAGCCCGGTGGTGGTTCTGGTCAGGGTGTGATGCTCTAGGCATCTATCAACTAAGTGGCATATTTTGCACACATTGTATTAAACCTGGAAATTTACATTTGAATAATTGTTAAATAATCTCCCCTTACAATGAAAAGATCTGCCTGAATATGCTGAAGAGTTTAAAGAAAAATCATCTGAAAAATTAGTTTTCTCCAAACGGATCTCACTGGGGATGCAAACCACTCTCAGTGTCAGCCCCCACGCCCAGCCATAGACAGTCACGTTAAACAAACTCAACACTTGATGACATTGTTGGAAGTTCTTGGTCTCATAATGTTGTATCAGGAATTATGGTTTCAGCTTTGTATTTTCAAGAGATTCCTGTGTCTACAGATATGTATATGTGTATATGTATATGTCTCTGTGTCTATATGGGTCTCTTGTGCTTCTTTTGACTCTTTTTCTTCCGTTTCTTAATTTTGTCCTATTGTGATTTGTCTGTTTTTGCTTTATTTTATTTTATTTACCTTTCCTTAGATGCCTGCTTGTTTTCTAGGGAGAAACATAAAGAGTGTGGATCTGGATAAGAAAGAAGGTGGAAAGATCTAGGAGAAGTCAGGGGGAAGGGAACCATAATCAAAATATAATGTATGAAAAAAATATTTCACCAGGCAGTAGTGGCACACGCCTTTAATTCCAACACTCAGGAGACAGCGGCAGGCCCATCTCTGAGTTCAAGGTCAGCTTGGTCTACAGAGTGAGTGCCAGGACAGCCAGGACTACACAGAGAAATCTTGTCCCAAAAAAGCAAAAAAGAAAAGTATTTCAATAAAAGAAGAAAACAAATAAGTAAGCAAGCAAAACTTTTATATTACTGAAGTTGTATTCACCTAAATATTTTAGTTGTTGGGTAATATAGAACAAAATGTAAACATTTTAAATCATCTTGGTGAAAATAAAGCTTAATAAAGATTATTTTAAAAATCATAAAGAAACACAATCTTCTCACCAGCTCAGTCAGGTATTTCATTCCTCATCAAATAATCTTCTTTGTACAGATGAGGGAGGCTACTACAGAGACCCATGACTGGTCAAAATGCAGAGAATAAGTGACCACTGGGTGGTAGTCTCAACTGGTACATCTACATCCCTACATCTACACCTAAGACTCAGATAACATCACAGAAAGGGGCTAGAAAAATGTAAGTGGACCAGGACACCTGCGATAAGATAATGTCTTTTAGGCAAGCAGGGAAGCTTCACCCATAAAATCTCATCTCAATCAATTACTCACCTAAACAAGACCTTCATAATGACCACATGAGTTGACATGCCAGTGTGGAAGGGAGAAATTTCACAAGGCTCCACCCCTGGATGAAGAGCTACAGGCAATCAATGGTTACCGAGAGAGGGAGAATTAGTTCCCACCAATGATGAACCACCTGATAGATTACCAGTCCCAAGTGGTTAGCCCTAAACACATGAACATTTTAGCAACACTAAATAGACGCAAAAGGAGACATATGTGTGTGTTCATGTCTGTGTCCCTGTCCGTGTGTGTGTGTGTGTGTGTGTGTGTGTGTGTGTGTGTGTGTGTGTAGCAGGTGGCTAATAATTATAGAAGAGTTAAATAATTTGAGAAGGAATGGGGGAACACAGGAAGAGTTGGAGATGAGAAAGGAAGGGGTAAATGGTGTAAACATGGATGAACTCTCAAAAAATTAAAGGAAAAACCAATTTTCTGTTTTCAAGAACTGATTCAACACTCACTCACTCTGAAGTTTACTAGACTGCTTATGCTATCCATTCAAATCCTATCCTCTAAGGCTGAAGCCTCTCAGAGGTACACAGAAACACCCCACTGATGCTCAAAGCAGGACCAAACCCTAAGAAACAATATTCACATTGCTATGATACTTGGTTAATGAATCATTTTCCCAAAGAAGTTAAACAGAAATTCAACCACAGAAAACACTCCAGTGAGCCACGACTTTCCAAAGCACCTCTGGGTGACATGAGGCGCTGTTGCAGGGATGCTCCTGAATTGTGTAATGCAGTAGGAAAAGGCCCGATGAGGAACCAGTTGCATCCGTCAACGATAGAAAATGACACAGTTCAGTGACTTGATCACAAGACATACTAAATATGTGACCTGATGGGTTTGTTAAGTAGTTTACATACAATGTTTTGCTTCTACTCACAGGGAAAGCCCTCACGATCAACCATAGGAAAGAACAAGTGTTCTTCCTTTGAAGGGATTTACTTTTCATAACATGAAGAAACGAGCTATGTGACAGCTTAGGAAAGTAGCTGTCACAGCCTCCTCCCCTGGGGTGGAGACTCGTCTCAAATCTCTGAAGAGGAGCAGATGTCCAGGTGATAAAACTCCTGCCTTCAAAATTCTTCAAACTTCACTAATTTTGTTTCATAAAAAAAGAACACAAGTGGTCATCTAAAGAAGCATAAAAAGTCACTCACACCAGAAGCTTTTCATCTCTCTTCTTTTTTCTCAAAAAGAAGAACAGAGGCCAGGAGGGCTGTTACTGTCCCCACCGACACTGGGCCAGTCAGTCACATCAGCTCCCCATGTCTTGCTCCCTCTGGCCTGCTCTCCCTAGGCCTTGCAGGGATGACCTCCAGGGCACCTCTCTTAGAAACCCTTACTATGGCTTCTTGTTGCAGCTCCCCAGGGAGTTTCAGCCTCCCTCAGTCTGCAGTAGAATCTCCTCCAGTCATGGGTTCCTCTCCTACTATGAACTCAACCACTCCCAGTGCACATCTTTTCAAACTTACAAAACTCAATCCAGTCATAAAGGCTATAACCAAACCTTGTTACCTCATCAGGGACTAAAAGTCAATTATATCCCACCAGTAACTGGAAAGGATCACAATGAGAAAAGTCCCAGGTCTAGACATCATTTGACTCAAGTCATAGTAACAACAAGGGTAATAAACCATGAACCTGAAACACCCACAGAATATGTATAAGCCCACTCTCAGCTTCAACTTTGAACTAAATAGATATAACTGAATTATCAATATTATTTCAATGGACTCCAGACCAAGAACAATAAAAATTAGTTAATACAGGGAAATGAGAAGTAATTCAGTGAGCAAAGAAATCGTGGATCGGGGCTATCAGTTATGGTACATATCAAGTCTCTGAAAGCCTCTCCCACAGCTCCATTGATCAATCATCACAGAGAGGCCAAGCAAGAGCTGTCTCAACCCAGCCCAGAGTCGCTCCAGAGAAATTCAAACAGATTTTAGGCCATTATCTAATAGCTTAGAGCTTTTGCTGTTGGTTTTTTCCACTGTATTTTGTTTCTATGAAATATCACATTCTTTTCTCCGTTAGTGTCAGTTGTACATCCAATGTCAGTCTGTCTAAGGCATTTAAAATGACTCCAGTTTTCCCTGTGTTACCTTCTGGTTGCATCAGGTCTGCCTGGAAGTAACTGGATTTTCTATTTAGAGAAAAACAAACAACATGCACACTTTAGTGAACTGTCCACTGAGTGAAGTAGGGGAGTTTATCCAAGGAAGCCTTTCCCATCCTTAATCATTTTCCATGGCTTCCCAGGAAGTTTTCCCTGAGGTCTAATTCGATATTCAATGCCCTGAACTCCCATACTTGATGTTAAACTAATTGAAAGCATAATATATAGGTCATGCTTTCTAAATTCAGAGGCAGGAAAGGGACAGCAGCCACCTGGCAGGGACATCCCCCTCTCATCCCACCCTGTTCCCTATGCTAAAACACTACCATATTTTATTATCCAAAGGTATTTCACTCTTATCTTTTGTTGTTATTTTTCTTTCTTCTTGAGTTACAAATAATGTATCTAACTCATAGCTTTGGCTTCATAATTATTGCCTGACTCCTTCAAAATTGACCTTTTCCTGCCTTGGATTATGGGAAAAAATGGACATCTCCCTTGGGTTGTTTTTGCCTCACAGAACTCCAAGGTTTCCATGTAGATACTTTTCTCCTCATTACCATCCCATAAAGTAAGTGAGAAAATGATGCCATTATTCATTTCTTGTACTGAAAACTCAATGTTAGGAAATGGCAATTATTGACTCTATGCAGATGAAAAGAGACAGAGAGACATGGGTGCAAAACTACTGGTTTAATACTTTGCACAAGATCTTACAATGATTAAGGGGTAGAATTTAAAATCCTTCTAGATTTTAATATTAAGTGTTAGGATGGGGGAGGAAGCTAAGAAATGTAATATATTTCCTATCCATAATTAAAGAGAAATAAATATACAAAACTGATATCCTATAAAACCATGAGAAAGGAGTGTTCTGAAACACAGTTTTAAAAATTATTGAAGATTTGCTGTATTTTTTAAGTGTGTGATGGGGTAAATGCACATGTGAGTGCCGGTAGCCTTGAAGTCCACAAGAGGGCATCAGAGGTTGCCTGAAACTCGAGTTGCAGGTAGTTCCAATCATCCCAGCCTGGGTGCTGGAAACTAAATTTGGTTCCTATGCAAGAGCAGAATAAGATCTTAACAGTGCCTCCAGCTTCTCCCCAAATAATTTTATGTTATTCTTCACAACTAACATAAGAATGCAAAATGTGCAAGCTGCTCGATATCTAGTTACCTAATCAAAAGAATGACACAGGAAATGGCAAAAAGTTAAACAATTTAAAGATGCACAAGTAAAATGTATGTGTTTTTTTTTTTCCACACCAGATCCTGTCTCCTTCCTCAGTGTCTCATCCTAAGCATAATTCATACCGAATCTGACATATTTGACCAATGGGAATGTGTAGTCCATGCCCACGGAGGCCTCTCCACAGGAGTACTCACAGGATACTCTGCCCACTATCCTTCAAACTCCATCTCAGAAGTGACAGACGATTCCTTCTGCCATTGGCTGATAAGAGCCAGTCATCAAGCCAACTCCACACTCAATAAAGAGACAACATAGGACAGGGGCTGTGTGAGATGAATCTCAGAGCTCATCATCTTCCATCTCAAATCAATAAGATGCACGCACACATATAACCACAGATTACCAAGAAGACAAATATTAAAGACACAAAGGGAAAAAACCCAAGAAGAAATGGCAGACCCATAAAGCTCTGAGAACCAGAGCTAACTTTGAGACATGGGCTTTAAAAGCTGTTTTGTTGTTGTTGTTGTTGTTTGGTTTTTTGGTTTTTTGTCTGCCCAATGAGGACAAACAGCAAAAAGATCGTAAGTCCAATCGAAAACTGAAAAAGCAAAAAAATCATAATTGATTTACCTTCATACAAACCCACGTTGGTACTCCAGGCACAGTAATGCACTTGGACCTGAGCTTCTCATTTTGTTATAAACACTAGAAAATGAGACATATTATAGGAACTCAAGAATCCAGGGGAGCTGAGAAGAGACAGCACGCAGCTGCCATTCCCAAGTTGGAGGGAACATCCATGATCTGGTCACCATCAGTTGTCCAAACCACAAGATCCCACAGCTGAGTTGAAAGGCCCATCACCCACAGAAAATGCAGAAACCATGGGCAGCCTATCCATGCCCCTCCCCCAAGCCCAGCCCATAAGGGTGCAGTGGAGGGTCAGATGTTGCGGGACACAAAGCAATGAGTGGACTTGAGAACCCCACCCTGCAGGAAGGAGTAAGCAAGCCTGCACACTCTTGTGGATGGAGGCCTGACTTGATCCTGCAAGGTCACTTGCTGGAAGTGTAACACTAATAAATAATCCAGGTAGAACGGTCAGAACCTCACATTCTTGGCATAGCCAGCAAGACCCATGGGAAACTGACCTAGTTAAACACTAAGAGCATTTTATCAAAGTAAATCATGGTAATGAGACCAGAATGACAGCTCCGAAACCTGAATTATTCCTTGCCAAATTAAAAACTGCACTGTTAATACTCAAAATGTTTATCAATCAATGTAAGATAATTTATGTTAGATATAGAGTTCGTGTAATACATCCAAGCCTTTTTTTTAGGCTCAAGAAAATAGATGGGGGTATGTATCACTTTTTATACAAAAGGAAACTTAAGATTTAAACAGATTTTTCTATAATTCCTTCTTTATAAGAGCACCCCTTGCTTGCAATGTATGAAATACTTTGCCAACAAAATTCCAAAAGAGCTTAGATGCCCCTTCCCTGTATTCCCCGGTTTTAGATGTTATCCATTATGTTGGTGTCTAACACAAAAAGAAAAAAGAAATGTTTCAAGTTTATCACCACGTTTATTAAGGTTGTAGGCTGAGTCAGCAAGATGTCTCAACAGGTAAAGGCGCTTGCCACCAAGTCTGCTGACCTGAGTTCAATTCCTAGGACCCACACAGTGGAAGGAGAGAACAAACTGCAAGCTGTCTTCTGACCTCCACGTGTGTCATGACACATGCACATATGTGCACATGACATAAAATAATTAGAAGTATAAACTCTAAAAACTTAGGATTTCTGGTTTAAAAAAAAAATGAGTAAATCTACAAGAAGCCATTCTAGTTACACACAGAGACCATTCCAGTTACACACAGACCATTCCAGTTACACACAGAGACCATTCCAGTTACACACAGACCATTCCAGTTACACACAGACCATTCCAGTTACACACAGACCATTCCAGTTACACACACAAACCATTCCAGTTACACACAGAGATCATTCCAGTTACACACACAGACCATTCCAGTTACACACACAGACCATTCCAGTTACACACACAGACCATTCCAGTTACACACAGACCATTCCAGTTACACACAGAGACCATTCCAGTTACACACAGACCATTCCAGTTACACACAGACCATTCCAGTTACACACAGAGACCATTCCAGTTACACACACAAACCATTCCAGTTACACACAGAGATCATTCCAGTTACACACACAGACCATTCCAGTTACACACACAAACCATTCCAGTTACACACACAGACCATTCCAGTTACACACACAGACCATTCCAGTTACACACAGAGATCATTCCAGTTACACACAGAGATCATTCCAGTTACACACACAAACCATTCCAGTTACACACACAGACCATTCCAGTTACACACACAGACCATTCCAGTTACACACACACAGACAATTCCAGTTACACACAGAGACCATTCCAGTTACACACACAGACCATTCCAGTTACACACAGAGACCATTCCAGTTACACACAGAGATCATTCCAGTTACACACAGAGACCATTCCAGTTACACACACAGACCATTCCAGTTAAACACAGAGACCATTCCAGTTACACACACACAGACCATTCCAGTTACACACACAGAGACCATTCCAGTTACACACACACAGACCATTCCAGTTACACACACAGAGACCATTCCAGTTACACACACACAGACCATTCCAGTTACACACACAGACAATTCCAGTTACACACAGAGACCATTCCAGTTACACACAGACCATTCCAGTTACACACACAGACCATTCCAGTTACACACAGAGATCATTCCAGTTACACACACAGACCATTCCAGTTACACACACAGACCATTCCAGTTACACACAGAGACCATTCCAGTTACACACACAGACAATTCCAGTTACACACAGAGACCATTCCAGTTACACACACAGACAATTCCAGTTACACACACAGACCATTCCAGTTACACACACAGACCATTCCAGTTACACACACAGACCATTCCAGTTACACACACAGACCATTCCAGTTACACACAGAGATCATTCCAGTTACACACACAGACCATTCCAGTTACACACAGAGACCATTCCAGTTACACACACAGACAATTCCAGTTACACACAGAGACCATTTCAGTTACACACACAGACAATTCCAGTTACACACAGAGACAAGTTAACACAGAGACCAATCCTTCTAATCTGGGGTGACTTTTCAAAAGAGAAAGTCTCAAAAATGTGTGCATGAAGCTTAAATATATTTATGTACTGATGTATATAGAATAAAATCTTATTTATAAGCTTAATACACACACATATGACAGCTGAGTTGTTCAATGCTATCAATAAACCTCATACTATAATGTTACACATTCAATTTGTCTCTTGAATAAATAAGGAAAATTTCCAGGACTAAAATGATAATATGTCATATTCCTCAACAATATATGATGTATTACATTTTTTTCTTTCCTAAACCTGAAGTAGGCATTTAGCCAGGACAGTGATTTAAAACATAAAAGCTTTTCTCCCAGAAATTGATAAAATAATGAAACTATTGAAGAAAATATTAGCCAATTTTCCTATGACCTGATAGAAATAAGAATTTTAATCAATATTAGTAATTTTACCACAATGGAAGAGGTAAATATATTTCCAAGCAGAATAATTCACATATTTACATGTTTCTAGGAAAAACTGGATGGAACTAGATACATGTAGGTTAAATTACAACAAATGCATGGTTAGAATACTTAAAGCCAATCTTAAAATATCATTTATAAGACAAGTAACCTTACTGTAAAAATGTTTTATTATATGTTTTCATTTTTTCTTTTATTGAAAATAGATTCTTTTCTCATACCATATATCCTGACTCTAGTTCCTCCCTCTCTCCTCCTCCCAGTTTCTCTCCACCTCCCTACCCCTCCAGATCCACTCCTTTTCTGTCTCTCGTTGGAAAGGAACAGGCTTGTAAATCAAGATTGCTTAAAATCAGTTACATCTTTATCTGCCTCACAAGCATTTGCAGGTATTCACACAGATACTGGTATCCAGTGTCATAATCCCTGCTGCCGATGACATCATTCTGTCCCGTGTTCATGCCAAGGATATGGGATAGCATGAAAAAAGGTTGAGGGTACATGTGCATTTGGTTGTCCTGGCAGGTACGCATTTAAATTAGTCCAACTAGGCAGTCATTGGAATGCGTGGCCACTGCTAGCCTGGAAGCAAAGCCTCATCTGTCTGCTATCCTTCTTGGTGGCCATGTGTTCTCTCATTAGTTGTCTCACACGAGAAGAATTACTCAATGCAGGCAGTCCTCCAGCTGCACATTCTCACACAATGACTAGAGCTTTTTTAATTCTTACATACATGTTTTGTGAGCAGTAACATTACATTTTCAGTGTTTTGGAATGTTCTTACAGCGTATCTAGACTCATAAGGCAATCAAGAGTCAGTTCTGTGGCAACGTTACTGAATGCCTGAGATACAGTCGTATGTTGCTACATAGAGGAAATTTTAATCACTTGGTTTTAAAGCTATTACAGGATTTTCTCAGAGCGCCTGCATTGTGCAGAACCCCCAGTGCAGAATTTCTCCTGCAGAATTATTCTTTCGGCTGGCCAGTTCTTGACATTAACCTTGAAGTGTATTCATGGGACTTTTCCTTATAAATGTTTTCATTATATTTCTCATCTGCCATGCAGTATAGGGTTTCATTTGCTCTCAAGTCATGCACTGATGGAATATCGTTTTTAATTTATGTTATAATAGCATCCAGTTAAACAAGACATGGTGAGTCCATTCCATAATGATACATTTTATTGCTACCGATGCAGGACTTCTCTTAAAAGAAAATCCCATACTAACTAATTCATTCATTGCATTTATTCACCAAATCAACTCATGAACTCATTCTAGGATTCATCTCTACCAGGCTTAGAAGTACCACTACTCTACTTTAAGCTTTAAACTAAGATAGCCATTGTTTGTTAGACAACACATGTACACCAGGCGTTGATCTTCTAGTGATAATAAAGCATAGACCGTGATGTCCGGAAGTGGTTCACAGTCTAGCAGAAGGGAGGAAAATGTGAAAGAATGATCATAACACAAGCTGGGAAGTGAAATAGTTTAAGCACATAGAATTTACCGACTCATTCAATTCCTCCTTCAGCAACATATGAAGTGGCTTGCCCATGTCTTATAAGTGTTCACAATATAAAATGATAGGAGTTAATAAATTAGGGAGCTACGATTGGGAAAAACCATAGATTCAGAGGTAAATACTCGGTAAAACAAACAAAAATCCAAGAATCACACACACACACACACACACACACACACACACACACACACACACACACATACACACACACACACACACACTGCTTTGGAGATACAAAACGGCACAGGCTCTGCACAGAAAATTTGGCAACATCTAGCAAAGTGCACACATTTCCAAAGCTATATATTATGAAAAGTACACTTTGACCTAATAGCCAGGATCCTGAAAATTTGTCTTAGTGGCATTTCATGACTGTAAAGTGATGTGAATAAAGCTGTTACTGCACACACTCCCTGAGAGCAGAAGGTAAAAAGAACCAGTGAAGTCTGTTTAAGTTGTGTATTCTACTCAGCAGAAACCTTCCCATGTGGAACAGTGAGGAAGGACTCTGTAAGTGGCACTGGAAATCTCAGGGTTTCACTCTAGAAAGAGAAAGTGCATGTGGGGGTGTGTTAAGAGAAGGACAAGGGTGAGAGACAGAAAGGGAGGAGGAGAGAGAAATCCTTTTGTGGAGGAAAGGGAAAGGACAATAACAATATACTTCACCAACTTTACCAACAAGAAGAGACGCTTCCCCATTGTGTACTCTGCACCCTTGATCATATATGCAGTTTTTATTTCCCAACTCCCTATTCTGTTCCATAAGTCTATATGTATATGTCTGTAGACTTGGTATATTTGTAGCTGTGTGATATGTTTTGAAATGTGACCCACATCTTTGCACTTGGTACTTAAAGCTATTTTGACTATTCAGAGTCTTCCACAGAGCTAAATAGACTTTAAGATTTTGTTGTTGTCCTAATTCTATTTATAAAAATGCCATTGGAATGTTGATGGTCATTGTGTGTACAGTCATTTGTAAGTATGCATCTCTCAAGAAAATTCCTTTTGCAAGGGGCCGAAAAGTTTCCCTGTCACCTGTACATAGGTCAGATTTGTCAGAAATTGAAGTTCTCACAGCATCCCTGGAACCTGTCCAAAACTGAATACAACAAGAGTGAGAACCTGAAGATTTCACTGCCACACCCTCCATTATACTAGTCCGTTAAAGTTCGCAAGCTGCCCTAGCACAGACTTTGGATGTAAACAACCACATTAGAAATGGAGAAAGGGGACCTGGACAAGGCTCCACCGGAGCACTGCATTTGGCAGCAGGGCAGACCTGGCAGGTAAAGCATATGCTTAGCATAGATGAGGCCCTGGGTTCAAATTCTACCAACCCCAACCTCCCTCCAACATCATGCTCCCCCAGCCACTTCACAGTGATATAAAAGAAGCCTGCAACTGCTTTTCATTTATTGGCCCAGAATTCAACATTATTTATTTATTTATTTGTGTGTAGACTTGATCTCATAACCATTGCCATGTGGCTTAGGAAACACTGGGTTGCTTAAAAAAAAAAAATCACACAGTAAAGCTGTTTCAAGTTCACAGTCTGCGACAGCCCCTTTGTGTATGAGTCCACAATCGATACAATTACTCTGACAAAGATTACTCCCTATTATTTACATCTGTTGAGGCTCCTGAGAGCTATTTATTCCAGCATACGTCTGAAATGAATTACACATTTTTAAAGAAACAGTTTTTGGTAATACCCTTTCAGGGTAACTGGTGTGAAAGGCATCCCAAACCCAGAACACTGGACTTCCCTTTATTTCAAGGTCAGCTATGAAGAGAGTTATGTTTCTAATTGAGTTAGGAATGGTTTGTCTTCCTATCTCATTGGATGTCCTTGGTCGAAGATAATTTCTACTTCTCAGTTAATAAATCCAGGATCAAATATCATATCCACTGGCCCTCCTGAGACAACCCTCTCAAGGAACAAACCCTCTGCCTCCCCCCACCACCACCTCCAACTGAAGCTGCATCGTGGTCACATGAATATTTGATCCATCTTTTCCATTCCCTAAACTTTAGAAAATGCTTCAAGGCTGAGACTGAACTTTTCCCTGGAAGAATCGTTCTTACTAATGAAAATCTGTGCCAAATCCACACAAACGGTGGAGGAGGAAAAAATGCTAGCAGAGGAAAAAAAGGGAACCGCCCAGTGCACACTTGCGCACACACACACACACACACACACACACACACACACACACAACCAAGAGGCAATGACTTGAATGTGGCAGGCAATTATAGACTGAAAATACAGTGGGATCCTGTTTTAACAACAGTGTCATGAAGGAGTCTACCACAGACGTCGCATGCCTTATGTCCTGTGAGTCTCTACAAAAACAACCTGCTATTTCGAGCACAGCTTTGGGCAAGAAGGTGGCTTGCGTTGCAGGGAGTTATTAATGAACATGACAGCAGAACTGAGCAGCTCTTTGGCTAGCTGTCAACGGTGTCCCACATATGTAAACAATCCACAGTTTTAAAAGGCTCTCTGTTCTTCTAGACTTCATCCCCTTGACAATGATCATAACTCCCTGTTCTGAGATCTCTTCCAAGTCCCACATTTGTGATTAGTGGACAGGCCGAAAGCAATGTTCTTTCCAATCACCTCTTCCCATGTCTCACCGTAATAAAAAGCATTCTAGAAATGAACTATGTTATATTTATTCTTCATGACAGGAGACACCACTGTCAGTTTACCTTTACCCTTAACCTTAGCCAATCTTAAACTGCTGTAACCCCCGAACATCCACTCATATTTGATGTTGAAGGTACATTTTTAATAATTTTTTTAATTCTTTTTTGGCAATGGGTAAGAAGCTTCCTGGTTTTCTCCCTAAAGTTTTAGCACTGACAGGAAATATTTTGTTAAGATTTACTACAAGAGAAAGGCTTTTACTCCCTCACTAAAAGGATTGGAAATTAAATCCATATCACAATATTTATTTTAGTGAGTGGCTAGCATTGGCAGAAGCAGAGAGACTTTGTTTATGGATTTGTGTTTTCCTCCCTTGGGGGCTTTCTTTTCTTTTCTTTTTGCATATTTTTTAATTGAAATATAATCACAATATTTCCCTCTCTCAATTTTCCTGCCTTTCCTCCCATGTAGTCTCCTCACTTCCTCCCAAATTTATGACCTCTTTTTCTGAGTTATACACACATGCACACACATCCACAAACACACACATATCCACAAACACACACACACACACACACACACACACACACACACACACACACACACACAGCCTGCTCAGTTCTGTAAGTGTTACTTGTATGTACGTGTTCAGGGCTAACCGCTTGGTATTGGATAATTGATTAGGAGGCTCATCCCTGGGGGAGACTAATTCTCCCTCAGCAGCCTGTACTAGTTGCCTGTAGTTTTTTGTCTAGGGGTGGAGCCCCATGAGACTTCCCCTTTCACACTAGCATGTCCATTGGTGCTCTCATTGCTCAGGTCTTGTGTAGGCAGCCATACTGTTGAGGTATTATGAGTGGAGCTTCCCTGTCATTTCTAGCAGATGGTCTTGAAGCTGATTTCCTGGTTCTCTGGCTCTTAGAATCTTTCTGCTCTCACCTCTACCACGTTCCAGGAGCCTTGGGGCTGTGATTTAGATGTATCGATTGGGCATGGGAACCTCATGGTTAGTTAGTTGTTCTCTGAAGTTTGATCAGTGTACCTTTCTTTGTTATGGTCTCTGCCTGAAATGTGAGGAGACTTTGTATCATAGCCTTAGACATCAAAACTAGTGTTACATAACAACTCTGTATCACTTAACAAAGGGACATGTCCAAGAGATGCAGTAAACACTTGTGGTTGATTGATTGTGTACCCTAATAAACTTATCTGGGGATCAGAGTACAGAACAGCCACTAGATTAGACATAGAGGCCAAAAAAGGGTGGCACACAGGCCTTTAATCCTATCACTTGGGAGACAGAGATCCATCTGGATCTGTCTGAGTTCAAGACCACACTGGAAACAGCTAGACATGGTGGCATACACCTTTAATCCCAGCACTTGAGATCTCAAGTCTTGCTTGGGAAAGACACAGGCCTTTAATCCCAGGAAGTGATGGCAGGAAGCAGAAAGGTATATAAGGTGTGAGGACCAGGAACTAGAGGCTTTTAAGCTTTTAGGCTTTTTAGCAACAGTTCAGCTGAGATCCATTCCGGTGAGGATTCAGAGGCTTCCAGTTTGAGGAATCCAGATCAGCTGAGGAGTTGGAAGGTGAGGTTGGCTCTGTGGCTTGTTCTGTTTCTCTGATCTTTCAGATTTCACCCCAATATCTGCCTCTGGGTTTTTTTTATTAATAAGACCGTCTAGCAATTTGTGTTACAAACACTAAGCAAAGAAGGTTGCTGCTAGAGGAACACAGTACATTGCTCTACATTCAACTCGGGGTGTGTGTGTGTGTGTGTATGCATATACTTTGAAATAAAAGTATAACATAATACATGCATACCCAGTAGCATAGTCATTTATTATTGCCAAGTATGGAGTGCTGTAACACAGTTGTATGTGCTGTAGTCTCACATGATAGTAGAGTAGGTTGGTTGACAGCACATAATGTGAGGAACGTGGTGCACTACAGTGTTACAAAGGCCCTGTCACCAGACAACAGGAACTTTTCAACTTCATTATAATTCTAAGGGACACAATGTCACAATGTCAGTGTGGCCTGTCTCTGACTGAAATGTTACACAGTATTTAGAGATGTTTAGAGATGATCCAACAATACAACACACACACACACACACACACACACACACACACACACACACACACGCACGCACACTTACACATACAGAATAAAATCATCCATGAGTTTGCTTCATTGTTATGACAAAATTTTGGTAGAATTGGAATTTGGAAATCACTCAACAAATGTGAACATTTTTAGAACACGAGCTAGCTCATTTTCACAATTAAGTCGAGTCCATGTGAGTCAAGGAGCACTAACAAGAAGGAGTGTCCAACTCAACTGCTGCTGAAATGTGTGGTCTGGACAGCTAGAGCACCCCTCAGAGCCTAGAGAGTGGCAAGTGGCCTCTCAGCAGCTCAGCTGCTGCTCTGGAAACCCCAAGTCCATGAGGACCACAAGATAGCCTTTCAGTGTGGCTAGTGATGTACACCAACTTCAATGCAAAGCCCAGACCACACCGTCTGCTCCTTGCACCACAGAGCAGGGAGCACTTCCCTGTGGGACACATTAGATTGAGCAGAGGCTGCTATCTGGTCCCTTCATTCTTCCTGTGCCAAGTCACCAGCAGCAAGGAAAGAAGGTCCACACTGTCAGGGGTACGGTCAGTACAAAACCTTGACAGCATCCAGTGCAGACAGAGGACAGATATCCAGATGTGCTGGGACACTTTCTGGTGACACCTTGCTAACTGATGGTAATCGGACAGATGCAATGATAATGTTAGGGCAAACAGAGGTCCGGAGCTTTTAGGAAGGAAGAACTAGTCACATCCCTTTGACCAAGCAAGGAGTAATCCATGGACAAGAGACCCCAGAGCTTGTAGAAGATAGATCATGTGGTCCCTAAACCACTTGTGGCAGCAGAGCTGGGGTTCCACCCTTCTCCTTATAGGTTGCCTCAGGACAAAACAGCAATGAATCAGAGTCCTAGGGGAGCAGTTTCTAGATAGGATAAAACTTATGGGAGGCAACGGCCCAAGAAGCACAAGGCCTGCAGGATTAGTTTCCTTGGGTGGCCATAGTAAAGCAGCCAAAATTAATCAGTCTGAGACAATATAAACTTATTCCATCAGTCTTATGGGGGGGGTATGGTGGGGAGAGGAAGAGATGGTTGTATGCTGTGGGATGCTTTCTGTATTCTGTAAGGATCTGTGGCTCCCATTGGATAATAATAAATAAAAAGCTGCATCGGCCTTTGGTAGGGCAGGACGGAGCTAGGTGGGAAGATCCAAAAGAGATAGTGAGAGAAGAGGGGTGGACTCTATGAGATGCCAGCCCACAGCCAAAGGAGCAACACGATGCCAGCAGGCCGGTAATGCCATGGTCACGTGGCAACATACAGATTAATGGGAATGGGTTAGTTTAAGATGAAAGAGCTAGCTAGCAAGAAGCTAAAGCCATAGGCCATACAGTTTGTAATTAATATAAGCTTCTACGTAATTATTTTATAAGCGGCTGTGGGACCGTGGATGGGAGAGATTCATCTGGACTGCTGGGCAAGGCAGGACCGGAGAAATTTCCAGTTCACATGGGTGCAGGTGCATGAGCAAGCACAGAAACCAAAAGACAAGTGTCCTGCTCCATCATGCGCCACCTGATTTCTTGAGACTGGGTTAGAACTGAGCCTGGAACCAGGCTGGCAGCCAGAAAACCCTGGTGATTCTCCAGTCTCTGCCCATCACGGCACTGGAATTATACATAGGCATGGGGCCATGCAAGGCTCTTAATCTTGGTCTGGAAAGACCATACGAGGCCTGTGTCTGGGATTTGAATTCAGGTCCTCCTTCCCAGGAAATGCTCTTATCAGCTGAGACATCTCCCCAGCCACCTCACTCAGTTCTTCATGCCACAAATCGGAAATAAAATATCACCAGGGCTAAGCACTCACTAGAGCAGTGGTTTTCAATGTCTGGGTCTTGACCCCTTGGAGGCTGAATGATCCTTTCACAGAGGTCACCTGAGACCATTTGAAAACACAGATATTCACATTGCAATCCACAGCAGCAGCAAAAATAGAGTTATAAAGTAGCAACAAAAATAGTTTTATAGTTGGGGGGCTCACCACAACTTGAGGAACTGTATTGTTGCAGCATTAGAAGGCTGAGAACCACTGCTCTAGAGGCTTAGAGGAGCAATTTATTGACATTTCTTGGCTTGTAGCAGCAGATTCCTGGCCTCCATCTCCCCCTGACCTTCTTCTGTCTCAAGCTTCCCTTTCCTTTGCTCTATAATTCCAGTCAGTGGAAGTATCCCAAAGCCAGTATGACCTCAAGTCCAGAGCCTTAACTTCTATCTGCAAAGCCTCTATTTCCCAATAGGAGCGGGGATGCTGGAGATGCGTTATGATAAATGGTAGGTGCACTCCAGACTCCAAGAGCAATGCTGCGCCCCTTCCTAAAGGGCAGCACCATCAGACAGCTGAGGACAGATGTGAAGCCTCTTTCCAGCCAGAGAATTCTCTAAAGGAGAAGCCAAGATCACTGCTGTATCTGTAGTCTATATGGCATTTCACCATCCTCTGGACCTAGCCCTGATCAACATACTCTCTTCCAGGTGCTGCTCCCAAGAGCACCCACAATACACTCCCTCCACTCAACTCTTCACTTCAGTGTGTCTCTGGAGAACAGGACCCTCAGCCCCGAAACCCTTTGCTCATCCACTTACCAGCTGGGGAACCCTAGACAGTCACTTACCAGCTCTATTCTGAACACTTCTCCTCACAGGATAATAGACACTTTCCAAGGGGTGCTGTGAAAAGAGAACTCTAGATGCCAGAGTAATATGTGACACTTAGGAAGCATTTATTAAGACTACTTCAGACTACTATTGTGAGCGTTTTCTTCTGTGGGAAAAATACACATCATAGAATGAATTTTTATATTAATATTGCATTATTTCAGCTTTCTTTAAGTTATAAATCAGTAGAACAATGGTTTATATGTTGTTGCCATTTATATTGTTCTAACATTCCAATTATAATAAAATTAATATATTACTATTTTTAAAGCCACTATCACCTTAGCATAATTGCCAAATTAGCTATTTTTTCAGCAAGGAAGTGAAATAAATGGTTTCTATATTTCTTATAAATACCAGAGAAGGAGCTGGAGAGGTAGCTCAGCAGCTAAGGCCAATGGCTGCTCTTCCAGAGACCTGAGTTCAGTTCTCAGCACCTATGTCAGGCAAATCACAACCATCTGTACCTCCAGTTCCAGGGCATAGGATGCCTCTGGTCTCCTTGGAAACCTGTGCACACAAGCACATATTCCCCTGCCGATATATACTTACATGAAACTTAAAATAAAAAAGTGAATCTTTAAATTTCAAAGAAATGAGTGTATCTAACTCCTTCAATACACACATATATGTTTTCTAAACTTAACACTTCAAATCCCTCCAAATAAGAAAGGGAAAAATGCCCCTTATACAGAAGGCGTGGTATTTCAGAACAGCTTAAAGTCTTAAAGTGTATACCTCACTAAAGTATTAAAGGAACTCAACTGAGTTTTTCTCAGCAAGGCTATAAATTAATCCTTGGAGAGCAATATAAAGAGTAGATTCATTTAGCGGATAAGCTTAATGTGCTGAAATCTTAAAGGAATAAATTAGCCTCACATTTTGGATTTAATGCAGCGGTATCTTAAATTGGTTTTCCTTGGGATTAGTATGTATCATTCAGGACCAAATCAAATCCCATAATTTGTTAGGACCACAAGAGTAGTACATCAGTGCAAATAAAGAAAATTAATCCGGCATACAGAGGCACTTATATAGTACATGTCTCCAACTCAGTAAAAGCCAGGCTGAGGATACTATCTGCTGGAATTACCAGGTAGCTCTAAGAAATAGCTACAGCTTTTTAATAAGCTAATGTTTTAAGTAACATAATGCTTTAACAATATTATATTTAACCCACCGAATTATCCTTCAACATCTCTATTATTATCCCATTCTCCAGATGAATGAGGTTCAATGTATACACAATACATTCACATTGCATATGAAAAATGCTAATGAACAGGAAAATGTGAATTAGACCAACATGAACTATTGCTCCACACTAGTAAAAAAGGCTGTCATCAAAAAGATAAAATTCATCAAGTGCTGGACAGCTTGTAGGAAAGGGAAGTTCTTGCACTGTGTTGATGGAAATGTAAATTAATATTGACATTATGGAAAGCAATATGGAGGTCTCTCAAAAAAATAAGAAGAGTACTATAGTATGATCCAGTGATATCACCACAGGACACACACACACACACACACACACACACACACACACACACACACACACACACACACACACACATATATATATATATATATGTATGTATTTGCATTTGTATGCCAAAAAATATTTTATTGCAGCACTGCTTACAGTAGCAATGAAATGAAATCAATCTGAGTGCCATCAACTGAGGAATATACTTTAAAATGTGATATAGATGTCAGATAGATGGATGGATGGATGGATGGATGGATGGATGGATGGATGGATGGATGTTTAGATAGATAGATAGGTATCCAGTTAAATACTATTTAGCCACAAAAAGATTGAAACCCTGTCATTTACAAACTGGAAATCATAGTGTTAAGAAGAGTAAGCCAGGTGCAGAAAAATGGAGAGCCTAAAAAGTCAACTTGAAGCTGAGAAAAACAATAGTCACCAGAGTCTGGGGAGGATGAGGGCTGAGGATAGACGGGGAGAGCTTGTCAATGGTACTCAGTGAATCTTACACACCCGCCAAGAGTTTGGGTGTGCTAGTGCACACCACAGTGACAGTAGATAATAATGCACTGCACTTTCCAGTAGAGAAGAGGATCTTCAATGTATTCACCATAAAGAAATGGTGTTTGAGAAAACACGTATGCTCCACCTGATTTATTTGAACATTACACAATGCACAAAGGTGCTGAGACATCACACACTGCCACACTAATAGAATTTTTTTACTTCTTTTGCATCCATCAAAAATCACAGGTAATTTAAATTTTTAAAAAATTCAGAGCGATTCAGACTCCCGCGTATCTGCACTCTCCCCACTTGCTGTCTCCCACTGAGCACATAACTATTAATAAGTCAATTCATATTCAGCTTAAAAGGTTTAGGGAAAGTGCTTCATGATACTGGCACTCCTCCAAAACCAAGCAGAATGACATCTCCTATGATTATTCCTTTGTTTTTAAAGTTTTGAATTGGTTTATTTTTCAGGCTCAAGAATAGACGGAATCAACTTGAAAGCTAAAATACCGCTGTCTCTGGAAGCACCCAGCCAATATTGTTTATAACAACGAGAGCTGTGCAGAGTTGGGATAAAGGACTGAACAGCACATTGTTAACTCGAGGCATTTAAAAAAACAAGAACACGTGGGTGACAGTTTTGCTAACAGGCAACCTTTGTGGCTTCATACTCTTGACAACAGCCAAGAGGCCCTAACAACAACCATGTTTTTTACATGAAATGAAAAGATCTGTCTGGAAATAAATTGCAACTTCAACCTCCCCCCCCCCAAATAAAAGGATATTTACTTTCTCCCTGCCTCAAAAGGGTCGTTATCATGACCTTTCTGCCTGTCAGAAAGACACAAGATCATGCAAGAGTTCACACAGACTTTACTGTCACCATGTGAGACCTGCCCAGTTCCAGAAGCCACCAACACTCATTAGGAGGACATCCTGCAGCCGATCGTTTCATCAGATCACTGAACAAATTTTCCAATTACTGTGTGCTAGGCATTTTGGGAAGCATTTACCAGTGAGTAGGATGGATGCCTCTGCCAGCATCCCAGAAAGCTAATCAGAGGCAAGGAAGCAGATGCTGAGCTATTACCTAGGCCAGTACTGCCAAAGAGAGTTACTGCGAAATGTATATAGTGCGCAGGTGTTTAGAAGAGGAAGAGGAAGCTAGCAGCTGGGGTGGGGGAGCTCTACACAGCCAAGGAAAGAGTCCTAAGGGGTGTGTGTGTGTGTGTGTGTGTGTGTGTGTGTGTGTGTGTGTGTGTTAGCTGGATGGAACTGAGGAACTTGAGCATGTTATGGAAGCTTTTTAAGGCCCCCACAGAAGCAGTAATTTTAAAGAAATAAGGTTAGCCAAGGGAGGGATATCTGTAGCAAAGGAGAAGGACAAGCACATCCTCAAGGCATGGACCAGAGTGTCCTAGTTAGCTTAGTCAGGCTACCGTAACCAAGTCCCACAGCCCAGGTGGCTCAAGCAATAGACGTTTCTTTTCTTCCAGATCGAGAGGCTGGAAGGCCAAACTCAAGGTGTCAACATGATGTGGTTCTGGCGAGGGCTACTTCCTGATTTGCAAACATCTGTCTTTTTGCTGTAGCTTTGCACAGCGGGAATATCCAACTCTGCCATTTTCCTCTACCTACTCATAAAAACACTAGTTCCATTAATGTAGGCCCCATACTCATGACCTTATCTAACCCTATTTCCCTTCCAAAGCCCTGTGTCCAAATACCATCACATTGGGTGTAGAGTACCTTAACATATATGAATTTGGTGAGTGAATAAAGTAGAGTAGAAGTCTATAAAGAGAAAGCACAATATGTCTTTGCAAGATATGGAAGGATGGGGAAGCGTGCCTTGAAAGAAGAATAAAGAAGATAAGATGGAGTGGGGGAGGATTTTGAAATTAATTTCACAGGCAGTGCAAAGCCAGGCAAAGTTTTAAAGAAGAGAGAGGTAATTAAAGCTGTGCTACAGGCAGTTTTGAAAGACAGTCATGTCAAAGAGAATGTGTTTTGTCTGATCTGGGACAGGCAAGCAATGCCCTTAGAAACAGTCATGAAATACTTGGTTTCCAAAGCCTTGACTTACAAAAGGAGACGGAGCAAAGGGAAAGACAAATTCCTTTCTCTTCTGTTTTCTTTGTATTTTAGACACAGTCTCGTTATGTAGCCCAGACTAGCTTCAAATGCATGATCCTCCTGCCTCAGCCTCCTAAATTCTAAGATTAGAAGCATGTACTAACATACTCAGCTTGAATTTCTCCTTAGATGAGTGCTCCTTGAAGCATTAGAACTCCGTCTTCATTATTTTCAATCGTCTTAAGAGTTTCTTTACCCTGAAGCTGCTGAGCTTGCTAAGGATTGATCTTCAAATGACCACAATGAACAGATTTACTTCATGACTCCACTCAACTCAGATGTGATGGGGAATACCATCAGCTAGTTCATGGAGCTGGCTTCTCTTCCTGCATTTCCATGAAGGATTACCAATTCTCTAACCCAAATCCTAGAACTGTAAATACATGGAGCTATCCGTTATTCTTGGGTGAAACTGAAATAGACTTCTGGTTTAAATGCTTTAGCATTTACCCCCCTAATAAACACCCTGAACCAGTTAGCCTTTGCTGCTGTGTGTATGTATTTTCAAGTTCAAAGCATGCTGAAATCATTTGTGGCTTTAGGAGACTACTGAAATAGGCACTGAATGGAAATGTTTAAAGCTGCCAAGAGAGCACGTCTCCTTGGATACTGCCAAACATTAACTGACAAACTGCCCTTCCTGTCACCTCTCTCCTTTATGCTGGACACTAGCAGAGGCCGTGGAAGTAGGACAGACAAAACCATGAAAATGGGATCCTGCACAAGAAAGGTGCCATAAAAAAAAACTTCTTGTAAGCTGAGTCCAGGAAATAGGTCGGCCAGAGTTGAAATATTGTACTATTGTTTATGCCTAATGCAACAGAGCTGTCTTTGTATTAGCTTCAATTCATACTTAAAATAATCATACTTCAAAGGAAAGTAAACAGTGCATAAGCTCAGAATGTCACTCTTAGGGACCAGACAAGCCAATCTGAGTATCAACACTAACTTCCTCTAGGTTTCCAAAAGCAGAAATTGGAGGTATATACTGCATGAAATGTTTCCAAGGAAACAACCTAGAAGTTACACTCCACCTAAGACCATCTTATAGCAAGGCTACAAATAATGTCTAATCTCTTCAGACCACATCTACAACAATAGCTAAATCCACAAACTTCTTTAAAATCCAGCACGAAAGCAATTGTAGAATTGTCTGAACAAGCAAATAAAATCTTTCAAAGGTGGTGGTCAGCCCTTTGTATGGAACAGCGGTTTTAATTAGCCGTCAGCCCCTAACTGGATCAGGCCCTCTGAATGGGTGAGATAGTCGATTGGCTTGATCTGTTTGGGAGGCATCCAGGCAGTGGGACCGGGTCCTGTGCTCAGTGCATGAGTTGGCTGTTTGAAACCTGGGGCTTATACAGGATTGCTTGGCTCGGCCTGGGAGGAGGGGACTGGACCTACCTGGACTGAGTCTATCAGGTTAATCTCAGTCCTCGGCGGAGGCTTTGCCCTGGATGAGGTGGAAATAGGGGGTAGGCTGGGGGAAAGGGGAGGGGGTGGGAGGGGGAGAACAAAGGAATCTGTGGCTGATATATAGAACTGAATTGTATTGTAAAATAAAATAAATAAAAATTTTTTTTAAAAAACCAAATCTTCCCTCTTTGCTGTTCTCAGGAGAACACAGGAGAACACAGTCACTTTCTCTCTCCTTCTTGCTTTACCACACACACTTGCTCAAAGCCCCACACGGAGGGATGGCCCTCTCTCGTCTAAGACTGTGTCTGATGTCTGACGGAAGCCACTGATATCACCGATGCAAGTCCGACACAACTGAAAGACCAGTCAGGTGTTTCAGACAGACACAGTAACACAGCTTTACAGAGTGAAACAAAGGCAACATAAGAGAATGCAACACATCTTTGCATCATTCAACAAATGTGTCACAGCATAAATGAAGGTAACATATCTTAGATTAATATTCCATAACACCTAACTATATTTGGGACTATATTCCCAAATACAGTGTCAAGTGAGGGACAAGATTGTGTCATTGACTTTTTTACGTAACTCACCGTCAGAGCTTTTTAAAAGGACTGATTTTCTTTATTCTGCTCTCCCTTTGCACCTTCATATAACTGAAGTTTGAGTGGAAGTAGACGTGACGGACCCTCCTTCCTGGGTCTCTCCATGCTCAGGAGCTGCTCCACAAACTGCCTAACCGTCATCACGTTTAATCACACACTAATCCTACAAGGTAGAGCCTGGTATCACCCCTATTTTATGGGTGAAAAACACTGAGGCTCCCAAAGCTCAGGACCTTGCTCCAGACAAGGTCGCGGGAAGGGACAGAGCTAAAATTTAAATTCACGTCTGTCGGACTCCACAGCCCCAGCTTTTGCTCTCTGGAAGGCTCTTCTTCCGCTCAAAGCAAGGACACATGGAAGTAATAGGGACATGCAGAGCTCTTCCTCCTCCGCCTAAAAGCTTCTGCACACTTCATCAGCAGACTAGCAGAGATGTGCCTGTTGACAGGAAAATGGTAAATCCTACAGTGAATTTAACAACCTGGGCTTTTAAGGAAGAAACTAGGGGAAGAATTGCTAGGAAAGACACAATGTCCTCCTGCATAGGTGAGACAGGGTTGTAGGCGTCACTGCCGCACAGAATTTGTGAAGTAACAAGGTTATTCAAACAATAATCAAGACGAATTCTTCTTCTGATTGATAGACCATCCTATTTCAATGGGTTCAAACTTTATTATATAAAATTAATAAATTGAAGGGCTTCTATCTGCTATGGGATATAACATTAAAAAATGAGCAGTAGTAGCCCCGACATCTCTTATTTTAGTCTATTTGCTTTCCTTTTTGAGATGGGGTCTCGTGTATCTCAGGCTGTCCTCAAATGGCTGATGCTCCTATCTCCACCTTCGAAGTGCTGGGATTTCAAGCATGTGCTGCCATGGCTCTGTATATCATTTCTTACATTTTCTTCCCAGCTTCTTGACTCCAGCAGATGTGACTGAAGACATCCCTGCTCACGGACTAAACCAGGGCAGTAGGTCTACTTCAACAGACCCTAGACCCTGAACAGACAGAACACAGATTTCCAGAAATCTTATATCAATGAGAAGTAGTCTTAACATATGACCAGAGCTAAGTGAGGAGGGGGGAGGCCACAAGAAACAGACATCTGTCATTACAAGGCACTGAGAGAAGTAGCTGAGCCAATGGGGACAAGATGCCCACAAACTTAATCCATAAATACTTTCAAATCTTCTCTAACAAGAAGAAACATGAATGGAGGTACAGGGCAAAGGTAGAAGAGAAAAAATGTAATGAAGAAATCAAGTCAGAGTAAACAGAGATCAGATGTCAAGTCTGAGCCGGGCGGTGGTGGCGCATGCCTTTAATCCCAGCACTCGGGAGGCAGAGCCAGGCAGATCTTTGTGAGTTCGAGGCCAGCCTGGTCTACAGAGTGAGATCCAGGAAAGGCACAAAGCTGCACATAGTAACCCTGTCTCGAAAAAAAAAAAAAAAAAAAAAAAAAAAAAAAAAAAAAAAAAAGATGTAAAGTCTGAATTGGATGGGCTTGATTGGATGGACAAAAATATAGTCCTCAGGGACCAGACTGTGTGGAGATGAACAGGAGGAAGTTTCCTTCTGCAGGGTTCTACTGAATAGGAGAAGAGATTAGCTATACAAAGAGCAAGACGTTATGCTGAAAGAGAAAGACATTAAGAGAGAGGCTAGAATAAATACAAGAGAATTACCCAACAGAGTTGAGACCCCACTTGATGTCACACAGTTAAAGTAGAGTCAACAGGCCTCTCAGCATTACTCCAGCAGCCCTCCATAGCACCAGTGTGGTAGAGGGCAGTTTACCCAGAATCATAACACATGTAGGATATACCTAGACTGGTCCAGTATTGGTGGCATACATACAGATATCAAAGAGCAAGAGTCAGTTTGGAGAACTGAGGAATCCCAGTTAGAGAAGGGGAGTTATGGGCAAGAAGAGAAAAAAATATGTATCCTAGGAAAAAATTCTAGACTCTACACAGGAGTCCAGGGCCAGTGAGCTGGCTCAGCAGGGGACAGCCCTAGCCAGTGAGCTGGCTCAGCAGGAGACAGCTTTAGGTAGAGAGATGACTCAGCAGGGGACAGCACCGGCCATGCAAACCTGAAGACCTGAGTTTGATCCCCAGACTGCACAGTCGGAAGAAAGCACCAACTCTGGAAAGTTGTCCTCTGACCCCGAAATATTTTCTGTGGCACATGGATACCTGAAGTCACATACCACATCACACACACACATGATAATAAATATTTGTTTTAAAACAGAACCCAGCTGGGTCTAGGGGCACGCACTTGGGACACTGAGAAAGGAAGACCTTGGCAAGGTGGAAACCAGTCTGGTCTACATATTAAATTCCAGCCCCCTAGGAATACATAACAAGACCCTACTCTGAAAAACAAAACAAACCCAATCAAAGACTAAGAAAAGTTCCAGGCAGTGACCAGAGACTGGGATGAGTTGAGATTTAAGAGAACCCACAATCTTAGGGAATGCAGTTCTTAGAGTAGAAGCAAGAATAAAATATAACAAAACTGGATCTGTTGAAGGAACAGGACACCAGCTTATCTGCATCACAAGAGTTATCATGGAGGCAAAAAATTGCTAAAGACTACCAGAGTCTTCAGTGCAAATGGGGACCTGGCAAAATCTACAACAGACAAGGAAGATGAAAGGAAGAAACTAGCAGAGCTGGGCGGAGGTGACACAAGCCTTCAATCCCGGGGCTCCGGAAGCAGAGGCAGGCCGATGAGAGTTCGAGGGCAACCTGGTCTACAGAGCTGGATCCAGGACAGCCAGAGCTACCTAGAGAAACCCTGCCTTGAAAAAACAAAGGAGGAGGAAGAAGAGAAGAAGTATGAGGAGGAAAGAAGGAAGGAAGGAAGGAAGGAAGGAAGGAAGGAAGGAAGGAAGGAAGGGAGGGAGGGAGGGAGGAAGGGAGGGAGGGAGGGAGGAAGGAAGGAAGGAAGGAAAGAAGGAAGGAAGGAAGGAAGGAAGGAAGGAAAAGAAAGAAACTAGCAGAGCCAGATAATGTGTTTCATTGTGCTCGAGAGGGTGAAGGGGCTTGTCAAATATCTGGGCCATGGGACTTAGGAGAACAAGCAAACGGCCTTAGCATTGTGGAACCCTGCCTTTAAACATCAGGAGAGACTCTGCTCCCAGTCCTCATCCTTGGCCCCGTCTCTTCTGTCACTGTCCTCGCGTTCTTGCTCACAGCTTTAATCTTCACCTCCATGTGTATGACGTCAGAGTGTGTGCCCCCAGCCTCGGTTTGACTCTTGTGCTGTGGTCTGAATCTCTAAACAGCCTTCAAGATATCTCTTCCTGGACTGCTGGCCAAGGACAACATGCAGGAAACTGAGAGAGAGCATCTCCCAGAACACTTGTTCTTCATCTCTCCTTTCCTCCCACAACACTCCCTGGAAGCAAGGCATCCGCTCTTCTCTGTTTCACTCTTTCCACTATTCCCTCCTCCCAGCTTCTTCAGTCCCACCCAGTTCTCCAGGTCGAATGCCCCTCAAGATTCCCTCTCTACTACACCATGCGAAACCCCTCATTCAGGGCCTTCCTACTTAGCTTGCCTGATGGCTTCCTTTCTACTCTTCAACAAAAACCTTCCCCCAAACCTTATTTTATGTATTTTAGTTTGAACTGCCTCCATAGAAAGCTGGTGAAGCTCAGGAGGAATAAGAAAGGATAAACCATTCAGTACAGAGAAAGAAAGTATCTTAGTTGCTTTTAAATCACTGTGATAAGATACTGCGACCAAGGTGACTTACAGAAGAAAGAGTTTATTTGGGAGCTTACAGTTTCAGAGATGAATCCATGACCATCATGGCAAAGAGAATGGCAGCAGGCAGGCAGGTTTGGTGATGGAGCAGTATCTGAGAGTTTATACCCTCATCTAAAAGCAGGAGGCAGAGATGGCTGAGAATGTCTTGAGTTTTTGAAACCTCAAAGCTCCCAATGACACACATCTTCCAACAAGGCCACACCTCCTAATCCTTCCCAAATAGTTCTACCAACTGAGGACCAAGCATGAGTCTGTGGGGGCCATTCTCACTCAAATGACCACAAAGAGGAAGGACATTGAGAGAGGAAGAAAGATGATTCGGTACAGAGCCACCACAGTACCTGCTGCATAGCCCCTTGGTAGGGAAAGAGAAAGCAGAAGCCTATCTGAAAGGTGAGGCAGGTGGCCTGTGAAAGGGACCGGCTCTCCTACCCACACATCAGCTGCAGGGTTAGTGTGACAATGACTCCTCTGATGGGATGAGTCAGCAGTGAAAGGAACTCCATTTAACCAGTCTTTATGACCCCAAGGGTTGTAGCTGGATATCATCTTGGGAGGCAGCCTGTTGTTTAAAACTGAGTTGTCTTTGGAGCCCAAGAACAGGAGACAATCACAAGTTGGGGAGCTTGATGTCACCATGCCAAAGCCTGAGCGACAGAAACAGCTATGTCACAAAAAGGGGAAGAGCAGATACCAGCAAGCTAGAGTGCAGGTGACAGATTGTTCAGCCCAGGTTGTGTGCATTAGGATAAGGTAACTCATTCTCTGTGGCCAGGAGCTGACCTCATCATTTAAGAAGAACCTTGGAGTCTGACAGCACTGAGCTTGAGATCAGCCAGGAGATCAACCTCTGGATCCCCACAGTTCACCGCTATAGAGCCTGGGAACTCAGAAGACACAGCCCTCCAGTACATGTTCAATGCTTACGTGGCTTTGACAGTAAGGTGACAGGCCCTCCACCTGTACAGATATTGGTGCTGTGTTTGCCTTCCTGACTCTCACTGTACTTGAGACACGTCATCCGACCCCAGTTAGAATATCTGATACCCCTGACTGAACAAACTGGAGTAGAAGGGCCTAACCAGCCTGCAGACTGCAACATCAAGTGTGGCCAGCAGAGGTCCCTGGTGTGCGAAGAAGAGAAGCTATTGAAGTGAAGGGAGCCAGCTAGCTAACTTCTGTTTAATACAGGCTCAGAGCCAGTGTGAGTCACAGGAAGGACAAGAATCTACAAGTCTAGATGACCCCACTGTGCATCCACCTGGCACAACCAGTGTAAGAGGACCAGGAAGAAAGTTCCTCCACTACTGCATCATCGTTTTCCCTTGTGGTTCCTTTTTATCTTTTCACAGGACTTTTAGTAGTATTGTTTCTTCTTCTTCTTCTTCTTCTTCTTCTTCTTCTTCTTCTTCTTCTTCTTCTTCTTCTTCTTCTTCTTCTTCTTCTTCTTCTTCTTCTTCTTCTTCTTCTTCTTCTTCTTCTTCATCTTCTCCTCCTCCTTCTACTCCTCCTCTTCCTCCTCCTCCTCCTCCTCCTCCTCCTCCTCCTCCTCCTCCTCCTCCTCATCTTCATCCTCCTTTTTCTTTGGAAAGGACATTTTTATGTTTTTCTTTTTTGTTTCTCTTCCTGCAATTATGTAATTTTGCTTATGCATTTTCCCATTATTTTGTTTCTCATTTTCCCCCTTAGATCTGATAAACTTTGAATAAAGTAACAGGATCCAAAATCAACATTAAAAACTCAGGAGCTTTTCTACATACCAATTACGAACTCATCAAGTAAGAAACCAAGAAAAAAGATCCCATTCATAGTAAAAGACCTCTACAGTGAAAACTTTAAACACTGAGGCCAGAAATGTGACCTACAGATTCAATACAATCACTGTGGAAATCCTAACATTCTTCATAGAACATGAAAAAATGCAAACACTGAACATGGAAACCGAGAAGACCCTGAAGAGACAAATCAATGTAGCAGGAAGACCCAGGCTGGACAAATCACAGTCTCTCATTCCAAAATAGACGAAAAGCATATGACAAAAGCAGCATGGTACCGACACTGGATCAGACTGGTTGACGGGACTAACCCACGTGCCAAATTTAATTGAACGGACTGTTTTTAAAAGAAATGCAAATGGTCAGTAAATATTTGGGGAAATGATCTATATCCTTAGACATGGGAAAATGAGAACAAAAACCACTTTGAGCTTCCATTTCATCTCATTCCAAATGGCTGTCACCACAGAAATAGCAAATGCTGGCAAGGATGTGGCAAAAGAGGAACCGTCATCCACTGCTGGTAGAATGTCAGTTGATGTAGCCCTATGGATTCCTATAGTAATTCTGTAAGAATCGAAAACTAGAACGGCCATGTAAGCTAGATACTCCCTCCCCAGGTCTATGCTGGAAGGAATCCAAGCCAGCATGCCACAAAGATATTTACACATCCATGTTAATTTCCCAACTATTCACAATAGCCAAGACATGAACAAGCCTAGATCCTAACAGCAGATGAGTAGATGATGTGGTGAACATGCACACAAGAGAGTTCTATTCAGCCATAAATAAAGATGAAATAATGTCATTTTCAGGAAAACAGATCAAGCAAGATCATCATTTTAAGAGAAATAAGCCAGATTAAAAAAGATAAGTACAAATTCTCTCATTTGTGAATTCTAGATTTAAATAAAAAATAGCATCTATCTCTCTATCTACATACACACACACACACACACACACACACACACACACACACACACATACACACACACACAGTAGAAGGGCATCTCTGAGGGAAGGGGGAAGGAACCTAAAGGAGGAAGTGGTAATAATAAAGGGTGTGAGGCAAAATATCAAATACTGTATTTTTCTCACATGTGATATCTATCAAATATATGTACATATACAGCATACACATACATACAGAAATGTAGAGTGAAGACAATAAGATGAGACATTAATAGGGGCCAAATATAGGAAAAATTTAATTATATTTACATAAATGTACATAAGCTGGGCGGTGGCTGTGCACGCCTTTAATCCCAGCACTCAAGAGGCAGAGGCAGGAAGATCTCTGTAAATTCAAGGCCAGCCTGGGCTACAGAGTGAGTTCCAGGAAAGGCTCCAAAGCTACACAGAGACACTCTGTCTCAAAACCAAAAAACTGTGCATAAATATGAAAATGGCATAATGAAACTCATTTTAGGTAGGCTAACTAAAAATCATCGATTTTCTTAAAAAGACTACTTCCCATGGCTTCCCTGCCAGGACCCAGCTCCTTTCCAACTGTTGAGTCCCAGGCACTAACTAGATATCCTCCTGTTTGTAACGAAGCCCACCTGATCTACTTTCAAACACACACTCCTTTTATATCGAGGCTTCAACTCAGTAAGATTCAAATAGCCTGACATTTGAAAAAGTGCATGCATATATTTATGTAGTTGTATATATGATCTAACTAATTTCCCCGATGTGCTATGAAAACATAAATCACTTCTGCCATTGCTCATTTTTAATTTATAAGGCAAGGGCCCCATTAGAAGTCTGGTGTTTAGTTGTTAATGAAGTTAATTTATTGTCAGATTTCAATTCTCCGAGGAAGGCAATCTTACTGATCATAATTTTCCAAGGCCTTCCTGAGTTACTCTCTGTGGAGATGGCTGTCCTGAGGAATGCACCATACATTTTTTATACACACACAAAGGCCTTCAGCCACAGTGGGAAGAACTCACCACTGACTGTCAGTAAACATGTGCATATCATGACAGGAGGCCTCTGAATTGCTGTGTCACCTCCAAGTTCTCTAATACATCACCTTCTACCAGAAAATGTAATTTCTTTCCTATCTTTATATCATGTGTTAAACAAGTCAGCAGAGATTGCAAATGGCTGTCTTAGTTAGGGCTTCTATTACCATGAAGAGACACTGTGACCACAACTCTTATTAAAGGACAATATTTATTTGGGGTGGCTCACTTCAGTCTATCATCATCATGGTGGGACATGGTGCCGTGCAGGCAGACACAGTGCTGGAGAAGTAGCTGAGAGTCCTACATGTTGCAGGCAACAGGAAGTGGTCTGAGACACTGGGGGCAGTATCTTGAGCATATATGAGATCTCAAAGCCCACCTCTACAGTAACACACTTACTCCAACAAGACCACACCTCCTAATAGTGGTGCTCCCTTTGGGGGCCATTTTCTTTCAAACCATGGCAATAGCAAAGTCAGAAGTGGCATCTGAGGGTTATGACTCTAGGTAAAGTTCGTCTCAAATATAAGGACCAAAGCGCACTAACTGTGAAGCAGAACAAGGACGAAGGTGCCCTGTAGACCAGAGTCATGCCTTGACTCCCTAAGAGAGGCTTGACGGTAGCACTCCATCTAACTTTGGCTGGTGGTGGCTCTAAAGTAAGGGACCTCAGGACCTGTGACCAACCACACCTAGGCCTCCATCACCACTTGCCTGACATGACTTTGTCCCTCACCAAGAGCTGCATAATACTCCTGCAGCTGCAACTCCTCTGGTAAGCCCTACTGAGAGATTTCATCAGCTTCCTTGGCCTAGGCCAGAAAGTCTACAGGGAGATACGACAGACTTCTGAAAGAAAAAACATCTCAGCATCCATTGCCACAGCACAAGGAGCCACTAAAACTCACAACACAACTTAGGTTTGCTCTGTATCTATCTTTCCACACAAAGAGCCTCATTTTTTTTTGTCTAGTCCTTTTTTTTTGTTGTTGTTTCAATTTTTTTAAAAAATATTGATTTTGATCTCATCAAATTTCTTCATTTCCAAAATTATCATTTACTACCATTTATTAATACATAAGGTGTGTGTATTAATACATGAGGGTCAGGGAATTGGCTCAGCAGGTCTCGCTGGCTGTGCAGCCTGATGGTCTCAGTTCAATCCTGGGAACCCACACAAAAGGTCAGATGCAATGGCCCCCATCTGCGACTTCAGCACTCTCTATTGTGAGATATGAGGTGGACACAGGAGAATCAGATGAAACCTTGTGAGCTAGTACACAGAGCAGCCGCAGAGACAAAAGAGACCTTGCCTCAAAACAAGGTGGAAGAACTGAAAATCTGCCCTCTGACCATCACACATATGCTGTGCATGCATTCACCAGCACAGTCACACATCTGCATGTGCATACACACACACACAAAAAAAAACCCATATCATGCATTGCACACTTCTATGAGTTAAGAATTGCTCTAAACATGTATTATTGGGTCATCATTCACAAAACAAGCAAACCGATGCTGTTGCTATCTATATTTTTGTAGATAAGGAAATGAAGGCCCATTTCCCAAAACTACATGGCTGGTAAGAGGTATACCAGATATTCAGACCCAGGTACCTTGATCCCAAGGTCCATATTTTCTGTCACTGTGTAGTGTCTTATCATCATATTCATAGTTATGAACACTGGCATGCATTGCCACTCTCACCTTTAATCCCAGAGTACAGGCTACAAAGCAGTGTAATCCAGAGATTCCATGTTACACTTCTCCTTTTTGTGTATACTCAAGTGTGTGTGACCACATTCCACAACCAGGGAAAGTCGTAGTCAGGAAGTAGTTGGGTGGAAGAGGGGAAGAAAGCCATTAAGCTCATTCAGAGCCTAAAACAGATCCTCAAACAAAGCCAAGGGCACCTACCACACACAACAGTAACTAAGATGCTAAGCTGTGTAGGCCAGATAACCAGAGATGATAGTTAGTAGGTGACCTAGACGTATTTTGAACGTAAGTACCCATGGTTGTCGTGGAAACATCTGCTTCCTGTGCGCAGGTAGCAGGATTCACTTTATCCAAAGTAACACTACATACCTATGCAGGTAATAGAAATATAAATTATCAAAGGTGGTATACGCTAAGTAAATATGTGTGCGCAGTCAACAATGAGAGTGTCAGCATCCAGGTGAGGGAGACAAAAGGCTCAGGACAGGCAGTGCAAAGCACTCATAAGTCCCAAAGAACCAAGACAACTACAGTGATGGAATAAACTGTACAATAAACCGGACACACATGACAATCGAATGCAGAAGGAAAGGGGGGAGAACCCGGACTAGTCACCACCCTTCCTGCAGCACCTTGTTTACTGCATGCACACTGCAGCACACTTCACTTCTCTAGCTTAGGAGATCAAGAACATTAGAAAGTGCAGGTGACTCAAATACCAATACGCTGGATTCCATTGAGGGACACAGAATCCAGCGTTTTTACTTATCCAGGGGAACGATGTAACACACACACACACACACACACACACACACACACACACACACACACAGAGAGAGAGAGAGAGAGAGAGAGAGAGAGAGAGAGAGAGAGAGAGAGAGAGAGAGGACATAAGGATATAAGAAATTCTGAAGGTTTTGCCAATTGTGGTCAGACCTAGAGAAATTCAAAGTGTTACTGAGACTGGAAAAAAACAAAAAACAAAAACCACCTTCCCAGTAGAGTCGCTTATTTCCGAAGTTGGCATGGCCTCTCGGTACAAGGCCCTCAAACTGTTCCTCGGGGTCACTTTTTTTCATGTCCTTGCTATCCCCAGCCATGATCGCTGCCCTGCTCTTGACACTTGCAACACTGGTGAGCAGCCTTCATTTAATCATGCAAACCCCAGGGCTGGTGTTCAGCAGCAGAGTACAACTGAAACAAAGCTAGCATACACAGAAAGACTTTGCTACAGACTACCATTAGTCAGAAGGAAACAATTCCCAAAGATACCATGAATTAGAAGCAAGATAACAACAACTTGATCCTGTTCTAGCCATGGAGCATAGCAGCCCTCCAGCCTGCCCATTGGCCCATGTCCCCCAGATGGCAGGATCCATCTTTAATGGTCCCTTCTCAGGCACCCCCTCCTATACAGGCTTCTCCAAGGAGACTGTGAGATATACACAGCCCTAATTGGAAATACAAAAACAAGCTTCTCCCCCAATATATTGACATGGGACATGACACTACTCATCATCCTTCTGATTTTCATGAAGGCATAGCCTGACAATCTCCAACTCACAACAAACACAGGTATACTAACATACCAAGTGCATTAATGCCTCTATTGAGAAGGTACAGTACCAAAATAAGAGTTTCAAATATGAGCGGATTGATGTAAAGGGGGCATTTAGAGGATATTGTAGTATTCCCTTACAGGATATTGAGGAGATTTTTTCAGTTTGTTTCTTATTTTGTTTCTGCTCAATTTTTGACAAAAGTGACTTGAGTAGACATGAGTTCTAAAGGAGGTAAGGGCGAAGAGAGAAGAAGTAGGAGGTCCGTGCATTTAAGCTGGGGAAGGTTAGGTTTGAGATGCCAAATGCATGCAGTCGAAACGTGCACCCACCAGACCCAAATAATAAAAAACAAATTAAGGATTAATCTGAAGCTTCTAAGAGAGGTTGACCCTTCAGATGGGGGAAAGAGGGTTCTGAGAATGTTGGAGAAGGGAGTCAGTAAAGAAAAAAAGAGAGAGGTGGAAGGAAGAGAGAAACTTCAGAAGCCGCTGCCATCCTGAGTGTGAGGTGGTGGAAGAAAAGAGAAAGAGGCAAGAGAGAGGCAGGAAGAAAGGCAGTGAGAGAAAAGACTGTGTAGGGGGGAGAGGGGGGGCACAGATGCATCCAGAAAAGAGGAAGTAGGTGTGTACGCTCCAGGGATAAATGAGGTCACAAGGTTGAAGAGCCCATTGGATGTGGATAAGAAGAACATGTAGAAATGCTGTTTGGCAGGCAGGATTTAGTGTGGTGGCAGAGGAAGTGCAGAACAGGGGATACAGGCACCAAGTGGAAGGCAGACGCCATTCACTCAGGAGGCTGATGGCGAAGAGGGCCAGAACACCAGGCTCCCAGCTCTGATGGACCTGCCCACTGTACCCAGCATTGTCCCAGTACCAAGAACTGCTCTGCGGTGTAATAGGTACTCGGTTAATATTTGTTCATCTGTGGTCCTTTATTCAACGGATGTGGCCGTTTGATTAAATAAATGAGTTAGTGGGTAAATTCTCCTGGTTCTTGAAGGGCTACGAAGGAATAGTCTTGGGCCCATGCTTGTGCCACTCAGGAATGAGAGCTCTGGTTAACACTGTCTTCCAATTGGCTTCTAAGTAGGGGCTGTGAGTGCAGTTCACATCACAGCAGAGGGGAGCCTTTTTTGGAGGCTGAAGTTAGCTTTAGGGGCAGTGACCTGAGGAAAAAACGTGTTTTCAAGTTAGACACCTGAACTGGACGTGGACAGCAGCTGGATGTCTGGGAATGAATCCCTCTCTGTCAAAACCACAGCTTTTAAAACTGTGTATCATAATCCCATGCAGTCATATCATTCAGTGTGGGGGTCGCAAAACATTTGGCAGAAGTAAAAGGTTTCTAAATGCATGACAACCAAAAATGGAGTGAAAATCCCACACGTAATGAATCCAGGGATTGTGGCAGCAATTACCCATGCTGCAGAGTGCAACTTCACTGCAGCCTTGGTTCTCAACACCTAGCACGCGCACTTTGCACCACACCTGCCAAGACACCAGGCAGCCCCCATAAACCCTGCCTGAATCACTTCAGCTCAGATTCCAGGCTGTTGTGTGTTAGCAGGACTTTGACTGTTCATACGAAGTGTGTCTACTCTTCCAGCAGCATAAGGTTTTAATTACAGAAAACAAAGACTTTTAATATGTCCCCGCATCGTGCCTTAGCGTGAACAAATTGCATTGCTTTGTGTCAGAATGTTTGATTTTAAATACTGCTTTCTAAGTTGCTGACTTGACTTTCCTTTAAAAAAAAAAAAACATTCAATGGATTTTGGCTTGAGATTAAGACAGAATTTCCAAGCATTTCTGAACTAGCCCCAACATACTTCTGCCATCTTGTACTGCATTACTTGTGCGATGCAGCGTTCTCAGCAACAATGATTATAAAACCAAACTGTAGATCAATTCTGAAACATACTGAAGATATTCTACTTACTGCAACATTAAATATGCACCCAAGTTTCTTCTCTATGTAAAATTCAACGAGCACATTCATCTCCTTATTATGTAAATCTGCTTTTTCTTTAATAAATGGAAATATGCTATATACCAATCCATTATATGTATTTAAATATATATATTAATTAAGTATATATACTGATCAATTATCTTATGATTTATTTATTATATAAATCATAGGATTTATATAATAAGATCTTATGATTTATTTATTATATAAATCATAAGATAAGTAGATTTATTTATTATATAAATCATAAGATAAGTAGATGTTTAATGTGCATACTTGTGTTATATGCCAGAGATCACATAAAAATTTCTCAGAACAAAGGAGCGATCAGTGGAAAAGTTTGAGAAGCCTTACTCTAGACAAAGATAGCACCAAGAGGCTGAAAGGAATTCTGGGTAGTACACTGCTAAGAAGTGGCTTTCTGTGAGGAGCAGTTAGGGAGAAAGGAATGAAGTCATTGAGGCAAGTGCCCACAGAGCTGCCATAGTCAGCTCTCTTTACTATAACAAAATACTCGAGCTAGGCAACTTATAGAGAGAAAGGGTGATTTTGACTCAGTTTTAATCTCACTATGTGAAAGGCTAAGGCAGAAGGAGAGTGAGTTCTGGGATATGTAATGAGACTATATTAGGAAACTAAAAAGGAACAGTGGAAGGGAAGTGGGTGAGGGAAAGAGAGAGGGCAAAGAAAAAAAAGGGGAGAATAAAAACACAGAAAGAAAGCACCCTAGAATCCAGGGGATAGTCACAGCCACAGGACTAGAAAAGTTCACACAGCCACTGAGGGGAAGCCACTGAAGCCGAGCAAGGAGAGGGTCTCTACAACTCTTCAACAGCTAGGCAGATGCCTGGAATCTCGGGGGAGTCTAATCAGCACAATTCCATACGGTCTCCAGCAGCACGGGGAAGCTGGAGTTCTCAGAGATGCAGCTTGAGCCCAGATGAGCCACCACAATGGGTCCAGTACACATGGGGATGTGAGGAGATAGCTTCATCTTTGGTGGCAGAACCATTTCACAGTTTGAGAAACAATTCTATAGATGGGTTCTAATCAAAAGAGTCACAATGAATCCATATTTTCTTCTTCAAACAAAGCTATATTTTATTTGTATCATGCCAAGATCAGCAGGCCTCCCAGGGAGAAGAAATCGTGGAAATCGCCCGTTCTAGCCTTTCCCCTGTCATGATTTCATTCTTAAAATCTGATGGCACTGTCTTTGGACACCAGGCATCTATGGGCTCCTCCATGTCTCAGTCTCTTCTTCAGTGTTCCTAAGTCTACATGGCTGACCTCTGGATAGTGGTGGAACTAATACACGTCCCTCTCAAGGCTGTCTCCATTTCAAGCAGACAATGGCCTCTAGCCCATATGACATCAGACTCTGGTGAAAAGATGAAAGGCTTTGGTGGTGTCAGCCTCTAATACCTGTGGACTCATCTGTTTCAGCAGGGAGTACTAACTGCTTTTCAAACCACCTTTGAATAACTCAGAGCTGCTAATCAGCTATAGTGGAGACTCTTACACTATGTGTGACATCTTTATATCATATTACCCTGGGCCTCCACGTTTATAAAATAGGTATGTAAATTAAACATCTATTGATGATGAATCACACGTAAATTTATTTTCAGGTAATTGGTATATAGATAATTTTACCATTTTTTAAGACAAAGCCAAATTTGAATACTAATACAATGGGTATTTTTGTTTAATTTTACACAGCTCTTGGCTGAATATTTGATACTGCACGATATAGAATATCTTCAGTATTTTTCAGAATTAATCCACATTTTGATTTTGTAATCACTAAGGTTGAGAACATGGCTTCACATAAATATGCAGTACAAAATTACAGGTGCATGTTTAGGACCATGTCAGAAATTATTGAAAATTCTCTATAATCCCAAGTCAAAATTCATTGAACAGTTTTTATGAAAGTCAACAGCTTAGATAGTAGTTTTTAAAAGCAAGCATTCTAACCCAAAACAATCCTATGAAATACTGATTTGTTATCTATATATTGAGAAATAACAGTGGGGAAATGTTAAAAGTATTTGTTTTCTATAGTTAAAGCACTATGTTAATAAGAGCAAAGAATGCAGATAATGCAAGCCTGCAGTCCCACATCTTGGGAGGTAGAACCCTACATAGTAAGTTCAAAAAGCTAAGTATGGCTACAGCAGACCCTGAATCTAAAGTATATATATATATATATATATATATATATATATATATATATATATATATATACACATATGTGTATATGTATATATACATATATGTATTACATATAATCATATAAATTATAGATATATAATACATAAATAAATTCATATTGCTATATATAGTAAAATAACAATAAAAAAAATAAACACTGCAGTTCAAATGAGACTTCTAGTCTGAGCACAGGTATTTCTGGGAATGTTCGCCAGTGCTATGTGAACTGCAGACACATGAAATGCCAACTGCACATGTTGGCTGTGAATTCAGAAGCAAGACTGTAGTGAAGTCACATGATACAACACAGGAATCCCTCTAATTTGGTTTAAGTTTAATTTTGAAATAATTTTTGGTCTCGGGGAGTTTAGAAACCTTTAACTGTTGTCTCACTTTTTACAGCCCCCATAGTCTGTCATAGGACCCCATATGGTCATGACCCACATTTCCAGAGACTGGGAGCTAGAGAAGGGATCAAGATTACTCTTGACTACAAAACTGAAAAGATATAAGCTATCACGAAGCCTGTTTTGTACAGTATAAAAACATCTCACTTATCTAAAGGTTATCAGGGGTGTACTTTGTAAAAGCTAAAGCCTGGGCCTCCTAACTGAAAAGAAGAGCGCACAGGGCAGAGGGCGGAAACCCACTAGACTCAGAGCTAATGGAAGCCTAATCCAGCAGTCAGTCATCTTTACCCTCTTTATCCCCTCAAGTCATCCTGGAACAACTAAGTCAAGCTTGGAAATGTATGTATCTCACTCACGCCAGGCAAGAATAGAATGGAAGCAATAAGGAAGGACAGCCTGAGGGGCAGAACACAGCACTCTGGCGGGTGCAGAAGAGATCCCGAGAACTCTAGAGAACACCCCACAGTCAAACAGCAAAGCACAGGACAGGGCCTGAGGTAGTAAATATGATGGATGCAGTGATTCTCTGCTCCTCCATGGTGAAGTCCTCTGGAGGATCTCAGCCCACAAACACGATGGCTACAATGTCTCCAGTCCTCAAAAACCTTAGTAAACTCCTAAAGAAGGTGGGAAATGCTGTAAGAGGGTCTTTGGAGGGGAGTCGTTCAAAGGCATTCAACGTTTGAAAACATGAAGACTACCCTGAATCCTGAGACACCACATAAAGGTCTCAAAAGTGTGTTCTATTGACTGTGGCCTGATATCTGCTTTGGGAAAATGGGTGGTCCCTCGCAATTAGATATGGGGGCATTCCTTTTATGAAGAAACTGGGCTCCCAGAAGAAAGATCCAAGAAAAGTCTCCTGTGATGGAAAAAATGACCTTAGAGACCACAGGACCAAGACCTGACACAAAGCTGTGGAAATCAGGTAATGTGTTTGCCTCTTACTGGAGGGTCTACAGCAGATATCCTTGCTTCTGGAACCAGGACACAACCATCCATGTCACCTTTTCCCAGACAGTCTTATATCCTCACCATCCATCCCAGGCTTTGAACTGGACCGAGAGACCTGATACACTCACCTGCAGGAAGCAATGTCCAACTGGGGCATGCTCAGCCAGGGTGACATTATACACCTGCCACCGGAAAACGGGCTCATTGTCGTTCACGTCGTCTATAGTAATGCTCACCAGGCAGGTGGCAGAAAGTGGAGGCTCCCCGAAGTCCTGGGCCACCACTCTTAGCTCCACTGCCTCCTGAACCTCTCGGTCTAGAGCTCGGATAGTGCTGATCAAACCATTGTCCGGGTTGATGCTGAAGGATGGAACGCACTCTGCCTTGGGTGACAGAGCCTCAGAGTCGCAGGGACCCGAGAGTTGCACTAGCGCATATCGCAGCCTGGCGTGATCTGTGCCAGCCTGGTCGGCATCCAAAGCGCTGACCCAAACCACCGAGGTCCCTGGGACAGCGGCCTCGGACACGGAGGCCCAGTAATGCTCCTGGCTGAAGACAGGTGGCTGGTCGTTGAGGTCCGAGACCCAGAGCAGCAATGACTCCTCGGTGCTCAATGGTGGAGACCCTGCATCCGTGGCCACTAGTCTTAACTCGTATAGATCTCGATTTTCTCTGTCCAAGAGGCCCTCGATGCAAAGGAAAAATACTCCAGGAGGGCCACCTGGCTGCAGTGCGAAGGCTCCATTCCCACCCTCCAAGGACAGCTTGATGCTACCTGCCCCAAGGCGTGCACCAAGCACCCCGGCAGCCTCCTCTTCCTTCTCTGGGTCACCATCTGCGTCGGACACCGAGACTCGAGCCACATAGTCTCCTGGCCGGGCGCCCTCAGAGACGCGGGCCGTGCCTCCCTCGGTAAGAAAGAGCAGGTGGATGGCGGGCGGGTTGTCATTCACGTCCAGCACATCAATGGACACGCGCACAGTGGCTACCTCTGGCTCTGCGCCCCCGTCGCGGGCCTGGACCACCAGCTGGTGCCAGGCCTGCTCCTCGCGATCTAAAGGTCTCTGCACCCGCACTATGCCGCTCAGCTCCTCCACCGAGAAATAGCCTGGATCGCCCGGTGGCCCGCCAGCTGCGCCCGCCAAGGACACTTGCCGCTCCCGGATGCTGTAGCGCACCAAGCCATTGGGCCCCAAGTCGCGATCAGTGGCACGCACGCGACACACCTCGGCGCCCGGCTGGGCGTCCTCACGTACTGCGGCGCGGTACTCCGCCTGCTCGAAAACTGGCGGGTTGTCGTTCTCATCCAGCACACGCAGCTGCACGTGCAGGCGGCCAGTGCGCGGAGGACTGCCGCCGTCCCAAGCTTCAATCTGCAGCTCGTGCGCCGCCGCCTCCTCTCGGTCCAAGCGCCTCAGCAGCACCAAGTCTAAGGGCTCCAGGGGTGTTGAGGACACCGGCTGAGTCGACGACGCAGGTGGCCCCGGCGACCCGTAGCGCAACTGAAAGAAGGGTCCTGCGGCGTCCTGGGGCGGGTCGGACGCTTGCAGCAAGGTGTAACCCTGGATGCTAAACAGTCCTTCGTCCGGGTCCTGGGCACCTGGCAGGCGGAAAGCAGTACCTGGGGGGCTGAGTTCCGACACGTCCAGCTGCAGGGAGTCGAGCGGAAAGTGGGGCGAGTGGTCGTTCACATCGTTGACGCGGATCTCCACCTGCACCACTTCGCCCAACAGCGTGGCCGCCACGAAGTTGTAGTGGTTCCGCCGCTCGCGGTCCAGACGCCGTGCTGTGCGGATGATGCCGGTGTCCGGGTGCACGTGGAAGTCGTCCAGCAGCGGGGAGTCCTCCGAGTCCTCCGACAGAAAGAAGCCGTTCTCTTCCAGCTGCTGCGCGACTGGCAACCCCGCACGAATGTCACCTACCAGTGTGTCCGGGGGCAGCCCCTCGTCCACAGAGAGGCTGAGGTTGAACACCTGGGCAGACGAGCCCGAGGCAGCCCACAGCCAGGCGTGCACGAAGAACCGGAGCAGGGAGCGCGGTGCCCCGGAGCCGCAGGGCCGCCCACGGGGTGACCCCGCCGGCTGACGCCCTTCGCCCATCCTCCGCCCAGCAGAGCTCATTTCTTCCCCCAGCTCTTTAGGAAGGCTCCGGATAGCTGCCAGCTTGTGGCGGGACCGCAGAACAATCCAGGAGCCTCTTCAGTATCTGAGCCAGAGAAGAAAAGACTTTGTTTGGCAAACAAACCAAAGGACCCAGGAGTTCCCAGGGTGACATCTGCAACTGGTGCAGACGTCCTCTGCCGGCAGCTCAGGCAGGCGGGGGCTGCTCTAGCTGCCTCTGCCGCCGCGGCCACCTCTCCAACCCCTGGATGTCTTTAAGCAAGTTCCATAGCTTTTTCTCTCTTCTGTTCTTTTTACATCTGTTCCTTGTTCTGCTCGGCTGGCTGTTTCCCCCTGGTAAAGTCAGGTGCATTATTTCTTTTGCCAAAAAGGAGGAAATTATTTAAAGCGCGCACACAGGGAGGAAGGGGATCCGGCCGGGAAGTGGGTGGAGTAAGGGCGGGGAAGCCGAGAGAGGGCGCAGGGTGGGAGGAACGGTGGGAGGCGCGGCTCCCGCAGCAGGCTGCTACAGGGACTGTAGCTCTTCACCCCACCTCCACCGGCGTCCCCGGGCGCTGGGGACTGCGCAGCGCCTTCTCTGACCCAGCCCCCTCCCTACTCCTCAGTCCCCTCCCCATGCGTGATGCGCCTGGCACCAGGGAGAATTCCAACCTGCCAGCCTCCGCTCAGGAGCAGGACTGAAAAGGAGCCGGTCGGCTGGACATTCAGCCCAGGACTGTGGTGCTGATGGAGGAGACGCAGACCGGTTGTCTGGCCTGGCTTTGCGTGCAAAGTGTACCCGTTTGGGGGCGAGGCCAGCTGACTGCCCGCACGCTCCCCCTCCATCCTCCGGACAGCCCCTCCGGCGGGCTTGCCCTTGGCTAAGGCCGAGCGAAGAAGGTAGGGGTTATTATGATCACTTTGGGGAGCCAAACTTGTGCTCTCTATTTGACGAGAGAACCTCGTCCCTAACAGAAGGCCAGATGAAGTCAAAGGCCGATGCACAGCTGGGGCCAGTTTGACTGCAAAGAAGGCGGAACTTGGAAAGAAAGGGGAAAAAAAAAAAAGCCCTTCCAGAAAACCAACAAAATCTGTGACACACATGGTGCAAAGCACGCTTTATTGTGCCGCGCTACTATTCAGCGACGTGCGGGCGTCTTGTCACTCGCCTCTGCCACCCGTGATGACGACAATGGATGGGGCTTGCCAACCTTTTTAGGCATCCAGCGCCATCATACCTCCCAGCACATTTTATGATGGTGATTTATGGGCAGACGGACCGCATGGCTTAAGCACCAGCACCTAAGCTCTTCCTCCACCCCTAAGGGAAGAACGTTGTGTGTGAGGGTCTGCTGTTGAGACCGCTTCCAAAGTAGCGTGGGGCTGAACCCGAAGACAATTCCACTCAGCCTGCGTTGTCTCCGTTTCCCTCCAGTTATTCATAATTATCAGTAGAAACTGATAAATGGCCTCTAATAAAGTATGCTCCAGCGAAGGAGTCTGCCCTCTTGAGAATGGCCGGCCATATGTAGCGGAAGGTTTCTGCAGTTTTGCATTTCGGCCAGAAGGAAGAATTAATTTCCTAGATACTGTTCTGGGCTAGAGGGAGAGCCAAAAGCCCAGCATACTGGTCCTCAGTAACCCCAGAGAAGCGCCTTTTGAAATTCAGTGGCCTATGCATATCACTGCTAATCGGCAGCCACACCACCCTCTACCTCTGACACAATAATAATAAAACCATTTTCTGTGCAGTAGATGTGTTGTATGTAAAAATAGAGATACTATTAAAATAAAGTCCGCCTCCTTTTTATCAATGAAGTACCCTTAAGCATTTAGAGATCTGACGAGACTTTGGAACCTTCTTTCCCACCTGGTGCAAGGCATCAGGAGTCTTCTCCCGGTCCCTTTGTAAGTGGCTCTCCATCAAGCCTTCAGATTGAGTTTCAAAAGCCAACTCAAGCCATTTTAAGCCCTGTTCAGAACCTGCAGGATATCTCCTTCGGTACTTAGTTGCCTGCCTTGCTCTTCTCACTGCTCATCATAGAACCTTTGAGTGGCTGGAGCTTCCCTGTAGATCTCTTCCTGCCCTGCAGAGCAGGCCCTTTCTCATTCAGGTCTCAACTCAGGTGCCAACTGAGGGGAGGGGACGTCTCCCTGAGCACCTTCCCTCTAGGAGCCCCTGCAGGGGAAACCTAGATCCTCACTGAATTTCATTCAGAGCACCTTTGAGTGCCTGAGAGCAGCTTGTCTGGTTCATCTCTTTGTTCTATTACTCTATGAGCATCTTCACAGGCCGGAAGCATTGCTTTAGCGTCCCCCACCCCCACACCACCCCCGCTAGTCTGGGAGTGTCTAGTGCACAGTAGGTCACTCTTCACTAAGTGTGACCAGTGGCTGGAATGGCTGATGGGCAGATAAAAGAATGAACTTTTAAAATGGAGCTGTGAAACCACAACTAAAACCTGATTGGCCGGCACCGAGCTCCTTCACTGTGGTGAATCCTGGCTTTGCCTTGGCTTTATTCACCCTACCAAGCTCCCTGGGGCTCCTACTTGGAACATTTTTCAACTCACCTGTAAACTGTATTGTCATCCAATATTTACTGGAGATTAAAAGAAAAGGCAGGATCTTTTTCTGCATGTGGCACTGACACACACTTCGTTAACAGAGGTTTACTTTAGAAACAAATGGAGAGTTGGGTCTTCGGATGCCTGCTTTCCTGTTGGTCCTTGGTTTTATAATTGAAATACACACACACACACACACACACACACACACACACACACACACACACACACACATGCAATGTCAGGGTTCCTGACTATGTCTCAGTACCCTTCCCTGAAAGTTTTGAGCAGATTTCTAGACGAAAAATTCAATTTTTCTGTTGTAAAAGAAGAGAACTTCTGAAACATGTGAAAGCAGCTTTTGGGAATGGGGTCTCAACGCCCTGCAAGAGACCAACCAGCCTATGTCCGGGCTTTTGAAGGGAGGATCATGGTGTGGCTAGGAAGCCCCTTTTTGCTAAGTTTCTGCCCCCTTTTCTTAAGTGGGAACAATGAAAGGATATTAGGAACTTTAAAAGAGACAGTCCAGGGCATCACAAATAGGAAGCATCCCCTGACACCGCCTTGCAGTCTTGTTCTTGTGGGGAAATGTTCTAGAAGTGAGTTGTAATCTCAGCTCTCGCCTCTCAGCCCCGAGTGTCTAAAGGAAGAGGATGTAAAATTACCACAATCATGAGCAGAAGCTATCACAGCTGGAGAGGCCGGGGGCATATCCTCACCAGATGCTATATGGTCTCAGTAGAACGGGTTGGCCATCTTGAAAATCACTTCCTCCTTGACTGGAGACGGTTCTTTGCACTGTAATAATTAAATAGAACAAATGGTTATAAAGTGCTCAAAACAAAATTCAGAGCATCTCATGTCAACCCTTTAAGATAAGAATCAAAATGGTTAGTCCTGTCTTGCAGGTGTGGAAATTGGGGTTTAGGGACACCGCCAGTGAGGTGACCAAAGTCACACAGGTAGTAAGTAGTGCAGTGGTCGGTAAACCTAGTGGTCCCTGAAGATAGCTCTGCTCTCAGGTTCATGGTCATTTACTGAGTCCTCTGCTGGTTCTTTATCTCTGCAGTTTCCTTTAAGTGCACCGTCTTCTGAATTCTCAAGGATAGCCTTACAGTGATATAATGAATTTGAGAACAAGTTAGGCAGAGTGCAAAAAGAATTACTGGGATAGACAGCATGTTTGGGGGTGTGAAGGGGACAGAGAGCGGCCGCAGGAAGTGATTTCTTGGAAGTGAAACCAAAAGACATCAGTTATTTGGAAATAAAAGTTAAAGGCAAAGGCTTAGGAGCTTGAGAGATGTGAAGGCTTTCTAATATTCTCCCCAGGAACAGACGCTCTGACGATCACAGTGTCAGGGAGCCCCCTAGCACTGAAGATACCAGTGCCATCAGTCAACTCTTTCTGAAAAAAAATGTGGGCCAAAAACTATTTGGAGCTTGAGTTAGTTCCATTTTATAGGTCAGGTTGACTAGGCTGTGGTGCCCTGCCATTCAGTCATGTAGTAGTCTAGCTATTGCTGTGAAATTATTTGGTATGTCATCAATATTTATAATCGGGTCATGGAGGTCAAGAGCCTACTGTCCATAATGGGGGGGGGGGGTTTGGTGAGCATCATCCAACCACTTGAAGGCCTTTCAAACAAAAGGGAAAAGAATATTCTAGCTCAAGGTTGTAGCACAGAAATCCCGACTGAGTTTCCATGCTTAACTGCCTATGTTGGTTAGCTCTCTATCACTGTAATAAAATGCCTGACATGATTATCTTATCTAAAGAAACATGTTAATTTTAGTTCATATTTTTTTGGTGTTTCAGTCCATCTTCCGTTGGCCCAGTTACTGTGGATGAGATAGTACTTCATGTAGTGAGTATATGGAAATGTCCCAACACATGGCCAGGAAGAGAACCAAAGAAAGAAGTGTCTGAAGCATAAGAGTCTCCTTCAAGACCACACCCTCAATGGGGTGAAGGGCCCTCACCACTAAGGCTTACCTGCTAAAAGCTCTGCCACCTCCAAATCAACCACCTTGGGGAAGAAGGACTTCTGGGAAATAGTCCACATCTAAACTACAGTGTTTGCATACAGATGTTGGACTTGCCAGGCTCCATAGTCAAGACAGCCAATTTATTATATAAAAACAAGTAGTATTAAGATAAATATTTAATTGCTAAGGGATTGATTGATTGATTGATTGATATTGATAGTTAAATGATTGATAAGTAGATACATGATAGATACTTGATAGGTAAATGATAGAAAATTGATAGGTTGTAGATAGACAGATATAGAGATAGATATAAAGATATTTAGATAGATGAAATAAGAGATATTTAGGTAGATGAAGTAAGTTCTGGAGAATCCTGACCAATGCAGGTTTTTTTTAAGACATAGGAATTACTTTGTAGTTATTATTATATCCTGCATTTAGTATATGTACATTTTGTGTTCTTATATTCTTAAAACCAGAGTCCTGGGTCTGAGTGATGGCTCAGGTTACAAAATGCTTCCAGTAGATGCATAAGGAACTGAGTTCAGATCTCCAGAACCCCTGTAAAAAGCCTGGCACAATGATGCTGTAATGCAGCTGTCGGTATGTGGAGACAAGAGGCTCTGGGCCTTGCTGGCCAGGCACTCAAGCCAAGCTTTGAGTTCCAGAATCAGTGAGACACCCTGTCTCACAAAACAAGATGGACACACTCCCCTTGTCCCAGCCACGAGACTCAGGGATTGTTGCAGAAGAGGGGGCAGAAGGATTGTAAGAGCCAGAGATTTCAGAACATTGCCTCAAAACAGTGTTTTCCAGACAGGGCAGGCCCATTGCACATGAATTCACAGCATCGGTGACTACTGTATGCACAAGACTTGTGCAAGATCAAGCCAGTTAAAACTCCAACCTGCTGGAAGAAGGGCTCACAAAGCTCTGCCCCCACTGATGAACTATTGGCAATTGATAGCTACTACAGAGGAAGAACTCATTTAATTTAGGGATGTGGCCCTTAGGGAGGCTGCCATGCTCCAGGGAATGGCACTATACCCATGCACACACTGGCAGCACAAGTTTTAAGCACTCAGTGGTTAAAAAGAAAAGAGTATATGAAATTGGAAGGGTAATGTAAAAGGAGGTGTTGGAAGGAGTTGAAGGAAGGGAACTGGGGGGTTGATTTGATCAACACATTGAGTACATGTATGAAATTACTGAAGAATAAATATTAATTTTTTTAAAAAATCGGTTCTAATTAAAAAACTTTCTACAAAGGGAAAAAATAATATGGGTAATGATTGAGGGAGACACTCAGTGCTGACTTCTGGCCTCCACCTTAACACAGGCACACACACACACACACACACACACACACACATCTGTGCATGCACATATGTGTGAACATGCATGAATACATGCACACGTGCAATTTTAAAAGAGACATGTGAAATTAGAGTCATATCAGATATAATAGAAATTTTGTAGATAATCAAGTTTGCCTCCATATTACATTCCGAGCTATCCAAAAAACATGGTAGTTTTTCTTTTCTTTTGGTTCTACACATACTTATTTATTCTAATTTTCAACTCAATAGAATATAATAAGTTCTATGTAGCACTGTGTTTCAGGTATTAGCATGTGCTTTTTTCACTGATTCATTTGGAATATAGAAAAAATACATTAAGAAATTTATAACATTTCATTATAGTGTTGGGTGAACTCTGACATCTTATTAAGCACATACTACATTGACTCATGTTTTCAAATCTAGTGGAAGCTACAGTGTAAATTACATTCAGAGCTGTCCCCCAGCAAGTGATGCTTTGATTTATAATTTCATTAGTGCAGTACAAAAGTGATACTGTATTTCTAGCTTGGAATTTTGTTTTTCCTGGGCTGGTGATATACAGTCAGCCATATGATCATAAGAGTAAGCAACCTCTACTCTACAATGGATTGCACTGTCATAGTTTTGGGAATACATATATTTGACAAATTATGTGATGCAGTCAACCTTTCAGACTGTTTCACTAATTTGAAACTGAGATACTTCCACTGATTAAATAAGTATTAACAATCAATGAACACTATTATGAAATAGATTTTGTGATCAACAATGGTATCCAACTACAGCCTATGTGTTATGAACACATTTAAGGTGTACAGGGTTAGCTGGGATGAATTTTCATTTTATAGCCTTTTCATTATATGGTGGATCTCTCAGGATGTAACCCCATCATAAGCAAGCAGCATCTAGACTGAAGGTATCCCTGCTTTGGGGAAGTGTATTATAAGTATGTGAGAAAGAATCCCTGGCTAACAAAATAGCTGGGTTTTTTTTTTTCTCCTGCCACCCTCTCCACTTATAACTTTCTTCTTCTCCTCCCCCATAATTGGTCAGACTATCCACCTTCTCCCTATTCCCTCCACCAAGGCAATCAAACGTGCTCAACCGTATAGGCACCGAGAGCTGGCTTTCCTGACTCCGTTGTTGGCACATTCCTTGTCTTTCTTTCCCCACAGCCTTTCTTTAGATGCAATAATCCACCTCCCTACTTCCCAAACCCTTTAATCATTTTGTTTCTGTTCTCTGAACTCTTTCCAATTTTCCTATACGTCGGGTAAGATGTGAAAACCAAAACCACACACCATTTTCTAACAGGGTCTTTGCATTGCCAAAGCTCACAAGGCTAACTTACTTCTTCAAGGAGAAATCAAAGCCAACTTGAACAGGTCCTTCACAAGCAGATGTCAGAACAGGCATGACACCTGGCCCTCCATTCCAATAAACTCACACCTTCTGAGTAGGTAATTATTCTATGTAGAGAGATAATGTAGTTGCTTTTACACAAAGGGATTTTAGAATACACATGTCTTTCTGTAAAACTGAATAAAAGGCATGTCTAGCAAATGAAAAATATAAATAGCATTTATTTTTTCTAGGTGTTGATTGCATAAAGTTATAGTAGTTGATCCATTTCTTAGGACAAAGCAAGGTTCATTGAAATGCAAACACACACAGATAGATAGATAGATAGATAGATAGATAGATAGATAGATAGATAGATAGATAGAGATATAGCAGATATAGATAGTACATTATAACGATTCCAGGCAAAAGAAAGCAAAGGAAATACCCCAAACCTGCCAATCCCACAAATATTCAGTGCGAAAAACACCTGGATTCTTCCCAAGCCACAGCTGTTCAGTTGGAAAATGCCTGGATCCCATTGAATCAAAGCAGTTGAGGGAAAAGAGCCACATCCTGCCCAGTGTGTCTGCTCAGAACGACACGCACACATGAATCCTATTTGATCAAGGCACAAGGCACAGTTCTTTGAGAACTAAATAAATCCTGCTGGATTCAGGCACAGTTGTCGATTAACAAACACAGATGGGGACGTACTGGGTACAGATTCTCTCTAGGAAATACGTTTCGATACAGACACTGGGAAGGGAGACTTCTGTCTCAGGTCTATGGTCATGTCAGTAGCACCGTTTTTTTTGCTTTTTTGTTTTCCTCATGTGGATCTGGCAGAAAGGCTCCTTGATTCTGCTTGGCCAGATCACAGAGATCTGTGTGCTTCCACCCTGATTCTTTAGGGCCAATGTAGAGAGGGAGGCAAAGCTGAGTGAGTCTGTCTTCTCTTCCTTCTGTAAGAACACCACCATAGCTGTGTACCCAGTAGGATTCGCCAAGCCTTTCTGAACACACGCAGTGATCTGGAACATCACAATTATATGCTCCACAGTCCCCTCTTTTTGTTTATTTTGTTTGTTTGTTTGTTTTTACATAAACTTTTATTAGTCAAATGGAACATTTTCACTCTATCTTCCAAATATTTTTTTAACGGTTCATGATTTTAAAATACTGCTACTGCCCTAAAACTGGACCTGAGTTAAATAGTCATTAAGTTGAAAGTTTCTCTCACCTTAATGGATAAAGCAGAGGTTCTCAACCTTCTTAACACTGAGACCCTTTAATACTGTTCCTCATGTTGTGGTGACCCTCAACCATAAAATTATTCTCATTGCTATTTCAAACTGTAACTCTGCTACTGTTATGAGCTATAATGTAAATATCTGATATGCAGAATTGTCCTAGGTGCCCCTACCCCACCACCCGTGAAAGGGTCGTCCGACCCTAGAGGGGTCATGCCCCACAGATTGACAACTGCTGGGGTAAAGTGTGTATTAGCACTTAATCCTTAAAAGGTGCTTTTAAGATAAAAGTGATGTGTATGCTTGTGATCTCGGCACGCGGGAGGTGGAGGCTGCAGAATAAGGGATTCCAGGCCGTCCTTAGATAGGTAATGAGCCTAAAACCAGCCTGGGCTGCAGGAAATCCTGCCTAAAAAGAGAAAGAGTGATTTCAGATAGAAGTCAAAATTATTTTGAGGAAAGAACCTGTGCTTTGAGAAGCCACAAACTTCAAGTCATTGGGCTCTGGAACTCTAAGGGTTCTACCCAGAAACTCCCACAGAAGACAAAAGTCCCTGGAGGGATGATGGCTGAAATTGCACAGATTTGGTACTCCTCATTTCTCCGCTGTTGCCTGCTCCCTCTTTATCCCCCATAACTGTTCATATCGCAGTGCAAGAAAAGGGGGCCCAAGAGTGGAATACCGGAGGCTTTTGGCAGGACATGCCCAATGAATACTACAGACTTCCCAGAAGCAAGCCCAGGTCCCACGGTCAGTGAGGGCCACACTGGCCACCTCGAACCAGTGTTTTAGCCATCAGGCTGAGCTCCAGAGGGTGGACAGCAAGAGGACAGCATTCACAGGAAATTGAGATGCAGCTTCCTGTGTCTGCAAAGGTCCGAGTTTCCCCCCTTCCCTGGTGTATTCTCGGGCCCTGTTTGCCCTGTCCCACCTGTGGTCTTCATTAACTATTGTTTGTAAGCCCTTGTCTCTAACTCAGGTATAACAGAGAAACTTGAAAACAACAGCTACCAAGGCATAGGGTAGAAGAAAAGCTCTGAAGACTCAAAAGACTTTCCAGAGCGCAGATGAATGAGAAATGCCATTCTCATTTGGGAAGGAACCACTGCAGAAGCCAGTGTGCATTTCTGAGCGAGCATGTTGAGCAGCCCAAGGCGGGGACAAGGGTAGAGATGCATGTGGCTTCAGAGTCACCCACAGCTGCCAACCCTTCAATTTTCCAGGTATCCTGAGTGAAAGGCTCTAGTAACTCAGTGCTTCTGCAAGAGTGTCACCAATAGCGAAGTCCCATCGTTGAAGCAAGGGGAAGGGTGGGTTATTCTTGCCTCACGTTCCCTTACTTCTAGGCGCATCCTCATGGTCCCCCATGGTAGGAAGTAACTGCCCTTCCCTAGGATGCCCACCCCAGACCCCGGAATGTGTGGATGAATTTATTACTTTATCCAAAAGGGAAGATGCAGATGTAATTACATTAGGGTATGACATGGGGAGATGGGCTGGGCCCAGCAGAGTCACACACATTCTCAAACATGGGAGTGTCACAATTCTTAGAGGTGGGAGACTCAAAATCAGAGGAGGAGCTGGGACAAGAAAGACAGAAGCTGAGAGGAAGGGACCATGAGCTCAGGGATCCAGCAGCCTCTGCAAGCTGGCCAAGTGAGGAACTGGAATTTCCCACAGAGCTTCCCAAAGAGTGCAGCCTGCCAAGGCTTTGATTGCAGTGAACTGAGGTTTACTTGGACACACCTACAGAGCAGGCAGTTAAGTTGTATTGTTTGAAGCCACTAAATGTGCGATAATTTGCTACAGCAGCCATAGGAAATGAATGGCAGCACCCAGCCAGTTAGTCCTTTCCACACAGTGTGTGGACTGTGTTGTTACACCCCCAGTCGCTGTGTGTCTTCATGCCACAGAAGGTGGAATTTATCCCAACACTGGCTTTGCATCCAGTCAACAGTTCCCCAAGGGATCCATTCCAGCTGGAAATTTGGGCAGATTCATTTCAGAGAATGTGTTTCTTACAATATCAAGATGAAGTTATTTTATTTAAAGGCATTATCCTAAGTTTTATATTTGTAAGAATGTTACCAGAAAAAATACCAGCATAAAACAGCACTCTGTCTAAAGAGCAAAAGAAATTCTGTGCAAATAAAACAGAATCATAATTATTAAACTATAGATGTGAGTTTAGGTACAATGGAGAGTTGGTCACCATTGACCTGTGGGAAAGAAAAAAGTAAACAGTAAAAAACAAAGATGACTTTTAAAGCAAAGTATTTGGCCAAACAGCTGGAAAATGGGGTTCTGGTTATATTGTGGAGAGAAATAAATCCCGACTGTGGAAACAAATGTAAGTGTTACATAATGGGCCATGAAATCTCCTCAGTGGAGGTCACTGGCCCAAGAGGTGAGGAATGTGCTAATGCACACACAGAGAATCCATTCGTTTTTCCATCCCACACTCAAATGGAAATGCAGCAGCAGCTTCTAAGTTTGGAGAAGCTTAACCATACACACACACACACACACACACACACACACACACACACCACACACACACACACACCACCACACACACACACCACACACACACACACCACACACACACACCACATACATACACACCACACACACACTACACACCCACATATACCACATACACCACACACACCACATACATACACCACACACACACACACACACCCACACACACACACCACACACACACACACACACACACACACCACACACACACCATATGCACACACACGACATACATAACACACACACACACACACACACACACACACACACACACACACACCACTATGTAATCTTCATCAGGTTGTGTTTTGTGTTGCTGGGCATGGCACTGATGACTTCAGACACGCTAGACAGCATTCAGTTGCTGGGCTCCAACTCCAGCACCTCCTCCATGGGTTCTTTTTAGAATGCCTACCAACCCACCAAGTGTTCATAACATGGAGCTTAAACGCTCCTTGTGCTACCTCACTCCAGCGTCGATATTTTTTTCCTACTTTAGTGGTAACAGCGTATTCATTACTGCCTTGTAACTTCAAATGAAATGCTAGTTGGGAGCTGAACATCTTTAAGGTCTTCTCCAACTCTGGGATTTTATAGGTTTTCCTCGGGAGAAATGTTTTCTCCCAAGTTTCTTTTTCCCTTCCTTCCTTCCTTCCTTCCTCCCTTCCTTCCTTCCTTCCTTCCTTCCTTCCTTCCTTCTTTCCTTCTTTCCTTCCTTTCTCTCCTTCTTTCTTTCTTTTTTTGTAGAATGCAGCAATGACCCAACAACTTGGAACCTTCCCCCTAACAAGTTTGCTTAATAAAAAAATGGTTCTCCTAAGAGCATCCTGATTTTTTCTTGCCCCTCAGTTATTAACTCCAAGCTCCAAACATGTCTTTCTAATCAAAATCAGCAATTACTGAAAGTGTTGCCATACTCTTAGGCTTGGTGTCTGTGGATTTTCACATCCAGAATTTGGAAACACAAAATATTCTCAGAGGGTAAAGCAGTCTGTGTCAATTTCAGAAAGCATTTTATGTCCCCAGCCAAAGCCACCTTGAAAAGTGCCTTCCTATCCCCCTTGTTAAGTTTGCTCAAGGCAGGTAAAGCCAGCATGCTAAGAATGGTGGGTAAAATGCTACGGCTTTGCTTTCAACAGTTACGCAGCACAACCCATTTCTTTGAGCCCTGCCTATAAAACAGGATGGACTGTAAACTCTCAGGGCTGAGGAGTCACTAATAAATGGCACTAACCCTACAGAGATGCAAAACAACAGCCATCGCTCATCAGTCCCTGAGAGGTGACAGCTTCCAATTGCCCATTTTCCAGAGACACTCTCCTCATTACCAAGAGAAAGCAGACCCGTTAACTCAGCCAAGATCTATGGCTTGCTGCAGTGATCTCATCGGCCTGTGTCCCTGATGGGGACTCAAGCAGGTGGTGCAGGGAGCAGCAAGCTGACATATGGAGACACATTGCCAAGCATGCTGATCCACCAGGCTGGCTAATTTCCCTTCCATTTTGAAAAGAGCAATTATTTTAAATTGCCATAAATTGAAATGACTTTGCTCTTGCCACTAAAATATAACAAGTCTATAAACTATAATATAAATGAGTATCTCCTGACATTTTGATTTAAAAAAAAAAAAAGGAATTGGATGGGAGAAACAGAGCCCAACCCACTTCAGTTGGGGTTAAGATGGTAGCACAGAACAAGGCTTCACCGGAGCGAGGAGGTGTACAGACTTCACACTGCTCTGGGGAGTATATACCAGACTAACTTTATAACTTTGTTTTTAAACCCATTTTTTTTTTTATCAAAAATTCTGTTTTATATGAAGGGAGTACGTTCTGGTCCCCAAAGAAGGATATTGGAAAGCGAGGATGTGACACAGGGAATACTAAGAAATTCCTCCCCATTGTCACATGTTTGCGTGAAGAAAGAAAAAGAACAGAATGCCAGTTTTGAGGCCAGGGAAAAAAATCTACCTGCCGACCTTCTCCAGAACCAGAATAAGGGCTGATTCAATCAAATGTTTTTCATAAATGAAACACATCCAGAATTCCAAATATGGAGTTCTAAAAGGAAAATTAGTATTCGGTTCAGTTAGTAGCCCTGGAGGGAAACAGGACATTGATTTATGAAGCTGAGCAAAATTATGACCAGAAGGACCATTAAGAATACGTTGTCAGAGTGAGCTTTGGCTGCTAATGTAGACTACGGTCCTGAAACATTCCAGGGCCTTGGTTTGGCTCATGAGGTCCTAGAGAACACATTCTAGTTAACTTTAGAAAGGTTTAGATTTGGCCTTGGGCTTTGAAATTGACAGAGAGATGGAACACTTAAAGACAAGCAATGTCTCTCTTCTTTTGGACAGATAGGCAAGTTGCCTGGTTTGTGGGGATCTAACTATTTCCTTCCACACAAGAAGACCATGGGCTACCTGGGGGAGTGTAAACAAACTTCATTTTTCATTTGAGATTTCCTGGGGGGCGGGGAAGCAAAAAAAAAATCTTCTGACTAGATGTGTTGGGAAGCCATAGAATAAACTGACAGAAAGGGTCCCTTCTCCAAAGAGTCGAGCCTAGTCAGGAGGTAAATGACTGAACAATGAATACGTTGTGAGATGCATGATGGAATAATAAGGTGTGGGGGAAAGGCTCCTGGAGCTCCGAGGTTGCTTCATTTTTATTCAGATCCCATCTCACCAAGGCAACTCTTGCTTTGCCCATCTCTTAGCAACCGATCTTTACATCTTGGCTTCCTGGTGCTTCCTACACACCATTTTTTTCCCTCCCATGTCATGTCCTGGTTAATTTTATTCACTTCTTTCTGCCTAGTGCCCCCGGCAATGCTGATAAATTTATGGAGTAATATAAATTAATACAACTTCTGAACCTAGTTGGAACCACTACTGAATATACTCTTTAGTCACTAAATCCCTTTCCTTAAGTTGTTTTTGTTGTTATTGTTATTGTTATTGTTATTGTTGGTTGGTTGGTTGGTTTTGTTTTTCAAGACTGAGGTTCTCTGAGTAGCCCTGACTGTCCTGGCACTTACTTTGTGGACCATGCTGGCCTTGAACTTGAAGATCTTCCTGCTTCTGCCTTCCAACTTCTGGGATCAAAGGTGTGCACCACCACTGCCCAGCCCCTTTCTTTGAGTTGTTAACAGCCTCCTCATCGGTACACTATTCCCTTCAGCAAACCCTCTGTTCCTCCTCCATGGGATTTTTCCTATAAGGGTTTCATTGGGTTTCCAGAATATGTAGGGTCTTGGGCAGGTCTGGTCTATATTGTATCTGACTATTCCTCTGAATTAAACAAGAGTGACCAATCCCTCATCTAAATGCGTTTCTGATACTGTTAATTAAGGAGAGAAAATGTCCCCCCTATCAACACCCTCTCTGCACTTGCCCATTTACAGCTTTAGTGTTCTGTCTAGACTATTCCAATAACCAAATCTGATTTAGATCATATACTCACTTTCTCCTCCAAATGCTAAGTCATTCTTACCTGATGGCCAGTCCTCTCTGAATGATGATGGAATTGAATCTAACAGGTAAGGCACCCCAGGCTCCAATATCACTTTCTCCCTAAAACACGGGTGGGTTCTTAATCTGACATAATTTACTGAGTTTGAATAATACAACCATTCATATAGTCAACCTCCTCCTCCTCCTCTTCCTCTCTCTCTTCCTAAACTCAAAATAATCAGTGCACTCTATCTTTACTGCTTTTAAATACAATGCAACTCTCTCCTCTATCCCTCTTTAATCTTCGTGTTAAGGATGTTAAAACCATTGGACACACATCCTGAGATCTAAGCCAGCCTCCCTCTGAGAGCTGAGGATATGTTCTTTCCCCACAGTGTCAGCTTATAAAACACTAACATAGTCATCCTTCCTAAGTACATTTAATCATCCCCATCACCACCACCTCCCTATTTAAAAGCCCCACTGAGAGTCAAAATCAAATCTAATCCAGTGTGCAGTACTCTTCACTACATAACTCCAGCTCCAGTTTCCCAGCCTCCTCCTGTATTTCCTCCTAAGACTTTCAACAGCTTCATCTTCAGAGTTCAAGAAAAGGCCACTGAACTGTAACCTTTTAAATATGTCCTTGACCCTGGTCCAACCTCCACCTCCAGATGTGCTGAAAAAAGTCAAACAGCTAGTTGACTCAGGCTTGCTCCTTGGCTTCCACTCACACACTTGAGACTCCTGTGCAGCATAAACTAAGGCTGACCTGCAGAAATTGTGTCCCATTCCATTTGAGTCACTGTGCAGCGATGCTTGGAACACTGACATCTTGTGACCAGAAGAGAAAATGACATGCAAAACCATCCCCTACATTGTTCCTCTTACACAGACACTGAGAACTGGAGTTCCTCACTATTCCCTTGGCCCAGGTCTTAATGACAAGAAATTGTGAAACTTTGCTTTTTAGTTCTCTTTATTGTAGAGGTCCATTTCCCTTCCTCAACCAAGCTGCTGATCAATATCGAATGGCTCATTTGTTGAAGCCCTTACCAGATCCAGGCCTCCCATTGGTCCAGAGAAGTCCTTTGATCTGATATTTTAAAGAGTGCTGTGTGCTGTCAGCCCTAGGAGAGAAGTAACAGGCATCTACTGTTGACCACAGCATGGCCCACGGAGGTCCTCTGCACTGCTTACTGGAAGAATGATGAATACACAGACTACAGGCATGGTATCAAGTTCAAAGCTGGAGGAAGATAGATCATTTCTGAGAGCAGTCATTGGACCGTGAGACGTCACATGCATCTTGAAATTACTTGCTCCTCAACTCACAATGGGGTCAATCCCATCAGCATCATCAAGATGAAAATACGGTGGATGAGGAAGCAGTCCACGGAGCCTCAGGTGCCAGTCCCTTGACTTGCCGACTCTAACATGGTCTTTGAGGGTTTAGTGCTCATGAAGAGCAGGACAGAGGCAGGATGTTTGCCTGGACAGGCTGCTTAGCACACTGCCTGAACCACCCAGGACTCAAGTCCTGACGTGATGGTTTCACCCTTCAGGAACTGAGTGACCTTCTAATGTTCTACCTGGAAGATAAACTTGTGGACATATTTAGTCACACTCTCAAGGATAAAGCAGGTAATCCAGGCCTTTCTGAGGTGGACCTAGCAGACTCTGGAGACTTGGCTTACATCACCATCTTTGGACAGTCTGTGTACAGAATAGAGTGAAGGGCATTCCTTTCAACTGGGCACACTGATGCAAAGGATACCATATCCTAATAGCTAAGAAGGTGAAACTGCCCCAGGACTGAAGGTCAGATGCTCCTGGCTGGTGCTCCCAGCATCCTGTGTATGACTGAGGAATTGTCAGGAGGATTATGGGATCAGCCCTGCTTCTCCTACCAAGTTTGAAGAGCAGCATTAATCTTAATCTCTGCATTCTTTTTCTTGGTATGCCTTCAAGGATAATAATTTTTTTCAAATATCAGCTTATAGAACAATTCTAATATAGAAATGATTTTTTCATCTGACAGCATAAAGATTTTCACTCACATAAAATAAAGCAAATTTATAGAAACATTGGAAATATAATAAATCAAAAATGCATTAGTACGTATTGAACATAGCTTAACCTAAGCTTCCATAAACAGGATGAGAATGTCATATTACACATACACAATTGAGCAAAATCACGGAACTAAAAGCCTGTTTTGCAATAAAGTATTTAGTACCTCATGAGATTTACTGAATACTTATACCCAAAATGGTGGACAAGATAGCGCGCCACAAGGCTTGGTCCTTTCTCCTTATGGTTAGGTCTGTGACTGAGGGCTGCAGCTCGCTGCCATTGCCCAGCATTGGGAAAGAGGCTGGCCTTGAACTCACAGTCTTACTGCCTCCACCTCAAGAGTGTTGGTGTCAGAGGTGTGCCCCACCACACCCAGCTTTAGAATTCTAAGTATTCAGGAAATAACACCAGCTGAAAACACCTGCCACTCCACAGCAGGGCCATGCTGTGAGAAATCAGTAGGCGACTTGGTCATTGTAGAGATGTCACAGAATGTAATGAGAGGAGCTGTCATGGCTCCCAGTGTTAATAAGGGACGTGACCTGTGGCATGCTGGTTATGCCTGCAGTCCACCTTTACTGAAGTCTTGCAGTGTAGTGCCTGACTCTATTTTTCAGGTAGGTTTGGAAAGAAACACGTAAGTACAGAGAGGTGATGTGACCTGTCTAGGGACATGCCAACAGTGGGATGACACCCATCCCCAAAGAGAATCACCACAAAGCAAATGTCAAACTCATAAATCCACCCTTTTAGAGCTGTCTTGAAAATAAAAGGCAACTTGGTCTTCTGGCTTTGCTTTGATACCACGTCTTAGCCATTATTTCACCATGTACACAAGTCTATTTAAAAGCAAGTCTGTTCTAAGCATCGTTTCCCAGTGGTGGAGAACTGGTTGCTTTTAAGTAACAACTGCAACCACCAGAGGCGTTTAGGACCGGCTGTATACTAAGCTGATGTGGAAGGTCACCAGCCACTCTGCAGCTCGTGTGAATCATGCGATATCATAGAATATATGCTTCATAAATATTTTTTTTCACAGAGTCGATAACTAATTACGAGTTCATGCTTCATAAATGAATCAATATTGGAAATAAGTCTAAGTGGATTCATCATGGAAACGATTAGTTGGCAGCAAAGTTTGAGATTAGCCCTGGGTCTAGGGGGCCTTTGGGCTTTTCTTTCCATTGCAGGACAACACTGCTGCTTTGGCTGCAGCGGCAACTGTGGCCAAAAGGACTGGAAGATGCCAGAAGGAAACTAAGTCCTGCTTTTTCTCTCCTTCCCCTCAAGTCCAGCGTATAGCTGCTCCGCTTGACTCTGCTGCCTGAGCTCCATTCCACTTGCATGCATGTTAGTGCATTCTTGGCAGGCCCACGAAGTTGAGGGCTGTCTGCCCTTAATGAGGCACCCCAAATGGGATACAGTCAGAGTCTGGGGTCCTCATGAATAGTCCTATACAAAATACACAAGTTTCTTGCCTAGGAGAAGTTAAGGCCAGATAAGCAAGCCCGCAGGAGAGTACGAAGACAAAGAAATGAAGGTGTGTCTTCACTCCCATAGCCAGGGACAGAGGATCTGTACAGATGACAGCTCTGAGGACCAAGATCACTTCCTGGGGAGACCTCTTGAATCCTACATGCCATGATGGGTCTTCACCTGGCCATCCTGAAGAAAATCCCACCACAACTCCAAGATAAAGGGACGAGCCATTTGGTCCCCTTGGCAGTAGACTCACAAAATATTTTGAAGTGACAAGGCACTTAAAAAAAATATACAAGGTTGTCCTTTTAATATTAACCTCAATGTGAATATTGAAACTCGCTTTAATCTTCTCAACAGCCTTTAAGTTTAGAGAAAACTGGAGGCTGCCGAGACCAGGACGAAGAGTCACTTGCCATTCTCCACCTTCCCTTACTCCCATGCTTCTCATTTGTGCTGACAGACAGTCACCTCTCATCTCCATCCCAGGCAAAGAGCAAAGCAGACAAGGTAGACTCGGTCCTCCCCGGATGCTGTCAGCAGCTCATTAACGTCATCTAGGAAGGAGACCTTTCACTGCCTGTCCACAGGTGGAGAAGCAATGCCCTGGAAGAGTCTCTCTACATGGCTGTATCAGCTGGTCTGTAAAATAGACTTGAAAACTACAGCTGTCTGTTTTTCACAGTGGTAATAGCACTGGGTAGGGCTGCCATTCTTGCCCTCAGCATCCACACACCCAGAGTCAGGCATCGCCTTGCCCACGTTTATGCTGGCATAAACCCAACGCTTTTGCTTGGGAAATATTGCAGATTAATTCAGTCCTGCACAAAGCCTGTGCCAGAGTGGCTTAGGGGTGCTCATCTGGATAACATTGTTTCTCTTAACCCACCGCAAATGCCCTTCACCCTCACACCTTGAATCCTTCCTGTACATTCCTCTGCCTGCCCAGATAAAGACCCTTTGCCAAGAACTATTATTTCATTTTTTAAGATTTTTTCAAAACTATGATGTGCAAATTAATGATTTTTCCATGTAAGTACTGTCAAAAGATGGAGAAAATATAATGATTTTTCAAATAATTATATTTGATTTTACCTCACATGCCTGTTACTATTTGGAATACAGTTGGTTGGTTTGTTTGCTTAAGTACAGGAGACCAATCCTAGGGCCTTGCGCTTGTCAGGTGTCCCCTCTTCCAGTGAACCAAATATGTAACCCCTGTACATACATTTTGATGTTCGACTTGCTTTCTGCCTTTTTAAGTGCAGTGTGAGTGTGTATGTGTTTGTGCTTGTGTGTGTACAGATGTGTGCATGTACAGATACAGGTGTGCAGAGAGCAGAGGACAACCTAAGATGTCATCTTCAAGAATACCATTTACATTATTTTTTGTGACAGCGTCTCTCCTTGGCTTGTAACTTAATAAATAGGCTAGACTGCCCAGGCAGCCAAAAGAGGAATCCTCCTGTCTCTGCCTCCCCAGTGATGAGTTTACAAGCATGCACCATGCCTGACATTTTTATGTGTGTCTGGAACTCTAACTCAGGTCCCCATGCTTCTGAAAGAAGGACTTTAGTGACTGGGCTGTCCCTCAGCCCCACACTCTGCCTTTTAAATAAGACAGGCTAAGCTTAGTCTCTCAGAGTTTGTATGTCGGTGATGTCCTCTGGACCTGCTCAGGTATGTGAGACTGCTTCTTGCTGCACAAACAATCTCAGAATGAGTTTTCTAGGCTGGCTCCTTTTTCATTTTAATGTATTTTATGATTTCTCAGGCCACATTGATGCTCTTCCTGTGTTCATTCTTAGTCACCCTATCCTTTCACGTGTTCTGGATTAAGTCTCGCTTAGCTAAAGCCGGGTGATTATTCTATGCTTGCTAGCACAAGGCAAGACATCTATGAATATCCTCCTTTATGGCTGCCTTGCTAGTTCACACTTTTACCTCCAAGATGAAGAGGAGTCCACTTTCCTGGTTAGAGAACACAACTTGGAAATGTGACTTGATGTGGTATGAAGGCTAACTTAACCCATGTCCCAGTGTGGTACCTCAGTGAACAAAATTCAAAACTGTTCTTGAGAAAAATTATGAAGAGATACGTGGTCCACATTTCAAAAGTTTTATCAGTAATCAAGATCTAATGCCTTTTATTTATGATTCTGCATCTGTGACCGTAAGTGGAAAGAGTGGTTGCATTTCAGGAGCTAGCAAGCTCTTGAAAACCAATGTATGAGCAAATTAATGAATTTGAGATAATAGGAATAAGTGAAACTGGTAGGCTATGCCTCTTCTAATGAAATGGACATCTGCAATGGTTATTCTTCATTGTCAACTTGAGTGAATTTAAAGTCACCATTGAAACACAACTGTAGCTGTGTCTTATGTCGAAGTTTCCAGAAAGGTTTAAGTCGTAGAGAAGACCCACCCTGAACGTGGGCAGACCATCCTATTGGCTGGGGGTCCCAGGCTGAGTCAAAGGGAGGAAGCAAGCGAAACATCAGTGTTCATCTTGCTCTCTGCTTCCTGACTACAGAGCCAATGTGAGCAGCTGCCTCAGAGCCTTTTCATATGTCTTCTCCGCCATGATAAACTGTGAGCCAAGGTCAACTCTCCCTTCCTTAGGTTGTTGTCATCAGGCATTTGTTCATAGCAATGAGAAAATTAACTTACACAATAGCCTGAGAAATATCTTGGTTCAGATAAAGCTGTATACAATTCAATATGGCCTCTTGGTCATCATGACTTCATTGGGGTTAGAACCAAGTTTTGTTCCCATATGCTATTGTAATATAACTTTTGAATATAAGCTGATGATGATTTCCCTTTTGAGTATTCTGGTACAGTTTTGCAGTCAGTGTTACCTTACTTTGAAAGTCTGTAAGAGTTCATAGTTAACACCATATGGTGAAAATGCTTTGTTGATTTTTTTGTTTGTTTGTTTTTCTATAGTTTAGGGATATTCAGGATGCCCAAGAAGGAAAGAGTGTGTGGATATAATCAAGGGCCCTTGAGCCAGATCACAGAAGGCACATCCCATTTCCTCAAGTCTCAGCTGAACAATCCTAGTCACATCTCCCCTGAGACTTTACCTTCTCATTAGCCAAAGAGGAAAACAGTGGCTATTTCTCCAAAGCCCTCTGAACTTGTGAGAAACAAGTAAAGTCTTAGAACCAGGCCAGGCAAATGCTAAAATCTCAGTGCCTGACACACATGGTTGCTGTCATCATCACCATCTATTTCTACCTGAAAATAGATACGTTTCTCATATTCCCAGTGATTTGGGTAGTTTAAGTTGCTTCCGGGCTCTCCACCCAACAAGTCGGTACAGAAAATGGAGAGGAAGGCCTAGAACAAAGACATCACCAAAGGGATGAATTAACTTTTCATAAATCTGTGATAGACATAAAGTAAACAGTAAATATTCTTTTGCAGGAGTCTAGCTTTGTTAAAGTAGATAAAGAGTTGTGTTTCCATAGGACCAGTGGAATGCAGTTCCTGAGTTTTGGGGAAAGACCACAGACATGCAACTTTCAATTGCAGATGGGTGGGTTGATCGGGCAGATCATCATGGAAAGAAGATTGGTCAGAAGCTCAAATACGGTTTCTATGAACACACAGGAGAGAAGGCCAGAGAAAGAAGGTGGAAAAGACACCACCTATCGTAGATGCATCTTGATCGCCTCCGTCATGTCAGCAGCACCGAACGCAGAAACAAGCAGTACTGAAGCCCTTATCTGTAGCTAGAGTTTTCCTGCCTGGCCCACAGTCAGGACAAATCTCTATCACCTGCCAGTCCCACAGCCACTCAGATCCGACCAAGTAAACACAGAGACTTATATTGCTTACAAACTGTATGGCCGTGGCAGGCTTCTTGCTAACTGTTCTTACAGCTTAAATGAATCCATTTCTATAAATCTATACCTTGCCACATGGCTCGTGGCTTACTGGCATCTTCACATGCTTTTTCTCATCGTGGTGGCTGGCAGTGTCTCTCTGACTCAGCCTTCCACTTCCCAGCTTTATTTTCCTCCTTGTCCCGCCTACACTTCCTGCCTAGCCAATGACCAATCAGTGTTTTATTTATTGACTAATTAGCAACACATTTGCCATACAGAACATCCCACAGCACTTATCCATTACGTTTCTGTTGCTGCTGCGATAAAAACACCATGACTAAAGGCACTATAGAAGGACGGGTTTTGGTTTACATGACAGACGGATAGCATCCATCATGATGGGGGTGCATGGCTGCAGCCAGGCACAGAGGCAAGAACAGAACACCGAGAGCTACATCATGAACCACAAAAACAGCGTCAAGGACCTGGAAGTAATGTGAGGGTTTTCATCTCAAAGCCTGCCCCTAGTGACACACTTCCTCCGGCAAGACGATACCACCTAAGCCTCCCCTAAATAGTGGGTACCACCTGGGGGACCAAGTGTTCAAATGCTGGAGACTATGGGGGACATTTTCATTCAAACCACCACTCCCCAAATATTTGCATTCCCCAAAGCACAGGAGGTCTGTAAGAAGAACCAAGAAAAGATAGCTTCATAGTGTACCCTGTAGCATGCCTGACTATAGCATCAGCCACAGCAGAGAACGGAGACTTCTTAGGGTTCCCACAGAGCATAGGAGAGCATCTAGGTGTGCGTGAAGGTGAAGTCCCACCCCCCAAATAATCTTCTTATGGGAATTCAAATCCTGGTCTGACTGCACCTCAAGTCAGAATGATTGAGTTTTGTTGACTAGCAAAGGGATTTTTAGGTCAAGTGTTATTTATATTTTTGGTGAGCTGAAACAAAGCTTGAGAACTAAGTTGATTTGTGTAAAAGAAGTTGCTGCCTTGGTCTTGTGAAGGTTAGCATTACTAACTGATTCCAGGAAGGAGGCCTCTGCTTTCTTCACTCTGCTCTGGATTGCTGAGTTTCGGATTAAATTGTAGAGACACAATTCCAGGCCTGCACCTTTGGGTCTCTCTGAGAGCTCTGTGCATCTGGCTTTGCCCCTCAGGGGTCCACTCCTTGTATGTTGTAGCCACACGGAGCTGTTTTAAATCTCCACCAAAACTATGAAGAAACTCAAGCTTGATCCTAGTTTCAAATGTTTCCCTTGGGCAGAACCATGGGGTCTCATTTCCTGAACCCCTCAGTGTGTATCCTGCCTGCAGGCCCTGAGGACCTATGAGTGGGGCAGCATCTTATGAGTCACAGAGATGCTCAGAGCTTTCTTTTAGCTATTTCCGGTGTCGCATACTGTGTCAAAGTTTATGGAAGTTCTTGGTTCTGCCTCTCTAATTAACACTGCCCGAGACGGCATCTACTCAAATTAAAAAAAGCCTTGGGGAGTCACATGTGAAAACCTTTTTTGAAGAAAATATTTTCAGTTGCATGAAGAAGAATTATCAATTTAGAACTGGTTTTCTCCCCCTCCTCTTCCTCTTCCTCCTCCTCCTCCTCTTCCTCCTCCTCCCTCCTCCTCTTTCTCCTCCTGATCCTCTTCCTCCACCTGTTTAGTTATTTGGGAGATGGCATCCCTCAGTGGATATTGAAGGTCAGGGGACAGCTTGCAGGAGTTGGTTCTCTCCTTTCACCATGTTGAGTGCCCGTGATCAAATTCAGGTTGTCAGCCTTGGCAGCAAGCACCCTTACCCATCTTGTCAGCTCTAGAACTCATTTTCAATGGTATAGGATCCATTTTCTATAAGTGTGGTCGTAGTTGTGAAAGCCCTGGAATCAAAAATGAAAAACTGTAGAAGTTTCTTGGTCGGTGATCTGTAGAACAAGTGGTTTATCATTGTAGCATCCGTGGTCAAACAAGCAATGCTACCAAGAATGGGCGTCCACAACAGCGAAGTTATGGAATCAGCCCAGGTGCCTGCCAACAGATGAATAAAGACACTGTGATACATGTCTACAGTATGGAGTACTATTCAGCCACGAAGAAGAATAAGATTATGTCTTCTGCAGGAAATGGATGGAACTAGAAGGCATTATGTAGAATAAAATGAACTTGATTAAGAAACATGGGTATTGCATGCTGTCTCTAATATATGGAATCTAAGTGGTGAGGGGAGAGAGCAAATGTAAAGTGAATGCAAAAGGAAGCCTATTGGGGGATATGGCAGAGGAATTGAAAAAAAAAAGAGTAGTTTGTGGAGGGAATATGGCAGAGTATATGATATTAATGTATGGGCATGTCATAGTGAAACTCCTCATTTGTATAATGAAAAATACACTACTAAAAATACTAAGCATCCATTTTGGACAGGAACACATTGGTTCTCCTGGGTTCCTGAAGACATTGAGAACTCTTATATAGTTCAGCCATAGAATGCATGCCAAATGTATTAGGGGTCTTTGGTCCTATCCTCAGCAACACTCACATACACATGAAACATGTACACACACACACACACACACACACACACACACACACACACACACACACAGCCTGTGGTTTGGTCTCAGGCATACCCAGAAGGGTTGAGCCAGGAGACTTCGCCCTCCTTCCCCATTCTCTAACTCCCCCGTGATGCCGTGATGGCAGTTGCCACAGCTTGAGTGTCTTTCCATTCTGTGACCCTCCTGAGTGCCCAGGGACACACAAAATCCAGCACAGGGAAGAGACTACAGGGTGATGACCCTGTTGTTCCAAATCCTGGTGCTCTCAGTATGGCAGCTGGGTCGTGTGACAGCAGTACTGGAGAGATGGGGACAAACACCCACTCACTCCAGACAGGAAAGAGGCATCAGGAAGAAAACGTGATTTAGAAACGCCCCTTCATAGATGTGCTAGTCGGGGGTTCTCTAAAGTTATAGGACTTATAGAATAAATATATATGAATATATGAAAAAAATATATATATATAATTTATTGGCATGACTTACAGGCTGCAGTCCAACAATGGCTACCTGTGAATGGAAAGTCCAAGCATCTAGCAGTTGCTCAGTCCCCACAAGGCTGAGTAATCTTAGGCTGGTCTTCTGAACATGCTGGAATAGGGGAAAGAAGTGGGTTCCGATGCCAGTGAAGGAACAGATGTGCTGACAAGGTGGAGGACAAGCAGGTAGAGAAGAAGGAAGCCTTCCTTCTTCCATTGCCCTTATATAGGCTTCCAGCAAAAGGTGTGTCCCCAGATTAAAGGTCTGCCTTCCCACCTCAAGATCTGGATTAAAGGGTGTGTCTTCCAGCCTCAAGATCTGGATCACAGGTGTGCCCCTCATTCCTGGATTGTAGTTCATTCCAGATAGAGTCAAGTTGACAACCAGGAATAGTCATCACCATGGTGGAGAGCTCAGGACTCCTCAGTGCTGCTCTGGAGAGTGCCAAAGAACAGACCTGGGCTGAGAAGATCAGCGAGGGAACACTCAGAAGGTGGTATGGATGACTGAGGAACGGATTTTTTAATTTCATTTAATTTTAATGTGGTCTTATGTGGCAGTATGATATAATTTTTTTAAATGTGCCCTAGCATTCTTCTGCTTTCCAGACATATAACTCCTAAAACCCTTGGGACTTGGGAGGATGAAGCGATTTGTATGTTAATGAGCTGACTCCGTTGGTGACTCCTGGATAGCCTAAAGATGGAAGCTTGTTGCCAGGGAAACCAATCACAGGATTTGAGGATTGGCACTTCCAACTCCATACCTCTGCCCTACCTTGGGAAGCAAAGACGTGCCTGAGGTTGACTTTGATGCAATTAGCATTTCATGAAACCTCCATAAAAACCCTAAAGGCCACAATTCAGTGACTTCCAGGCTGTTGAGTTGTGCAGATTTAGGGGACACAGGATGAGCCTAGTGAGGTCCTAGAAGACTTACACCCCTTTCCATCCTTTCCTCACACATGGCTACCAGGGTTTGTCCCTTTTGTAATAAGCTGACATTATGGTCAGTAGACCATTTTCCAGAGTTCTGCTTGATGCTCTGGTAAAGGAGCAAACAGGAAAGGAGTCTGGGGCCTTCCTCTGTGCAGCCATGTCAGACCGAAACGGTGGCTAACCTGAGACCTTCTCTGCATTAGCATCTGAAGCATCTGAGGTGGTCTGAGGGACTGGGCACATAACCCGTGAGATAGGAGACTGTTGCCAGGCAAATAATGGCAGGATTGAGTTGAGTTGTAATCCCCTCTGTCAATGTCTGCACTGTTCGCTTGTGTGTGTGTGTGTGTGTGTGTGTGTGTGTGTGTGTGTGTGTGTGTGTGTGGTGGTGGTGGCGGGGGGGGGGGGGGGGGGGGGGGGAGATCCACACTTTTTGGTGACATCAGAACACATGAGCAGAAAAAAAGAAAAGAATGTTGCAGGATTTTGTTGTTGTTGTTTTCCTGAAAACTATTTAGGGCAGTCTGGGTGCAGAGGAATTCTGAGCTTTGCTTGTGTTGATGTTGGGGTATTAGAAAGGGCGAGTTCCAAGGGAATGAGGAAAGAGGTGCCAGAGCATAGGCAGAGGAGATGAGTCCCAGCATTTGACCTGATTGCTGACCCTGTTTGGAACCTCCGAGGCCCCAGAGGCCAGCCAGCACTGGGAGAATGGAACTGGGCTAGGACACCTCTCCTCCCTCCCTTCCAGGCCCTGGAGAATTCTGTTCTACCCTTTGTGTAGCTGGCCTTCCTCCCTTCCTCCAGCCAGCTTTCTGATCTGGAGAAGTGTTTGGTTGCTAGGAGAGCTGAATTGCCTTTTCAAGTAGAGTACTTTAGACAGAAACAATTCGTGTGATTTTCTTCCTTAGTAAAACGAAAATTGGTGAAACGTTTGCAGCAGCGCGCTGTTTTGTATGTCACGCTTTTGTACTTCTCTGTGTATTTGTTTTCGCAATCATAGATCCTTTCATTTGCTTTTCCCACTGCTTCACACTGCAGAGAAGACAACAAAAACTGACTGCTCTTTCGGTTGTCTTTAAGAAAGAAAAACATTCCCAGGCTTGTTCCCAGGCATGGTGAGGTGATATTTTGCCTGCTCCGCTCCCAAGGGAGCTAAGAGTGAGAAGCAAAAAAAATGCCATTTCAATGGAATTGGAAAAATCACAAAGTGACACCCCATTAAAACGTATTAGTTTTGTCGTGCAGTGGCTTGTTGCTTTATGCAACTGTTTCTTACATTGATTTTCTCAAGTTTATAAAATCGTGCAGTCTGAATAGATCATTTAATGAGTGAAGAAGCCACACTCAGACAAAGAATAAGTTGCTGACTTCCAAACACAGGTTCTCTTACACCACAGGAGAGCAGGCAGCGTAAACAGGACCCCTTTAAATGTTTAAGCAGGCTCTCCTAAGGAGAAGTGGGAATGTCAAGTGCAAATAAAGGAAGCTGTGTCGAAATGAGATCTCCCTTATAGTCATTAAATGCCATGTCTTGCACATAGTAAATGTTCATTAAAAACAAATATTAATAATGATGACAGCAGCTTTGCCAATAAGTTTTTTTCTCCCAAATCCCATAACTTTGGCTTTAAAGTCAAGTTGCAGGTTTTTTGTTGTTGTTTTTTTGATACTCCTAGAATGTTACATTGTTTCTGAAGGTTGGCAGTGTTGACAGTCCAAAGCTCCGGGACTTACTTCCTTTAAACATTTGAGCAGTAGGAGAGTCTCCAAAAGAGGAGACATTTCCTCCTCTCCCACTTCCCCACTATCTCAGAAATCTGTCTCCTTTGTGTTCCGTTTCTTAGAACATCTTTGTTTCATCTGAGAACTAAGCTAAGTGCTTGGGGTGGGGGGCCAGAGAAGAGGCCCTGGTTTGGGCTTGCATGGGAACGATGAAAGGGATCGGTTCAAAGGCATCCGCGCCACCAGCCTTCAGCTTGAAAGTGGCCACAAGTCCCATTTAGACTCTCTCATCCTCCTCTAATTAGACTTGCTGTTCCTTAAGCTGCAGCATTCAAAAGAGCATGCTGCTTTGTTTTTGCTGTCGTTTAATGCTCTTCTCTTTTAATTAACGGCAAGAATTCAATTCTCCAGCTCCGTGGCAGGGTGCCTGTGATCCTGGAAGCTGTAGCTACAGACTGAGACCTGGAAATCTGAAGGGAAAATTATTTTGAGCTCATCAAGATGGAGAGTACATTGGGAGTAAGCAGTAGTCTTAGGGCCCAAGTTATATCGCTCTATACAATAGTTGTTAAAAAAAAACAATACTGTGTGCATGCAGGTGCCCAGAAGCCCCAGACTTCTCCTCGAGCTAGAGTTAGAGGCAATGGTGAGTCACCTGACTTAGATGCCTGGAACAGAAGTCCGGTCCTCTCCAAGAGCAGCAGCAAGTACTCACCACCACTGAGTTGTCCGTCCCTCCAGCCCCTCCACAACCTCCTAAGGAAGTCTCACTTCCACCAGTGAATGCTCACACTCGTTGAAGAGGAATTACACTCTAAATGGGATAGGTCTCCACTCATCCATTTGTAGAACTGGCCTCAGTCTGATCCTCTCAGCCAGGGGATGTTTGTGCTCATCTCAGCCTCTGCTCTCTTCTGCCCATCCCGCAGGAATCACAACCCTCACTATGCTCGTCCAGGGAGATAGGTTAGGTGGAGCTCTGCCTGATCCTCACTGCTCCTGCCCCTTTCTCCCTTTACTCACCTCCTATAACCCTGGAAAGAACAGCCTAAAGCTAAGCCCTCAATTCCTGGGAATTGTAAATGTTTACAGAGGGAATTCAGGCTTCCAGGAGAGTTGTTTGTTTGGTTTATTTTCTTCTGCATAAAGGAAGATTGAAGATGGATGGAGAAAGAGTAGTCAGGCTGGCCCAGGTTTCCCCAGTGTTTTCTGACTGGCCCAGGACTCTCATCCAAGTGTCAGAATGTGCTTTAGAAATTCTTCCCTCCTGGGTTCCAGGTCATCAGGCCAGTATGCCTTGATTCACCACACAGTGTCTAGTCAATGAATAATTGTTGTCTAGTGATTTGTGAATCCTGGACTGCCAAGGTGACAAGAATCCAAGGGTGTTGTTTGAACAAATGAGTTTTCCTTGAAAAGCCTCTTTAGCCTGTAGAATTCTTAAACCAGTCTGGCTCATATCATAGATGAGTCTCTCTCTGTCTGTCTCTGTCGTCTCTGTCTCTGTCTCTGTCTCTGTCTCTGTCTCTCTCTCTCTCTCTCTCTCTCTCTCTCTGTCTCTCTCTCTGTGTCTCTCTCTCTCTCTGTCTCTCTCTGTCTCTCTCTCTCTCTCTCTCTCTCTCTCTCTCCTCTCCTCCTCTCTCTCTCTCTCTCTCTCGGACAACACTGACCAAGCTGGCAGTGAAAGAAGCAAAGGAGGAGAACCACACAGGGATGCTGCGGGAATCCAGCATCTTCTGCATCTGACATCCTGGCTCCTTTGTTGTCAACATCAGCACCAAAACCTAATTCATAACCAAACTCTTCCAGGAATCCAAAGGATAAAACCAAGACAACTGAGGTTTAATGAATAATCAGACAAAGTAGTTAAACATGGATGAAGGAGAAACTAGTAATGTTCACACAGCTCCAAGAGTAACTCAACTGCTAAATAACTCAGGTTATATTTAGACAAGAATCTTATAAAGAATATTTCATGTTGTCAGCTGCTATCTGAAATCACTTATAATAGAAAAAAAAGACTACTTAGTGTGATGGAATGCCTGCATCTCTTTTGAATGTCTAATATTTTGAAAGGAAAAGGATTCTTTATAAATTTCAACTCTTGCTAAAGGGCATTGTCCCAGAAGGAAGCTGTCATTACAAAGTCAGCTTCTAAATGCTGGACATACTAATCTGTTCTTCTGGACGTACTCCGATGTTCATTATTAGCATGCCTGCTAGGTCTCTATGACTAGATAATCATGTTATTAAATTAAAATAGTTGTGTGCTTATGTATGTGCAGTATTCACATGCATGTCCACATACACACCCCTGCGAACACTATATGATTATAAGGCAAAGAACCCATGAATGCTAATTCCCCTGAGGCCAACCCACATAACAATTTCAGTTTGTTTTCAAGATAACAGGAAGGTTGAAATTAAGGCTGACTTTAGTGTGCTAGTGATCCACACAGGTGCTCTTCCTGGCCATCCATGGCTTCACGCTTAAGCTCTTTAATTTTAACAGTTTGCTCGGTCTGAGCCCCACTTACAGAATGTATGTCTCATTCACGCCATTTCCTGCTTGACTTGTCTACACACCTGGAAAGGTTTTTTTAAGTCTTCATTTGCATTCAGAATTCTTTTGAAGGCCTCAGATGGGAAATAATGGATAATAGATGGAAGAGCAGAACAAAGCATCCTTTCACAGCACTGAGGATGATCAAGATCAGTAGAAATGAATGTGTTTCCTAAGCCTCAGCTGTCTTTGGGATCAAGATCTCATGACATCTCTCTGTGTGCAAAGAAATTAAAACTCAAAAGCCAAATATTACCTTTTGGCATTTAAAAAAGTACAATTGTTAAAATACCTACCAATGCATCTATCTACTCTCAGGTAGAGTTTGGTGCCACTTGATGAGCTAACCTTGGCAGAATAACATCAAATATTGTTTTAATGGACATTAGTGATGTCTCCAGAGTGAAGGTGTCTGAGAAGAACCAACGCTTGGGACAATGAAGAAAAATGCTCATAAGAAACTAAAACAGAAGGATCTTTTGCTTGGATTTAGCACACATTCTTTCTGAGAAACTGATAAATTTCTTGATAGTGTGGTTGCTAGGATACTCCTGAAAATCTATTAAAGTAAGCCCTTTCCTTTAAAGGTTTAGGCAGGGTCTCCATTATTTCAAGATTGCTTTGAAAATCATGATATGTGTTCAAGTGGGCTTCATCTAAGTGAATAAAACAGGTGAATGGATGGCCCTTATGAGGAAAGAAAAGCTTACCAAAGCCCCAAAAATTAATTCAATTCTCTCATAATGAAATATCTTAAGGTAGATTTGTGAATGAGATTCAGATTCTCAGTCCCCAAAAGTAAAAGTGTGAGTTAAAGCTAAAATAGATTCTGCAGGGCCAGTGAGGTGGCTCAGTGGGCAAAGGTCCTTGCCACCAAAGCTGACGACCTGAGTTCAGTGCCTGAGACATACCTGAGGGAAGGAGAAAACCTACTCCCTGAAGGTGTCCACTGACCGCCACACTGCTGCCATCTTTGCACGTGTGTCATGGTGCACAGGTACATGCACGAACCATATGTAAAATGTAATTTTAAAGGGCTTTGTAGGAAGCCAGAAAGGGAATTTAGATGTCCAATGGGAGGTCTCAATTACTAAAGACAAAGGTATCCTGGGATCATCACCATCCTGCAGGGAAGAAATTATTAGCGGGATCCTGGCTGCCTGGACTAAACCAACTCTAGCAAGATGGGAAGTCTTCACAGACCATGAGTGTTTTCCACAGCTGGGCTCATAATTTATCACAACCCAAGAAGAGATGATGACATTGATTCCCAGGTCTTTCCCCTGCTTGCTGACTTTTCAAACATAAATTGTGCCTGTCTAACATTTAAATTTTGTTTCCTGAAAAATAGCCACTTGAGGAAGAACAGAATGGGAGGGAGGGACTAGAGGCACAAGAAGAAAGTGGAAAGAAGCCCTTGCCAGCCAGACCCTCGTTTGGGATGAACTGATTAAGCCAAAGGAAGTTAGATTTCCATACTGCATCTGAGTCTTTGATGGAGTAAAGGAATGTGGATGCTGCACAGGTGGGAGCTGGTGGAGTGTTATGGCCCAGAAACCTGAGCCATCTGGATCTGCTACAAAGCTATGTACCCACTGGACCAGGAGCATGTCAAGACATCCTGCTCTGCTCTATAGCTCTCCGCAGAACTAGAACTAACAGGTGCCTGTTTTGTCCAGCAAGACTACCAAGTCCAGTACTATTTGCCTCAAGAAATCTACATTTGTTCTAGTTATTTTACTTATTGAGCTAAGGTCTCATGTATCCCAGACAGATTGCTTTCAAATTTGCTGTGTAGTCAAAACTAACCTTGAACTTTCGATCCTTCTGTCTCTGCAGCTGGGATTATAGATATTCATCACCACAGTCAGATTATTCAGTGCTCAGGATCAAATGCAGGACTTAATGCCTGCTGGGTAAGGACCCTACCAACCGTGTTACATCCTCAGCCTACCGAGTCTGCTTTTGTCCATGAGTGTCAGAGAGAGGCCGCTTCCTCCCAGCGTCATCCTCCTGGAGCAGAGACTGCTGCTGTGACCGACAGAACAAGATAGCCCCACGGTCACGTGACAGGACCACGATGTTGAAGTAGAACAAGGTAGAAGAACAAATCAATTATTAGATAATGATTTATTGGTTTATTTAGCGATTTAAAGCACTGCTCATTCTCCCTGTCTGCCAAGCATGACTTCGCTTGCTACCTGGAACAGAATGACCCAGAGGAATGGCTGAAACAATGAGTCTTTGCCCTTAACATGCTGCTGACTGCCACACAGACTTCTGTAAAATCCTGCTTGTGTGCCTGCCCCACCTTGTGGTTTTAGAGTATAAAATGAGAATTCAAACTGGACCTGGGATGGAAGCCTTTTAGGAGCTATCCTGGCTTTGGTCCACCAGTGACATCTCTTTTCTTGCACTCTCAGTGGTGAGAGAATGCTTTTGCCAACAAAATTCCCACAACAACATCTAGGAAAAGTGGTCATAGTAATGTCACTGTTAACATCCCCTACCCATTATAAGGAGATAAGGGACAGTTCTTAAATCTGCCTCTAAAATTCCAGTCATGCACTCCCTCCTGTCCCCAGCTATATGGGGGTTCTGTAGGGGTGCTAGGATATGTAGGGAGTGGGAAGTAGATTAGAGGTAGGACTTCAACAGGCTTTGTGAGTCAAACCCCATTCTGTGGTAGAACGTTTCGGTGTCATCCAGGATCCTTATAAGTAATGCCCACAAGGACAGTCAGTCATTGCTTTATCTGGGAAGAATACACATTTCTTTTCATCTTCCCGGGAGAAGGGCCTCAATAAATATCTTCTATCCTATGGCTCAAGCTTGGGGGCAGGAGATGAATCAATGGCTGAAGGTATGTATATTTGTCTTTGTACCATTAATTGTGGTGGTATTGTGTTCCCCCAAATATTGTGCACCCTAATAAGCTTATCTGGGGTCATAGAACAGAACAGCCACTAGATACAGAGGCCAGAAAATGGTGGCACACACACCTTTAATCCTAGCATTCCAGAGGCAGAAATTCATCTGGATTTCTGTGAGTTCAAGGCCACATTGGAAACAGCCAGGCATGGTGACACATGCCTTTAATCCCAGAAAGTGAGCCTTTAATCCCAGGAAGTGAGGGCAGCAAGCAGAAAGGTATATAAGGCATGACAACCAGGAACTAGAGCTGGTTAAGCTTCAGGCTTTCGAGAAACAGTTCAGCTGAGGTTCATTTGGATGAGGACTCAGAGGCTTCCAGTATGAGGAAACAGGATCAGCTGAGGAACTGGCAAAGTGAGGCAGCTGTGGCTTGCTCTGCTTCTCTGATCTTCCAGCGTTCACCCCAGTATCTGGCTCTGGGTTTGTTTATATTAAGACCTTTTAAGATTCATGCTACAGTTAATCTTACTGCATTGGTCATATTTCTGTTACTATAACAAATACCTGTCACTTACAAGAGGAAATGCTTGTTTGGGGTCACAGTTACAGAGGTTTTTGGTTGGTATCACCACTTTTGGGCTACAGCAGACAGTAAATCGTGATGGGAATCCAGGGTGAGTGGAGCATATTCATTTCACAATGGTTGAGAAGGGAAGCGAGACAAGTGAGGAGAGAGTCCAAGTTTCCACTTCCCTTTCTTTTACCACACTCTGCTTCATAGAGGACACTGCCTCCAGCTCATGGGCCTTTGGGGGACACTTAGGATCTACATTACAGTATTTATAGTGAAATGCTTAATAGGTTAGTGGTAAAAAAAAATGTAGACTCATAGATTGATTGATTGATTGATTGATTGATCTGGACTTTTGAGACTGGAACTCAGTGCACAAACCAGGATGGCCTTGAACTTGTAGCAGTCCCCCTGTTTTTATCCCCCAGCTGCTTGGATACCAGGAGTGTAGCTGCCATGTCTGTCCAATCCACAAGAGTCAAACTAATCTGTCAACTTACATTCAATTATTGTCCTTTTAAATCATGTCTCATTTGAAAGGTATTTTAGCAGAGAGTTCTTAAAGGAATATCTTACACTGTTTGTCCCTCAATCCAGGTAAATGATAGGGAAATACTTAAGCACCTACCCTTCTTTATGCAAATTTGTCAATGATGGCATTTTATTATAAGAATGGATTACATCTTGGTAATAAATAATTTTAAAACAATTTAAATGCGAAAGTGCTTCTGTGTCTTGATTATTCATAGGTAGGAAGTTGTGGATTTCACAACCAAATGACAATATATGCACCCAAGATCAAGTTTATAACTCAACATAAATGTACAATTGTGATCAAGTCTTCAGATATTTTTCCATGGGCATGGGCTTTTTACCAGTGTATCTTATATTACTTACTTGATCAAATAAATTCTCACCAACAGTATTTATAGTGAAATACTGGACTGATTCGTAGAAAGGTCTGTCTACATTTCCATATTATAATAAAAGCTTGATTAAATAAGGCAGTAAAACCAATAATATTACAAAGCAATAAAACTTAAAATTAGTTCTTTGTCACACTTGAAAATCAAAGTTATTTTTACAAACTACAATTCCTCTACACAATAGTAACTGTAATAACAGCGATAATGTATGTTAGATCGTAGCCCCAACCTGTTTCCCATAAATGATTTTTCAAAATTTAGCTCCAAAGACTGTGGCCAGCCAGCTCCTGAGTCCTTAACATGGTTCTCACCCAAAAGCTGCATCATAGTGCCCAGAGACATCCCCATTTGACCCTAAAACAAAAAGAACTGCTTTAACAAAGGCCTGGAGATATGTTATTCTCTTAGCATCTGAACCGCTATGGGCCCTAGAGAGAGGGAAGCAGGAACAAACTCCATGCATATTTTTAGGCAATTATAAAAGACAAAATCAGTGGTGGAAAAACCCAGCCTAAATATGGATGGCACCATTTCACGGGGTGGGAGAAAGGCAGCTGAGAGAGAGCATCCTGCCTATGGATGCTAAATGTAGAGTAAGCTGTCACTGCCCTGTTGCATGGGGAGTGGAGACACTGGGATCTGAACCCTCCCATCATCAGCTGGTGAAGACCGCTGACCCATAAGTGACAAGTATGTTTATCCTCAGGCACTCCCTCAGTTCAAGATCTGGTTACAGAGAACAGCTCTGTGTTCAGACTATTAAGATATTTTTACTACTGACACTCAGCCTCTCTTCACTTTTTAAAATTCCTTAATTCAAGTAAAGAAGTCAGCAAGGGTAGAAGGTAAATTCATTTGGTATTCTTTCCCCGCTTCAGAGCTGAATTCTTCAGTAATACAGACACTATAGAAATCATACTCTGGGGGTGGGGACTGGAGAGATGGCTCAGTGGTTAAGAACACATATTCCAGGTGCTCTTCCAGAGGACCTGATTCAATTCCCAGCACCCACATCTACGTGGCTGCTCACAACTGTCTATAATTCCAGTTGCAGGGGATCTAACACCCTCACACAGATATATATGCAGACAAAACACCAATACACATGAAATAAAAATAATTTAAAAAAAGAAATCATACTCTCAATTTTCTGTCATTATGGGAGCTTCAAGCCATAAGCCATAACCACAAAGGGCAGTAGAGGTTGCCGTGAATCAGATAAGATCAGGCAAAGCTCACTGGGAAACTGGGCGACAAGATGCTGAGAGTCGCTTTCACCTTCAAATTCAGCTTGATCTTACCATGTGTCTTTGGAGTTTGCTGCTAACTGTTGATTACATTTGAAATTCATCAAAGTATAAACTAACCTATTAAAATTGCTTCCATTACCCCCGATGTTGTAGCATTTAATGATCTGCTCAATAATTTGCCTTCATTATAATTTTTTAGACCCAAATCAGAACACTGGGAAGTGATTCTCCCAATTTCTCAATGATTGGAATTTCTGGTTTTAATGCTCTGACAGAGATTATTAAGCACCTACTATGTGTCAAACACTGTTCTGTGTACAGAACGTACTCAGGAATGGTGTAGCCCTGCTTCTGTGCAGAACATATTTATTGGGGGTTAATTTTGATGGGCTTTAGAACAGCCATTAAAACACACCTCTAGAGACACATTATGAAGGCGTTTCCAGAAAGGTCAAGTATTTAGGAAAACTACTCTGAATGTGGGTGGCACCATGCAGTGGGCTGGTGTCACAGACTAAATACAGAGGAGAATGGAATCTGAGCCACCATATGCAAATCTCTGATTGCTGCTTGGCTGTGGATGCATTGTGAAGAGCCGCCTCATGCTCCTCACATGTCTCCATGTCTTTCCTACCCTGATGGATTGGATCCCTCTAACCTTCCTCCCTTAGGTTGATTCCTGTTAGACATCTGATCACAGCAACAAGAAAAAAAGTAACTAATGCATCAGGGAAATGGACAATAGAAAATAAATCTGTAAAATAAAAGTGACATGTGAGGACAGGGAGTACGTCTCAGAGTGCTTTCCTAGCATGCACAAAGCTCTGGATCAACCCTAAGGTCTCATAAAACAGGACACCTGTTATTCTAGCACTTGGGAAGTAGAGGCAAGAGGACCGGAAGTTCCAGGTCATCTTTAACTATGTAACAAGTTAGCCTGGGCACACGCTCTCTCTCTCTCTCTCTCTCTCTCTCTCTCTCTCTCTCTCTCTCTCATACACACACACACACACACACACACACACACACACACACACACACACACACACACACACACACAGTGATCCATTAAAAAAAAGTCAAGCAGAGCTAAGGAATAGTTTGGGTGAAGGGAGCAGGCAAAAGCATCTTGGCCTGAGTACTGCCATTTTGACTTCAGACTCCATTTCACTTGTAGGATGAAATAAAGTTCAGGTTCCCAAGCCCTAGGGAAGCTGAGAACTTTCCAATGGCTGAGCAACCTCCTCCCTAAGCCATAGAAATAGTCATTATTCATCTTTCCTTCTTTAGAAACATTATGGTTGTTCTTAATCACTGAAAGAACAAATGAATCTAATTGGTTGGACTGAAAGACTTACATTGTATATCGATTGACAATAATGGAACACAGAGGAAGTCCCTAATCTCTAGATCCTGATTGGTGAAAATTGTAACTGTGACTTGGCAACAAATGTTTGTGAATTTTATGCTTACAAACCCCACTTCTGCCCCTGCTCGGGGCTGTCAGGAGAAACAGGGCTCCCGGGGCCTTGTCCTGCAGCCCTGCTCCATCAGTGGCCCGTGTATGTGGTGAATTATTAAAGTCTTTGGAACCCCATAAGTGTTGTCTCTCTTCTTCCTCGTGGTGGATAAGGGGCTGGGTGTCACCCTGGGGTCTTAAGTGTTTGGAATGGGAAGATTCTGATTTTAAATCAGGTGAAGAGTGTGTTTTCTGTCATTCCTTCATCTAAGAAAGAGGAATTTGGAGTTCCAATTTTTATTAAATTAAGCCCAAATAGGCAGTTCTTACCAATATTTTTATTTCATTCATTAAAATCATTAATCAAGTTCCAGTATATCTTTCAAAACAGGTTTATTCATAAATATTACAGAATTGTAAAGGAACCTAAATGTGCTGCTTGAGCACACTTCATGAAATAATCTAAGGTCAGCTGTGCTGAGGGACAATTGATAAACAAAGTGTGTATATTAAAAGCCTATGGGGCTTAGTGCATATACACTGTGAAAATATCAATCTAATTACTATTTCTAACACCTGGGAAAAACGTTGTTCTTTTAATGTCTATTTTATGTCTATGGGTATTTTTTGCCTGCCTATGTCCACACACCAAGTGCATGTAGTGCCCACAGAAGCCAGAAGAGGGCATCATATCCCCTGGAGCTGGAATTACAAAAGGTTGTGAGCTGCCCTGTGGGGGTGCAGGGAATTGAACCCAGCTCCTCTGGAAAAAGGAGCCGATGTTCTTAACCGCTGAGCCATCTCTCCAGCTTTATCGTCCCTATTTGTACGGTGAGACTTCCTAAGATCTGTTCTCTTGGGCGACTTCAAGTGCACAGTACATTATTAGTAGCTAGTTGCATTCACGGTGTGAGCACTCACTGCTCCACAACTTTCTCATCTTACAGCTAGCTGCAAGTTCACACCTTGGGCCAGCACCTCCCCAGGTCCCTCTCAGAGGCCTTTCCAAGGACTTCTGGACACTCGTGTACATGCCTATCGCCTAAACTGAAAGAGGTAATTTCATACTTGGCAACAAACTGCACACCCAGAAATTGCTCAGCGTTTGACATTTCTACAAACAGACCCGAGAACATAAAGGAAAGAACAAAGTCAAGGGAGAGGGAGAAAGCTTGGCATTCTGTTAGATGGAATGCATCCATACATTTGAAAACAATTATTGAAAGTCCAACGGATTTTTTGTGAAGACCGGAAGTTGAGATTGCTTCCCAGGGAGTGGAAGGATGTTTTAGTGGTTAAGGGCTCATACAGCTCTTGCAGAGAACCATGGTTTGGTCCTGAATCTAGCAGCTCACAGGCAACTGTAGCTCCAGCCCCAGGGGGATCTGACACCTCTGGCCTCCTCTGGAACTTGCACTCACACAAACACACACGCAGATGTACACACATAGCGTATCATTTTAAAAAAAAAAAAAAAAAACAAACAAACTTTACTTCCCAGAGTAACTAACCACATGGGCTGAAAATGACAATGTAGAAGGAAAGAGAAAGGCTGAACTCTCACTGTCCCTTCTCTTTCAGTTTGTCCTGGCCACCGGCGACCCAGCACCTCCACGTCAGCTTAACAGTCTATCCAGAAATGTAATGTGGGTTGGGAGAGCAGCGCAGCTGTAAAGTACTTGCTTAGCATCCCGAACTTTTGGGAGTAGAAACAATTGAGTTAGTTTGGTGCATTTCCCACTGTCCTGCTAAGCGCAAAAATGCATAGGCACATATAAACTATGGAATACAAATGTAAGTTTGGTGAGTTTGCATATGAATTAAGTGCTTATATTTGCATTTAAATGAACACTGCATGATGTAAAGATAAACGTTAAGATTCATGCTAATATGTTTTTATTTTTATTTAGAATGTTAAGTAGCACAACAACAACAACAAAAAGCATCAGGAAAAAAAGGGGGAGGGGGAGGAAGCTTTATATTGTAGTACCTACTGTTAATGGCACCTTCTGTCTGATTTGTAAACAGCAGGCCTTGAATTTTCATTTTGCTCTGGGGCATGTAAATTATGTAGCTGATTTTAGTTTTAAGTATTATGTGCTAATATATGTAAAATCATTTGGAATAATGCCAGGCATAGAGCAAGTGTTTTATGAACACTGGTTTGCTTTTTTTTAACCATTATTATCATTACTAATGTATTTAGAAAGGCAAAAATACATCTGCACGTTGCTTCTGAAGACATTAGCTACAACAAAATGCTAAAAAAATGGTTTATATGAATATTTCCTACTTATGTGTAGTTCATGAATGGTTGTGGATACAATATGCCCTTTATGTAACCCCAAGATTTGCCTATTTCCTAGAAAATGTATTATTTATTTGACAACTTTGCTTCTTAATTTCTGGAAAATTGAGGGGAAACAATGGCTGTCATTTACAACGCAGAAATGTTAGAATAGCTCAAGTCTATCGCTAATGGGTATTTGACTTGCTTAACAAATTAGGAGTCCAAAATAACTTAGAGTCTTTCCTCTAAATGCATCAAAAACCATCTAGCAAATGTTTATTATGTGGTTTATGTTAACATATAAAAGTCTATTCACCCAAAATCCACCAAATAATGGGTGGAGAGGCACATGGCACACAAGGGAACAGTGTTAGCAAAAAGGAGTATTCCATGAAACATGCTTTAAAGTGGATGAACCTTGAAAATGTCATCCAAGTGGAAGAAGCCAGGGATGAAAGACTATATTTAAGAGCCCAACATCTCTATGGGTGACAAACACAGATAGATTAGTGATTGACCAAGGCAGAGAGCAATAGGGGCAAGAGAAGGATTGTGGAATATTCCTTTACACTGTTAATATATGTCACAGTGATTGGTTTAATAAAGAAGGTGACTGGCCAATAGCTGGACAGGTAGAGGTTAGGCGGGACTTGTAGACAAAAAGAGAGCTCAAAGAAGAGGAGGAGTCTAAGAATTGTGAGGAGACTTGGAGAGAAGATGAACTTGACATACTGAGAAAAGGTACTAAACCATGTGGCAGAGCATAGATAAGAAATATGGGTTAATTTAAAATGTAAGAGCTAACTAGTAACAAGGCTGAGCTACTGGCCAAGCATTTATAATTAATAGTAAGTCTCAGTGTGGTTATTTGAGAGTGGCTGCCAAGACACAGAGAAACTCCACCTACAAGGGATGGCTAGTAATTGTGGAATTTCTTTGAAAGGTGCTAGACATGCCTGATAGGCTGGGGAGATGGCTCAGCAGGTAAAGGTGCTTGCCAAACAAGCCTGGTGATTAAAGTTCCTGACTGATAATCTGTAGAGGTGGAAAGAGAGAACCAGCTCCACAAAGTTGTCCTCTGGCCTCCACATGTGCACTGTGGCACTAGTGCACACACATATACAATGAAAATAGTGAGTAAATATTTTTCAGATGTCCCACAACTGCTTTGGTAATGATAGATTAACTTTGTGAGTTTACCAAAATCTGCTGAATTGTGTATTTGAAGTGAGTGAACTGAACTCTATGTGAATAATAGCTCAATAATATTGTATTTTTAATTTTTTATTTGAGCATTTCATACATGCCTATAATGAATTTTTGTTGTTTTCTCTTCTCATTGCCTCTCGTATCACCCCTCCCCCTCTTACCAAAGCCCACTTCTTCCCAGGTCCTCCCTTTCTTATCTTGGTGGATGTGACCCACTGAGTTTAATTAAGGTCACCTGCATGAGCATGAATGTGAAGTTATTTTCTGGAACATAGATAGCTAATCAGTGTATCACTCCTTCCCCCAGTTAGCGTTAAATGTCAGTCATGGTGTAGGATCTCATTAGACCTTTTAGACCTTCTCCCATTCTTAGTGAGATGTTGTTGTGGGATCCAATTTCATATAGGTCATGATTAGTATGTTATTGTCAAACCATGGGATAACCTCAAAATAGATTTTAAAAATTTAAGAAAATCCCCAAGTAAGCTTTCCTGTTTTCTGAACTGTTTTTAAATGTCCTCAAATTGTTGGATATTTTCTTAACAGATTTTCATGTTGTCAGACATTAAGGATGTCCCACGTAATCCCTTGGGTGGAGTGGGATTTTTGCCTCTCAATTCACTTACAGAATGGAGCATGTTTCAAAGGGATTACATTATGAAATCAGTGTAAATTCAAGAAAGGTCTGGTACAGTTTGGCTGTATGCCGCACATGAAAAGGGGTAGGGCTGTGCATGTTGACTCTACAATTATACTGTATGCTATTGCCTTTAGGAAATAATACAAAGATCAAGGTTCTTGGTGTTTGTAACAACACATGAACAAAGGGAAATAGTGTATTTCTTCAGTGAAAACAAGTGATATCCTAAGAGAGAGAAGGGGAAGATCCTAAGTATACTGGCTAAGAATACAAGGCATTTAAATCTCTAAATGCATTTCTATAAATTGTGACAAACTCACACTCACATGGCACAGCAAAAGTGGAACACACCTCACTCACACACACACACAGAGAGAGAGAGAGAGAGAGAGAGAGAGAGAGAGAGAGAGAGAGAGAAAACCACAAGGCTTTATTTACAAAATAGAACGTTTTCCCTCAAAGTTAAAGAGTGTGACATTAGTATATTTGACGAACAGAACACTTAGAATTGTGACACAGCTTGTTTAGGAGAGAACCCCTCCCCTCCAAAGGGAGGCTCTGGGTGAGAGGACTAGAAAAGAGATGAATGTTGGCCACCAGGGGTTTGACCAGTCTGAAGACTGCAGAGGTGATAGAATCTCCTGCTGTGGCCTACAAGACTCTCTGCTCCACACTGCCATCTATGTGCTATGAAGAGGCTGCCTCCAATTCCAGCTTCACCTAGGATGGTTGAGTACCTTATGTGAAACAAGGTAGTGTTTGCAGAGTCTGTGGGCGTCTTCCCATGTACTTCAAGTGATCTATCTCTCCATGACTTACAGTGCCCAATGCCATGTGAATGCTATATAAGCAGTTATGATGTATTATTTAGAGAACGATGGCAAAAAGAAAGCCTGCACATACTTGATACAGATGCAGTTTCTAATCTCTGATTGCTTGAACATATGATTATGTAACTGGGGACACAAGAAAGGCAACTATACTTCTGAGACATCTCATCCATTAATCTGGCCTCAGATATATATCTGCTGAAGCCTCATTCTGTCCTCCTTTGCGGTGACCCTGGATGACTTCCACTTGCCAAACCCTTATTCAGAAAAATGAAGAACCAACCCCCTAGCTCAGCACACAAGGCCCTTCTCCAAAAGGGCACCATCTGCCATGCTGACTCCCTCTGCAGCCCACACCCACACCTCATTTTTTCTATTTAGTGGTAGCCCTGGCTAGTCTCAGAACCTGCTACATCCTCTCACCCTCTGGGAATGTCCTTCCTCCTTCTCTTCCTTTCACTAAGCTTAGCAGGTCAGGGAACCCCACGAAGGTCCTTGAAGGCTGGTCAGAAAGCCAGAACCTTCTTCCACACTCCCATAGGACAAGGGTGGGGCACTGATATGAGACTCAGTTCTTGTTTCAGGACACATCACATTGCTGTTACTACCACTAATTTTGTTTGGTGTTTGCCTACCCTAAAATAAACACTCAACATATTAATGCCAAAAAAAAAAATAGGTGATCTAAATCAATTCAGACTCATTTTAGGCTATAATTCCACATAAAAGAATGCTGGCATTTAGCATGTGTCTGTCCCAAACTTGGCCTTTTTTTTCTTCTTTTTTTTTTTTAGTTTTTCGAGACAGGGTTTCTCTGTGTAGCTTTGCACCTCTCCTGGAACTCACTTGGTAGCCCAGGCTAACCTCGAACTCACAGAGATCCGCCTGGCTCTGCCTCCCGAGTGCTGGGATTAAAGGTGTGCGCCACCACCGCCTGGCTTCCAAACTTGGCCTTTTATCCTTGTATACTCTGCTCTGTGATGCGGCCATGACTGTGAATTCAACAAAAGACAGACCCTTCCCAGGACCATGGCTTCCAGTTAGGTTCATCTCTGTCTCCGTCTCTCCTATAAATAAACTTTTCTCTTTCCTGTTTAGAGGTGAACCTTGGTGGCAGTTCCCACTCCAAGTACAGTTCAGATGAAGCAAATGAAACGCAACATGTCTCCATGCTAGTTCTCTAGAGAAACAGTGAAGTCAACACATATCGCGAAGGGGATTTACTAGACTGGCTTACACAATGGGGGCTGGGTGGTCCAATAACAGCTATCTGTGTGCCAGCAGTTTGTCAGTTCCTCATCCCTATTCTGCCTTCCAGCTTGGGGCAAGCCTTTTCTGAACATTTTTTTTTTTAAGTTTTATGCTCATATATAACAGACAATTATTTGTGAAAACTTTTGCCACATAATACAGGAGAGCACAAGGCCCACTTCTAAAAATGCTCCTTCAGTTGATACCTGGGCTCAGCACACCACTTGAAACTTTTTAGGGCAGCATGGTAGGAACTCACTCACCTTCTTGTATAAATGTCATTTAGAAACTGTGCTGACTAGTTTTATGTCTACTTGACACAAGCTAGAATTATCTGAAAGGAGGGAACTACAATTGAGAAAATGCCTGTTAGGGTCTGGCTGTAGGGTATATTTGTTAATTAGTGATCAGTGGGGTAGAGTCAAGCCTATTGGGGGGGCCTTCCCTGGGCAGGTGGTCCTGGTTTTCTATAAAAAAAAAGCAGGCTGACCAAGCCAGTAAGCAGCTCCCTCCATGGCCTCTGCATCAGCTCCTGCCTCCAGGTCACTGCCCTGTTTGAGTTCCTGTGGTGACTTCCTTCAGTGATAAGGAAGTGGAAACCAAATAAACTCTTTCCTCTCCAACTTGCTTTTTCGTCATGGTGTTTCATCACAGCATAGAAATCCTAAGACAGGGACTAGATATCACTTATTTTGCTTTCTTCTGCTAAGACATGTTAGTCTCTCCAGGATGCTTATTTTCTTCCTAGTACTGGTTTATAAAATACATGCATTAAGAAAGTTGAAAATAATTGAAATATATAAAGCAGACTAAATATTCTGTAATTCCACCTCACCTCACAAAGCCACTGTCATCAATTTGATGTGACTTCATCAATTTTGAGTATCCATTAGTTTACAAAAGTGCTTGTACAGTTCTATATAAGCAATATTTGGTGACCTTGCCCTAATAATCCAGTGTTTCCTTCCTTTCAGAGAATACTAAGACATGTTAGAGCATAATCCTAATAAACTAGTCCTGTATGGACAGGACATTTGGGTTAGTTTTAAGGATTAAAAAGCAAAAGTACAATGCACTTGAGTACACATGTCAGGTTGTTCCTAGAAAGCAGTTTCCTAGAAATGAAATAAGAAAAAGGATCCAAATAGTTCCAATCAGCCCTGGAAAATTATTCTTTGAAGGCTGTAACAATTACACTCCAACTATAGCATGCAAGGTGGGACTTGAGATTTGAAACTGTTCAAATTCAGTGCACCTTAACTGGAATCATTTCCTGACTAGAGGTAAAGCTTGAAGTCTTGACTGATAGGGAGCTGGGGTCCAAAAGGCAAAAGATCTAAAACTCATTTACCAAGAGGCATAGGCATTAGAAACTTGGTCTTTTCTGAAAATGCTCAAGACTGAAGTCTTTGTTCTCCAGTTGTTTTCTCCAGTTTCTTTTCCCAGTGTCTTCCTACTGCAGAACACTGCCCAAACTCAACACCTCAGCGTCCAACACACAGGCCATCATCTGCAGCAGGCGATTCTTGGATCCTAGACACATCACCCATGTTCCCATATCTAAAGCCCTCCACTTTCTTAGCTTAGAAAGTCCCTTTGCTAAGGACTGGGGGTACAGACTCATAGCAGAACATTCACTCAGCTCTTTGTGAGGCCCTGGTTTGATCTGCAGAATGGCAAACAAATCAGCCTAACCAACTAGAATCCTGCTCCCTCTACAGCTAGTTCAAATGCCTCTTGCTAAATGACATCATGAAGCCTCCCAGGAATGATGAAGAGCTGTGCCTCTGAGATCCCCCATAACCACTGTCCTGGTAGCATTTCCACAGCAAGCTGCTAAAACTGCAAGTCTCAGAGAATAGACTTCTGCCTTTTCTGGACCAGAACACAGCACAGAACTTGGCCGAACAGGCAAACCTGCTTTTGGAATAAGTCAGATTAAGAGCTCATTTTTTTTTTTTTTTCTTTTCAAACAGTCTATGTAGCCCTGGCTAACCTGGAACTCACTACATAGATCAGGGTATCTCAAACTAACAAAGAACTGTCTGCTTCTGCCTCCCAAATGCTGGGATTAAAAGCATACAAGAACTCGAATCTCTTAATCCGAAATTATCAGTCACTGACTTTTTTTCAAAGGACTGTTTAAAAAAAAAAAAAAATGGTGTTCCTGCCGAGTGGTGGTGGTCCAGCACTTGGAAAGTAGAAGCAGGTGGATCTCTGAGTTCGAGGCTGGCCTGGTCTACAGAGCCAGTTCCAGAACAGCCAGGAATACATACAGAGAAACCCTATCTCAAACACACACACATAGAAATAAACCAAAAAATAAACCAAAAAGAAATGGTGTTCCTCTCAAAAATGTCTTATTATAACAATTGGCTTTGTACATTTTTTGAAGAGGATTTTCTAACAAAACTATCATAATAGAGGCTGGAGAAATGGCTCAGTGATTAAGGGCACTGGCTGCTCTTCCAGAGGACCCAGGTTCAATTCCCAGCACCGAAATGGTGACTCAGAACAATCTGTAACTCCAGTTCCTGGGATCTGATGCCTTCTTCTGGCTTTCATGGGCACCAGGCACACACACTGTACACAGACGTACATACACAAAAACAACTATATACATAAAATAAAAACAAACAATAAAGCCTTATCAAATAGCACGTATTAAGAGCAGCAAAGGTCAATAAACCTGCACTGGTGATATTTGCATCTTACTTCTAAACCGTAAACTGTTCGTTTTAAAATAAACCACAGGTGCTGGGCACAGGGAGCAGTTTATTGTAAAATACAAAGCAGCAATGACTTCCGCAGTGAGCTTCCATACATGTCTGGATATCGTCATCAATGCCAAGCTATGAACAAAAGGACAACCGTGGAGCCAGTGCCCACTAAAATCGCTTTCTCTTGATAATTTCTGGTTTCCAGCTGACCGGGTGAGTTTCTTCTGTCTAAAAAGAGAACAGTAAGCAAAGTGTTGAGTGGATCTATCACACATTCAGTTGCGCTCTCATTTCAAGTCAGATTTCTGTTTAGATATCACAGGAACACCAATGCCGTGATTCCAGATTTCATTTCCATAGCAGTCTATTATTTGCTACTATTATTAAGGTATTATTTTCCCAGTAACTGTATTGAGAAAGAACTAGATTTTAAAAGTAATGTAACAATGGAACCATCAGCATCAATGCAACCACACAGAAGCCCCGAGCTGATCACTATGTATGTGACAAATCCCTTAGTACTGTAACGAGTCCTTTTCTTTCTAGTAACCAAGTAAGAGGTGCTTGCTAAATTGCATGACAGTTCTTTTACTTTAAAAGGCATGTAAAAGCTGGTGTGGTGGCTCATGCCCACAATCCCAAGTATCTGGGAGGCAGAGGCAGGAAGACTGCTTCAAGCTTAAGTCAACTTGAGGTACAAAGTGAGTTCCAGGCTAGCCAGAGATACAATGTGAAGCCCTGTCTCTAAAAACAAAACATATAATTAAACTTAAAAAACTGAAAGAAACATACAAGGAAACTGAGCACCTACCGCGGTCTCATCCTCTCTGTAAACTTTAATGGTTTTATCAGCTTCAGCTGTTAGTAACCGACTTTCCGACTGATCAAAAGCACAAGCAAATATTCCCGATTCACTGTCCAAAGACCCAGGTTGTACAGCTGCATGCACTCGCTGAAAATTGTAGCCAGTTCTCCAGTCCCAAAGGTGCATAGTGCCATTATCAGCTGTGAAGGAAAGACGTGGTTAGATTTCTATCCATTCAACAGCTCAGATGACCCATGAGCAATACAAAGACATAGAACACACAAACACACGAACACACACACACACACACACACACACACTCAAATTCCCTAATAAGGTTTTGTCTACTTTCCTTTATGTTTAATTCAGAACTATAGACCTTAAAAGACACCATAACATTTGACAATCCAACCAAACTGGGACAATTCCTAGCATAATTGTCATAATTCAAAGAGGACTAAACTATGCAACATGCTGCCTGGATTATCAACACATTATGAGTAGGCACATACACCCTAGTCAAGTGAGTGCCACTACAACATAGGTGTGATGCTGTACGAACTACACTAACTCACCCACTTCAACAAAAGGGCAAACTCAACACCCCATAAAAACCTTGCTTTACCTCCAGATACAAGTACTCCATCAGCATTCACTGCCAGTGTGTTAATAATTGCATTATGACCAGAGAGATTTTGAATGAAACCTCCATCAGGGAATTTCCACTGCTTTATGTTATCTGGAGATCCAGATGCAAATGTGTAACTGGAAAAAGATTGATTGACAAGAATTAATGGGAAAGTACACTGCATCAAAAAATCTCCCAGCTTGGAAAAATTCCTGTCTGCTCACGGGTCCAGACAGCTTCATTACAATGTTAAGTCCATTAAGGTGCAGAATCATCAGTATCTCCATTCCAAGTTCTACCAGCCTTTCAAATTATTGAAATGCATTTTAAATCCCAAAATAATGTGTTCATTTCTTCAGTGTTCTACCGAATTAACACAACAAATGTACACATTCAATGGCCAAAAAACCTCCCCCTGACAATTTTGAAGAAAGGGAGAGAAGGAAAGAGAGGGAAGAAGAGGGTCCAGGAGAGGGTGGTTAGGGGTGGTCTGATCTGGTAACAGCTTGTGACTTTATGCTTGTCTTCTCTGGGAATCATGACTTCACTGTCCATTAACTTCCTCAAGGATTAAACTGTTCTGTGTCTGTCTCTGATGTCACACGACAGCATAGACGGCACAATCTCTGACAGGTAAGAAGTATGTCCATTGCCCTCTATATCCTAAACATATTCAGCCACTATTACCTCCTACTGCAGTTTTAACCATGACTTGGTCTTACTTGTCACTATGTAGAGGGACTTTCTCCTTCATTCTATACAGAGCAGTTTTAACCATGACTTGGTCTTACTTGTCACTATGTAGAGGGACTTTCTCCTTCATTCTATACAGAGCATGAAGCAAAATAGCAACAAACAGAAAATTAAAGCAAGCCTGTCCATCTGCAGCACAGGCTGCAAGACTACAATAGCAGTCCTGGTGTTGGAATTTCGCTACGACATGGAGAGAGAAAAGCTAATTAGCAAAACATACTTACTGTCGTGGATGTAAGACCACAGCCCTGACTGATTTCTTATGATTCGTCAATGTCACTCTTGTCTTCCCAGCCACCAGATCCCATAATCGTATTGTGGTATCGTGACTTCCTGTAATGAAAAGACACACACGCACAGGCACAGAGAGGAGAGAGACAGATAGAGACAGACAAGGACAGAATCCACAAGTTAAAATACAGTAATCATAAAGCACTCCTCTACACATATACATACACTAAGTAGAAGACTTACCACTGTGAATAATATCCTCAAAGTTCTAAAACTAGTATTTTATATTTTGTTCTTTTTAAAATGCCCAATTGAGGCACTAGAGAGATGGCTCAGTGGTTAAGAGCACTTCTTAACCTGGGTTTGGTTCCCAGTATCCACAGTGATCACAACCATCTGTAACTCCAGCTCCAGGGGACCTGACACTATTCTAACCTATGTGGACACCAGGTACTGAATTGTTTCCCCTTAATATTTCTAGTTAACAAAACAAACCAAGTGACAGAATTAACTTCCAGTCACAGTAAAGTTCACTGTCATTTAAGTAAGACTCATACCAGTTCTGAAGGGATTGGTGGCAGGGTATTTTCTAACTTCAATTCCCTAGAATGATAGTCATGACACTCTAGAATGACACTTGACTGTATCTAACAGCAGTTTTGCAGACGCCTTTTATAATACCTGACCTATGATACATAAAAAGCACAAGAGAAAAAATCTTGCAATCCTAATTTCAATGTCCATGACTGAAATACAGAGTGACACTAAAACACAATACAAGGCAGCAGTTGGAGGAGCCACAGCGCAGACGCAGAACGGTGATGCATCCGGTATGAGAGGCAGTAGGGTGGAGAAGCAGATCATACCAGTAATGATCTGTGGTTCTGCAGCTTGGCATCTCACGGTAGCAACTGCATTTGTGTGTCCAGACAAAGTGTGTACACTGGCTTTAGTTCTCACATCCCAGATCTGTAAAAATATAATCAAGGTACTATGAAAAAGAACAGGTATTCGTATCTGATAGCTCTAAGTCTGCCAGACCAGGGTGTCTGAACATAAGGAAGAGAATGCATAAATGGAGGACAATGATCCATGTGCTATGGGGAAAGACAGAGGCCAAGGAAGACAGGCGTTCAAAGATCATGATACTGATCTATCGGCTTAGTCCCTCAATGGGATTAGAGAATTAAACAGCTAATGGACGATGCCTGTGACAGTCTAGAGCAGTGGTTCTCAACCTTCCTCAGGCTTTGACCCTTTGAAACAGTTCCTTAGGTTGCAGTGACCACCAACCACAAAATTATTTTTGTTGCTATTTGATAACTGTAATTTTGCTACTGTTATAAATCACTGTGTAAATATGATTCCTATTTATCATATTCATATGCAGGACGGTCTTAAGTGACCCCTGTGAAAAGGTCGTTCCACCCTCAAAGGGATCACGGCCAACAGGTTGGGAATCACTGGCGAAGAATATGAGGCTGTCACAATTCAGGGGCAGGACAAATTAAGAGTAAACACAGAACTGAAGAGTGAGATTGAACAAACATACAAGTCATGAATCCCAAGAGAGACCAGGTTATGATGAATCAAGAATCTATTGTTCTTTATGAGAAAAATAACACGCTAATACCAGGTTTGCATATGAGAAGATACAAGACACCCACAACAAGCCCAGAGCCACATCTCCCTCACCCGTGCAGTTGAGTCTCGACTACAAGTCACCAGGACATCGATCGTTGGATGCAAATCCAGACCATACACTGCACTTAGATGGCCATGATAGTGTCGTATAACCTAAAGATAAAAGCAGAAAAGTTACAATTTCTAAAATTAGGAAGACCAACAGTGGAGTCTGGGGACACAGCTCCAAGGCAGAGAGCTAGCCTAGCTTGCCAAGGCCCTGGATTCCATCCCAGCAGCGCAGTGTAAACAGACAATCAACAGCGGCTCATGCTGTTTGAACGCCCTTGCTCCCAGCTTACCTTGTTATATTCAAGATCCCAGCACTTCACTTGTTTGTCTTCTCCACAAGAGAACAAGTAAGGGCTCCTTGTGCTCACGATCACACCACGCACCGTACTGATGTGGCCAGTCAGCGACAGCTTTAATTTGCCACTAGCCAAGTCCCAAATCTGAAATCAAATAATTGTTTTTCTTTACGCTGGCTACTCATCCCCCACAAAAAACTCAGAACACTGACATAACACTAAATGTATGCACATATAAGAACTAAGACTCTTTACATTGATTCTTCTCCAAATAGAAGCAGGAAAAAAAGGCACATTCAAACTGGGTAAGTGTTTGCAGAAGGTGACAAGGTTAATACTCCCAATACATAAAAAGATTTGCTGATGATGAAAATATCAACACAGCATTAACCGTACCTGAGGGAACAGTTTAACCCAGAAAAGTACTGAAGATAAAAGCGTTCAGCCTCACTGCATTTCTAGGTGTCTCTCCATTTCAAGTGGTCATGTTAAGTGCACTCTTCTGAAAAGCTATGTGGTCAGCACAATGGGCCAACAATCAGCTCACTATCTTTGGAAAGAAATTTGCACTTTCCATACCAGCTCAAAGACATGAGGCCTAACATTTGTAGTACGACAATCTATCAAAACAAAAATACAATACACAAAGAGCAGCCTGTGTAAAAGGAATGTAGGCTTATCACAACAAAAATTATCACACTACAATTTTAATGTTGAACAATAAGAAACAGGTTATAGAATTACCTGCACATTCTACCCATTTAAAATACTGAATTTTTCATAAGAAATGCTCTATCAGAAAAACAAGACTCAAAAACAAAAAAAAATGAGGATTTTTGCCAGGCATGGTGGTGCACGCCTTTAATCCCAGCAAGCGGGAAGCAGAGGCAGGAGGGTCTCTATGAGTTCGAGGTCAGCCTGGTGTACAGAGCTAGTTCCAGGACAGCCAGAGCTACACAGAGAAACCCTGTCTCCAAACAACAGCAAGAGAAGAAACTGACTCTTACAGGACATACACACGTACACACAGAGAAAGGGTTGGCCGTAGACACACGGACATATCAACACAGACACACTAAAAGGAACCCGCCCAAGGGTCTAAGAGTGGGGCATGGTGGACGAGTCTAGGCTGTCTTACACTGCTTTCCACTACATCTCTAGAGAACTACGCTTTCATTCTGTAATCACAGGGTGAAAACTTCCTTCAGTAACAGTTACACAGAACTATGAGGAGGCCATGAACATGCTTACAAAACCAGTGGGAATGCCACTTTCCAAACAGGCGTCATTACTAGTTTTGACAGTAAATTTTACTGCATGCAGCCATCGTAAAGAGAACCTACAACATCAATTCTTCTGTAGGAGTAACTTAAGAAACAAACCCAACATCTTCCTTATTACCTTTATAGTTCTGTCAGCGGATCCAGTAACAAACCACTGATTTCCAGGTTCCACAGCGATACACCGAACCCAGCCAAGATGCCCACTGATAACCTATGTAACAAGGAGTGAAGTGAGCACTCATCCATACATGATTTAAAATGCATCCAATTTTAACCACAACCTGGATTTGAACTGCGTCATCTTCAAATTAGTTCTATAAAACTGACAATTATAGAATTTAGAGTGAGAAAAATTAACTTCTTTTTAATGAGTAAATGAATACTGAAATTGGGTACATCTATACAATGGAATACTACTAACCAATAAAAAGCAATCAATTTATCTCAAAATCATCCAATGAAGGGCACCACTGGCAAGAAACATCTACCATGCACTTTGAATTTCATGGCATAGTTAACAACAACAAAAGATGCACGTATAATAACGGCAAAGGATCAGAGGTGGCCAGGAGTAAAGGAGTGTGCAACTGCAATAGCACAGGGGTCCTGATTATGGCAGTGGTTACTCAAATCTCTATCTATTAGATTCATTAGACCTACACATCAAGTACAGACGGTACAGTGTCTGAGAAACAATTATGCTGGCTATCTCATTCCCTACCTCATATTTTATTTTTGAACTGATATTTTGAGTCATCTTATAATTTATTACAGCTGGAAGGATCACTGGCCAAAGAAACCTCTTTCTAAGGAATCTTCTCCTTCACTGTCACAGTAAAACGCTTCTCTTTCTTAATTCTCTGCTCTCCACATTTAGTACCTCCCACCAATACTTTATACTGTATTTTATAGTAGACAGCATGCAGTTGCACTTGGAACCCGCTCCTGACATCTCAGCGAAGTGCCCAAGCCCGCCCACCTCAGGTCACTCCCTAATTTCCCAAGCTCACTCCTGGCTAAGTCCTTACTGTGCCCGAGACAGAAGGAAATGCAGACCCACTTACCCTGTAGAGTTTCCACGGTGGGTGCCACTGGGGTTTGGGCATCGTAGGGGCTTTTTTAGCCATTAATGCAGAGTTCTTGGTATTGCCGGCCTCCATAATCATCTAGATATGGGACAGATCACACAACTATTACGGCTATCATACTGAAAGTTTCAGGCCACTTATTCAAAAGAGGGTATTTGAAAGGTTGCTTTGTTTTATTTTGTTTTGTTTTAATTAACTGAAGAGGAAGATACCTAAAATACCTTTTCTTTACTTAAAAAAATTATAAAGCTTCCTCAGAACTCTGTATGTTCCATATATTTAAAAAGAAAGTAAGAAACAACTGAAGCAGACGAAGAGCATCCTGCACTCTGAGCAGACATCACTGTGGAGTTCAAAACCCAACTGAACCAACCCCTAATTGACCAACTTTAGGCAAAAACTTGGTAACTCTCCATTATCTCTCCATCTTATAATAGAGTAACTAATTATTTTAAAATATGTACTAGCTGATAAAGGCTGAGCATTCTTAACCCAAAAGTTTAAACTTTCAAATGCTCCAATATCCAAGCCTAATTTAGATTTCAGATTGAGTGGCAATAGCTAATATATATGCAAATATATTGCCCACCAGAACTAGCTGTTAGGACCCTACTGCTAAAGACACCACACACCTGGGTTGCAAGACACAGAGAAACCAAGCTGGAACTGAAATGGGAACTCTCCCTATTACCCAGCTTTCACAGAGCTGGAAGGTGCTGTGCAGGCTCTCAATGGAGAAAAAGCATCAACGGTCCTGCCCACCTTTGACCTCTGTGAACTTTAATACCAACTAGTTAGGCAAGTTGTGCCCATTCGAACACTAGTGCCTTTACTGTTATAGCAGTAATCATCTGCTCTTTGCTTGGATTTGAGGCCTGCTGGACAGACGGGAACCCATACACGGTACTATAAACCTGGTCAAAAACATACGGCTAGGAAATCTTCTCATTATCTATCTGTATACCCATAGACAAATGCTACTCCTAGCCCTAATGAGAGAAATTTCTCTTTGCAGGTCACAGTCATAAATGCAGAAATTCATAGCTGTGCAAGGTTCTGAGAACAAGTGACAGGTGAGTGCTCAGCACTAACCGAGACATTTACACCATCTCCTCTAAGGCTCAGTGAACACTGCAGGAGAGGAAGTGGAAAGGGTCTAAGAGCCAAAAGACAGGGGGATGGGCTGAGCGATGCCACCTCCTGAGCCTAACACAGCCACTGCAATCTTGAACTTCGGCAGCTGAGGAACCTGCACGGGGCCTACACAGGACCAGCCCCATCAACAATCAGGTGTGCAGAGGGAGAGGCACATGGGACCTACCCCTCCCTGCTGAACTACTGACGATTGAGATTTTTGGGAGAGAAGGGGTCACTGCCTTCAGGTGTGTCCCTACTGCTAAGCCCATCAAGCTCAAATGGACAGTTCCAAACCCATGGTCTACACACTGCCTGGCTAAACCCAGTAGGTCACTAAACAGAACATAAAGGCATGGAAGTGGAAAAGTGAAGGGGTGGAAGGTGAGAGTAATCAGAATGCATCTTTTTTAGATGTATGAAATGTCAAAGAACACATGGAATTAATTTTAAAACATGTATGTCGATATTCTAAGCAAAAGTCTAAATCTAAATCTAATCTGAGACACTCGCCGTCCAAGCACTTAATAAAGAATGCACAACCTAAAGAATCTACCATTTGCATCACCCCATTAATCCACAACCATATTGAAAGCTATGAAATTCTACCCTTAGGAGGTGTAAACTGGGCCAAGGGATGTAGCTTAATTGGGAGACTGCCTGCCTAGCATGCATGAAGATCTGGGTTTACCTCTCCAGCTTGCAATTCAGGAACTCAGGAGGTGGAGGTAGCAGAATCAGGAGTTCAAGGTTAGCTTGGCTACAGTGAATACCCGAGATCCTATCCTGAAGAAACTTAAGCTATACCCGCCTAAGGAGGCAGAAGGCCTGAGCAGACCTGCTCTGAAATGTGGTCTGTCAAATGAGCTCTATCACTGTGCAAGGAAAGCCTGTACTTATTTCAAGGGGCTGCACAGCACATAGATGTCACCAAGCCAATAGCACTCAATTGCAATCACACACCAATCCACATCACCAGCACATGTCCATAATAACATAAACCCATACAAGGTTCAGGTCACGTTCTTTGTATTGTGTGTGTATATGTCGGGTGCTATCACTAGCATAATACATTCCCATTAACTACAGTAAGGAAAAGTAAGTTAAAAAATAAATAAACTGATTCACTCACTAGCAGCAAAAGCAATATAAGAACCCAAGGACCAGCCGGGCGGTGGTGGCGCACGCCTTTAATCCCAGCACTCGGGAGGCAGAGCCAGGCGGATCTCTGTGAGCCTGGGCTACCAAGTGAGTTCCAAGAAAAGGCGCAAAGCTACACAGAGAAACCCTGTCTCGAAAAACCAAAAAGAACCCAAGGACCGACACTGCTCAAGATGAAACATCCCTTAATACTATAAAAAGATTTTCTTAAAATTTAATTATCTTGTGTGTATGTGCACACATGTGGCACATGTATATACAGGTGTGTGCTTGTGAAGGCCAGCAAATGTCAGGTGTTCCACTCTATCATCACTCTTGACCACACGAACCTGCAGCTAACTGCTTCACTTTTAGGCTAAGCTGGCTGGCCACTAAGCTCAAGAGATCGTCTGCCACCCCTACTCTGACCCCCCCCCCCCCAAATGCTGGTGCTACAGGTGACACAGGCACACACAGCTTTTCATTGGCATTGTGCTTGCACACAGCCGGAGCTCTTAACTGACTGAACCACGTCCCCAGCCCTATCCTTGTACTTCTGAGAGTGAGTAGTAAATACCAAGATCACAGTGTCTTCACTAAAAAACCTACATGTATAACGTTAAGTAGACATAGAAGTAACAGGAGCTTGGATTCTTAAAAAAAAAAAAAGCAATTTATCAAAACTATGTTTTTAGGGCTATGAAATGTTAAGGACTATCTATCTCAGGCTGCTATTTTTATTAATGGATCCCAGGACAGTACTGATTTCAGTATCCAGGTAAGACTTTTAAGTTCAAGGAAAGGAAAGATTCACGTTCCAAAAGCTAGAAACCTGCAGTTATTTGACCCAGGAGACTTACGGAATTCATGGCTGAGGGCTGGGACCGGTCAGAGGCCCCGGGGTGTCGGTACTCACTGCCAGCAGGCGCAGGACGATTTGCGTCAACTCTGCAGAAGAGAAAGATCATGAAACAATTACTCAGCACCTTTCCAGGTATGCAGTCTGTATAAAGAAACGTTCTCTTATGAATGTGTGGGCCAGCGGGGAGACAGCTGAGTGGGTAAAGTGCTTGCTATTGCAAGTATGAGGCCTAAGTTCAGTTCCCAGGACCTTCCTTTAAATAAAAAAAGCACGGTGGCTGTGCTTATGACCCAGCACTGGGGACAAGATGGGCACATCCCCAGGGCTAGTTGCCTGCCAGCCTAGCCTACTTGCTGAGTTCCAGGCCAGTAGAAAGACCCTAAACAAATAAAGGTAGGAGCAGTGAGATGGTACAGCGTGGGAAAGGACATTTGCTTTACTCTCCTGAGTTCAACCCCTGAACCTGGAGTAGAAAGAGAACCAATTCCCAAAAGCTGTCCTTCCATTTCCACACGCACACGCACACACGTGCGCGCACACAAACACACACAATGCTTTTATTCTTTTTAATGGCAGATCGGTAGCATCCGGCTTCTCCATGTACACACATTAACAACCCAAAACTGCAAATGGTGAAAATCTTTGTCACTAAAACCCAATAGTCATACCTGGCCTGATTCGGCAACGCCACAGCTAAAGACTGTGCAGCTGACTCACTTGGCATTCTTTGGATCTTAGTATCAGCAGTCAGGGCAACACCTATTTAAATAAAAAGTTCCTTTCAGTACTATCAGGACCTTAATTACTTGCACTTAAAACAAAACTGGAGGAGAACACACTAAGTTCTAAGCAATGACGGTACAATAATCTTGAATAAGTTCACCTTGTCTTTGCTTTTAACTTTTTCATAATAAATACTGGTTAATAACCAGCTCAAATTTAAATACAAGCAGCTTGGTATTAAAAGCAACCCAAGACTACTGAATAAAGTTAATTTTCTATTGATTCAGACAGTATGTTCACGAGCAAACAGCAGTTATTTAAACCTGTCTCCACACACACATGTGTGTGCTTGCTTGCTTCAGCCATACCTACTCATATGCTTAAATTTAGGTACCTACACATTTGTCTAAATCAACAAATAATACGTTTGTGTCGACCTAGTACAGCCTTATTGTCACCTACCAGGTCCTGGTGGATATGGATGTGTACCTGTCACCAAATATTCAACATCTTGTCCTAAAAAAAATAAATAAATAAATATATAAATTCAGTGAATTTACCTTTATTTAAGTATCTTTTAAAATGCATTATTAATACCAACTAGAGTTTTCCTTTCCAACTAATACTGAAGCCTCAGAAATTAAGGGAATTGGTCATTTTGCTTGTAAGCTGTTACTAAATCAAGAAAGACCATGCATCTCTCCTAGCCGTGCTGGGAACACAGGCCTTCCCATTCACTGACAACTACTTGGATTGTTCTTCAAAGCAAATAGCTTCACATGGAATACAAGATTCTTTGTTCCTTATAATTTCATCTTTTTGAATTATAGACCCGACAGATGGTCTCTCCACAGGCTAGTAATAAACTTCAATTTTTTTCCCTGTAGACTCATTGTAACCTTGAATATCTCTTAAGAATTCTGTTTTCTAGTAAAAAATCTTAGTTACTCCTCCAATGAGCAAGTCAAGATTTCCACTGTAACAGCAACAAATAAGCAGTCTTCCCCAGTGAGGAACCAAGAAAATATTTTTTTTCTATTTTAAAAATTCACATGTAAACCTGATGGTCTTCACCTTGATTGGCAGGATACTGTTTATGAGGATAAGAATCTGCTGCGTTCTGAGGTCCCTTCTCCTTAAGGTTCTCTTTTGAAGTAGGCATATGCAATACAGGACCATACTCATTTCGAAGCTTGATTGCCATTTTCCGCTTGTGACTATTTAAAAATCATAAACATGAAATGCATCCTTAAATACTGAAAACACATTCACCAATGAAAATATTCAGACTGACAGAAAACAAGTATATAAACAAATACTTCATTCACTCTCACAGATACAGGATGTTTTCAAGTTAAATAGTATTTTAACAAGTACAAAATTTCAAAATGCATTTCCACACCATGTATATTTACTTTTTCTCACAATCTATCATAGAGTATTCATTAAACCCAAGTAGGACCTTAGTTTGCCCAATAAACATAAAAGCTTTTTTGGTGAGGCCTCAAGGGCCCAACTGAACTACTGGCATACACAAACTAATATATCTTTTAAAAAATCTTTAAATATCTGATAGACACTTTTACTAGTTATTTAAAATGTCAGACCCAATGAAAGCACTAAATTAGCTCAGCATTTTAAAGAGAAATGTACTTATATTACCTAAAAAAAAATCCACCTTATAAATTAAATATAAATGCAAATGAGGGGAAGTAGCGTATAAAAGAAAAAGCAAAGGACAAAGAAGGGTACTGCGTACAACACAGTCCCAGACTGAGGCTGGTAAGAACCCAAATATGCCCCTCAGAAGTCTTCATTATACTAAGGAGCAAGTATGGGAGTAGAGGCACTGGCCAAGTACAATTTCAGTTCAGTGAAGCTCTGAGAGCAGGAAGCCAAAAGCACATACAAAGTGATTCATCAAAAATCAGATAACCTAACCAGAATGCTCCTAACTACTGGATATCTTAGCTACTTTTCTATTGTGACAAAACATCATAAACAAGGTAATTTACAAAAGAAAGTATTTAATTTTGGGCTCATGGTTCAAGAGGGTTAGAGTCTTTGACCATCATACTGACCATGAGACAGCAGGCAGGCAGGCATGGTGCTGGAGCAGCAGCTGAGGGCTTATACTGATTCACAAGCATGGGGTGGGGGGCAAGGAGGGAGAGTGGGAGCAGGCTAACTGAGAATGTGGGCTTTTGAAATCTCACAGCCTGCCCCAGTGACACAACTCCTCTAACTAAGCCACACCTCCTAAACCTTCCGAAAGAGTTCCACCAACTAGAGACCAACCACTTAAACACATGAGCTTATGGAGGCCATTCTCCTTAAAACCATCACACTGGGTATTTCTAAATTATAACTAGCTAATAGGATTTTTACTGTAAAAGACAAGATAATAGAAAAAAATGAGTAAACTCTACTTATACTATGATCAAAAGCCACTTGCTATTGCCCAAGTATCCTGGGAGTGTCTGCACCACTTTTAAGACCTTTAAAAACCACCTTCTCTCCGTGCTCATCTATCAATATTAAAATTTTAAATACTTTAGAGATTGAAAAGGAATAAAACTTGCCTCTCTTCATCCAAAGGCACAGGTTTTCCATTATCAGCTACAAACATGTCATGGGTCCTCTTCAATGACCTGAACACCAGTGTGTGTACGGAATGCTTCTGTACCTCCTGTAAAGAAACAACCAAAATCACACATCTAACCACAAGTGACCCATATGTCCTAATCAACACTAGAATGGTTATGTGCTTTACATGTTAAATACACAGAATGATGTATACTCCACACTATCTGTAACAAAGTACAGCAGTCAACAACAAAGATGAGAAAGCTCCTGTCTGGCTGGAGCTCTGGGTAAAAGTAACTGAATGAAGCCTAGGGTTGTAATTTGTTTAATCAACATTTACTGAGCTTGTACTATATCTGGCATGAAGAGCATTCAAGAAATAACAGACAAAAATAAGCAAAATAATTCCACATTTTGGGAGGTTCAATGAAAATAGGCAATGGGATGAGTCAGAGAGAAAATGAACTGCTAAATGTAATTATGAAAGGTTTAGCTGAGGAAGACAGCCTTAAACACTGAACAGAGGTATGAAAGACGCAAGCTGAAGAAAACACTGCAAAGGTGTTCAGATAATACCCGAACTGCAGCACAGTTGTGAATGCTGAGGGATTGTGGGCTGTAGTATAAAATGAGGCCTCAAGGCTGGGCAGTGGTGGCGCACTTTTAATCCTTGCACTTGGGAGGCGGAGGCAGGTGAACTTGAGGCCAGCCTGGTCTACAGGAGTTCCAGGACAGCCAGGGCTACACAGAGAAACCCTGTCTCCTACTCACCCCTCCCGCCCCCCGCCGTGCGCGTGCCCCAAATGAGGCTACAAGGGTCTGTGAGGTTCAGACCTCTGCCACCACTTACATTTTTAATTCTAGTAACACTGGGCCAGAAAGGAGTTTTAAGCAGGGCCAATTCATATTTTATTTATGTTTGTGGTGCTGCAGACTGAATACAGCGCCTTGTGCATGCTAGGCAAGCAATCTACCATTGAACTACACTCCTCCAATGTGTTCGTTAAACATAAGCCTTAGACCAGCTGCAAGCTAATTCACCAGTCCCAGAAGAAGATATTGGGCTAGATTAGGAGGACTGCAGTGGATCTGGAATGCAGTGGGTGAAATTAAGAAACGCTTGGGATACGCAAAAACAAACAATCAAAAAGAAATTAAGAAGGGCAAGCTTTACTCGGGTAGAACTTAAATAACAGTCAAACTGAGAAGTAAGCTTGGACCAGCATCCCAACCACAGTGGGAACATCAGAAGGCCCGCCTCCGAGGACAGCGCCAGCTCGAAGTGACACACAGGGACTGCAAGGTTCTCTCGGGCTTCCCGCCGACCGAACCTCAGATTCGAGATGTCATCGGCCTTCCTCTCGCCCGGAAATCCCGGGACCACCAGCCTTGGCCACACAGCTCCTTTCCCCAGGTTCCCAGCACTTTCATCCTGCACGTTCGTGGGCAAAGCAAAGCTCCAGAGACAAACGACTCCCGAGTGCTACTTTACCTCCACCATGTCGCCGCAGCTTAGCCGACTCCTCTAGCAGCGAAGAAACTCGAATGATCGACGCAGAAATCGCCGCCACTATTCTATAGCTCCTTCCGGAGATTGGGGCCTGACGGCGGATGTGACGCCACCCGCGCACGCGTATTAGCCACCCGCCGCGCGGAGACGGGGGAGCGAGGGGGCGGGGTCTAGCGGTCGAGGGCGGGAGCTAGGCGGAGTTGAGCGGAGCCTCGAGGCCGAGATCCGGATCGCCGCTGCCTCGGGGAGGAGCTGGGCGGGGCTTAGGTGGGGTGGGCGGAGTCTCCAGGTGGAGGGGCGGGTCTCGACAGAGCTGGGCGGAGTCCCCTGGCTGAGGGCGGAGACTCCTGCGGGGGATCCTAGGGAGCGCGCCAGCCTTAAAGCCTTGCTTAGGGGCGGTACCTGTTCCTGGAAGCTTAATGCTCCTTAACGCAGAGATCCTAAGCAGTTTTTCAAAAACGATAGCGAACTTAACTTTTTTATTGTATTTGGCCTGATGCTAAAGTATTGAAGTTTTATGTTTTACTCAGGTATAATCTGTGGTTTGTGATCTATCGTTTTCGAATGTTTTTTGTGTAAAAATAATTGATGTAGTTGGTATTTGCAATCTTAAATAAGACATTTTCACTGATCCTACATCTTCCTGAACCGTGATTAAGTTCAATGATCCGTCCTCAGAGAATACTGCGAGTACTTTGAGAAGAGTGATAATGTAGCACAAATATAGCAGTGAGAATCAGTGCTCTCAAATTATTTTTTAATTCGTAAAAACATAGAGGTCACATTTTTACCTGAAAACAGTCATTTCTAGGGTTGTTTTATTTTTTGGTTTTTTTGGTCCCTAACTTAACAGCCAAGCCATCTCTCTAGCCTGAGAGTAGTCATTTCTAAATTTAAATGTGAGTTTAGCTTAAGGACCTTGTTTTTTGTAAAAGTGGCCAATGGTGGTACACTTTGCAAGGAAATACCATAACTATAGAACATATTCTGATGATTTTAATAATATTATAACTTACCCAGAGATAGTAATAACCATAGAAAACATTTTTTTGGTTTTTGGTTTGGGTTTTTTTGTTTGTTTGTTTGCTTTTCGAGACAGGGTTTGCTCAGTGTAGTTTTGGTGCCTGTCCTGGATCTCACTCGGTAGACCAGACTGGCCTTGAACTCACAGAGATCTGCCAGTGCTGGGATTAAAAGCGTGCACTACCGCTGCCGGGCATAGAAAAGAACATTTTAAATCACAATAACACTAAGCAAATGTAAGAAAGACCTTAATATATCTATGGTAATGTAATGACTGCCAGACAGCTCTTACTAAACCTGTCGGAACTTAATCATCCTAAGCACAACTTACACACGGGCTCATAACAGCAATATACTGAGGTAAAGCACAGTAGATTTTGCTCTTCTTACAATTCATGGATTATGACATCCATGTGAAAATTGCCTATTTAGATTAATAGAGAGTTTAGGTGACCTTATTATCCAGTCTGGGATCCATAAATCACACATATCATAGGTAGATTCCATGTGTTATGTAGGAACCTGAGTGTTTCTGCTTGATGTGGCCTCCCTTCTCCTATTTTCTTGGGTTTTTGAGTGGATCCAGCAGCTGCAGCTGGCGGTGGCACAGGCCTTTAATCCCAGCACTTTCGAGGCAGAAGCAGGTGGATCTTGGTGTTCAAGGCCCAGCTGGTCTACATAGTGAGTTCCAGGATAGCCAGGGCTACACAGAGAAACCCTGGCTCAAAAAACTGTGAAAAGACCCTAGTGGTAGAGGCTCATGCGTTTAATCCCAGCACATGGGAGGCTGAGGCAGGCAGATCTCGGAGTTTGAGACCAGCCTGAGTTCCAGAGCAGCCAGGACTACACAGAGAAAACAAAACAGAAAAACAAAAAACAGGGCCACATCTGAAAAAAAAAGCAAGAAAGAAAGAAAGAAGGAGAGAGGGAGGGAGGGAGGGAGGGAGGGAGGGAGGAAGGAAGGAAGGAAGGAAGGAAGGAAGGAAGGAAGGAAGGAAGGAAGGAAGGAAGGAAGGAAAAAAGAATTCCTGCACTGCCTAACATCTTGAGCTGCCTTATGTGGACAGTAGATGTCACTATGGCTCTTCACAAGGGCACAGAGGATTTTTTTTTTCCCCTTAAGAAAACATGACAAATGATTTATGACTATAAGTATGAATGCTACATTCGTATATGTGAAAACAATCATGCAGACTTTAAGGGAAGCCTTTCTTCGTTAACTGGGCTGTTTTCACTCAACAATAAAAATCTTTTTATTTTCTTCAAATAGTGTACCCTTTGCTGCTGAGCAACGATAGGTGAGGTAAAGTGAGACCAGGCACCACTGGAAGGACCTGAGGGCCTAACAGATTTAACTGGAGAATCAAATGACTAAGCAGAGAAACGTTATCACTCTTGAACTGCGGTAGCTGAGTCTTCTCTCTACAGTGCCTTCATGAATGTGAAATCAAGACAATGGACCTGATTTTCTACTTACTTCCTTTGAAGATTTCAAATTGCTTAAGAGACTGTCAGGGCTAGCATGGGGGTAAGGCTGGCATGCCCACTCTTAACTTAGGTACCTGTAGTGTCATCGTACTGGCAGGACCACTGTGGTCCGACTCTTGAACTCCAAAGATGACCACTAAACTTTTGTGTTTTCTGCCTCCAGACGACAGACGCGGAGGATCGTCTTGTTCTTGCTGTTGCTCCTGTGATCTGGAGCTAGTCAGAAAAGAAAATGCCCCCTTGTCCTGGCTCCTTGGGTTCCTTATGAGCTACACACTCAAGAGTAGCTGACATCACTAGATTAACAAAGGGAGCTGTCCACATAGACAGTGGCCTCTTACTCTTCATCCCTGCCACATGCTCTCTCCTACTGAGGATGACAGGTCAACTGCAGGTATCCCAGCCACACTGTTCTAATGTTTGTGCCAGAAGTTCATTTTGGCCTCCAACGTTCCAGGGCTAATTTCCACTGGACAGTTATTTGTGGTTGACATACTGTGCACCCTAATAAAACTTTCCTGGGGATCAGAGAACAGAACAGACACTAGATTAGACATAGAGGCCAGATAGTGGTGGCACACATGCCTTTAATCCTATCGCTTGGGAGGCAGAGATTCATCTGGATTGCTATGAGTTCAAGACCACACTGTGAACAGAGCCAGGCATGGTGGCACACACCTTTAATCCTAGCACTTGAGATCTCATGCCTTTGCTTGGGAAGAACACATTTCTTTAATCCCAGGAAGTGATGGCAGGAAGCAGAAAGTTATATAAGGCATGAGGACCAGGAACTAGAGGCTTTTAAGTGGTTCAGCTGAGATCCCTCACAGGTGAGGACTCAGAGGCTTTCGGTCTGAGGAAACAGGATCAGCTGAGGAGTCGGCGAGGTGAGGTTGACTGTGGCTTGTCCTATTTCTCTGGTCTTTCAGGATTAACCCCAATATCTGGCTCTGTTTTTTTTTTTTTATTAATAAGACCTTTTAAGATTCATGTTACAGTTCTTAAGCTGTAGCCAAGGAGAACATGCTAAAAGACTAATAATTATAACGTTTCCAATTATATGCCTGTGTAGACAAGCAGGGTCACTGATATGGCTTACCTATCTATTCATTCATGCATACATTCATAAACTCACTCAACTGGTAGATATGAAACACCTCAGGTGTAAGGTGTATGATACAAGCAGTCATTGCTACTCAGCACTCCCCTCCCCCGCTGCCTGCCCGTTGCAAGTTCAAAAACCCTTTTCATTTTAAAGTCCATTTTCCCTTTGAAGGTTGGTACTGTGCAAAAGCCTCCTACAGTTCTGTAGGGCTTAGCACAGGTTTCTGTAGCTGATTTCTATTTCTTGTCTTTCTTCATAAACTCAGGACCCTTGTGTCTATTGCTCACTGAGCTACCCACCTGCAAAGGAGGAACTCAAAGATCGCTACTTAGCCCAAATGGCCTTGTGTTGTGTAGGCTGAGCCGTGCATGAACTGAAAAAGTCACAAGAAGAGTGTCTGGATAACCGGGGTTCACAAGTCTTTGTCTTTGGTGCCAAGAAGCAGCTGGGCAGGATGGGTCGGTCATGTTTTCTCTGTCACTGATCGACTGCCCTTGACCTACATAACAAGATCAACTAATATGAAAAACACAGCATTATTGGCTTAGCAAACAGCACTCCCTTTCTTCTCCACCAATGGCAGCAGAGTGCAAAAATACTTAAGTATTTCAGTATGTTTCTTCTCATTAAAATGGAATCATCTGCTTGGGACTACTAGACAACTCAGGGTGCTTTTACTGTCTAACTTTAGAGAAAAAAAAAGTTAAAAGGTATCACCTAAATCTGCCACGTGGCCATGAACATCCATGCCCAAGCTATATACCAGGCTGAAAAAGATGAATGAAAGTAAGAGGTAAGAATGAGTAAGCCAATCGGAGGCACTGTAACCATAGATGAGCTGGCCCCAAACAGCAAGCCAATCAGAGACACTGTAATAACCATAGATGAGCTGGCCCCAAGCAGCAAGCCAATCAGAGACACTATAATAACCATAGATGAGCTGGTCCCAAACAGAAAGCCAATCAGAGACACCCTAATAGATGAGCTGGCCCCAAACAGCAACAACAACAAGCATAAGGTACAAGCAAAACTCTATAGTCTGCACATGCATTCCACTGGGCAGTGCGGTTTAGTGGGCACAAAACAGGGCCTGTTGAGTCAGACAAACTTGGTCAAGCCTGGTACCAGCTCTTGCCACCTCTTTGCCTGTAGGTAGCTTATTTGACCTCTGAGCTTCAAATTCATCATTTGCTTTTAAGAATAAAATGAGCCGGGCAGTGGTGGCACACGCCTTTAATCCCAGCACTCGGGAGGCAGAGCCAGGCGGATCTCTGTGAGTTTGAGGCCAGTCTGGTCTACAGAGTGAGAACCAGGACAGGCACCAAAACTACACAGAGAAACCCTGTCTTAAAAAAAAAAAAAAAAAAAAAAAAAAAGACAAATGAACACCGGCTAGGCATGTATCTGTAAAGTCCAGTTCGTGTGTTTATTCTGTGATTAATGGTTTGAATGCCCTCTGTTTCTGCCTTGCTCCTCTCTGTGTATCCCCAGCTCTAGCACACTATCTGTCCTTTTGAAGGCTTGCAGGCGCTGTGTGGAGAATGACTGTTAAATCTCAGAGTACCAGTCAAAGCAGCATGAAGAGGCAGAGGCAATTGAAGGAACTTTCACTTTCATGTTGAACAAGATCTGCCTCGCATATATGTAGAGATACTAAAAAACACAGACTTATGCAATGATTAGCACTATCGCTAGGAGGAAACCTGTCGGAGATTGGAAATAGAGTCATACCATACATCTCAAAACATGATGAGTCTTCTTCAAGGTAGTTCTTTTCAAATCAGCAAAAACATAAATGTCACAGTGATGAAATCCTGTCCAGATCCTTAAGATGTGTTTCTTATCAATTATATTTTGAAAGTACATTCTCATGTACATTTGATTAGTGCACATATACAAACTTGATTTTTCTGTCAGATTGTTTATTTTTCTAAGAAAAAAAAATGAAATCAAAAGACTTTCAAAGCATGCTTACCCTGATAAAGGAAGCACGGATCGAGAAAGAAATCAGTGTTTTCCTGTATCTACACTCAGACTTTGTTTCTGCAGTCTAAGTTAAAAGAATCTGATATACTGTACTATCAAAAGAAGAAATTCCGTGTCTCTGTTTCAAACACTCTCACGATCCAAACTCAGATCATTTGCTATCATTCTTAACAAAATATTTTGCAAAATTTATGAGAATGTTTCACTTTTCATACAAAACCAGAAATGCTTTTGAGCAATGCACTTGCCGGAACGTGGCTTGTTGACTTTGGATGTCGTTTGAGTTAGGTGGGTGGAGTAGTTCTTGATTCTTACTACTGCAAACAAATGAGCAGGTAGCACAGAAGTGGTGACTTATGAGAAATGACAAAAGAAAACAGACCGCATTTACCGTATGGCCATACTAACTGAAAGAGCCATAGGAAGACTTCACACATGTTAAAATGATATCCTCTCATGTACATAAGACAAAAATATATAGTATAATGATAAATGTTAATTGTGTATTCCATTACTATAATTATAATCTTAATATGGGAATCTATACTCCACTGGTATCATAACAGTGTTTAGAAGTGATTAAAAAATTTAACCATAAGCCGGGCGGTGGTGGTGCATGCCTTTAATCCTAGCACTCGGGAGGCAGAGGCAGGAGGATCTCTGTGAGTTCGAGGCCAGCCTGGGCTACCAAGTGAGTTCCAGGAGAGGCACAAAGCTACACAGAGAAACCCTGTCTCGAAAAACCAAAAAAAAAAAAAATTTAACCATAAAAAGCCAGGTGGGTAGTGCACGCCTTTAATCCTAGCACTCGGGAGGCAGAGGCAGGAGAATCTCTGTGAGTTCAAGGCCAGCCTGGGCTACAGAGTGAGTTCTAGGAAACGTACCAAAGCTACACAGACAAACCCTGTCTCGAAAGACAAAAAAAAAAAAATTAACCATAAAAAATGCAAAATATAAAAGCCAATCAGGGCAGAAATAAAAGGGAAGCTAGGACTTTTTATTTTTCTGTTTGTCTATCACAGCATAGAGAAATGGTTATTTTGTAATTCTAATTAACATCTAGAAAAAAGAATAGACACGTGATGATATACTAACTCTTCGATGGCCTCTCTCAAAGTTGATTTATCCAACTGCCACACCCCGTGAGCATGCATGCATCTCTTTACTGAGGTTTTCCTGAGCCCCTTCCTGAGTAGGCCAAATGGTTTTGTCTGAATTAAACATTTTTTTCCCTTGTACATCCTCTATGAACTCCTGTACCATTGCCCACAATTTACTGGACCTCTGACATGAGACTCTTTTCAGAAAGTTCTTGGTTCCTATCATTTCCTCTGATCCAGTGACTTGAAGAGCCTCCATGTGTCCACATTAGGCCGGCAGAGAAGGTGAGTTATCTGACAGGTAAACAGGGCTTGCTGGGAAGATGTTGCTCAAACGACAAAGCAGTTCAGCCAACAAGTGACCCCAAATGTCAAACATTAACTATCTTTAGTTAATGGGAGGTAACCATTTCTGAAGTCATGCCTGGGAGAGGACCCATTATATATAAGATCGGCAGTCTCTCAGCTAAGTCTGCAGGAAAGGGCGACTGCTTGGAATTTCCAAAAATCCAAAACCATGAAGTATCTATGGCTGCTGCTGCTCTGTCTTTTCTCAGTTCAAACTCAAGCTGCTGATGACGACTACGATGAACCTGAACTACCATCCCCGGTGATTTTTTTTTTTTTACAGATATTATATTGCTACTAATATTATTAATATAAAATAATGGAATCATAATTTTGAGTGAATAGTTATTTAAATTAAGGTAGCCTGGGTTGTACTTACAAAACTAAATTGTTAGTTTCAGGGACCTCTCTGACTTTCAACATATTTTGTAGGATTGTATCTATGAAAGAAAAGTCATATATTATTTTCTGGTTTAAACACCTTTATTTTTCCAAGGTGAAGGTGGCTTCATTTATGTAAGATGTGTTTTTCTGTCTTGTTCTAATTCTATGAATTTTCACTTAGTTCTTGCACTACATTATTATAATTATAAAGGACAATTTTTTAAATTTATGGGTGCTATGATAGTAAAAGATTAGTCTTTTTTTTTTTTTTTTTTTTTTTTTGGTTTTTCGAGACAGGGTTTCTCTGTGTAGCTTTGCGCCTTTCCTGGAACTTGCTTTGGAGACCAGGCTGGCCTCGAACTCACAGAGATCCGCCTGGCTCTGCCTCCCGAGTGCTGGGATTAAAGGCGTGCGCCACCACCACCCGGCAAGATTAGTTTTTTGAAAGAAAAAAATTGGTAGGTTGTTTGCTCTTTAGTGAGTAAGATAATATATAACTCCCAAGATTATTGAATATTGGTAAGACTTATAATTTTAATATCATAAAATGAAATTTTGGAGTATTTTTCAGATTAAAAAATTATAACAGAAGTAATATTTGTTGTCATTATTAATATATAGCATAACTTGCTTACTTGTAGAAGTGTTTTTCTCATCTTATTTGTTTCTTTTTCTTTTTCTTTTTCTTTTTTTGAAACAGACTTTCACTTTGTATCTCAGGTGGGGATCAAGCTTGTGGCAGTCCTCCTGCCTCAGATTGTTTGTTGTTTGTTTGTTTGTTTGAGACAGGGTCTTACTATGTAGCTCTGGCTGTCCTGAAACTCTATGTAAGACCAGGCTCGCCTCTAATGAACGCATAGTGATCCGCCTGCCTCTAACTCCCTCGGGTTGGGATTAAAGACATGTGCTACCTAGCTTGACTCAGCTTCTTAACTGCATTACAGATCTGAGCCACCATGCCCAGCCCAAGTAGTTTCACCAACTTATTATTGGTATTACTTTGATGTCATAAATATTAGAAGTGTATTTAAGAAAAGAGTTTAAATTTTATTACTAAATGTATCGTGATGAAATTTACTCTCAGAATACACATTAATATCGCAATGAGCTGATTCACTGTGGATGATTTGGAGTAAAGGGCATGTAAGCATTCAGATTATTTGATGATACAAATAAAAAGAAATTTGTCTGGGTTAAGTAAGAAAAATGTAAATGATGTATTTGTGCACATTTTCAGAAATTACTTCAAAAGTGCTTTCAGATTTTTACTAATTAATCCTTTAGGTTAAGCTCCAATGTGGATTTCCTGGTTTCAATTATTTCTGCAAGCGCTCTTTCCTAGCCTGTGTCCCCATTGGTTCTTTCAGTATTTGTCATTTATTTTCTCTAGTGAAGCCAATCAATGTCACCTGTGTACAACATTCTAAATCAAGCAAACAAGCCAGTAGTTTGCTTTTTCATAATTGTATTTGCAGTGAGCAAAAAATACATTTCATTAAATTTGTGTTAGAGCAGACAAGTTCTCATTAGGACCAGGTCTTTAATATGAAATATGTATATCACCCTGAATGCTCACCCATTAAAAATGCATAGCATTGTATACACAGAGAGAGAGAGAGACAGACAGACAGACAGACAGAGACAGAGACAGAGAGAGACATACAGAGAGAGATTTAGTCAGTAATTAAGCCAGTAAATCTGCAGCCAGTCTATCAAGGTTTCAATCCTTGCACCACCCCACTAAATGTAAAATAATATAATTATTTAATGAGCAAACGGCAGCAAATTGTCAGGTGCAGCTGCTCATGTGGTGGCTTAGATGCACATAACTGGCTATTGCTCCAGCTTTTGGGGTTTCTTCATCTGCAAATACAGCCTTCAGAGTCAGACTCCTGGCGATTGAAAGCGATAAGCATATTTAATCCAAGTCAAAACCTTCCTATCTGGTTGCATCTCTTCCACTCGAGGATCTTTTTAAAGAGTATTAAGTTAGCAAATCGTCTTTAATACAGTCTATAAAGTCTGAAAATTACTTTATAACATCATGAGGTAATAACATCATGTTTGATAAAGAAATTACATAGGGAGTTTCAAGAGAACAGCTTAACAAATAGTGTTGAAAACTGAGGCTAGAAGAGGAATGAACAGTGAAGTCAGAAGTATCTTTGAAGTATGGCTACACTGAAAATAATAACGAAAACTTAGGAGGAGCCAAGTATAATTCCGAGGGTGTCACAAGTAAACAGATTTTATCTTCCTAACAATCTTACAAGTCAGATGCAAGCTGTGGATGTCCTTATTTAATAAATGAGAAAACTGAGTCATGCGTAAAGTAACTTGCCCAAGGTGCAGGGTCAACACTTGAACCCAAGCAGTACCTTATCCCACACTATCTTGATTCTCTGTAACATGTTAGAGTCATTATTGCGAGTAAGTTTTCTTTAAATAGATCATCTTGTCCCAAATACAATCATATCAGACTCAACCTGATCATCACTTTATAAACATTGAAAGTTGGGGAATTGATTAATAATAACAATTGTAGAAATTTACTAACCCAAGTGAATTGAGACTATTCATTCTTTTTGATCATCTAGACTCCTGACAGTTCTGTGTGCTCCAAAGTTTAGATTTCACAATCTAGGGTGGGTTTGTCTTAGCCCCAGCCAACCCCCCCCCACCCCGCCTTATAAAAGTGCCTTAGATTATGCAGTAGCTTTGTGTGTTGTTGATCCCCCGTCCACCTGAAGAGACACAACGAATGTGAGCCAGCCAGTGGAGAGACCTGGAGCAAATCACCAGGGTTGTGCCACCTCGGAAGAGTTACCTCTCACAGCTTCTCTAACTTGGCATCGTCTCCCTGCCCGGTTCCTGTAGGGTGGCTTGGATGCCCGTGGTCATCGACCTATTGACAGGAGAAAGGAAGGGGCTCCTAGCCTGAGACCTGCCCCCCCTCCTATCAGCGGAGGTGGCTATCGAGCCCGTCCAGCCAAAGTGGCTGCCAGCCAGAAGAAAGTGGAAAGAAAAGCCCCTGATGCAGGAGGCTGTCATCACGCTGACCCAGACCTGGTAGGGGCATTTGTTGGTTTTTTTGGGTTGGTGGTGGTTTTTTTTTTTTTCAGGGTGGGTCTCCTGTGCCAAGAAATCTTAATATTTCATGGGCCAACATCTCTATCCTTGCTATTTTGCTTATTTAAGAATTAAAATTCAAAGTATGAACTTGATTGAGTCCTTTTTTTTTATTCACCCTTCCTTTATTGGACTCTTGGGTCTGTACACAAGATAACAGACTAGGGTGTTTGGACATGGTCTCTTCTTTTGTATTTTGCCTACTTTCTTCTTTGGGTTGGGTAAAATTTTCATAGCCTGATTACTTTTTTTTTCCTGTGGTAAGGACTATTTCTTTTCTTTATAAGAGTGTGCTGATAATTCTAAGGTTTCTGCTCTTCCATAAAGAAAATGAAATATCAAGTTTTTTAATTGACTCATGAGATCACTAAGGTTTCACTAACACACATTTTAAACAAATATCTACTGCTCTAATGCCAGCTCTTTTCCTCATTTACAGGGAGTGTTGTGTCCTACAGGGTGTCAATTGCAACAGACTTTGATAAACCAGGAAAGGCCAATCAAGACGAGTGTTGCTGAGTTAAATAACAACATACAGTCCGTTTCTGAGACCTCCTCCACCACCTTCCAGTACCTGTCTCTGCTAAAAGACATGTGGAAAAAGAAGCAGGCACAAGTTAAAGGTAGCCATACGGGGGGTTTTCTACCTGCCTCGTTTAGAACATTGAAACCATTAACTGTGGATATACAGTCATGTGCAGTTAAACATCCGAGGTCAATCAGTATGTGTGCTGATTTTTCTCTGTCCCTGCTTACCCTGGGTCCACCCTCAGGTACTTCCAGCTGCAGTTTGCCAGACAAGCACTCCTCAAGTTATTAGTCTTCATGCTGCTTTCACTATAATGACTTTCTTTGAGAAATGCCATAATGGTTTCTTATTTTCAGTCTGTTAGACATTTGTCTTGTGACTCTGAAGATAATATACATAGAATAAAAACTTAAGTGTTTGTACAGTTTAACACTTGAGGTGTTGAATATGAGAACGGTCAGTGTGACATAAAGTAACCTTCAAGTAGTGACATCTGGCATGTCAGCCTTGAGGGCTATGGACCTGGTGGGTAGGAATCAGCTGGGGTGTCAGCATGGCACAGGCTTTTCAGAGGAGCTCACCCAAGTGTAAACATTTAGGAATCAAAAGAATCCTGAAATGTCCTTGCAAATCCCAAGGCTCTGCGGTGTGTAAGTGTCAAGTGCTTCTTCTCTATAATGTTACATGTTGAGATGGAGCCTTCACACACTGCTCACCAAAGAGGAGACAACTTGTATTTGTTACCATATATGATCTTTAGCGTGTACCCAGGGCAAATCAGTGGAGAAGCAGTGGGGTTGTATGTCAATTTGTACATGTCATAAAATAAATAATGCCTCTTAAGTTCAGCAATCATGATTGCTTGATGATGCCTCAAATTCTATTTATTTATTCTTGGGAAAATCAAAATCATTTTTACATAGTTAGATATACTTTTATAGGCAAAAGTGCTGACCATTCCGACATCATTTTGTTTTTCCAGATAATGAAAATGTCATAAACGAGTATTCCTCCATTCTGGAAGACCACAGATTATATATTGATGAGACCGTGAATGATAATATTCCCCTTAATCTTCGTGTGCTCCGCTCAATCCTGGAGAACCTGAGAAGCAAAATACAAAAATTAGAATCTGACATCTCGGCTCAGATGGAATACTGCCGCACTCCATGCACTGTCAGCTGCAATATTCCTGTGGTTTCTGGCAAAGGTAGTGAGTTAGTAAATAAATCCCATCGAATTCCAGAAGATCTAACACTCTCTAATCATAGGGACTAAAAAGTGAACACACTAGCTTTCCCCTAACAGAATATAATGATAGTCTAGCACATTGTAGTTGTATCCTGGGCTTTTGTATTCTGCCTTGGCAGACGACTCCACCCAGTTCTACTGAGTAGCTTCTGCTACAATGAAAGTGGAGATTCCAGGGCTCTCTAATGTGTGCATGCATGTGACATACACAGATGACAGGACCACAGAAAGATGCCCAGTTTCCTAGTCCTGTGTGCTCTATTTGTAGGAATGGGAGATAAAGAGAGCTCTATAATTCTCTTGACTTGGTTTTGATTGCCAGTGAGAAGAAGGTCCAACCCATAGAACATTATCCTCAAATGTTTGTGACAAAGTGGTCCTTTGTACGCAGTGTAGTCAGTGTTATTCAGGTATGAGTGGCTGAAGACTGTGTTGCTGTCCCTGAACGTAACCCAGCATCGCATTCTTGCAGAATGTGAGGAGATCATTAGGAAAGGAGGCGAGACATCTGAAATGTATCTCATTCAGCCTGACACCTCCAGCAAGCCATACAGAGTCTACTGTGACATGGAAACAGAAAATGGAGGTAAGTCCTAGTCAGTGGCTGACTTCTCATTCTGTAAGTATCCTGGATGCTGGGAAACAAGGCTCTGCTCCAATGTAGCTGGCCACTTGATTTGAAATTCAATCTGGTATTTGAAAAGATTTAAAAGATCCTTGATGCATGCATTACGATGATATGTGGCACTTGACATTTCCAAATATTTGAAAGAGTTTGCCTCTCATGCTTATTTCCTTATTATATCTACTTGGAGAACCAAACATAAGCAAGTATAAAATAAAACAAATGGGCAGTGGGTTCAGACTTTCCTTCCAGAGTGCTGCTATTACTGATTACCTTAGGCTAATTTTATTTCTGTCAACTTAAGGATGGACACTCATACAGAATCGTCAGGATGGCAGTGTCGACTTTGGCAGGCAATGGGACCCATACAAAAAAGGATTTGGAAATATTGCAACCAATGAAGATGGGAAGAAGTACTGTGGCTTGCCAGGTAAAGACTTCAAGTGCAAAATAAAATTCTTCTAGTTTCATGAGGTTTTTTTTCCTATTAAGAACATCAAGAAGAGGGGTCAATTTTTAGATTTTTTTGGGATGCTAATAGGAATTTAACTACACACATAAACACATACACACACACACACAATAAAGATTAAAAATTAAATATGGGAGCTAAAGGTATGGAGGAAAAGCAGTTCTTGGTTGCCCAGAGGCTTCATTTTTTTTTTCTGATATTTTGCATTTGTTTTCTCTAGGTGAATATTGGCTGGGGAACGATAAGATTAGCCAGCTTACCAGGATGGGACCCACGGAACTTCTGATCGAAATGGAGGACTGGAAAGGAGACAAAGTGAAGGCACATTACGGAGGGTTCACAGTGCAGAATGAGGCTAGCAAGTACCAAGTCTCCGTGGACAAGTACAAAGGGACAGCTGGTAATGCCCTCATGGACGGAGCCTCGCAGCTGGTGGGGGAAAACAGGACCATGACCATCCATAATGGCATGTTCTTCAGCACATACGACAGGGACAATGATGGCTGGTAAGCACCGCAGTCTTGGCTCCTTTTCCTTAAAGTGCCCACTATCATCATTACCCAGCATCATGAATGTACCTAACATTATCAACAACTGCCCATACTTGGACACTTGAAGTTTATTAGGAAGCCCCTCTCCTGAATTCTGTACCTATCGATTGAAAGCATCCCAACTCTGAGGCAGACATCATCAATTTCATCTTTCAGATGAAATTTGGAGATATAAATTTGCCCAAAGCCAGACAACTACTCAAAGATAGACCAGCAACTAGAGTAAACTCTCTGTGTTTTTGTGTAGCTATATAAACACTCGTGTTTTTATTCACTAATGCAGCTGTTGAAACTATCAGTTCGTATCTCAGGGTCTCTCATACTACAGCATCAGATAAACTATTTCAAAATTAGACCAGAAAGGCCCAGCTGTTTCCCTTTCTTGCTGTGGGGCAGAGAAGGCCTTTGCTGTATTTGAGCTTTACCTACAGAACTCAAGAGAAAGAGTACCATGTACAACTGAACACAGTACTTTCATGTAGGTTCCTGCCAAAGAACTGAATTGACAGTGGTACTTGTATGTATGCTAACTCAAACTCATTTCCTTTCAGGTTAACTACAGATCCAAAAAAGCAGTGCTCAAGAGAAGATGGTGGTGGATGGTGGTATAACAGATGCCATGCAGCCAATCCAAATGGCAGATACTACTGGGGTGGTCTTTACAGCTGGGACATGTCCAAGCATGGCACAGATGATGGTGTGGTGTGGATGAACTGGAAGGGATCATGGTACTCAATGAGGAAGATGTCTATGAAGATCAGGCCCTTCTTCCCACAGCAATAGTCCCCCAAATGCAGACTTTCATTCTTCTATGTGACATTTTTTTATGTTATGTTGTTGGTATTTTCTTTGATACATTATATCCACTAAAACTCAAAACAGTGGTTGATTGTGTCTTTTGGGGAAAGGTGTAGGATAAAAACATTGAAAACAGCACATGGATTTCTTTTGTGTTCTTTTTATTTTAAAAATTTGTTTTTAATTGTTTGTAATTATGTGAATGGGTGTGGATATGTGCACCACAAATGCAGGGGCCTGCAGAAGCCAGAGGGGTCAAATTCTCCCAGAGCTGGGGTTACAGTAGCCTTGAGCCTCTGCATGTCGGAACTGGAGTCAGATCTTCTCTTCTGAGCATCTCTCCAGCCCTCCTTTATATCCTTCATTTACCTTTCCTGCAGAGAACTAAGGAAAAGGATGGTAATAAATAGAATCAGTTGACTCCAGTTGACTGTGACACCTTTCAGGCTAAGCACCGTCCATCCCCACTGGAGAAAAGCATTACACAAAAGAACGCCAGTGTTTCTATGTCTGGTTTCAAAATCCTATTTATTCACGTAAGGTATCTTGCAAAGAAAAAAAATCTTTCTAACAGGTTTATTATATAAACCAGTTCCTGTTGTCCTAAATTAATGTTTTCTTATTTTGTGGCCCATGCTGTCAGGATTTGAATTTGTAGGGCAGGAAAGTATTTACACAATCTCAGATGTCTACTGAGCTGGCATTGACTATTTGAAGAGTCAAATGCCATACTGTTCCATGGGAAAACAACTGTTCTGCCCCTCAAGAGGACCTCAGGCCAGAGTCCAAGCAAGCAATTAGATGAAGTCCTCATAGTGTGTCTGTCTTAGGGAAATGGCGGAGGGAGAAGCCCAGGTGGTCCATCATCCTCGGATTGTTATTTTTGTAGCTGGTTACACTGGAACTACCGTGGAGGTAGACTTTCCTACCCTTTATACCTCTCCCCATGGGCACCCATAGCAACAGTTCTTCAGTGAGTCTCACTCAGCTCAGTGCTTCCCTGCAGCTGTCGTTGCTGCCTGTTTGGACAGACTTAGGGTCCTGAATCCCGTCTTCTCAGTTGCCACTTACTTAAGCAAAGATTAACCCGTTGCTCAGAAATCTCTCTTGGGGTCTTGTCCCTTTGCTTTATTTTTGCCTGGACTTGTTGCCATAGAGTCTATCCACCATAGTCTATACCACACCTGCCACTCTGGTATCTTCTACTTTGCCCAAAAGACAGACAATTCTGCCCAACTTACCTGCCTGCTTAAAGTTAGCTCTTTACTATCAAGGTCTGAATGCCTTGAACCCAAACCCCACACTTGGAGACAAAACTGACTGCTAATACCTCCCATTACCACGTCCTGCCCCTTTCATTACATACCTACTTGCATACACAAAACAAAACAAAACCCTGCCTACATATAGTTGTACACAGTCACTGTAAAACCAAATCTCTACACTGCACACATGCTCACACGCATGCACATGCATGCCCCTCACCCACATGGCATTATCACATCCATAACCTTCTAAACTTTCCTACTCTCTTTTTGTTTTGTTCCATTGTCTTAAGGTACCGGCACTTGACATGGGATCATTTTTAAGTGCACAACACTGCACTTCTGTCTGCATGGAAGCTCTCGAACTTACTCATTACTATAACTTCTTACATCAAAATTTCTCCCTTCTCCCCTTCTGCCCCATGTCGACTATCATCGTGCTGTTAGTGAGAGTATAAAATAAAGAGGCCACCGTACAAAACAAGATTTCCTCAAAAAATAAAAAATAGAATTGATTTGGTGATTCAACAATTCCACTCCTGAAAAAAAGAAAATGTCCAAACACCGAAGTTAAGACGGTCTTGGGGAACTATCTGCACTCCTGTGTCTGTCTCGCTGGCCAGGCCCAGCAATGTGTTACCTCCAACATAATCTGAAAAGTTGCTGTTGATTTTGAAAACCCCCAGTTCACTCTCCGAACTTTCTGAAAGCCTTGGGAAATGCCTCACATTTCAGAGGTGAATGCCATCCATTGGGCTGTTTGTTTTGCTTCCCTGAGAAGCTTCTCTTCAACTTTTGTTTCCAGCATGAACAGATTGTAATTTCATAAACATTGAATGAATAAACTTCAAGAATTACCAAGGCCTTGGATCTCTCTCTCTCTCTCTCTCTCTCTCTCTGTCTCTCTCTCTCTGTCTCTCTCTCTCTCTCTGTCTCTCTCTCTCTCTCTCTATATATATATATATATAATATATATAATATATTATATATATATATATATATATATATATATATATATATATATGTAGGCTGTTTTTCTAACAAAGGCTCAAACACACACACATACTTTCAAAAGGTAGAATACTTGGAAGTACAATTTTGAAAGTACAAAAGTTCAGTGAGTTAAGGGAGGTGGAAAAGCATGATCCTCAGACCTTTGCTCTATCCCTTAAGCAAACAGAGAGGGCAGAATGAGTCCCTAGAGCCTAAAGTAAAGCCACAGTGGAACCATGGAAGCAGAGACCTGATCTGATGGTCTGTTTTCAGTGGGCAAATAGCAGAAGTGGGTGCCTCTTGCAAAATCTGTCACATGTAAATCTATCTAGAAAGTAGTGTTGAGATTAAAGGCCTGTGCCACCAGGCCCAGCTCAATCTGTAGGCTTCTTAAAAACAGAGATCTAAATATTAACCTTTATTGGCTATAAGAATCGTCTGCTTTTCAATAAACACCCTCAAGAGTTTCTGATCACAGGCTGGATTTTGGAATTACCAATATGTTTATATTTGTGAGAGACTCTTCATCCTTCTGACCTAGTGCTATTCTGATGCAGATGGTGGCCACAGATCACTGTTGAGCACATAGTCATCCTTGAAGTTGCCATGACTTCATAGCTGACCAATTGCCTATGTTTAAGAGGACACTTGGGCTTAACACATTTCCAAAGGCCAAAATCAGGTAAAAATCACTTTACCTGTCAGGCTCATGTGATTCTCTCAGGTGGACTTTAAATTCCTCTGAAGTATACCCATTGGTTATCTATAGATCTAAAACCATCACATCCTTTGTCTCTTCTCAGGCAAATGTGATCAAAGGGTAGCATGTTACTGTTTGTTGTCTGGATTATATTTATTTCTCGTCTTAACATTTTGTTTTGGAAGGTTCAGACATAAGAGCAATTTCAGGAACAGTTTAATGAGTACCCCTGTGTCCTTCACCTATACCCAGTGACTGTTTGCTGCGTGTGCTGGATCTCTCCAAAGGAGATGCTTAGCACAGCTTTGCAAACACAAGTGTAGGTGTACAAACTTGGGGTCAGGGACCTCCACGGCTGAGTCAAAGGTGAGCTTAGCAAATATTTTCCAGAGGACTCTGTTGCAATCACCGTCACCCACCTTCAGCAATGAGCTGATGGACAGCTCAACCTCTGCTCAGCCATTATACTGGAAATCTGGCAGTTCTTTTAAATTGACTTGCCTTTACCACACGAAATGAAAGTGGCCAGTTTTCATGTAAGAACTAGATCAATTCTCCTTCCCAGGTGCAAATTCCTCATCTTAACACTCCCCTCTGTGATACTTAAGGCCCTCCCTGCTCTCACCTTCAATTAATTATGGGTATTTCTCTATACTTGAGATTTATAAAACACTCAGTTAAAAATAATCCATCAAGCTGAGTGTGGTATCCCTTGTCTTTAATCCTGGCAACTCTGGAAGCAGACACAGGTGCATCTGTGAGTTCAAGGCCAGCCTGGCCTACATAGTGAGTTTCAGGACATCCAGAGCTACTTAAAGAGACTCTCTCTCTCAAAAAAAACAAACACAAAATCTCCAACCATCAGTGAGTTAGCAAAGGCATAAATAAGCGAATAGATCATGTATATCTCAGAAATTGCTTTTGTGTAAAGTCTGTCACCTAAGAGAGCTTGTATTATTACCATGGCTACTAAATAAACCTTTATAATTCCAAACTGTTTCAGTAAATGCTAAGTGTCCTGGTGTCTTTCTGTTGTTATGATAAAACAATAAAACATCCCGACAAAAAGCAGCTTATGGAGTCCCCACAGTTCCTAGTTATAGTCCATCCCCACAGGGAGGCCAAGGTGGGCAGGAACTCAAAACAGTCACATCACAGCCACAGTCAAGAGCAGAGAAAAGTGAATGCATGCATGCTTCTAGTACTTAGCTCACTCTCTCCTTTTTGAGATAGCCCAGGACCCAAATGTGGGGAATAGTGCCTCCCACTGTGGGATCGGTCTTCTCACATCAATTAATGTAATAAAGATAACTCCCTCATAGACTTGCCTACTGTCTGACCTGATCTAGATAGTGGGGGGTGTTCAGGGAGTGGGGTTGCCTGGCTTTGGTGGGAGTGTGACTTTTGCTTTTGATTTCATCACTTGTCACTTCAGAAAGACTTGAAGACAGTGGTCTGTTTATCCTGCTACTTATTCTTTAAAGCCACTTAGAGCAAATGAGATCATCAAAACACACCCTCTCTCTCTCTCTCTGTGTGTGTGTGTGTGTGTGTGTGTGTGTGTGTGTGTGTGTGTGCATACCACTGGCTGGCTGGTTGTCTGTCTCCTTGTTTGGGGATAATAAGGAAGAAGTAGATTTATTTTCAAATTGACAGGTAGTTTCTAAGCAAATGAAGTTCAGTTAATGTGAAACACAGCCACAAAGAGTTGAGATTTTCCTTTTTGAAAATGGTGGATTGAAATTTTTTATGCTATAAATGTGCATTGAAATCTCACATTATATATGGCAGAACACTTTTCGGTCTTCCATACAAACACAATGTGGAGTGTGTCTCCCTGCCTTCCCACTGCTGCATGGAGCCTCTCCACACAGCCTCCTTGATGCCCAGCATCCCACCCTAGGACACTCTTTTCCTAACTGTGTCCTTCACTTACCACATGATGGAAAGGGTGCTACATGTTGCTTCTGGACTGTTGCTTTTGCTTCTTACTTGGTCTGAAGCACTGGAATTGCCCATAGACCTGAAATCAAGAGACCAAGACTTCAAGGAACTAAAAAAGCCATAACCAGAGAGATGGCCCTGTGCAGTTGAGGGTGGTCTTTTGACAAGTCATAGGAAAGCAGCTGGGGGAAAATCCATAGATTTCCTCCTCCACCTTGGATAGCATGAGCTGAAGGGAGCAGTATTTAAGAGCCCAATGATGCTAATAGATTGAAAAGTTAATGACATTTAGCTTTTGTGTTTCCCTGCCTTTTAGTCTAGATTTATTTTCTCAGTACCCCATTTTTGTAGATTTTTTTTTTGAATGGCAGCTTATTTTTTCTCAGATAAAGGATTATTTAAGGAATATTTTTTTCTGGGTTTTAAGACTTTTTGTACTGTGTGTGTGTGTGTGTGTGTGAGAGAGAGAGAGAGAGAGAGAGAGAGAGAGAGAGAGAGAGAGAGAGAGAGAGAGAGGCGGGGGGGGCATGAGCATGTCCTGGCCTCCTTGCTAAGCCAGGGTCTCTCTCTTTTTTGCCATGCTGCATGCTCTAGGCTAGCTGGACCAGGAGGGTTTGAGTGAGTCCCCTGTCACAAGCTGTCATCTCAGAGCAGAAGTGCTGGGATTACAGACATGGGCTCCGGGATCAAGCTCAGGTCATGAGGTTTATGTGGCAAGCACCTTACCTGCTGAGCTGTCTCACCCGCTCAGGTTTCTAAGACAGTGTATAAAAAACAGTTTTCAAAAAACACTATGTGTATTTAGTGTATGTCTGTGTGGATGTATGAAAGCCAGAGGCACCCTGAGCGAGTCAACTCTTCCCTACCACGTTTGTTCCAAGACTGAGCTCAGATCATCAGACTTAGCAGCAAGTACCTTTACCTACTGAGCCATCTCATGGGCCTGATCAAGGAATATGAAAAATCACATTAACTTTGATTTTATACCAAAAAAGCTCAGTGGCAGACAATCACTTTACTGTTTCACTGTTATGCTAAAGAACTGATAAGGAGTTTTAGTACATGATTAAAAAAACAGGATGCTCACATTGGAATATTGTCAGCATGATTGAATTTATACTTGTCAGTTTTGGGATGGAGGATCAAGTTGTATATCCCATTCACTTTAGCGGGCTTCTTAGCTGCCCACAACAACAATAGCAAATGCTGTGTTCCTTGTGAAAGGCCTGTCAGCATTCCTGCAGGCACTTTGGCCTTTTAGGCTTCTAGAACATTGAGTCTTACCTTCCTTTAACACCAGGCTTTTCCGAGTCTGTATTTCATGAAGATGGGGGAGGAGACTTTATTAGCTTCCTCTGTGTGTTTAGTATCAGTCTGCACTGCAGCCTCTGGTGGTAATATATACGTTTGAGGTAATTGTGTGTTCTTCACGCTCATGTATGTTTTAGTGGGCTATGTGTTTGAGGTCTCTTCAGAGACAAATGCTCAGACTTAAACATACATTCTTTGTTCTCAGTATGCTCAGTAGGAAGCTATGCATGTCCATATCAAGTGACAAAGGATCTGGAACACTTTTGTTTCTTGAGCCTTTCATTTATTAAGGATTTTTTTTTCCTCTAGTGGCATGGAACTTGCTGTGTAGACCAGGCTGACCTCAAACCTGCATGGATTCTCCTGATTGCTGTACTTATAGGTATCCACTCACTTCCACCTCACTGAGGATTTAAAATGCTCTCATCTTCCCTTCAAATTATGCATGCAAACATAGTTAGGGTGAGTCAGATTGATACAGGACTCTAGTCAGGCTTGGTATGACGTTAGGATGTATCATGGCTGTTGACCTGTAGTGACCAGCCAGCAGCACCTTGTTTGAACAAATTTGACATGTGTTCAGTGTGCATATGGAGAAGTGGCAGGAGCATTCTAAGTCTCATTTTATGGGGCTCAGGAAGTGGGGGTGCATTACCTTTGAAGGTGCCTATTCATGCTCCGTAAATCCTCTACATTGACTCTGTATGTTACCCCTGTAGCTCTGCTAGATTACCTCCATAGCATAGCTTAACTCTGCTAGTTATCCCCATCGCATAGTTAGCTCTGCTAGGTTACCCACGTGGCAAAGGTTACCTCTGGTTGGTAACCTCTATAACATAGGCCTTAGCACTGTGCTGGCTTGAATTATGTTGAAATTCATCAGTTTTCTTCCCTCTTCCTCTCCCGGATGGGAATGGGCAGCTGTCTTCCTGTGCTTGACTTGCTGCACCATGTAGTCCTTCTCACTCAGATTGGAATGAGGCAAGGGGCACAGAGGATGACCTTTAACCTCTGTGGTAAGTGCTATCTTGCTTCCTCAAACACTGTGGTGTTTCATGTGTCTGTTCCCTATCAGCTCCTCAGGGGAAGATTAATGGAGTTTCCCCTCCTCAAGAAGTGATGAGTGATAATCCTTTAGCTCTAAACAACAGTAGCTGAGTGTTTAGAAGGGACTCAACAGTGATCCCCCCCATACCCAGTTTGATCCTCAAATTCAATACTTATTCTTGGTAAAGGTTAAAGTGTCATTTTCTTACAGTTAATAAACCAAGAGTGGGATTTGGATTTATCATCATATCAGAAAAAAAGTTGATAGTTGTTGAAAGTTGAATATAATAAACCAAATTGAAGTGATTTTTATAAATGGTTCTTTTTATAAATCCATAAACATTCAAATAGGGAGCGGGTCTCAGGGCGGTGGCTGGGGAAGGGCTGGTGATTTTCTCCCAACAAACTCCAGTTTAGAAGTTATACAAGTGCTAGGAAAGCAAGAGTAGCAATTAGCACCAAGAGCAACCAGAAAGGCTTTATGAAGGGCCAGGCAGCCACTGCTGCTGTGGAGAGGAGTTGGCCATAGTTTAAATGCTCTTTCTCTGCCTGTATCATTAGTAACTACAGTGGGAAAACAAAAAAGCCAAACAACAGCAAAAACCCCTGGGCCTGGGCCCTGGCTCAGTCCGTAAAGACTTTGCCGTGTGAAAGGGGAGGATCTATGTCAACTCCCAACGACCACACAAAAAGTCACATAACACCAACCAGCCATCAGACCTGTGGGGCTCACCGATAGCCAGTCTAGAGAAACCGGCAAACTCCAGGTTCAGTGAGAGACCCTGCCTCAAAACGTAAGGTAGAGAGCTGAGGCAGGCAAGCGTAGGAGACTAGTTAGGCTGGGCCCACAAGGTCAGCTTAAAACCCACCAAATCTAATGTGCGAACTAACTTCTGTACTTGCAATGGGCCTATGATTGAGGGGTCTGAGAAGCCGCGTGTTTAAATCAGCACTCTTTGTTGTGGCCAAGAAGAGCTCCAGTCTGTTTCCCTCTTCCTGATGTAATGGACATTCCCTTACAAAAGCTTTGAAACTCATAGAGGTATTTAAAGGTGAAAAAAAATGTATAATTTTATTTTTCAAAGGAGTAATACATCTCAGTTACATTTAGCTACAGTACAAAGAACAATAAAATAGCACCTGAAAATTTGTAAGAAGTTGACAAGATTCTTGACTCCATCTTCCTTATTTTCTTTCTTCTTTGTTAACAACAACAAAACAAACAAACAAACAAAAACAAAATGGAGCCCCCATTCCCTACGTCTTCAGCTACTGCTCTACCAGCGGTCTGATTTTCATCCGAACAGCCCTGAGGGAATAATCTGCTCCTCTGAAGGGAATCCAGACCACCCCATTCTCTATCTCATAGGGGCTGTTGTTCCTGGGGTCATAGGTGCCCCCAGGGTAGTAAATGCCATTGAGGTTGGCAGCCTGACAGCTGTTGTACCACCAGCCTCCCCCGTAGACCTCTGCACAGCTCTCTTCCCATTGGTCTGCATCCCTGTCAAAGGTACTGAACTGCATGTTGTTGTGTGAGGTGTATTCTGCCCCCTCCTCCACAGAACCTTCCATCAGAGCATCTCCAGCAGTGCCATGGTAGGAGGAGACCTGCAGAGCATAGCCCTGAGCCTCAGAGCCTACCCGGAAGTGGTACTCTGCATAAGCCTGTTTCCCAGCCCAGTCCTCTAATTCAATCCTGAGGACAGAGGCCCTCAGAGTGAGTAAGTGGAGGAAGTCATTGCCTAGCCAGAATTCTCCTTCCCCCTTGTCATTCAGGCCGCCGAAACCTCTCTTGTAGTCTTGCCAGGTCCGGTTAAAATTCAGTGATCCATCCGTTCTTTGCTGGATCAAGAGCCATCCTCCCAAACTGGTCTCTTGATCGCAATAAACAGAAAAAATCTTACTGGATCCAGGAAGCTTGATACTGAAAATGCCACTTTGGGCACCTGAAGGATGTGTTTGGAGGACATCATCACAGTCTAAAAAAAAAATTAAGCTGGTTGGAAGAAGTTACTCTTATTTAACTTTGTAAAGAAAAGCATTGCCCAGATTAAAGGAGATAGACACTACCTGCCTACCTGCTTAAACTCTTCTTTTCCTCCTTCTCTCCCTCCCTCCCTCCTTCCCTTCCTCCCTCCCTCCCTTCCCTCCCTTCCCTCCCTCCCTTCCCTCCTTCCATCCCTCCTCCTATGGGAGAAAGATGCAGCTGCACTGAGAAATTTTAAGCAGGTAAAGGACACGTAAGTCTTCAAAGTGCCAACTTTCTGCAAAGGGATTTGAAATCTTACTTGCATATACGAATAGCAAATGGTCATCCAAGGTAGCTAAACATCCATCCATCAATACTAAGAGAACGAATGTTTAACCTGATCTAAATGTCAAGGGAGACTAAATTTAAGATTAGTGAGTTGGATGTCACAATAGCACACATTTTGAATGAATTCGGTCAAGCAGACTCAGAATTGAGTTTCAGAAGAATTTGTCCATTTTTAAAAATATATTTATTGAGAAACGACTGCACTGTTAGGCATTTGGGAATTACAGAGATAGACATATGGAAAGTCACTGCCCCCATGGAACGTACAGTCTAGCATGAAAAACTGACACCCCCCCCCAAAAAAAAGTATGATTTCAACAAGGCACAATAGAAGGTTAGGAGGAAGTGCAGCGTGCCTGGGCACGTCCCAGAAATGGTTAACTTGATCTGGGGGGTCAGGGGAACTTCCCGAAAGCTAAGTGTGGATACCTCTGGATGCACGCGATTTGGCACGGCCCCTCTTGGTGGTCCGAGTTTCTCCTTCATGGTGGGTTTCACTTCCTGCCTCATCTGCCATTTTGAAGGTCTTAGAGGTGACTTGTTTTCTGACAGTTGAGGTTTTACTACTGGAAGGAAGGTCAGGTACATGGAAGCGTGAGTCTGCTATGTCTGAAGAATCAGGGCCTGTAAACTCGGTCTTACTGACATATTCTTTGTAGTCGGATGAGAGTGAATCCAAGTGATGGTCAAAAAAAGCAGCTTGGTCGGGGAACCTTTGGGCAAATCTATCAAACCTGCCCCCAAAACTCTGGACCAAGCCTAATTCAACAGCATCACCACAGTCAGAGCCATCATCCGAGGTGACCACTTCCTTGACCACTTCTCGGCGACCATCAGAACCCGTAACAGTCTTGGTAATGGTTTTAGAGCATGAACGATGTACGGTACTTGTGCCAGTAGAGGTGACTTTCTCATTTCCAATCAGGAGCTCTTTATCTCCTTTAGAGGTGGTCACTTTACCTGTGTGATATTCTTCCTTTATTGCTGGGCTGCTACTTCCTGTGGATTCTGAAAAATCACCCCAGTCACGGTTGCTAGGCCTGGGGTTCCCAGAGACTGAGGGAGTTGGCCTAAACCCTCCAGGTCTAGAGCTTCCAGGACCCCCATGTCCATCAGACCCCATGGTCCCGGGGTTCCGATTCCCATCACTTCCAGGCCCGGAGCTCCCAGGACGCCAATACCCAGATCCACCAGATCCAGGGTTCCTGGGGTTTCCTGCCTCTGTCCCTGTTCCATATGTTGCAGAGCCTCCTGGAGAATCCCCGCGCGCATCTCCTCGTGAATTCCCACCCTTCCCGGGCCTCTCCAGCTCCATTCTCATCTGCCGCATTTCTGTTAATGCCTTCCACTCTGGAGGGGCCTCCTGAAGCTGGCTCTTGTAATTTCCGGGAACCAAGTCGGGAACTGGAACCATTTTTATTGCTGGCAAGTACTGCCTGTCTTCTGCAGGAAGCAAGTCTTTAGCAATGACCTGTTCAAGCTGCTTCTGCTGACCTTCATAGTCCCGTAGATCTATCTCACGGGCCACACCCCTGCTGCAGGACCCTTTGCAAGAGCGGATCTTGATATCGATGTCCACCTAAAGAACGGAAGACAGAGAAGCGAATGACGTCTATTGACGTTATTGGTTCCTGGAAACTGGGTTACTCTTTGGACATGGGTTTCACTTCTTTTGGCTATCCGAAAACGCAGTCCTACCCTTTTTCTTTGACTAACCATGGCATCCTCACTGGAAGCTGTGCAGGGCCAGGGAAGTTGTGCAGTGGGAGCTATTTGGATCCATATCCGAATTTGGATGGAGAAAGAGAAATGTGCAAATGCTTGTGAATGGAAGCCCTCCCTAAAGAGCCACTATGATGCTGGAGCCAAGATGTCCACACGTGGTGGGCAGGCCGGCAGAGTGTGTTCTTTTGAAACACACTCTCTGTTTACCCTTCAAGAATTTCCTTCACATCTCTGGACTTCTGTCTTCATCTCTGTGGTGGAGACACTTCTCTTTTGGGTAGATCATGGACTTGGTGGACACTCAGAAGACCAGTGTCTTCCTTTTCCTTCTTAGTCAAACACGAAGCAGTTGGGGCCAGGGCCTCCTACTTACCTCCAGGCGTTTCATGTCTATCAGCTGAGCCCTGACATTGCTCTGCAGAACTTGAATTTGTTGCGCTTTTTCTATGACTTTGCGCTTCAGGATCTCAATTCTGCGTCTCAGATCTTCTGACACTTGGCCATATGTGTTATCAAAGTCTGAAATAGAAAATGCAAGGTATTCAGGTGGCTGCAGACTGATTTGCTTATTAAAGCCCTGCTCCCAAAAGGAAATTGCTTATAAATATTTCCACACTTTATTCCTTTATAGTCTGTGTTCTGGATGTATAATCTACAAGTTTCAGGCTTAGTTAGATTGTTCCACACAAAAGTCATCCATGGGTATTAGTTACACTGTCCTACTCATGACTAGAAATCTAGAAATCCAAAAGAAAATACTTTGGAGTTTTAAAACTGAAGTTTGGTAAATAGTGAGCTTGATCACATCCAATTATTTGATTGTAACTTTACTCAAGGGACTTGAATCTATTATTAGATATTTCTGTTGAGGAGATTTTCATTCTACTTGGAACTTTGAAATAGTTTCTAAACATTTTGGACAATACCAGGGCCCAGCCACCCACCAACTAGTGCTGCACCATTGACATGAAACTGTTCAGTGTTTCATGAAGACAGAAGGAGGCAAACAGGCAAAGAAGGCCTCAAGAACTGGCACTTCCACCGACTTGCTCTCCATGTCCAGAGTGACTACAGTGCTTCCTAGCCCTGGTGAGTCCTAGGGAGAAGACTGAGCATGGTCCTGTATTTCAAATTACACACACATACACACACACACACACACACACACACACACACACACACGTGTGTATATATATATATATATATTTATATATATATATATATATATATATAAATATATATATATATATAATTGGCTCAACAGAATCTGGACCTGATGCCTGATGTCTAACTTGTGTCTTCGAGAAGCCCTTTGACCTCTGAGACTCCTTGCCTGTAGACCACAAGCAGAACGGCTGCTTGAATGGTCTGCCTCTCCTTATTTTCAGTATATGGGCTGTTAAAAAAAATCTAAGCTAACTTCTCTAACTTTGTGGAAATGACATTCACCTCCTTAAATTTCAGTGGTTTGGAATAAAATCACAGCAGCGGCAAGAAAACATTATCATTGGGGATTTTCGTTGCTGTCTTTGCTAGAAACTCTGAGCACTAAGTATGTCCTACTCACTGTTGGCATTGGCGAAGTCCCCTCTCAGATACTCCATAATATTCCTGGTCAGCGAATTAGAATCCTTGTTGTTCTTTTGAAAATCAAATAGTGAGTTTTTGAGCTTGTTTATTCTACTGGTAAAATCTTGATTGACCTCATCAATCAGCCCTTTCATCCTGCAGCCGGACGGGCACTTGTGGTTCTGAAAATGAAGGGGTGGGGGTTATATGAAAGGTCTATCTCTTAGCTCCCAGTAAGCTTTGTTAAAACAATCCCTGCAGCTTCCCCTCCCCAGCTCTCCCAAGTATCCACTGACTTAAAAGTACCTCTGAGGACTAGTTCAGAGGCCAGAGGGAAATTCCAGAATGAAGGTCCACTTAGCCTTTCATAAGGTTCTGGGAATTTTGAAATCCTACTATTCAGGCATCCCATTGTTTATCCCACCAGCGACCCGTGATAACTAGTCAATGCCTTAGGACTAGTTTTTTTTTTTTTTTTTTTTCCATTTTCTCTCTCTAATTTGGCATGTAAGGAGCTAGGTTCCCGTTAGATTATTTCCGATAGGGAAAGGTTTCCAGGACCCACCCAGTGAGCCTGTAGCTCTTTGTACCACAAGGAAGGACGCCCTGTTCACATGTCCTCTGCTTACCCAGTCATCATCAGAGCAGAAGGGCCAGTCTGCCTCTTTGCAGTGACTGGGCTGTTTCTCCATAACTCTTGGGCCACGCCCCTGTGCTCCTTCCGCTAAAAATTCGCCGCCATCGGTGTCTGAGGTCTTCAAGGGTTCATCCAAACATCCAAAAAGGAGCAGAGGCAACAATGTTAGCCATTATGATGCTGGTTATGGAGACATCGTGATGCTCACAAGTCCCGAGGAGGAAAAGGCGGAGGTCAAAGCCGCCAGCCTCCACAGCCAGCCTGTCAGTTTCTTACAGTCAAATGAAAATCCTACTTATTTTATGAAGTCATTATGAGAAGCAAAGGAGATAAAGGGTGTGAAGTTTTTTTTTTTTTTTAAACTGTGTTTGATGTTCAATAAGCACTTGCTATATGTCAGGGGTTTTAAACAAAAAATGATCTGGATTAACAAGATTAGTTAAATTTCATCTTTTTCCCCCCCTTTTGTGACCATACATGAAAAAATAGCTGAAAAATTCTAGTTCTTTCTCCTGTAAGTACTCTTTCTGTATGCGAAGATCTACACCCTCTTGTTCTTGTCCTCCTTCTTCTTCAGGTTTCTATGGTAACCTTTGGAGATGGTCCATGATTCAGACAAGCGTTTATCAAGGACACAAATGTAGGAAGCTAAAACTTGGCAGTGTTTTGTACTACAATCATGCAATTGTAGATTTTCATTCAAAATGAAAATAATAAACAGTTAAAGCAGTAGTCAGCAACTAGCAGTTTTTAAAGACCTTATTATTAGAAATACGGAGTTGAAAGTTCTCGGCTCTAAACCAAATGAACTATAAAACATTTTGTCCAAGAAGACTTTATAGTTTAATGGGTGGAGATGGCTTTTAGGCTTTCATTATTTCCACTCTGTATTACCAACTCACAAGGGTTTTACTGTCACTACTCTAGTTTGGGGAAGTTCATCCTTATAATTAGTCAACGCGGGCTCATTCTCATCGGTGAACATTCAAATAACCCTAATCATCATAATTAAAGAAACAAGTGGGATCCTTTTGTATAAGAAATATAATGGTAAATTCAATTGCATTTCAGAATAAAACAATGCAACAATAAAGCAGGCAGAAATTGAATATAATAATAGATAAGGAAAATAACAGACCTATGAATTATCCAGAAATATCACCTTTGCTGGTGATTTTAGTTTTATTCCCATAAAAAAAGTTTTCTTCTTTACTCACTGATAATCAAGATTTATGAATGGTGAGCCAAGAAGGCAAGTGAAATAATATGCACCCTGGGTAACTAATTAGGATGTCACTCAGTTCCTTGGACATAGTTGACTTGTTTCATAAATTAGAATGCTTCAGAAGCCTTATTGATGTAGGTTTCTTTCTTTTATATGTCTTTGGAGATTAATTTTAGAAATTATTACAGTATTTAGATGTTATCTAAAAAGAGCACAAATCATTCCAAAGAGCACAGTGTCTCACACCTTGAAAGTATATAACAAACAATATAACAAACTTCCAAACACTGCTAGTTTGGAAGACTGAATCTGACAGATGAATCAGCCTGAGTGGCAGATGTCAGGATCCTGTGAGAATGTGTTCACTGTGCCCCTATGGCCTTCCTCTTGACATCACATTACCCTGTGTACTTGCCAAGCCCATCTAGAAATTTGCCTCCATGGCCTGGTGTTCATGAAGTTAAGAAAAATATTAGAACGAAGACCTGGTACAGTAGTCTATCTAATATAATAGACCTGGTAGACTCCAAACTCAAAGCTCCTTGTAGGAGAAATACTAGAGAATGAGATAAGAGAAACCACATACCCAGACCGTGCTGGCCACACTCAGGATGAGGCAAGCGACCTTCAGGGAAAGCATCTTCTCTTCGTCTGAGGATGGCTCACGAGGAGCACTGCAGCTGAAAGAGAGGAGGACTGACTTTGCTCATAGCTCCCATCCTACTTAAATCTGCAGGATGCTGAGTTAATCATCACCTTTGTCCTAGTCAAAGGGCCAAAGCTCACACTGCATCCTTTGCTCTCACCACAGTGTTGGTATCCCAGAAATTCTTGCTCAATTCTCTGTAGCTTGTTTGCTACTGATAAGTTGTTGCAGTTGGGGGAAGAGTCCACGTTCCAGGAAGTGGAGGACTTTGAGGATACAAAGATGAAGGAATGGGGGACTTTGAGGATACAAAGATGAACCGTTTCCACCCCTGAAGAGGGAGGGAGGGTTGCTAGGGCATTCTGGCTATCACTTCTATGAAGCAGAGATTTGACCAGTGATATTTGACTTTGTGTAGGATTCAGAGTCCATCCAACTTTCAAAATGACTTGAAAGCCTACAGAAAGCTTATGTTAAACGGAAGATTTTCCTCCACTCCAGTGTCAAAGTAGCAGCCACTGGTGTCCAACACCTACATCCACAATCCTAGCTCCAGTTTCCTGGCTCTGTGCTCTTAGGAAGTTTACTTTTCATCCTTGTGAATCAGTGTCCTCAATTAAAGAATGTGGGCAATGACAACCTACCACACATGTTAATAAACAGATGGGTGAATTATTTCAAGGCTTTCAGAGTAGTAGTTGACACCACTGTCTGGTAGTAAGTGGTAGCCATTACTAGAGAACAGAAAGGCTGCGGAAAGTGTTTTCGTCCCTCAGTCTGGCTTTGGGCGTAGACTCTGTTTGTTCTTCACCTCCACGTCCAGATCTCCTGGGCTCAGTGAAACTGCTGTATGACCCACCCACCCACTTCTATCCCACCCTCCCCCACCCCCCACCAAAGAGCAATAGCTGGATCTTAAACAGAATATTTCTGCATTATTCACAATTCCACCCTAGGGAAACAGTAATACCCCTCAATGGATGAATGGATAAAGAAAAGGGCAAATGCAAGAGATTATTGTTCAGCCTGTGAAAAGAAGAAAATCTTGCCTTTGGGGAAATATCAATTAGCCTGGAGGACATCATGCTAAGTGAAAGAAACTAAACAGAAAGATACAATTTCACTTCTGTGTGAAACCCAAAATGGGGAACTCAGAGACACAGAACACAGTATTGGTTGCTGGGAGATGAAAACTGAGGGAAATAGGAAAAGAAGAAAAGAAAAAGCTAATCAAATGAGGTGATACATATGCTAATTAGCTCAAAGGGGGTTATTTCACATCAAACAAATATAACTTTTACATATCAGTCGTGATTCAATAACGTTAAGAGACGCCTTTGACTTAAGTTTGTTATATTTAGTAATTAAAAACTGAGAGCGACTAGTTAAATTTGAATCTCAGACAGACAACCAGTATATCTTAGTGTATGTGCGTCTTCTGTGATGTTTGGAATATACCTATACTAGAATGTTGTTGTTGTACATGTGAAATTCAAACCTCACGGGGTATCCCATTAGCTGGCAACCAGCTCTACTTTGTCTGAATCTGCTTTCTCTGTGAAGCCACTCTGGTAACAGCAGTCACCGATGTTTAGTGAGTGCTTACTGAACACCCACATGTTTGCCATGTTCTTCATGTTCCACATGTTCCACAGGGTCCTGATTTAATACTCAAATGTGGTCCCTTGTCTGTCTATTTTTTTTTTAGATCAGTCATCACTAGTGCTCTGTATCATTGCAGGGATATTACCTGTCTCTTCTACTAGATCAGAAAATGAAAAATTGAACTATTTTGCTTGTCCTTATAGTCTCTCGAAAAGGTACAGATCCTCATTGAGCAAGCAAGCAAGCATGGATGCGTTCCTCTGATGCAAACAGAGCAGCTTAGACATGTGGAGCTTGCTACAGACAGATCAAAGCTCTCGTCAAGGCAATGTCCATCTACTCAGAGGCGAGTTCCTCAGCTTTGGAAAGACAGCTTCAGAGCTCAGAGAAAGCCCTAGAGCCCATTGAGACTCCAGACAACAGTGGTAAACGTTCACCCACAGACACTGTACCATCAACCTGTCAGGCATGGATAGGAACCCCCCCCACACAATTTTTTCCCCCCTGGGCCTGCAGGAAGTTCTTTTTAGGTAAATGGACAGACCATAATCTTCTTGAAAGTAAACCAAGAGAGACAATGTTATCGAAAGCCACCATTGTGGAGCCCGTAGAAGCATTTCCAAGGATGTCCACCTGAGAACAGTGCCCTTGCTGTTCCATGGTCCTCTAGAGTGTCTGTATAATCTCACTTTCTAACTCTATCATCCTCCCCTTCTCCCTCACCCTCTCCCCTTCCCCTCTTCACCCCCCCGCCCCCCGCCTCCTTTCCCTCTTCCTTCTCTGAGCTCTTCACCCGAGGAGCAGCCACCCTGAAGTGCTTTTGCACAGCCCTGCTTTGCTTTTCCCCATGGTACTTATCAACCTAGGCAATGGAGCAGCACCAGATGGTGGAGAGCGATACCAGACAATCGCAACACGATCCTTAGAAATGGCACCTTTAATTTGTTCTAAAAGGTCCGAGAGTCTGTAATCAAAAGCTCCCTATTTTCTCTCTAGTGCGAGGTTCTTCCAGTAAGCACTTGTGTGGGCATCCTTGACCTGGTTCTTTATTATTCGGGGGTGGCTTTCTACCTTGTGACACCTCCTGTGCCGTGCACCTCACGCAGGTTCACAGGGTACAAACAATTCAACAGTCATCATTTTCAAAGAGTATGTGACAAGAAGGAGAGTTTTCTAACTGCAGAAAAAAAAATCAGTAAAATTTAAAGAAATTTTCTGTGGTATAATTCTAATGGCTTACCCCCTAGGAATTCATAATGTTTTTCTTAGCCCCGTGGGGATATTGTTAGATATCTTCTTACAGCTGATATCATTCTACCAGTTACAAATAACAAAAACAAAAATTTACAAGTTTGATGGGAATTCATATCCTGCATCATAAAAATCCATATGAACATGTACATTTACTTTTCCCTAATAACAAGAAGTACTGGAACTTAAGCAGGAGATACTTGGTTAAAACAATAATTAAACACACAACTGGAAAGGATAAAACACTTCCTGTTGTCGGACTGACCATAAGCAGGAGATTTTGGCTCCTGTGACCAAGTTTACATGACCTCTGCCTGGGTTTTCTGACAGTGGTTGGGCTCTAGCAAGTCTCCTTAGTCTTTACTTAGGAGACCCTGTCAGCCGTGCTCAGCTCCATGCCCTTGTTTGATGTGCCCTTCCTGGATTTCTCAGTTATTACAAAAGTTTGATTTTTGCCTAGCTATTTACCGCAAAGGGCCAATGCGTTACAACGATCCCTGTGGGAGTGATTAATGAGGAATTTGTTTTAGAACCTGTCAATGCTCCCATAGGCTCTGAAGCCCTCTTAAGGCCTGGACAGGCACTGCAAGCATAGGGTGCACAGAAAGACATGAAGGCAAAATTCATCCACTTGAAATATAAATAAAGACCAAAGTAAATACAGCCATCCTATGAATATTCAGTTGACACATTAATTCAGACACCATGACTTCATTTCAAACATTCATTCTCAGTTTGTTATAGCAAGCAAACTCTTCCTGTGTTGCTGGGTAAAGATGAACACAGAAAGCCTACCAGTTGTGAACATATTACAGTGAAATGTGAAGAAACAGTATCTACAAGACTCTTAGCAGTTTCCCAAGAAAGGAATTACACGCAAAAGGAGGTAATGCTAATTGCTGAGGTCCATCATTTTTGTTTGTTATGTGATGCTGGGGACAGCCTAGCGTATTCTCAACACACATTCTACCATGAAGGTATGGCCTCAGTTGGGGACCCAGTTTTAAAGGGTTGTTTGATCTGGTCTCACCAATTTGTAAAAGTGTTGTATCTGGATAAAAATTCAGCAGCAACAACAAAAATACTGAGAAATACCACAGAGAGACCTACATGGAAGACATTTTCCAACATTCCTGGCCAGGACACAAAACTAGATTCCTCTAAATGAAAAAAAAAAAAAAAAGTAAAACCTGCAGAACAAAAGTAAGAAAGGAAATGTGGTACCCTGGGGCATCTGCAGGTATGGTGGCACACACAGGTAATTCCAGCACTCATGAGGTGGAGGCCGGAGGATTAGATTATCCTCGGCTACATAGTCAGTTTGAAGCCAGCCTAGGCTACATGAGACCCTGCCTCAAAAAAATTGTTTTAAATTTGTATTTCCAAACTTAATATCAGATTCAAAGCCATGCGGTAATGCTAATCTTTTCAGTGAGAAGCAACTCAGTTTCCGCCATTTATTGGGACAATTTCCTACCTTCTCTCATGTGACCCTAACCACAGCTTTGCAATGTAAAGAAAACAAATGAGGAGGAAAAACATCTCCAGTCCAAAGTCTCCTCAATGTTAGTGTTTTCTTTTTCTTTTGTAACATTTTAACTATGTGTCCTGGATAATTCCAGAGTGGAATCTGCCCTACCATGTTTACTTAAGGAGAGTCACCACCCAGACTTAGGATGAGTTTCCTCCACTTGCCAGTAAGAGAAAAATCAAGTGATGACCTGGCTGGTAGGAGCCAGTGCCAAAGACCTGGTGTCTAGATTTGAAGGACACAGTTGTGACTCAGCTTGTCGATTTGAGTGAATGCCACAATCCTGCAACTCACCACACTTTCTGCCTCCAGTGTTTCCCAGGTGAGCCAGAGTTCCGCCCTGTGCCAGCAGCCTTCCCAGAAGGCTGTCCCGATGGCTCAGATGGGTGGACCTGTGACACCTCACAATAATCCAATCACGGTTGCGGTGCCATGGACCAAAGCTCATGCTTACAAAGCCAGTAAGTATTCATTTACATTTGGCCTGAGTTTTCTTTGTTGTTGTTTGTTTCCTTCTTAAAGGAAATAACAGTCAACAGGCCTCTGCTACATAACTCATACTGGAGAGTGATTATGAGTTGTGTTCACTTTGTGGGGTGGACTAATTCAGCAACAATCCCCTTCCCCAAGATAATTGGCCAAACTTTGCCTTCCCCCAAATCAAGATCATCAAGGCCATGTCTTTGGATCATAGTGCGGCATTTAAATAGTAATTTAAAAATATTTGAAAAATTTACAAGTTTGGAAATAAATAATATTTACTTTATAACTCCTGGACTCAAAAGGAAGCTGAGGGAAATTATAAAGCCTTCAACTTGGAGAAAGATCTTAAGAGAACAACAAAGTTACTGGGCAAAGGGTGTGTGTAGCTGCAGGCTTGAACTCTCTTGGGCTATGCAAGACCCTGGGTTGGATGTTCACAGCACCAAAAAGAAAAAGAAAAGAAAAGGAAGGAAAGAGAACGGGGCGGAGGGAGGAAAGGGAAAAGTAGACCAACAAAGATGTTAGAGATTCTCAAACTGCTTGTGATAAACATTTCTTATTAAAATTCTACTCAATTATAGATGTATTAGTTTACAAAATGCAGTGGAAACAAATTACCAGATAAGTAAAAAATTTTAAAGCGACACAAAACAGCTGGCACACACCTTTTTTTAAGATTTAAAAAAATTTATTCTTTGTGTCTTTCACATCATGCATCCTGCTCCCACCCCTCTCCTGTATCCTCACATCCACCCTCTGCCCCTGCAACCTCCCCCACAAAATAAAACAAAATAAAGTTTAAGATAAAAAAAATGAAAATAAAAGAAAGGAAGAAAGGGAAAATCTTGTCATAGAAGCTGCAGCGTGACACAGTGAGTCACACAGAAAACACATTTATCCGTACATCTTTACATGCAGGCGTTCATGCAGGCGTTCGTTGCAAATAATCATTGGTCTTGTTCCAGGCCCTGGTCTCTTCTACACTATAGACACTGGGCCCTCACTGGGACTTTTCCTGGGCATCTAGTTGCTTGTCCTGTGTCCTGGAGAGCCTGTAGTCCTTGGTCTTCAGACCCCACCCCCGCCTGTGCTCCAGCAGATCACAGATAGGGCGGGTGTTGCGGTAAGCCAACACTTAACCCTGGTTCTGGGCCTGGGCAGTTGCAGGGTTGGTCAGCTCTCCAGCTCTCCCCTGTCTTCACCACCAGGGTGAGTTTTCCAGCATTGCCCCAGCTAGTTCACCTTTGCATCGATGACCAAGGGGTGAGGGTCGGCTCTCCCACACCTACACCTCCAGGACCAGCTGTTCTGAGTTGCCCAGTCCACACTCTCCTGAGTGTGGCAGCTAATAAGTGCATGGGCAGCTCTCCCACTCTGCCCTTATGACCTCAGGGCCCCCTCTCCACCTGAGGTGGGGAGTGGGGGTGGAGCGATATCCGCCCCCCCATACCACCATATGACAGATGAGTAATGGGGACAGTTCTCCCATCTGCCGCAGGCCTTGATGGGTGGGTGGGTGGGGATATCTCTCCCTTGCCCATGCTGTGGCACACATCTTTAATTCCCAGCACTTGAGAGAGGCAGATCTCTGACTACGAGGCCAGCCTGGTCTACAGAGTGAGTTCCAGGAAAGCCAGGCTACACAGAGAAACCCTGTCTCAAAAAAACACAGCAGCAACAAAAAACCAAAACAAAACAAAAGAACAGCAAAAAAAGCTACATAAAACCTAGGCCCCATTTTTTTTTCTAGATCCAAAAGGTGAAAACACTTCAATAAATACAAAGCTAAGCAAACAAAGTATGGACAAAATTTTCTTCAACATGAAAATCCTAGATTTTTGTATTTAATGCAGACTAGTAACAGGTAAGTTGAGGCTCAGTCTCAATAACACTGATTTATAGAAAAACATCATTTAACTTAAAACAGTATACACATACATTCTATGATAAGCAAAAAAGCAAGTAGGTAAAGTTGCATTTGTTAGACTTAACTACACTGACTGCTCAGTAAGGGGAAGATGGGAAGGAAAGGAAATCTGAATAAATAATAATTAATAAATATGGAGACTGATTCAGCATAGACCAAAAGGAATGGTGCATGAGGAATACGCGTCTCTCAGCTCCTGCCTCCCATGGTGAGCACATTGCAAAGAGGCACGGAGTATAGTCCCTTTGCACTCAGTATTTTTCATTCACTTTGACTATCTTACTATCTTTGACATTTAATTTTAATATTTGCACCTCACTCTATTTTTAACACTGCCCCCATGTGTGTATATGATCATATGAGTGAGGGTAGTGTACATATGATTGGGTGTATGTGTGGAGGTCAGAGGACGACAGCCTTTGGTGTTGGTCTTAACCTCCTACATTATATGAGACAGGCTCTCACACTCTATAGGCTGGCTGGCCCAGGAGCAGGCTGAACTGCACTTCTGCCTCTTACCTCCCCACAGCCCCAATTACAGCTAGGTACCAGTGAGTCTGCCTTCATATTTGTTCTGGAGACGCAGACAGTGAGTGAATGCTTTACCCACCAAGTCATCAATCAGCCTCCCTCATTCTTCCCAAGCTTCATCAAACAGACAAGGAATTATTAGCTAGACATCCTTCCTAGAGCTTAATGTGCCCTTAAGTTTTTCACATCTACCATCTGAATAAACCAAAGAATCTACTGCAGAAATACCTTCGGTAATTCACGCTGACATAAGTCAAAGAGAGAGAATTTAAGGCCTCACGAAGCTCTCAGATGCGCAGTCTACCCTTACATTTCTCCCTCCTCTTCCTCCTCCTTCTTTCCCCTTCCTCTTTTGTCTCTCCTCACTCCTTTTTCCCCCCTCGAGATATTTTTTTTTTGAGGCAGTGGTCTGTTTCATAGCCCAGGCTGATCTTGAACTCATGAGCCTCCTGTCTTAGCCTCCGAAGTGCTAAGATTATAGCTATGGCTCACCACACCTGGCTAGTGTAACTTTTCAATCCCCACTCACCTTCAACACCCCACACCCCTGAAACTTGCTCCTAAAGCACATCTGCAGGAAAAGGACTGGGGAAGGTATATTTTAAACCATGGCGTTTGGCCAATGAGTAATTATTCTTGCCTGTAAACACAAGACCTCTTCCTTACAGTTGTATGGATTGAAGCCATGGAAACAAGACTTTCTTTTTTCAGGGGGAGGTGTAGATTCTGGGGATGGAACCCAGTGTGTCACACATGCTAGCAAACACTCAACCACTGTCCTGGGCCTCTAGTCCATCTGGAGATATGGGGTGGGACCTTGGGACCTGGCATGTAGCCTCCCCGTTTTGAGGCTTCCTGGTACTCAGAGGAGTAAAGGAGAGAGATGAGCAATAGTTATCAGTGATTCTGAGCTGCAGAGAGAGGCTTCATATCTGTACAAGGCCCCAAACTCTTAAATGCACATAAGTTTCATTGTTGTTGATTTATCAAGACAATTGCTTGAACTTTTCCATTATTTGCAGCGACATGATCTAATTGAGTCTAGAAGTATTTCTCATGCCTTGTTTCTGAAACTGTAATCCTCAGGATTCACCAGTAGATATTAATAACCAAATAAGCATAACATTGAAATTAATCCATTTTCTGTGACTCATTGGATTTCAAAATGAACCGTAAAATTAATATGAGCTTATTCTAGCAAGTCAAGCAATGTAGTGATATCATTACCAAATATTTTTCAATGGGGAGTCATGAGAATCAGGAAATGAACAAATTTGGAAAGAAATTGTGCAAAGTAAGACTATCCAAAGCTAAAACTGAGGATTTCAGCACAAGCCGATCTTTTCATGATACAAGTCAAGCATTCAGCATAGTAACTTGTTGCAAGTTTCCCAGCCTTGGCTGATCCTTAAAAGCTCCCAGGATCTCAATATCCCTCACTCAGAACGAGTAAATGGCGCTCCTTCTGTTCATCTTCTTGCACACCTTTGAGATGGGCAGTTTGCCCCCTCAACTTTCTGCTCTGGATGGCAGTTCTGAGATATTGGCTACATGTGCTTGGAGCAAAGGTTCTTCTAGAAGAATCCCCCAATAGCTTGCTCTAGTAGAGTGTATTTGGCCTACGATGTACCTTTGCTCTATGCCTGGGACTCTGTGACTTCTGCTTATGTTCCCACATCACGTGGTTGCTGCATCTGTCACCCTGAGCTGCTGTATTCTGGGCATCTCACACCCCTTGGAGGGCAGGAGCCAAGGCTTTTGTTTCCCCTCCATTCCCCTTGGCTCAGATCCTCTGTGTAGCATACCATGTAAACTTAGCGACCAACACTGATGGAAGAAAAGGGATGCTTTCCAAGGTCAATAAAAGGCACCAAATATCTCAGCTTAGGAAACAAAATGTTTATTGAAATGCATGTAGAAAAATTATTGCCAGCATAAAACTGCTAATGGAGTTTTCAACATGGATTCCGTTAACTCTTAAAATGAAGTGAGGCTTTGAAAGTCCATTGTCCCATAAGAAAAATATTATATTTCTCTGCGGATAAAGTCCTTTAAAAAAGCAAATCAGCTTTGAAATGTTCTTTAAACGTCTCCAGCCTATGAATATATAATAAAACAAAAGAGATATTAAAAAACATAACTGTTTTTGTTTAATAAAGAATTAAATATGATGTAGAGGTAAGAGGAAAATTATACATGTGAAGTTCTAAAATTTTCTCTTATTTCATTAGTATACACTAAAATACTTAAGAAATAATAAAAACAACAAAAACAGTAATTACAGTTGATCATAAAATAAAACAGTAGTTTGACTTTTAATATTTAGAGCAAAGATCAAACAAAATGTTGTCTCCTCAAGTAAATAATTTTTTAACAGCTCTGATTCCAGTAAGTTAGAAATACAGTCCAAAGTGGATTTTCATTTCCATTTAGGGCTATAAGTGTCATTCTAAGAAAAACTAAACTTAATAAACAGAATAAGAGTATGTGGAAGAAAACTTGAGGAAATCGTTGGAACTTCGTACAGGCTAATAGAAGCTAATAGTTAACCCTTTATATATATATATATATATATATATATATATATATATATATATATATATATATGTTTTAAGCCTTCTAGGCAGATGACTTATTGGTATTCAATGTCAACTTCATGCTCCACGCTGACCTGTTTGGATGCCCCCATGTGCTGCTGCTGTCCTTCTCCAATGGAGAGTCTGTTGAAGGGGATTATCTTCATGGTGGTTTCCTTCATGGAATACCAGCGGGTTTTCCACGTGGCCCAAATAATGCCATTGTCATAGCCATTAGGAGTAGATGACTTTGAGTAAGTACCACCTGCAATGAGTCAGAGTTGCATGTATCTTTATCCTTACATTTCCTTACATCAGAGTCCATTAGAATCATTATGAACTTTTTCGCATTTCCTCCTAACCGAAAACATCCCTAGAGATCTAAAAAGCAATAAGCTGTTTTTGTGATCACATACATACTTCAAGTTTATCCATTATCATCAGGGCTGGAACTCCTCTATCTGTTTCTCTCTGTCTCTCTCTGTCTCTCTCTGTTTCTCTCTGTCTCTGTCTCTGTCTCTCTCTCTCTCTCTCTCTCCTCTCTCTCTCTCCTCTCTCTCAGCTATTGGAGACAATCTTTCTGCATTCAGGTCACTATGGTAGGAGTCACAAGTTCCTGATCAGGTGGTCTGAAATTGTATGAGAGCATAATCTTCTGGTTAATAGAAGATGCTATCAGAAGGGCTTTAGAAAATATCTCTAGGAAGTTGTTCTATATCACCGTGCAGTTTCTCGGCAGTAGGTGAGACTGTATTCTAATTTCTTAAAAGATCTTTTAGTCTCCCTGGTGTCTCTTCATTCAAAACTGCTAGGTGGTCAGTGAAATCAGTGTTCTAAACCCTTCCAGCCTTACAGAAACCATTGCCTCCCCAGGTTCAAACAAGTGTCTACAATCCCCAAGCAAGACCCTTCCACTCAAGCTTTTATGAATCTTTGCTCTTACTAGTACTTCTTTGCCTTTTTTTTTTTTTTTTGGTTTTTCGAGACAGGGTTTCTCTGTGTAGCTTTGCGCCTTTCCTGGAACTCACTTGGTAGCCCAGGCTGGCCTCGAACTCACAGAGATCCGCCTGGCTCTGCCTCCCTAGTGCTGGGATTAAAGGCGTGTGCCACCACCGCCCGGCTTTCTTTGCCTTTTATATGATTTCTCCTGACATATATTCACTGCCCATTGCAGTTCATGAACACAGCTGAGTCAGGTTAATGTGTTCACAAGCATAGATATGGTAATGCTAGTTCATCTATGTCATATACACGGTAGGTCTAAAGGAGACACCACTGCCCTAAATCCCAACTCAGACAATGAGAGTTTCAGCAAATAACAAAACACTGATATCTCCCAGGAGTGGGAAGGACTATAAAGGTGACCACTGTAGGCAAAAGCTTAATATTATTTAAGATAATGCTAGTTGGATAAATACTGTTATCCCATTCTGATTTCAAATAAAGAGCTATAAAATAAAAACCACATTGTGTTTATTATAATTCTTCATCTCTCTGCTTCCATTTATCACCTTCCATTAAATGTCTATTACACACTGCTCAAAACTGAAGAAAAAATACCTTGGTAATAAATTCCATTGAGGTGGCCAGCATGACACTTGTTCATCCACCAACCAGATCCATCCTGTTCAGCACAGTTGCCTTCAAACTTATCGTTGTCATTGTCCCAGGTACTGAACTGCATGCCATTGTGGGACGTGAAAAACTTGTCACTGGGATCATCACCAAAAATCATAGCCATCAAAGGCATCCCCAGCATCTCCACCAATGAAGTAGGCATAGGTCAGGCGGTATTTGTCAGCTTCAGGACCCACCCTGAACATGGCATAGTCTGCAGTGCTGTGAGGATGGAATGGAGAGAATACACCTTGAGTCACGAGGCCAAGATAGACAAACGGAGTGAAGTTTTCTGCAAATATAGGCAATCCCTGTGGTGCACCAGTCCCGAGCACATCCTCATCACCCAGGATGGATCTAAAAGCCTTCTGTGAATCCCAGAAAAACTAAAAACTATGTACTTGCTTTTTAATTACAGAATCTTACTATCAAATGAAAACATTTGGTAAATCTAATTATTTCACCTCTCATTTAACTTTTGTTATCATTACACACACATTATCATAGGTCACAAAAATGAGCTCCGATGAGTGAACTCAGCCTAGGAAGGCTGGAGATCAGCACAGGAATCAATTGATTTTAAGGTGGTCCACAGTTTGGCAGAATGAATAGTCATGATGTGAGCAGGGAATCTGAATGCTTTAACTTCATGCTCAATTTCTGGTTCACATTTAACACCCCATAGAAATCACTCTGAATGTTCCCAAATACGAGAATTGTATGGGGGCATTCGGATCCATACTGGGGAGACCTAGAGCCTAGCTGGCTCTTCAGGCTGTCCAAGGACCAAATGTCCTCCTAGGGAAGAGCCTGGATACAAATGTTGCACTTGTCTGGATGTTTTGCCGCTGGTCCATTGCCAGTTGCAAAGGGTCCATTAAAGTCCCTCCCACACCCTACCTGGTTCTGCCGTTCCAGTCTTTGAGCTGTATTCTCAGCGTGTACGGGATTGTGGACTGCATGCTTATCAAATGAATCTTCTCGTTTCCCAACCAAAACTCCGTGGTGCCGGTAGGAGACAGGTGTCCGAATCCTTCTTTGTACTGAATCCAGTTCTTCTTGAAGTCCACACTGCCATCAAGCCTCTAGTTGTGCAACAGTGTGGGCAAGAGGAGAGGACAGGTGATTGATTGGTGCATATAAAGAAACAACATTCAAAATGTGGAGGCTAGGGTTCTGCCACCGGCCAGCTAACTGACCCCGTGGAAGCCACCTCCATTTCATCACCTACCAAACAGAATGATGGTGCTCTGAGGAGTGTAAACATTACACACACACACACACACACACACACACACACACACACACACACACACATACACGAGCATGCGTGCACATTAGTGAAAGGGATATTTTTCTTGTTATTTTTAGTTTAGTTTTTGTTTTAATTGTACGTTTTTGGGAGACCCACAGAAGTCTTCAGAACTCACACTTGGTACTACAGTGCACTGCTCAATCACACCCCAAACAACCCTGCAGGGGATGCTGTAAGGATGGCAGGAACCATACAAGGTAAAAAACAAAAACAGGCCGGGCGGTGGTGGCGCACGCCTTTAATCCCAGCACTCGGGAGGCAGAGGCAGGTGGATCTCTATGAGTTCGAGGCCAGCCTGGTCTCCAAAGTGAGTTCCAGGAAAGGCGCAAAGCTACACAGAGAAACCCTGTCTCAAAAAAACAAAAACAAAAACAAAAACAAAACAAAAAAAAACAAAAAAAAAAAGCAAACAAACAACAAAACCCCCCAAAGAACAGTTTTGCAGTGCACACCAGGCAGGCAGATGCCCAAAAAGGGCTTTGTTGTAAGCCACCCAATTTTATCCCGTGAGAGGCTTTGGATTGTTGTTAATGGCCAGCCTTAGCTCTTGATCTGAGGAAAGAGGCCTCTTTCATTCCTTGTCACTAAAGGACTTTGCTTACGTGACCATATAACGTGTAACAGCAGAGTCAGAACAGTGTTGCATCAAAACATAGCAAAGCTAGGATGCTGACTTCGAACCCTGCCCGTTACTCATTACTTAGGTGGTCTCAGGCCTCAGTGTCTCTTCTACAAGTTAAGGTGAGAATAGTGTTCGCCCCAAAGAGGCTATGGTGAGAGTTATGTGGGCTAATTTTCACAGGGTGCTTAGAGAAGTGTCTAGAGCAACGTGGACCCTTTATTTATTATATATGTGGGCAGAGGCGCCTTACCTTCTGCAACACAGTCCATCCATTTCCAGTTCCATCGATTTCACAGTATACTAAGAACTGCTGTTTGGATTTCAAAGGCCGAATGAAGTAAAGTCCACTTTCTTTGGCACCCTTGTTGGCAATTTCCTGACAATCTGATGAAGAAAAAGCAAATAAAACTGCTTGAAGTCCAGGTCGGGAGTTAACAGGTTCAGCCGCCTCCCTAGCCTTTCCTACCACCCTTCCTCCCAAATTAGTGATTAGTGGGCAAGAACACTGTGGGCAGCTGGAATCCTTAGATTTAAGGTCTGGTACTTTCCAAACTTGCTACACATTGCAAGATGCACAACTGCTTTCGTTTTGGCTGGTTGCTTTGCCGACGCCGGCCCCGGGTAAGTTTTCCCATACCTTTGCCAGTTGTGTCATGGATTTGCACGGTGTCCTTGCAAGGCTCCTGGCACTGAGCCTCCAGCTGGGCCACCTTCTGCTTCAGGTTCGCGATCTTCTGGGCATTTGAATTATAGATTTCCTGCAAATACCTAGAAACAGGGCAATGCAGTCAGAGGGGGTGAGCACTCCTTCCAGAAACACGTGTTTTCTCTGTGTTTAGAAAATGTTGCTGTCTTCCCTCGAAGCACTCCTTTGCGATAAATTACTTCATTCTTGGAAAACTTGCAAAATTTCCAACTCTAAAATTAAATGGAAGCTTTTGGGGAAAAGAAAAATAAAATCCCAATCCATTTCAACAGGAGGGTAATTGGGACTTGGATGGGGCAGGCGGTCTCAACTTTGAACACAAATAACAAAGTCCTTGTCAATAAACAAAGGTCACTGTAGGTGGCTTTTCTGACTTTTTCCTTTTCTCTGAGGGGACTCAGGTAATAACGTGTGGATGGTAGGCCTGGTTAAGCAGTAGCTCACATGGGCCATCCAGGGCTTTCCATCTGTTCTCTAACTTAAACGGGAAAGGTACCTGGGACACTTTACATTCAGCAGTAGGTAGACCACCTTGGGAAAGGGAGAGTTTTGCTTGGGTCATTCCTCACATGGTTGCTTATAAATATTCAGACATGACGGACAACAATGCATAAACCACTGCGTCTGCCTTTGAAGTCAAGAGGAGGGACAATTGGTTGGACCACTTTGTTCCTTTGTTCTAGAAAATTTCTCACGATGCTTTCCTTCTACTGGAACGATGAACAGAGGTCATGGAAATTATAATGATAAAGACAGCAGCCAGAGGAGAAATAGGTTTGAGGCCATGTCTCCCCGTCTACCATGCAGTGCAGTTTCCAACAACGGTGCTGTGAGCTCAGTTTGGGGGAACCAGGGAAAGGAGTTAACACTGCACCCGAGAGTCCATCCCCAAGTCCTGAGGAGCTAGAAGGATGGGGACAAGGTACGGTGGCAGCCCCACAGACTGTGGGCAAGCAGCTCCAGGACACTCACTTTCTATTCCACCTTTGACATGATTTGCTACAGAAGCCAAGACCCTTCTTCCGTCTCTGTTTTCTGATTTCTAATGTTGATTTGGTGACATATTTGTGAAGAAGGATTGTATTTCCACAAGTTTTACATCGTAAGGGGATGGAGGTCATTCAGGCAAACAGGGCCAGGATGGCATTTGAAGACATCTATAATAACCTTTCTCCACCATTGTTATTTTTTTTTTTTAATTATGAGCTGGTACAACTGATTTTGTACTTAAAGCTCCTAGATCTACTGGGTTCATGACAATTTGATATTTTAAATGAAAAATGCATTCCAATATCACTTTCTGTGAAATGTGGAATAATTCAGTAAAATCTCAATCTGCTTTGACACTTACTGAATACTTGTCTCATGTGTCAATATCAGCGCTTCATATTTCATAATGTCTTCTGTCATCTTCTTAGACTTCTGAGTGGCACCCTCAACCACATCTGTAATATAGGGGTCAGAGAAAAGTCACTTAAGCAAATAGCACAACGCAAAGCATTAAAGTTAATTCCTCAGTGGGCTTTCTCACTTGGCCTTGGGGGTTGGTCAGGGTTGTAGTAAACTTGTATGGCTTTGATCAGTTCTTTGGCTTCCGTGGTTCTGTTTTCAGCCCCATTTAAGATGTCTTCCAGAGCCTTGAGGTCATTGTCCACGTCTGTTTGGTAAGAGGTCAGAAAGTCTGCGATGCCACAGGTGGTTGGGCAGTAACTACCCTGCAAGTCAATAAGGAGGCAACTGAACACCCTGAAAAGAGAAGTCTTAAATCTTATCTATCCATAAATGTTAAATCATTTTCCAAAAGCTTAAGATACCAACTGGAATATGAAAGAACTGCCTTTTTTCCCCATCCTTATCTAGTTCCAAGAAAGGGGTGACATAGAAACTACTTACGAATCTCTCGTCTAAGATGCAACAGTTATCTCTGGTAGCAATGTACTGTGGGAGAAAAACACAGAATTTTGCTAGTGGCTCAGATCATTTCTCATTTTTGCATTTAAAACAATATGGCTCCTGAGGGGTGCTTACCGCCAGTGCCGTTGGAGACAGCAGTAAAAGCGTGCAGCAGAGAATGAAACTCCGGGGCTGCATGGACCAACTCATGATGTCTAGGTGACCTGGCATTCCAGCCCCTCACGGCCAGCACTGTGACCTCTCGGGCTCTCCTTGGTCCTTTATGTGAGTTCTCAGCCTGGGCGGGACTAAGAGTGGCTGGAACTGGTCACGGGGCCTCCTTACCAGAAGCGTGGGCTCTTTCTGTTCGTTCTGGTTCCCAGCTGTGCTCTGTCAGGTTTCCAGATTTTGCGCACAGGTTTAAGCTCCTCCTTTTGGGCTCAGCCCAACCTGGATCCCCAGACTCACAGGCATCCGCACAAGCCAGCAAAGCATTGGCTGCTGCTCTGAGGAGGGACAGAGGCTGCGTGATGCAACTGCTTCCAGTATACCACCACCAGAACAAACACAGTGTTCTGACCTGCCCATAACAAACCCAGCCTATTCCGAGGTCTGGCCTGCTACAGCCACAGCCATTACTGAAAGATCTGTCTTAGCCCAGGGACGAGGCGACACTATTATTTTTAACCTGTGGCTATCACAGGAGGTGACTTTTCCTCTCTCCATGCCTCATTTCTGTATTCCCAAGAATGAATCATACTGGAAATGGGTTCTTGTCCATCTGTGCTGTCTTTTTCTTCTCAGGTCAATTCTCATTGAGTTTTGACCTCAATTTGTCTCATGATTGGAATTGAGACTGACTCCCATCGGCTGCAAAAAAAGGAAGGGGCCAGGCCCCCCCCCCCCGGTTTGTCCCAAAGCCCCATCCAGCTCATGGAGGGGAAACCTGCACTCAGAGAAACCCACCTCCCACATACCTCGTTAGAAGGCTTGCTGAAGGATAAGGGACAGAGAGACACTCTGAGGAGATTCATTGTCTTTGTGGGGAAAAGGCATTGTCAAGCTCTCTGTGATAATGGCAGGCAGCTGTGGGGCCGTCACTGAATGTGAGCTGACGCTCTCCTCCACCCGTGACACCAACATCAAGCTTGCTGCAAACTCTGATGAACTATGTGATAGGGAGAGATGCATCTAATTTGAAAGATGCACTAATGTTTTCATACTTGATTGGAAGCTTTTACCAAGTAGGGTCTGCTTTGACACAAAAGCTAAGAGCTGTTTGTGCTCTGTAATTAGTCAGAAATCATTCTAACAAAGTGGACTCATCTAACCAAAACTGTGGCCATTTCCCTTCCTGACTGGATTTCCCTGCACTTCTGTCACTTCCTGCTTGCAAGCCCTTTGCCACTCTTCTTAACAGAGTAGCTCCTACTGTGCCATTCAGCTGCTTAAAGACCCTTAGCAACACCCCACCTCACCAAAGCAAATGCTTGTCCTCCTAGACTTGCTTTTTCTTCTCCTCACCCTCCAGACTTACCTAAATGAACCTCCTGGTATCCTCTTCTGTGCAGCATGAGGTTGAAAAAAATCCTAAGTAAGTCAGAAGTCCTGTTTCCTGGAGTTTGGTCCCCTCTAACACAGCTTCACCCCAAAGCACTGCACTCAGCTCTAGATGTTTGTAGGATGTCAAGTGTTTTCATAGCTAACAATGCACAGATGTTTTATGCAACTTGTAGAAATACAGAAATAGGGATTTCTTTATTTTCATAGAGTTTTAATAGGGATTCTTTTTTTTTTCTTTCTTTTTTTCTTTTTTGTTTTTTTTTTTTTTTGTTTTTTTTTTTTTTTGTTTTGAGACAAGGTTTCTGTGTGTAACAGTCCTGGCTGTCGTGGAACTCACTTTGTAGACCAGGCTGGCCTCTAACTCACAGAGATCTGCCTGCCTCTGCCCCTCAAGTGCTGGGATTAAAGGCGTGCGCCACCACCGCCTGGCTCAATAGGAATTCTTACTGGTATGCTGCATTCATGAGAAATGAGCTTTGTTGCAATTACAGAACATTTTCTTCTATAAATGATCTGTTGTGATTAACTGCCATCTAGAGGGCTCCAAAGACCAGAGAGCTCTGGGTTACTTCAGTGGGGGATTGTTCCTCCTAAATGAAATATATATACCCCTCACAGATTGAGTGATGAGAAATATATTGATGCCTCACAAGAAGGTATGTGACAGTGTCAGAGTCACCTGTAGATAGACAAAACATGTCTCTCTCATGGGCCTTTGCACCAAAGAGTGGAAAATACTGACTTGAAATTTAGGCCACAGTCATTGGCCTCATACAATTCTGTTAGCTGTATCAATGAGTATAACACAAGTAAAACTGATCGGCTGAAGGTGTTAAAATGTGTATTATCCAATAATTGAAAAGAAGAGATTTACTGTTTATTCTATGTGTATGAGTGTTGGTCTGCACAATTGCATAGTACCAAGTGTGTGCCAGGTAGAGAATCCCCTGGAACTAGTTTTGCACAGCTGTGATCCACCATGTGGCTACAAACAGAACCCAGATCCTCTGTAAGAGCAGCAAGTGTATTTACTCACTGAGCCATCCGTCCAGCCCCTAAATCAAAGTACTTTTGTTGTTTTTTTTTTAATAGATTAGTTTGGAATCAGAAATGTGTTATTAGATTTTTAGAAAAAAAATCGACAATTTACTAGTTTCAAGCCCCAGATCTAGTGACCTACATTGGTCTTGCATTGCTTGATAACACTTTGGTTAATTATATTTTAACTAACTGCTCCTGTCTGTGTTTGGGCCATCCTTTTCCCGGATAAATGATAAATGATTAATGAATTCCCAGGGGAAAGAATATTTCTTAAATCAAATTTCCTCTACTTCTAGGTTTGTTTGTAGAGAAAACAGTAGATGTGTCGTGTAAGCCAAAATAATAACTTACTATGACTCAGAAGGCACAGGTTTGTTTGTGAGAGCAATAATCCTCCAAGTTCCCTACCACCCAGCTGTGTTCTGACTTGACTTGACATATGCTATGAACCGTCTTCCCCTGTACTGGTGACTCCTTCCGAGTCCTGTTTACTCTACTCAGCTTCACTCCAAAAAGTGTCTGCTGAACTGGACTCACAGAACCAGTTTATCAATGATGACACCCTGTCCTGGTGACCTGGCCTAAAATCATGGTAAGAGCCAACAACTTGGAGCATCTTCTTCATGCTAAGATGCTACACTGCAGCTCGGTTCTTTCTACTGGTGTGTCCTGTCATTTAGGATGAGCCTGCAAGGTAGATCTGAACTTAAGCATGAGAAGTGTCACAAGAGGGTTATTTGACCTAGCCACCCCACTGTGCCAGAACAGGGATTTAACCCAGGGACACAAATCTGTTACCCGCTGTCTGTGCACTTCACCATGATTCTGCACTTGGTCACAAAACATTTCTTTTTTCTTTTTCTTTTTTTTTAGTGGAAAATGTTTTCTTTTACTGAAAATAGATGTTTTTCGCTCACACAGTAATATCTTGATTATGTTTTCCCCTCCCTCTACGCCTCCCAGTTCCTCCCCATCTCTCATCCCATATCCACATTCATTCCCTTTCTGTCTCTCATTAGAAAACAAACTGGCTTCTAAAGGATAATAATGAAAATAAAATATAATAAGATAAAAACAAAAATCAATGGGCTGGAGAGATGGCTCAGCAGTTGAGAGAGCACTGACTGCTCTTCCAGAGGACCCGGATTCGATTCTCAGCACCCATATGGCAGCTCATGCCTGTCTGTAACTCCAGTTCCAGGGCTTCTGACACTGTCACACAGATGTACATGCAGATAAAATACCAGTGAACATAAAATAAAAATAAATGTTTTTTTAAAAAAATCAACAAATGGACAAAACAAACAAACAGAAGGAAAAGAGTTCAAGAGAGAGCACAAGAATCAGAGACCCCTGCATTGGCACACTCAGGACTCCCACAAAAAAACACTAAACTGGAAGTCATAATATACACAGAGAACCTGGTGTGTGTGTATGTCTGTGTGTGTATGTATATATGTATATATGTGTATATGTATATACATATGTATGTATATATGTGTTGTGTATGTACACACATGTGTATATCCATGTGTGTGAGTGTGTGTGCTTCTGCCCATGCGCAAACATCAGAATGAGGACATCAGATATCTTTCTTTTATCATTCTCCAACTATTCCTTTGAGAGTCTCTCCCAGAACCTCAGGCTCCTGTTTTCTAGGCTAGGCTGGAAACCAGCATGCCTCAGTGGTCTTCCTGTCTCTGCCCTGCTCAGAGCTGGGGTTACAGGTGTGTATGGGATGCTTGGCGTGTTACATGGGTACTGTGCTGGGATTTGAACTCTGGTGCTCCTTATCACACAACAAACCCTGTTAACTCCAAGAAGCACTTCCTAATCTAAAATGAGACAAAGAGGCAAGTTATTTGTTGATTGGATAGGGTTTTTGTAATGTTTATAGGTTTAAAAAATATGTATATGTACATAAATAAGATTGCAGGAATGTACACTTAATCTATCATTCTAAAACCTATCATCTGTCTATCTCTCTATCTATCTATCTATCTATCTATCTATCTATCTATCTATCTATCTATGTATCTAATCTTCCTTCTACGTATCTTCTTTCTAAATATCTCCTCCATATCTTATTTTCTGGTTAAATCTGGCTACATAATTTTCAATTGTCTTCTTTCTCAAACTTAAGTTTAAATTATTGTATGGTTATTTTTTGTTCATTACAACTTTAGATGGAAGTCGTTCTTAATGCTGACTTCACTGTCTGAGTTCAATAGGTCTTGAGAATTTGAACCCTCTCAGTAGGCTGGTGGAGGACGCATGCATTGGGTCTAAGGAAATTTGAATCGCTTCTGACAACAGAGCACCTCCCTTTCTAACATGTGACCCCACTTACAGATCATAGGCACATTCATAGCCTAACTCACCAGAATTGGATTTCCTCAAGTTAAGGAGAAAGAAAATGGCCCGTTGGCATATAGAAAACAAATCTAACATCACAGTTTAAAAAAAAATCCAGGTATAGCAATAAAGTTGTCAGAATATTTGCTTTGTGAATGAAAATAGTCAGAAATCATCAATGGAAAGTGAAAGTGAACAATGTGCTTTCAGTCTCAATAGTTAACTCAAAGGCAGAGCATTCTGTGCGTGTGTGTGTGTGTGTGTGTGTGTGTGTGTGTGTGTGTGTGTGTGTCCTGGGATGATGGCTCAGAGGTTAGGAACACTTCCCTCTCTTACAGAGGACCCAGGTTTGGTTTCCAGCATCTATGTAGCTGCTCACAACCACTGGAGATCCAGTTCCAGGGGATGACCATCCTCTTCTGATGTGATATGGTGTACATAAAAACATGCTGGTAAACCACTCATACACACTAAATAAATAATTTTAAAATTATGCTAAATCAAAGACAGAAAAAACTACATGGGGCACAAGGAAAACAGCTCCCTTGCTTGGGGCAGGAACATAGATGCAGGTTAGGCCACACAAACAAACAAACAAACAAAATGAGGAACAGAATCATCAAGTTCTACTCACAAGACTATGTGCTAGAAAGCAGTCTTCTAAGCCTGTAAGGAGAGAGGTAGGGAAAATGGGCAACCCTCTGCTTGGGGAAAATTCTCCTCATTTGACACATGCAACTGTATTTTTTTTCAAGGTGGAGTATATATTACCCAAGAAGAACAGAAGGTGAGAAGAACAGAAAATAGTATCGCATTCACAAAACCACCCATCACACCCGGGTAATGTCCATACTTGTTTTAACCTGCAATCTTGAGTGAGAACAAACAAACAGGTAGAAGGTTGGATTTTTGTGTTCTCACTGTTGGGGAGGTTTACCACCCTCCTGTGACTGCACATTTGTCCTTCAAAGGAATATCTAGGTAGGGAGGCTAGCTTTGGTGTTGACATCTTGAAGTCCCTGGCTTCCCGGGATCACAAAAGGGGACATACTCCAGCCACCTTCCAAGGTGGATTGCTGAGTCGACTCTCTCTACCTTGTGTGTGGGAGCTCTGACCTCCACTTCATCAATGGATCAGTTTGCAAAACCAGATAGGTCAGAAGCCCAAATGTTTTACTGAATGTTTTGCAAGAAATACAGGAGTGCAAGCCAATTTGTCCCAAAGCCACTGCAGCTAGAGTGTACCGATCGTGGCCTGTCTGCAACATTCACGGACTAGGACAAGCTCACTCGTGGGGAAGCGAACTTAGAGCAGCGTGTTTCACCCATTAAAACAGTGCACAGGAAACTCTGTTACCAAGATCCAGGAAACCCATTGCTTAATCAGGCACCCCCATGACTGGGTCAGAAAGCACCTGAATATTCCCATTGTGAATAATTCCTGTGGGTCCCACAGACTGATGGGTAATTTAGCCATTAGTGGGTCACTGATGTTTAACACCACACCATCTCTTTAGGAGTGTGGAAAGACATCTCTCCTCTTATCTTCATGCTGCCTCTAACTCTGACAAGAAGTGATATAAAATTACCCTTAAAATATGCCTTTAAAATGCTCCTGTGCCCTTCAGTTTGGTCACAGTTATTCACCCCAAGTGGCCATTCATCTTCACATATACCCTGAGCACCATTTCCCAGGCTGAGTTCAACAGGAACAAGATGGAGACCCTGTTGTCAGGATTACATTTGAGGGGAAAGAATGGGGCAATAAAGGGCTGACAATGGCTCGTCAGGCGAAGGCACCTGCTGCCCAACCTGAAGAGTCTGAGTTTGATTCTCGGAAGCCACAGGGTAGAAGGAGAGAACCAATGTCCAAATAAATTGTTCTCAGACCCCTACCTGTGTCTCATGGCACACATAAATGCTTAATTTGTGTGTGTGTGTGTGTGTGTGTGTGTGTGTGGTGTGTGTGTGTGTGTGTGTGATTTTTTAGAAAAACTAGAAAGAGGCAATAAACCGAATATCATAGAACATCGACTCCTGAGAAATGCTGTGGACAAAAGTTAGGGGACCGAGAGGCTCCGGTGGTGCTGTTTTAGGCAAACGGATGAGGTGGCCTTGGCAGGGTTTGTGTTGGTGAGTGGAGAAGCGTGTGGCTGCTCGCTGTTGCCACCTGCAGGGCGTTTGTATCTATAAGCTTGGATCTCTATTTCTAGCTCCTGTTTTTCTAGCTGTATTTGGAGGGGCTGTCAGAAACTTGCCAAACCTAGAGACAGAGTAAGAATAAAACACACTAAATGGGGACCATGTGGAAATAATCAAGAAATACCAGTGAGTCCATCCATATGTCGCTGTCATGGACTTTGAGTGATGTGTTATTGTCTCCAGAGAACTTCCAGGGGAGCTGGCAGGGGAGGGAAGGTGGCTTAGTGGGAGAGCCTGTGCTTACCACGTGTGAGGACTTGGACTCCATCTCCAGCACAGAAACAAACAAAACAGACACTCAGACCCTCCAAGAACCAAGGAGATATAAACTGCCAGCCTTTAAGCGAAGATCCTTTCAAAGACGAATACATGGGACTAAGAAGACAGCCCAGTGATCGAAGGCTCCTGTCAGCGAGCTTGTTGACTTGAGCTCCAGCTCCAGGACCTCCAGGGCAAAGGAGAGACTCTGCTTTTGCACACCTCCACATCTATGCACACACACTAGATATATTTTAAAATTAAAGCGTGTGTGTGTGCGCAGGCGCGCGTGTGTCCAGTGTAACTTGTTCACCATATCTCTTAAACTGGATTGAAATATCACATTCTCATTAAATTTCCAGCGTTATAATTGTGAAACAACACATCAATTAGAACGCATTTCCTGTAAGCTACCTGAGGGGAAAGGGTTCTTATCTCTTGTCTGAAACACTGAAAACACTATACTCAGAAAACACCTGTTGAGTGAGTAAGACAGGTTTCCTCTAAACCAGCATTTCTCAACCTGTGGGTCGTGACCCCTTCAGGGTTGGAATGGCCTTATCACAGGGGTTGCCTAAGACCATTGGAAAAACACAGATGTTTACATTATGATTCATAATGGTAGCAAAATTACAGTTAGGAAGTAGCAACAAAGTAATTTTGTGGTTTGGGGGTCGCCACAACATGAGAAACCGTATTAAAGCGTCACAGCATGAGAAAGGTTGAGGACCACTGAACCATTACTATTAGATAGTACTATGACATAAAAAAAAAAACAACAACAAAAAAAAAACAGTGCAGTTTGGGGCACAGAACATGAACATTAAGTAGTTTCTAAGATGAGTCAAAGAAAGGAAAGGCAACCTCTTTGAGCTTGGAAAATAACTGTCCCTGGAGAATCTGTCCACAGTTCCCCAGAACGTGGAAGGCTCCCGTACAACCGGCATCCCGAGGACGTCACCAGAGGCAGGGGACACAACCTGACATTGCTGGTAGTGCAGCCTGGGGAGCCACGTCAGAACCCGGGCAGGCATCCGGGTCTGACATAGAAAAGCATTTCTGGAAGAATCGGAGTGAACTGACTTCAGTGAGGCTGTCCATGAAGTACCAGGAAAGCGGCACGTGAAGAGAGGCAGGCAGGCAGCGAGCGCTCAGCAGGGACCCTGTGTGTGACGAGGGGCTTGGAAATGCCTTCATCTACCACCAGGTGGAGACATTGCGGGGAGCATGTGCTGTCGTGTTTGTTTTCCTATGCACAGAATTCTATTCTCAAAAGATGAGTTTTGTTTTGTGACATATCGTGCAGGGTTGCAGCTAGAGGGGGGGAAACTAACAGTAGCCCTGAGAACATGGATCAGAGAAAGCCTGACTTGTAAGTAGGTCACAGGGAGGGTGGACTAGAGGCACGGTCTCTTGACAACCATGCTTGCAATGTTTCCCGGAAAGGTGGGTACAGGGAGGTCTGGTCAGTTATGATGAAACTCCTACTATCATCCAGGAAGACATGAAGAGCCAGGGTGCAGGTGGGGGTGGGGTGAATCTGTTCTTGTGTCTCTTCTATTCTCTAGCTAGCTATCCTGCCTCAGAGTGGACAGGAGCACTCACTGACACTTTTTGACTAAAAAGGATTTTATGTGCTTAATTTGTAGAAAGGCAAAGCAAAACAGCAACATTTTACACCAAGCCCCGTATTGACCATTCAAATAAACAAACAAACAAATAAGCAAGGAAATAGTCAAGAGCTGCTGTTACCGCTTCCCTTGATTTGCTGTACGAAAATAGAAGAGGAGAAGGCTGCACACTGGCTTCTGGGCTGCGCCTGCTTGCCTGGAATGAATGACCATCAATAGTGTGAGCATAATTAAGCTAAATGAACATTCTAGAAGCAGCAAGTGAGGGAACTTATAACATGGTGCTTTGGAGTTCTGCCAAGTGCTAGCACCAGCCTAGGCGGTTGGTTTGAATGGGTGGTTAGAGTTAGCCTGGACAGGAAAGAAAGCCAGCCGGCCTTCACCTGTTCTCGCTCCTAATGGAGTCTGTCTCGTCCCCTGCTGCAGCCCTGCTCACTCCGTCAAGCCTACTTAGAGCATAGGCCATGACCTTTCAAGAAGTCAGTTCACCTATCCCCTAATGACCTCGGGCCATAGATTTCTCGCCTCCTCTCTTTTGCCCTGCAGGGAGGAGACCAGTAACACCAGGCAGCCTACTGGTGCTGGTCCACCCTGCGGGAGAGACTGAAGTGGAGGCAATGGGCTGGACCTCACCTTGACTAGGAGAGCTTATCTAAGCATACCACTTGTCTTCTCTTTTTTTAATTAAGAAATTTTAAAGTTCATTTTACATAGCAAAGATCCCCCTCTTCCTCCTTCCCCTCCAAATTCCCATCCTAACCCACCCCCCCCCCATTCTCTCCTACAATAAGGTAAGGCCTCCTATGGGGAGGCACATCCAGTAGAGGGAGGTCCAAGGCCTTCTCCCTGCTTCAAGGCTGTGTGAGGTGTCCCATCATAGAAGTGGGCTCAAAAAAGCTTGCTCATGCAACAGGGAAGGATTCTGCTCCTACTGCCAGGGGGCCCCTTAAGCAGATCAAGCTACACAACTGTCTCGATATGCAGAGGGCCTAGTCCAGTCCCACGCAGGCTCCACAGCTGTTGATCCAAATTTCATGAGTTCCCACTAGTTTGGTTTGGTCATCTCTGCAGGTTTCCCCATCATGATCTTGATGCCCTTGCTCACAGCATCCCTCTTCTCTCTCTTCAATCCCTTGTCTTCTCTTTAAACCTAAACCTTGGATTCCCAAAGATAGGATTGGGAGTGGAAGTCACCGGACCTCTTTATTCCTTCCTCTTCCCAGTGTGGCCACATCGAATAAATCTTTCTCTGTTTTTCTCTATTACCTGGCTCTTTAATTGGTTGTGTTGAAGATGGCTGGCTGAGTTTAGTCCGTTGGGACTGTGAGGGTCAGGCTCTGACCCTATGCACAAGGGGGCTTTGGGAATGAGAGCCCCCATGGCACAGGGCCAGCTGCTGAGATGGTATGAGAACATACAAGAACCCAAGAGCGGAAGTCCGATCTGAAATAGGAGCTGAAATAGGGGCTGGGAGTGTAGCTCAGTGATGGAGCGGGTATGAATCATGAATCCTCCCCAGGGCACCGGGTCAGTCTCCAGCATACAAAACAAACATAATAAACAAAAGCCCATGAAATAGAAAAAGAAACCATGGCTGGTTCCTGCCTCGCACCCTGCTGATGTAAAGACTTTCAGTTCTACCAAAGAATAATAATATTTCATAACACAGAACCAATTAGTCTTTTTCAGTATTTCATATTCCTAGTCATTTTCCATATTTCATATTCCATGGAGTCAGAGGTGGGGAGGCTGCCAAGGTTTTGTTAATTAATATGCTCTGTGAAGTGAATCTCCTAATCGGAATTTCTGAGCTGCATGGAAGAATCTATTGCTCAAAATTGCAGATGGATTTTCCTAGCACATGTCATTCCAGATGCCTAGGGTTGCAGAGGCTTATTAGAGTTAGTGACCAGAATACCAAGAACTTTTAAGGCCTGTGACAGACAAATTGGCTCTGATATTTAATGTCATACTGCCACCTTCTGGTGGAGTGATTTGGACCATTAGACAAAAAAGGCACATTGTTCGACTGAAACGGCTTTGGAGATTGTTATAGATTAAATGGCCACCTACACATTCTTTCGTATGTGTTGGAGTTCTTGCACAAATGCCATGTTTCTCGGCTTTCACCTGGGAGATGGTCTGGAGAGGTATCGTGCCATGTCCATAATCAATGTTTAAATGGGCCCTCAAATCAGAACTTTAAACTCAGAATTTTGACATGCATAGGTTTGGGAGAGACTTGGATGTCAGACTGGGTCTGATGGAGTCACAGATTCACTGTGCACTTGGAGGTCTGTTCTGCTAATGGTTAGCATGTGTGTGAAAGCCCAAATGCACCCGCTCTTACCTTGGCTTCAGTGTTAGTGATTTCCTCCCAACAAGTTGGCACCCTGACTCCAGAAACCTGATGACAGCAAAGTCATATTTTTACAAACCCGTGCCAAATGAGCATTTCTTAAACCACGTCAAACCTGCCTGCTTCACATACAGAGAAAATACGCCCAGCGTTTGCTGACCAAGGATGAACTCAGCAGCAGCAAAGAGCTGGCTCAGCTGCTGCCCTTTCATGTTCATTGATACAGAGGCACCTGATGGGTTGCTAAAGCCCATCATCTAAATATGAACATCCCCTTCGATTTCTTTTCTCCCAGAGTTCTTTGCCTTCCTCCCCTCATTGGTACTGTTTTGTGCCTAGGTGCCCAAGGTTCTGGAGGGTCCCATGCTGTGTGGGATTCACCCCTGTTATCAGAGCCTGTTAGGATCAGAGTCTGGGCCCTGGTAGCCCAAACAGGTTAATCTCAGCCATCAGTCCTCAATAGGACTATTGAGAAGGTAAAGAGTATAACTCAGAGGAAGGTGACTTGGTGAGTGCAACGGAAAGAGGAACAAATGAAGGGGTCCACTGACATCCATGGGGCGGTGCCATGAGGTTCATGTTTAAAGAGAAGGCAAGAAGTATGCATAACTAAGCAGCCCTGGTCAAGGTGGGTCCGGCCCACCATCATTGTTTCAGCTCCATTCTCTCCTCCAAGGTGGTCTGACAAGTTGTGAGAACTGTGTGAGATCTCTTTCCAGGAGATAAGATCCTCTCTGTTTCGGGCACCAAGGTTGCAGACTCTTCCTCTTCTAAGAATGAGATCTTTGGAGGAAATTTCAATTTCTGGAGATCCTTTTTTTGTTCTTTTTTTTTTTTTTTTTTTTTTTTTGCTTTTTGTAAAATTTTACACATATGGGTATTTTGTCTGCATATATGTCTGTGCACCATATATATGCCTGATGCCCAGGGAGGGCAGAGGAGGGTGTCAGATTCTGTGGGACTGGAGTTACAAATGGTTGTAAGCAGCCATGACATGACATTCATAGGAACTGAACCCAGGTCATCCAGCAGCAGAACACTCAGTGCTCTTATCTACTGAGCCAGCTCTCCAATCCCTAAGATTTCTCTTTTGAAGACCACTTCTTTCTAAGAATCAGCTACAGGTCCAATAAGAACGCTCTTTGTCTTCCTAAAGCTGCATCTCAAAACCCTAAGAATGGAGACCCATTCTTTCAATAGTCTGACAGACAGAGAGAAGGGCACAGTGTCTCTCTTTACCACACCATTGTGCCTGCCAGGAGGCTCACCCCTCCCTACAGTCCTGTCCGAATGCTGACCATTGCTAACTGGATCTTTTAAATCAGGACGCCACCTCTCAAAAACCTCTAGAAACTTGCACCATCAGCCGAGAAAGGCCTCACCTCAGCGGGGAGAAAGAAGAGGCAGGAAAAAAGCAAGATAACCCGAGAGATTTGTGTGAGCCATGGCCCTGCTCATGCTTCCCTCCCCACAGAGCAGCACTGCTTCCCAAACAGGTACATAGAGGATCTGATGCCACCCGTGTCCCAGGTTACCTCTTCCCAAAGTGTCCTGGAGGCCACAAACAGGATGACTCTTAGGAGGAGCTGTACTTTAGGGAGTCATCCTAGCTGTGAGCCAAACGGGTGAGCCTTAGTTAGCTCTAAGTTTGGTCACTGGCCCCTTCTGCCTTAGCACGTCTAGGGGGGTGCGGTCGGGGGGGGGGGAAGGCTACTCAAAGGGACAATTAGAGCCAAGGAAGGGCAATGTGGGACTGACCTTGAAGCTCAGTGCTTGAAGGTTAGAAAGGGCTGGCCCTCCGGCCTGTAATCCCAGCTCCTTGGGAGACTGAAGGAGAAGGACTACCTGAGTTGAAAGTCAGCCCAAGCAACTTAATGAGATCTGGTCCCAAAAGATACAAAAGGACTGGGCTATAAGGCCCTGGCAGCACACTTGCTTACAATGCATGGGGTGTAAGTCTCAGTATTATAAAATCAGAACTGTGAAAGCTTCACACTTTCCCCCGGCACTTCCCCTTGCCCACTGTGGAGTGAATGGTTACCTAGGGTCAGGCTTTCCTCTTTTTTTTTTTACTTGCCAGCCCCACTTAAGAGCTCTGTGGTGGGAAATAACTTCTGGCCTGTTTTTTTTTGTTTTGTTTTTGTTTTTGTTTTTGTTTTTTCGTCACAATGAAGAGAGAGGCACCCACTCTCTAGGTTTGTTGAGACACTTAAGCCAAATCATAGCTAATGAGAGCAGTTTAGCATGCTGGCCAAGAGCGGGAACACCCAGAGGCTGCTTGGCTCTCAACGCCAGCTTTGTGGGTTAAGTCCCGTCTGTGTGCCCTTGAGACACACACCTCGCCCTCAGGTCTCTCAACTGTAAGTTCAGGTGATAATACCCATTTACTAGGATTGCTTTAAGGAATCTGAGAGTCTAAAATGCTTGACACATCACATAAGAACCTATTTAATGATAAAAATGAATTTCATTTCTGGTAAGTCGTGGAAACTCAGCTGTGTCCGACAGTTATTTTATTTGTCACGGCGCTGGCCGGATAGTTCATAAACATCAGAAGTCATCCGTGAAGACGCAAAGCCTGACCTGTTCCCGTCTTTTATTATAGAGTTGTATCACTTCTAATTTAAACTTTTTCCTCCCTAGGGTCAGTACAGAAAGAGTCACAAACAAGGATCTACAAAGGACCAAAACCAAAACAAACAGCTTTCGAGGAAACCACATTACTCTTATATTACTCATCATAAATGAAAAAGAAACAAAAAAACAAAATGAAAATTAGGCAGAGTATCAATTTCTGAGGGGAAAGTGTGTGTGTGTGTGTGTGTGTGTGTGTGTCGCACATGCATGAGGAGAGGACAATTTGTTGAGTTGGTTCTCTTTCTTCCATCTTTATTGGAATCGGGATCTTTACCTGGGATCCGGAATGATCCACTGTGTTGTGCTATCTCACAGACTCTGGGGGAATTTTCCTTTGTGCTCCTCTCATTTTCCTCTAGGAAAGAGTAGGGGGGCGGGGTGGGCCGGGATTCCTTTTTATCCTCTGTACTCCCGTGCTATTTATTAGTAACTACGAGAAAACAGGACGCTTCATGGTCCTGGCTGGCCTAGACAGAACTCCCTGGTTCCTTGGGTGAGAATTTGGGCTCCATCACTTCTGCCTTGGTGGATTTTCCTTCTCAAACGTTGAATTTGGGAATCGTTAGTAGCTTTAAATTGCCTGGCGTTAACTCCAGAGACCCAGAAAAGCCTCTGGTTGCCCACGTTTCCTGGTGAGGGATGCCTTGAGCACCGGGGACCGGGGACGGGCTCTGGGGACCTCTCTCCGCCATGGGTGCGCTGCCCGGCTGACCAGCAGGGGGCGCACGGGATCACGAATCCAGTCCGACCTGGGGTTCTGCTTGGCCGGTGGGATGATGGCTAGGTGGATGACTGTATCGGGAAAGGCATGGCCACCTGCATCCCGCGCCCACCAGCATCAACCGCGGGATCCTCCCCAAGGAAGCTAGGTGCATTTTGGACACACCAAAATTCAAAAGATGACACCTAGGCACTTAAGCACCATACTTCTGGCTCTGTGTGCACTTCTCACACTGTAAAGTGAGTGTGCAGGACGGGCTCCCAAAGTTTCCTTCCCTCCCTCCCTTTCCCTGCCCTGTGACAGTCGGTCCCTCCCTCCTGCCCTCATCTTGCTCTGAGATTTCATTCCTGTTGTCTGCCCTCTCTACTGACGGAACCCCGTACCTAACCTGAAAAACGCAGGGCGGAGGGAGGCTTGCCTCTGAGGGCCCACAGGGACAGCACAACTGCTTCGGTGGCAGCAGTTGAAGATCTGGAGGGAGGCAAGGGACTCTTTAGACTGACTTTTGAAAAAGACAATTGAATATCTTAGGGCTTTATCATTTTTCCTTACTAAACATTTGTCTGGTTTATTAAACAAAAACAAACAAGTCTGGCCTAAGGCGGGTGAGTTGGCCCAGCTGGTAAAAGCGCTTGGGCAGCAAGCCTGAGGGCCTGGGAGGTCTCTTTAAAACCCAGGTAAAGGTTCAAAGAGAGATCTTGAAGGAGAGCTCCAGACAGTGGGGGCTTTCTCCCGGATCCCGGATTAGGCACAGACCACACCCAAACACCTGCTTACACAGAGAGATCCTTTATTAAGTGGGAAAGAAAAGTTAAAGTGGCTGCTTTCTGACTCGGGCAGACTACTGCAGCAGATGACCTTGCAGGGGTGATTTTTAAGAGGAGCAAAAGGCAGGGTGGGGGTGGGGGATGTCTGTGTTCCAATGGGCTAGGAGGTGGTGGTGAAGGAGATAGGAAGGAGATGGGGAGAAGGGGAAGGCGGCAAGAGAAAGGGGGCAGGGGTATTTGTCCTGGGGGAACAAAGGACTGCCTCTGGATAGAGAGGAGACACATACGCAAATGACAGTTTATAAAGATGAGGTGCTTAATTTTAATTGGGTGAGTTAATTGGGTGAATCAAAGGGGGCTTTTCTTTTGATTGCTGGACTTTGGTAGTCAGCCTCAGGAGGAGGAAGTGGCCAAATAAGGAAATTGACCTTGGTGGCTAGCTTTAGGAATGTCATCTACTGGTTTTTTAGCAAGGCATGGAGAATGGGGGAGAAGGGCGAGGCCTGCCAGAGTCACATGCTCCTGTGGGCTAGTGTCCCTTCAGATGTGACGCAAAATCTTCCTCTGACCTCCACTCGTGCCCACCCCATCCTTCCTCCCTCTCTCTCTCTCTCTCTCTCTCTCTCTCTCTCTCTCTCTCTCTCTCACTCTCTCTCTCTCTCTGTTCTCTCTCTCTCTGGCTCTCACATACACAGCAGTAATAAATTACACAATTCACAATTTTTAAGAAGTCTGTCCTCATGCTCCCTCTTTGTGGCAAAGGTAAAGAAATCAGGTGAAAGAAAAAGGTTTGCCAATCAGATCCGTCTTCCAGCCGCGACTGCACATACTCGCATCGCTTCGGCAGTCAGGCCCTCGGTGTTCTTCATTTGTTGGAAATCATCTAGTAAACAGAGCCAACAGAGTGCTGTGGATACTTCTTTCTACTGAGCCTTGTCTGGGCTCCCAGGCCTGTCCGAGATGCGGCAGTTGTGCCATTTGATTTGAAGGGCTCTTGGCTCGGTTTTGAAAACCAGACCATTCCCTTGTCACTGAGCTTGAAACAATACTATTGACGTACATTCCTTTTTGTTTCAAGTTGCTGTTCTTCCAAAGTCCTCCAATCAATCAGTTACCATGGGAAGGATGACGTCACAGACTACTGACTAGAAGTCCCAGTCTGGGGTTGATTCTGGGCCAAGTACTACTGCTAATGGGCTGTGTGAGCTTGCTTTGTCAATGCATTTACTTGCTCAGACACTTGGTTTCTCATTCCAGGGACCAGGGACCTCCGTGGACTGTGCAAGAACTGCGGCATTCTGGGGTCAGCTCAGGACACTCATCTTCCTTGTGGTGTTTAAGCAAATGATGCTGGTCTGGAAACTCTGACTTTTGAGTCTCATGAGGTTTTCCTGCCTCCTTTAGGTACACTTTACAGCGTTCCCTGGTCTCTCTACTTTTCTGAGTGCTGACCCACGGAGGCCAGGTCTCTCTGGCTGTTCTCTATGCTCCCAGCTGTCTGGGTACCATCACTATAGACTCCCAGGTTTGCACCTCCCACATGAACTTGTCTTCCACTACACACCCCTGCCCAAGCACCCCACTGACTTTGACATCTTATGTTAAAAAGCTACTCATGAGACTGTCCTCATGAGTGGGCTGATGTCATTACCACCAAGAGTGGGTTTGTTGTCAAGAGTGGGCTTGCTATAAAGTGACACTGGCCTCATCTTGCACTCTTACTGTTTGCCAGAAGTCAGCGAAGCAGGAAGGTTCTTCTCAGGCACAAGCCCCTTGACCTTGGACTTCCCATCTTTAGAACTGTAAGGGGAAATATCTGTTCTTTATAAATTACTTAACCTGTGGTATTTTGTTACAGCAACGGAAAATAAAACAATGTTCTCTCTTCCCATTATCAGGCTATGCCACTGAAGTCAACTTGACATCTACTATCACCTTAGTCTGAACCACTTCTCTAATTGAACTAAGCAATCGGCCTCCTGCCTAGTCCTCTGGCTTTCCTCTGGCCCTCAGGTAGTAAGTTTTCACATCGCTTCAAGAGTACTCAGGCAAGTTATTCGTGCTCTAAAGTGTCTGGAAACTATTCACTGACTTACCTCATGCAGAGACTTAGAAAACACCGTGAGTTAGTCTGAACCCCCTTTCCGCCCTCATCTTTTCTGTCTCTGTCCCTAACACTTGCTACTACTCCAATATGCCAATCACACCCCAGCCTCAGGGACTTTGCACACATCAGTCCGTCCATCTGAAGTCTCCTCTGGACAGTAGCTCGTTGACTCCTCACCCCCCTCATGCTCTCTTCACTCCAACCTTCTCATGACAAGTGCCCACCCTAGACCATGCTGTGCTCAAGGGCTGTGATTTGACACAAGTCATCGTGCCAACTCCTACCCCTTACCTGGCTTTGTTTGTCTCCACAGCCCTTGCAAAATAACAAATCTTCCTATTCCCAGCCCAGAGATGACAGGGATGGTGTCAGCTTTGATTGCTGCTGTGTTCGCTCTGCCCGGGGATAGGGCAGGGCATTGAGTTTATCAACACTAATTTTTAGCTTTAAAAGATTTATTTATTACATATGTTATGGTTATCTGTGAATATGTGTGTGAGTATGCATATGCATGTGTGCCCATGAGTGTTCGTGCTTCTTTGTGTGTGTGAATCTGCATGTGTGTGTGTGAGTGTGCATGTGTTGTGTGCATGTGTGGGTGTAATCTGCATGTGTGTGTGTGTGAATGTATGTGTGTGTGCATATGTGTGTGATTGGGTAAGGGTGTGGGTGTGCCACAGTGGGCACATAAATGTCAGAGGAAACTTTGAAGAGTCGGTTCTCTCCTACCATGTGAGTCCCTGACTCAAGTTGTCAGGTTCAGTGGCAAGAGTTTTAATTGGGTAAAGACATCGCTAGCAATCCATGGAGTCTGCTTAATGGGCAAAGGAATTTATTAGAGAAGGGAAACTCATGATACAGAACAGAGGAATTACTGCAGGGTCCTGAAAGGCTGAGGCACAGTTCCACGATGTTCTTTTGCCTAGTCTGTCTCCAGCATCCAAAACCACCAGCTAGTGAAGAGAGCTGAATACATACATCCCAGGTCTTAAGGGTCCCAAGCAGCCATGCCCCAGGGTCATGTACTTCAAGGTCATAGGCAGGTAGAGCAGTTACCAGCTACCTCAGTAGGGGTGGTGCTTCAAGGTCATAGCTAGAATAGCTACCCACTACAGTGTCTTAACTGCTGAGCTATCTCACCAGCCATCTACACGTCTTTATTGAATGAATCTATAAAGTGATCATCATTAGCATTTATATCTAATAGAGTTAAAGCAAAGATCACCCTGGGACTGATCTCAATATTGGAAAGAACTTAGTGTCTATGGTCTAATCTGGTTTTCAGTTCTGGTGGCACACTCACTAGCAGTATAGACTTTCCATGTCTGTTTTCCTGTTTGTTGGATGGATATAATACACCTCGGTGGTTTACTGTGAGCACAAGGTGAAACAAAAGACATGTAAAGTATTTAGTTATGAGGAGGCTATGCAATAACCAGCTATGAGAAACAAGTCTTTTCTGTGACTGGTGGATAGCTCATTGAAGGCCAGTATTTCATGGCCTTCACCCATCTTTGAACTCTTAAGTACATGCCTGTTTGTCTGGCCACTAGACATTATGAATTAGCCAATAATGTCAGACTGTGAGCTGAGCTCCCACCGCTGGGGTGAGACACAGTCAACACCTGTGGTAGAATAAATATTAAGTAGACTTCCAGCCCTGGTGTATGCTTGCTAGATTGGTTTGGGCCACAGAGCACCCTTAATAAAAAAGGAATTTCCTTGCAGGATTACTTTGATTTTTTTTTTAAAAGTGTTTCTTTGGGTGACACTGGGCCTCTTCTCCAGCACAGCCTTGAGGATTTATGTGGCCTTGCACATCCTAAGCTGCAAAGCCCAGTATCTACATAGAGAACAGGTTTGACTGACAGCTAGCTACTGGTTATAACGTGTTTGTTTTACGACCTTCAGGATAAATGTTAGTTACAGTGCTCATGGCTTGATAAAAATTGGAAAATGAGTATTTGGGGGTCTCTGTACCACGTACCCCTAGGTTCTAATGGAGCTGAGTGACTTCCCATGTTTTCTGCAAAATTTCCCTTTATTGAGTACGTCCCTACTATTCTAAGGAGACAGGGGTCATGCAGCAATTTCCTTTGAATTGAAACATCTCCTGGATAGGAGAAGGACGGCTAAAAAACTGGAGGTAAATAAGCTTCACAAGTGAGGAAAGCTGAAATTTACAAGATTCATAGATCTTTGCCCGTGGACAGACAAAGAGTAAACATTTCCTAGGGGCAGGGCCCTCTGTACCTGTCTAGAGGCTCCAGTTCCTGCATGGAGTTCAGGAATGTAGTTTCCAGAGTCTTTGCCCCAATAACCGACCTCAACAACCCACAGCCAGACCCAAGACTCTGGTGGTATCTGTCCCTTGGTCTGTAGTGGGTGCCCTATCCAAAGTGAATAGAAGTTGTTCATGTCTCCATAGGAAAAGTCACACAGCATGTGTCTCCATAGGAAAAGTCACCCAGCATGGGTTCTGGAGAGTCCTAGCACAGATCCTCCAATTTTCAGAAAACTCACATTATCTACTATGGCTTAGCCTCTAGGCCTAGACAATTGCAGGTTATTTGGGGCTAGAGGAGGCCATCTAGTTACAAAGGTCTATCTACATTCCATCTTAAAAGCTGCAGTTGGAAGACAGCAAGGAAGCAGACCAATGGCATCCTCAGGATTTCCCCCTGAGCCTTTATGCCTCACTCCTGGGCTGACCACCCTTGCAGTCCTGTGCTGGTTCGGAAGACTGCTGCCTGTGAAGTGGGGGTCACACCAAACCATCCTCCCTCCCTTCAGGGAACAGGGATCTGTGAGCAGCCCAACACCTGAGGGGAAGGTTCACCGACACAGAAGCAACAGAAATCAAGCTAAAGGACTCTTTCCTGTAGGAACTAAATTATCACCAACTATTTTCAGGGTAGAGTGTGCCTAGAGCTCATAGAGTCACAGAAGAGCAGGAGGTGCTAGCTCCTTCTCTTCCCTAGCTGATGGCTGGTCTGTTTTGAATCTTCTACTCTGTCTGTGACTCACTCAAATGTCTCTCTTGAAGAAACCAGATTTCACAGGCTGTTCCATTTGCCCCTGGACTATGGAGACTCTAGCAGGTGCCACCGAAGAATGTGAACACAGGAACCTTTACAAATACATGACACCAATTCACAGTGCAGCTCAAGTCTCCATCTTGGTGGCCATCTGGATTACCCACCATCCACAAGGCAGGCCACGTCTGATGTCCACAGCATCTGTTTGCCTTTGTTGTCCTTTCCTGTCTTCTGACCATATTCCCAATGGCTGATGTAACAAACTGTTCTGCCCTGTGTGAATTTTGCACTTGAATTCCTTTCGCCAACATCTTGATGTGAAATCTCGGGGTGAGGTTTTGTTTCCTCCTCTGAAGTCTCTGAGGAAAAGGTTCTGCGTTGTGTGCAAGTCTGTAGAGCTGCCTACAGTTGGACAATGGTGGACAAAGTTGCACTGTGTTCAATCACTTCTCATTCCAAAGACTTGCTGTCACTCTTTCTAGACATAAATGCCCTGGAGAAATAATACAAAGAATGATGGGACCATTTTCAAGGTTTCTTCTACTTCTATATTTTTCATTACTTTTTTTACAACATTTCCTCCTTCCCTTTCCTTTCTCTAAATCCTCCTGTACATTTCCCCACCCCAGCTCTTTCAAATTTATGGCCTCTTTTTTTTTTTCACCAATTGTTGTTATACATATATATGTATATAATGATGTTTTCCTACATATGTGTTGTGGTATGTTTGAATTTACTGTTCCATGATTGTAAAAGCTGTCCAACATTCTTATAGAGTGTATTGTAGTTGAGTTACACAGAAAAAAATGTAGTGTCTTACCTTAGTAGTTAAACTCGCCCAACGTGACATTTATTTGACATTTATTTTATGTATGTATGTAAGACTCCTGCCCACGGGCTTTACCAAGTAGAAAACATTTACACTTTGGAAAATCTTTCCCTAAGTTTTTTTGTTGTTGCTTCTAGGTATTTCAATATTTCAAGACAAAGAAGTCTATGTCAATTAATAAGAAACTGAAGACTTGAGTAGTCTTTGGGAATTGTATGGTATCTTATGCAAAGTGAGCAATATGAGGAAAGAATTTGCCTAAAATAGAGTGATGCTTGCAAATTGAAGGCCATATTTAATCATTTATCCAAGTTTTGCCAAGATCCCCTGTCGTGGATACTAAGTCCAGACACAGCTCCCTCCTTCAGACACAGCTGTTCAGGGGGAAGCAGCATCTCAGGGTTGCTCCTTAAATTCTCATGCTTATTATTCTGTACTTTTAAGACAGGCCCCTGCCCCTTGCCTGGCCTTTTTAAGATAAGAGAATGACATTAAAATCCATTTTAGATGAAGGGAGGAAAGACAGGGGCTTGCCAAGAGCGGGCTGTCCTTCCCAGGACACCACTGACCTCTTGTGTTTCTATCTTAGCAAAAGCTGCAAACAGTGGGGTTAACTTTTTTTCAGATGCATATATTAGCTTGGGATAAGAACGAGTATTTCACTCAAGATCTTTACCATTTGAAGGAAATAATTTTCCTCTGTTGAGTGCTTTATAGTTTCTTGTGATAACAGGAGCAAGGCAATCTGCTACACTGTCTTCTGTCACTTCATGTCTTCATTCACATTGCACTGCTCAGTAGTTAGTGATGACCCCGGAATGGCCACCCAAAAGTGGTTGGTACATACTTCAGGAGACTGAAAGGTCCACGATGGAGGAGAGGAGTCTGACCAGGCCTTCTTGTTGCTAGATCACATGGCAGAAAGCAGAGTAAGGCAGTTCAGAGGGAGGGAAGCTGAATTATCTTCCCATGCTGAACACTCCCTAGGAAAGGCACTAATGCATTAAAAAGTGTCTCCCTCACTGAGCCCACCACCCAGCGGTGGGGAGGCGGTTTCCACTGCTCTGTTTTTAGGAATACAGTCAAGCCAGTACTGTCTATAATAATATGCTTTTCCTTTTGTCAGTAGACTGTTTATGTGGATTCTCACCCAGGGTGGTGATCCTTGAATGTAAAACACAGTGACAAAAACATCTCATTAGTATAGTAAGGCCCGAGGCATGCCCTCTCCTATGCATATGTAGTTACCCACATTTTCTATATTGGGATAATGTAAGAGAATAACTATTTATAGATGAAATGTTTTAATTAAGTAATTATTCAGTTTTAAAAAGTTAAAATGTGCAAGTGCAAGGCCCTGGGTTCAATCCTCAGCTCAAAAAAAAAAAAAGAAAAAAAGTTAAAATGTGTGCTTTTCTTCTAGTTCCTCAACCACTGTCTTTACAAAAGCTGTATTTGTGTGTGTGTGTGTGTGTGTGTGTGTGTGTGTGTGTGTGTGTGTGTGTGTACGTGTGCGTATGTGGAGGCCAGAGGTATTTGGTGTCTTCTATAATCACTCTCCATGTTATTTTGAGACAGGGAAGCCTTTCTGAACTTGGAGTTCATGAATTTGACTAGATAGCAAGTGAATTCCAGGGATCCCCTTGCCTCCACTTTCCCAGCCCTGGGATTATGGGCGGGTGAGTGCTGCTCTGCAGGGCTTTGTACCTGGGTGCTGGGGATCAGACTCAGGTCTGCAGGCTTGCACAGTAAGCACTTTGGCAACCAAGCTCCCTGAATTGTTTCTTTTGGGATGCTATCTCAAAGCTCTGTGTCTGCTAACTGCTGCAGAAGTAAATTCGGCTCTAGACAGTTTAATAACCTTAAAAAACAAGGTTTGTGTAATTTTCTTTTAGCATAATTATGAAACAAGATAATATCTACATAAATACCTTTTCAAAAAACTTTTAAAGTGTTAGGTCATATTGTTGTTAGGAAAAAGATGTAGGTTATTTGGTCATTTATAGTCCTTAGATTAAATTTATCTTAAGGAGCAATAATACAACTAGTTTATAGTTATAAAAGGCTTTGTTCATAAAAACTGCGTGGCTGTTGTAGCCTTGTTTACATAACATATTCAATAAAGGGAAGGACTAAATACCCAGCAACAAAGAAACGGTTAAATAAATGGGGAAAGGTCCAAGAGATACAGTCTTAGGTAGTCATATGTGGTGGCAGTCACAGTGTGTGTCAGTTGACTCATGTGCAGTCATAATGAGTGTGATTCGGTTCATGTGTGGTCACAGTGAGTGTGATTCAGTTCATGTGTGGTCACAGTGAGTGTCGATCAGTTCATGTGTGGTCACAGTGAGTGTCAGTCAGTTCATGTGTGGTCACAGTGAGCGTAAATTGGTTCATGTGTGGTCACAGTGAGTGTCAATTGGTTCATGTGTAGTCACAGTGAGTGTCAGTCGGTTCATGTGTGGTCACAGTGAGTGTTAATCAGTTCATTTGTGGTCACAGTGTTAATCAGTTCATGTGTGGTCACAGTGAGTGTCAATTGGTTCATGTGTGGTCACAGTGAGTGTCAATTGGTTCATGTGTGGTCACAGGAAGTGTCAATTGGTTCATGTGTGGTCACAGTGAGTGTTAATCAGTTCATGTGTAGTCACAGTGAGTGTCAGTCAGTTCATGTGTGGTCACAGTGAGTGCCAATCAGTTCATGTGTGGTCACAGTGAGTGTCAAGTGGTTCATGTGTGGTCACATTGTCAATTGGTTCATGTGTGGTCACAGTGAGTGTCAATCAGTTCATGTGTGGTCACAGTGAGTGTCAATTAGTTCATGTGTGGTCACAGTGAGTGTCAGTTCATGTGTGGTCACAGTGAGTGTAAATTGGTTCATGTGTGGTCACAGTGAGTGTGATTCGGTTCATGTGTGGTCACAGTGAGTGTCAGTCAGTTCATGTGTGGTCACAGTGAGTGTCGATTGGTTCATGTGTGGTCACAGTGAGTGCCATTTGGTTCTTGTGGATAGATCTTCTGATTTTAATATTTATGGCCTAGGAGCTGGGCTGAGGCATGGACTATCACGAAGTTCCAGTTAGAGCAGAATCCCATGCCAGTTGTGTACCTCACTAGAGAATATGTGTAAGTCTTAGCACAGCTTGTCATCAGTTTTGGGACACTGAGTCTATGTAAGAAGCTGCCTTTCCTGGGAGAAATTAGTAAGACAATGTTCATGGTAAAATAACTAGAATAATTTCTCATGTAGCTTTAACAGCAGTCTGGCCACAAACCAGGTCCTTTTAAGTAACTGTGTCATTTTAATTACCTGTATTCATTGTATAATCATTCCACTGAAATTTAAGTCACCAATACCTTGTGCTTAACAAATGATCCAGGCATGGATAATGTTAACTTCTATATTTTAATAAAATGAAGTTAAAATGTTAGCAAATTGCAGAAGAGAAGTTGCTCTAGTTAGTTCTTTAAATAAATTTTTGCCTTACTGCCATAACAAGAAAGTTTAGTTTATTTTGACTATGTTAGATTTTTCCATTGATTTGAGTATATTTTGAGATTCACCTGGGATAGTGTGTGTAAAGAACATGACTATTATATTTGCTTAATGTTTGATATAGATTTGCACATAATGAACAGTTGATTAGCTTGTGTTACTGCTTTGGAGCTACCCAAACAAAAGTTTTAAAAGCAGCATAGCTTAGCATCCCATTGTTTTTTCAAGATTTATTTTATTTGTGTGTATGTGTGTGTGAATGTCTGTGTGTGTACGCCATGTGTGTGCAGGTGCTCATGGAGGCCAGACGAGGGTGTTGGATCCCCTGGAACAAGAGTTACAGGTAGTTGTGAGCTGCTCAATCTGAGTGCTAAGACCCGAACTCATGTCCTCTGGAAGAACAGCAAGTGCACTTAGCCGCTGAGTCATTTCTCCAACTCCCCAAACACAGTTTTAAAAAATTTATTGTGCTTGTGTGTGTGCTTGGATGTGTGCATGTGCGTGTGTGCATGCAATAGTGAGCACATGGAAGTGAAAGGACTGCTTGTGGAGTAGGCTCACTCCTTCCAACACACAGGATCAACTTAGATCATCAGGTATAGCAGCAGGTGCATTTCTTTTTATGCTCTGGAGCTTGGTGTGCTCCTCGTTTTGTTGAGACTGCACTGGCTCTCTCTGTGACAAGACATTTATCAAGAAGATAATTTAAAAAGTGTGCCATATAGGTCACTGTAATTTCCTCTAGTCGGTGGAATATCAGACTTCAAGAACTAAGTGACACCCACATCTTAAGTTGGCTGACACAGCCATTCTCTCAGTAGGTCAGTGCCTGAGTAGCTCTGTGGGAAGAAGGTGGTTCCAGTTGTCTGGAGGAACAATGTAAACTATGGTTCAGCCACTGGAACTTCGAGATCATTTCCAGTTACCTACAGCACAGTGTTTCCCTCTCTGGAGACCTGGGTCATCTGAGGTTCAGGGCGTGTCTTCTTAAGATAGCTCTCTGGAGTCAGAGTGAAACGTGTGGCTGTTGGAGAAACAGAGGCTTCTGACAAGACTATTCTGGATGACCTGTCAGATGAGCAGAGAAGGTCCTCTGCTCTGTGTGCTCTGGTAACGCCAGGTGCCTTGGCTGAGGACTCCTTTTCCAGGCACTGAACGTGTGTCTTTGCTGGGGAATGGTCTCTCCCTTAGAATGGGTTATATGATCAACAACAGAAGAGGGAAGGAAGAAAAGAGAGAGGGTGTGGAGGAAGGGTAGGGAGGAGGAATAAAGAGAGAGAGAGAAGAAAGATTGATAGGAGATGTTTTGAACCATCAATAGTCTTGACACAATACATTCCATTTACTTTTACTGTGGACAATTTCAGAATACTACAGAATTGGGAGGGACTGTGCTCTATTAGTACTCTCATTATCCACTAGGGGGAGGGATATGGCCATCTCGAAAATGAATGAGAGCTAATTGTTTTCAGTATATTGAAAAACAACAAAAAAGACCAAAGACTGGTCAGGGGAAGAAAGCAGTGTTCTCAAATCTAGAGAAATGTCTCATAAATTACAGGAAATGGTAGGACGTTTGATATTTTTAAGGTGATTTTCATTTTGGTACTTGTCATTTTGGAGAGTTAAAGATGAGAGGATGTGGATTGTTGGAGGGGGGAGCTACTCTCACTAAAGTAACCACTGGAGATAATTTGAGGAAGGATTTCTGCAGACTTGGTGAGGATGGCTAGAAAGATATATATATATGAGCTAGCTTTAGGGGAGCCCTGGGAAGGGGAGGGATAATAGTAGTGCATGGCTGGGTATGAATGAGCAGGGGGAAACCACTGAAGACGAGGAGAAGATCTAAGAAGGAGAGAATTTAAGGAAATGTCCATGGAGTGCCTGGTGTGTTGATGGTGCAGAGGCAGGGTGACCTGGGTTTTGGAGGCCAGCCTGATTCAGGGAGGGAGGGAAGGAGGAAAGGAGGGAGGGAGGGAGGGAGGGAGGGAGGGAGGGAGGGAGGGGAGAGAGAGAGAGAGAGAGAGAGAGAGAGAGAGAGAGAGAGAGAGAGAGAGAGAGAGAATTGTGCCAGGGAAAGGACAGGAGGATGGGGCAGAGTAGAAGCAAAGAGCAAAGGACTTCACACTTGGTAGAAAGAGCACTGTGGTATTTGCAATTCCTTATGCTTACAACAGCTCTTTGGCCAGTTCACAGGAACAGTGGAGCACAGCATTTAATGACATCTGCAGATGCCATCTGATACCCTTGTCATTAGCCACACAGACAAGTCCACACGGTCTAACAGGGCAGTGAAAGGGCACAGTGAGAGAGCACGGGCTTCATCTGCCCCTGTCACTAACAAGCTGTGTGACTGTGGATGGGTCACTCACTCGCTGCCCTCCTGGATCCCATGGCTGTCAACGAGGTATTGGATTAGGTCAACGCTGTTCAGTTGGTGTCTGGGGATAGGCTGCAGGGAACCTGAGGCACTCCAGAAGTTACCAAAACATTTTTTTCCCATCCAGGGAAAAGATCCAAAGTTTTGGTCACATCCCCAAAAAAGGGTAATTTACCTTAATGCACTAAGAACTCCTGGGTTATCATTACATGCTTACCACTTCTAGAATTCCAGAATGTTCTAGCTTTAGCCATCCTAGAATATTTTATAGTCTCCCTCAGCAAGCTACCAGAAAAGACTGAATTGCAGATGAGAGCTTCTGGTGGGAACTGACCTGGAAGCTGGCAAAATGGCTCAGCAGGTAGACACTCTCTGGCAAGCCTGACATTCTGAGTTTGAGCCCCAGGACCCAAAGGGTGGAAAGAGAGAACTGACTCCCACAAGTTTTTCTCTGACTCCCATGTGCTTGCTGTGGCATGTGTGTGAACTGCCCTAATGAATAAAATTTTAATTAAAAATGGTAATTAATTATTTTTAAAAACCCAGGGTATTGTTAAAATTAAAATTAGTCATTTCATCAGTAACCCACAGATACCTTCTAGGACATACATTTATATCTTTGTCTAGTTCATTACTAGTGTCTTAGGGTTTTATTGCTGTGAAGAGAGACCATGATCACAGCAACTCTTATAAAGGAAATCATTTAAATGGGTCTGGCTCACAGTTCAGAGTTAGTTCATTATCATCATGGTAGGAAGCATGGCGGCATGCAGGCAGACATGGTGCTGGAGAGGTGGCTGAGAGCTCTACATCTGGATCCGCAGGCAGCAGGAAGAGAAAACAACACTAGACCTGGCTTGAGCATCTGAAACCTCAAAGCCCACCCCCCAGCGACACACTTCCTCCAACATGGCTACACCTCCTAATAGTGCCCCTCCCAGTGAGCCTATGGGGCCATTTTCATTCACACCACCACAACTAGTCATGCATCTGATGGTAATGGCCACTAGAAAGTTCTGCAGCCACGCTGGTATTACTGGGAGCTGCTGTTGCCTCTCTCGTGTTTCTCTTTGAGGTGGGGTGTGCGTTATGGTAGAAAGAGAAAGAGGTCATAGAACATGAATGACAGTTAAACTCAGAGTGATTACTACAAGGCTCCAACGTGACAGGCACGTGGCGTGGCAGCCATGATGCTCTTCATAAATCCTCCAGTAAGGCCGTGAGCAACTTGGAAATGGCAGTTGTCATTGGAGATGGTATGATGAGACAGGTGATTGACGTACACATGATAGGTTCCTAAGCCAGAAGTCATTTGATAAACAGCTGTGGCCATTTGATGTTGTGCGATTATTGGCTAACTCTCGGGTCTGACCTCTAGAAGTCGCTCTCTAGCCTGTTGTTACTTGATAAGATTAGGTATCAGCTGCCCAGGCTGGGCAACTATTTGGACTGCTTCCTGTTATTGCTGTGTCCTCTCCCGCTACATCCACAAATTATTCACGCGCCTAGAAAAGGAATTTTCTCCTTTTCTGTCTTTATTTATTTTCCAAGATATTATCAGAAAAAATGTTTTAAATTTTGATAAGGTTTGATTTATACATTTTACTTTTACAGATGCTTATGGCATTGTACCAAAAACAAACAAACAAAAACAAAAAAAAAATCATCACCTAACTCAAAATCATGAAGATTTGCTCTTATACTATCTTTTTGAAGAGATTTAAATTTGACATTTTGGCATATGATCCATTCTGATTTTCATAGATGGTATAAGACACAAATCATCACAGTTAATTTTCTGTAGCTAAAATGAATACAATAGTCTGGATACTTAATGGGGGAGGAAAGACTTTTTTTTTTAAGGTTTTGTGACTTGCACCTATAATCCCAGAACTCAGGAGGCTGAGGCAGGTGGATTGCCAGGAGTTCCAGGGCAGCTTTGATTATATAGTATGTTCTATGATACTCTAGGCTACAGAGTGAGATCCTGTCCCACACAAACCAAAACATTTATTTTTCTCACAGTTCTGAAGCTGGTAACCCCAGGAACATGCTGGCTTTGCTAGGCCTCTGATGAGAGGCTCAAACAGGAAATGAGTTACTTATCACAAACATCTATTTGTGTGTTGCTATGTGGTGGTTGTTCCACACATACTCAAAGGGTGTTTTATCAGAAAGAGGGAATTCTGTGTGGATACACTGAGTGTTGTTGGGAGTCAGAGACCCTGACAAGGGGACAAAGGGAACATCAGTTCTGTGTCCTTGTCCAGGTCTGGCCTGGGGATGGGGCTTGCGCTTCAAGGGAGTTAAGGTTTCAGTGCCTGGGAACCTGGCTTTCTCCCCTGGAGGGCTGTAATTATTAGTCCTAAAGCAGCTGTGTCTGAGGTATCCCATGTTTTCCTTGCCAACATTGTCTCATTTAGCTTTCTGCTGACCTTGTTCCATTCTCCACCTAGTATACACGATGCTGTACTTCTTAGTAAGCTGGCTTGGCATAAATCATCAGCTTATACAGGACTCCTGGTCCCATCCATTTTGTCTCCATTATTTCCCATCGCCCATCCTCCCACTGGACACCTTGCCATTCTGGACCTTTATTCCTGTGGGTTCAGGTCAGAGTAGGGGATGATTGGTTTGACAGAATTAATATCTTTATTAAAATATCTTCTAGCTTTGACAGTGGTTTGCTTTGTGTTTTTTCCCCCCATTTTCATCTTGTTTTTCTGTCTTCAGAGACATTTTACAGTTATTTGAACTAAGGCCAGCAATGTAGCTCAATAGGTAAAGCTGCTTAACCTGACAACCCGAGCTCAATCCCAGGACCCAAATGATGGAAGGAGAACCAGCTTCTACAAGTTGTCCTCTGACTTCCACATGCTGCCCCCGACATATACCCGTGTACACACACACACACACACACACACACACACACACACACACACGCACGTATACACGCACACACATTCATGCACACAATTAATGCAATAACTTTTAAGGGAAATTGAATGAAAATGCATAAACTGTCATTATTCTTTGTCTATGACTTTGTCATTTGACTTTCATAGTTGTAGTGGTTTGCTGCAATGCAATCCTGTCTTCTAGTCAGAGAGGAGTCTTTTCCTTATTCATCATGGTTATGGCTAAGCACTATGGTTAACCATTGTTACCCTGTATTCGTTAGCGAAGAAGAGCTCAATTTTCTGTTAAAGATGCTGAAAGCCACGGCCCCCTTTCTGCCAGCTTGGCTTTATAACAGCCTTCCTGTTACTGCGAGCAGTAGGAGGAGGGTGGGGAATGCGGCCAAGCAACCAGCACATGGAATCAGTCAGGGTCACCAGAGACCAGAGGGATCTGACCGGGCAGGGATCTGATGATGTGTCATCCTCATTAGCCACCGAGGCTTCCCTGGTCTTGTTCCAGACTGCTTATCCTTGAACTCCATGCCACGCATCTGGGATGCTCATCATTCATGTCCAGAGGAGCCAGAGACCTTTTCCAAACCTTTGAAAACTGGAGTCTAAATTTCCATACTAAACATATGTCCTGCTTAGTTCTTTCTCTTCCGGTCCTGGACATGATCTGTAAGCGCTTCCCACACATTGACCTGTTGTCTTGTGGTTTACAGAGGTATAATATTAGATGTGTAAATAGCAAATATAAAAAGACAGAGCCTTGGATAATTGTTATTTAACAAATGCATTGCTTGGGGTGACGTGTCTTCACCCTGGTGTGTGGTTTGAATGAGAGATATTCCTCATAGGCTTAGGAATTTGAATACCTGGTCTGCTATTGGTGGTGCTGTTGTGAGGTTACAGACCCCTTAGATGTAGCCTTCATGGAGGCCGTACCTTACTGTGGGCGGGCTTTGAGGGTTTATAACCACCTTCCAGTTACTTTCTCTGTTTCCTATGTGTGGAGAGAAATGTGGCCTCTCAGCTTCCTGTTTCTGCTGTCATGCATCCTGACCATGATAGACTTTTATCCTCCTGCTGAAATAAATGCTTTCATTAAGATGCTTTTGCTTGTGGTATTTTATCATGGTAGTACCAAGAAACTAATATACCTGGGGTTTCCTCCAGGGTGCTCTGAACAGTTTTCCCTTTTTGTTTTTCTACTCAGCACAATCCAGGCTTTTCCATCTGGAAATGTTTCCTTCAGGGATAGTTTGTCATCCTCAAACCACTGGGTAGAGGCTGTTCCACTTTGGTATTCCCAGTCTTTCCTCTTACAGGATTTGACTTGTATTTTTTTCTCATGTTCTCTCACTGAAGTCATTTTACATTAATCTCTCAACGGGCACTAAAATCATTTCAACCTTGTGTTACTTGTTCTTGTATAATATTTATTTCACATTTATTGCACTGGTCACAGGCCTTTTTCAAGACAGCAATGTTACCTGATTACTTTTTGTGTCCTTTGTAATCCTTAGCATAAACTCTTACAAATAAGACATACTGAGCATTTATTGAGGGGACATCTCAGTATAAGTGCTCTATCTATTAAAAAATGCATTGGTAAGACATCATGTTCCAGAGGAACAAATGTACTCTTTAAGGATCTTAGAGTTGTCCTGTGGAGCCAAGGACCTGCATTTGGCAATAGGATTTGAGACTGTAAAATGCACTTTAGTGAACCTTTCACTGAGTTCTACTGTGTGCCTGTACTCTATACAGAGAGAATACATCTGAAGTCAGGCACTCCTTAAAGTTGAGATGTAAGTTGCTGAGGTTTGGATACGGGTTGTATGCCAGGGCTTCTTGTGCTGGAAGCTTGGTCCCCAGTGTGGCTGTGTTAAGATGAGGGGGATTCGATGATGTGGGGCAAAGTGGAAGGTAATTAGGTCAAGGTGGGCACCATCCTTCTAAATGGTCAATGCTGTCTTGTGGGAAAGGCCAGGTTTAGGGGCTGCACTCCATCAGCTCCTAGGAGAATGGGCTGTGAATGTGGTTTGGCTTCCCATGCATGCTCCTTCGGTAAGAAGTGGTACCATATTCTTTTTCTGTCATGTACTGATGCAGGCAGGGAGGCCTCTCCAGGACACAGGGGCTGTGCTATTTAGAACCTCCAGCCCCCAGAATTGTAAATCACTGTCATCTTTCAATATTTTCTGCATTAGATACTGCATTACAGCAATACCAAACAGACTAAGATATATCTCAGTATTGTTTTCCTGAAAATCATTAACCTAATTTTTTTTGAGACAGGGTCTCCCTATGTAGCCCTGGCTAACTTAAAACTCTCTATGTAGACCAGGCTGGCTTCAGAGTTAGAGATCTGTCTACCTCTGCCTCCCAAGTGCTGGGATTTGAGGTATGTACCACCATGCCCAGCAGTCTATTTTTTTCTACTGCAAAGATTTTACTCAAAAGAAAAATTATAACTTTTGTTTCTGATTCAAATAATATTGACTAGTGCTATCAAATTTAATTTTCTCCAAAGATTCAGTAATTTCATTGCAAATGAATCGTATTTCCTTTTCTTTTCATTTTGTATTTAAGCCACCCACAAGTGTCTCACTTCAAGCAGGATTCTTAGAAGTGGCAAATTAAGCTGGGTATATAGAGCAAGCTGGAAGCAGAGGCAGGTGGATCTCTGTGAGTTTGAGTTTACAGAGTGAGTTTCAGGCCAGTTGGGATTATATAGTAAGACCCTGTCTAAAATGAACAGGGGGCAGGAGGGTAGAAAAGAAAAAGAAGCCAAAAAGAAATGGTAAGTTGCATAGCAGATATTTCTGACGCCTCTGTTTATCCAATGCCTCTATATTACTGTTTTTGAACATGTAGTATATTTCTTTAGCTTGGGTGTTCTGCCTGCATGCATATATGTGTACCACATATGTGCCTGGTGCCCAAAGAGGCCAAAAGAGTATACCAGAGCCTTTGGAACTGGATTAATGGATGGTTACAGGCTGCCATGTGGGAGCTGAGACCCAAACCAACACCCTCTATAAGAGCAGCCAGTGCTCATAACCACTGACCCATCATCAAAAATGTAGTTTAAAGAAAAGGTTTGATACAACAGAAAATGTGACAAATATTTTCTTTTAAATATTTTACATACTATAAACTGATACTTACTGTGGCTTCTGTAAGGACAGTGACTTGGGCATCTCTTCCCAAATCACTGTTGCTGCCATTACATAATGCACAGGCCTTTGAAAATTTATAACTTTTATTTATGGTGCTGAAAAACATCATGGTCATAGTATAAAAGAGCTCCAACTAGTATATTTGTTCTTTTTCCACTTCAGTCTTAAAAAGGAAAATAATAAACTCTACATGAACCTTTACCCTGTGAATGACCTGCTCCAACATGTTTGAACTCAGGATGAACTTTCACATGAACTTGTCGTTCTCAGTTGAGAAAGTTACCAGATGGGAAAAAGCAGATTGCTCAAATATTTTTGGATGCACTACTTGACATGTTCAACAGAGACGAGAGGGCCAGCTATTTATCTCCAGGGTTTACTTGGAGGCCTTTATTGTAGGCTGTTTTCTTACATTAGATGCCTGATCCAGAGGCTGGGCTGTATATTCTGCCTGACTTGCATTTTAAGCCAGTGCTTGTTAAATGCATTTAAGGACATGACTGAGCCACAAAATGGATCAAATTTTAAGGGAGTTTTATTGAATTCATTGAGATAACACTGCTTAAAGTCACTTAAATGCTCCGGACTTTCAAGGATATTCATTTCACATCTTGTACGGGGAAAGAGCTCCAGCGTCATTTACTTTGAATAGCTGGCAACACCACAGTGTTGCACGTGGTGTCAACAGTCTTCGCCTGGGAAAGAGAAGGTGAAGAGTGCACCTGCTACTGTGATGCTAAACATCTCTAAACATCACCCCCCTGCAAAGCAGGCTCTTGGGATCCTAACCTGGGCTTCTCCCCAAGGCAGTCAGCAAATCGCTGTGTAGAGAAGGTGACAGCCACTGGACTGCTTGCCCAAGGAGTCAGGGCTGGTCCCTCTAATTCACACATCCTGCCCTTTCCAAGTTTCATGCTCCAACCAACTGACAAGCAAACAAAGAAACAAACTTCATTTTGGGCACTGGAGAGACAGCTCGGGGTTGCTGGCTGCTCTTGGAGAGGACTGGAGTTCAGTTCCTAGCACCCAAGTCGGGAGGCTCAGAACCACCTGTGGGGGACTGGATGCTTCTGGTCTCTGAGGGCACCTGCACTCACACATGCACAGACCCATGTATGAACACACACACACACACACACACACACACACACACACACACACACACACACACACACACACCTATAAATAACTGTTAAAAGACAAAATCCATTTTGTAGGAATCAAATAGCTGTTAAGATCAAACTTTGATGAAACTATAGTATTTCTATGACCCTTGCCTTAAGAACTTAAAGAGTTTATTTCTGGAACTAGGTTGTAGATCAGTGGCAGAACATGTTTAGTATATATGACACTGTATTTGATGCCACATACCTCTTCACACCCCCACAAAATTATTTGTGTTCATTACCTGGTATGATTAAATGGAGTAGATTGAAATACTAGTTCAGAAAATTCTCAGAATATGAAGAGAGTAACTAATGTTTCTGTTTCTCTTGAAATCATCATGTAGTTTACAGGAAAGTGCACACCCAGTACATTTACCAAACAACAGTCATTCTGCTGTGTAGCTGCTGATAGGCATCTCCATCCATAGAATCAATTCCCAACACCCACTTTATTCTTAGACTGTAATTTATTCACCATGGGTAGTGTTTTGGATGTTATTTAGTTGAAGAAGAGATTATATTTAATGGCCAGAGATGTGTGAAATGGCACACAACTGCTCTCGGAAGATCAGAATGTGAGCTGCATTAAGCTGTAATTAATCCAGTTTTTCTGACGTCTGGTGTAGTAATGACAATATCATTGGTATGGCAGATAGAGATCTCTCTATTACACAAGGATGTGCTCACAAGCTTAAAAGGCCTTTCAGTGAGGTCATTGACACGGATAGCAAGGTCAAGTCATTTGTGTTCGACATTTTAAGGGATTCTGTATGTTTCTATTCTTTAGTGTTTAAGTTAACCTGTGTGTGTGTGTGTGTGTGTGTGTGTGTGTGTGTGTGTAATATAGGACTACTTAAATGCTAAGCAAATGCTCTACCATTGAGCCACACATCTCTGTTCACTAAAAAATAAACAGCAATAGTTTTTTTAATTAAAATAATGAACAGATTTTGTGTTAAAATAAGTGATATGTTTCAAGACTCAGATGTTGAGAATTGAACAGCTTCAAACAGTCACAGGGTTTGCTCCTTCTTCCTTGTATTTCATTGATTTGTGTCCCTTCAGACTGGAGTTACAGTTATGAGCACCATGTGGGTGCTGGGAATAGGGCCCACATCCTCTGGAAGAGAGGCCAGTGGCTTAACCACTGAGCCATCTCTCCAGCTCTCCTTTCTTCTTTTTATAAGGTCTTTATAAGGGAAAGGGAGTGCAGCCATTTCCCTTTGCATAGTAAACAGGCAAGCATATTCACTTCACATAAAAAGTAAATAGAAACTATCTTGGGCAATAAGTCTACAGATAGACCATCTCTGAGTTCTTGACACTGGTTTAGATTAATTGGCATAAATAAATTCTAAAACTTACAGTTTTACCTACATGATGGAAGTTTATTAAATCTGAGCACATCATTCCTTTTTATCTTAGGCAACCAATGTGTTACCTTGGCACCACAAATATAAAGCATTACACAGAGAGATTTTTAGAACATATTGTAAAATAACACATTGAACATGTATTTGTATGGTATTAAAAATAATGAACTGTTAAAACCATGGTATAGAAATATAGAAGACATAAAATTTTGGCATATATATACTGAACACTGTAATGCAAATTTTCCTTGGTTATTACTTTAACAAGGGGTTCTGGAGGCTAAGAGTTGCTGTTTGTAGTAATAAGATCTTAGCTTAGAAAACGAAATTAACACAAATTTAACATGAATTCGAAAAATTAAGTTTTCATTAATAATGTTCACATAGAAACAAGCCTCAGGAATAGACAAGGGACAGCCATGTATAACAAAACCTCATGTTGGGATCAGATGGCATATGACTTTTGCATCTTTAAACTTTTTTTTTTTAACATCTGGAGCATTTCCTAACCATTATATGTCTGTTTACATTAAAAGGCACTTCCTGCCACTATCTGCACATGACGGTGTAGCTAACTCCTCTACCTTTTTGGACAGGTAGATTGTTTCCAATAGAGCATTTCCATTTTGTCTGACTCAAAGAAAAAGCTTCACCCGCAGCTTCAACAGCAATGGGACTAAAGCCACGAAGTATTTCTCTAAACTGAGAAACAAAATCAAATCCAGGCATGATGGCACATGCCTGCAATCCCAGAGCTTGGCAAGCTGAGGTGGGACATGCTAGTCCAAGGTCTATGCTGGGCTCTATAGTGAGATCTTATCTCTGAAAATGAAATGGATGCAGGGGAGAGGAAGGGAGAGGAGAGCGGAAAGAGAACAAGTGTAGATGGAATCATTCAGTGGGTGAATTTTTAAAATAAATTTTATTTTCTTTATATGAGTGTTTTGCCTGCATGTATGTCTGTTGCTCCATATGTGCCTGGTGCCCTTGGAGGCTAGAAGAGGGTAGAGGGTGTCAGATCCTCTGGAACTGGGTTACAGCTGGTTGTGAACTGCCCTGCTATGATGGGAATCGAACCCAGGTCCTCTGGATGAGCAGCCAGTGCTCTTAACTGCTCAGCCATCTCTCCAGCTCCAAAGGACAAATTTTAATTGTTAAAAAACCTGAGTTTTGATTCAGAAATAGTTTTTAAAGAGTAAATTTATTTGAGCAAGCTTTTCATCTCTGGTTACTTTTGAGATGTTGGTCTCCTGTTTATCTTTGGATTCTTTCCATTTCGGATCGGGTGGTGCTCTTGGAAGTCTTTGTATCTGATTTTCATCACCACCCAAAAGAAGAGTCCTAAGGCACGAAGCTACACTCTGCATTGTGTTCCCAATGCACACTTATAGGGCACAGTGTGAAAATTTGGCACATAGTAAAACGTGCAATGATCAAGTCAGGGTGGTTCACAATTCCATTGGCTCCAGCGGTTTTTCCATGTGTGGGAAACTGGACTCTTTCTACCTCCTTTGACACCTGCCACAGATTGCTGGAGACAAGAGTTGTCCCTCAGTGCTGTGGTACGTCACAGCTCCAGAGCCCTGGCTCCCTTCACGCTGTGAGTCAACTATTTTCTACCTGTCTTAGTTGAAAAAATAAGGCTACTCCTATGGTTAAAATTACTCGGGTTTGTCTTCTGATTTGCTATAGTGAGATTATGTTTCTATTGTAATCTCTTCAATTCATTTTAAAGCTTCTATTTTACCTCTATTAACCAGGATCTATTTATTTAATTTAAAAGATAACCTCATCTAGGTATTTAGAATAAGTTTAAAAACTTTTAAATAGAAAAATTCTCAAGTGTGTAGGGGGTGTACCTCCACATCAGAGTTCATACCCTGTAAGCACAAGGTAACCCAGCAACAACTCCATAAATTAGTTTCATTAATAAATTTCAATACTTAGTATGAAGCACTATGAGATTTAAAAATTTTTTTAATTAATCCAAATATTGTGACCAGTATCTCATTAAATTCTAGGCAATGTGGCCTTGCCTAAGTAGTTGTTTTCCTTCACATACACATTTATTTATAGTCGTTTGTTAAAAGCATGTATCGAACCATTTATTAACTTTCCGTTCACATCCTTAATTCTTTCAAGTGATTTGTTTAGAACTTGTAACTGCCAGTCATTTTATCCAACACTACATCATTTTGCTTCTTCTACATTTTTTTTTTTTTTTTTTTTTTTTTTTTGGTTTTTCGAGACAGGGTTTCTCCGTGTAGCTTTCCTGGGACTCACTTGATAGCACAGGCTGGCCTCGAACTCACAGAGATCCACCTGTCTCTGCCTCCCGAGTGCTGGGATTAAAGGCGTGCGCCACCACCGCCCGGCGCTTCTTCTACATTTTATATGTAGACACTTGGATCTTTGGAGATTTTTTTTCATATGGTGAGCTTTAAACATGGAGGAAGAAGTGTGGAGACTCACAGTGGTGGCGGCAGCAGTAGCAATGGGCAGCAGTGCAGCTGAGCTGCGCAGACACTACTGTGAATGCTTTCCTTGTGTTTAGTCTTTTACTGAGCATGGCAAACGTTTTTAGGAGGGAGCATCAAAACTGGCTCATGGATTTCCATGTAAGAGATCATGAAAGGGAAGTCCAGAGAGGTCAGGGAACTTAGGTCACAGAACAGGTTTGGGACTAGTTGTTGTGTTTGTACTTCTAGCCACCAAGTACGAGAGTTAAGTCTTAGCACAGAGTCACTTTGGAGACAAACCTTTCTGGCTGAGTTATGAAGGCTCAAAGAACTTGAAGTGATTGTGCTCAAGTGCTGGAAGGTGATAAAGTAAAAAGAAAATGGTATTCACTGAGAGCCCTACAGTAAAATAGCTCTAGTTATCCACGTCCTAGTCTTTACTGCAGCGTGTTTCAGTGTGGCCATTTATCTTTTCTATAAAAAGTCAACTCGACAAGATATTTGCTAAATATTTTAGTCGTCAATAATTTCAGGTGAAGGAATTCTTGGCTTCATTATTCTCAAAGACTGTTAGTCCTTTTCTTTTCTAATGCTCTATAAGCAGCAGGGGCATCTTGCATTGTACTTTGTGGGCTAGAGTGTGGCAATATCAGAATGTAACAGAGGCTATTTAGAATTATATGGAAAATGTTAAGTGATTGTCAAATCCAGAGTCAGGAACTGGGTATAAAATGAAGATATTTCATTCAGACAACATCAGTTACCCTTGGCTGCCATGTGGTATAATTGCAATGTTTTAATTTGCTGAATTAGAATTAGGATATGTGAAAATTAAAATGAAAGAAGTTTATAGACTATTGTTTATAAGATGTTCTTTATTTTTTTTTTTTATTTTTTATTTTTTTGGTTTTTCGAGACAGGGTTTCTCTGTGCAGCTTTGCGCCTTTCCTGGAACTCACTTGGTAGTCCAGGCTGGCCTCGAACTCACAGAGATCCGCCTGGCTCTGCCTCCCGAGTGCTGGGATTAAAGGCGTGCGCCACCACCGCCCGGCTAAGATGTTCTTTATTAAGATATTTGGAAAAACTCCCTGCTATACCTGTTTTTCCTGGTGTGACCATGAACCTCAGTTTAGACACATAATTACATTACCAAATGCATTCATGACGTTGGATTTCTGGAGCCTGACAGTAAACATGATGGAAAAGATAGAAATTGACTTTAATTGTCAGTCTAATTAAGATAATTATGTCTCATATTTGTACTTGAAGATGCATTTTACATCTGGTGCCACATTTTCCATCATGGATCAAGAAGGGGTTAGGAAGCAGATATCATCTAAGCTTTGCTGGAAAGGAAAATTAAATGATGAAGAAATAACCCAACTTAATTATGGACAAGCGTGTATTTAGAATAAGAATCTCCACATAGTTGTGAGGGTCAAGGTCTGTGGGAGCCCGAACACCCTAGGCTCAGTCACCTGTCCTTGGTAGGCCAACCAAACAGACAAGTAAGGACAAAAATCAGAGACAGGGGAGTCATTCAATGTGGCCAGATTGGCAACAGGATAAAGAGGTGATCCACCTAGCCATTTCCTGAGTCAGCCTGCAGGGTCCTGAGATGGGGTTTAGGTTTAAATAGAGAGCAAGAAGCCCACATCACTAAGTAGGCCTGGTGAGGATGTGGTTCTGCCCATTACTGACCTAGCATTTGGTTGCTCCAGTCTCTCCTGTAAGGTGGTCTCTCTCGACACTGGTCTGACAAGATGTCAGGACTGTGTGAAATCTCTCCCTGGGAGATAATTTCCTCCCCAGGATGGCATCAGACTGCAGTCTTTTCCTTTTTCTTGCATGAGATCCCAAGGGAAATTCTACTTTTTGGGGATCCATTGTCTCAACAGCCTGAAAGTTTAGCTCTTCCTGCCCAGAAGTTATAAGGGGCAGAACTAGACCTTAAATTTCTACTCTTTTCCAGTGACCTTCCAAATGGCCACATGTTTGAAAGAAGATGGTTGGCTGGATGGATAGATAGATGTTAAATCAAGTTAGGCCACTCAGCTGTCATGCTCCCTGCCAAGAACCATAGATTATCTAACAACATTCCAACTACCAGACCTCATTTCACGTTGTTGGTCAGGGGAGTCCAGTAATTCAGAAAACACATCTAGGCTACTGCTGTTGGCCTTGCTTGCCTCCCAGAACAACAATCCCAAGGGCCTAAAAATATACACATATGAGAATGCTAATGTACTCATGGTTGTTGTTCTATGTTTGTTTGTGTGTGTGTATAATAATTAAAGAAAAAAGGGAATGAGGGGTTATGGGAAGGGCTGGACTGAGAAGGAAATGATGCAAATATAGTATATATATATATATATGAAATAAAAAATTAATTAAAATTTTTAAACAGTATGTTTAAATTACATATTTGTAATTCTGTTTCAGATTAGAATTTACTCATTACAATCTTCCCATTGACTACAGACATTATATATGCATATTATACATATTATTTAGAAGTTAAAGTATCTTAATTATGTAATATAATTTAAAGTCAAGTTATCTTAAGTAAACACTGGAATTAATTGAATAAAAGGAAAAAATGGAAGAAGCAATGGGATTTGAGAAAAACAATTTTAGCAGTTTTTTAAAAGTTTTCATTACCATGTGTCGAATTGAGTTCCCAAGATAAAATTATTAATTTACCTTAAAATAAAAAGATTATCAATTATTTTTCATAAACTGCTTTGTATACACTTGGATAATTATAAAAATTACAATAATTTGTTTAGTAATAATCATGTAAGCCATAGTATATGATTCAGAAAAATGTTCTTCCATGGCATGCAAACACAAATGCATGCCTTTTCTTGATGCACACATTTGTTAATTTCTACTGCTTGTCTGTAACAGAGGCCTCAAGAAGTGTCTTTCAATCCATCCTAGAGTGTGGCAGTAGACATGTTTTCTAAAGAAATTACTCTAATGTGGCTTTTATAGTTCAGGTTTAAGAACTTTCCTTATCAGATTGTCGATTATAATACCCAGCAGTTAGCTCTTCTGTCTGTGGAAACACAGGCTAAGCTACTGGGATCAGGCAGTACTCACAACTCTTTAAACATTTACTAAGCTAGCTAGTCACAGAATATTTATTTCAGGTCTATCAAGGCACTAATTATGATGCAGTATTTTGTATATTCCAGACACAAACTGAATTAGGGACAACCACCCAAAGAGCCCTGGTCAGTTTCACTTTGTGTCTCCTCTGCCCCCTGCCGCCCCCCCCCCCCCCCCAGCCATCCTTCCCCTCCTGTTCCAGTTGCTCCAGTATATCTACATTTCCAGAATGGTCACCTCCTTAGCGCTCTCTGGAGAGGTTTTCTGATGTTTGGGGCTCACAGTCCCCTAACACAAAGGATTTCCCTTCATAACACCTCCTTTTTCACTCTAACCAAAACAGCCCAGCTCATGATCGGGTTGCCAAGGGGCTGGCCTCTCAAATGCTTCATTTTAGCCAGTCTGACAACACAAGAAGGGTTTTTTTTCTGTTGTTGTTGGTTTTTTGTTGTTGTTGTTGTTGTTGTTTTTGAGACAAGGTCTCATATGCCGCAATTGCTGGCTTGGACCATCATATGTAGATCAGGCTCGTCTTGAGCTCACAGAGATCTGTTAGCCTCTGCCTTATAAGTGCTGGGATTAAAAGCATGCACCACTACCACCCTGCCTGCATAAAAGCACGTTTTTCGTCCAGTGGGACATAATAGTTGAGTTGCCATGTTTGCGGACGAGAAATCAAGGCTTGCAGAGAGGAAGCTGAAACATGCGGAAGGACAGGCTCTTTTCGGTTCCAAGAGGAAAAGCAAATCTTTCCAGAATTTCCAGAGATATTTGTATCACAGGGAACATTTCTGTTCCCCCTCCCCATTATTCTTCCTCCTTCTCTGATTAAAAACAAAAGGGAACATGCCAGTTGGCTTTGTTAGACTCAGGTTTGAAGGTTAAACCAACATGACTGAAAGAAGAGAAGCAGAGTCACCATGAAGCAAATACACTTAGAGTTCTGTGCTGATGTAAGCAAGATGTGTATAAAAACTCTGTGTGTGTGTGTGTGTGTGTGTGTGTGTGTGTGTGTGTGTGTGTGTGTGTGTGAAGACTTTGCCCATTTGGAAGGATAGTCACTTATGTACAGGGCTTTAAGTCTCTATCTGCTTTACACTTCTTCAGACTCTGCCATGAAACCTGCGCTGCAGCCTGGTCTGTGTGTGCCCAGGCTAGACAGCCAGGTCTGTGTGTGCCCAGGCTAGACAGCCAGGTCTGTGTGTGCCCAGGCTAGACAGCCAGGTCTGTGTAGACTTTGTTCCCACAGGGAATTATCCTACCCCCAGACACCCAGCTTACACAACATCATCACCCTGGAGGCAGGGCTAGAGGGATAGCTACCAGTCTTTATGGAGTATCACTTGTGTGGGTGGCAGAGGACAGATGTGCCACTGTGTCTGTCTTGTTCTTAGGGTTTTATTTGGTATGGTTTCTGTGGTGCCAGGGTTTGAGCCTAGCTAGGATCTTGTATATGTATTAGGTAAGCACTCTACTGTCAATGTCACCCTCAGCCCATGACTTTATATTTCTGGTAGCATGATTTTATTTTTTAAAAGCACATAGCTCATATTTACAACAGGGCTCGCTCTCACAATCTGGCTCTGCTCCACATCTAGTAAAGGCTGAATCTACTGCTTGGTATTCAGTGCCCATGCTTCTAGATGGTCAGAAAAAGAGAGAAGAGGCAGCTGGTGGCTTGGGTTGGGAGAGAAGCTGACAGAAATTACCCTCCAGGAACAAGCTTTATCTGAAGAGAGGCCTCACGACCACGGGGGGAGCCATGACCAAGCCTTGAGGCGGGACAGCATTAGAGACAACATGAATTGGACCTTAAAGGGAAAGAGGTATTTCTCTTTAAAACCTGGAAAAGAACTTCACTGAGAGAGATATCTGAAAACAAGGTCAAGAGAGCTACTCTGGCAGCAGAGTAGGTAGGGGGATGGGAGAAGAGAGTCTTCAGAAAAACCCCTGAACAAAGGAAAAAATCTAATTATTACATTTGTTCAGGAGGTAGCAGAGGTTCCACAACACATGATTTAGTCTGGGATAGCTTGAATGACAGGGAGCATGAAGGGGCCATAGACTGGGTAGCACCATGGTTTAGAGGTTGTGAAGGCATGTTGTAACTTGGTTCCTTACCTACCTCTCTTGTCCTGGAGAGCTATGGAAGGGCATGGCCTATTTCTTCAGGCCATTGGATCTGGCCTCTTGGGATGCACATTGTTTTAAAGAGTCAGGTCCATGATCCAACACCAAGTTTTTAAAGACTTGTTTTGTTACTGATGAGAATAATATCTACTCAAGATGCCGTACAGGGTTCTAGGGTAACCTACAGTATAAAAGAGAGATAGCCGAGAAAAGGATAGAGAAGAGCCTAGAGAGAGAAGGAGGGAGCAGGGAGGGGGTAGGAGAGAAAATGTGACGGTGTATTTCAGCTGCACAGCAATGGCTACGGCAGAGAACCCCGTGCTGTTGGTGAGGGGTTCTCTGCTCAGTCACCTGCTCTAGACTCATTCTGATATTGTACACTATACTTCCCCCCTTGCTTTGCTTTTGACTGACGCCTTGATTGCCATTTTGACTGTATGAAACCCACAGATGGATTCTTTTAGAGTCCATTCATCTGCAGCTCTGGGCAAAACAAAGCCAGCAATTTTTGAGTCACCTCAAGTTTCTGATGCGGCTTAAAGCGGTTCGTTAAGTGACACTGGATTTCAGATTAGAGAACCCAGAGTTTTCAGACTTACCTAAATCCTATTCAGTGTTTTCACTATGGACCAACTTTTCCATGTACCACACTCAGCCTGCGTCCACAGTTCAGTCTGGGACAGTTAGCTGTGGCACAGATTCTAACCTGAGTTCCCAGCTTCCTGGCTTTCAAGTCTGTTTCCTGGATGCTCAAAGCATTTCCAGCCACCAAATTCTGTATACTGAACCCTGGTCCCAAACAACTCTCCAACTGATTTAAGCACAAAGAGATAGTTTTACTCAACAATGCTTCTTAGAAGGCACACAGAACCCCTGGGGAATCATGCCACTTGTTTTGTATGCGAGTCAACCCAGGAACACAAAACTGTAGTTGTGAGGAATCACCACTGCTCTTTGTAGGGAGGAAACTACACTGCCTGAGAATCCAGCGCTGCTCTCTCTCTCTCTCTCTCTCTCTCTCTCTCTCTCTCTCTCTCTCTCTCTCTCTCTCTCTCTCTCTCTTTCAAAAGGACCATGTGATTGCCCCATCATGCTTCCTAAAAGAGGTAAATGGCCTCTGCTTGCATGTTTCTCATTCGTGTCCTAGGAAGATGAGTCTGCTTGCTGTCTGAACTTAGGTCACATGCCTGCCCTATTGCACAGGGAGACTGGGAAAGGATTTAGTCTCCAGCCCCTGTAGTACAGTAAGGCAAGAACCAAAGGAATCAAAACGAGTATAGAATGAGTGAGTCTAAAGTTAGCAGCAGTATTCTTCATTGCAAACTCATTGTGGGACTTGGGGCAAAAGATGCTTAACGTCTTTAACTAATCCATTTTCCTAATGCGCCTAAGGATTTGGGACCCTACGAATTCCAAGAGTCCTTACACTACTACAATTCTGTGTCTGTATTAGTTGGAATTCTGGCTTCAAGTAACAGAATCCTTAGGTGAACTTGTGAAAGTAAGTCAAAGGAGTTAGTTCATATCCTAACAGTAGGAAGACAGGGGTGAAGCTGGCTTTAGGGGACTAGGGACTGACATTAGGGGTGTCTGACTCAGCTGGCTTCTCATTATCTCCCTACTACACCTAACAGTGGGAATGACAGGGGTGAAGCTGGCTTAGAGGTGTCTGGCTCAGGCGGCCTCTCTTGCCTCCCTACCCTAACTGTGGGATTAACAGGAGTGAGGATGGCTGTAGGGGTGTCTGGCTCAGCTGGCTTCTCATTATCTCCCTACTCTAACCTAACAGTGGGAAGGACAAGGGTGAAGTTGGCTGTAGGGGTGTCTGGCTCAGGCCGCCTCTCATCATCTCCCTGCTCTGCTATGGAACCCAGCCTGTCCTTGGAGCTGGAAAGTAAGAGTGTCAAGTATGAGGCAGGAGAGATTGCTCAGCAGTTAAGACACCTTGTACTCTTCCAGGAGACCCAGGCGTACTGGCTAGTTTTATGTTAATTTGACACAAGATGGACTCATCTTGGAAGAGGGATGCTCAACTGAGAACATGCCCCTACCAGACTGGTCGGTGGGCAAGTCTGTGGTGCACTTTCTTAATTAGAGACAGAGGTTGTAGGGCCGAGCCCATTGTGGGTGGTGGTACTTCTGGGCAAGGAGCCCTGGGGTACATAAGAAATCAGGCTTAGCCGGGTGTGGTGGCCCATGCCTTCCATCCCAACAGAGGCAGGTAGGTCTCTGTGAGTTTCAGGACAACCAGGACTATTACATGGAGAAATCTTGTCTTAAAAAAAAATCAGGCTGAGCAAGTTTTAGGCACGTCAGTAAACAGCTCTCTTTCATCTGCTTCAGTTCCTGTCTCCAGGTTTCTGCCCTGAGTTCCTGCCCTGCCTTCCCTCAGTGATGGATTTATAAGCTGTAGGGTAAAATAAACCCTTTCCTTCCCAAGTGTTTTGGTCATGGTGTTTTATCACAGCAATAGAAACTCCAACTAAGACACTGGGTTCAATTCCTAGCATCCATATGGTGGCTCATATGAGCTGTAACTCCAGTTCCAGGGAGGGGGGATCTGATTCCCTCTTCTGGCCTCCATAAGCACTGCACACATGTGGTGCAGACATACATGCATGCAAAACACCCATACAGTAAAAATAAAATTAAAAATAATAAAAAAAGAGTGTCAGCTGGTATTCAAGTATCTCTTCAATCATGGAGGAAAGAGAACTCTGCCCCCCAGAATAAATTTTTAAGGTCCAGGAAGGTGCTTACTAGCTGGGCTTGGCTGCTTCTATGTCAGATAGCAGAGTCTGTACCAGAGAGAAGGCACCACACAGGACTGGGAAGGTGAGTCCTGGGGCATTCAGCCTTTCTGATCTGTGACCAAGCAGATCTAAAGTCTAGTGTGCCGAGAGTCTCTATCACTCCCGTGTGCAGTGACAGGAGATCTAAACACCATCATGACTGCTGTTACAGAGCTTCAAACTGAACTCTCGAGGGACGAGCAAGTGCAGGGAATGGAGCTCTACTGGTAAGCAGGCTGCAGACCACGTTGAGGGAAGGATCTGAATCGTAAAGTGGAGGCACGTGGAACAAAAAGGAATGGTCTGGCTCAACAGTGTCTGCCAGGCACGGTCCTCACATGCTGTTCTCCGGCCAGTCATGAGCAGCTGGTCAGAGCACTGATAGAATACAACATCTTTCCTCTTAAACTTTCTGTGTCCGCACTCCCCACGTCCATACATAAGTGTGTATATTTATGTATAGACAAACAATTATTCTTTAATGTGGTATTGATATTTAGACAACATTTTTCTTTAGAAAGTTAGATTATTATAGTAAGGTATATGTTGGTGCTGGCCATAAAAACGATAACACAGTTGTGCAGTCCCATGCTCTAGGAACATAAGTGGCCTAAGACAAAAACCAATCTACTATTTTCTCCTCAGAATCAAGGACTAGGTAGCTTACCTTATGCTCTCTCTCTGAGGTACAGATAGTTCTTTGAACAGTAAGTCACATTTCCTACGCTGTTGAGAATGTGTGAGGTTTCTGTTAGGATGTGTCAGCATGCAGATGTGCTTGTTGGTTTTGTAATCTGAAGCACATGCACAGTGACTGGGGAAAAGTGATTGCAATAAATCCTGGCTATAATCTGGTTGCCTCAATAATGCCAATTGCTCTTCTGAATTTCCTTGTAATACCATTATGTAAGAGCTTATTTTAAAACTGTTTTATTATTTGCTGGCCTCTGATTCTCTGATAATTACTAGAGATTAGGATTTTCTACTGTGTGTCAAGTCAAGACTCTTGAATGCATTTCATACTCCTTTTCATTTGATGAACATCTATCCCTATGGGTGTAATTAGGGTTTCATACATATTCTCTTAAATCATCCTTTCTGCCAATGGCCAACAGGTATGATACACCATTAATAGAAGATCAGGATTTGCTTTTAAATATAGAATTTATCCATTGTAATAAAGGAAATGTAACTATTTTCAGTTTAGAGGAGAAATTATTTTGATTACTTAATAGCATTCTTTTCCCATGGTATTTAAAGGTAAATGAAAGCCGTCCACATTTTAGGGCTTTGATCCACAGCCTTTCATTAATGCCATGCCACATGGCAAATTTTTAGCTTGGTACAAATAAAAATTAAAATCCCATTATTATATACTCTTGAGAAATATAGTTTGAGAAAGTGATTATTGGGGTTGAAATTTGTCCTTGTGGCATAAAATGAAACAAGAGCTGTGGTAGTGGGGGCCCAGGGATATCACAGCTACATACACGAGGAACACCCAGTCTGTCCTGAGGAATCTCAGGGAGTGCTATTTCGAGTGAGAATGGGAAGATTGCTAGCAGGGATACTCCTGTGGAAGCAATTCTAGAGGGCATAGTGTCTGTGAATATTCAGAGATGACAGGGAGTTTGGTTTCTTACAGCTGCTGCAAAGAGGTGAGGTTGACCCAGGGAGAGGTGTTAGGGCATCATAAACTAGAGAAGCCTGGCCTAGGATGGAATTTGTGAGATCAAGAGAAATGGGTAGCATGAAGAGGGAAGGGAGGTAGAACTTAGAGGACTTTTTTGTTAATTTGACTTGAGGAGCATCAAGGACCACTGTGGACATGGATGTGGTGTAATGCATCGATGGAGGAATATGGGAGGAAAACAGGATTGGGCGGCTGTGGGACACTTCAGCATGTCTGTATGGCATGTGAGACAAAGCTTGAGGAGATCTCAACATATAGCTACTGATTTCATACCAACATGTAAAGGGTTTATAAGAAGGGAACATCTTTCAGAGAAGGCTTACAGTGATCCACCAGGAAGGAGAAGAAAACTTGGGGCAGAATGCAAACACAAAAACAAAAGCAAAAACAAAACTCAAGAAATAACTTCAAAATGGACTGAATAATCATGATGTCAGATGCTATGCAAAGGCCAGATAGGATGAGCACTGAGAAGTCCCCTTTGGGTTTTATAGTAAGAATGTTGTTGATGCCCTTGGCATAACCTTCCAGTTAACTGGCCAGGGTGGAATCCAGACACGGTTTGGTTGATCAATGAGTAGGAAATAATGGCGACAGTTGTCTCAGCAAGAATGTCTGTGAAACAAAGAGGCAGACAGCGAGTAGCTGGAGGATGACCGGCAGTTCGACACAATTTCAGTTTTTACTTAATATAGGTGACTGAATTGAAGCAGTAATGATGTGAAGTTACCAGAAGAGAGCAAAAGCTTGAAGGTACTGATGGGAGAATAGGAGGAGGCCCAAGAGACTGGAAGATTATGGGGTGTCGCGACCACCTCGACCAGCAAGGAAGACGCAACACCAGGCTCTTCTCCAAGCAGTTTATTCAGGAACCTTGAACAATCTTCTGACCCCGGGGAAAGCCATCTTCTCACTCCCACTCTCACTCTCACACTGGGGAAAGCCAGCCCACGCCCTTTATAGCCACTGGGCAACCAACCCCCTAGTGCCACGTGGACAATGCCGATAGGGTCAGACATACGCAAGCAAGCCAGATTCCACGCCCAAGCCAAATAAGGAGTTGTGTATCCCAGAGAACACCTGCCATCGGGAAGGCGGAACCCGGACGCCGGCGCCATCTTTGAGGCACAGCCGTGCACGGTTCTCTACAATGGGGTACACAGTCTGGAAGAGGGAACGGTCCTGCTTCAATTGTAAATGAGAGGGGGAAGTGGCTTCCAGAGCATGCTAGTCAGAAGTGCTTTCAGGTACACTTTCAGGTAAGCAGAAAGCCTTAGCAGTGACTCCTTCTCATAGGACGAGGAATGCAAGGGGTGCAGTTGCATGCTCTAGTCCTTTGAAAGTTACCTCTGTGGGCACCGTGGTTGACATCACTGTATTTTTTGACTTCTTGTATGGTCAGTTGTAGCTGCAAGGGAGGCAGAGAAAGCACTGCCATACTCATGGTGGGGAAAGGAAGGGAGAGAAGAGCTGGGAATGGCCACTGGATCAGCTGAACAGCAGCATCTACACAGTATTGCACAGCTGGAACAGCTGGCAGTAGGTGTGATGTTTCTGTTTTCTCCAAAGCTCAAGAGAGGCTTCTTTTTTTGTATCAGGAGAGGAATAGAATAATTGACTGTGATTAAAAACAGGAAGACCCTCTATGGAGGTTTTGAGAAACTGAGGATGAAACAGTGAATCCTGAGGCATCCCAAGGATCAGTTAGGAATTAGGGATTCACAGGGCACATGCCTGTAGATTGTCAGAATGCTGTTCCCTATGGCACATCCCAGTGTTCAGGGATGCAAAGTGATGTTCCTGTTGCTGTTCTTGATTTTGGATTCTGTAGGTCAGTGGGTTTTTCTAAGTACAAACATAAGCCCTTATCAAGGAACTGGACTTCTAAAACATGTAAATAAAAGAACAGATAAGGGGACAGAATATGTACATTGAGGCCATTTGCCAAGCCGGAGAGCAAGGCTTGAGGATATTCACACAGGAAGAGGCTTCTTGAAGATTTATTTTGTACCATTACATTTTTACCATACTTTAGTCTTTTAATAAATAAAACAGGGTAGTGGTGATTTAAGTAATTTTGTATGCATTTTACCATTATGCAAGATGTACGTTCACAAAATAGTGAGATGCTGTTTGTTCTTGCAGGAACGCCTTGCTGTGTGGTGCACTGTACTGGCCTAGTCCACAGTCTCCCACATGACATCCCAGTTTCAGGATTTCTTTACTCTCACCTGCCTTAGGCAGCATCAGCATCAGTAGTCTAATTTACAAGCATTTCCCCAAGATGGGATCTAGCCTGCCCTGCTTCAGTGAAAGAGTGAGTGATGCTTTCAGAGTTGGGATCATTTTTGACTTGGAAAAATGAGACATGAGACTACCCTGAAACACACACATGTGCCATCATCCTGGGCTTGGGCCTCTGGTGATGAATACAGTCCTACTAACTCTACTTACATCAACTCTGTCTATGGATTCTCTGGACTGTTTGTTGTTGCTTGCCCCTGGCCACTAAACCTAACTGGAAATGTTCATGACTGACTTTCTAATAGAGCCTGACTGAAAGTGAGGCCACTGACCTGGGACTCACCACTCTGGTTCTGGCTCACAAGCCAATCCACTCCCTTGCAGGGCTAGGTCACCATTTCTTATCTTTCTTTCATCCACCTGACTCCACTCATCTCAGCTGATGGTTTTGCATCATATTTCACTGAGGTAATGGAAGAAAATTTCCTTCCTGCCTCTTTCATAATCTGGTGATTTTCTTGACTATCTTCAGCATGCAAATCTAACCACCTTTCGCCAGTTCCACACCATTCACCCACAATCAGCCTTGCATGAGTCTCTGACAGCACTCACTGTTCCTACCACTGCCCATGTGTGCACCTGCAAACACACACACACACACACACACACACACACACACACACACACACACACTCTCACACACACACTCTCTCACACACGCCACCACCACCACACCACAACACACACTATTATCACAACAGCCAGGGTGATCTTGTGGCATCAGTCAGATCTCATGTCCTCTCCTGGAAACTCCTGGCAGCAAAGACAAGAGTATTCACAAGCCACTCACCCACGTCCCGGCCTTTGGTTCTGCAGACATTCCCCCATTCCACACAGCGACTACTTGTTTCTTCACGCATATCAAGCATGCATCTGCCCTCAGTACTGGTTGTCCTTCAGTCAATCTCTTTTCTCTTTCTGACTGACTTCTCTTATGGATAAAACAGCAGTTCTTTCTCTACAGTCCTCCCATGCTTTTGCTCCCCTGTGCACCTATCACCTGACATTTTACTACTTAATTACCTGCTACACCCATCCTATTCCAATGTAAGTTCAGTGCTGGCAAGAACTTTTCGTGGTTTTTGTCTTCTTCTGACCACGGCTATCTCAATGCTTAGCACTGTAGGTGCCAATAATTAGCTAGCAAGTCATTTATCCTAATCCTTGCTGATGTTTCAGCATCTCTAGGGTTTTGGTTTTGGTTTTGAAGTTTTGTTTTGTTTTGAGGCAGTGTCTCATGTATCTCAGGGTAGCCTTGATCTTTCTGGGTAGCCGAGGGTGACCTTGAACTTCCAATCCTCAAGCCTTCACCTTCCCAGTGCCAGGATTACAGGTGTGTACCACCATTCTTGGCTGATGGGATTCTGGAAATCAAACCCACAGCTCATGCCTAGTATGCAGGCACTAAATCCCCAGCCCAACATTTCAATATCTTTAGATGAAGTTTATAATGTCTTCTAAAAATAAGGTGTTCAGACTTAAATTTTTTTTAAATACTAATTGTAAATATTAACTGAACTCAATTTCTTCACAGCAAGCATTTTCCTAGTGACTAAAGCTATGATGTACGACTTGGCTGTGGATCTCTTTATGAAAAAAAAATCTCATTATGAAAGTAACTCTGAGCTATTTAGGCATTGGTATGATGACAAGTTAATCAGATTTCAAGTAAAAGACAGCCTCTAAGGCTCAAGAGGAAGAGAAACATGGAGTATGGCTTGTCTATTGCTATTTTAGAAATGCTTTTACAGGTAAACAAAACTTAGAGAAATTTTATTCATTTTGAATTTTTTGTAAGCCCCCAAATGATCTGATTTGTTTTTCTTTTGGTGTGTGTGTGTGTAATGAGGGACAGAACTGGCACCCTCGCACATGGTAGGCAAGTGCTCTACCACATAGCTGTATCCTCAGCCTTGATTTGCTATTTTGACATACTGGTATTTGTACTGTAGTCATGGCAGGAAGAATCCCAATTACTTCTAAGAGGCCACATACTAATAACCCTGATTCTAATCCTCTGTGATCACGTGGTGTCATGAATGTGCTTTGTAAAAGCAGGGTTATTAGAGGGAAGCAAGGTGATGCTTGTTACCTCTTTTTTTTTTATTAAGAAATGTTTTATTCATTTTACATACCAAGCCCAGATCCCCCTCCCTCTCTTCCCTCCTCCCAACCCCCCAGCCTTCCTCCCCCAACCCACCCCTCATTCCCTCCTCCAACAAGGTAAGGCCTCCCATGGGGAGTCAGCAGAGCATAGTACATTCAGTTGAGGCAGATCCAAGCCCTTCCCCCCTGCATCAAGGCTGTACAAGGTGTTCCACCAGAGGTAGTGGGCTCCAGAAAGCCAGCTCATGCACCAGGGATGGATCCTGATCCTACTGCCAGGGAAGCCCCTTAAGCAGATCAAGCTGCACAACTGTCTCGATTATGTAAAGGGCCTAGTCCAGTCCCATGGAGGCTCCATAGCTGTTGTTCTAAAGTTAATGAGTTCCCACTAGTTTGGTTTGGTTGTCTCTGTAGGTTTCCCCATCATGATCTTGATGCCCCTTGCTCATAGAATAACTCTTCCCTCTCTTTGACTGGACTCCTGGAGGTTGACCTGGTGCTTGGCTCTGGATCTCTGCATCTGCTTCCATCAGTTACTGGATGAAGGCTCTATGATGACAGTTAGGGTATTCACCGATCTGATTATTGGGAAAGCCAGTTCAGGCACCCTCTCCACTCTTGGTAGTAGTCTAAGTTGGGGTCATCCTTGTGGATTCCTGGGAACTTTCCTAGCACCAGGTTTCTCCCTATCCCCATGATGTCTCCCTCTATCACAGTATCTCTTTCATTGCTCTCCCACTCTATCCCTGTTTCAGCTTGACCATCCTGTTCCTTTATGTTCTTATCCCCCATCCCTTACCCTCTATTGCCCCCCTCACCCCCAGTTTACTCATGGAGAGCTCATCTATTTCCCCTTCCCAGGGTGATCAATGCATCCCTCTTAGGGTCCTTCTTGTTACCTAGCTTCTCTGAAACTGTAGGTTGTAGTCTGGTTGTTCTTTGCTTTACATCTCAAGGACACTTGCTCAACTATGTTCACAGCAGCATTATTCGTAATAGCCAGAGCCTGGAAACAACCTAGATGCCCCTCAACTAAAGAACGGATAAAGACAATGTGGTACATATACACAATGGAGTACTACTCAGCAGTAAAAACAATGATATCATGAAATTTACAGGCAAGTGGATAGAACTAGAAAATATCCTGAGTGAGGTAACCCAGACTCAGAAAGACAAACATGGTATGTACTCACTCATAAGTGGATACTACATGTAAAACTCTTGTTAACTCTTAGGAAGTCACTTTTAAGGAAAATATCAGGCTGCTTGGTCTGAGATTTCAGGACTTCTCTCAGTACTGACTTCAAGGCTGAGTCCTTACCAGAGTTATGCTGGGTCGTGTCTAGGTCACTCTCTTTTGCTAGGCTGTCTGGAAAGCCCTTTTCGTTCCTGGAGTTTGTTCTGTGTAGCACCCTGTCTTGTCTGCACACAGCAATTGGAGTGATTTTGTGTTGGAATCCCACTGCCACTAACACAGATGTGGCCTGAGGGACTTGCTCCAGTCACTGGGCTCTCCTCCTCCCTCAGCCCCAACTCAACTGCTCCTTGACCATGCCATGCCCAGGCCCTTAGTTCTCGCAGCCCCATCTCCCTGTAAGCTCTGCTCTGACAGGTCTCATCATCTGCTCTTGTGTCAACAGCACCATTCCCAGAGAACCCCTCTGCACGCCACGATTAAGGCAGCCCCTCTCCAGCTCACTCTCTAGCCTATCAGCACACTGTTTTTGTCCTAAAATTTACCACTGTCCCGACGTATTTCTGTGCTTGCTGCCTGTCTCTCCCATTTCAGTGTGAACAGCCAGAGTGTGCTGTTTCCAGAAGTACTGACTCCGGTACAGGAGTAGTGTCCGGCTCACAGTAGGTGATCAGTAACTATGTTCCTTGGATGGATGAATGAATCAGAGGAGAACCAAAACTAAAGGAAAACTGCAGCATCCAGATAACTACTGCTCTCCTGGGAAACCAGGGGGATGCCTTGGACTATGCCTGCTCAAGATCTGGAATGCAGAATTCAAAGCATTCGTTGTTTAGTAACTCTTACACTAAAATAATTCTGGCTCTGTGTGCTGGTATATGCCTAAAGTCCCAGCACCTAAACTGCTGAGGCAGGAGGATTACAAGTCTGTACCTAGCCTGGGCTATACAGCAAGACCCTGTGAAGGATTGTGCTCAGTTCAGTGTCCTGATCACACTGGCAAGTTTTCCTTCAGGTCGAAGCCAAAAGTTTAAAAACAATTTCCCAGCAAGTCAGTAGTACAGACGAGAGTGGGGAAGGCCTATTGTTCATGGATTAAACAGTAAACAAAGAGAATAAACTTCAGGCATAAGCAATTTATTTTCCACTAAAATTTAAAAGCCAATATTGCATTAAAAGTTTATTTTTTTACAAATCCTGAAACAGGCAATAAAAAGTCACCATGCATTTTCTTTCAGACATATTCAAAAAGACAGAAATCAATTGGCATTACATACATACTAGAAATCAGTCTCAGATATAAATGTGTCTTGGTTAATGCCAAAAATACATATACAGGACTGGGCAGTGTGTATATTTGGTTGTTGATAGTTATTTACATATTTAACACTTTTCTTCTACATAGTTTGCTTGGGAACAATCATGAAATTCCATGTGACCTAGATAACAGGAATCTGCAGCAGGGACTCATTGCTGAAGCATTGAAGCAGAGTTCCATAGCTGTAAATGATTTCACTAATAGGAAAGGAAGAAGACATACCGCCCCCACCACTGCCATTGACCCTTGTTTCACATTCAAATGACCGCAGTTTGACACAAACATGACAGCTGGTTCAAACAGCTTGAGATTTCAAAGTGCTTGAGTACATATAAATATTATGACTGATCGCATAAAGTGTTGGAAGACGGTTTAAGAAAGGTCCTTGGTTTAACAGCTTGCATTCTCCTTTCTCAGTTAAATAAAAATATCATAATTTTTGTTTCATATTTTGGGTTCACAGGAGCTAGAATAAATAAAAACATGAAGTTGAAGACAACAGAACCAACATTACAGGTTAAGACTGGATGCAAACTGCTATTTTGTGCAACACTTAAGGTTCAGATTTCTGAAGTTTGATGACAAGGCTGATTGTGCTCCAGATTAACTTCTGTGATGAAATGGCAATAGCATAGAAAACTGCATCTCCAAAAATGTATTTTACCTCCTACTTTATTTTCTGAGTAGAGACTATAGGGCAAAGCGAGCATTTGGGAGTCAAAGGCATATGAGACAAAGGTCCTTCTTGTACTTGGGACTCAAAGTCTCCAAGGCACACCTGCCTTCAAGCATGAGTTCTTGGAAATGGTTCTCATCTTTACTTTCCAAAGCTCATTCGTTTCTTTTTTGTTTTAATTGTAAAAATTATACATTAGTTCTTTAGGGGTTCTGACCCAGTATTCTGTGGACAAGAAAAACGTGGGATGACTGAGGAAACGATAAGGAAGCTAGAGTGGTAAACAAAAGTCAGAAAGATACCGTTTGTTCCTGGCCACGAGAGAGTAAGTTTATCAGCAGCACAGAGTTCAAGCAGAGGCTTTCCCATGAGGCTCTGAACACTTCCCCAAGCATTAGCTTCAATTAATGAAGAAGGAGTTGAGAGCGCCTGAGGGTACAGTCAGTTGACAGTGTGCTAGCAAACACGGGGCCATGGAACCGATCCAGGCATCATATAAACTGGGCACAGTGGCACATGCTTGTAATCAAAGCACCAGGCAGCTACAGGCAAGAGTATCAAAAGTGCAAGGCCATCCTTAAGTACACAAAAAATTCAAGGGCAGTCTGGGCTACATGAGACTCTGTCTCAAAACAACTATAGAGCAGGAAAAGCAGACAAAAAATAATTGAGAAAAATTGAGTGTGCCCAGGTGCACGCAGTCTAGGAATGACTACGGATTTAAGGGTGGAGGTTTATAGAGCAGACAGAATGTAGAGCCATTTTTGAGCAGGCAGGTGGGCATGGAAAGAGAAATGTGTCCATAGAACAAGCTGTGATGTATGGTGTTAATTCTGTGCTTCTAATATTTTAAAACAGGCATACACATAGCATAGGATTCAAACAATACAGCAAAAGATCAAATGAGAGTGAAGTAAGCTTCCCACAGCAGGCCCCATTTGTGTCCTCCTCCAGAAGAGGACCACTTTCTTATACATTCTTCTGGTGATACTTCCTGTAGAAACAAACCTTCCTTTTCATATTAAAAGCAGCCTTCATACAATGCCTTCACTTTTCACCCAGGACATGGAAATCCTATTGTTCTACAGCTGTCTTTCTTTCCTAAAGAGATTGTGGACTTCATTGCTTCAGTCTTTTCCCCAGATGCATTATGTGTGCACCTGCCAGGTCCTTGTTGATGGGCATTCAGAACTGATGGGTAGTGGGATGGGGTGGCTGTGTGTGCTCTCTTAATACATTCCCTATGATGTCAGTGGCTTTCTTTTGAGATAGGGTCTTGTTATGTACATAGATAAGGTGAGGCTGGCTTTGAACCTCTAGAATCCTTTTGTCTTTGTCTCTCAAATAGTTGGGACTTGAGTTGTATGCACTTGGCTTAATGTGTACACTTTCATTGAATTTGTAGTTTACATCTCCAACAGGAAAAAAACCCCACATTTAAAGGGTATATTAATTTCTCCTTTGTTTCTGTAGGGAAGTGCTCTGACAAAAACATCTTAAGGGAGAAAAAGTATTTTGGCTTATAGTTCCAGAAGGATAGCGTCCATCCTGGCAGGAAAGGCATGGTGGCCAAGAGCAGGAAGCTGCCTTGTCACAGTATATCTACACTCAGGAAGCATCAAGAAAACAGCAAGTTAGACTTATTGTCTATAAGACCTCAAATCCCATCCCCTGTAATGTACTTCCTTCCGTGAGACCCCACCTCCTAAACAGACCCAACCTTCCCAAGTAGTGCCACCAAGTTGTCAAACACATGAGCCTATGGGGGACATTTCACATTCAAAACATAACAGAGGCTTAGAATGTCGTCATATGATCCTTTGCATGGAGGCATGGTGCTGTGGGATGGTCTGTATGTCAAATTGCTCTGATTGGTCAATAAATAAAACACTGATTGGCCAGTGGCTAGGCAGGAAGTATAGGCGGGACTAACAGAGAGGAGAAAAGAAAGAACAGGAAGGTGGAAGGAGTCACTGCCAGCTGCCACCATGACAAGCAGCATGTGAAGATGCTGGTAAGCCACGAACCACATGGCAAGGTATAGATTTATGGAAATGGATTAATTTAAGCTATAAGAACAGTTAGCAAGAAGCCTGCCATGGCCATACAGTTTGTAAGCAATGTAAGTCTCTGTGTTTACTTGGTTGGGTCTGAGCAGCCGTGGGACTGGCGGGTGACAAAGATTTGTCCTGACTGTGGGCAAGGCAGGAAAACTCTAGCTACAGAAGCATTCTGTGTATTTCTTTGTATTCAGGTTAGAGTCCAGTCCTGGTTGTTATGACCCTGTTTGGACAGGGCTCTGTCTTTTCAAAGTCTTTTGGGAACTTCTTTTCTGGTCCCCCATTCAAGCCCTGCTGTTGACTCCTGTGCCATGCTGTCTCCTTTACCTTGTAATGAGAAGATAGATGCACCTTTGTCTTTTCCTTCCTGTCTCCAGAAGTGCTTCCTTCTGTCCCTCATGCACTCTTCCTCATCAGCTCATGACTTCAGCACCAGCAACTTCTGTAGAGACAATGCTAGTCTAACTTAGGCTCCCTTATTAGTTGCTTTCACAGAAGATAAATGATATCTGTCTGCATTTTGGCTACTATCTCCCTCATTACCACTGTTTATTAGTTAATAATAACTGAAGAAGTTCTAATCTACTACAACCACTGTGGTCTCGGTATACACACAACACATGCAAACATGCTCAGCGCAGTAGGTTTCTTGTAACATAATCTCTAAGGATTTAGCTGGGGTTCTTATGCCTCTATTGGCTAGGCCAGCATTCCAACACTGAGCTACACAGTGGCCTGCTTGCCATCATGTTTTGTGGGGCATTGTCTTTAATCCAGAATTTGGAGAATTTGGAGTTTGACTTTTCAGTTAATACAAGTTTTTTTACATTCTTGTTTTTTTTAATTAACTATAAATCTAGAAGGTATATATGAGCAAACAAAAATAAAAAGGTTTTTTTTTTCCATTTTATGGCTCAATTGAGAGGGTTATATTTCAAGAGAAAACTAAGCTTTTCTGATTACATTTCAGGCTTCCAAATGAAACAAAGTTCTCTTTGGGAAGAGTACCCCTCCAAGCACAAAAAAAGGACTTTCTATCTATAACATGACAGAAAGGTCTCTGGTAGGTCTTAAAACAGGTGAGATGGTTTTTATCCTGCTTGAGACAGGGTTTCTCTAAACAAACAAATAAAAAACCCACCAAAACAAAACTAAACCCCCCGGGGTGGGGTGGCACATTCCTTTAATCCCAGCACTCACCACTCAGGAGGCAGAGGCCCACGCAAGCCATATATTTTAACATGATTGAATTAAATGAATCTGACTGGATTCAGGAAACTTGATGAAAAATTGTCTTCCCATGTCTTAGCTATTTTAGATGTAGTAATAATCTGCCCCTATTCTAAGAGAATTCTTCATTGTTAAATTACTTCTCTTTTTACTTACTACTACTTATTAACCATGGACCTTGAATTTTAAATGTTTCCTGAAAAGGTGAGTGACCCTTTATAAAAATTAATTCTTCCCATTATTTTTGATCATCCTAGGGCTTCATAGGAGTTTACTGAACTTGTTACGAAGGAATTTGTGTGTGTGTGTGTGTGTGTGTGTGTGTGTGTGTGTGTGTGTGTGTGTGTGCGTGGTTTTCTTTAGCAGTAGTTGGAGGGTTTCCAATAGCTGACAATAAGCCCTTTGTGCACTGCTCCCTCAGCTTCCTGCAGGTTCTGGAAGGAGGGGACAGGACTGCAGTGGCGATCAGTGGTCCAGCGTCCTGCCTGCCTTGTCCATTAGCTCCCCTGGGCTTTAGAGGCAACTTTGCTGTGTATCTTCAACAGTAGCTTGCCTGTATCTAAGTGCCACAGGGGCTTCCTCATGTAAGAGGCGGGTGAATTGAGGGTAAAGTCCGTGGGAGATAAGTGACTTTCCTAGCAAGTTCCACAACAGCACTTATTAATCACCTTTTGCAGCCACCATTTTACAACAGGGAGACTTTGATTCATTGACACAGGTATTTGACGTCACATTGAAAACTCGAGGAGGAGGCTCACCTCCTCAGGGCATCTTCTATCATAGTCCAGCTTCACTGGGCAATTCTTTCTGCTCATGGAGAATGAACATAATTCTTATAATTTAGTGGAGTTTTCTAGCTGCTTCATGTTTTAGTATGTTGAGATGAGGTAAGATACGCTATATTTGGGTTCTGGATTCCAGTATGTACTGGTATCCAGAGTTCATGAATTCCTCTCTCTTTCCAAGGCAGACTCAAAAGTGTCTTCTGTTTATTCTTCTGCCTCCGAGGCCCTGAGCAAAGGGTTCCCATGCACTCCTTTTCCCTAACTGCCCTTGACAAGGTCTCCTGCGGCCTCCATTGTGCATAAGGCAGTAGTCCACTAGTGTCTTCCTCTGACCTGGGTCCTGACCACCATTTAGTGTGTGGAGGCACCACTTACTTTCTTCACGTGCCTTCTGAGGCACTAACTTTGTGTAGCTGTTTCCCACCTGATGCCTGAGGTTCCTCCATCTCTTTGGATGGCTCCCTCTTTGTCTTCCTGACTTTATTAGAAGTCATCTCTGGACACGCAACTTCTTTTCTAGCGGCACCTTCTCCCTTGATGGCCCCATCTTGTCCTTGCCTTGAAACCACCGACATGCCAAATTCCTTTCTCTAGCCTCTGTATCTGTCCTGGGAACCATGCTCACACACCCGCTCTCTACTTCAGAAGGCTGTCTGGTAAACATCTCAAACCTAACCTGAGCCCAGCTGCCCCACCTTCTTCCCATTCAACTGGCTCCCCCTCTTTTTAGTAGTGAGAAGTGAGAAGCGAAAGCCTTCATGCCATCCCTAAGCATTCTCTCAGTTTTGTGGCTCGTGGGTAGTCCACCTGGGATACTATCATTACTATTCCCTTATTTCAGCTGCCTTCGCCTGTGGTGGGAATTGCCACAATGGTCATCTGCTGCCATCTATTCTCAGAAGAGGGACTCTTTAATCACGTAAGCAGCTGACTCCATTCCCGTCTTCAAAATCCTCCACCTCCAGCAAGAGCCAAAGTCCTTCGAATGGCCAGACAGGCTCCTCCATGTCTGGGCTGCTATCCTAGCCTTCTGTAGGCACTCAACCGGTTTCCTTCCTGTATGCTTTCCTTCCTGTATGCTGCTGCCTCAAGGCTCACTCTGACTTTTCATCAGGTGCACCTGTTCATGTGCCCTCACTAACCGCAGGTCTTGCTTTGAAGGTCACCAAACAAAGGCCCTATTTCATAGTGTCTAATGTCTACCAGTACCTCAGGTCCGCCTTCTGGTCTACCTGACCTTCTCAATGTTGTACTTATTTTCCATCTTATTTAAACCTGCCTCCCCGAGCATACTCCCACTCACACAGGCAATCCTGAGGGCAGGAAGCTCCCTTACAACTTATTGTTGTCTCCTTGATACTGAAGGAATTCTTGATGTACAATAGGCCCTTGGCATGTTTCTAAAAATGAATGCACAGTTTAAAACGTTGTCATTTCTGGGCACCTGAGGTGGGGTTGAATCCACACTATCTGCTGAGAGCTGAAACTGTAGCAATATAAGAATTGTAGTATGTGGGCTGACCAGGCAGCAGACACCAACTGAGTGGCGTGTCACTGAAGACAGAGGAAGGAACAAGAGTTGTCCCTGTGATCATAAGCTCACAAACCTCCCTCCACTTAAAATTTTGATTATACTTAATATATAAAATGGAAATTAAAATAATCTGTATTGACATATAAAGAATACTGATTGCAATCTCCTCTCCTCTCCCCTACTCTCTTCTCCTCTCCTCCCTCACTTCTCTTTATGTTCCAGATGGTCTGGAATTGGCAATCTATACCAGGATGGCCTCCCACTCAGTTATCTGCATGCCTCTGTCTCCCAAGTGCTGGGGTGGTTTGCCACCATGCCAGCCAAGTAAGAGCTCCTTCTCTGCCCACCGTAGGCCTGAGAGAAAGCAGCAGCGGCTCACCTGGGCCCCCATTTACTTTTGTCAGATGCACACCCCCCTTACTGCCAGAGTTGATTGCTAACCCGAGTTTGGTGTTTACCATTCCTACAACACTTTTTCTACATAAGGATTCCTAAAACACAACAGCATTCTATGTGTTCAAATGGTATAGAATGAAGATTTTCTTCTTTTGCTTTCTTCACAGGTGTCATCTGTGTTCACACACACACACACACACACACACACACACACACACACACGTAACTGTTCCTTTCCATTTCTGTATAACATGCCCCTCACTTGTTCATTACATTGTTAACTTCCAATTTTCCTTCATTTGACAGCCTGTACAACAGAACTTTCTGGAATAATGTATATGACTGTATTTGTACTCTAAAAGGACCATATCTACCAGGCAGATATGGCTACTGAGACCTTGAAGTGTACCTGGGAGCTAAAGCCTTGACAATATCATTTATCTAGTCTTAATTAATATGGTTAATTGAGCAATGAATGGAAAAGTACCGTATTGTCTCAGATGTGAGTGGAATTACTCTTGGGAGTACCTGTCAGCTGCTGTATCCTTATTGTGGGAATCTTTCTAGAATAAGGAAGGACTCAGGTATCAATGAGAGAGGAAGAGAGGATATTTCACTGTTGGACTGAAGACAGGACAGCTCCTGAAATGCTTTGATACTTACTTCAGTTTTTATTCTAATTTTATTTTTTAAAACCACAAGGTGGGACAGGCAAGCATGGAAGACTTGACTGTGTATTTATAGCACAATTTCCTCTTCCATTCCTCTACAGCTGCACACTTGGCTGTGCCCAGGACTTCACTGTTTTCAATACTGCCATAATAAACATGATGTGCAAGACTCTGTGATCTCTTGATATGCAAGAGTGACACAGCTGGATCACATGGTGGATCAGGCATTGGCTTCTTAAGGAATTAGATTTCTATAGTGACTGGAACAGTTTACATTCCTACCAGTACTGTGTAAGTACTTCACCAGCACTTATTGTTACATGTTTTCTTCTTTCTTCTCTTTTAATTTTTTGACAGGGTTTCTCTGTGTAGCCCTGATCTCTCTAAGTATCCCTGGTTGACCTGGAACTCACTATGTAGATCAGCCTGGCTTTGAACTCATAGAGATCCACCTACTCTATCTCCTGAAACTTTTGGTTAATTTGACATATATGAGAAGAACACATCTTAAGCCTTGTAGCTTGAGTTTTCCTGCCTGGCCCACAGTCAGGACAAATCTCTGTCACCCGCCAGTCCCACAGCAGCTCAGACCTGACCAAGTAAACACAGAGACTTATATTGGTTACAAACTGTATGGCCATGACAGGCTTCTTGCTAACTGTTCTTATAGCTTAAATTAATCCATTTCCATTAATCTATACCTTGCCACATGGCTCGTGGCTTACCGGCATCCTCACATGCTGTTTGTCATCACGGAGGCTGGCAGTGTCTCTCTGACTCAGCCTTCCACTTCCCAGCTTTATTCTCCTCCTTGTTCCGCCTACACTTCCTGCCTAGTCAATGGCCAATCAGTGTTTTATTTATTGACTAATCAGCAACACATTTGCCATACAGAACATCCCACAGCACTGCCTTTTGATCTTAAGGCCAAAACAGCAGGAGATAATAGGCCAATGTCCCACGTGCCATCTCATCAATGCAAAGAAACAGAGTCATGAGAACCGGACGCAAGGAGAGGGGAACCCAGCCTGGCGCCAACAGGGAGACTGATTTCACAGAGGTAGAACCAGGCCTATATAGCTATAAATATTTGCTAGTTTTCATAGATACCTTTTCAGGATGGACTGAGGTTTTCCCAACTAAACATGAGACAGCTGTCATGGTGGTCAAGAAGCTGCTGGAAGAAATTATCCTGAGGTATGGCCTCCCTGTGATTTTGGGCTCAGATAACAGACCTGCATTCATCTCACAGGTAATACAAAAATTAGTTAAGACTAATAAGTATTGCATATTTTTAAGAGCTTAATGAGAAGCCAATAATAAGTAGATTCTTGTAATACCCATCATCAATTTTAGTAAGGGAGTTAGGTAGGCAAAATAAAAATAAATAATCCTCTCAGTTTAGAAAATAAATAAAGCCTTCATGATTTTTTTGGTGTAGGTCTGTGTTGGCAATCTGAATTTGATCTTTTGAAAAGTGTGCATACTTAAGGGCTTTCCTGCTGAGATCAGGAACAAGACAAGGAGGTCCCTTGTCACCATTCATTCTTTAGATCACACTGAAAGTTCTGAATAATAAAGTATGACAAGAAAGGGAAATGAAAAACACAGGGAAGCAATAAGTAAAACTGTAATCATCGACAAGTAACATAACTGTCCATGTGAAAAATCTGATGGAATCAACAAATAATATGTATTTGACCCAATAAATGATGAAGTCTCAGTGTAGAAGGTTAATATACAAATATATGGGGGTGGGGGGAACAGAGGGAGGTCACTACAGAAGTAGAGGGTGGGAAGGAGGGTAAAATAATAGTAAGGATGTCTGAAAAAGCCATAAGAATCATATTACTTATTTAACTGAAATGACATACAACACACACACAGAGTTTAAATGAAGTTAGTCTACTTGGGCTGACAATGCTCCGCACAAGAGCTATTAGACTATCTAACAAAAACCCCACTACCAGGTATGAGAAACACCCTTCTGAGTTTTTGGTCAGGGGAATCCAAGAGATCACTCAAACAATATAGGCTATTGCCCTTGGTTGCTTATCAGAGATTGAAAGCAAGTCCCTATTGCTGAAGATTCGTCGTACTTTGGACACAAGGCCCAGAGTACCTGAGCTGGATCTGACATTAAAGCCTCCACCCTTAGGACTAGCTTTCATAGTACTGGAAGGTGTTATGCAAGCTTCCACGGGAGGGAAGCAACCAACAGTTCTACCCCACTGTGATGCCTATGAACCACAAGGATGGCAAGCCTGGCATGAGAACCCTAAGGGTACAGTAGTGGAGTTTATGTCTCGGTGGTAACCAACAGCTCTCTAATTGGAGTTAAGGCCTGCTCAACAAGAAGGAAATCATGCCTGGCACTGTAAGCCTAGCCAACTGCCTTTGGCTAGTGAGATCCTGGATCTCAGAGGAGAGCCTACAACTGCCACTTTACTAAACCAGCATCGGTCCTAACTGCATTCTAAATAGTTATCTTTATGTTCCTTAGGTGCCCTGTCCCTGTTGGTACATCTACAACACAACTCCTGCACCTCAGGCTCAGGGACCACAGCAGAAGAGGGAGCAGAAAGTGTGAGGAGCAGGGAATCTGCTGACACAGTCATCTCCTGGAAATGACAGAGAAGCTACACCCATAATATCTCAACAATATGGCTGCCTAAACAAAGGTGAAGATGTACAAAACCAAAAGACACGCTAACATGAAAGGAAGGAATTACGGGGCCCCACCTGTAAGATGAATTGCTAACTGGAGCCAGATATTGGGGTAAAAACAGAGAGATCAGAAAAGCAGAAAGAAGCCAGCCATGTTCTTACCACTTGGAAATCCTCAGCCAAAGAGACCTACCTCCTGTATACCCATGCCTATATGCCTTTCTGTTCTGCATCTCACTTCCTCTCTCCACACAGCTACATCACTTCCTGTCTGTCGTACAGACCCCCAGACCTCTATGGTTAGTGCTAGGCTCTGTTCCCCAGTGTGGCCTTGAACTCACAGAGATCCAGATGGATCTCTGCCGGGGACCAGCCTCAGCAGTTTCGGGGGTCTGAAGGATGGGATACCTGGAAGGTGAAGTAACAACTGAGAGACAGTGCTCGTGCAAGCTGGCAGGTCACTTCGGGCTTCTGCAGTTGCTGAGTAGCTTCTCTGCCACAGTTTCTTTAGCTTCCCTAGCTTCTTTTAGTTTCTGCTTTTGCCCTGGTGACCTCAGTCTTTTATTATCATAAGCAAGTGGGAACAGAAAGAAAAGAGAAAATCACCCAATACAGAATGTTCTCATGATTCCAAAGGTTATTCTTAGAAAATCACCAATATATTCTTTATCATCTTTTACTAAACACAGGAGCTATCCCAGACTTAACACCAAAGCAAGCATAATCTATTTTTATTATTAATGATTATACAATTTTCTGAGCACTCGACCCAGAGGCTAGCAACATGCAATTTCACAAAAAAGGTAAAAATAAGAACAGTGGTCAATGTACCAGACAGTCATTTCCTTCTCACACAGCCTGCTCTGACCTCAAGACCCCTGCAGTCACCTAAGTTCCTCCTCAGCAAACACCAAGCCCTGTGACTGGTGGGCCACAATGACCTCAGACAAGAAATCTGTCCCTGCAAGTCAGCAACTTCTGTCCTTCTATATCCAACAATTCCGAGGAAGACCTGATCCAATTTTCAGAGCTTCCATGAAAGGAAGCTCACATTTCCTAGCAGCTCTTTTCAATCTAGGAACCCAATAAAACTTGCAGCAATTACTTTAACCATTGCCACATTGTCTCCACACTCCTTCAGGAAGAATCAAAATATCTGGATTAAAGTTGCCATCTCCCTTTCTTGGTGGAGGCCACTATTTTTCTCCTATTCTAGGTTCCCACACTTTTAGTTTGCCATTCCATCTATATGTTACTCCATCCACAGTCTTCAGCCAATACCCCTTAGGGTCTCAAGTTTTACACAATGCTCTTGGAATATCCTCAGAAACTGAATTATTCATCATGGCCAATTTGAGTCCAGTGTGTTGATACACATCATACCATGTGCTATAGTTGACCATACAGTCGGTACAGTTTATCTAAGCCTAAAAAGCTTCTCCAGGCTGCAGATTCTTTCCCATGACCTGCATAACTGCCTTGACCTCAGCCTGGGTGATCATCTTTATATAATTTCCTGTGAAATTTACTTCACTCCTTTCCTGAATCACAGAAATCACCATTGATCTAGGAACACAGAACATGAAGATCAGATAGAAGAAAAAGACTAGCATTACAAGAAGTATTTATATGGAGGAGGGCATGACATGTGCATGCCATAAAGCATGACCTTGGGACACGTAGGCATTTCTGCCTTGGCCCTCTAGAGGCATGCTAAGCAGAAGATCCAGAGGGGAACACACGGAAGGTTGATGGTCCACAATCTCGGGTCTCCTTTTCTCCAATCTCTGCTGGCAGCACACCAGCCATCTTATATGCCGTCCCCGGCAGATCTCTGCCTCCCGAATGTTAGGATAAAAGGTGTATGCTACCATTGCTTGACTTCTATGTTTAATATAGTGGCTGGCTTTTTCCTCTGATCCTCAGATAAGCTTTATTAGGTTGCACAATATATTGGGGAACACATTGTATCACCACACCCACCCATAGATAAAAAAAAATACTATAAGTACCACGTAATGCTAATTAGAGGGGAACTAAGTTTTTCCTGGGGAAGAACAACCTAATTGGCTAGCCAGTACCAAGTGATCAGTCCTGAAATCATATACATAACAAGTAACACTGAACAGAAGGAGCAGGTTGCGTTTACGCATTTAGGCAGACACACACACTAAAGAGAGACCATGATTTTGAGAAAGAGCAAAGTTTCATACATGGGAAAGATTGTAGAGAGGAAAGGGAAGGAGGAAAATGATGCAATTATATTTCATTTTAAAATTTAAAATAATTATAAATAAACAAAAGAAAAATGCTCTGAAATCTTTGAAATATTTAGATTTGATCTAACCTAGAGGACTTAAAAGTATTTACAGTGTAAATAGCTATTTTATTTTTTATTCCCCTTATAATAAAAAACTATTAAAATCTAATCAAAGAAACAAAACAATTTTTAAATGGTTCAATTTGTGCTGCTCAGGTAGTCATGGGTGTGGGCCCATCAACTAGAGTGTGGGCAACCTATGGGGGACACACCCTTAAAGAAAACGGATACTCCCTCTCCCAGAAGTCATCAACCAGCAGTAGTTTAAAGGGCTTTTCTCACATATTAATATGAAGAACTATGAATGTGTCTGCCATAGGCCCCAGTGAAGCCATAAACAACAAGGAAGTGAATGATAAGCTTATTTGTAGCTGCTGCATATCTCTATCTGGAGGATTTTGAGAGATAGTCTCTTATCAAATATGTTAATGCCTCTGTTTCCCCATATTTCTTAACATTTGGAAAGCGTAATCCCTAAGTGAGACACGGTGACTCAGTTCTTGCCTCCAACATCTACAATGGCTGCTTCCATCTTTGCCAGATCACTTTGTAAAATTGATGAAGGCTCTCATGCAGAAGTCTGTTTGTCCAGAACTTACGCTGGCGAGAAGCACAGACCACATGTAAGAGGTCCCCTGTATATTAAAGTAATGGTGGCACAGCTGAGGGCTGGAACTTGCTTAGCATGGGTGAAGGTCTAAGTCCTATTCTCAGTACTGTGAAAAAGCCGCCAACACCAATGGCGTGGTTTAAACCAATGCTTTTGTCTTGATATCTACAATCAAGAAAAAAGGCCTGAGTTTTGAGCAGGTTAGACAGAATGGAAAGGGCACAAGGACACCATATAGAGACAGATCAGCTTAAAGATAAAATGCTTGTGGCATTGCAGTCTACCCAGCCAGCATTTATGACCTCTCTACTCCACATGCTCCTGGTTTTCGCAGCACTTGAACTAGGCACAAATCAGATCAGAAGTCCACTGCAAGGGCCACTTTAATATGCTCATTTACTGAGAGAGTAAAAGTTGCAGGTGCTGACTGCAGTAGTTTATAACACATAGAAGGAAAAGTCAGGGTCTTACCCTCAAATAACCATACAAATTATGCAGTCATACAAACTGCTTTAAAAGACATGCTACTGCAGGTTGCCTGCTACCCTACCGTGTGATTTGACTATGCATTGGTGTATGAGCCAGATCCACCACACCCTGATAAACAGAAGAAGGAGCTGACAATGCTCATTGCACAGACAGCTCCATTGTGTGCACCCGGCCTTTGGGAAGAGGTGTTCCTCAGACCTGACTGAATTCTCAGAGGACTGGGAGAGCGAGCTGGAAATGCTTTTCTAGGGAGATGACTGATGAAGCTGTCATCAGTCACCAATTCTCAAGAAACAAAGAGCCCTTGATTCCAGCTTAACCTGGGGATATATTTGTTAGTACTTCCACTTTGCTTGCCCCTGACTACTAGGTAGAGTTCATTTGCTTGTGACTGCCAGATACCTGACTACTACCCTACCCTCTGCAAGCAGAGACAGGACCTCCTCAGAGGGCTTGCCCAGAAGTAGAGAAGTGGGAACAGGTCAGGCCTTTCTCACACTAAGTGGACTGAGTGTATTTATGAGTGCACATGTATGGGGGCCAGAAGTCAGTCTCAGGTGATCTTCCTCAGACACCATTCATGCTGAATATTTTTGAGACAGGGTTTCTCACTAGTCAGGAACTCACTGAATAGGTGAGGCTTGTTGGCCAGCTAGCCCCACAAATCCAGCTGTCCCCAAAGCTGATATCACAAGCATGTAATACTAAGTTCAGCTTTTTAAAGAAATGTTGGTCCTGAGGACAGAACTCATGTCTTTGTGCTTGCAAGCAGTTTTACACAGTGAGCTAGTCCTACAACACACAAAGAAGTATCATGAAGACTCAGAAAGCTTAAAAAACAGAACTTCTAAGTTGGGTGTGCAGAACTCATCAGTTAATGCTGGAATTATAAGTTCAGACTTCCTCATGAAACATTTTATTTCTACTTCTGAAATTAAAACAAATCAAAAATATTTCCTTAGTTGACATACACATAATAGAGAACATGTTGAATCTTAAAAAAAATTGGGTGTATTTATTCTTATGTTATGTGTTTAAGTGTTTTGCCTGCATGCATGCGAGGCACTGCATGTGTTGCTGGTGCCTGCAGAGGCCAGAGAAGAGCACTAGATTCCTGAAACTGGCGTTATGGATGATCATACGGTCGGTGCCATGTGAGTGCTGGGACCCTAACCTGAGTCCTCTGCTAGAATGGACAGTGCTTTTCACCACTGAGCCATCTCTCCAGCCCCTGAATCTTTAAAACAATAACAACAACAAGAAGACACCACATTTATACTGTTTAATACTGGAGACATAGGACTTACCAAGTCTACCAGGATGCATGATAATTTGTATGACATGTTCACCTTGATGACTTGGTGTTTTCAATAAAAGCAGTTTACTTCTTCTTCCTTCAGGGTTCAAAAACAATGACAAATGTGCGCACTACTTTTGACAGGAAGAACTGATGTGGGGGTTGGGCATGTTACAGTCTGGGCATGACATACATGAGTGAGCTGGGGCTGGGTACATTCTTCAGTGACTAAAGTGATATTCATGGAGAAAACTGATGAGCCTTGAGTTCTGCTTGGCCAAGGAAAACATAAAGATGATTATTGCATAAATCGAGGATACGCTTAGCACAGTGGAATTTTAAGGTTTTAGCATGAATTCATAGGTGTAATCTTATCCAAGCTAGGGAGACATAACCCTCCAGTCAAGAACAGAAGGAAAGTAAATCACTATGGAAAAATAGTTACAAATGGGATGTTTTCATTAGAAAAATGGAGAGCTTTGGAAATGTCAGCTTTCCAGAGCCAGCTTCATGAAACCCAAACAAACAAGCAACTCTACTCTTATCTGAGATAGTCTTCTATGATCAGATCTGCTTCCAGCATTTTCTATTTTCTATGCTGTGACTGTTACTGATTGAAGGGGCTCTAGCAGTTCGAGCATGGCAAACACTGCAGACAGGTTTTGCTCTTTTACCCTTTTCCCCCTCCCTTGCTAAAAACCTTACATTCCTAAAGCTAGCCTCCAAGGTCTATTCCCTTATTTGGCCACTGACTTATTCCAGAGACAAAACACCAAGGTCCACCAATCAAAATTCTTTGACTAGTATGTCCAATCAGGATTTATCAACTCACCCTAGCACAAACTCTCCCCCTAAAATCCCACTCCTGTAGAAACAGCGTCTCTTGCTTGCTGGCCACTGTTACTGTCTTTGCAGCATCCCCCTATCCTTCTTGCCCCTCCAGGATAGTCTCCTTTGTGCTGAGAATTTGGTGTCTGGGTGTGTCCTGCACCGAATCTGGGGAGTGGACCTCCCTTTCAATGATGTTGCCTGTTGTTATTACTTGAGGCTGAGGGTGGCATCATTTCCTCTGGGAACTATCTTCTTAATTCCAATCACTTTCCTCACTTATGTGGAGGAGTTGCTCTTTGCTGTGATCTCTTAAGCAGCCACAGTACCAATGTTCCCACCATTTTCCTTCTTTAGTTTCTCTTTCTTGTGACTGATTTGGATTTTCCTTCCAATGTTACCTCTTACTGTTTTTGCTGTTGTTGTTTTTTGGTGCAGTCCCCTTTTTATTGCATAACTGTGTCTGTCAATGACTTACGAACATATCATTGGAAGTCAAGTAGGCAACACAGCACTCTCTCTTTCCCTCTCCCTCCCCAACCTCTCTGTGTATGTGTGAAGTGAATACTGACTACACAACTACACTCAATTAATATATCATGATTAACTAGAATAGGAATTGTGTGCTTGGAAAACTGATGTTGTTCAAATGATTGCAGTAACTGAAATTCATGCTCTTTTGATCCGTGCAAAGGCAAGATTGCCTGTGCATGTGAGACACAGGAGGTTGAAGCAGATGGTCACATTGCATGTAATCATGTGAGTTCTGTGGTTAGACGTCAAGTCATTGGGTTTGGGGACAAGCACCCATGTGTTTTGATCTAGTTTTTTGTTTGCATATGCTTCTGATATTTGCTCTAAGGATTTTTATAATTCAGCGTTGTAGTAGTTACATTTCTATCATTTGAAGGAGAAAAGGCTTATTTTGACTCACAGAATCACAGGTTTCAGCCCATGGTTGCTTAGCTGTATTGCTTCTGAACCTGTGGAAAAGCAGCACAGCATAGTGGAAAGGAGTATGTGTTAGGTCAATAAAGAGAAGGGTATAAAGGAGATACGGACTCCAAATGTCCTTCATGGCATGGTCCTGATGATGCAACTTCCTCTCTAGTGCTACCACATCTGAGAACACCAAAGATTGGCACCCAAGCCTTTAACACATGGAGCTTTGGGGGATGTGTCCAAAACCTGGCAAGTTCAAACGATGTAATATGAATCCCTGGGGAACAAAAGCCAAAACTCGAAACATCCTTGGGTCAGAAAGTCCATTTTTTATACGTTATAGAATTAATAGTCACTGACTGACTGTATGAATTGGCCCTTTGCCAATCGTCTCATTCTTTTCCTTGGTTCAGGCTTTGTTATCACCACCTTTCTGCTTTTTATTTATACATATGCACCTGATTTATACTGTGAGGAAAACCTCCTCAGCTTTGAAATTCTCTTTCTCTTTTTTAAAAAAAAAAAAACAACTGGATCTTTTCCTTTCTCCTTGGAATAAACTGTCTGGCACTTTCTCCTTTTTAACTCTGGAGACTTTGGAGAATGCCATTCACTAGCTCTTCATGGTAATCTCAGAAGTACAAAGGCTCTCTTTTAATCAATGCTCCAAAGTAGACAATAAACACCACTGCTTCAGTAAAAGTAATGGAGATGAGAGTGTCCTGATGTCACTGTCTAGTGAATCTATACACTGAAACGAATCAAGGTGCCAGAATCTCAATTTTCATAAACAATGTCTCCATTTCATCTTTTCCTGGCAAGCCTTGGATTATGGCTACAGGCAGTGCATGTACTTCTGCTTTACTAGCAATTGCTGCCAGGTTATATGACCTGAGCTCAACTGATTAGTCAATCCTTCATTACTGATGATAAAAGAGAAGGGTTTGCACTCTGGAAAAAACTAAGATACTCAGTGTGTTTTGATGGTTTGCCTTTCAAGGAACTGCTAATGTGACAAGAGTTCTCTCTTATGATGCACAAATACTCTATCAGTGAGCCACACATCCTTTTTAATCTTCAGCCCATGTTATTGTTTACTCAAAACAAAATAAAAAGCAAAAGTACAACTCTAGCCCCCACTACCTCTAGAACACCAGCTTGCATTGGCCTTTTACAAATAATTCTGTTTAATTCTTATTTTCCTTGGTGTTTGCTGAAGTATGTCAACTTTGATTTCATGAGAGGTAAAGTATTTGGAAATTAATGTCTTACAATTCTTGATTTGCTTTTCTGTCAGTCTGCATCTTGTGGTTGCAGGTAACAGCTACAGTGATGGGTCTTCACTAGAGAAGATTGCTCAGACATGGGTTTAAGCAAATAGAAAGTTTTTATTAGTTGGCCATCGAGTACACTGGGTATTTGGGTTCCCAGTGTAGCCCTGAGCCTTTCTCAGGGTAAGTTTTTAAGCACAAAAACGATGTCCTGGGTTGACATACTTCAGTTAACAATAAAAGTTAATATATTAATTATATGTTATATAATTAATAACAGAAGCAGAACTATATGAGCAGAAAAGCAAGGTTAGTACATTTAGAGACTTTCCCATATCTGTGGACTTTGATGGATTAGGCCTTTGTTTTAGTTTTGTTTTATAGCCTGAATGGTACTTCCATCATGGCGTCAGTTGTGCTAAAGTCTCAGGGCCTACTAAGGCCCTGTTACAATGGTGTATGTTCAGTTTCAAAAATTAAAGGAATGAGGGCAGGTGGGATGGTTCATCAGGTAAAGGCACATGTCTCAAAATCTAACGACTAAAACTCACATGACTGTATATGCAATTTGACCAACTGCTTCAAGCTTCTGCCACTGTAACTTCCCTGCCATGGCTCACTGTACCCTGAACTATAAGCCAAAATAACCCCTTCCTGAGGTTGCTTTATAAAAGTATTTTATCACAACAACAGGAAAAGTAACTACTTCAGAAGTTAGTTATCTATATTCTAGGACTTTTAGCTCTTGTCTGCATCCTGAGAGACACAAAAAAGTAGAAGACACTGTCACTGTTCTCCAGAATGAGCTGGGAATATCCACCAGACACTCTGCATACTTGTTACATTTACAGCATTTGGGGCACCTCAAAGTCAATATGTGACTGCTGAAATATGCTAAATTGGGTGGATCAAACACTTAGTCTGGAGTATAGGAGAGCTGTGTGAAATGGGCTAGGGAGAATCTTGACAGAAACAGTACTTGACAGATAGGGATACACCTTCCCATGGTATTAAAATACAAACCTCAGTATAGTTTAAAAATGCAGGTAAAGAAAATGAAGGTTTTCTGACTTAGTGAAGGATGTTGCATATAGTGGTTTATTGCCTTCCTTTCAAAAACCTTGATATAATTGTATCATATGGCAGAGAAATTCTTTTGAGTGACTTGGAAACCTTTCTTGGTTGATCAAAATGACATATAGATACTAAAATGTATAGCTTTTCTGAAAATTACAGGTTTAAAGACTATAAAATATATTTAAAATATAGGATATTGTATGCATATTAAAAGTCTACATTATATTTATGTTAATTGACATGATTACATTGTTTTCTTTAAAACAGTTGTTTCTACTGAAAACTACCCAATTATTTTATTTTATTATTTCATCATTATTTAACTTCATTTTCTGATAGTGAGTTGACTTACACAATGCATATAACTTAACAATTTCACTTATACCCGATGACAGAGAATTAGATGTGTTAATTTGCATTCTAGAATCAACAATTCATCTGTGTTTCCTGCTTGGATAATAGCAATGATGAAAGTGTGCATGATTTCTGGAAATCTTTCATCCAGAAATGAAGGCCCCACACTCATTCTGTACTCCATCTTACTGGAAGCCCTGGCATTTTTTTTTTTTTTTTTTTTGGTTTTTCGAGACAGGGTTTCTCTGTGTAGCTTTGCGCCTTTCCTGGAACTCACTTGGTAGACCAGGCTGGCCTCGAACTCACAGAGATCCGCCTGGCTCTGCCTCCCGAGTGCTGGGATTAAAGGCGTGCGCCACCACCGCCCGGCCAGCCCTGGCATTTTTAAACATTTGCAAGTGTGCTATGGATAGCTACTGGAGCTGAGTGTACTAATGCTCTTTAATGGACAAGAGATAGAGCAGCGCATCATGTTTAGAAGCTTTATGAAAGACTTTGAGGAAGCCAAGGAGGTAGTCAAACCAGATGGATGGCCACCTATGTTTTAAGTGGAAGGAATGTCTGAAATGGACAGAGATTACACAACTGAAGATTAGTTGACAAGGCTTAACTCAAGACTATAATCCAATACACTGGGTCAAAACGGTCATAAGAACTGGCAGGTTGAAGTTCACTGACTTTGTCAGCAAAGTTGGATCCAAGAAGGCTAAAGTAATTATCAGATGAGTTGGTTATCAAGGTGTACTGAGGCATGCTTAATGAATAAGACAGTCTGATAAGCAGGACCTGAGGTCCAGCTCTCAGATATAAGCAGGCACTAGTTCTCAGAGGTTATTTCGTTAAGAGGCTGTATTTATCTGAGTTCTTTTCTGTATTTAGCAGTTCTAAGTCTTCCATGTTCCTCAACAGTGATGTTCCTACATCAGCATTTCCAGATCGGTGTTTGTGAATATAGTCAGTAGGTATAGGTTCAAATTCGTAGGCCCCATTTCTCTTTTTGTGAGATGGAGGTGGTCTTCTTGGAGACCTCAACAGGAACTCTCCAAAAGGTCAGGCAGGGGCTCTTATTTCCTTTGTCCTCCTTGCCTGGCTCCTCTTTAACTCCCATCATCTTGGGCAAAGAGCCATGCTTATAAAGCTAGGTATTTTATTGGGGTTTAGTAGAACATTGCCTACTTTAAAAAAAAAAATCTTAGAATCAGCATCACATTTATACAACTGTATTTAAAATGCAACAATGACTTTAGAAATGCACATGTTGGGAATGGAACAACAGAGGTAGACTGAGAATTCACAGCCAAGGACAGGCATCTAGGATTATTTCTATTCCCAAATCTTTATCAAAGCTTTTATGATTAATACATTTTGATCTCAGGTTCCTGGGGTAGGTCAGATAGTGTAGCAACTTGATTTGCCTGTGTTGTTAGGTTATGAAATGTTAACTGAGTGATTCTCAACCCAAGTATCTGGAAATGAGACTAGGTGGTTTTGCTTATTACAATCCCTGGGGAACAATACTAGTATTGAGTGAGCAGACCAGTGAGGTTGTTTTTCTCACAATACGCAGGATAAAAAGCTTGAAAAACTAAAAATTACCCTTGCCAATGGGGAGATGGCTCACGTTGTGTGAGCATGTGGAACTTAGTTTGGATCCTCAGAACCTATGTAAAAAGCTGGATATGGCCACATGTACTTATACCCCAGTGTTAGGGAGGGAGGTAGAGACACAGGCCAGTCTAGCTATAAAACAGGAAGCTCCAGGTTCAGTGAGAGACACTGTCCTAAGAGCATAAAGCAGAGAGAAATAGAGAAAGATTACCAACATCCTCTTTGCACTAGAACATCACATGCATGTGCGCATACACCACACACAACACACATGCATGCAGATTCCTCTGCCCAGAACTTTTCAAGCACTAGAATGATTGACATGACTGTGGTGATCTCTAGTTGGTTCCCAGGTTTAGTCATAATAACTATACTTTCTCTATTCTTCTCAAACCTACTTAAATGTGCTCAGTAGCTGAACACCTGTCTAGCATGAGGGGAGCCTTGTGATGCTTTCCTGATGTTATTCACATTAAACAACAAAAATTTTAATCTCCCTCTCTTTTCATGATGATTCTTCATCTACGTTTACACCATTTTCCTTCCTCTCTCTTTAAAAAATAAACCATTTATCTCTTTTCCAAAGAGAACAACTGCTCCACTTCCATGAGACTTTGGTATCATCCCATTCCATCCCGTCCTGTGCATTGCTGTGCTCTCTTGCCTTATCGATATCACCCCATGTCACGTGTTACAGTTTGCATCTGGAATATCCCCCAAGGAACCATGTGTTAAAAGCTTGGTTGCCAGGCCCTGATGCTACTGTGAGAGTGTGAAACCACAGGTGGGGACAGGATCCTGGGGAGGAAGTTAGGGAAGTTAACCATAGATGTGCCCTTGAAGGGGATACATGGGCCCTGGGACTCCCTTCTCTGCTCCCTGTGCAACTCCGCAGTCATGAGGTAAGCAGCCTCCTGGACATGCTGCCTCAGCATAGGTGAAAAGCAATCCGGCCAAGTCACTAGAACAGAAACACCTGAAACTCTGAGCAATGAGGGAATCTCAGACATTTCATCTGTGCAATGCAAAGTGAATATACCACACGCTGTCATCCCATCCCACTCCACTATATCCCACTCTCATCTCTCTTTCAGACCCTTAATGCTTTAACAGCCCCCTTCCTCCTTTTGTGATTGAGTACTCCAATACTGAATATAAAATGAAATTTGAAGTGCTTAATCTGCCATTAATTCCAGCCCCCTGGAATTTTCTCCCCATCATTCTTTAGTCTGGAGCTCGGCATCTACAGCTGCTTCATATGGCCACTAGCTCTATTTCTTTACCATATGGTGATCTTCCAAGTTCCTTAAAATCCAGTTCGTGCCTCCTAAGTGTGGCTGCCACTCACTCTTCAGATTCCTTGGATTTCTCTGCAAACGGGCCTTTCATAAACCCATCACTGTAGATCACTCCCTTTCTTGCTTCAGCTTACCTCTTGATCTCCCACAAATCTCCTTAAAATCTAATTTAGTATTTCCTGTCTGTCAACATATGCCCAGGACTGTGACTGCTCCCTATCTGGGTTCCTTTCCCCTGCCCCTCCATACACAGACATTAGACATTGGCCCTCCTCCACCATTCCCAAAATGACCACAATGAAATCCAAGATACTCTGCTCCTCTCCTCCCCTCCTCTTTCCTCCATTTCTCTCTTTCCAGCTGAGGATTGAGCCCAGGGCTTTCCTCATGCTAGACAGGTGTTCAGCTACTGAGCACACCCCAAGCCTTGGCATAGTTTTTATAGTGTTGTAGTTTGATGATCATTTTTACATATGACTATCTCCACTACTGGCCTAAGAACTCCATAAAAACAAAGATTACTTTCTACTAATTATTTGGTATATAGCATGTATAGTGCTTTAAAGGTGTTCACTAGAGCTTGGTTGATGTTGTACCTTAGTGGTAGAACTCTTGATTTACATGTGTAAGATTTTGGCTTCGATCTCCAGCACCAGAAAAAAAACAAAAACAAAAATAAACAAACAAAAAACAACAACAACAAAACAGTTGCATAATCAACAAGTGAAAGTGATCCGAAATTCCTTTGTGAATACACGGTATATCCTAGAGCAGTGGTTCTCAACCTGTGGGTTACGACCCCTTTGGGGGTCACAGCTATCCTGCTTATCAGATATTTAAATTACAATTCATACAGTAGCAAAATTATAGTTATGAAGTAGCAATGAAATAATTTTATGGTTGATGGTTACCACATGAGGACCTGTAGTCAAAGGTCGCATGCAGCATTATGGAGGTTGAGGACCACTGCTCTACACAGTGTCTAGCACAGCTATAGATACTAAACAAGCTACTTTACTGTTCTATTGAGATAAGGTCTTAACTTTGCAGCCCAGGCTAGCCTCGAATGAATGCTCAGCTATCCTATTCCAGTACCCTGAGTGCTAGGATTGCTGGCATATGCCATCGTGGTTTTGTTTTCTTTCTTTCTTTTTTTTTTACAAGCCTTTTTTCCCTAAAGCTACTACCTTCTGCAGTCTTTTCTAGTAATGTTTAGCAGCATTTCCCTGTAACCCAAGTTGTAAAACTCCATCTTTCTGATCCTGTCCTGAGCATAAAATCTGAGTCACCTAGACTGGTATGTCTACTTCAGAGATTTCCTTTAATTCATTTCTACTCTCACCATACTAACAGATACTTCCACTTAGAACAAGATTTCTCAGCCAGTCTCGCTGTAGCCCACCACAGTGTAATAGAAGATATTCAGATGGAAAAACAAAAACGAAAAGATCTTTCCACAATTTCTTTGCCTAACTTTCCTGGGTAAGTCGTGTTAGGCCACCTTAGCAGAGCTCACAGATCTCAGCAGATTAAGCCACAGCACTTTATTATTGTTCACATTTTATGTCCATTACACGTCAGCAGCAAGACTGCTCATGTTTAGGGACTCAGTGGCTCAAGCTGATGCATACTTGACAGATGCAGGAGAAAGCTTTAGAGTGCTTGCTTGCCTTGACACATTTGCTGGCTTTGCACAAGTGTCCCTCAAAGGCCCACGTGCTAAAAGGCTTGGTCCTTCACAGGTTATGCTACCGAGAGGAAGCTGGAAGCCTTTGGTAGGTGGAGCATAATGGAGGTTAGGTCATCAGGGGTGTGTCCATCTTGAAGATATTTGACATGTAGTTCATCTCTTTCCTCCTCTCTTCATTCAGAGCATCTCATTCTGGCATGCTCTCCCACAGGCCCAAAGAAACCATGAGCCTAAATAAAACTTTCTTCCCTTCATGTTGATTCTCGTAGGCCCTTTGTCACAGTGACAGAAAGCTAACACATATTTCACTTCTGCTCTCCCTCTAGAGTGGTTATGATATCATATGATACCACTGAATGAAGAAAAATAAAAAGGAAAGGAAAGGACATGACTGCTCCTAGGTCTGGTGGAGAAGAAAGTTTATTGTAGATAAAAGGAAGAGCACAGCCAGAGGCAGACATCTGGGAGAGTCTAGAGTGGTCATGACCCTGAGCCATGTGGGGAGAAGGGGAGGGAAAGGAGAGCCAAGAGAGGAATCAGGCACAGCAGCCAGGAGGACAAAGGCACAAAAGGGGCGGGAGACCAAACTGTCTGCACTATACAGGGAAGAGCCTCTGGGGGAGGGCAGCCCAGACCCTGGGCTAGAGAGTTCTGGGTAGGAGGCAGTGTATGCCAGCCATACCCTCTAACAGGTAGGGACTGAGGGAAACTGGGAGAACCAGAGGCCAGTTCTGCTTTGATATGTTAAACAGGGACCTCAGTGTTTATCCATGTTTGAAAGTTAACCACCCCACCAACAAGAGTCAGGAAATGCAATGGATCATGGGACTGGAAATATTTGGCCAGCAGCAGCAATTGCCCAAACAGCTTCCATGTCCTTTATAGTCTTCACTGGCTCACTTTTTAGTCAAGCCTCCTGCATGGTAGTTGATATTGTCAACTTGTTAGAATCTAGAGTCACTCAGAACATAAACCTCTGGGCAATTCGGTGAGGATTTACCTGGATTAGATTAGTTGTGGTGGGAAGATCCACCCTAACTGTGAGCAGCTGCATTCCATGAGAGGTCTTAAAGCAACCTGTGACCCTGCTGTGGTGGTTTGAATAAAAATGGCCCCCCATAGGTCCATAGGAGGTGGCACTACTAGGCGGTGGGGCCTTGTTGGAGTACTTGTGGTTTGTTGGAGGAAGTGTGTCACTAGGGGGTGGGCTTTGAGTCTCAGAAGCTCAAACCAGTCTAGTGGTTCAGTCTCTGGCTGCAGTCTGTGGATCTAGAAAACATTTAGGAATCAGGGCTTCCACCTGCACTGTGCTGCATGCAAACCTCTCTTTAAACAAAGCGACTGGTCACTCAGCCTAATAACATTTAAAATCCCTTAGTAACTCCCTTTTGGTCAAATGCATACTGGAATGTATCTGGGAACTGGGGACAGTGGGTCAGTTTAGCCTAGACTTGTTTTGAGTGAGTGTGTAGTATTGTGTCTTGTGAGTGAGCTTTTAGTAAAAAAAACAAACAAACAAAAACAAAAAAACCAAAAAAAACCCTATTTTACCACCTTATACCTAGTATGAGTGGATGTTCATGATTAAAAATCAGGTCCACCAGGGGAAAGAACACGCACATAAAGGTGAGCAAAGGCCCAAGCCCCAAGCCTATCAATAAATAAAGCAAGCAAGCAGGCAACTAAACAAACAAAAACAATCACCCATATTCCATTCCTACCAACTAACACATCCTCTTGGACCCACAGTAACCAGGAGCTCTTAAGCAAATCTCATTTACCCCATGGTTCCCTTTCAGGGTATCCACTCTGTACTTTTTCTTTGCTTCTGAATAGATCCTTTTTAAAAACAAGATTCCAATAACCTGGAAACCGAGACCATGGAGGCCCAGAATGAATGAAAGCTATATCTGCATTATTCTTCCTGACAGGATACAATGTGTCTGGATGTGTCCATGTTCCTTTTCATATTCCTTACTGCCATGGTGAACTGCATCCCCTAAGTGAATCACAACGACTCTTCTTTACATTGCGATGGTCATGCATTTTGTCACATCAACGAGAAAAGAACAATTGAGTCAACTTTGGCCATTCTAGCATTCACTCAGGGACCAGTAAATACATACTGATTATTGGCTACATTAGACACTGTGATAGAACTGGGGAAGCAACTGTGGCCAGGCTCTAGGGAGGGAGAGAGATGGTGAGCAGTGAAGTTCATTGCTGTGCAGGATCACAGAGGGTAGGCACCAATCCCCTTTCTGGTGTGTGTGCCTGTTAGCAAGAGAGGGAGTGCAGGAGTCAGGAGTGAGGGGGAAGTAGAGATGGGGGAGAGGGAAGAAGGAAAGGAAAGAAAAGAGGGGCAGAGAGAAGAAGGGAGGAGGAAGGGAGAGGGTGGAAAGGACCTAGGAAAAAAAAGAAATATGTGGAGGGGTAAGAAAGGGAGAGAAGTGAGGAGGGAGAGAGAGGAAGAGAGGGAAGGAGTGGAAGGGGAGAAAGAGAGAGAGAGAGAGAGAGAGAGAGAGAGAGAGAGAGAGAGAGAGAGAGAGAGAGAGAACGCGCACAAGAGCACACTAGGGCTAGTGTCCTGAGAAACAAGCAAAGGGCATTTTGTACAGAGATGGCAGTGGACAGGAACCCCAGGGAGGAGAAGGGAATGGGGCAAAGGCAGCCTGAGCTCTGGGGACAGGGATAACTTCAAGTGAGGCTAAAGGAACAGGTGAGGCTGAAGAAGGAAGCTCCTGAAAGAACACGTAAGACTTTGACTTTAAGAACTTTGCTTTCTCCAAAATATAATTAAATACATGTCTCTGAGCTCACTGTTTCTTTCAAGCAGTTTTCCCTTCTTCCGGGGCATTTAAAAACACACTGAATATTAAATTCAGTAATTTGAGGTTCATTTATCTTGTATAGCAGTCACAGTGTTCTCTTGGTGTGTTAATGGAAAGTACAACTACTAGGACCCGAAAGATGGTTCAGTGAGTGCAGTGGTTTGAATAATAAATGTCCCCATAGCCTTGGACATTTCAATACTTGGTCCCCAGTTGGTGGTGCTGCTTGGGTAGCTTAGGAAGTGTGGTCCTGCTAGAGAAAGTATATCACTGGGTAAGCTTTGAGATTTTAAACAAATGTACTTCGAAATAAATAAGCACTCATAAATACCATTTAAAGTTGAATTGCCTCCAAATGAGGTGGTATACACCTACAATCCCAGCACTTGGGACCCTAAGGCAGGAGGATGCTGAATTTAAGAACAGGCCGAGCTACAGAGCAATTTTAAAGCTAATGTGGAATATATACTAAAATCTGGTTTCAAATAAATAAATAAATAAATAAAATTTAATTTCTTTAAGCATAAAAATGCTAGGTCAGGGCTAAGTCCACACATACCATCTGAGTCCTGGAAATCATGTGTCCACTCTGCAGAAGAGGAAATATGATAGAATGTAGAAACAACTTATTCATAAAATGGAGAGCTAAAATACAGATCATGAAGAATGGAGATACTGGTATTAATGTATGAATGCTATAGAAATACTGCACCAGAGACTCAAATACTTTCAATTCCAGTGTTCTGTTCAAAGTAGCATCAAACTCATCAAGATATTCTTGGCCTTTAAAATACAAACCATTGGGGCTACAGTGCTATCTCAGCAGTTAAGAGCACTGGCTGCTCTTGCAGAGGATCTGGTTTGGTTCCCAGTACCCACATGGCAGGTGAAAAACATCTGCAAGTCTATAATTTCAATTTCAAGGTTTCTGACCACCTTCTTGCAGCTTTCTTTGGCAGTGTGTGTGTGTGTGTGTGTGTGTGTGTGTGTACGCGTGCATACACACACACACACACACACAATGTACATACATATATGCAGATAAAACACATAGTTGACATTTGACATTTTAAAAAAAGTGAGCCCTTTCAAATATATCAGTTCAGCAAAGTCCCAAACCACATGTAGGACCCATTTTATTTATACCTTGCAAGCATCAACATCTAACTTTATAAAAATAAACAGTGCAAAGCAGAGTATCTGCTCCTTACAGAAAACAAGGCTCACAGGCATTCCATTGGTGAGGAAGACTGATATATCACAGGATCAAGGCCACAGATCTGTGAGCTGAATTGCCTGGGTTTGAATCTAGCCTCAATCACTTTAACTGTAGCATATTATTTCATTATTATGCCTTATGCTCCCACCCAGAAACACAAGTCTTTTGAAAGGAAAAACTAGTGAATAAGTACTAAAACCCATCACTAAATCATTTCAATAAATGATACCTATTGACTGAACTGATTAGCTCAATACATACTCAGGTACTTTTTTTTTTTTTTTGGTTTTTCGAGACAGGGTTTCTCTGTGCAGCTTTGCGCCTTTCCTGGGACTCACTTGGTAGCCCAGGCTGGCCTCGAACTCAGAGATCCGCCTGGCTCTGCCTCCCGAGTGCTGGGATTAAAGGCGTGTGCCACCACCGCCCGGCCATACTCAGGTACTTTTACACACAGGATATTGTCTAAGTCTAAATGAATTTTAAAAAGGTTCATTTTACTCTTATTTTATGTTTGTCTGAGTGACATTTCTGCATATACAAGTATGAGTAGCACAAAGTTCCCAAGGAGGCCAGAAGAGGGCACTGGATCCCCTGGAAGTAGACTGGCCCCTCCCCCCATCTGTGGGTGCTGGGAACCAGATCTGTGTCCTCTACAAGAGCAGCCAATGTTCCTAACCATTCAGCCATCTCTCCAGCCTCTCCCACCATGACCTTAAATGTCATTGATCTGAACTTATTTAGTGAGCTTAAAGAACTAAGATCCAGTGATGGCTTTATTTCCCACTCAATTTATGTACCATGTGCTTGCTTTGAATATTTAACTGATAGTAAATAGGAATGTGTTCTTATGCTGCTAATATGAAGTGTGAGACATTGTTATTTGAGAAGCTTAAATAGTAGAGGAGAAAGGACACAAACAATACATGATGATAAGGATTGGATTCATGGACCAATCAACAACTCTGTGTCAGAGATAGCAAATGTATTTCTATGGAAGCTGATGTAGTATTCATGAGTGCATTGGCCTCTGTCAGCTCTTAAGTTTATTTGTTTGAGGTGTAGGGCATGGAATTCCAGGGCTCCCACACGCTGGGCAAGAACTACACCACTGAGCTGTATCAGAGACCTATTTTATCCTGTGAGCTTCCAGAGTATATATTGTTCCTGTCACACGCTGCTCTCTATTGCTGTGGATGACTGATACACACCAGGCACAACAGAGCAGAGATACGTGTCCAGAACAGGAGGAAATTAAAACAAGCTGGGGAGGTTTCTGTATTACCTGAAATCCACAAGCTGACATGTCTTTACATATAACTGCAGCCATGGGGCTGGAAAGGGACTGTTCAACAGGTAAAGCTACTTTCCTGGAAGCCTGATGACCTGAATTCAATCCCCAGAATCCATATGGTGGAAGGAGAGAATTAACTTAGTAGTTCTTTGACCTCCGCAAGTTCACATGTATACACACACACACACACACACACACACACACACACACACACACACACGGAGGGAGGGAGGGAGGGAGGGAGGGAGGGAAGGAGGGAGGGAGGGAGAGAGGAAAGTTTAAAACTATCAAAAATATAATTGTATCATTATGAAAGTCTGCTTCATACCAGCCCAGGAAATGTTCAATTTTCTTATTATGCCCACATTCCACTTGATTAAATGTATTAAAGAAAAATGAGTCAATTTATGTTATTATTATTACTAATATTGCTAATTATTACTAATATTATGTTATTAGTCATTAACTTATAAAAGAAATAGTAACATAAAGGGTAGGTTCTCTTATTTAAAATTAATCTATTAAAATAACATACTTAGAAATTGCTCTTAAATGTGATCTTTGTTTAAATAATAATGAATGTATTCAGTTCTGTACAAAATTGGTAGCTGAAAGTGCATGATGGGAAAAGAAGCCACAGACTTCAATAGTAAAAAGTTTGAGAGGAAAAAATAATTGTTCCTTATGGCAGCTATGATTATGATTAATTTAAAAAAAATCTGTGTGCATATGGCAAAACAAAGTGAAAAGGTTGTTTTCAAAGATGATGAATCAGTCTTCTGCCAGACTTAAAGCTAGCTCAAATGTTCAGGCTGTAGTTCAGTAGATAAAGCATTTTCTAATCACCACATAAAATTGGCTGTGGCAGTACAAGCCTAAAATCCTAACACCTGGCATATGGAATCACTGGGATCAGGAATCAGGGGCATGAGCTAGCAACATGACTGAGCAGAAAAGATACTTGCTTTGCACACTGGACGACATGAGTTCACACACACACACACACACACACACACACACACACACACACACACTACCACTACTATTACAATTACTACTAATGAAGAAAAGCAAAAGTTCAAAGTCATCCTTAGTGACACCATTGCCAAAAAAAATTGGTATTGGTTGGTATTAGGTAATTTAGAGAAGATTTAAGGGGTTTGTTCTCGTTTGGATGTGGTCAGGATGCACAAGTGAGTCCACAACTGAGTGCTCAAATTAAATCATACAGAAACTAAAGCTAGAGATGCAACTGGCAAAAAAGTCAGAGACATTCCCACTAGCCTCAACAGAGGGACTTTAGGGTACATGCTCAATGATGGCAGTGCTTATGGTTCTGTCTCTCTGCTGTGGTGATAATGGTATCTTGTCATAAGGTCATAGAGTGGCCTTGACCGAAGTAAATCTGAGGGATAATTCAGGGGCTGGAGATAATGGCTCAGCAGTGAAGAACACTTGCTGCTTTTGCAGAAGAATCAGTTAGTTCTCAGCACCCAAAGGGGGAGCTTAAAACTGCCTGTAATCCCAGTTTCAGGGGATCTGACATCTGCCTCTAGCCTTTGTGGGTGCTTGCACACAGATGGTACACATATATACTCTATATACATACACACACACACACACACACACACACACACACACACATATGCATACACACACAAAGGCACATACATATATTGTAAGATAAATAAACCTTAAAGAAAAGAGGGAGCCTGGGGTCTGATTCTAAGCACCACCCTGTCTCCAGCAACTCCGAAGCTGCTCTGGTGTCTTCTCAGATCCTAGATGCTGGGAAAATCACCATCCATAGCTAACATACACTCAAAAGGACACATAACCACTCTTGTGGCATTCCTGCCAAAAAACACCATCTGAAACTCAGCATGGAGAAACACAAAACACAAACTGACTAATGTCTGAAAAAAACAGGAGTTCTGTGTTCTGCCACATGTCAGTATCATGAAAAGGGCAGTTTTAGGTGAAAGGACATCAGCAAGACATAACAACAGATGGCAAGGCATCATTTGGACTATTTTTTTTCTCTAAAGGCCATTACTACAGCAATCAGAAAATTCTGAGGAAGTCTGAAGATGAGATGATTATACTGCTAATAATTTTCTGACTTTGATAATTCTAGTGTGATTATGTTAAGGAATGTTTTATCCTTTGAGAGAATACAGTGAAGGGTTGAGGGGTAAAGGGACATCATGGTTATACCTTGCTAATAGGTGGGGAAAATGTATGTGCAGACATGTGTCCACATCTATAGGTAAAGGGTAAAGCAAGATTTGGAGAATATGGATGAAGATCATGTAGGAATTTTTTATACATTTTTGCAAATATTCTAGAAATCTATTACTATGGCAAATTATAGGATAAAAGAAAAAAGTGTCTTCCTTTCCCTACTTATTGGGTCCTTTCCATTTTAGCGCTGAACATCTTGAGTGAGCTCAGCTTTGGCATTCATTTCATGTGCTATGTTCCTGAATTGTCTAGCTGTCACACTAGCTAGAGAATCAGAAAAAAGGTCTACCCAGGGACCCCCCAGTGGCCACAGCTGGCAGTGTCTCAGAGGCAGACAATCCACAGTCACCATATTCTCCTAAGAACCAGAAAGGACAATAGAAATCAAGGAATTGAATACCCACAAAACAAACACAAGACCAGATATTAGCATCTAGAATTATAATCAGCCCAATCCCACATACCTAGACACCTGGGCATTGTGTAAAATCACATTAACAGCCAGGGAAATATGTCTCCATTAGAGCAAAGCAATCCTAGTACAGCAGACCCTGAGAAATACAATATAGCTGGAGCACAAGATAGGGACTTCAAAATAGCTATTATGAATATGTTAGAAGTCCTTAAAGATAGTATGAATAAATCCATTAATGAAATCTACTGCTGTGAAAACACAAACAGTAGAATGAAATGAAGAAAACAGTTCAAGACATGAATGCTGGCTGAGATGGTCCAGCCTCACAGGGCACTCTGGCCAGGACTTCAGATAAACTTTGCATTTTCCCATTGCACAAAGACTGGACAACAAATAATACAGCTACCTCTCCTAGGACTTGACCATTATCCCAATTTTCTCAGGGTCTCCTAAAAATGCCAGTGCCCCCAGACAACAGGAAGCAGTCTAGAGAACATGAAGCCCACATTCCCAAGAGGTGAGGTGGATGTTTTTTGGTCAATCAATGGGTTATAGATGTTTGTCAATAGATGTCTGGGTTGGTTACAAGTTGTTATTGGTCATGGTCAGGAAAAATGCTAAACAAAGGAGATTAGATTCAGGGATCTCTTTCAAAAGGGTAAAGGGGGGATATAGTATAGAAATGATGAGATAAGAAGGTGGATTGTTGAATCTACTTTTGAACAATCACTACTCTCAAATATTTTACATTGGTATGGATTTTTGTATATTTATACAAATTTAATGTTATTTTTGTTGTACAGTATAGATGTTTCTACTCTTGTTTAAGGTATTTTTGAATATTGACAGAAATTTGAGGTTATTTTTGTTAGAACATACTGTACATATGTTTCTACTCTTGCTTAAGGTATTGCACCTATGCAGCTCCTTTAACAATGTAATATAAATTTCTAGTCCTTGAAAGTTATTACTATAAACTATTTAGGATAATAAAGAAATGCAAGTTAATAGTCAAACTTGTAGTCATATTAGGTATGTTTTCAAGGTCAAATAGAGATATATTTTAGATAGACAGGTGGTCTTCAAACACTTCAGAGATCTACAGAATATGGTATTTAAGATATTTTAATAACTTCAGTCTTTTATGACAATGAGACCTGTTTACTCCTGGCAGCACCAATTTACTTAAAAGATGATAATGGACATCAAAGTATCACCATATGGAGTTTGCTTTCAATGTGGCAAAAATAGTCACTGGGTAAAGAAACTGCTCTTGCCTCAACTGCTGACAGTACTCTGTACAAACTAGACAAGCAGGACACCAAGACAAAGGCTGCCAAACTTTGCCAAGATAGGGCAGTACAGTCCTTCAAAATTCCTGCTTCATGGAAAAGTCTGTCAGATATTGTAGGCTTGTAGGCCAAAGATGGATGCCCCAACCTTACCTTGGGTGACTGTCCAGGTCCAGGCAACCTCCTGTTTCTGTCATTTCTTTTAGTTTTGGAAGTTGCTTGCTCTGCACTTCCTTTTTACTAAGGTAATATTATATCCTTCTGGGGTCTTTGATGGAGTTGAAGATTAGATAGTCATAGTTTTCCTTAGTTATGATAGAAGGTAAATTAGGTACAGAGTTTTGGACTCATGAAGATAGAATAAATAATGGAGTATTTTCTCCAAATATGCCAAATACAAATAAACTTGATGTTGTAAACATAATTCTTATCTGATAATTGTTCTTGTTTATAATTTTATTATATTAGAGTCAAAACCTTTCCTTTTTATTTAGACAAAAAGGGAAATGTTGTGGAATAATCTTTTTGTACACTGTGAAGATTTGTCACTTAGATTGGCTTTAAAAAAAAAGCTGAACAGCCAATAGCTAGGCAGGATTTTGGGGGAAGAAAGGATACTGGGAGAAGAAGGACAGAGACACAGACAGTCGCCAGCCAGAGATGGAGGAAGCAGGATGGTAGCATGGGCAGTACAGAGTAAAGGTAATAAAGCCATGAGGCAGAATGTAAATTAACAGAAATGGGTTAATTTAAGTTGTAAGTGCTGGTTAGTAATAAGCCTAAGCAAACAGTCAAGAGAAGTCTCTTTGTTATGATTTGGATGCTTCTATCAGAAAAATCTGCTTACACGTGAAAGTAGAACAGAATCAATGAAGAAAGCCCAAACTGATAGAAAACTGGAAATAAAAAACTTAGAAACTCAGGCTTCTCAGAGGTAAGCCTTACCAAGAGAATATAAGAGATAGAAGAAATAATCTCAGGCATCAAGAGCAAGATAGAAGAAATAGACATCTCAGTCAAAGGAAATGTTGAATCTAAACAAACCTATGGAAATATCAAATCTAAGAATAACAGGAATAAAGGAAGGAGAAGAAACTTAGGAAAATGAAATATTTTTGAGAGAATTTCCCTATTAAGGTACAAGGAGCATACAGAATAACCAGCAGACTGGACCAGAAAAGAAATTCACCCACAGCACATGCCAGAACACCAAACATACAGAGCAAAGAAAGGATGTTAAAAGATGCAAGGGGAAAAGACCAAGTAGCATATAAAGGCAGACTTATTAGAATAACACCTGACTTTTCAATGGAGACTCTAAAAGCCAAAATGGCCTGGACAGATGTTCTTCAAACTCTGAAGAGACCACAGATGCCAGCCCAGACTACTACACCCAGCAAAACAGTCAATCACAATAGATGGAGAAGAAAGACATTCTGTGATTAAACAAAATTTAATCAGTATGTATCTATAAACCCAAGCCTACAGAAGGCACTAGAAGGAAAACGTCAACCTGAAGATGTTAACCACACCCAAGAAAACATACACCAGCAAATCAAAAGAGGGGGGGAAAACCCACACCAAAACAACAAAATATCAGAATCAACAACCACTGCTCATTCACAATTCTCATTGACAACGGTCTCAATTTTCCAATAAAAAGACACAGACCAACAGATTGGATTTGAAAACAGAATCTATTTTTCTGCTGCATCCAAAAAACATACCTAAACATCAAGGACAGACATCACCTGAGAATAAAAAGAGAGAAAGATAGTCCAAGCAAATGGACCCAAGAAACAAGCCAGTGTAGTCATTTTAATATCTGACAAGATAAACTTCAAACCAAAACTAATCAGAAGAGATAGGAAAGTACGTTACATACTCATCAAAGAAAAAAATCTACCAAGAGGACATTTCAATTCTTAACATCTATATACCAAATACAAGGGCACCCAAGTTCATAAAAGAAACATGACCACAGTTTAAATCATTTATTGACCCTCACACACTGATAGTGGGTGATTTCAAAATCCTACTCTCACCAATAGTCTGATCATCCAGACAAAAACTAAACAGAGAAATGATGGAGCTAAATGACATCATAAATCAAATGCACCTAACAGATATTTCCAAAATATTTCACACAATGACAAAAGAATATACCTTCTCAACATCTCATGAAACTTTCTTCAAAATTGATCATATACTCGGACACAAAGCAAGCATCAACAGATACAAGATAAATAAAATAATACCTTGCACCCTATGTGACCACCACGAATTAAAGCCAGATATCAACAACAACAGAAGCAACAGAAAGCTTACAAATTCATGGAAACTGAGTAAGTCTCATCTGAATGAAAAAATGGGTCAAGAAAAAAATTAAAAACTTTTAGAATTGAATGAAGATGAAAATACAATATACCCAAACTTATATGCCACAATGAAGGTGGTTCTAAGAGGCAAGTTCATAGCACTAAGTGCCTACATAAATAAATTGGAAGAGATTTCATATTAGTAGCTTAATAGCACAAATGAAAGCTCTAGAGTAAAAAGAAGAAATAACTTCCAAAAGGAGAAATTGGCTATAAATAATCAAACTCAGGGTTGAAATCAATAAAACAGAAACAGACCAAATTACAAATAATCAAGAGAACAAAGGATTTGTTCTTAGGAAAATCGGTTAAGATTAACAAACCCTTAGCCAACTAACTAAAAGGTGGTGAAAGAAGATCCAAATTAGCAATGCCCCATGCCCAGCAGTAGATGGCCAACACAAAACAAACACAATGGTACTTCAAAACAAATGCAATGGCACTTCTGGAGGAACTTAAGTCTCATAATGGTTTGTTGGAGCATTTTTTTTAACCTTACAGGTCTTTTGAGTAAATATGTGTTTTCTGTTTTTGAGATTCCTGTGTGTGTGAATGTGCATGTGTCTACATTTATATGTCTTTCATGTGCTTTATTTAGCTCTTTTTCTTCTATTTTTCCTCCATTGCAATTTGTTTTTGTTTTATCTTATCTATTGTTATTCTTTAGATGCCTATTTGTTTTCTAAGAGAGATAGAAGGGATGTAGATATGAGTAGGAGAGTAGCTGGGGAGGAATTTGGATGAGTTGGGGAAGAGGACACTAATCATAATATATTGTATGAAAAAACTATTTTCTATATAATAGAAAAATAGTATCTAGTTATTTATATCTAATGCTCCAACCTGAGGCTGACTGTAGGTTTCCTTGAAGGTAAAGACTTTAGCAGTCCTTTAGTTGGTAAAATTTGTTATAATTTTTTTGTCTCTTAAGATGATTTATGAATTAGCTGTTCAATTTTTAATAATACATAGGCTTCAGAGATACATAGAAATCTATTTTAAATTATAATTATTTTTATTCTATTATTAAGTAGCATAATAGCTACATTAGAACAATTTTATATAATAAAATTTTGTTTAAAATTTTGCTGGGTATGGTGGCACATGACTTTAATGCCAGCATTTGAGTGTCAGAAGCAGGCAGATCTCTGTGGTTCAATGCCAGGGCTACACATGAAATTTTGTTGCTGTGGAATAATGTTCTTGTACACTGGTTTAATAAAACGCTGATTGGCCAGTAGCTAGAGCAGATGAGGAGAATTCTGGGAAGAGGAAGGACTGAGTCAGGAGTCACCAGCCAGACACAGAGGAAGCAAGATGTCAAGGCAAAACTGAGAAAAGGTACCAAGCCACGTGGCTAAATATAGATAAGGATTATGGGTTAATTTAAGTGTAAGAGCTAGTTAGTAATAAGCCTGAGCTAATGGCTGAGAAGTTGTAAATAATATAAGCTCCTGGGTGTTTACTTGGGTCTGAGTGGCTGTGGGACAGGGTGGGACCAGAGAAAACCTCTGACTGTACCTTGTCTCTAAATAAATAAGTACATTTTGATAAGTTTCTTGAAGAGTCCTATTCTCCCATAATTTCTATCATTAATGTGATTCCTCCATCAGCACCTCCTCATCATATACCTCATTTAATCCTAAAGACTGGTATTAGTAAGAGTGACATGCTTGTCAACAATGAAGAGACATAAAGGCTCCTCTAATAGATGTGGACAAGGCACAAGTTGAGTGCTCCGGAGGCAGCTCTCACAGGGCTCACTTTCCTGTTAACACTGCAATGTGAGCAAACAGCATGCTGTTGTCCCTGTCTTCACCACAACAATTTCCTTGAGTTCCCTGGCTACAGCAGACATCAGGCCTCTGCAGCCTGGTGGATGACAACACCACCTGGTAGGTTTGTGTAGCTTCTCCAGAATCTACAGGACAAGACAGGTGGTGGGTGGGTATCTTTTATTTTGTTTCTTTAGTACTGGAGGTAGAGCCCAGATCCTCACACATGTACTCATATGAACTACACCTCTAGCTCCAAGTTCTTTGGCCTTCCTCCCAAAGGCCTTGTACTTTGTTCTCCTTCGTCTGTTCCTGGCAGGCAAGCAAAGCCCTGCACTTTGCCCTGATGCTCTCTGTCTATGGTTTTGAACCCATTGCTTCCCACCAATATATGTCATGCTGATTTTCTTTCTTTTTCTTTTTCTAAGACAGGGCCTCAATGTGTAGCCCTGGCTGGCCTGAATGTCACAATGTAGATCAGGCTGGCCTCTAACCCACAGAGATCTGCCTGCCTGTCTCCTGAATGTTGGGATTGAAGGCACCAGACACCATGCTGAGGAGTTAAGTTCTTCTTTACTATGTGCTTTTTCTCTCCCCTTTATTTACTCCTTTTAATGCTCTCATACCCCTCAGAGAATCTCCATTTAAACAAAACAACAAAAACTTCTATTTGATCCTGTTTCTTTTCCACAAAAAATTTCTTGAAATAGTCAATTTCACGTTTTCATTATTGTGTGTGCATGCAAGTGCCATAGCACCCATGTGGAGATCAAAGTAAAACCTTCTGGAGCTGGTTGTCTCCTACCATGGGCTCTTTGGATGGAACTAAGGTGGCTTCCTGTTAATCCATAACTCACCTAGCCCCTTCTCACTATCTCAGTATAAACAACTTGTGAAAAGAGCACCGTTGGCCTTAGACAAATGCAAAAAGGAAGTACAATGAGAGGTGGTGTGGGAGGTAAGTACAGGTTGATTTTGTTGAATCTCAAAGCAGGGCATAGCACATGGCATATAACAGGTAGGCAGTAAGGGAAGATGATTGCAGATGGATTGATGGAAGATCATGCCTACCTCCTCTTTCCCACTCTCCTCTCTTGATTCCTTTGAGGTACTTTTCTCCTTGGGGGTGGGAAGTGTACTGTAGTGAGATTTACAGTCATCTGTGGAATGAACAAAAGTTCAGCGACAGCGACAGATCGCTGATAGCAGACAGGTTGGGAGCAAAGGCCCCGTCCTCCATAGTGAGGTGGCCTCAGGCCTCAGCCTGGTCCAGGTCCCTTCATGGGAAAAGGAGATGGCAGCCTTAGTCCAGAACTTAGCCTTCTTAGCCCTGTGGCGCTAGGGTGGCTTGCCCTTGTGGCCTTTGTCCTCGGAATTTAATCATTTACATAATACATAATACAGAACTCCAGGCGGGTCTGGGCACCCAGAATCCAGCCCAGCAGAGCCAGCTCCCCCACCACCCTCTACTGCGCCAGGGCTCCGCTGCTGTGTCCCAGCGTTGAGCTTTCCTTAGTTTCCCTAAGCGCGGCAGCGCTTTACCTAAGGCCATAACAGTTGGATGAGTGACACGAAACTGGGACCCTGACATCAAGAAAACTTGGCATAACTCTCGTTTTGCTAGAAGACGTTGGGGTTTCTTGATGACCGTTGGAAGGCGCGCGCTCAACGAGCGCTGGAGCCTTGGAGCGTCCTGAACTGTAGGGTTCCAATCTTTCGCGCTGGGGGGCTGGACGCACAGCGAGCAATTCCACTTCTCCGCGTGCCACCTGAGTGCACCTGGACTCTGTGTGTCTAAAACGACAGAGATCAATTTTGGTGGAGCCCGCAGGCATTCGCGGCGCAGGCACTTTGGAGATTACTAATTCTTTAGTAAGCCGAGGACCGCGGTACTAACACCCTTTAGAGCTGTTCTCACCTAGAAACCATACCGGGGTCACTTTTCATCAGAAAGGAGCTCTATTTGCGATAGGTGCAGAAACTTTCGCGCGACCACGCCTCTGGCCTTTCTTTTACGTGGGCTGTTTAAAGATCTCGAGTGAGCAGAGTCCTCGAGGAGAAGAGTCAGGGTGCAGAACGCCCGCGCCCAATCCTTATTCTCTGGCCTGTGACCGCATTCGTCCCGCCCTCTGCACTTCTATAAGAGCGGCAGAGAGAGTGCACTGGGAGTACCGCCTCCAGGCGCGCTACTTCTCCTGCTCCTCAAAGCCGGTACCACTGTCCCCAGGGCTGCTGGCTGCTGGCTGCTGGACACTGGTTCCTCCCCTTCTCGACCCCCAGCACGGGGTGGCTGAGCCAGGCTCTAGATCCTCTGCTGTCTTGTTCTCCGGACCCTAGGCAGTCCCCCGCAGTGTTGGTCCGCAGGTGAGCAGCGCTGCAGCGCCGCTGTCTGGCGAGCTCACCTTGCACAGCCCGGCGGCCAGCGCAAAACTCTGGTCCCTGCAGGATGAAGAATCCGATGTTGGAAGCGGTGTCACTCCTCCTGGAGAAGCTGCTCCTCATCTCCAACTTCAAACTCTTTAGCGTATGTACTCCCGGAGGAGACACAGAGAGGAATCGTCCCTATGAAATCAGCTCTTTTCTCCGGGGCGATGTGCTGGAAGTGTCACGGACCCATTTTACCCACTATGGGATCTACCTCGGGGACAACCGTGTTGCCCATCTAATGCCCGACATCCTGTTGGCCCTGACCAACGACAAGGGACGTACTCAGAAGGTGGTCTCCAACAAGCGTCTTATCCCGGGAGTCATTTGCAAGGTGGCCAGCATCCGTGTGGACACAGTAGAGGACTTTGCCTACGGAGCAGACATCCTTGTCAATCACCTAGACGAGACTCTCAAAAAGAAGTCATTGCTTAATGAGGAGGTGGCATGCAGGGCTGAGCAGCAGTTGGGGCTCACCCCCTATAGCCTACTGTGGAACAACTGCGAACACTTTGTGACCCACTGCAGATATGGCACTCCGATCAGTCCACAGGCTGAGAAGGTAGGAGAGACTTGCGGGTGGGGGGGATAGAGAGGGTAGGGGGGACGGCTGGATCCGAGATCTTTTTGGACATCTCCCCAACCACACCATTTTTAGGAATTCTAGATAAAGGAAAGGTCCGGTGTTTCTAGGAGAGATTTGGTAAACAAATCACACTGTGCCTTGCAGAAAAGATATCTCAAAATGTGAAGTGAAAGGGTGTGGCCACATGGAATACTTCAGTGATTCCGAAGTGCTGCCTGTCACTGTTGCACAAGTCATCTTGGTCTGCACACAAGAGATAGTTCAAATGATCAGGGGGAAGGGGCTGAAAGACTGAGGTGCAATTGGCAGGAGGTGTCCAGTTTTCTCATCTTGTTAGATGCTTACTAGGCTCAAAATTCCTGGTAGGAGGACATTCCTGGTAGACATCCTTTATTTCTGTGTTTGACTCAGAGAATTGTTTTCCTTGGTGTTGTGACTTCTTCCTAGGTCACTTTAACTCCACTTCAGGTCTTCATTCATTGTTAAGCATCTCCTAGCTATTAGCTTCAAAGATAGACTGGATTTTAAATCCCCCAGAGATTAATTAAAACAATTCATTTTCAGCATCCCTACAAATTGGAAGGTAATTTTATGGGTACTGTGGGGAAAAAAAACCCACCAAACAAGTATTAGAAAATGATTGTTAAATAAGCTAGAAACCCAAAGGGGAAATAGATTACTTCCAAAAGAAACCACTCAACTCACAAATGATACTTAGTTTATAATTCTGCACATTTATTAGCAATTGAATCCTTCTCAGCTTTGACTATAATTATTAAGGGAGTATTAATATTTGCTTTTCTTTATGGAATCCTGGGCAATCACACAATAAACTTTGGTGTTATTTTTCACGTTTAGATGCTTTTTTGGACCAAAAGAACAAATCATCACACTCTACAGTCTAAATTAAATTGATCTGTATTTTAAGTAATTTTTGACACAGCAGAGAACAAAGCTATTTGCTTTTATATTGGTATTTTAAACTTTTTTGATTTTTAATTGAACCAGAATACTTATTTTAGGAATCATTTTCTGTGGTAAATTAAAATACAATTAGAATACTGTGCAATGATTAAAGACTCTCTCCTCTAGTCCAGGCCTGTTTAGAAGTGAACTTCCCCACATTCACAAGCACTGACTCCAAAAGTGTACCAAAGGAGACATGTCGGATTTAGTTAAGAAGTAAGCCAATCATTACTGTAAGGAAAAAGTTTTCCTGTTCAAACTGAGTTACCCTTTCATAGCATACATGTAGAACTGTTACATATTTCTACAAAAAAGGAGGTATAAGTGCTTCATACCAGCAATAAAATATTAATCACAAAGAGAACTAGTTGGGTAGTTTCTAATTTGGGGGAATGTTGGTATGTTTCACAACAGAGGAGAAATGTTTTAATTCATGGAGCTTTAGGGTCTCCAGTGAAACTGAGTTTCTGTGTTTTCCTTGAATGACCTAACAAACAGTCCAACCCCAGACTAGATTCCTGCATGGGGGGAAAATTCTCACCCCAAATTTATAATTCTAAGAACAACAACTTCTCCTCCTCCTCTTCTATTTCTTCTTTATAAAAGGGAAATTAGTACTATATGATTTCTACTTCAAATTTTAATACTTCAAATTTTAAAGAAGATTTTTACTTTCATGATTTTTTTTTTTTTTTTGGTTTTTCGACACAGGGTTTTTCTGTGTAGCTTTGTGCCTTTCCTGGAACTCACCTGGTAGCCCAGGCTGGCCTCGAACTCACAGAGATCCGCCTGGCTCTTGCCTCCCGAGTGCTGGGATTAAAGGCGTGCGCCACCACCGCCCGGCCTTTCATGATTTTAATTACATGTGTGTGTGCATATGTACACAAGTTCAAGTTTCCTTGAAGGTCAAACACTCGAGATCCTGGGAGATGGAGTTAACAGGTAGTTGTAAGCTACCCAGACACTGCTGGGAGGCGTTTGGGACCTCTGCAAGGGCAGTATGTGTTAAAGGCTGAGCCATCTCTCCAGCTTCATGGTTTCCACTTTCTAGAAACAAACCGTTATTTGCTTCTGGGTCTGATTGATGATGTTTTCATCTTCACAGCTATTGTATCTTACATCAGCATGGCAAAGCCATCTCTTCTTAAACTTCAGTTATAAAAACTTTTCCAACACCTTCCCTCAGGTGAACACTTCTTGATGCTAACAGTGTACACTAGCAGGGCACTGAGGAGTCAGTGGGTATAGAGGTTCCCTGTTCAAACCTCATGTCTGAATCCATAGTGGAAGAAGGGAACCAACTTCCAAAGTTGTCCTCTTGAATACACACACCCCCTCTCTAATAAGTAAGTTTCAAATGCACTAAAAGAGAGCTTTTAAATCTTTGCGAGAATGCTTTTTAAAAAAATTTATTGACAATGTCATACATGTGTACAATGCATTTTGACCACACACCCCGTCTATTATCCACCCGCTCCCAGCTAACCCACATCTACTTCACAAGTCCCCTCCTACTTTCTTGACTTTTTAATGTGTGTGACTCACAGAATTTAGTTAGTGTCTTGGTCAGTGTTCTGGTGATGGGAAGAGATACCATGACCACAGCGGGTTGCTTACAGTTTTAGAGGTTAGTTTGTTATTATTGTGGTGGAGAGCATGGTGACACACAGGTAGACATGTTGCTGGAGAAGTAGCTGAGAGTTCTACATACAGATCTGAAGGCATAAGGAAGAGAGAGTCACTGGGTCTGGCTTGGGCTTTCAAAACCTCAAAGCTCACCCTCAGTGACACACTTCCTCCAACAAGGCCATGCCTCCTATTCTTGTCATGCAGTGCCACTCCCTGACAACTAAGCATTCAAATACATGAGCCAATGAGGGACATTCTTATTCAAACCACCACAATAGTTAGGGTTGTTTGTATGAGCATGGGTGGGTGTTATTTACTGGAATTTGGGTAACTAATCAGTGAAATATCAACTCTCCTCAGTACCCATTAACTTGCTAGTGTCTCCTCAGAAAGGGGTAGGCCCTCTCAAGACCCTCTAAAACTTGCCTCTATTACACACAGGAATGTGTGTGATTTGTGTGGATGCACGTGCATCTGTCTCCGTCTCTGTGTGTCTGTCTCTCCCTTCCTCCCTCCTTCCTTCTTTCCTCCTTTCCCTCTCTTTTTTTCTCCCTCCCTATTTTCCCTCCCCCTATTCTCTGTCCATTTGGCCATCAGGCCAGGAAGCATCTCTAGAAAGGCAAAATTTCTAAGACTGGAAATATAACTGAGTTAGGTAATTGCCCAAAATGCAGGAAATGCTAGGTTTGGTCCTCAGAACTGTATAAATTGGATGACTGGGTGTGGTGAGGCATGCCTGTAGGAGGTAGAAATAGAAGGATCAGAAGATCAGAACTTCAAGATCATCCATCATCCTCTGCTAAGGCTGGAATCCTACAGGACTACTGCCATATCTGTGGTTGGTCCTTAACTGAGAAGTCCCTTGAGGTCCTTGACTGTATTAAACTGCTTATTGTATTCATTAATAATTTAGAAATTATGTCAAGCACAGTGGTGCACACCTTTGACCTCAGCACTCTAGAGGCAGAGGCAGGAGGATCCCTATAGTTCAAGGCCCGCCTCTTTTACATAGGAAGTCCCAGGCAACCAGGGATAACATGGTGAAAGTCTGTCTCAAATCAAGGAAAAAAAGAACATAAAAACAAGGCTGGAGAGATGGTTCGGCAGTTAAGAGTTCATACTACTCTTACAAAGGACTAAAGTTTGGTTCTCAACACCCACAACTGCCTGTAACTCTAGCTCCGGGAACAGATGTATTTCTGATGCTTCTAGACTCCATGGGTACCTGCACTCATGTGCACATTCCCACACACAGATACACACATACATATAATTAAAAATAATAAAAATAAACATTAAAAAGTAAAGATTTTTGAAATCTTCCCAGCTCCAGGATATTCCATTAAGCCCTGGAGTTCTGGGTCAACTTGAGCAATACAGTAAGACCTCATCTCATATACAATGCCATACTCTAGAAAAGGATCCTGAGTCTGGTGTGGACAGCAAAACTCACATGACAATGACAGCTGTTAAATTCTAGCAATGACAATGGGACAGAGATCGCTGCCAAGAAATAGAGCAGTGATGACAATCACTGAAATAACTACATTTATGTAGTACATAGAAGAACACCAACTAGTCTTTTATATGAAAGACTTCATTTTCTTTATCTTCCAGGCTACCCTGGTATTCCCATGAAGAAGGAAGTCTGGAGTCTAGATCGGTTAAATGTTTGTTTTTTTTTTTTTTTTGAGACAGGATTTCTCTTTAGACTTTAAGGGATATAACTGGTATCATCAAATTTTAGGGTACTGAAGTAGAAGAACTACCTAATTATTATTTTTTTTTCCATTTTTCGAGACAGGGTTTCTCTGTGTAGCTTTGCGCCTTTCCTGGGACTCGCTTGGTAGCCCAGGCTGGCCTCGAACTCACAGAGATCCACCTGGCTCTGCCTCCTGAGTGCTGGGATTAAAGGCGCCTAATTATTTTTTAACTCAAGGTTAGAAACTTCTTTCTTAGGTTAGTTTTAGAATATGCTAATTAGTATTAGTTTAATGATGTCTTTAACATTTAATGCTGTGTGACTTCTATGTGGCACATTCTACAGTTTTCTGTAACACTGTATATTATTTCATAAATCCCTGGGAACATAAAGTATTTCTGGAAGACTACTTAGTCTATGGGGTGAGTGCTTCCTTGCAGCCATGGTTGCTAACATTATTAACTTTTGTTTTCCAGTTTTATGAGACTGTGAAGATAATCATTCGTGATCAGAGGAGTTCTCTTGCTTCAGCTGTCTTGGGACTAGTGTCCATTTTCTACATGGGCCTGGCATCATATATGACCTTTCCTGCAATCTGTATCCCATTCTGCTTGTGGATGATGTCTGACTAACTTCCAATCCCCATGTGAATGTTTATGGAGTTTGTGTGGGACTATGTTTATATTTATAGAACACAAAACTTTAGAAGCTTGTTGAGAAAATGTGGCATTCAACACTGTGTTCTAGATAAACAAAAGTGATTAAGAATCATACACAGTGCTTACCACGGAAGCCGAACAGAGCCTTTCCGTGTCCTCTCAGGCAGTTCTGCTGCAGAGCACCATGAGCCCTTGGAAGCACTGCAGCCTGTCAAGACTCAGCATCCCCAGAAAAGCAGCCCTGAGGTGACATTCACAGGAGAGTATTTGGGTTATTCGTTTCCTCTTGTAATCATTATGCTGTTATCAACTGAGATCACTAACTTTACTGTAACTGTATTCTGCTTATTGAATGACTGGTATTAAAGGGAACATTTTCCCTCATTTAGATGAAAACGTTTGATAATTAGCCAAAAAGAAACCATGTCTCACATTCTGTTTTGCCTTTCTTCATGTAACAATATAATTTCAAGTCAGTTGAGAATATTATTTTCATGTTCTGAGATCAGTGTTGACAGAACTTACTGAAAGTAACTGGCTAAAAAGCACAGAAATGTTTTCTCCTGCAGAAACAGTGACAGTAGCTATTTATATTCACTTTTGAATAGTCTGATACTGTGTTTTTCTTCTTTTTTTTTCATATGCCTGTATGACTACTTTAAAAAGGTAAATGGCGCAAAACTACAGAGAAACCCTGTCTCGAAAAACCAACAACAACAAAAAAAAAGGTAAATGGATATAGGATTGAAGCAATTCCAGTATTTGGTGTACATACATACTAAATAAATACACAAACATCTGCACACACATAGATTGATAGGTAAACTGTATTTCTGGTTACTTTATTATACTAGTGTGATTATTAATGGGGATCTACAAAGGTGAACATAAAATCAAGTCCGTGTTTTTTCCTCTGCCCTTAAACCTGTATATATGTCACTGGTTAGTTTCTTTTTTTTAAGCTAAATTCACTAATGTCCTTTTTTTAAAAAAAAAAAAACAAAACCTGATTTGTTTGACTGTCAGTGTAAGTATAAGTACTGTAAGTGTAGTTTATGAGCTTATTAGAGGTGTATCACAGCTGTCAGTATATATAGCCTATATAGGTAGAATCAAAGGAAATTATTCTGACAAAATTAGCAGTGCCAAGCATGGAAGGTGATCTCACTGAATCCACTGGATCAGAGCAGTGTTAAAAACATGCCTTCAAGACTTTTGTATATTCACTAAAAATGACACCACAGGTTGGAGTTGCATTTCAGGTTTTGGAACTGTTTTATCAGAGGTGGTACATGCCTAAATACCTGCATGTAGAAGGCTGAAGCAGCAGATGGAGAGCTCCAGGCCTGTATGGTATGGAGAACAATACTTGTCTGTTAAATGTCAAGAGTTACAGAACAGGCACTGAAGAGATGACTCAGCACTTAAGAGCTATTGCTGCTTTTGCAGAGGACCAGGGTTCAGTTGCCAGCAACCCCTGGTGGCTCACAATCTGTAACTCCAATTCCTAAAGATACAACACCCTCTTCTGGCCTCCATGAGCATAGCACACACATGGTAAACACACACATAGGCAAAGCACCCACACACATAAATTAAAAATATAGCTTAAAAAAAGGAATCGCAAAATAACCAAGTATGGTGGCACATGTCTTTAATTCCAACACTTGGGATGTGGAGGCAGGAAGATTGGAGTTCAAGCTCAGCCTGCTACACAGGGGGGTTTAAGACTTGCTTGCATCACACAGTGGGGCTCAAAACCAGCCTGCACTACCTAGGGAATTCTGGGCCAATCCAGGCTACATGAGAAAAAAATCTTGAAACAACAAAGGAATCAAAAATGGTGATTCTTATGGTGGAAAGGAGGAATTGTTTTAGTCAGTGATCCAACTGGAACAAGACTGAAGAGTGGAGCTTAGTTTAACTGAAGCTTTATTACCCTGAGTTTTCCTACAACAAATTCAGTTGGGGTATAATGACGATTAAACTTTGTTTAATATTCAGATTACTTACAAGTTTTATATTACTAAAACATTAAATGGCAAAATCAAAGAATACAGGTGTTCTATGGGCCTGTTCCAACACTTAAATTACCTTAAGCATCTGTGCATTCTGACAGCCATTGTGTTAGAGCCATTTCCCCTCATCTGGGAGCACTTAAGTGAACTCCTTATGAACTTTTTTTCAGACAAGTATTGTAGAAAATACTGTTTGACATTAAATCTGTGTTCATAGACAGTGGTTCCTTTTTACATACTACTTAAGTGCTCTTGGAGCTGGGATTAACCTAAGTAATCTTGACTCTTCATATCATTAGACCAAGACATTCATCATTCATTGGATGCTTACTTTGTGCTAAGCATTCAAGTGCTGCAACTTCATGTTCTATTTTACCTTTTTTTTCTTTTTTTGAGACAGGGTCTTAGTAGACCAGATTTGCCTCCATTCACTCATATAGCCCTTCGGGTCTCTGTTTCTCAAGTGCTGGGATTGGTGCGCTCCACAACTCCTGGCCTTATACCACTTTTTAGCCAGCTATAAAAGTCTATATATAGTGTGCTGGGAATATAGAGAGAAGAGCAAATAATTCTGCCTCAAGAGTCAGGCATTTACTTGAAGAAGGCAATAACAATCAGGAAGCTGAAAGACTATGAGGTTATTTTGTTACACTGACATCATTCAACTGACCTTGGCAAGAGAGGGAAGGAGGGAAGAAAGGTTCTATTTGGTAAATGTTCCTCAGCACTGCAACTGCTGAACTTGGAGGTAAGAGGGTATCTCTTTTATTGCTTCAGTTTGATTAGTTAGCTAACAAGGTAGAAAAATGTCAGTTAGGGAAGAAATCCTGAGCCAATCATTTCTTTCCTAACCCAAGGCAGGCAGGTCTAGAATTTCTCTAGACTTCATCAGTCAAGGCTCATCATTATGATCCAAGTTCCTCGTATCATAATATTTCTATTCTATCTTATACAGTGATAGCCAAGTCATATCTGATGAGCTTTTTTCACTTCTTGTTTTTTTCTTTGCATAGATGAAGGCCAAATGGACTTACTGGATTTACGATGACTTAATGCAAGTGTCGGAGTAGGTTGTGTATGGAATGAAAAGATATGAGACATGGGCTAAAATACATGGCCCAACAGGCATAGTTGCCCTGGAGTTTCAGTGATTGGTATCTGATCAGAGATAATTGAAGGCACACAGAGAGAAGGGACTAATTTTAGCTGCTGAACCAAAATCAGACAGCAGGTACTGAGACTTGAAAAATGAGACAGATTTTGGACAGGACATTGCACACATGGGTGGGAACAGCACGGGGAATGCATGGAAACAGCCTACAACATGCACCATGCACAGCTGTGAGGTATTCTATGTCAGGCAAACGCACGTGCTAGGGGCTAGCAGAGCAAGGGTGCTGACTAGACATGTGGAAAGCAATGCTGAGATAGTATAAATCTTTTATAGACCAAGAAGTTTGGACAGTGGAGAACTGGAGTATAGAAAGGTCATTTCCAAGAATAAAGAAGAAGGTGAGGGTGGGATAAGGAGACCTGAGAGGTCTAGCTAAGGTCTTTTGTTCTGTCAAATAAGGGCCTACAGCAGAGGTTCTTACCCTTCCTAATGCTGTGACTCTTTAATACACATCCTCATGTTGTGGTGACCATAAAATTATTTTCATTGTTACTTAACAACTGTAATTTTGCTGCTGTTATGAATTGTACTGAAAATATCTGATATGCATGATATCTGATATGTGACCCCTGTGAAAGAGTCACTTGACCCCCCAAAGGGTTGTGACCCACAGGCTGAGAACCACTGGTCTAGATGGTGAGATGGCTCTGTGGGGAAGTGTACCTTCTGTAAAGCCTGATGACCTGAGATCAAATAAGGGTCTGTAGTTGCAAGGCTAGAAAGCAAATATGTCAAAGAAGTTCCAATCAACTTGAGCCATACCCTTAGACTTGGCTAATAAACAACTCTTGATCGAGTGTTAGGGTTATCATGTGTCCTTGCTTTTCCTGAGAAAGAACTGATTCCTGCAAAATAAATTAACTTGACTACTGTGTATATATTGGATACTCCTGATATTTGCTCTGCTAGGCATGCTCCTTTTTAATGACAAACAAGGACGTATGGATTGGTTGTTTTAATTTTTGTCAGAACCTACTTCATACTTTCTCATTTTCTATTTCATATTGTTCATGTCCAAGACCAGAAGCTGCTCTCCAGGAACATGTAATTACTATAATGGCAAAGTCTTTGTTATAGATAAGAAGCATATGGGCAGAGTCTTCATTTTATATGATTTAGCTGGGGTTTTTAGTTAAACTAATTTTACATTGATATACAAGTATTTTGAATAAAATCAATTCTACTTATATCATTTTCTTGTCTTTCAATTTTAAATAATTTTAAATACCTAAGAGTAGACAGCAAATATTTTTGAACTCAGTAGCCTCAAGAATAAGCTAATTTATCATTTATTGAATGTAGCTTCATGTAGTCGAAATGAAGTTTATGTGGATCTGCCTGTAGACTGATATGATCTTTGTTACCCACATTTTTATGCCTACCTTAATTATGAGGGATAATAATTAATATTATAAATAAATAAGAAATTATTTTTATATAATTTTATTAATATTATAAATAAATAAAAATAAACAGCAAATTCTTCATGCTCCTGACAAAATTAACAACAACAACAACAGCTTAGTGGAGCTATGCAACCAGACTTTTAATGCTACCAAAGAACCTGCAGCTGTACTCTGGTGGTGAGTGAGATCAGAATGGAGTCTGAAGTATGTGTGTGTCTGTGTGTGTGTGGCAGGGGAGGTGGCAAATGCCAGTCTTAAAACACACTTACGTCAAGGATACAGTTAGAATCTTAGTCCTATTGCTTTTGGGTCTGATGAGAAAGAATGGCATGAAAACAAGTTTTAAAACACTAACTTTTTTTCTGCCTCCTGAGTGCCAGGGAAGGGGGATGTTAAAGAATATAGTTACTCAGAGTACTGACTAGGTGGCCTATCTGAATGTCTGCCCTGCTCTAGTCTGTGCTATCTTTGAGGACAGCAGGCTTATAGGCTGGAAGTCTCTCTTCATAGGTCTACAAACTCTGTCAGAGTCATCCACACCCCACATCGAACTTCATTATAACGTCGTATTTATACACTACATGACACACTCTAGTAGTAACACAGCTACCAAGGAGGTAGTGGCCATGTTCCTAGAAAATATCCACATTCCCAGAAAGACATTACCCCTCCCCTCTTTATTAGTCTACATTTCCCTCTCCTCTCACCCTCTGTCTATAATCTTCCAATCCCCATGGCAGAGAAATTGACTCCAAGTTTATTTCTCAGTTCTCATTTTCTTGAAGAATGAAACTATCCTTTACTGCTCAGTTACTGGTGGTATTATTCGTTCCACAATTCTGAAAGGGGGAAAGAGGGTCCTGTTTGAGGTCAATATGGGTAACAATACTGTTAGGTATCTAGTTAAAAATTGGAAGGCTAGGAACTGCAGAGATATCTCAGCAGTCAAGAGTACCTGTTGGTCTTGCAGAGGACCTGGATTCTGTTCCCAACATCTACACAGAAACTCACAACTGCTGACATTTCTAGTTCCAGGAGATGCAAACATCTTCTTCTGACCTCCTTTGGCACCAGGCATGCATATGGTACACATGCATACATGCAGACACTCACACACCTAAACACTTAAAATAAATCTTAAGAAAATAAAAATTAGAAGTCCTGCAAGTCACTGAGAATTGACCTCTCCCTCACGAAGAGTTTTAGATCCCAACTTCTGGTGTCTCTGGTAGCATATTAATTTCAAGAAAAGAGAAAGTACTACAAGTACCTTTTGACAGGATTTGAAACACCATTTAAAAGAAAGAAATGTGGATGCAGCAAGGCTTTGTTGAAGCGTCAAGGGAAGTCTACTTTCTCCTAGTAAAACATGGCTATTTTATAGATTTTTTTCTTTAATAAGAAAAATCTACTGTTATATGCTTCTGTTTAAAAGTTTGGGATTGAAGTTATATCTCTGGCCCTGATAAAGAACAAAGACTAATACTGTCACTCTCCTAAGAGTTAATTAAAAAGGACAAAAGAATTAATTTTAATGGGCCTGTCAATGATGTGGGCAGGAAAATGTTGCAGAGTCTTTAGAAAACTCTATAATGCCTACCTACACATGCAAGTCTATAGATGGTCTGTGGCTACCGTCCACCCTCAATCAGTGAGAGAGTTCCTTTGCAATGGCTACTTTGGTCATTGCCTACGCTCATCTTTTCGCTCTATAGTTAACATTATCTATCTTCTCTACTGTGCTCTATGTCTCATCTGAATCCATTCAACAAGGAATACAAGAATAGAAGTCCAAGGGGAAGCCAGAAGGAGATCTCTATAACACTATCAATATTGAGGTCAAAAGATCTCCCTTTCTAGGCCATTCTATGCACAGGGCACAGTAAGCATAAAGTCACAAAGCCATGTGAGAGCACTTAACACAGTGGAGTCTAAACAAACAATCAGAGCAATGTTTTCTGTGTGTGTTTAAGCTGTAGTTTAAGAAAGAGGTGTTCCCTGTCAGAATGGCTAAGATCAATAAGTGACAGCTCATGCTAGCAAGGATGTGGAACAAGGTAAACGCCTATACATTGCTGGTAGAAGTGCAAACTTGTACAGCCACTACACAAATCAGTAGGAGGATAGGAATCTATCTACCTCAAGATCCAGCCATACCATATATCCAAAGGATGCTTCATCCTGTCACAGAGACACTTGTTCAACCATATCCATTGTTGATTTATTTACAATAGCCTGAAATTGGAAACAGACTAGATGTCCTTCAATAAAAGAATGGATAAGAAAAGGTAGTACATTTATACTTAGAGTATTATTCTGCTGTTAGAAAGAATGAAATCATGAAATTTACAGGTAAATTGATGGAACTAGAAAAAAAAAAAACCATCCTGGGTGATGTATTCCAGATCCAGAAGGAAAAATACAGTATATATTCACTTATATGTGGATATCAACTGTTAAGTCAATGACAACCAAGCTACAATTCATAGAGCCACAGAAGTTAGGTATAGAGTAAGGAATGCAGGGGTTGGGGACAGACAGATCTCATTAGGAAAGGGGAATAGACTAGTTATAAATGGATGGGGGTCTGGAACAGGAGGGTCAAGTGGGGAGAGGAAAGCAAGAAGGAGACTAGAGAGGAAATATAGGGAGAGAAAGCTAAAATAAAGAGCCATTTCAGGGGTAGTACGGAAACCTAATACAGTAGGAACTTCCTAAAATATATGCATATATGAAGGCAATCTAAATGAAATAGCCAAATAATGGGGGAGACAGAGGCCCAATGGGCCATCACTTGTAGCCAAATGAAGCTTCCAGGCCTAGGATTGGGTTAAATCTGATTGAGTTGTTGGCTAAAGGGGTCCCATGGGAATCCCCAAACAATTTAGGCTGTTGCCAAGACTATCCGTTACTCTCAGAAAACTCACAGCAAGATCCCATAGCTTAACACAATACCTACCCAAGTCACTGAACATGCAGAAATCAAGCTGGTGCCTATATAGAGCTTTCACCACTATGTTCTGGTACAGGAATCTGCATGCCATCAAAAGAGAAATGGAAACATGAATCTAGTCACAAACTATCTTGCCTGCAAGATATGCGAGTGCAACGGTGGCATAAAGCTTGTGGGAGTAACCAACCAGTATCTGATTTCATTTAAGGCCCACTCCACAAGATGGTGCCCATACCCAACACTGCTTAGATGATCAAGAAACTAAAACTAGATAGTCCAGTGACCTATGGTAAAATCAAATACTACTGTGGTTTAAAAAAAAAGTAGCAATAAAATGACTCTTAATGATATTCTGCTATACTCATACGTCAGTGTCTTCCTCGGCCATCATCAGAGAAGCTTCATCCTGTAGAAGATGGGAACAAATAGAGATCTATAGCTAGAAAATATGCAGGGAAAGACCTTGGAAGACTCAGCCCTAAATGGGATGTCTCAATCAAACACCTCCCCTCAAGGCTCAGAGAACCCTGTGGAAGTGAAGGCAGAATAAGAGCTAGAGGAGATGGAGCACACCAAGAGAACAAGGCCCTCTAAACCAACTTGATCAAAGCACATATGAACTCACAGAGACTGAGGCAGCATGCACAGGGCCTGCAAAGGTCTGTACCAGGTCCTATGTGTATTATCAATTATGATGTCCAGTTTAGTGTTTTTATGGGATTGCTGGGTATGTGAATGAGTGGGTCTCTGATTCTTGTGCCTTCTCTAGGGCTCATTTCCTTCTGTTGGTTTCCAATTCTGATGTCTTTGTTTTTTGTTTTATCTTATCACATTTTATTTTCTTATTATCCTTTAGAAGGCTGTTTGCTTTCTAATGAGAAACAGGAAAGATGCAGATGGGAAGGGAGGTGGGGAGGAACTGGGAGGGGAAGACCATAATCAGACTATACTATGTGAGAAAAAAATCTATTTTCAATAAAAGGAAAAAAGAAAGAGAAAGAAGAAAAAAGAGAAGAGAAGGAAGTACCCACCCTTTCTCAAGGAACTGACTATTTTGGGAAAAACTCTGATGAATGATATTACAAGCAAGAGGCATTGTCACAGAGGGCTCTGTCCTAGAGGAGTCTAAAGTCATTTAGAAAGCACTGCCTAAACCTTTCCACTGTCTCAGGTGAGTATTAGGAATAAGCAATTTGGCCAGGTTGTAAGGAAGAGAAATGTAAGCATTATGGGTAAAAGTTTATTTAAGGATACATGGGGAAGTGGGGTGTATAGGACTCAATGCAGGGTATGGTGGTTTGAATGAAAATGACTCCATAGGCCCATATATTTGCATACTTGGTCCTCAATTGATGAACTATTTGGGAAGGATTGTAGGGTTTGACTTTGTTGGAGTAAGTGTGTTCATGTTGGAGGAGGTGTGGCTCTGGGGATTGGCTTTGAGGTTTAAAAAGCCTAGGCCAGACCTAGTGTCTTTCTCTGCCTGCTGCCTGTAGATCAGGATGTAGCTCTCAGCTACTGCTCCAGCATCATGCCTGCCTATGTGCTGTTATGCTCCCCACCATGATAATAATGGACTGACCCTCTGAAACTATAAGTAAGCCCCCAGTCAAGTGTTTTCTTTTGTAAGAGTTGTCCTCATCATGGTGTCTCTTCATAGCTATAAAACAATAACTAAGTTACAGGGAATGTTTGCTTCTTCCTGTTCAGCTTGCGATTGAACCTGTATTCCAACAGCCACCTTTACACAACATCATGTTGTTAATTCTAGGTACTAGTGCTATAATCTTGATCTGTCAAATCACACTACCATATGCTCCAAGCCATGAACTGTCTATAATGACCTACAATGGATCCTCCTTTGAAGACAGTGTCAGCCTTAGTTTAAAATGGGAAGGTAATATCTGCTGTCATCCTTTAATAGTTTTGAGGATAGATTGGCTGAGACTGAGAAGATATATAGGCCAAAAAGTATTTGTTTTTTATAGGACATATATAATTAAATATTAAATGAAGAGTGTGGAAGACCAATGATGAAGACTGGAAATAAGTTATTGGCATTGGAGATGATGGGGCTACACGAATGGCTGACATGGATCAGGTAAGGAAGAGGGCCAAGTGTTTCATCCAGAGTCCAAACAGCAAACAGCAACCACTATAGCTATAGCCAGGTCACATGTGAACATGTGTGCATTAATGTCCTGTTTTCTCCTTTCCTCTCACTGTCTAATCCTCTCTGAAGGTCTCACAATGGCTAGTAACTCAAAATAACTGGCTCAGTTGCCTGACAATAAGCTTTCTGGAAAAGGCACAAAAATCTATTTGAGGGATACTAAGTTATAAGGCAGTACTTGGGAAATGGTCATATTGTGCATAGGAGCTAATTTAGGTTATTTTAGGGGAAATGTGCCTCAGAAGATAAAGGATAAACCTGAATTGGGCTGTCTGTGTCATCTAAAGTCTCACAGTTAGAAACAGAAGAGATCATTAGAAATTGGCATCTCACATTCAAGGCTGGGGATAGAGTTGCAAGTTACTATACCAGTGGTGGTTGAGGCTAGGAATGTGACCATCTAAGGGGAGCTTATGGAGATTTTTTTAAATAGAAGGCTGGAAGCGTAAGGTCATAAATAAAGGGAAGGAAGAAAGAATGAGAGTCATTTCAGAAGAAGACTGAAGTAAATAGTTCCAGAGGGAGACTGAAGAATAACAGTATAGTCTGCTAGAGAAGAAAGAGCAGTCATGGCATCAAAATACAGGAGAAACTTCTAAGCACTGAAAAGTATTCATACTGGACTTGAAAAATAAGGAGACCTGGAGTAATACTGATTAACAAGCACAATTCTAATGCTAGACATGAGGGTGTTTGGAAATTGAGGGAGAAAGGTAGATTATGCACTGCGATGGAAGTGGAAAACAACTTTGAACTTCTGGATTAGTTTGGTGGAGGAGGTAAGAAAACAGAAAAATCCAGAAGACTCTGTCGTAGTCACTCTTCTATAGCTGTGAGGAGGCATGATGACCAAGACAACTCTTATGAAAGAAAAGCATTTGACTGGGGCCTGGCTTACAGTGTCAGAGGTCTAGTCCATTATTATCATGGCAGGGAGCATAACGGCATGCAGGCAGGCATGGTGCTGGAGCAAGTAGCTCAGAGCTACATCCTGATCTGTGGGCTGAGAAGGAGAGGTGCTGGGCCTGGTGCAGGATTTTGAAACCTCAAAGCCCACCCCCAGTGACATGCTTTCTCCAACAAGCCATATCTCCTAATCCTTATAATCCTTTTAAATCAGTGGTTTTCAAACTGTGGATCCCAACCCATTGGGGGTCAAGCTTTCCACAAGAGTTACCTAAGACCATCAGAAAACACAGATATTTACATTATGATTCATAATAGTGGCAAAATTACAGTTAAGAAGTAGCAATGAAAATAATTTTATGGTTGGGGGTCACCACAACATGAGGAACTGTATTAAAGGATCACAATATTAGGAAGGTTAAGAACCACTGTTTTAAATAGTGCCACTCCCTGGTATCTAATCATTTAAATGTATGAGCCTATGAGGGCTAGCTATTCTTATTCAAACTGTCACAGACTTCAAAAATGGAGTACAGTATTGGGTATCATTTTTCACTCTTGTGCAATGTAGAAAAAATATGACCTCTTATATTCTTCAATTAAGTATATACCAGGGTAAGGACAGATGGCTCAGTGGTTAACAGCATTCATTGTTCTTCCTGAGTTTGATTCCCAGAATCTATGTCAGGTAGCTCACAGTGGCCTGTAACTCCAGGTCCAAGGGATCCAGCATCCTCTTTTACCCACATATGATATCCACTCATATGGACACACACATGCAAGCAAATAAATTATTATGGAAAAAAGATTGGGGCTGGAGATATGGCTCAGCAGTGAAGAACACTTGTTCTTATAAAGAGGACCCAGGTTTGGCTCCCAGCACCTACATGGCAGCTTATAACTGTCCATAACTCCAGTTTCCGGGAATCCAATGTTCTCTTCTGACCTCTGCTGGGACCCAGCACACAAGTGGTGCATAGATATACATGTAGCAAAATACTCATACATAAAAAATAATCTAAACAAAGAGAACAAAACAAAAACAAAAGGAGAATGAGGAGAAGGAGGAGGAGGAGGCACAGACGTGGTCATGGTGGTGGTGCTGGTGGTGGCAGCACTCAGGAGGCAAAGGCAGGAGGATCTCCGTGAGTCTAGGGCAACCAGAACTGCATGCACCATGAGACTGTCTCTAACTGAAGAAATGAATCAGGGGCGAAAGTGTGGTCCAGCGGTAGAGTCAATACTTAGTATTCAGAAATCCCTAGATTCAATCCTCAGTGTGTGTACTCATGTGAACATAATCATGAGTTAATGTTTGTAATTTTTATGAGGGGCAAATGTTCAGTGATAAAAGAACTGATAACTATCAGAGGTTCAGTTGAATTAACAAACATTCTTACTTTACCAGTTTCTTTAAAAAGGATATATTTGCTGAATCCATTTTTATTGGGTCAGAGGGATTGGGGAATCATGCTGTGTGAGACTCTGGACTCAAGTTGCCATTTAAACACCTTGAGTTAAGTCTCTTTCGTTTCTTCCCTGGCATACAGAAATCAAAATAGAAAACAACAACAACAACAAAAAAAAAAACAGTTCTTCTGGAAACTTTCTGAGCAATATGATCTCATAAATAGTCATAGTCTCTACAATTAAATATCCATATTATAAAATTAAAACATTCTTGGAAAACATAATGAAGATCAAAGGAATTCAAGTGATTATTATGTTCTCAAATTGGACAGGTTAACTGTTTCTTATCCCTTTGTTTTACTGTGACCCAAGCCATGTAAATTTTTAAAGCACCCTTATCTGGTGCCTGAATGAATCACTTCTTTGAAGAAGAATGAGTTCATGTTCTTGACAAAATCTCTTTGATTGTGTTGAGTCATACAATAAGTCAAACTGCAAAATTCATGAGATCAACAGCTCTTGCCTGGTGAGTGTGGTTAAGTCTGCGGCTGCTCTAGGGATCTTCTCAGGAGAAAGGGCTACAGCTCTTTAGTGCTTATGCTGGTCCAGACACCTAATGTGACCAGTTGTCTCACTGCTGGGTGGAAAGCAAAAAGGGAGCAGTTGCTACGTGCTCAATCAACATGGAAATGTCTATTTTCTCCAAGCTTCCCCTGACACCATTCACCGCCTACATCTCTCCCCTTTGCCTCTGGTACATCACACAGAACTTGATGACAAAATCTTTTCATATTTCACACAAAAATTCTGGATAGAGATTTATGAAGCCAATAAACTTCATAATAACTATTTCTTTTTTTCTTTTCTTTTTTTTTAAAAAAGACAGTTTGTTTTATTTTTATGTGCATTTGTGGTTTTGCCATGGATATTGGGGTCCTCTGAAACTGAAGTTACAAACAGGTATGAGCTGCCATGTGGGTGCTGGGAATTGAACTCGGGTCCTCTGGAAGAGCAGTCAGTGCTCTTAACCTCTGAGCCACCTCTCCAGCCCCATAATAACTATTTCTGAAAACAAAGGTGTTGTAGAATATTATTTTAAGATATGTTACATTTGTTTATGCTGTGGAACATTTGTTTAATGATGCAAAGATGTGTTGCATTCTTTTATGTTGCATTTGTTTAACTCTGTGGAGCTGTGTTACTGTGCCCATCTAAAACACCTAATGGTCTAATAAAGAGCTGAATGGTCAATAGCTAGGCAGGAGAAAGGATAGGTGGGGCTGGAAGACAGAGGGAATAAATGGAAGGAGAAATCTGGGAGGAAAAAAAAGAAAGAGCAAGAGAACAAGAAGAGGAGGATGCTAGAGGCCAGCCATACAGCCAGCCATGGAGTAGGAGTGAAAGTAAGATATACAGAAGTAAGAAAAGGAAAAAAGCCCAGAGGCAAAAGGTAGATTGGATAAGCTAAGAAAAGCTGGCTAGACGTAAGTCAAGCTGAGCACTTATAATTAAGAATAAGCCTCTGTGTGTGATTTATTTGGGAGCTGGGTGGCGGGGCCCCAAATGAGCAAAGAGTTAAAGAGCAAAACCAACAACACAAAGGAATTTAAGGCATAAAACAAGATGGAGGAGAAAATAAAACGTGTGGTTTTAAAAACTGGGATAAAAATTGACTGCACCTCAGAATGTTTGAAGGCCAGGTCCTCTGTTGAGTGATGCTTCACAAGACCATCAAGAATGTCTACTCTTGACATATGTCCTTGTAGAGAACAGTCACATCTGTCTACATTGCTAGTATTTATTCTGACCACCCATTGTGAAATCATGCAATGTAGGTATCTTTTCTTAAAATTGTGTGTGTGTGTGTGTGTGTGTGTGTGTGTGTGTGTGTGTGTGTGTGTGTGCTCATGCACACATGCGTGCACCTGTGCCTGTTCTGAGGACAGAATGTAGGACTTGTACTAGAAATGTACTCAACCACTGACTTATATCCCATCCCCCAACTTGAGACCTTTGAGAAATCGTCCTTTTGCATTTACTTCTCTTCCCCTATAGAGTGTTCTCTTAGTGGGTTTATCTTTCAGTTGTGGTTGCTTCAACAGTTAGTATTCTGTGTTTGGAAAGGTCAGAGGACTGTGTCCAGTGAGCTATATCCTCAGTCCAGCATAGAGAAACTACACCTCAGTCCGACTACAACTTCACTTAAACAGTAAAAATGCTCCAATTGAAAGAACATGGTACATGGTGGTTTATCTGGATTGTCAGCTTGAGAAGACAAGAAATCACCATTGAAACAAATACATGGGCATGCCTGTGACAAATTATTTAGATTAGGTTAACTGAGGAGTAAGATCTACTCTAAAGGTGGCTATGTATCAGGATGGAATAAACAGAGAAAGTGATCTGGGCACAAGCACTCATCACTCTGGACACACTGGGGACAGCCACCTCTGGCCCCTGCTGCCAGACCTTCTTGGCCATGATGAGCTATAGCCTTGGTATCTGTAAGGTAAATAAACCCTTCCCTCCTTACATAAGCCACTATTTGGAGGTATTCTGCACAGCAATGAGATAGGTAATTAATACACAGTAATTAAAAAAATGCCTCATGTCAGACACACAAGTCCCAATGCAGAAAAGCCAGACAAAATAATGAAGGCAATATACTCATCCAACAATAACTCATTCCACAGTAAAATTTTCCAGTGAGAGTGAAATACATGAAATCCCAGATGAAGAAGTGAAAGTAAATAATTACAAGAACGTTCAACAAAATTTAAAAAAAATCCATTAACTTCGAATTGAAATTTTGGAAATGAAAAGCTCAGTAAGTCGATAAAAAAAAGCATTAGAAAACCTCACTAATAGATCAAACAGAAGCTACACTATCAGGGATTTAAGACAGGACAGATAAATTAGCAACTGTGAGACAAAAGAGATGAATTATTAAAGATTATAAACAAGGCCTTCAAGATACAGGTGCACCATTAAAAGACAAAGCTTACAAATCATGGGCACAGAAGGACGAGCCATACAAACGATAAACAAAGAAAATATACTCAGCAAAATCATAGCCAAAGCTGAGTGTAGTAGCATATGCCTTTAGTCATAGTGTTCAGAAGGCTGAGGTAGGTGGATCTCCGTGAATTCTAGACTCGTCTAGCCTACATTTTGAATTCCAGGCCAGCCAGAGCTAAATAGAGAGACCTTGTCTCAAAACAAAAGCAAAAGGCAAAAAATCAAAACCAAACCAAAACAACAACAACAACACAGACAAAAATTTCCTAATCTAGGGTAAGTGATATTCATCAAAACTTAGGAGGCATTAGAATACCAAACAGATAAACACAGTAAAGAAAGCCCCCAAATCATTTTATATTTAAAACAGCTAAGAGAGATAACAAAGAATACTAAAAGCTACAAGAGAGAAGCACCAAGTCACATATAAAGGTAACCCCATCAGAACAACCACATATTTTTCAACAACAAATCCCAAGGCATGGGATGATGTATTGCAAACTTGGAATGACAATAACCCATATCTCAGATTACAATGTGCAGCAAACCTATCCTTCACAATCGAGAGAGAAAGAAAAACAACCCATGGTAATCACAAACTGAAAACTTTCAAGACCACTAAGCTAGTACTACAGAAGATACCTGAAGGAATTCTACACACTGAAAAAAAAGATAAGTGCAACGTAAGGTCATAAAAAAGAACAGAGGATGAGCAAATGAGTATTAGAAATGTATCAAACATTACAAAAACAACAATGTCAGCAATTAATACATACTTCTCAATAATAGTTCTGAATACTAATGACCTCAATTATTCAATAAGACAATCTGGCAGACTGGATTAAAAACTAGTCCCCCATCTACTTGTTGTTGCCTGCAAGAAACAAAACTCGAGGAGGGGACTGGACCTGCCTCAACTGAATCTACCAGGCCGAGATGAATCCCCAGGGGAGACCTTGCCTCAGAGGAGGTGGGAATGGGGGGAGGACTGGGCAGGGAAGGCTGGGGGGTGGGAGGAGGGAGGACAGGAGAATCCGTGGTTGATATGTAAAATTAAATTAATTATAAAATAAAAAGAAATTTAAAAAAAAAAAACAAAACTCAATGGCAAAGACAAGCAAAATCTTAGGATAAAAATATTTCAAGCAAATGGACTTTGAAAGCAAAGAGACATAGTTATAATAATTCTTCACAAAGAAGACTTGAAACAAAAATTAGAGATTTCATATTAAGAGTTATGCTGTTTATGGAGTCTTACTGGATTGTCTGGTTTCCCTTTCAGGACACCCTCCCTGGGGAATCCAATGCTCTAGAACAGTGGTTTTCAAACTTCCTAATGCTGTGTGACACTTTAATACAGCTCTTCATGTTGTGGTGACCCCAAACATAAAATTAAATTTTTGCTACTTCATAATTAGTAGTAATTTTGCTATTGTTATGAATCATAATGTAAATATTCGATATGCTACTCCGGAGGGATGATGACCCACAGGTTGAGAACCACTGCCCTAGACTCATCTTGACCCTCCTCAGCTCCTAGTCTTTTCCCCAAAAGGCTGTACACAGCCTTTTTTCTTTTCTTTTCTTTTTTCCTCCTGTGGCCTATAAAGCTGGTTTATAATAAACCATTAAGAGACTATTAAAAAGAAGAGGGAACAATCCATCTGAGAATATAATAATTCCAAAACATAGCAAATATCAGCACATCCACATTTATAAAATAAACATTGCTGGATATAAAGGAAAGACTCATTTCAGCACAGCAATGGTGGGTAATTAAATGCCCCATTCTTATTCATACAAAAATGTCAATAAACAGCAGTCAAGTGAAAATATTGGCCAAGTGGACTTGACAGATATCTGAAGAAAATTCCACTTAGCAATGGCAGAATTATGGTTCATTTCTCAAGCCTATGGAATTTTCTCCAAAATATTTTTTAGATATAAAGTAAGTCTTAACAAATAGCAAAAAAAAATTGAAATAGCTTCTTTTACTCTATCTGATCATAGGTTAATAAAATTTGACATCAATAGTTAGTGACACCACATAAAATATACAGATAATGGAGACTGAACAGTACCCTGAGGATGAATACATCATTGAAAAAAATCAGGAGATAGAGTTAAAATTCCTAGAAAAGAATGAACATGAAAACACAACATAGAAAAATCTATGTGATACAAAGAAAATAGTTCCAAAATGGAAGTTACAGGTATAAATGCCTACATTCAAAACCAGTGATATCACAAATAAATAACTTAATGATATTCTTCAAATTCTTAGAAAAATAACAAGTGAAATCCACAAATATTTGATGAAAAGTAGGCTAGAAATTAGTCAAATGGGAACAAAAACAAAACAAAGAACTAATAAAACAGTCGGTTCTTATAATAACACTGACACGCCGTAAGCCAAGAGGAAGAGGGAGAGATTTCAATTGATAACAGTGAAATTCAGGTTGTTATTAGGTCATACTTTCAAAGCCTGATACTCAAATAAATTAGACAATCAAAATGAACAGGATAAATTTCTCAACATATACTGCTTCCCAAAATTTAACCAAGAGGATTAAGTTTGATCTATAATGAGCTATGCAATTGAAGAAAAAAGGGAAAGTCTCATGGCTTAGAGAAACCTGGGCCCTGATGGATTTGCTGCTAACTCACAGAACTTTAAAGAAAAATTACCACCAAGTGTCCTGGAACCACCCACATAATGAAAAGGGAAAGAATGCCACTAAACTCACCTTAGGAAGTCAATGTTGTCTTGATGATAAAACTGGATAAGGATACAAAAAAGAAAAACCAAACAAAGTAAACAAAAATAAGGAAAGGATGCAAGAAAATTACAGGTCAATTTCACTAATCAATATGGATATTAACATTCTTAATAAATTTGTAAACTGAATTAAATAACACATTAAAATCATCATTCACCACAAACAAGCTGGCTTCATTCTAGGAATGTAAGCATTGTTTCAATATATAAAGATCAATCAATCCAAGACAGAACACGGACTCAAGGACAGCAATCATAGGGGCATCTTAATTGGATGTAGCAAAGGCTTTTTGTTAAAGTTCACCATTCCTTCATGATAAAGTCCTGAAACTAGTCCTACAAGAAACAACACACAATGCATTAAAGGACATATACGACAAACCTATAACCAACAATGCATTAAAGGATATATATGACAAACCTATAACCAACAATGCATTAAAGGACATATACGACAAACCTATAACCAACAATGCATTAAAGGATATATATGACAAACCTATAACCAACAATGCATTAAAGGACATATACGACAAACCTATAACCAACAACGCATTAAAGGATATATATGACAAACCTATAACCAACAATGCATTAAAGGACATATACGACAAACCTATAACCAACAATGCATTAAAGGATATATATGACAAACCTATAACCAACAATGCATTAAAGGACATATACGACAAACCTATAACCAACAATGCATTAAAGGACATATACGACAAACCTATAACCAACAATGCATTAAAGGATATATATGACAAACCTATAATCAACAATACACTAAAAGGGGAAAAAATCAAAGAAACTTCTCTAACCATGAACAAGACAAGGGTATTCACCATTTCCACACTTACTCAACACTGTGCTTCAAGTTCTACCTTGAATGAGAAGGAAATAAAAGGACTAAATAAAGACACACAAGAAATGCCCACTTCAGAAAGGCTAACGGGTATTACCCCCTGTAGCTCTCTACTCTCCCACAACCTTTGACAATGAGGACCAAGCCCTTCGGTATGCTGATGCTCATGGGAAGTCAAGACAGAGCTTCTAGTCAGCTGTGAAGGGTGAGGCTCTCAGAGGAAATGCACCTGCACATAGAAAATGTGTCAGAATGCAGATTGGAAGATAGTGCTGAATATGTGGGGATGGTCTTGTGAAGACAGGCCCCTCTGCTTCATCTGGGTCCTCTAGGCATCTCTTAAATGCCAGCCTGAAGGGTAACAGAAGTATGAGAAAACAAGATAAACCAAGGATATCCTAAGGACCCTCTGCAGAGTAGTCACCTGGTTGATGCAGACCCTGTACCTTTCCTCAGGCCGTGACTATAATATGTGCTTGGAAAAGGGGTAACAAGAGACCAAATGGACCCCAAACACCTATAGCTGCAAGTTTGAGATTGTTGACTATACCTTGCTTACAGTTGTTTTATTTTTCTCTCTAATAAATTATATATTTTAAGGCATTTAAAGTACTCATTTCACTTTCACACACACACACACACACACACACACACACACACACACACACACACTCTCACCGTAAATTTTAAAACACACCAGAATGTCACTTTCTTTCAGTGTTACAATTATTTTTCATGTTTATAAACATGTAGCTAGGAAAGATCTTTTTCACTTATAATTCTCTAGAGACATACATTCAAACATGTACCTATACAAATAGTTGTGAGGCACCATATGGGTGATGGGAATCAAACTAGGTCTTTGCCAAGAGCAGCACTCTTTATTCATGATATTCATATTTTATTTGAAATATTCAAGTTACCTTTTCATTAAGTTTTAGGGGTTAGTTATAAATATTGTTGCATCTGAAGCAACCACAAAAATTTCCTATTACAATTAAACTTAAGTAAACAGAATAAAGTTGAATAAAAAGTACAGATAACAATTGTGAAAAATGTAATATCCACAATAAATACAAAACAGACCCAAACTTCAGAAAAGTAGGAAGAGATGAAAACATTTGGGGTTTAGAGAATTATCTCAGAGTTAAAACAATTTTCTCTCAAGTTCAAGGCTCTGAATTTGAGCCTATGTATCACAAACAAACACAGCTTAAACATTATCCACAGAAGCATGCCTAGTGAAGACTAGATCCATTTCTCAAGGAACAGAAATGAGGCTCCTGCCACATCCTGTTACTGCTAGTATACAAAACGTAAGTAATTGTAGTATACTGGTTTCTGTCTTCCTAACAGCTTACTCTTTAAAAAGCATGTTGAAAGCATTTGGTATTTTCATGTCCACAGATACAATCATGCATTTGATTTCTACTCATTTCATCCTAACAGGCAGAAGTACTCTCAACTGCTGAGCCATCTTTCCAGCCTAGCACACTACTCTCCTACTACAACAAATTCATATTGAGCATCTAACTGCGAAGCAGATGTTGGGCCTTTGATGGCTGTAAAGTAGAAAGTGAGCCACTAGACCTTGGAGGCCAGAGGGACAGGGTAGCCCTATGTGGTCTTTGCCAGGCTTCTGCCTGCCAGGACTACTGGTGATAATATGCAGGGAAGTTGTGATCTGGGTTGCACATTTCCACATGAACTCTTTTCCTCATCTCTGCATCTACATCTCATACTTTTAATTCCTCACTTTAAGAACTGGCTCTGGGTTTAAGGTACAAAAGGTGTTTCCTTTGTCTTCTGAAATTTCCTGTTGTTCAGGTGAGAATCTTACTAAGGAAAAGCTCTGGCTCCCCACAGTCACAAGTGCCACCCCTTTCCAGGCATCTACTCATGTTCCACATTACCCCAGCACCCACACCCAGGCAGCTCACAGGGTTCAGGGTGCTTTACCCGTTCTATCACCACTACCATTTTTTAAAATTCTCTTTTGTTTTATTATTTTGTCCTTTTATCAATTATATTTATGAATGCAAACAACATGATTATGAACAAAGAAACTCATGCTTATCTGGAAATGATTAGGACTGCCTGCAAACATCAAGTAGCCTAAGACAGGGATTGGGTGCAATTGCAAGGCTGTGGTAGTTGAGGGGAAGGAGAACCTTGTGTGGAAAGTCAGCAGAGGTCAATAAGCAATGTTTCAGGAAACTGCCAATTTGGGCTCAGTCGAAATCTCAGCACTCTTGGGGGTGGGTGTGACTGAATCCAGCTCAAAGGTTAGTTTGCAAAAGCACAGAGTCTTGCTAGAAAGTTCATCCAACAATGGCCTGCTGGTTCCATCTAAAATGCCTAGATCATCTGCCACTGTATTTGGGTTTTCTTCTATGACAGGACCATCTGATATAATAAGGGATATTTTGTCAAAAATTATTTCTACAGTTGTAAGAGTAAAATCTACTGAGATAAGTTTGGGTATTAATTATTTATTCAACCCACTATTTTTTTTCTGTGTGTTTCATCATTTGTTTAAATTTTGCTACAGTAAGTTTTCATATTTGGTGGTTCTTTTGTTTGGTCTTCCTTGGGGGAATTCTCTCTGATAAAGGGGGAGGATCCTGCTTTGTGTCAGGCTTCCAATTGACTGGAACCATGGGCAAATGATTTCAGTCTTCACTTTCCTGAGCAAAAGTGGGTGTTCCTAACCTCTAGAGGTGATGGTGAAGTTTCTCGTATGTTGTGCTGGTCAGTGGACTTGACATGTAGATGTGCTTTATAGGTTAATCTAGAGATTGTTGGCAACACTGTCTCCCTAAACTGAGTAGCAGTTTTAGGTTTATAGTTCCTTCTTGTAACTACACATCAGGGTTTTCTCCTGATAATAATTAAATAGGCTTGTTGTGGTTTGAGTATGAATGAAATGTACTCAACAGGCTCCTCTGCCGTGTGCTTGCTTCATCCTGGCAGGGTTGTGGTTGGAGGTGAGCCTAGCTGAAGAAAGGAGATTACTGGAGATGTGCCTCTGAAGATTGTATTGTGTTCAAGCCCTTCCCCTCTGTCTTTCTTCCCTGCCCCTCACAGTGAGAAGCCTCTGCAACATGTTCCTGCTATTAACTAATAACTAGTACAAACCAGAAATTCTGTTCTCATCAGAACTTCCTTCAATCTGTAATGTTAACTGAGGTCTTGGCCATAGGTTTGGTACTGATACCTTGACGCTGAGCTACATGCCAAGACCGTGATGTCTGTTTTGCTGCCATAAAAGCAAGACTGTCAATCACAGGACAATATAGGTAGAACATAAGATGGCTCATTTCCATCACCAGAGAAAGCACGGCTGAAGCACTCACCTTGCCTTAGAGACATCTTGATAATGGCTCAGGGTTCAAAGTGACGGGAACCTCTGGCCAGTCAGCCATTCTGCTGCAGAAGGTATCACACCCCAAGAGAGAGTGGTCCAGTGGGCTGGGAAGATGACTGTACCAACATCATAAAAAACAAAAACAAAACATAAACTTTTGAAAGGGTGTCACCTTGACTGAAGAGTAATCAGATTAAAATAGAGCTGTTTCCTGTGCTGGAATTCTGTACAGGTGATAAAAGTTCTAGAAACACACCAGGAGTTGTCACGTTTTTGGCTCTGTGTCATGACTGCCGGATATGGATGGAGGAGTCTCTTGCAACACACCAACCTTTATATAGAAAATTCACCTTTATTTCTATCAGGGAGCTGGAGAACAAACATTTACAAGGACTTCCGATTGTTTTCCTTACCTTTTGGGGATTTGTATTTTATAAGACATCTATGAAACTAACTTCTAAATATCCCAAAGCTTGCACTTCACTGGGGGGAAATATACTTACATATATCCAAGCTATTCTAATCAACTATTTTGCACATTCCTTCCATTTTAAAAAGATTTTTTATTATTTTAAAATTATGTATGGGGTGTTGGTATGTGGGTATGTGCCCAAAGAGGCCAGTGGTGCTAGATCCCCTGGAACTGGAGGCCTTACAGTTGTGAGCCACCTGCCCTGGGTGGTAGGAACTGGGTGTGGGTCCTCCGGAAGAACAGCAAGGGATCTTAATGCTGAGCTATCAGTCAGCATCATTTCCCTCCCAGCTGCGGCACTTCTCGTCTGTCGTTGCCTTCAGCAAAGGCTATTTTCTGTGTCTGCTTCTTTCTTATCCAAAGCATCATCTACATTTCACATATTTCCCCATTTGGATCACTTTCCCCACAAAGCCACCAACAAAGTCTAATGTGGAATCTATTCTTGAAGAATTCTAGTGGCAAACAAGGCTTCAGATATCCATTTCTTGGAAATCTAATAGAGGCTATTCCTCTATTTTTGGTTGCAGAAATCACAGTCTTTTATAGCATTCGATGAAAAAGACATCTGCTAATGAATTTTGCTTAATTTCTTTAAGATTTTGACCGAAATGGCATATCTGTAACAGGAGTCTTTTAACACTGTCTTACTAAAGCAAGGTTCTATGGTCTCACTCTAGTGCCCTTTAAGAAACTCTTGTTTGCTGGGCGGTGGTGGCACATGCCTTTAATCCCAGCACTCAGGAGGCAGAACCAGACGGACCTTTGTGAGTTCGAGGCCAGCCTGGTCTACAGAGCGAATTCCAGGAAAGGAGCAAAGCTACACAGAGAAACCCTGTCTCGAAAAACCAAAAAAAAAAAAAAAAAAAAGAAAGAAAGAAAAGAAAAGGAAGAAAGAAACTCTTGTTTGCTTGGTTTCCTTTATACTGGGGGTGGGGTGTGAGAAGAAAGCCCCAAATTGGAAATGTTAAATAACCACCACCCCACCCCCACCCCCACCCCCCGCCCCGCAGGCTACCACCAAGAACTCTTTCACATCTCACAATGAAATATTGCCACCTACTGGCTCTTAAAGGTTCCTACAACGCTTAAAAACCATTTCACCTAGTCAGAAACTTTTTGTAGACTTCATTATTGGTAAAGCACAAGCCACCCACATGAAAATAAAGAATGTGGACAGTCTTTTCTTCCCGAAGAAACAAAAAGGCCTAGCAAACAGTGTTTAACACATCTTACTTTTGCAGTTTTTGAGGTTAAAAAAAATCTTAAAAACGAAGCCAAACAAGTCTATCAGACTAGGCTTAAGCTTTCAACTTGTTTTAAGTGTACCGAGCAGAGCGGAGTTTAAGAACGACTACTTTCCGAGTTGCCAATGTACCCCTGGCGTGGTACCTGGCGTTCTCCTGGTGGGCACCCTTTGGGATAGATAGTACATATCACAGTGCTTCTATATGCACTTTTCGGCACAAACCTGGGGCCACTTACTGTGCAAAAGCCTAGAGTTGTCTGCGTGGGTTTCTGTCTGTAAAACACACCACACCTTGGCTAAAGTACTGCAAGAACAGATGGACACGCCCTGGATAGCGGCTGGTATGGAGAAGCATGAAAGGGCTCAAACTATGTTAACGTTATTTATCATCAGGGGCTCATCATATCCGTTTGAAGGAGACTTGGAGAAGTCTTTGGAGGCCACCCCTCCCGTCCTCTTTTATAATGGTCCCCATGACTGTTTGGGGGGGGTCAAGCTAGTAGTTCAAGATTTGCAAATTCCATCCAACAAGACAGAAGAACTTTCTCAGCCTACCTACAAGTCTCCTCCACCGCAGGCACACACGTTCACATTGTAACTCGTTTTGTAACGCCTTCAAGTCTTCCACGCGCCAAACCCCACTCACTCGCCAAGATTCGCTCCTCTCGTCCCGATTGGCCAGCGCGCCTGCCACTCCACGTCCCCTTTTCCTGTCGCCAAGCGCCTCTTCGGGACTCAAGCCTCGGCCCCGCCCCCTCAGCTCCAGGGGCGGCCGCTGATTGGCCGAGTGTGTGTGTGTGTGTGTGTGTGTGTGTGTGTGTGTGTGTGTGTGTGTGGTGGGGGGGGGGGAACTCCGCGTGAGGCTGAAGCGCGGAGCCCGAGGCCCCCGAGGCGCGAGGACGGCACGAGCCCCGCTGGCCACGCCCTTCCCCGCCCCGTCCCGCGGCGACTCCTCCCTCCGCGGCTTCCGCCCCCCCAGCGCAGCTCCCAAGCTCCCGGCGGCGGTTTGCGCTCGTTGGTCCGGGCATTTTTAGGTCTGGCCTTAGAAGACCCGACGGGGTGAGGCGGGGATGGGAGCTGCGGGGGGTGACCGGCAAACCGCTGCCAACGGCCACAGTCGGGGGGGGGGGGGGGCTGTGTGCCCTCGCGCCGGGGGTCCGGGGCGGCACCGTCGGGCGGCGTCCGCGGGCTGGCCTGCGCGGCCGCCCCGTCGGGAGCGGCTTTCGGGGGGGGGGGGGGGCTCGGCCTCCTGGCCGCGCTGCACACGACCCCGCGGGCCGCCCGCCGTTGCGCCCCTCTCGTTGCGCTGCCCGGAGTTCCTAGAGGGCCGGGCCTCGAACTTTCCTCTGCCCGGACTCGGAACCTGCTGGGCCGCCGCCAAGCGCAGCATCGGCGTGAGTGGCTGTCGGGAGCCAACTGCCCGAAGCGCCCGCTTAACGCACGCAGCGCAGCCAGCCGTGGGGGGTTGCGGGGGGCGGGGGGGACGGGGGCCGTGCGGGAGGACCACCGAGTCGTAGGGCGGGTGCTAGAGGCTCCTGTCCTCCTGCAGGGTGGGCTGCCTTCCTGGTAAATTATCCGAGGCGACCCCAGTTGGACGGGGAAAATCGCGGCTCCTAGTAATCCACCCCATTTAGCCTTCCAGAATTGAGTTTTTTTTTAAAAAAAAAAAAAAAATCAGGAAGCACCCACCGTAGGTAGCATACATGAGACGGTGACATCGCGCCGTTTATGTTCAGGCACGTGGAGATTTGCTAATTTAGGTAACTGGGAATTTTCATTTCAAGGAGCATCGCAATGAGGAGTTCGAGAAACTTCCATTTGCAGTCTTTCAGAATTAAGTTTACTTAGTGCTGTCCAGGAAGATGTGTGTCACGTGTACATGGTAGTGTTTTAATAACTGCAACTGTTTGCCACTAAGGACATAACGATTGTTGTTAGCGCTTTATTCACCAGATGCCAACGATGCCTTATTTCCTGCGTGTGGCCATGTTTTAAATGCTAATTTTCATATTAGAGTCTTGGACTTTAACATTAATACCAAAATTATAAAATAACTCATGTAAAATGCAAACATCCTTATAAGGTAAGGATTATTAATACCAAGAATATATTCAGGTATATTGTATGGCTGAAACTAAGCCTTAAGTGTCAATATTGTCGTTTTGTTGGTGGGAAGCCTACCATAATTTTAAGGAAGGATTGCAAATAAGTAATTAATGTAAATTTTAAATTTTAATGATGAGTAATCTCATCATTTCAGTATATGATGGTTGGCAAGGTAGAAAAAAATGAGGGAAGATGTGATTTCTATGTTCAAATGGCTAAGATTTCAAATGACATTATAGAAGACTATGTAAGAAATGGTAGCTATCGTACTTAGTTTGGAAAAGCATTCATAGCTATCTACCATAAATTCAAAGAGCACATAGTTTTGTGTTCAGTACTTAAAAATTATTTACAATAATTTGAAATAAACTTTACATGTGTGAGAGAGTGCAGGGACTTGCAAGAAAGTCCAAGGTCAACCTTCAGGAGTTGATTCTCTTCCTGGTGAGGTTCAGAGATGGACCTCAAGTTCACAGGTTTGAATGGCAAGTGCCTTAACCCACTGCATGATGTGGCTCCCAAAGGATTTTTCTAAGTACTTTTTTTTTTTTTTTAATGATCCTAGATTTAAGTCTGTTCTAAATGAAATACGTAGTGCTAAAACTTTAAACATTATATATTTAACTTTTGTAATTAAACATGCTCTCATTATTTCATAGAAATAATTTTAAGTGAAATTGAATTGATCCACCTCTGAACTTGATATTTAGAAATTGTTTTAGATGTATAGGACCACACTTTATTTTTCAAACATGTTACCTTTAGTACCCTGTCTAAAGTAAATGTTGCTCAGAATCTCATGGGTTCAGTATACCATGCTCAGTAACACCTGAATTAACATATCTGGAATTTAACATTCACACGATACAGGGAATGTCATAAAGATAAAATGTGCTTTGTAGGAAAGGGGTTTTGTGTCTCAAATTATTAAACTACACAAATTTTTAAGACTTAAACTTTATATAATATTCACTTTTATAATCTAAGAAATTTTTGTGATAATACAGAAGACAAAGTTTCAGTTTGAGTTATAATACAAAAAGAACAAGTTCTTTTAGACAAGTAATTTTTTTCTATATTTTATAAAACTTTTGTTGTACTTGTCATTTTTTATTACTGCATTATTTTTGAAAGGCAATACAAATTGAAATATATGTGTATATATACACATACATACAGACATACCCTCTGTGGGTGTGTGTGTACAGGAATACAGTTGCCCTAGAAGGCCATTGCCCTAGGAGACCAGAGGCATCAGATCACCTGGAGCTGGAGTTACAGGCCATCTGAGCTGTCTAATGTCCTCTATAAGAGCATTATGTGTGCTTTATGACTGAGCTCTCTCTTTAGACCCTTGAAGTTTACAGTTTATAATTTGTTAGGATGCTATAAGCTAATAAAATATGTATTTCAGTACTTTAAAGATTTGTTGAGATTGTTACTTGAATATTTGTCTTATAATTAGCTATGCTGTCCTGATATATAGCTTAGTGGGTTTGAGGCAGTGAGGTTTTGTTGTTGTTTCTTTGTTTGTTTTGTATTTTTAAATTCATTTAGAGAAATCTTTGTAAATTCTAAAGTTTAGAAAAAAAGATTTACCTTTGAAAGTTAAGAGTAAAATGCCAGGCGGTCGTGGCGCACGCCTTTAATCCCAGCACTCGGGAGGCAGAGGCAGGTGGATCTCTGTGAGTTGGAAGCCAGCCTGATCTACAGAGCGAGATCCAGGAAAGGCGCAAAGCTACACAGAGAAACCCTGTCTTGAAAAAACAAAAAACAAACAAACAAACAAACAAAAGGTACAGAAACTTCCAGTGCACTGTCTGTCTTGCTTTTGTTTCCTTGTCTCCCATAAGTCATTAACATCATTCTTGCTCATCCATTGCTCAGGACCCCTTCATCTTTTATTCCATTCCCTACATTAGTGGAATAAAAGTTTGTGGGGCATTTTGGAATGTGAATACATACCTGAAAGTAACTGAAGGCATTGAACCTGGGAACCTCAATAAATGTGCCTGCTTACACTTCTGTGCTTCTCTAGCCGTTTGAGTAACTCTGATTGTGGAGTATTTTAGGATGAACTTTAAAATACAGTTTGCTTTAGATTTTCTTATAATTTCACAGCAAAATTTGATTTTAAAGGAATTACACATTAGTTGTGGAAGTTAGGTCTTGATCTTTCCTAGTTGTGCATTATACATGTCTGTGTGTCCTTTTTTTAAAGGAGGTTTTAGGATAAGAACACACTACACTTATTAATGAGAAGATAGAATTGGTGATGTTGCTGTGTTTCATATTTCTTTGGTTTCAAGTTTCATATTTTAAAATTTCTTGAAGTGTACAGTCTTGCACATCTGTCTATTCTGTAGTAAAGAAGTGTTAAATATGTGAAGTGACTTAGCATTTCAACATAAGTGTGTGAACAGTCTTTTTAACATGCACTTTAGTGACAGTGTTAACTGAAAATAGATGTCTGTAAGGGAACCGCAGGCACAGACTCGGTTGTGGAACCATTTGGAGCTAGGTGTGAGTGACAGTAAGAATAAAAACCGTGTGTTTAGATTGAATATGACATGTTCAATCAAGCGAGAACAGACGCTATATGTTGCTTTTATCGTCAGTAAGTCACCTTTGTATGGTGACTTTATTTTCTTAAAAAAATCAAGTATCACTTTCCTAGTTTATGTATAGTTAAAAGTGTGATCTTTCGTGTTTGATGTTAGAATCAATGCTGTTCTGGACTAAATTATGGAAGACAATTGATTTTAGAACTTCTGTGTTAGTGTGAGTTTGAGTTCCAGGTCTTTTCAATTGCTAGTTTGCTATCTAAAGCAAACACATACTATCTTTTTACTTTCTTACATTTATTGGAGGTGGTCCAAGGGATTCTGGTATTTTCTTCCAACAGACTCTTTAAAAATAATATAAAGGCAAATCCTAGAGTAAAAATCATCTTAAGTGGATAAAGGGTGTTGTATAACTGAGTATATCTAACCTGAAATCTAAATATTCCAAAATCTAAGTTTTTGTGCACCATTGTAGAATCTCAATGTTAAAGTCCACACAAGTGCATCAAGAATATTGTATAAAATAGGGCTGGAGGGATAGCTCAGCCGTTAAAGGCTAGGCTCACAACCAAAAATATAAGAATATTGTACAAAATAACCTTCAGTTTCTGTGTATGGGGTAGCTTTTGTATTTAGATTTTTCTCTTATCTGCAAGATACTCATTATTACCTCAGATAATCCCAAACCCAGAATTGTTTGAAATCTGAAACATTTTAGAGTTTAAACATTTCAGATAAGGGATATTAAACCCGTATCAGTTAAAATTGTTTTAAAGAAATGAAGGGAAAACATTTTATTATTAAAGAAAAAAAACTTGAAAGCTGGTCAGATAATCTTTATCTCATTGTTTTTAATTTTCAGAAATTAGCAGTTCTTTTATCAGAATGGGTTAAAAAATATTTATTGGATTTGAAGTCACATAAAATTTATCACTATTATAGTAAAGGGCACACATTTAGTGCTAATACAGGTTCAAGATCTTTTTCTTGATAGCAATTTGTCCCTATTTCCAGTTCCTTAAGTAATGATAAGGAGAAATACGATGGTGTCTATTATTCTGAAACAAGTAAAGAAGACTAGAGCTTTTATCTATGCTGTAGTTGAGCCTTTTTTTAAAATTCTCATATACATCCCAACTACAGTTTCCCTTCCCTCCTGTCCTTTCAAGTCCCCTTCCCCTTCTAACTCCCCTTTCCCCAATATCCCCTCCTCCTTTCCCTTCAGAAAGGGCAGGCTTCCCAGGAATATCAACCAGACATCATGTATCAAGTTATAATAAGACTAGGCACATTCCCTTATATTAAGGCTGGATGAGGCAACCTAGCAGGAGGAAAAGAGTCCCAAAAGCAAGCAAAAATTAGAGACAGCCTCAGCCCCCACTGCTAGATTCCCACAAGAATATCAAGCTACACAACCTTAACATACATGCAGAGGACCTAGATCAGACCCCTACAGGCTTCCTGATCCTTGGTTCAGTTTCTGTGAGTCTTGTGAGTTAGTTGATTCTGTGGGTCCTTTTCTTATAAAATGTAGCTTTATTATGTAAATAATCCAGTATTTCACAGGCTGGGGCAGTCGAACGACAGCCTGGGCTAAGTAGCAAGATTTCTTGCCTGCAGAATTTTCACATATATATTTAAAAGTAAATATTCAGACTCAAATGATGTGGATATTCTGTGTCATGATAGAATAGTGTTGAATAAGACACTGAAGACGTCTGTTTTTAATCATTGCTCAGACTAGAGGGGTTTTTGTTTGTTTGGTTTGGTTTTAGTTTTTGGAAGTTTTTGTTTGTTTGTATTTATTTCTTTATTTAATTTTGGAGACAGGGTCTCACTGTGTATTCCTGGCTGGCTCGGAACTCCCCAGGTAGACTGAGATGTGCTCATACAGAGATCAGCCTCCCTCTTTCTCCAGATTGGGTTAAAGTTCTGTGCCACCAGATCTGGCCAGAAAGGGGATTTAAAGATGTTTTCTAATTTTGGACAGGTGAATGCTAATTTCTCTGTGTGTTGGTTCCTCAGCCACTGGCCATCATTTATTTATTTATTTTGAGTCTGAGTTTCTTCACTGATGGATAACTGAAGCTGTTTGGTTAGCCAGCTCCAGAGATTACCACATTTTTAAACAGGAGTTCTGGAAATGGAAGTCAGGTGCAAGCACTTTTCAGATTGAGCTGTCTCCCTAGGTCATTTTTTAAATATGAGAAGTAATGTCTTAAGTGAGGTGGGCAAAATAGGCAGTTTCATGGATGGGACACAAGTGGGTAAAAATGTTTAAAGTGAGGGAACATTTGCATGGACAGTCACCTGATCTGTAATTTTACCGGTGTTTGTCTCAGTATTTTTAAATGAGAAAGAATAGCACTTGCCTCACAGGATGATTGTGGGAGTAAATGGGATAGCATCCAAGTCCATTATTTTCAGTGAAATCCTAATGTCCTTTCAGTTTCTTCGTTGACTCTGCATCATGTGTCAGGGTGCTCTGTGGTGCTAGGGAAATAAGACTACAACTTAAAGTCTGCTGGGGGCTAAGGGAGGAAGAGTGTAGAGGCAGAAGAGGAGGGGATTGGCCATCACAACACTCGGTGATAAAAGTAGATATTAAAGAACACCACCTAATTTAGAATTGGGAGCTAGAGATAATTAATAGTGAGGAAGTCTAAGGAAGTGGGGGAAAGCCCATGGGATCAGTGACATGAGGGCTGATGGATGAGAGTATGGCACATTTGAGAAGTCACCAGTCGGTACATACTGTTTTGGGCACATAAGAAATGCAGTTGGGGAGGGAGATTCAGCCGGGTTATGAGAAGTCCATTGTGACTTTGTAAATGGGTTGGAGCTTGTCCTTAAGGAACAATAGGACACTAGACATGATGAGACATGCTATAACTTGGGAGGATTGCTGGGAGTTGACAAGCCTGGGTAGCAGAGGTAGCAAGATCCTGTCTGAAAACCAAACAATGCAAACAAAGAAACCCTGCTTGGAAGGACTCTTGTAAAAGAAAACACAGAGAAGTGAGAAGGAAAAGTATGTTTTCACCAATGATTGCAATTTTTAGTTTCTTGTAAATTGCACCATAATTTTTATATGCCCATGTAAGAAACTATCAATGTATGTATGTTTATCTAAAAACTCCAACATTTGCATTTGGTATTGTAGTGTTCTCTAGAGTGTTCTTTGAAGTTTTCTGTATTCAGTACATACAAAGGCATGGCATTCTTTTTCTTTAAAATGACTTCATTAAACTTATTTTATGTGTATTTTGCCTGTATGTATGTATATATGTATGTATGTGTACCAAATGCATACTCATGAGATCAGAAGAGAGCATTGGATCCCCTGGAACTGGAGTTATATGTGTGGGTACTGAAAATACAACCTGGATTTATTGGAAGAGCTCCAAGTGCTCTTAACCACTGAGCATGTCTCCAGCCCCAGGCATGACATTCTTTAAAAGCTTGTCAATATACCATTGTGTAGTTAAATGATGACTTTTATTCTAGTTTGTATAATGGGTTGATATTTATTTTGTAGGTTGTTGCTTTTATATATAATATCATTGAATTTGTACATATCTTCGTGTACATAGGCAATTCTATCTTTACATTCTTGAATTACCAAGTACATGTATATTTTTTATTTAATAGAAATTGCCAAATATTGCTATAAGAAAGAAGTTTCAGTTTAAAATATAACTGCCAACAGTGCATGAAGCTTTGTTAAATTTTTTAAAAAAGTTTTTGGTTTACTCTTCAAGAAATATTGTTTGAGTACCTGCTGTAGGTACTAGGGAAAGTGTTGACAGTTCAGAGATTGGGCCATAGGAAATCTGTGGCTGTTTTGTTTCATCTATAGAGGTCAATTAATATTTTTATAATTTCCAGTTTTTAAATTCAAGAGATTTAACATTAAAACCCTCCAAATTCCTGGCTTCTTTAAAAAACTTGGGTAAATTTGCTATTCCTGCTATCTTAGGTTCTTTCCCTGTTGCTGTAATAAAATATGCTGGCGACTTAAGGGAGTTATTTGGCTCACATTTCAGTGGTGCTGTCCATCATTGCAGGAAGTCAAGCAGGTAGCTGTTTTGAGGTAGTTGGTTTCATTGCATCCATGGTCAGGAGGAAGAGGAAAGGGGATCCATGTGTGCCACCTCTCAGCTCATCTTCCCCACTTCATACAGTCCGGCATCTCCTTCCTTAAAAATGAGATAGCTCTTTCCATATCAGTTGACAGAGTCCATGCTAATCCTCCAGGGGTATGTCCAGACATTGGTTTTTCAGGTGACTCTGGATTCTGACAAGTTGACAGTAACACTACCCATCACAGTGGGGAAGATAAATTTCCTCCAGTTTAATATGTCCAAAACTGAACTGTATCTTATTCATAAAATCTGTACAGCATTCCTCTTTTCTCATTGCTCAGACTCAGACTTTGATGTTATCCTCCACTTGACTTTCATTCCATGATATCCAAATACTTTGTAGGTTGTACCTTTAATTCAAATGAGACCACTTCTTTGACTTGGCACCTTGAATTTTGATCTATGCCATCCTCATTGCTCCACCTACATTGTAGTAGTAGCCTTCTAATTAGTGTCTACCTCTGCCATTCTGTTGACTTCTTACCCGCTAGGTAATCCTTTTAGATGTTTTATTTATTAGATTTATTTATTAGATTGACTTATATGATAAGAGTCTGCATAGTCCAATAATGGCGTTTTATTTATTAGATTTATTTATTAGATTGACTTACATGATAAGAGTCTGCATAGTCCAATAATGCCTGTTTTCACACTGGAGAGGCTGAGAACCTGCAATATGTTTCAACTGTCCCAGTCTGGTGAGGAACTCCTGGAGGATTCCTGGGGATCCATTGATCATCAGTCCTTGTTGGAAGGCCAAAGAATATGTGTCCTAGTGTTGGTGGAGAGTGGAGGAGTGATGGCATCAGGGTAAAGGAACTTGAGGACAGGATGTAAAGGCAGCTCATTGAAAAGCAAAAGCCCCTTTCCTCAGAGCTGCCGATGTCTCAACCACCCTTGGAAGGGCAGCCCATATTCAACAAGGGAACTCCCACTTCAGTTAACATAGTCAAGAAAATCACTCACAGGTGTGCCCAGAGATTAATGTACAAAATTCTTCACGGTGTTTCTAGAGGTCTGTCTCATCAGTGACTCTAGAGCAGTGGTTCTCAGCCTTCCTAATGCTGTGACCCTTTAATACAGTTCCTCATGTTGTGGTGACCCTCAACCATACAATTATTTCCATTACAATTTCATAACTAATTTTGCTGCTGTTAGGAATCACAACGCAAACCCATTTTTTTGTGATGGTCTTTGGCGACCCCTGTGAAAGGGTTGTTTGACCCTAAAAAGGATCTCGACCCACAGGTTGAGAACTACTGTTCTAGACACTGTCAAGTTGACAATGAATATTAACTGTCACACTTGCCTTCTGCCAACCTGACTGCCACATATCCTTATCCTGCTCCTCCTCAGTAGTATTGTCATTCTTATACATTATATGATTTATTAATAGACTGTTTTCTGTACTAGGATATAAGCTACAAGAGTTTTGGTGTTAATTTATTGTTATATCCCAGAAATAAGGAACACAAGTGGTACTTAGTAGATACTTCTACTCAGTACACAAGTAAATGAAGACATTATATGTCAGAATAATTTTCTTGGCAAGGATGAGTTTTTGAGATCAAGTGGAGCTGGTTTTCAATTCTGTATATACCACTTTCTGGCTCTGGGATCTTAGATAGTATAGTTTCTCTGGGTTTCTTTCTTTTTATTTTTTCTTGATACTTGGAAATAATTTCCTTTTTTTTTTTGGTTTTGGTTTTTCGAGACAGGGTTTCTCTGTGTAGCTTTGCGCCTTTCCTGGAACTCACTTGGTAGTCCAGGCTGGCCTCAAACTCACAGAGATCCGCCTGGCTCTGCCTCCCGAGTGCTGGGATTAAAGGCGTGCGCCACCACCGCCCGGCGGAAATAATTTCCTTTTATAAAGGCACATTTCTATTAGTCATTGAGACTAGAGAGGATACTTATTAATGCCCTTGTATTTATAATAAACCTGTTAAAGTCAATCTTTTATTATTCTTTGTTTCTAGTTGGCATTGCAGTTTTGTTTTGAAGCCAGTTACTGTACAGATAAATTGAATAACTAGTTTCCGTAGTTACTTCATATGTTCATATGAAACATTCCAATATATGTATAAAATTAGCATTTCTGAATTGTTTTAAGATTAAAAAAAGAGTCTTAATGCTTCTACTTAATCACCAGCTGGTTTATTTATCAAGCATTTTCTTTTATCTATAGAACATTTATGAGAATAATGGTGTTATCAGCATATTACAGATGAAGAAATTGAGGCACTGTATAACTAAATTCCTTTACTATATATCTTGTGAGTGAAAAGAAGGGTTATAAACCCAAGCTACCTGGCTCCAGAGACATGCTCACCCCTGAAGCACTAGTTGAGAGCTGCAGTGATAATCTCCCTTGCTCTAGAGTGGTGGTTCTCAATCTCCTAATGCTATGACCCTTTAATACAGTTCCTCCTGCTGTGCTGACCCCAACCAGAAAATTGTTATTATAGAATGCTTTATAACTGTTACTTTGCTACTGTTGTGAATTGTAATGTAAATATATGTTATACAGGTTATCCGTAATGTGAGCCTGGGGGTCACGACCCACATGTTGAGAACCACTGTTCTGGAGCAAACTGCTAACATCCTCTCCATCCCCGTCCTCTACAGAACCCACTGTGAACTTATGAATCAGTGCTTATAGTCAGTGTGACTTTGCACCTACTGTGTCTCACCTCAGCCACCTTTGAGAAATGAAAATAATGTGGCTGATGTCAACAACATGAGCACCGAAAAAATTAAAATGAACTGTCATTCTAGTATTTATCAAGGCACTTATTTGATCTTTATGGAAATTTTTAGTAGCCCTTTTAACATATACTGTGTTAGTCAATTTTAAAAAATAGGAGTCTTGTGAGAACTTACATTGATATGTCTGTTTAAATGAATAACGTATAAAGAAATGAAGTTGTCAACGTTGTATAGGTAGAAAGGTTAAAATGGAGGTGCACTGGCTTAAAATTTTACTTCTCCCATTTTAAGTACTAACCAGACACAACTCTGCTTAGCTTCTAAGATGACATGAGATTGGACATGTTCGGGGTGGTATGACTATGACCAAAATATAATTCTAACAATGCTATACCATAGAAGCCTGGTTTCCATTTTGTAATTAGGAAGATCATATTTGCAGCCAAAATAGTTTCACAATCCATTCTCCATAATATGAATTTAAAATTTTTGTAATTATTTATAATACTAAGTATGTGAGAGATAAAACCACATTGTTGATCATTAGGAAATGCAAATGTGGTAATTAAGTTAATTGTAAAAATTAAAATACAGAGATAGGGAGATAACTCAGTTGGAAAAGTACCTGCAAACAAAAAACTGGACATAGGGGCATGTACTTGTGATTGTGGCATGTACTTGTGATCCAGCACCAGAGGAATCACACCCAAGGTTGATCGTTGGCCATGTGCACATATGTGCATAAACATGTTCCCTTCCACACGTGAAAACATACACATGTATACATTTTTATATAGGATGCTGAAGAAATGCTGTGGCTCTTTTGCTTTAATTCCTATCCACCCAACTAATAAAAGTGTCCTAAGATGATGCTAATTGCTTATCACATTAGGTCCTGTTTCTTCTCAGATGACCTGTGATTATGTATTTTTATTACCGTTTATCTCTGGTAACTTCTAATAGATTCAAATGGGTGATTTGAAGGCTTCATTTCAGGGAAACTTGAAACTCTTAAAGATTTCTGAGAAAGTGAACAATATTGGCATCAGGTCACGGGTATCTGACAAGTGTGATATTTGTACTCATAGAAAAAATTCAGCTGGCCTATATGACAAAATGATTTAAAACTCTGGCCGAGTAGATTGGCAGTGATCGTGAATTCATTGATGGAAGTATATTTTACTACTATAATGCTTTCTTTTTATCTCTCACTTCTGATTTCTCATTTTTTCTTTATTCCTCTTTTCTTTGGCTCCCTTTCTCCCACTTAGATTATCTAAAGGTACTGCTTAATTGATAAGTAACTTGAAAAACTGTTTTCCAGTTTTTACTACAGGAAAGAGCTTTGGGGCAGACCCTAAAGGAGAGTAGTGAAGGTTAGTCACCATACCTTTCAGCCATGTTGTCCTTGGCTTCATGCAATCCAAAGAAATACTCCCCAGAATCCTGGAGCTCTGCTCTGGGCTTACAGTTATTTGACTTTGTTTTAGGAATTTTAGCCATGAATGAAGAGAACACCGACGGAACAAATGGATGCGGTAAAGTACGCACTGGCACTCAGAATGAAGCCGCATTGCTGGCGCTGATGGAAAAGACTGGCTACAACATGGTTCAAGAAAATGGGCAAAGGAAATTTGGTGGTCCTCCTCCAGGTGAGGGTTTGCTTATAGGTGTTTAAATTAAATCTTTAACACAGTCATTTAGATGAGGCATGTATCCTCACAGACATTCTAACCAGTCTCAGCTGTGATTTTGAGAGAGATTATGTACTTTTAAAATCTTGCTCTGGTTTAAAAAGTGACTGAGAAATAACATGGTTTGGATTGAGAAATAAGTCAGGATTCAGGGCATCAGAGAAAAGTATACTCAAGGGATTAAAGACAAGTCATTTAGGGAGGAATTTGAAAGAGCAGTGAGTAGAGGCATAGTACGTATATAACCAGACTCAAATAGGCCTGGTGTCTTACCATTCTAAGTATGCATTTCTTTGCTCAGGATCTCCAGCTGAGTACATAAAATTGTGGCTTCTGGTCTGCTCAGGTGCTGCATCATTTGCTACTGCTCTCCTCTATCTAGTACACTTCAGGCAAGAAGGCGTTCGTAGTCTAGTTTTCTTTTGTTTCTCCTCGCCCAGATAATCCTTGTACTTAACTCCCTTAGCTTCATTCAGGTCATTGCATAGACTTTGTGCTCAGAGATCTATCTATTTTATTAATGGGAACACCTCCTACGTGGCTATATTTTCCTCACAGTGTTTTATCATTTATGCATTGTCTCCTAGAGTTTTGTTAAAATAAGTTTCACAAGAAAGGAACTTTACTTTTTGTATCCCCAAAACTTAGAATACTGCTTGCAATTTAGGTGGCTGATAGCCAGTTTGTTGAGTGAGTAAATTATTCAGGTATGAACATAGATTTTTAAAATTAATTATTAGTTGTGCTTATCTTCTTTTTTTTTTTTGTTAAGGTTGGGAAGGTCCACCTCCCCCTCGAGGCTGTGAAGTTTTTGTTGGAAAAATACCTCGTGATATGTATGAAGATGAATTGGTTCCTGTATTTGAAAGAGCTGGGAAGATATATGAATTTCGACTGATGATGGAATTTAGTGGTGAAAATAGAGGTTATGCTTTTGTGATGTACACTACTAAAGAAGAAGCCCAATTAGCCATCCGGATTCTTAACAATTATGAGATTCGACCAGGGAAGTTTATTGGTGTGTGTGTCAGCTTGGATAACTGCAGATTATTTATTGGAGCAATTCCCAAAGAAAAGAAAAAGGAAGAGATTTTGGATGAGATGAAGAAAGTTACAGAAGGTGTTGTGGATGTGATTGTTTATCCCAGTGCAACTGACAAGACCAAGAACCGTGGCTTTGCCTTCGTTGAGTATGAGTCCCACAGGGCTGCTGCAATGGCCAGGAGGAAGTTGATTCCAGGTAAGATGTCCTTTCAAAGGCTACCTTACATACTAACCCCACTATAAATACGGAAAACAACAGTGAATGCTAGACCACTATTAGTGAGATATGTAGTGCCACTTGAAGAGGAATAAAGAATTGTCCTAATGAGGAAGTAAATTAAATGACTGCAAGGTACAAGAAATTATTTCTACAAAATGAGTCACATTTGCTAGTTACTGTGTATGTACTTTAACTGATACTTTAATGTGTACGTAACTTTAACTTTGTTAATTATGTTTAATAAAAATCCAGAATGCATTATTTAATTCTAACAATAATCAGTCTTTAAAGTCTTATTTGTTTTACTAACTCTTAAATTTTATCACAAGTTCTGATTAGGTTTCTTTAGTCGAAACTTTGGTGTGAGTAGGCAAAAGTGGCTAATCAGATATATTGATACTTGCTTTGAGAAATTATTTTATATAGCACTTTAAACTTATATTCTTTGCTTTAGTTAATTTCACATCAATTTGTGCATTTTTTTTCAGGAACGTTTCAACTCTGGGGCCACACTATTCAGGTAGATTGGGCTGATCCTGAGAAAGAAGTTGATGAGGAAACCATGCAGAGGGTTAAAGTCCTCTATGTAAGAAATCTAATGATCTCAACTACAGAGGAAACAATTAAAGCAGAATTCAATAAATTCAAGCCTGGGGCAGTGGAACGAGTAAAGAAACTTAGAGATTATGCATTTGTTCACTTTTTCAACCGAGAAGATGCAGTGGCCGCTATGTCTGTTATGAATGGAAAATGCATTGATGGAGCCAGTATTGAGGTAACACTGGCAAAGCCAGTGAATAAAGAAAATACTTGGCGACAGCATCTTAATGGCCAGATCAGTCCAAATTCTGAAAACCTACTTGTATATGCTAACAAAGAAGAAAGTCACTCCAAATCTCTAGGCAAGCCACCAGCTCTTCCTACTCGTCTCAATGGTCAGCATAGTCCAAGCCCTCCTGAAATTGAAAGATGTACTTATCCTTTTTTTCCTGGAACAAAGCTTACCCCAATTAGCATGTATTCTTTAAAATCCAATCATTTTAATTCTGCAGTAATGCATTTGGATTATTACTGCAACAAAAATAATTGGGCACCACCAGAATATTACTTATATTCAACAACTAGTCAAGATGGAAAAGTACTCTTGGTGTATAAGATAGTTATTCCTGCGATTGCAAATGGATCCCAGAGTTACTTCATGCCAGATAAACTCTGCACTACACTGGAAGATGCAAAGGAACTGGCAGCTCAGTTCACGCTGCTTCATTTGGGTAAGTCTGGAAGTGCTTGATGTGTTGACATTAGAGAATGCTGTGGTAGACTATACAGTTGTTGATTTGAACTCTGAACATTAGTAATGAGTCTTTACATTTTTTTCTCAGTTCTCTGAGACCAGAGCAGGAGAACCACAAGTTCAAAACTCATGATTAATTTTCCTGAGACTTGGCTCCTGTATAATTTTCCTACATTTTACTTTTCAAGTACTACTTAGTGGGAGGAAAGATGAGCTTTGGTTATAGAATTTAGGCCCCATTTCATTACTTTATTGTTTCTTAATGACTATTGCTCATTTGATAAAAAATTTTGATGAATGTTACAGAATTTGCTATATCAACCAATTTTTAATTCTGTCCTTGCATCTTTGGTGAAGTCTACACAATGAATTTTTGGTAGAAAAGGTTAGAGATTCATAAAAATCACAGATGTTTCATGTGGGTCATGTGTAGACATGGCTTTATGCTCACCAATCTGGAAATTTGTCATTATGACTCATGAAAGGCAAAAAGCATCATTAAGAGATGTTGATGACAATTCTCTTTTCAAATTTCATATTTTGAAGGAACTCCATTTTCTTAAATGTTGGAGGGATGGTTAAGAATTAGGATATAGCCGGGCGGTGGTGGCGCACGCCTTTAATCCCAGCACTCGGGAGGCAGAGCCAGGCGGATCTCTGTGAGTTCGAGGCCAGCCTGGGCTACCAAGTGAGTCCCAGGAAAGGCGCAAAGCTACACAGAGAAACCCTGTCTCGAAAAACCAAAAAAAAAAAAAAAGAATTAGGATATATAAAGTATGCTTGCCTGATAGTCTAAAAAAAAAAGACATTGTAACTCTGGGGTTGTCCTTATTTGTATTATGTTTATAGTGTACTCTATGGAAGCAGTTTTTTCCATCGAGTTGCCACCATGAAGTCAGAAGCCCTTCATTAGCCTTTGGCTCCCCTCTGGGAGGCTTTGAAATTCACTCTAGGGCTACAGTTCACTATTACTGATCAAAGAAAAGATAGAGGATTCCTAATTTGTTTTGTTTAGGGATAAAATTAGCTGTGTGTCTTAGTTTTGGTTTCTGTTGCTCAGATAAAATACTAAGGCCAAAGCGACCTTGGAGAGGAAAAGGTTTATATGGATTGCTCTTCCATACCACAGTTTATTGAAGGAAGTCAATGCAGGAACTCAAGCAGGAACCTGGAGGCAAGAGGACGTGAAGGAATACTGTTACTGGCTCTGTCCCAATGACTTGCTCAGTCAGCTTTCTTATAGTACCTAGGACTACCAGCCCAGGTGTGGTACCATTCACAGTGAGCTGGGCCCTCGAACATCAGTCATTGGAGAAAATGCACCACAGGCTTTCCCACAGGCCAGTTTGGTGGGACACTTTCTCAACTGTGAGTCTCCTCTTCTATAATGAGTCTAGCCTGTATCAAGTTGACATAAAATTAGCCAGCACTTGGGCAGATGTGTCCAACATGTCACATTGTGACACAGTATTGTCATATACAAACTTCACACTTGACAGCTGCATAGTTGAGGTTAAAAATTGCAAAACAAATCTCAATGTTTAGAGTAAGTATATAGTTTTGTGTTTGGCTATATTCGTAGCAACACTGAGGTGTATGCTTTCCACATGCCACAGATTAGATATCTGCTAGAGTATGTATACAAATGGCTTAAATCACTTATTTTGGATTTTTATCATTCTTGTATCAGAACTTTTAATTTAAAAATACAGAAAGATTTGTTTTTATGCATTTTTCTTGTTTCTGTTACCAATAGGGAGAAGAATTAATAGAATTTGATTAGTGTATAACTATTAAAAGAAATTGGGCAGAGATGTAGCCTTAGCAGGTGCATGTCCCTGTATTAAATCCTCAGACTAAATTATGGTAAACACTGGAGCCTATTAGGGCACAGTAACCAGGTCTGAAGCTAAGTCAGAAATGCAATACAGCAATGCTTATTGTGCTTGACTAAAGTCTAAATGGAAGCTGTTGAAAATATTTACACAAGTGAAGAACAAGAGAGAAAGGAAGTGGAAAATCTTGACCAGGAATCTAGAAAGCCTTGGTCAGAAAGCATATGTGAGGCCTTTATTAAAGATCTTAAAGCAGGGTCAGGAAATGTGTGTGGACAGGCGGTGCTGTGTACCATGTGGCAGTTAAGTGTTCTGGCTTGACCTTTCCTTCAGTAATGTTGGGTCCTCAATGGCAGATCTTACAGGGCTGATGCCTTCCTTCCTTTCCAGCACAGCTTTCCCTTCGGTAAAATGTGAAGTATTTTATGCCATGGTTCAGACTTGGGGTTAGTTGGCGGCAGTGATGTGTCCTAGAGAGGTGTTAGTGAGGTGACATGTGCTTTCATAGTCTTCTCAGTCTACCTAGCACTGATTTTTTTCTTGAGGGTTTGAGAGATTGTTACTGATTCTTAAGAGGCTTCAAATAGAGTTTTTTTTTTAATATATTAATACATCTTTTGGTTCTATTTTTAAAAAGCATTTCAGAAATATAATTTTACAGATAGTGTGAGTTGCTTAAAGATATTTTCTTCGTATATAGTAATTTTTTTTACAATTTGCTTTAATACTCCTTTAAACCCTGACAATTTAGTGCTTTTTTTTCAGTCATCATTATCCAGTTTTACCTTGGTGTTTTTTTTTAATGACATTGCTCAGCCAGATATTTACCACCAAGCTAAACCCAGTCTGACCTGGTGAGCTTTGACAATCTTGTATGTGATACCTTGTATTTGCTGTCCCCATTTTTCAAATTTGAAAACTTGAATGGAAACTAAAAGATTTTATGTGTTTAAATGGCCATATTTGTTTCAAGTGAAAAATATAGTCCTTTAGTAGATACATGAATTAGTATTAGAAACCATCTATTCACTTCAAGTGACTCTTGATCTGAAGAACCTTACAGTGGTTAAAAATGTATAGATTTTGTCCCTTCTAAAGCAAGTTCTCTTCTGTTAAAAATGCCTGTGGTAGAATAAGGCCAAAGGGGAGGTTAAGGGTTAATCTCTAATATAACCAGATTTTCACTTCATAATTAGAGCCTGTCTCTATCTTCATCAGAATGACCTTCCTCATCTCAGTCATCCAATGGAATAAGCAGTAATGCATTCATTTACTTATTTTTAGAAATACAATACTTATTTTTAAAACTAAAAGTATTATCATTTTATTTCATGTAATATAAGTAGGATCTATTCAGTGAGTTTACCTATTCATGTATCCAGGTTTCTGAGACAGGATCTTGCCCTATTAACTTAAACTGGCCTTGAAATCAGTTAATTTAATGGGTCAGATGCAGATGTGTGTGTGTTAGGATAACAAGTTCTATACTTACTTAATGTTTGGTCAGTGGAGACATTTGAGATTATTGAGTATCACTTCTTTTGAACCTGGTCCTGTCAGTATTGCCATTGCTTTTGTAGATGACTGCTTTTTAAAAAAAAAAAATTGCTGGAAAATAAGTCAATGAAGGAGAGAGATAGTCTTCTTCTGTGTTAGTATTAATGAGCTCATCAAGTAATGTATTACCAGATCACCCCAAGCATGGTGCACCTTTCCTATTTCCCTGTGTGATGTTCACTGATAACCATGGCGGGTTGTATGACCACTTGATGTTTTAAAAAACAGGGATGAGATTCTCTGCTGGAAAGTAGCTATGTCATTTCAGGGAGCTCTGGGAAAGTTTGCTTTGGTGATTTCTGGCATATTTTAAAAATTGAAATTGAAAAGACGTGGCATTAGTTAATTGAACATTGTTTAGTTTTTCTGTTTGAAGTTATTTCATCTGGTTTGTATGCTGTTTTTTTTTGTTTGTTTGTTTTGTTTTGTATTTTTCCATGACCAATACAGTTTACATTCAAGAACAGGCCTCTTGAAGGTCTCCTATGTACCGAGTATACTTTTTCAAGCATTTGGGAGTTAAAGATAAACAGAGCATTGTTTGTTTCTTTCCTTGAGAGGTCAGAGTGCAGTAAGAAGATAGATGCATCAATTCTGTGCATATGCTGTTTGGGGATAAAGGGAAGGGTGCAGCTTCTGCCCCCCTGACTTGTTTCTGGGCAGTGCAAGAAGCCTCCAGATGAACAGGCATTTTTTAGAAAAGTAGCATAGTGGTGGGTTAATAGCAGATAACTCTGGTAAGGTTTGATTTAATGATTTCTGGCAGTTTTTAAGAAGAATTAAAGAAATTGAGATGTGGCATTAGTTAATTGAGCTTTCTTTCATTCATCTTTCTGTTTTAAAAATAATCACAGTATGATTTTCTTGGCTATACTTGCTTTTCCTCTGAGCAAGTAATTTTTCCAGATAATTCTAGTTTGTAGAAACATTTTATGTGTCAGCGTTCATGTTTCTACTGCCACTTTTTCTCAGTATTTAATCTGCAACTGAGAAGTATTGTATCTTTGATTTGATTTGAAATGACATGTAGGGTTTTTTATTTTTTCTAATTGTTCAATGGAACTTTGTAAATATTTTATTTTCTATCTTCACATGTAAATTAGGTTTTGATTTCTCTATGTCACACAACTTTAGTTAGATGCTGAGGGAAAAAAGTGAGTTTTTATCTGAAAGATGATTGATGCTTTTTTTCTCATGAGCTGTTATTTCCAGATTGATGGGCAAATTATAAAACATAAGCAGGATTTTAGATTTAGACAATTTGTCAATAAAGTATTTTGAAATATAAAACTTTAGTTTTTTATTAAAATAATTTTAATAGATATTTAAGCTAAATATGAAATATCGGTTATGTTACAATGGAACTTTTCATTATAAATAGAAGAAAATACTTTCAGAATGTATTCCTTCTAGATTTAAGTAGAGATCTTCCATACTACCTCAGGCTGATACTTAAAGAATAGAAAATTTGAGTTTGTTTTAAAATTCACCTAAATGAGAAGTAGCCATCAGTTTTAACATTTTCAGTTTTAACATTTTTACACAATTCACTTTCACATGACCAAATGATAAGACCAAAATTCCATTAACTCAACTATGTGTCTTTAACCCTTGAAGGAGGGATTAGTTCTTTTGGAATGTATTTATATATTCCAATTGGAATTTCCTTTTACTTTAAGATTATTTGATGACCTCATATTCATCATAATTCTCATCTTGATAGCATTTATTTTAATTAATGGGCCACAAATACTATGCATTGAATGTGAATGAAGCGGCTTAAAGGTGGGCTAAAATGAAAGCACAAGTACCGTACTGTACTGTTTAAGCATCAACACTGGGAATGTAAATGGGATATGAGTCATTTAGGCTTTAGACTTCAGTACCTTCACCCCTGAAATGTCAGGGTAATTTGATGGGTTCTAGGAATTTTTTTTTTTTGAGATGTTGTCTCACTCTGTAGCTCTGGCTAGCCTATGTTATAGACCAGGTTGGTCTTGAACTCAAAAGAGATACTCCTGTCTCTCCTTCTTGAGTGTTGAGATTAATGGAGTCACCACACCTGGTTTCTGAGGATTCTTTTTATCTCACAAATTTATAGTTTTGTTTAAATTATTAAAGGGCATGTTCAAGTATGGGTACAACTAAAATTATTACTTTTGCATATATCTGCCAACATACATATTTGGGTTCTGATAATATCAAATCAGGAGCTTCTTTTCTAAGAATTACCCTTTATCAGCATACTATTTCTTTATATAATTCAAAGCTTATGTATGTGTGTGTGTATATATATACATTTTTTTTAGAAAGGGTCTCACCTGTGTAACTCTGACTGTCCTGGAACACACTGTGTAGATCAGGATGGCCCCGGACTCAGAAATCTGCCTGCCTCTGCCTCCTGTATGCTGCGATTTATATATTTTTCATAGCTGAACAACAGTTTGGAAAAGTAAAAGAGTCAGTCATCCAGCTCCTTTGTGATGGCACATCCTTTTGGTTATTTTATTTTCTGAATTTTCCTGTAAATTATAGTCAAACCAAGATTGTAAATTCCATAAAACATTTAGAAGTTCAGAAACATTTTTGTAACAGGATCTGTAAAACTACTGATATGTGTTAAAGTATATTAGGCCAATATTTGTTCCATAGTTATATTTATTAACTGCTTAAAGTTAATAACTGTAGCTTAAAGTTAATAATCCCTATAATTTTGCTTATAAATTAAATTAGCTTGATCCTTTATGGTATAATTTCTTAGTATCTTTGTGTGTTGGGCTCTCTGCAACCATCATGGCCATCAGATTAATAATCCATAGGAGGCAAGAAATGTTCAACATGACTAGGTAGTGTGCATTGGTTCAGACTTTGGGAGTCTGACCCCAAGTAGTTGTTTGTTTGTTTGTTTATTTGTTTGTTTGTTTTTAAGGCACATTTAAACACAGGAGAGTTTCGTGAAAAATTTCCTGGTGATAATTCACTCAATCCTGTGTGCACAATAAAGCTTAAGATGTGACTACATTGAAACTCTTTATGAAGTATGTGTGATATCTTCCATAAAGATGGGTTCTATAAATTAACTACATGTGACACCTTCCAAAAAGAAAAGTTCTATAGATTGGAAAAGCTCACAATAAGGATCTGGGAGAGGTTGCAGGCCACATAGATAGTGCCAGTGTCACCAGACTGTAAAACATGACCAGTACCAGTCTTTGGGATAGATAACAAGTTGTGCATCTGCCTTTTAAAGGAAAAATCCTGTGTGTTTAAGTTTAACATTCTTGTGTGTACAAGAACTTCTGTACCTCCCATATCTTTTTCTAATATATTTCTAAAATTCATTCTTTAATATATTCATTAGTAGCTATTTTTATATCGATAATTGATTTTCTAATTTGGTCATTTAACTCATATTTTAAACAATGGTTTTAAATTTTCCCCTCATATTAAATATTCAAGTATATTATAACACATGGTGGATGTTAGTAGCAATTCATAGTTCTGCCACATGGTGTCGCCTAAATACATGATTTAATGTAGCTGTAAAAGGAATTTTTTGTGTTTTTATTTTAAGCTCCTGTTTTCTTTTTGGTTTTTGAGTCTGGGATACTAGTATGAAACATAGAAGATAGTTTTCTTCAGCCTTTCTTTCTTTTATTTTTGGTTAATTAGTATTTAATCTGCAACAACAGTTTATGCAGAGGTACTGTAGTGTAGCGAATGAACTAGTGACTAGAGACAGATGTTCACAGTAAGGATTTTTACTTACAAGAATTTATTTCGTTATTCTTTTTTTCTTCTTGTTGAGGCAAGGTCTCATAATCCCAGGCTGACTCCAAACTTGCTATTTATTTGAGGCAGGCCTTAAATGTCTGGTCCTTTTGCCTCCACCCCCAAATGCTGGGCTTATGGGTGTTTGTTACTATGTTCATCCATTTTGTGCTTCTAATATTCTAAAATTATTTCATATACCTTTGCTTATAGATATTTTCTTAAAATCAGATAAACTCTTAGTAGCTAGTATCTAATATAGCATCAATCCTAGAACTTAACCTTTCTTGTAGAGGTGTCCTCTGTCTAGTCTCTGGTAGCATGTTACCTCAAGAATAGTAGATTGTCTGTAAGCTTAAAAAAGGAAGTACAGTTGTTTCAAACCTTAGTCATCTCAATCAGAAGTTTTCAGAAACGAGAATATTAGTAACTACTTGGGTGTTTTTGCTCTTTAAAGTGGTTATTATTGGGTAGACTTGTATTAATTACATGTGGCCCCATTTGTCTCCTAGAAAGTTATACTTGAACTATAATACCTGCAATTTTATTTTTATTTAGGCATTAGATCATATTTTAAGGAAATGAATTGTTGGATAACTAAACATAACCCATTATGTATTGATTTGATCCAGTAGTCCTAGCATTTATACCACACTGATAATATAATGACTTGTGTTATAATTTTGTTTATAATTTAGGCTAACAAGTCTATAGGACAGGGGCAGGAATGATGGCTCAGCAGTAAAGTGTGCTTGCTGCTCTTCCAGAGGACTCCCAGGCTTTTATCCTCAGAACCCATATCAGGTGGCTCACAGCAACTCTGGAGATCCTTCATCACCTTCTGACTTCCAAGGGCACTGCGCTCATATGCACAGATCCACACATACACACATAATTTTAAAAATTAAAATCTTAAAAAATCATATTAGACTGGGACTAGGTGTATAGCTTAGTTGTAGCCTTCATTGTTAGTATCGTTGTCTGCTGCACAATGCCCTTCTTCCCAGAAAAAAAGTGTGTAGGTACACAATCATTGCAAAACATTAGCTGATTGTAGTTGTATTGCCTGAAAATTTGGTAATTGTTTATTAAACCAGCCTTTTGTTGTGTGTTTAAAATAATGTAACTTGGGGCTTGAGTGCTCTCTTATGAGAGCTGGTCTTACAGAGGAACTGGGTTTGTTTTCCATGTGGAAGCTCAGCCATCTGCAGCTCCAGTCCCAGGAGAAAACAGCTAGCCCTCCTGCACTGTATAGGCAATAGGCTTGCATCTAGCACACAGACTGTGAAGGTCAACACTTACAGAAAATAAAAGCAGATAACATTTTAAAAATAAATAACTGGTTGAAGCACAAATCTAATTAATCTTATCATTAAAAGCCAGGAGTCAGATATCTTAGTAAAAACCTGAAAGATCAGAGAAACAGCCACAGTTGCTTCCTACCTCTCTTGTTCCTCTAACCAAAATGGCTGAGATGCTGTCTCTGCCATGCCTTATCATTTCCTGTCTCCTCTCTGTACAGACCTCCAGACCTCTATGGTTAACTAGTGGCCAGCTCCACCTTCTGACTAGCAAGTTTTATTTGTCAGAACACAAAATGTCACACATTTCCCCCTTTTTGTCTAATAAAATGCTAAGGTTTTAACTAACATAGAAAAGGTATATAAATAAGTATAATAACTATATACAAATATATACAGGGAATAATTGCATTAACAATGTCTAGTCCATTAGCATTTGACAAATTAGGAGAAAATACTCCATTATCTATCCTATCTTGGTGAGTCCAAAGTGTTTTACCTAATTCACTTTCTATCCTAACTTGCATTACCAACCCAAAACTATCTTTTTATGTCTCTCAAACTTATACACTTTACACCTCCTTTGTGAGTTTCTTTTCTGAATTTGTTAACAAGGAAAACTATAACTATCTAGTCTTCAACTCCATCAGAGACCTGAGAAGGATATAATATTACCCAATTAAGCAGGAAGTGCAGGGCAAACAACTGCTAAAATTAAGAAATGACAGAAATGGCTGCCTGGACAGTCACCCAAGATTCCTCTGTAACTTTGAGGCAGCCATCTTTGGCCTGCAGGCCTAGAATATCTGGCAGATTTTTCTGTGAAGTAGGATTTTTAAAGGACTGTCCCACCTTGTCTTGGCAAGGATTGGCAGTCCTTTCTTTTGTGTCCTGCTTATCCAATTTGGACAGCATACTGTCAGCAGTTGAGGCAAAGGTAGTTTCTTGCCTAGTGGCTAAATTTTGCGACAAAGAAAGTAAACTCCATGTGGAGTTCCTTTGATGCCCATCATCTTCTCTGAAGTATATTGCTGCTGTCAGGAGCAGACATGTCTCATTGTCATGAAAAAGAACCTTATGCTATTAAAATATCTTAAATTCCATATGCTGTAGGTCTCTGAAGTGTGTGAAGATCAGCTGGGTGGTGGCAGCGCATGCCTTTAATCCCAGCACTCAGGAGGCAGAGGCGGGGGGGATCTCTGTGAGTTTGAGGCCAGCCTAGTCTACAGAGTGATTCCCAGGACCATCGGGACTGTTTTACAGAGAAAACCTGTCTTGAAAAACCATTAAAATAAAATTAAAAACAACCAACCAAACAAATATCTTAAATGTCATATTCTATAGGTCTCTGAAGTGCTTGAAGACCACCTATCTAAAATAAATCTGTTTGACCTTGAAAACATACCTAACATGACTACAAGTTTGATTGTAATAGGTGACTATTAACCTGAATTTCTTTATTGTCCTAAAGAGTTTATAATAATAACTTTCAAGGACTAGAAATTTATATTACATTGTTAAGTGAGCTGTATTGGTATAATATCTTGAACAAGAGTAGAAATGTATTTACAGTGTGTTCTAATAAAAATAACCTTACATTTGCATCAATATACAAAAATACCTTAAGAGAAAAAACGTATATACAGTATAACAGAAATAACCTTACATTTGTGTCAGTATACAAAAGTATCTTAAGAGTAAAAACATATATACAGTATAACAGAAATAACCTCAAATTTGCATCAATATACAAAAATCAATATAAACATAAAATATTTAAGATGAGTAGTTGCTTTTTTGGTTTAAAAATAGATTCAATAATCTACATTTTTATCCTATCATTTCTATATTCCCCCTTTTTCTTTTCAGAACAAGATCCCTGAATCTAATTTCCTTCAGATTTTTTTCCTGATCATTACCAATAACAACTTGTAACCAACCCCCCTAAATGATGACAAATAACTATAACCCACTAAACAACCAAAAACCGCCCACCCCACCTCTTGGGAATGTGAGTGTTGTGTTCTTAAAATTACTTCCTGCTGTCTGGGGGCAACGGCATCTGTAGGGGATCCTGTAAAAAAAATTGGGATAATTGTCAAGTCCTGCCTGGGAAAGCTAGCTAAATCATTACATCTCAGCTAGCCACCTTGAAATTGTCCTGAGTAGTTTGTAGTCCAAAGCCAATCTTTGGGTGATGTTTGTCAGCTTAGTGGCATTACCATAGTCCTGGTGGAATCATTGTTGTGGGGCCCCATCTTCCTTTTAGAGACCTCAGAAGTCACTGTTAGGCATGGTCATGGTTCACTGCAGAAAACTTAAACATTTTAAATGTCATATGCAGCAGATCTCAAAGAAGTTAAAAGACTATAATTTGTTAGGTACATCCAGAGTACAAAAACTTAATTCCTAGTTACCTGATAGAGAATCAAACCAGAAATCATGTACAGGAAGCTAGATGAAACCTTTTTCTAGAATTAGTTAGTATTCTATGTGACCATTAATATCTTGACAAAAAGTTTAAAACACACACACACACACACACACACACACACACACACATATAAATTTTTAGAAAATTTGAGATAATATTTATACCTTAAGAAAAGTGTTAAAGAGTCAAAACCAAAGGATTATGAGATTAATGGTAATAGAATAGTCCCTTAATTTTGGTTTTTATTTTCCTATATCAGGTGGCTCTTCTGACACAATACAGAGATTTTTGGATTTTCTTTTTAACAAGCATGCTTGGGTTTAGAGAAGGAGAGAGCTATACTCCAACTCCAAAGCCACCTTTAATTGTTAATTGAACTGGGACTACAAGAACTGTGGAAACAAACATTTGGGAAGATTTATGAAATTTTATCCTGTTGGAAATGTGATATACTAATTGGCCAATGTACTCTTTTTCTTGGCACATTTTCTCTGGATAATTCATCCTTTTTCTTCAGATGTCTCATTTGTCCAGTGGTCTTCAGATTCCTTAGCTGGATTCCTTTATTCTCCTATAAAGACAAAAACAAAACCCTGCCCCAACCCCAGCTTTGAGGAATTTCCCTTGTGGCAAGGTATATCTGATCAAATGAAAATTATTTATTAGTCTTATAAATTAGCTTAGATTAAATGGTCACATTGGTTGATAACCTATCACCTCTTCTAATCAAGAGGTCTCTCTTGTTCAAATCTAATCTTTATCAATCTTAATGATATCCATAGCTTTTCTTCTGTGGAAACAAAAACAAAACCTCTTCCCCAACGTAACACATACCCTGGTTTCTGTTCTGAGGTCATAACAACCTTAAAGTATACAAGCTGATTTAATTCCGTAGTTCTTTTTTTTTTTTCTATTACTTAATGTCTTTCTGTAGTTGACATTCCTTTCTCATTAGCATTTAGAATATTCAAAGTTAATAAAGCATTACGCAATCTTTTCTCTGAGGGTCTTTATTACCCTTTCTGTTTATTAAACATATGTTTTAGAGTTCGATTAGATCTCTCTATAACTGCTTGTCCTATAGGATTGTGTGGTATACCTGTAATATGTTTTGTGTTGTAACATGCAAAATCTGTTTCATTTTACTAGAGACATATGCTGGAACATTGTTAGCCTTAATTTGTACAGGTATCCCCATGATGGCCATAATTTCTAACAAACGTGTGATTACAGAATCAGCCTTTTCAGACCTCAAAGTCATTGCCCACTGAAATCCCGAATATTTATCTATGGTGTGGTGTACATATTTTAATTTTCCAAACTGCAAAATGAAACACATCCATTTGCCAAATTTCATTTCTTTGAGTACCCTTTGGGCTACTTCCTGCAGGTAGTGGAGTTTGATTATACAAGGAACAAGTAGGACATTTCCTTATACTTTCCTTGGCTTGTTGCCAAGTGATAAAAAAATCTTTTTCCAAACCCTTGCTATTGATATTGTGTCTTTTTTTTAGGCTTCTAGCACATTTCCTACCAATAGTTGAACAATTTCATCATTACCTTGTGCTAGAGGGCCTGGTAGACCCTAATGGGATATAATGTGTTTTATATATAAGGGATGGATTTTTATTTCTGATTATTTCTTATAACTGAGTAAACAGCAATGTCAATTCTGTATCATCTAGCTCAGTTGGTAGAGCATGTGACTATCTCAGGATTGTAGGTTTGAGCCCCACATTTGGCGTCAGATAAAGCGTTATTCTAATTAATCTTATCAATAAAAACATGGAGCCAGATATCGAGGTTAAAAACCTGAAAGATCAGAGAAGCAGGGGAGCAGCTACAGTCGCTTCCTACCTCTCTGGTTCCTCCAACCAAAGGGGCTGAGATCCTGTCTCCGCCCCATCTTATCGCTTCCTCTCTCTTCTCTGTACAGACCTCCAGACGTCAATGGTTAACTAGTAGCTAGGCTCTGCCCTCTGACTCCAGTCAAGCTTTATTTGTCAGAACACAAACAAACATGAAGTAGTAAAAAATGTAAACCCAGGATATAGAACTTCAGCTTTTTTTTTTTAATACAAGAGATGCCTATGGTTATTTTTACTTTTTCTGTCTTATGTTTTGATTGTTCTTTACCATATTTTTAAGTGTGTTATATATTTTTCTCTTAACAGCTTTTTTTTTTTTTTTGGTAATCCTGTTTTGCTTACAGATTATTTTAAGACCATGAGTTTGTTAATTTATTTTTTCATATTAACTTTATTTCAGCAGTGCATGTTCATGTCTGCTTGTTTACTAGCCCAAACCATAAAAAAAAAAGAATGTCATAAAATTGATAGGATGTGTGTCATATATGTGGATAGCTTCCTTCCCTTCTGCTTTCCTTAATTTTTGGCTGGAGAGGGACCAATTCTGTACTTAAAAATTTATTAAAATTTAGTAACACAGAAGTCATAAGGTTCAGGTGAGCCATTGTGAACCTTTAGTAGACAAGTTTGAAATTGTGTATGACACTGAAAATTTGCATATGTCTATTAATTTAATAGGATCTCACCCAAGGAGTAAAAGAATTTGATGGATTCCTTTGTATGAAATTTAGGTGTACCATGTATGAACATAATAATGATGCCAGAACATGGGAAAATTACACTTTTCCTTAAAATTTAAAGGGAAAGAGGAGAGCCAAGCAAAAATATGATTTTTATGATATGTAAAGTACTTCTGGTTCATAGGGGAATTACAAGTATGGAAAGGTTTTCCTGTTCTGTTTTTTTGTTTTACGCGTGATTTACTTAGTATACGTGTTTTTAGTTCTTGTACTCAAATACATATAGGTAGGTGTCTGTCACTTCTCTCAATTATATACCAGCATTAAAAAAAAAAAAACCAACTTCTCTGATGTCTGTTTGAATGACAGAGCGATGGCTCAGAGGTTAAGAGTATTTATGCAGTCATGAGGACCAGAGTTGGGATTCCAGGACCCACATAATGAGCCTGATGTCCAGCATATACCTGTAACAGCTCTAAGGGACCTATTACCCTCTTTTGGCCTGTTGTATGTGTGCAGGCACATGTGTATACTCATGCTTACACAAACACATAAAAAATTAAACTTTTAAAGGGCTTTTCTACTTTTTCTCACTTGTTTCTTTTTGTGGTTTGTGCTGTAACGAGGGAATTGCTGTATTAACTAACATTGGTTGAGGCGGATGTCCAGGCTCTTTCATAAATGTTCAGAGACTCAGAAAATAGCTTAGTGATGACAAGTACTCTGTTAGTGAAATAGGGAAATGATTCCATCTTCTTAGGCCTTTGTCTAATGTTTTATTTTCAGTTTTTTAAGTTTGAGATTCTGAAATTCTGAGTTTTATGTGATGAAAATTTTCTAGTCAGCTCTATAGAGATATCTGAGGCATGAGTACATTAAGACTACACAATCAATATATAATTGGATTTTTTAATTATATTTATTTGTTCTTGGATACATTTAAAAGCCATTTTAAAATATGTGAAACAGAAAATGTGTAGTTTTTAAACTGAAAGATTAAACAAGGACAAAGTGATTAGGCAAATAAGGCCAAATAAAACTAAAAAATGTACTATAGGGCTATATAAATATATAGTAAAGCTCCTTTAAAAAGCAAGAATGATTAATAATCATAATTAAGTAGATCATGATTATTTTAAAAAATCAGGGTATGAGTATGGGTTAGAGGGAGAATTTGAAATAATATAAAAGGAACTTAGTCATTGAAATTTTTGTATCTATGAGCATGAGTTTTCATTTTCTAAGTTACAGAACTTGCTCATCTTTATTATATACATTTCTTTGTATGTTTTTATTGTTAGATAACTAACGTGGCAAAGAATAAAAAAGTCAACAAGCAACTGCTTGTTTTGTTTTATTTGTAAAGCAAATTCAGAACAATAGTCACTTTGTTCTGCAAAGTAATTGAAAACAAAACAGGGAAGTTACATAATATCCAGACTAAATAACTGTATTTTGCTCAGAATATGTGGAGTGTTTGCTTTTGGGTACCATGGTCTAGTTAAGCACTGCCAATTCATGAGGCTCTGAAGACTATAATATGAAGCAGAGAATGGATAGTTGAAATATCCAAGACTTGTTCAGTCTGTAATTTTTGTACTTATACAGTTGCTATCTTCAGATGTCTGAAGAGTTGGCATGTGGAAGAAAGACTAAAATTTCAAAGTTCCAGCAAGTGAAAGTAAGTATAATAGAGGAATATTTTAGGAAGGTAGATGATGGCTTGATTCTAGAACTGTCTAAGGTTTTAAAATATTGAAGGCAAAGATACTGCTACAAAACTAATCCTTTAAGTAACTCATATTTTCAGTTTGTATTTCCTAAATAAACTTATGGAAGAAGGAGAGTGTGGTGTTTTGTGACAAGGTCTTGCCATGTAGCTCCGGTTGGCCTTGAACTCTGCTTCCCAAATGCTGGGCTTAGAAACATGTGTCACTGTGCCTGGAAAGGTTTCATTTTCAGCAAAAGGTTAAATAATTTTCCTATTGTCTAAATATTATGCCCAGATCGCAGGAACCACCATGGAGACAGAATCCCATATGTAAAAGCAAAGAGCCTTTATTTCAAGCTTGGAGCTGTCCAATGCAGCAGTGAGAGCAGAGAGTCCCAAGCTCAGTTGGGGTAGGGTTTTTGTTGTTGTTGTTGTTGTTTTTATCATAGCAGAGGTTGAGGTGAGGGGATTTCTAGGGACCCTGACTGACTGACATTTGTCTAGGAGTATGTGTGAAAAGGAAATTGGTGTGTGCTAGGCTTAAGAACATCTAGTGATCTTATTTAATCTTATCTAATGATTGAAATGTTTGGGATGTCAGGTACTTTCCCTTAAATGCTGGCCCATCTCTAGGTGGATCCCTGGGTAGTGTTAGCATATGGCTTTTTCTGGATCTGGGTGTTGCCTGTCAGTAAGCTTGTCACAGCTGTGTCAGGGCCCCTAAGCCTGTCATGGCAGCTGTGTGGTCAAGCTGTTTTGGGCCCCCCATATAGGTACTTATATTGTTCGAATCTTAGATGGTCTTATTAATAAAAAACCCAGAGCCAGATACAGGGTGAAAGCTGAAAGATTAGAGAAGCAGAGGAGCTACAGCAGCCACAGCCAACCTATTACCTCACCAACTCAATGAATCCTTTGAGTCCTCACTTGAAAGGGTCTCAGCTGAACTGCTTAGTTCCTGTTTCCTCATGCCTTATATACCTTTCTCTGCCCATCCATGTCACTTCCTGGGATTAAAAGTGTGTGTGCTTCCCAGTACTGGGATTAAAGGTGTGTTGCCACCACTGCCTGGCTCTGTTTCCAGTGTGGCCTTGAACTCATGTCTGGATCTCTGCCTCCTGAGTGATAGGATTAAGTGTGTGTGCCGCCACTGTCTGGCCTCTATGTCTAATCTAGTGGCTGGCTCTGTCCTTCAATCCCCAAGGCAAGCTTTATTAGGGTACACCATATATCACCACATACTCATAATAATTAACTCCTAGTCTTTGTAACTTCACCACATAATTCCATTGAAAACCAGCGTTTTTCTAATGTTAAACATCTGATAACAGATTGAGGACATCATGACCAAGGCAACTTTTACAAAAGAAAGCATTTAATTGGAGGCTTGCTTATAGTTTCAGAGAATTAGTACATTATCATGGCAGGGAGCTTGGTGGCATGCCTGGCACTGGAGAAGTATCTAAGAACTACATCCTGATCTGCTGGCTGAGATAAAAAAAAAAAAAAGTGAAAAACACTGGGCCTGATATGAGCTTTTGAAAACCTCAGAGCCTACCCCTAGTGACATACCTCCCTCCTACAAGGCCATATTTCCTAATCCTTTTAAATAGTGCCACTCCCTAGTGACTAATTATTCAAATGTATGAGCCTCTGAGGGCATTCTTATTCAAACCACCACATTCTAATCCCTGGCCCCCATAGATTTATAGCCATATAGTGCAAAAAATGCATTCAGTCCAACTTCAAAACTCTGAGACACTGTAAACCCCTATAAAATCAAAATCAAAAAGCAGATCACATACTTCCAACATATAATGTCACTGAATATATATTAGCATTCTGAAAGGGAGGAAAGGGAGCATGGTGAGGAAATTCAGGGCAAACTCTAAGTTCTGAATCTCCATGCCTTTTGTCAGTGTTCTTCCAATCTCCAACTCTTCTGCTTTGTTGACTGCAACACACTTGTCTCTCTTGGCAAACTCCAAGTTCTGAATCTCCATGCCTTATGTCAATGTTCTTCCAATCTCCAACTCTTCTGCTTTGTTGAACTTGTCTCTCTTGGGCTTGTTCCACACCCAGCCTGCCACTTTCCATGGCAGGTATCCCATGACTCTGGCATCTTTAACTTATCTTGGGGTTTCCAACATTATCCAGGTTTCACCTTCACAGATTCATACAGTGGCCTCTCTGAGTCTCTGTGTGGGGACACTCCTGACACATGCCTGGCCTTAGTGGCTTTTCAGTGGCTTTCTTAGGCATAGAGGGAGATTCCACAAGCCCTTTCTTATATCCTTGATTCTACTGTTCTCCTGTTTGATATGTCTAGAACTTGTCCACTTTGTTTAATTACATTTGTATCAGCTTTCTGTTGTTGATAGCTTCCTTCACTGCTTAAGATTTTCTTTAATTCCTTTCACAGCTTGGAAGCTTAGCTGGGTGGGGTCTTAACCTGAGGTCACCACCCCCTTTAGTCCATTTATTGTCAGTAAACTTTTTATCTCCTTGAGTACTGGAACTCCTATCTTCTACATTACATTTCCTGGTGCTCCTTTTCTCCTCAAATTGTACATTTTGTGTTTTTCTTTGTCCAGTTTGCTCCATTTCATTATATATCTATGTAAGAGTGATTTCTAATAACCATTCAATACAGTCAGTACTAGGTTGCCTTGAAATCTTCTGAGCCAAAGCCATTAAACCAAAATGCTTTTATTTAGCCTCAGGCAAGTTTTTAGTACAAGGGCAAAAAGTAATCTCATTCTTCGCAAAAATATCACAAGAATGGTGTCTCTAGGCCATTTAATAATAATATTCTTCCCCTCTGAAACTTCTTGAACTGGGCCTCCACAGTTCAAATTGCCATCAGCACTGTCTCCTATGCTACTACTACAAAGGCCCCTTACACCCCAATTAAAGCATCCAGCCACCTTCCTATTCCAGACTTCCAAAGTCTTCCATATTCCTCTAACAAACAGCATGTCAGGCCTGTCTGAGAACTACACCACTCTGATACAAACTTCTGTCCTAGTCACTATTGTATTGCTCTGAAGAGACACCATGACCAAGGCAACTCTTATAAAAGAAAGCATTTAATTGGGTGCTTGCTTCTAGTTTCAAAGATTTAGTCCATTATCATAATGATGGGAAGCATGGCAGCATGGATGGCACTGGAGAAGTAGCTGAGAGCTACATTCTCATCCACCAGCTGACAGAGAGAAAGGACTGAGCCTGGTATGGGCTTTTGAAAACCTCAAAGCCCAGCCCAGAGACACATTTCTTTCTTCAAGGCCACACCTTCTAACCCTTTCAAATAGTGCCACACCCTGGTGAGTAAGCATTCAAATTTATGTGCCTATGGGGGCCATCTTATTCAAGCCACCACAGTGGACTTGGGGACAACTGGCTGAATCCAAAATGAATCATTGCATGGTGGAACATTTTGAGCATACCTTGTTACAAACTAGCCTTGGGGTTTAAAGGATCCTTGCCAGTCAGTCCCATATATGTCAGGATAGCAAACAGTAGTTCTTTTCCTGTTCAGATGCAAGACATATTTCATGGTCTCTGGTTTGGTACTTGGAGTTTATCCTTTGGTTTTATTGTGTCTCTATACATACAACCATATGAATTATCAGTGTAAGTATGTTTAACTACTTTTTATTATTGTTGCTCTAGAACCTACCATGGCTTTGCTATTTTAGTGTAAGTATTATGAAGTCTGATTCTAGTTCAAATGCTCTATCATTTGGTGTCACCCTCCCCACCCTCCCCTGGATGTGTACTGCTGCTTTGATCATCTCAACTTGTCATCACACTGTTGGTAGTGCTGCTCACTCTGCTTGGAATGTTCTGCTTACCTTCCTTTGCTTTGCTCTTTGCATTAAGCCTCTTTGGGACATCGTTACAGAAAATGATTTGTTCTGTATTATAATATCAGGCTACAGTTTAATACAGGAATTTTATGTGACTCTTAATTTACTATTGGTGTATTTTATGATTTGTTTAAACATTATCTTGATGTATAGTTCATGCTGGCCTTTGAACTCACTATGTATCCCAGGTTAGCCTTGCCTCAAACTTGTACTCTTGCCTCCACTTCTGAGTGCTAGATTTATCATCATGTACCAAAATACTTTCCTATTTACTGTTAGACCGTTTTGATCCATAAAGATTTATAAAGTTAATGGATTTTGTATCTAGAGAATTGGTTGTTTCTGTGCCCTTCCTTGTATAGGTGAGTGCTTGTCATTTATTGCTCCTTTGCTTTTCAAATTTAAAGTGATAAGTATATTTTAAGGTTAAAAGAGTCTAAGGAAAATCAATTTTGATTGTGCTCTGGGTAGAAAGAAGAAAGAATTGAAAAAGAAATATTTGTGATATGGAGTTTGCAGGCACAGACATTTTAATTATGAATGGTGGTGAATGGGTGGCTGATACTGAGTGAAGTGTGTATTCCACTGAAGTAGAAATTCTGTCAGCATATAATTTTCATAGTGATCATAAAATGGGTGTTTCAGTTATTAGCAACCTTTAACACTTACTGAAGCATGTGGATTGGGATGTGTGTATATTGTATATAAAATGGACATAAATAATTTGTATATTGGGAGTACAAGGGATTATGGTTTTGCTAGTTTTTAAAGCATCTGAGGAAACATGTTTAATCTAGGTCAACAGATGTAGTCTAGAATAATATTAGATCATTTAATATGTAGATTTATAATAAATTAATTGCATATCTGTGTTGTGTGTATGGCTGGCTGTATGCATGAAGTGTGTGTGTGTGTGTGAAAGGGGGGGGGGAGAGGGAGAGAGGGAGAGAGGAGAACGTGCTTGAGGGCCAGAGGAACAAAACCAGAGCTAGGATCCTAAACAATGGTAGTTTATCTTTCTGCTACACGATACAAAATTAAAAAGAACACATGTAATGACTCTCATTTTTCAAAGAACGGGTCCTTTTCCTGTTTTTGACTTTTTGACTTTTATTTTCCTTTTGACAGTCTCTTGTCTTGATTACTGAATGTTCTCTTTAAAATATTTCTCTGAATACACTCAGTAGCAATTGAAACTTTTAAAAAAAGAAACAACCCCAATAACATGTGAATTAAATTGAACCAGCACACTTGTAAATAGTACTCTTGGACTTGACATAAAAGTAAGACACTCCTTACTGTTTTTGGATTTCCTCTAAGAATTATCATTATCTTTTTTATGTTGAAAGCATTTACTTGTAATTGGTGATGATTTAAATTTAAATTCCAATATTTTTCTGTTTGACTTGTTTCATTGAAATTAAAGATTTAAACGAAGTTACAAAACTCCAGTTGAGTAGGTAGCAGGGATGTTACAGAGGGAAGATAGTTTCTGTATTTTATAGTGTTTCCATTCCACACCTGTACCGAAAATAACCATTGGAGTTTTAATAGTCTTTATAGTTGGGAATCTCTCTTACTTTGTGTTATCTGATTTTGCTAACCTGTTAGAATCACTGGTTTTATATTTTGTTACAATATATTAAGAATATTTTTATATCAATGGAAGGTGCCATATTCCCCAGTATTTTTACTTTTAATTTTACTCATTATTTACTACATATAAACTAAATATACAGACAGTGTCATCTTAGTGACATATGTATGTAGTCTACTGCCCACTTGAGGATGCTTTATTGTATTTTCCTCCAGACATTACCCTCTTTTCTTCCATAATTTAGCCATTCTTATAGTGGTTAATTCTTTATGTTTTTGGAAATCTATACATTTTATATACTTTGGTCTAGTTCTTTGTCATTATGATTCTGAAGATGATCCATTTGGTGTTGTGTAGCAGTTTTGTTCACTTGCTGTTACTTAATTTTTTATTAAAGACAGGGTCTCCAATGTATCAGGATGTCCTCATTGCTATGGAGTCAAGGATAACCCTGATTCTCCTGTCTCCACATCCTTAAATGTTGGGAGTACAGGCATGTACCACTATAGCTGTCTTATGTGGTGCTAAGGTTTGAACTCAAGGATTTATGCATGCTAGGCAAACGGTCTACCAACTGAGGCTCACCCCAGCCTATTTGCTGTTATGAATGCAAGCATTCCATTAAATTTTATGATTTGTTGGCTCTATTGATGCTGTTAGTTTGGGACTTTTTGGGTAATGATGCCATGGTGATTCTTGTACATAGTATTTTTAGAGGTCATTTGCATTCAGCTTTGCTGAATATAGTAGGGTTATGTTTTTAAAATTTCAATGGACTATGATGAAGAGTTTTCCAAAGTGATTTTTTTTCCAGTTTACACTTTGTTAGCAGTATATGCAAATTCTAGTTGTTTCATAACCTAGCCAATACTTTTAATATCAGTATTCTTAATTTTGAAAATTGTGGCTACATTATAGTGTGATCTCATTCAGTGTGTGTGTGTGTGTGTGTGTGTGTGTGTGTGTGTGTGTGTGTGTATGAATGTGTGTATTTACTGCCAGATATTTTGTAAGGATTATAGATTATTAAGCTATCCTCTTGAAGAAGTATGTTTCTGAAGACTGTGTCCCTTTAATCTGACACACTGGTTCTCAACCTTCCTATGCTGGGACACATTAATATTCCTCAGGTTTTGGTGACTCCAAACCATAACATTATTTTCATTGCTACTTTAGAACTGTAATTTTTTTGTTTTTGTTTTGTTTTTCGAGACAAGGTTTCTCTGTGTAGCTTTGCGCCTTTCCTGGAACTCATTCTGTAGCCCAGGCTAGCCTCAAACCCACAGAAATCCGCCTGCCTCTGCCTCCCAAGTGCTGGGATTAAAGGCATGCACCACCACCGCCTGGCCGATACCTGTAATTTTGATACTGTTATGAATCATAATGTAAATATCTGATATGCAGTGTATCTGATATGTGACTCCTGTGAAAGAGTCATTAGTCCCTTAAAGGGGTCATGACTCACAGGTTGAGAACCACTAACCTAATGTCTTACCTGCTTTTTTTTTGTCACTTATTTACATACATTTTGTAGGATATATATTTTATAATACCCCTTTTCACTGTGACTACTTTTGTATTCATAGTGTATCTTGAGGAAATAGAAGTTACTAATTTTAATATAATTCCATTTATTAGTCTTTTAAAGTTAGTGACATTTGTCTGTGTCAAACTATGAAGGATTAGCCTTTATCTTTTTTGTTTGTTTGTTTTGGATTCAGGATTTCTAGCCCAAGCTGTCCTCACACTCCCTATGTAGCAGAGGGTGATGTGCATGCAAAGCTATCAATTTACCAAACTAAGCTTATCCTCAGCCCTCTTATAGTATTAACTTCTTTAAATGTTCATTTTGTGTGCATGCGTATGATATTTATATGAGTGTGGGAATGAGAAGGGCATGCCTGTGGAAGTCCTATGACAGCTTCCAGGAGTTGGATATTGTCTTCTACATTGTTGAGATAAGGTTTTTGGTTATTTCTGCTTTCTGCTAGCTATCCTGGGAGGTGCCTGGTCATGCTCCTGTCTCTGCATTCCAGTTCCCCATATAGGTGCACTTGTATTACCTGTATCCAACTTTTGAAGGAGATTTTGGGTATCTGAACTCAGATCATCAGGCTTAATTACATACCTAATGCTTTGCCCACTAAACCAGTCCTCTATTGCATTTATTTACAATTATGGAAGACTGTTATTTCCCCCACGAGTCTGTAGTGTCATACAAGCATAAATAATTCAGTGGCACGTGTGCTCACATGTACCATATGATGAACTAGTGTCACATTAGCACAAATTAGTGATATATGTGTCCACATGTACTTTACAATAGTCTAGGTAATAGTCAATTTTTTTAAACATTAAAAGCAGAAGCATCAGCCGGGCGGTGGTAGCACATGCCTCTAATCCCAGCACTTGGGAGGCAGAGGCAGGTGGATTTTTCTGAGTTTGAGGCTAGCCTGGGCTACAGAATGAGTTCCAGGAAAGGCGCAAAGCTACACAGAGAAACCTTGTCTCGAAAAACAAAACAAAAACAAAAAAATTACAGTTCTAAAGTAGCAATGAAAATAATGTTATGGTTTGGAGACAGGGTTTCTCTGTGTAGTTTTGCGCCTTTCCTGGAACTCACTTGGTAGCCCAGGCTGGCCTCGAACTCACAGAGATCCGCCTGGCTCTGCCTCCCGAGTGCTGGGATTAAAAGCGTGCGCCACCACCGCCCGGCTCAGATTTGGAATTTTGCTTGAGTGTATTTAGTTGTTTTGATCATGTTTTGCTTTGTAGCTTAGTCTGACTCTTCAGAGCTAGGATTACAGACCTGTGTCACCATGCCTAGCTCAATTTAGGATTTCTAGTTTCTTCTAAAAATTTTAGCCTTTAAATTCCTGAGCATATTGGGCATAGCTATTTTTATTATCATTCATATGTATTAGTGTATTTGTATATGCTCTGTGTGCATCTATGTATGAGTATTCTCACTGTATGGACATGTGTGTATATGCTCATTTTTACTGTATGGACATGTATGTGTGTGTACATGTGGAGGCCAGAGGTTGACATCTGGTGTTTTCTACTTCATTTACTCTTGCTCTCCAGTTTGTCTCCTTTCTCTCTTAGCTTACCCTGAGGATCCTTTCTTCTGAGCTCTGAGATACATTCTTCCAGGCTTTGATGTGGGTGCTTGGGACATCCAGTCCAGTCCTCACAATTATGCAACAAGCACTTGGTTGAGCTGTCTTCCCAGGCCCTATTGTGTCCAATAATCATAGGAGATAACTAGGTTTCATCCTAACACCATGATATCATGTGTGTATGGTCTGTTCTTTGGTTATATCCACCCTCATTAATCTCTGTTCACTCTTCAGTCATCCTGCTGATCCCATTTCTCATTTCAAGTAGTGTTACTTTTTTTGTGGGGGTTTTGCTTGTAAATATAGGGTTTGCATATGAGATAAAATGTAATATTTAACTTTTTGAGTTTATATCATATAACATGATGATCTCCAATCCAATACATTATCTTGTAGATACCATGATTTCATTTAAAAATATTTTTAAACATTGATTTGTGTGTGTGTGTGTGTGTGTGTGTGTGTGTGTGTGTGTGTGTGTGTGTATGTGTGTGGGCACACAGGTGCATGGCATCCAAAAGGAGGGCAGAAACCAGTTCTCTTCATCCACTGTGTAAATCCCAGGAGTTGAACTCAGGTTGTTAGGCTCAGCAGTAAGCACATATACTCACTGAGCCAGCTTGGTAGCCCCTTAATCTCATTCCTCTGATGGAATCAAACTCCTTTGTGTATATATGATACATTTCCTTTATTTGATCATCTGTTGCTGGGCTGGTTTCATTATGTTGGTTAATGTGACTGTTGCTGCAGTAAATATAGATGTACAGATATATCTGTGGTGTGCAGATATAGAATACCTAGCATATATCCCAGAAGTTTGGTATAGATTGATCATGTGATCATTCTTAGTTTTTTGAGGAACTTCCATACTGATTGACGGAGAACCTGTCTCTACTAATTCACACCCCTACTAGCAGTGGATAAGGATCCCTACTCCTTGTAAGCACTTGCATTTCCCTCATGGCTAAAGATATGGAACACCTTTTCATAAATTTTTGGCCATTTATATTTCTTTTGAGAACATCTATTCAATTCATTTGCCTATTTGTTGGTTGGATGATTTGTTTTTTTGATGACAAATTCTTTGAGTTCTCTATTTTAGATAATAATTCTCTGCCTTTGCTGTGCAGAGACTTTATTTGCTGCAATCTCATCTTTTAGTTCTTGCCATTGTGTCCCAAGCTATTCAGAAAGTCACCATCTATCTCCATATCTTGACATGTATCCCCTATACTTTAGAAGTTTCAGCTTTATTACTTGTTTGATCCGTTTTAAGTTGATTTTTGTGCAGCATGGAAGATAGAGGTTTAGTTTTACCCTATAACACAGCTTCTCAGCTTCTTATCATGGTCTTTCCTCTGACATACACTAGGAAGCACATCTGTCAGAATGAGACAGAATGAAACGGATCCTCTGTTTTCTCACTGGTTTACATGTGGGTTTATGTGCCACTGTCAAGACATAATTATTTTAATATCCAGTTTGAAGCTTATTATCTAAATATCCTAGGAATCTGTTTTTTATTGCTATTTCTGTTGGCTTTAGATGATCTAGTTCATTTTCTGGTATACTGATTTTTTTATTGGAATGCCAGATATTGCACATGAAAAATTATAGAGAATTTGAAGCCTAAAATGATGTTACCTTTAATCAGAGAAGAGTTATTTCCTCATCACAGAAGTGCCAAAGGATTGAAAAGTCTGTATTGTCTTATTCCCATTGGGAATTGAGATGCTAAGTTCAGTTCACTCTGCTGGTCTACTTGAGATCAGTTCACTCTGCTGGTCTACTTGAGATCAGTTTTCACCAGGGTTGGTCTTGCCTTAACAGTAGCTCCTCCTCAGCTCTCAGTTTGTTACCTCTGAGCTTCAGTGATGTTTCCATGTATAATTTCCCCTTGTTTATCATCTTCCTTTTGAGAATTGACCAATCCTTACAGGGACAAAGACGATTCTCAGAGAAGTCTGTACCTCTTTGGATTTTCAATGTCTTAAGATCATGACCCTATAATTTGTTATCCTCTTAACTGTTGTCAGTGTTTAGATAGATGTTTTGTGCTTAAAAACAAAATCAATTAATGTTACCTAGTCCATTGTGTGGTAACAAGTTATTGTGATGTTTTTATACTGAATTATCTTTAAAGTATTATTTAAAACTCTACAGTGCTTTTGGAGATCATCAGACATGTTTTACTTGTGCATACTCATGTGTAGTTTCTTAGCGTGGAGTTGGATATATATTCTTGATGGAAAGATTCAAGACATATGGAGTGATGACAACTAAAATAGATGGACGTTACAGTGGAACTATGTTTGGTTGTAGTAGTTTCCTAGGAAAATTGACTAGTCAAGAAAATCTTTGAAGTTTATTAGCATTATTTTGTCCATCTGTCTTTTCTAAGGGCAGGAAGGAAATGATACCTTATGTGTAAGTGACTGTACCTACAGAACATTTACATTTCCTGAATTTATTTAGCTCTCTCTGCTTTTCTGAAATTATGAAGCCTTGCTTAATTTTTAAAATCCTTTTTCCTAATAGAGTATTTCCTGAGTACACTGATGAGTAAGAATTTAATTGGCTTAGAAATGTTTTTTTCAGATGATGTACTAACTCATGACTTTCATTTAGATATCAGAATACTGTTCTCTGTTCATCTTTTCAGAGTCCAGAAATGATACCTGTTTGCCAATTGTCTCTTTTTCTCCTTTTTTCTTATTTACCAATCAAAAAGTTTTAAACTAAAGTTATCAAGGATTCCATGCACTTCCAAGATAGGGTTAACATCAACCTAAAGACTCAATTCTTTTCTGTCTTCACTGCTTACAGACAGGGAACACAGTCTCTTCAGCCTGGACCTGTGTAGAAGAATTTGGAGAAAATAAGCAGGTAAGAAAACACCTCTTAGGAATATTGTGGTATATTTAGTTCTCAGAAAAGCAGTTTTCAGCTAATCCTCTTCTGGCCATATGAGGAAATGCCTAAAATTGTCTAATAAAATCCTGTGTGATATTTTGTTTATAATAGTTTTATTAGCTATAGACTCATTAAGAAAAAAATGAAAAGTTTCCATATTTCAGATATTTTCTAGTCTTTGAACCTGACAGTGTTCTGATATCTAAATTGAACCACTGAGATTATAAGTAGTAGTTTAAATCAGATACAGTTAAGAATAAACGATGCATTTCAATTGTCTGGCATTTCTCAAACTAAGCTGAGAATGAGACTTTTTTACATCATTAAAATAATATTTTAACTCTAAATTGTTTCTATAACAATTCACTGTGTTGTTTTCTCACGGGGCACAATAAGGAAACCTGTAAAGGGGGTGGCTTGAAGGCAGTTTAAGATTTGCCAAGACTCCTTTTTTACATGTAAAGAAATCAGCCTATGTAATCATTCTGTGTTCCTGATTAGGTTACTTCATCATTATGTGCCTTAACTCAACATTATCAAAAGGAGTAATGAGAATGCTTGCAATGCTTTTAGAGGGTTTCCATTATACCCGATCTTACATGGTTAATTTTTGCATGTGCCAAGTGCTAGACAAGTATTATCTGAGATTATTAATGTCTATGAGAAATATGTTTATTATTCTTGACACTTAAATCTTATAGACCCTAAATTTATCCTCACAGATTTTAGTAAAACTAGCTGCTAAACTTACAGATCTTAAATCTTACCTAAATTTCAAACACACAGTGCTATTTTAGAACTATCTTCTTTTAACCTCATAAATTTAAGCTTGACTTAGAAAGAGCAATTGTGAGGATAGATTTACTGACAAAAATGAAACCTGAGAAGAGTTGTTGTCTTTATTTAAGTCTAAACCTTTTCTCTTCAGTCTGGCCCGCATACTTATCTAGTGAGCTACTAGTTTGGGGCCTGTTCAGAAGTCTAGACTTATGCTCCAGTCTCGGTTCTTGCTCTGAGAGGATGCTGTCCAGGCAGGTTAGAAACCAGCGTTAGAAGGAGTCTCTCATTATGATCTTAGTACACAGGGAACAAATCGACATCTCACAATATAGTTTGTTTGGTCTTCTTGCTTCTTCCAAAGGAAAGCAGCTAGACTAATTTCAGTGTCAGTGGGCACTTGCTTTATATGTGGTCCTCCTTTATCCTTTTGTTTGTGTGCTAAGTTTTGGTCTCTAGTGGGATTATTGTTTGCTTAAAGATTTATGGTAGAGGACTGCCAGAAATGCTACTGGGGAAATAGAGGCAAAGGGATCAGAATCAAGCCCATCCCTGGTACAAGTTAAAGGATAGCCTGGGATACATGAGACACTGGCAGTGGAGAGGGAGAGGAGAGAGAGGTCTCTAGGAGAAAATTATCAGGGTTGATCTCCACACCATTGCAAATGAAATTACAGAAATTTTTAGCATGTAAGGAAATGCGGAGAGAGCTGCATGCATTGAGAACAGAAGTTGGGAAAGTGGATAGGTGCAAGTCACATCCAGGTAGCTTAGAGAATTAGCACCATTCACTTGACCTTTGTTCTGCTGTCCTTTTGAAATGGAGACCTCTGGAGACCTTTGGAGTTGCTTGCTTTCAAATACTCTGCTTAAAGTTTCTTGAGGCCAGCCTGGTCTACAGAGCGAGATCCAGGACAGGCACCAAAAACTACACAGAGAAACCCTGTCTTGAAAAAACAACAACAAAAAGGTTTCTTTTTTTTCCTGTTTCCCTTTTTTTAATTTTATTTTTCTTTATTAAGAAATTCTCTACTCACTCCTCATGCTATCCACAGACCCCCCTCTTCCCTCCTCCCACCCCACAGCCCTCTTTGCCAAGCCACCCCGAATCCTCACGTGAATCCCCCAAATCGAGGTCTCCCATGGGGAGTCAGCAGAGCCCAGCTCACTGAGCCTAGGCAGGTCCAAGCCCCTTCCCACTGCACCAAGGCTGTGCAAGGTGTCACACCACAGGCACCGGATTCCCAGAAACCTGCCCATGCACCAGGGACAGATCCCAATCTCCCTGCCTGGGTGCCCCCCAAACAGTTCGAGCCAAACAACTGTCTTCCGTGTCCAGAGGGCCTAGTCCAGTCCCATGGAGGCTCCACAGCCACCAGTTCACAGTTCATGGGCTTCCACTAGTGTGGTCCGTCATCTCTGCACGTCCTTCCATCATGATCTCAATGTCCCTTGCCTGCAGTATCTCTCCTCTCTCTCATCAATTGGATTCCCGGAACTCAGCCTGGTGCCTGGCCGTTGATCTCTGTATCTGCCTCCATCTGTCACTGGACAAAGGCTCTATGATGACAGTTAGGTTATTTGCTAGGCTGGTCACCAGAGTAGACCAGTTCAGGCACCAGACTCAGAAGGTCAAACATAGTATGAACTCACTCATAAGTAGATACTAAATGGGAGGGAAGGGATGGCCAGACTGCAACCCACAACTCCAGAGAGACTAGCTAACAGGAAAAGACCCTAGGAGGGACACATGGATAACCCCATGAAGGAGAAGTGGATGAGATCTACATGAATGGACTGGGTGTGGGGGTGTGGCAGAGGGTGAGGAGTGGGGGGATGAGAACATAGGGAAATGGGAGGGTCAAGCTGGAACAGGGACAGAGTGGGGAAAAGGGAGGAAGATACCATGATAGATGAGGACATCATGGGAATAGGAAGAGGCAGGGTGCTGGGAGGCTCTCAGGAATCCACAAGATTGACCCCACCTTGGTCTGCTAGCAGTGGTCCAGAGGGTGCCTGGACTGGTCTACAAAAAAGTTTCTTAAAAGCTTGGCCAGATGGAAATAATACCTTCCTAAGAATCAGGAGGTCTAAAATTTTAATTTGTTCTATATCCATATACCTGTGGACCATTTATATCCATGTACCTGTGAATCTGACTTATCTAAATCAGCTGTCTTCTCTCTTTGTCATTCATATGAATTGGGGTCATTTGAATTAACAACTTGTAAAGTTTCAGTCCATTCTCCATTTTCAATTTGGAATTAGATTAGCACAAATTTTATTGGTATCAACAGTCAAAAGACAAAATCAATATTGATGAGCAAGAGGCTTAACATCTGAACAAAGATATTTACATATGTAATGCACACATTATTAGTCATAAAGGAGTATAAATTAAAACCACAGTGAAATACAATATCACATGTACTGGCATAGCTATAGTTAAAATTACTAGACCAGGTTTGGTGGTGTATACCTGTTACCACATTATTTAGGAGGCAGAAGTAGGAGGATCAGTGCAAATTTGAGGCCAAACTTTTCTACAAGGTGAATTCCAGGCCAGCGAAAGCCAGAGTAAGATGTACTGTGCAACACCCTCCACCCTCATGTGTGTGTGTGTATGTGTGTGTGCATACCAACTATTATGGAAGATGAGATGTGACCAACTGGCAGTTTCATATTTTATTATTTGAATACAGTTTGGTCACAGTGAAGAACTCTAGAGCATAATATCTCTACCCCATGCCTCAGCAGCCCTATTTCCAGGTATTTACATCAAAGAAAAAACATCACAAAAGGTTTATATAAGAACAAGCATAGAGCATATTTGTAAGAGATCAGTGTTAGAAAAGTTCACATATTTATCAATAGGTGACTGCATAAAAATTACAGTATATTCATGTAGCTGAGTAATACTTAACAATGAAATGGAAGAAATTGCTGAAATAGGTAACATGAATCTTAGAAATTATATTGAACAAAAGAAGCTCAAATAGCAAATATTTTAAAAATAACAAAATCCAAAACCAGATGAGTGGATCCATGGTGGTAGAAAGTAGGAAGTGACTACAAATTGAAAAGAGACAGATGACTTTGGTGAATTGATTTGCTATCTGTTCAGTGTGGATTGCATAAGCTTATATAATTATCAAATCAATAAATGAATGCATAGTGTATGTCTTTCACTGTTTGTAAATTGTACCTCAATTTTAAGTATAAAGACAGCTGAATTGCATGAAGTATGAATAAACTCTGAAATTGGCTCTCTGTCATTCATTAAGAAGGGGAAAAAAGATGTACAGTTCAGTTTGGGTCTGAAACAGTGGGACTGAAGACTTGAAGATGTACTTGAAGAGGAAAAACTGGGATGGGGTGGGGGCAAGTATATACATGCTTAGAAGTTTTACTCATTTGTTAACTTGTTTTGCTTTCTACTTTCTATGATATGTAAATTATATCTAATGAATATGCAAACTCTTAGGTTTATTTAAATATTTTCACATTACATTTAATTTATTATCTTATTTGACATGTGTTCTATTTTCTAATCAGCCAGTTGTTTTTCTGAATATACTTAGATTCATGGTGGTTTTAGGAATAGAACTTATTTATGAAATACTTGTGAAATTTTAAGAAACATTTAGCAAAAGTCTTTCACTTGCCTAATTCTTGCAGCAGTTTGGAGATTTTTCTCCTATTATCTTACATGAATCATGCTATGAGTCAACATCTAATTTTGGATTTAATGTAGTTTTCTTTAAAAATGAGAATATAGTAGGTGATTCATGTTTGCTTAAAGATTTATGGTAGAGAACTGCCAGAAATGCTAAGTGTTACGCTCATAGCCAGCTATCTTGCTTGTTTTTAAATCTTCTGGAGATTCCTTCTGAGTCCACATTTTATAAGTAGGCTCCATTACCCCTTGAAAATATTTGAATACAGTTTGGTCACAGTAAAGAACTCTAGAGCATAATATCTCTACCCCGTGCCTTGGCATCCCTGTTTCCAGGTATTTACATCAAAGAAAAAAACCTCCTAAATAATGTGGTAAACTCAAAGAAAGCGTGTTATCTCTTTGAAAACTACATTTCTGATCTACTGAAGTCACTTTTAAATCATATTATTGATAACTACATTAGTAAAATTTAAAGAGTTGGTGTATTAGAGGTATGTGGCTACTAAGGGACAGTCTTCAACAGGAAACAATCAGAACTTTTAAAGGGCAATTTATTCATCAATACAGAACATCTAATGTTTCAGTTTATATTCAATATTTTAACCCTTGGGTAAAGTTGATTCTGTAACAGAATAAATAAATCTGATGTTAGAAAAGCAAGTGGTTTCAAAGTAATTTCTCAATTTAAAATATTCAATATTTTGAACCTTTTTTGGACACTTCAAAACATGTTTATTATTTCTTAAAAACAAGCTGCTTTATTGATCTTGTGGTACCATTCATAAAAATTAGCTTATAAAATTAATCTAATTAGAGTTTTACAATGCTAGCAATTAAACCTAATTACAACTGATTTTCATTTTTTTATTTTTTTCTTAAATAGGTCCTTTCTGATGTTGCTTGAGCTTATTCTCCTGCAGTTGGTCTCATTCCCGTTGGTTAAACATTAAGTCCCATGACAACATAAAGTTGATGCTCATGTGTTCTAGGCCTCATAGTGAATGCTACTGGAGGGGAAAGCTTGACCTTCCATTAAATGACCTTATTCCATTTCTTCCATTCCAACAATACAACAGCTTTTATAAATGATCATTTTATAGTCGCAGTCACCACTTTGACTTACACTGCAGTAAAGAGCATAGTTGAGTTTTTGGAAAGTACAGGATCTACAAATTTGGTCAATAAAACACACACATACAGAATTACTATAATTAAGGAAGCAGGAAATTATTGGTACATACATAAGATGAACGTTTGTTTGAAATAATAATTTCAAATATAATTGTTTGAATAATTTGGTTAATTTTGCATTTTTTCTATACTATTAAGTTGATAATGGTTTTTGAAGTTCATTTGGTAGAGATGATTCATTTTACTGTTTTGTGGTACCAGTGAGACTCTAATGTTAAATTGATGTGTTTGGTTATATGAATGTTTATGCCAGCATTTAAATAATGAAATTTTGGACAGTTAGTTTATACCAGAAGTCCAGAGGCAAATGTTTATGCTGGTTTGATGCCTAATATAGCTTCAAAAAAAAGAAAGAAACTGAATTTGCTGTTCTTTTTTTCTTCATGATATAGGCTTGGTGTCAGAACCAAATTTAAAGAAGCTTCTTTGTTGATTAAAGAGAAATCAGAGGTTCTCTTTTTCTGTGTTAAAAAGAAAAAGATACCCAAGAATGCACTATAGTAAGATCTTTGAAGCAGTGTTGTCAGTTAAAGAAAGAGTCCTGATTTGATGTAACTGTTAGTGTCTTCACTGCAGTGATAATAATATACCATTATTACAGTAGCGTCAGGTATTTAAATGTTAGAACATTATGTTAAAATGTGATTGTTGTCTGAATGTTTTGTCTCTTGAATTAAATTTGTGTCCTTAAAGATGTGCAGCATAATTGTTCATATATTTATTTACAGACTACAATTTCCGTCGCAGCTCAATAAATAGTCTTTCCCCTGTTAGTGCTACCCTCTCTTCTGGGACTCCCAGCGTGCTTCCTTATACTTCAAGGCCTTATTCTTATCCAAGTTATCCCTTGTCACCAACAATATCACTTGCTAATGGCAGCCATGTTGGACAACGACTATATATCTCCAATCAGGCCTCATTCTTCTGAAGAAAGTCTGGATACATTAGTATAAACTTTTCTTTGTATACGGCATGAAAATTAAAGTACTGTTGTATTTTAGAATTGGGTTTGCACATTTGCCTTTAAAACTATTTTAACATATTAAACATCAGCTATAATAGAAAATGACGAGTGGTAGGATCTATGGAGATGCACTTAAAAGTTATTCAGTGATAGAAAACTACTTCTGTTCTTTGTAAACTTTGGGGATTTCTAATTCCTGAATTTGAAAAGATTCCAGTAGTTTATGTTTATTTGTATAACAACTTTGTAAAGCATCATCTCACAAGTATTGAAGTACTTAAAGACAGTGTTTATACTAGACTAGATTACCAAGGATCGCTATCTGTAGTGGAGTTTGGAACAGTTATGTAACCAGAAGCATCTAAGTATTATGTAGAAAGAAATGATGAGACAAAAAAGATTAAGATGCAAATTTTTGGCAGTCGTAATGAAAAATCAGTCTACCATTGTGGTCCTTGAAAGTAACTAAATATTTTAGTTAATATTTGTTACACAAATAAATTACAATTTTGCTGTTAATATATTTAAGGTTTTTATAGTTATGCTTCACTTATGTTTTGATATTCATTACATTGTTTTGGTAAAAAGTGTTAATGTTTTTTAAATGTTGAAATCATGTGTTGTTTAATTTTTATACTTCAAATTCTTCAACATTAAATATATGATGCTACTAATGTGTGTTTTGTTTTTATTAGAATTCACATTCACACACACAGATGTCTCTCACCTTTGAGAAGAGTTTTACTTGCCAGGTCAGTCTTAGGTTTGATGTCTTCATGAGATCAAAGTGTCAGATATTGTAAAGAGATGTGTAAAATAAAAATAAAATCATTTTCAGGTGCCAGTAGAAATGTTTTATTGGTAGAGTTACAGAAATTTCCCTTTTTACTAAAGAATAATTAATGAATTCAGATCATTTTTGACTTCATCAGTTTATTAGCATACATGGATAATTATGACAATGGTTTTTATAGTTGATATCAGATATTTTAGATATCATTAATATCTAAATATTAAATATTAAAAATAACAAGTGGTAGAGCCAGGACTTGCATGCATAGAATTCAAAATAGTAGCAAATAACTTGCATTTCAGCTTCATTTGATTTTTCTAGCAGAAAGTTGTAAGAAGAGTAAATGAATCTCACTTTTTTTCAGTGCTAAAGAAATCTCATTCCCCATAAAGCATACGTACTACCTTTGCAGTTAAGTGCTTTAGACTTTCTGATTTAAAAGAATATAGAAACTAAATCAGCACCGCATATATTCCACACAACTGTCAGATATACGATAGGCTCTTGGGTGAAAGTCATCTGTTCAGAAAACATGCAGTGAAATGCTTCCAACTGCTGGGAGAGTACCACAGGATACAGGTGACTCAGACTCTAAGCCAGAAAAACAGACACATTTAGTTTTTCATAGAAAAACACTTGTAATAGCCCAAATAACAAGTTATTACAAATTTTCTCATGGGGCTTTTCATCTTGGGGAAGAAAAAAAACTTCAAAATAATTTAGAGAGCTATCAACCACATAAAATATTTGAAAATCTGTGGTGATGTAATGGTAAGTGCATATATTTTGGTATCAAGTTTGACTACTACTACTGTCAAAAACCTGTCTGTTTGAGTCTAGCTGAAGGCCCCTGTGGAGGCTGATATGGTCCTCATAACATTAGTAGCTGACATTTGGGGGATATATTTGTACTAGTGTAGTATTTGTTTTTCTGCACAACTTTCATCACTTCCCCCTTCAATCCTAAGTGCAGTAGTCATTGCATTTATGTGAAACACCCCCTTTGTGCAGTGGTGTGGATGAGACTTGACGACTAGTGAATATAACTAATTCTCTGCTGCCTTAATTTCTGTAGAACAGGTTGATCATATGCAGCACTTGCCCTAAATGGAGGCTACCTTCTTTGATCACAACTGTTGATAGATCTTAGGCATAATTGGGCTAAGAAACAGTCCAAATGACAACCTTAGTGAAATATTGTATGCAGCTTTTTGCAAATATCTATTGCTAAGGTTTGGGGCTATTACTACAGAGCTGTGGTCTTCAGAAAGATGGAAAAGCATAACTCTCAGAATTTGTTAGCTAGTGAATAAGGCTATTTGTAGCAATGATTCAAAGTTTAGAAACCATAATAAAAGGCTGGTAAAGCCAATTTTAAAAGAGCCTGCTTGGCAAGAAAGAACTATTGATTATATCAAAATACAAATATTGACTATAATATTGTCATACTGAGCAAAAAGCTAATCTCTAGATATCCCCTGAATATCTAGAACTCAACATATCTATAATTTAGGTAACCCTGTGTCTTTTCTTCTAAGCTAATTAATTTTATAGCCACTGATATTAACATGATCTGTTAGATTTTTTGTTGTTGCTGTGATAAAATACCTGAAAAAATTTAAAAGGGGAATATATCTTTTTGCTCATGTTTTCAATTCAAATCCACTGTTGTAGGCCTGAGTGGAACATGGTTGGGTGGTGGGTAGAGCAAAGCTACTAATCTCAATAGCTGGAGTTACAGAGTGGGGAGGGAGAGGGTATGAGGATGATTATGACTTAATACCCAATACAGGGAAGGACTATGGGTAAAACAGCAAGGAACCTAAACAACTGCTACAGGCAGATCTGATGAGGGCTCAACTGGTTTCTGGGAATTTCAAAGGTCCCACCTTTGTCTCAGCCAGTTAAGTCCCCACTGTCATTTAAAATGATCCAGCTGGCTAAGTGCATTCTGCCCATTCCTGTTTCAAGAAAGAGGAAAGGAACCCATCTCTACCCCACACCCTATTAAAAGCCTTATATAACCCATACAGGGCCAGAAGGTGCTGCTTATCTGGACACCTCCTGCCCTGTATTAGGCCCTTGTCTCTGGCTGTGTGTGTTATATGCTGTCTCTGTTGCAACAGACCTTGTATGTAGTGGAATGCAAACTTTTTGTTCTGCAGTTCTTTTCTTGATGGTGTCTTAGTGATGGTTTCTACTGTTGCATAAAACACCATGACTAAAAAACAACTTGGAGAAGGGAGAATTTCAGCTTATACTTGTACATCACAGTCCATCATGAAAGTAAGGGCTGGAAATCAAGGCAGGGACTGAGAAGCAGAGATTGAAGTAGAGGCTATGGGAGGAATGTTGTTTACTGGCTGGCTGGCTCAGATTGCTCAACATTTTTTTTTTTTATACAACTCGGGACAACCTGACTAGGGGTGATACTGACACCCCCCCCCCCCCATGCCATGGGCTGGGCCTACCATATCAATCATTAATCAAGAAAATGTCCTATAGGCTTGCCCACAGGCCAATCTGGTGGGGGCACTTTCCCAATTAAGGTTTCTTCTTCCCAAATGACTAGCTTTTGTCAAGTTGATAAAAAAACTTGTCAGTACATTTTCCCATCATGATCTCGATGTGCCTTGCTCATAGAATCCCTCCTCTCATCAGTTGGACTCCTGGAGCTCGGCCTGGCACCCAGATCTCTGCATCTGCTTCCATCAGTCACTGGATGAGGGCTCTATGATGATAGGGTATTCAGCCATCTGATCACTGGAGTAGGCCAGTTCAGGCACCCGCTCAAATATTGCCAGTAGTCTAAGGTGCGGTCATCCTTGTGGATTCCTAGGAACTTCCCTAGCACTCTGTTTCTACCTATTCCCATGATGTTTTCATGATGGGAAAATGCAGAGATGGCCAGCCAAACTAGTGGAAACACATGTAGACCAATAACTGAGGAGTGCCCATGGTACTGGACTAGGCCCTCTGGATAGGCGAGACAGTTGTTTAGCTTGAACTGTTTCGGGGGTCCCCAGGCAGGCAGTGGGGTAGGGACCTGTCCCTGGTGCATGAGCCAACTTCTTGGAGCCCAGTGACTATGGTGGGACACTGCGCAACCTTGGTGCAGGGAGGAGGGGCTTGGACCTGCCTCAACTGAGTGTACCAGCCTCTACTGACTCCCCATGATAGACTTTGCCTTGGAGGATGTGGGAATGAGGGGGTGGGTTGTGGGGGAAGGCTGGGGGCAGGAGAGGAGAGGGGAATCTGTGGTTGGTATGTAAAATGAATAGAAAAATCTCTTAATAAAAAAAAATACTTGTCAGGACTGATGGGCTCACAAGGAAGGAAAGCTAGCAGTCAACCCAACCATGGTTTAAAAAGAATGGGACCTTCACACATGACATCTGAGTGGATGCTTCCAAAGCTTCCTGCCCCCCCCCCCCCACACACTAATAGCTTATACTCTCCCATATTAGAAGACTGCAGTCAGCTCCTGAGCGACATGACAGCATTACCCTCCTACCATCAGGCCTTCACTTATTCCCCTCCAAGTCTTAATTTCTAGACTTACCCTTGAGTTTCACGGGTACACAACCACATGGACCTGATACCACAAAATTTAGCGTGTCCTGGTAAGGAGCCAAAGGATGCGCAACTAGGTTCTAAAGGGTCTTGATCCAGGGGTCTAGTCTAATAGGCTGGTCTATGAGCACTTTTCGGTGATACAAGAATTCATACTATGCTAAGGATCCCAGAAGATATGAATTTGCTATGAAGATGGCCCCAGGGTGCCGGTGCCAAGCAGAAATGTGCAGAAGGGGTGGGTGGTAGGTAGCCAAGCCACAGGAGCCTGTGGGTGGGTGTGTTGGGACAGCGAAGTGCTAGCAGACACCTAAAGTGCTGCTGCTGCTCCGCAGCCATTGCTGCAGACTGCCCAGTGACCCCGAAACCTCTGTTTCCCAAAATTAGCATTAGGAAAGCCGTTTCTTCAAGACTAACTTCCCTGGGTCCCTAAGCAGATGTCCTGGTAGGAACTGGATCTCAGCTCCGAAAGGCTGTGCTCTGCTTTGATTCTGTTGCTGTGACAAACACTATAGCAGAAGCGACTCAGAGGAAAGCATGTGAAGTACTGTGGTCCAGACCGCGTGAGCTTGTCTGTAACCTGGAGGGTCATTTGCCGCCTTCAACTTCCGTCAGAACTCTCTATGTTCAGCTCAGATGTTAACTTCTCCAAAATCCTCTGTGATTGCAAGTTGGAACTGATTTCTGAAATCTTCATTTGTAGATGTTTTACTACTTGACTAATTCTGAGTGAGGAATCAGCTATGAGCATGCAATCCCATCTTCTCTATTCAAAGCAGAAACCATCTTGCCCCAAAGACCCAATTTTTTTTGTTTTTTGTTTGTTTGTTTGTTTTTTGTTTTGTTTTGTTTTAAAAGGATCTCACTATGTAGTCCTAACTTTCCTGGAACTCAATGTGTAGATCAGGCTAGCCAAAAACTTATAGATCTGCCTCCCAAGTGCTGGCATAAAAGGTATGTACCACTACACCTGGCTCAGTTGCCAAATTTTTACCTTCTATCACTATGTACGACTCATAATGCCTCATAAAGTGTGTAAGAACAACGTGTTAAGAACAATTTAATCCAATGTATTCATCTAATTGGAAAGTGACTCAAACCCCAAGGTAAGCATTTACTATCTGGTAGACTTCCAAGCAAATTCAAGTTCCCTGGGGCTCCTGGGCTCTGTGGAGTCTGAGCAAGGTAGGATTACAAGCTCTTTCCAAGGCCTTTGACTACAATGTGCATGATGGTTCTGTCCCCACACCCCCCCCCCAGCCCCCCCACCCCCCCACCCCCCGCACTGATTTTTCTCTTCCTACCTAATTTTAATAAAATTGGCTTTTGGAAAGATTCTTCAGCTTCAGTGACACAAGACATAAATGACATTTGAAAGAGTAGCTGTTGGAAGTGACTGAATATACATAGATGTTTTCTAGTGAAAACACATTACTGTGAAAAACTCCCATTAATAAAGGAAAACTGATTCGTACTAGATCCTTAGATTCTCCTGTTACTAAAGGTAATCTTAGTTCAGAAGGTGTTTTTCAGAAACTCTGCAGAAGAAATAAAGTCCTTCCTCCCTTTCCTCCCTCCCTCCTTCCTGTGTTCCTGTTCTCTCCCCCACCTCTCTGTGCAAGGCAGCCCTGTAAGGATAGTACTAGGATATTTTTTACAGAAGTTTCAGGTTTACTTATTTATGGGACTCTTGGTAATGACATATGATGAATTGCATTTTCCTAGGAGGAGAATACTCATTTTTCACTAGATGGATATTCTCTATCAGGTTCTATACAGATGGAAAGGAGAAGGCAAGTTTAGAATAAAGTGTCTGCCAGCTGCTCTGCCACACCCTAGGTCATCTTCACAGCTGGGCTGCATGCATATCCACTTTTCAGGCTGCAAGACAAGCAAGAGGAGCCAAAGCACGCCTATAAAAAGATTACTTGGGCCGGGCGGTGGTGGCGCACGCCTTTAATCCCAGCACTCGGGAGGCAGAGCCAGGCGGATCTCTGTGAGTTCGAGGCCAGCCTGGTCTCCAAAGCGAGTTCCAGGAAAGGCGCAAAGCTACACAGAGAAACCCTGTCTCGAAAAACCAAAAAAAAAAAAAGATTACTTGGAAGTTGTCAGTGTCCCTCTTCTCTCATCATTTCTAGTGTCTCCCAAATAAGGAGGCTTAAATTTAAAACCACTTTTGTATTGTGGGGGGTAGGGATATGCTGTTGCTGGAGTGGGGGAGTCAGAAGACAATTTGTTGGCAATGTGAGTTGTGGGGATTGAACTCAGGCTGCCAGACTTGGCAGCAAGTGCCTTTACCCACCGACCATCTAGGCAGCCTGGGAAGGTTTTTTGTTTTCTTAGGTTTCGTGTGATGCCTGGGGAGGCCATAAGAGGGCATCAGATCCCCTGCGACTGTAGTTATAGATGGTTGTTACTGCAGTGTGATAGCAGGGAACAAAACCTGGGTTCTCTAGAAGAGCAGCCAGTGCATTTAACCACTGAGTCGCCTCTTCAGCTCTCTCAGGAATTCTAAACAAACAAAAAACCCTGGTGTATGTTAGTTGTACAAAGTAACATTTTTTGTTACAGTGTCACATACATATATATAGTTACTTAATGATGTACACAATGTGCTTTGCCTATGTTTACATTACCCTTGTTTGTGTGTGTGTGTGTGTGTGTGTGTGTGTGTGTGTGTGTGTGTGTGTGTGTGTGTGTTTGAGATGGTCTTCTGATCCTAGGCTGGCACAGAACTTCATATGGCAGAGGCTGGCTTTAGACTCTTCATCCTTCTTCCTCTTTCCTCCCAAGTGCTTGGATACAAGCATTCAAAGCTGCAATCAGGCTCCCATTGTCCTTTCCTTACCTATTAGTTTCTCTTTTGCTTTCATTTCCATCTCCCTCCCTAACCCCTAGATTTCACAGAGTAGAAAAAACATACACACTCGTGTTTGTGAGGCTGGTTTGTTTCACTTAACTTGATGATCTCCAGCTCCAATATTTTCCCTCAAACAACAAAGTTCTATTGTGTATATACAGCACATTTTCTGCAACTACCCACCTTCTGCTGGCTACTTAGCAGATTCCTTCACAGCATCTTCAGTCTGGTGACTTTGGTTATTGTCGGTGTGGACTCAGGAACAGTGTAGCTATATCCCATGGTAGTTCTGGTGTTAGCTTGTGTGTGTGTGTGTGTGTGTGTGTGTGTGTGTGTGTGTGTGTGTGTGTACTTCATATTGATTTTCACAGTGGCTTAACTACTTCACATTCTCCCTGTAGCATTTGAGAGTTGACTTCCCCACTCTCCACGCCAGCTAGCATCTATTGCTTTTGATTGGTTGCCATTCTGGTTGGGATGAGATGGATTCTTGTAGTCTTGATTTGCATTGCTTTGTTTACTGGAGATGTGAAACATATTTTCATGTGTTTATTGGCTGTACTTCTTCATTTGAAAAATGTTCATTCAGTTCACTTGCTCACAATAAGATTAACTTTACAACCATCAGTTAACTTGATTTGCTATTTTATCTTGTTTTGAATAATAGTTGATCTTGTGTATGATAATAACCTAGGTTTGAGGGAATTTAGTAAATAGTTTTGCTTAGGTCACAAAAACAGAAGCCAGCACTTATGTGCTAAGAACAAATCATTTTAATACAGGGAATTAGAAGCTTTCATGTTCACTATAAGGAAATAGAAGTTATCAATGGTGACATCATCTGGAAATGCTGAGAACTCACCAGTAAGCTGCTATCAATCTCAGGATCCTTCGTGAGACTACAGACAGTCACCTCAGTTGGCAGCATCATAGGCCATGACCCTCACAGAGTTACTCCCTGTGATATCAGTTGTCTAGGCTGCTGAAAAGTTAATTGTAATTATGTGCTGCTACCTGCTACTATTAATAAGGTATGTAAGACAGTGGTATGGTCATGCTAGAATTAGCTTACTTCCTCACAGAGGAAGAATCCAAAGTCCAGAGATTTGTGGTGTTACAAAGTTGGAAAGCTGATGCCTTTTATCCCTTCTATCTCAAGTGTAGGTCTCACAAAGACCTTTGCCTAAGCCCTCCTTCCCATTAGAGATTTCTCAGTCAAGCCATGGCAGACAGCCCTGAAACAAAGCTGCGAGTAAGAACATTTTCTTCACATATGAGTTTAGAATTTTAGATGCCCCAGTGTGTCTGTCAATAAGCAAGGAAGAAAGCTATGGCCTTTGTAACAACATGCAACATATGCTTAAGATTTTTTACAGAATAGTAACCTGGCTGGTTTACCAGTACAGGAACTGACAGGAGGCAAATCAAGCCAGATACTATTACTTTTTTTATTCATATATTTATTTTACATCTTGGCTGCAGCCTCCTCCCCCTCATCCTCCCCTTCCAGACTCTCTCCCTCATCCCCCCATCCCCTCATTCCCCCGCTCCTCTGGCTCCATCCAGAGAAAGGCATGTCATCTATGAATAGATAGAATATACATCTATCAATAAAACATGGCATATCAAGTTGCAGTAAGACTAAGCACCTCCTCGTGTATTAAGACTGGGCAAGGTGACCCAGTATAAGAAGTAGGGTCCCAAAAGCCAGTAAGAGTAGGAGACAGCGCCTGTTTTGACTGTTAGGAGTCCCATAAGAGGACCAAACTACACAACTGTAACATATATACATAGTGCCTAGGTCAGTCTCATGCAGGCTCCCTGGTTTTCAGTTCAGTCTCTGCGAGCCCCTATGAGCCCAGGTTAGTTGATTGTGTGAGCTTTCTGGTGGTGTCCTTGAACTCTCTGACTCCTACACCATTTTCTTCTCCTTCTCCTCCTCCTCCTCCTCCTCCTCCTCCTCCTCCTCCTCCTCCTCCTCCTCCTCCTCCTCCTCCTCAGGATTCCTGTACTCCACCTAATGTTTGGCAGTGAGTCTCTGCTTCTGTCTCCATCAGTTGCTGGATGATGCTTCTTGGATGACAATTGGGCCAGGTACCAATCTGTCACAGGAGATGGCCAGTTCAGGCTACTTACCCACTATTGCTAGGAGTATAAGCTGAGGTCCTCCCCATAGACTCCTGGGAGATTCCCCCACATCAGGCTTCCATTCAACCCCGAAATGTCCCCCTCAGCAGTCCTCCTCAGCACTCTCTTCCTCCCCACCCCCTCAAACTCATCACTCATGTTCCAATCCCCACCTTCCCTCAGTCCACTCAAGAAATCTCTTCTATTTCCCCTTCCCGGGGAGATCTGGGCATCCCCCTCCCCATGAACTCTTCTTGTTACCTAGTCTCTCTGTGTCTATGAATTGTAGCAGCGTTATCCTTTATTTTACAGCTAATATTCACTTATGAGTGAGTATATACCATGTTTGTCTTTATTGGTCTAGGTTACCTCACTCAGGATGACTTTTTCTAGTTCCATCCATTTGCCTTCAAATTTCCTGGTGTCTGTTTTTAACAACTGAGTAATACTCCATTGTGCAAATATACCACATTTTATTTATCCATTCCTAGGTTGAAGGACATCTAGGTTGTTTCCAGGTTCTAGCTATTTCAAATAAAGCTGCTCAATATAGTTGAACAAGCGTCCTTATGGTATGATTGAGCATCCTTTTTCTTTCTATTGGCAAATTGAGTCCATTGATATTGAGGGATATTAATGACCAATGGTTGTTAATTCCCATTATTTTGTTGTTGTTGTTGTTGTTGTTGTTGTTGGTGGTGGTGGTGGTGGTGGTGGTGTGTGTGTGTGTGTGTGTGTGTGTGTGTGTGTGTGTGTGTGTGTCTTCTTTGGGTTTTGCTAGAGTAAGATTATCTGTTCCCTCTGTTTTTTAATGGGTGTAGTTAACTTCTTGGAGTTGGAATTTTCCTTCTAGTACCTTCTTTATGGCTGGGTTTGTGGATATATATTGTTTAAATTTGTCTTTGTCCTGAACTATTTTATTGTCTCTATCTATGGTAATTGACAGTTTTGCTGGGCATAGTAGTCTAGGCTGACATCCTTGGTCTCTTAGAGTCTGCAAGACATCAGTGCAGGCCCTTCTGGATTTTAGCGTCTCCATTGAGAAGTCAGGTGTGATCCTAATAGGCCTGCCTTTATATTGGACTTAACCTTTTTTCCCTGCTGCTTTTAATATTCCTTTTTTTAATGCTGTCTCTTTAGTGTTTTGATTATTATATGTTGAGGGAATTTTCTTTTCTGGTCCAATCTATTTGCTGTTGTGTAAACTTCTTGTACTTTTATAGGAATGTTTTATTTAGGTTGGAGAAATTTTCTTCTATAACTTTGTTAAATATATTCGCTGGGTTTTTGAGCTGGATTTCTTCTCCTTCTATTCCAATTACTCTTATGTTTGATCTTTTCATAGTGTCCCAGATTTATGGATGTTTTGTGTTAGGACATTTTTAGATTTAACATTTTCTTTGACTGATGAATCTATTTCCTCTATTGTATCTTCAATGCCTGAGATTCTCTCTTTCATCTCTTGTATTCTGTTGGTGAGGCTTGTGTCTGTAGTTCCTGTTCACTTATCTAGATTTTCCATCTCCAGGATTCCCTCTATGTGTGTGTGTGTGTGTGTTTTATTCCATTTTCAAGTCTTGAATAGTTTCCTTTATCTGTTTGTTTTTCTTAGTTTTCTTTTAGGGATTTATTCATTCCTTCCAATTTTTTGTTTGTCTTTTTCTTAATTTCTTTAAGGGATTTGTTTATCTCCTCTTTAAGGACCTCTATTATTTTCATAAAGTAATTCTTAAGGTCATTTTATTGTGCTTCAGCTGTGTTGAATTGTTCAGGTCTTGCTGTTGTAGCTGAGCTCTGGTGATGCCATATTGCCTTTTCTATTATTGATTGTGTTCTTACACTGGCCTCTAGACATCAGGATTTGAGATAGTTTTAGGTCTACGTGTTCATTCCTGTGTTTGTCTCTGTTGAATGAGTGTTTTCCTCTCTGGTCTTCTGGCTTAAATGGCCAAGGGTTCTGGTGACTAGCACATCTTTCTGTTCAGTAGCATGTCTTTTTTTTTTTTTTTTTAATTAGCTAAGGGTCCTTAGTTCTGGCCTGCCCTTTGCTAAAACCGAAGTCCTCTTCTGAAGCTGTAGACCAGGATGTGGAGACCAGGGAAGGGGATGCAGACTGGGGTCCCTAGATCTTATCTGGCCTCTGGGGTCCTTAGAACCAGCCTGACCTCCAGTACAGCTGCTGGAGCTGGGGTTGTTATATCTGTCCTGTGCTCCAATAAGGCTGAATTCTTCTGAAGTTGTAGACCTTTATCTGGCCTTGCCTCTGGGGATCCTAGGAGTACCCTGGCCTCCTGTAGGATTGCCAGGGCTGTGAGCCCTAGTATGGAGCCCAGGGGAGGGGGTGCAGTCTGGTGTTGGTGGGCATGCTTCAAGGAGTGTTACCTGGCAGTAGGCAGTCGTACCTGGGGATTCTTGATCCTGCCTGGCTTCTGATAAAGCCAAAGACTTCTTCCACATTAGTAGGCTGGGATATGGGACCCAGGGGTGGGGTTACAGTCTGGGGTTGTTGGACAGGCTTGAAGGAATTTAGTGGGCAGTGGGCAGTGTCTTTTCTGGGGTCCCTAGTACTGCTCTGGCCTCTGGTACAGCTGACTGGGTTGTAGGCCCTACAGTCTGGGCAGACTATTAAATTTTTGATGAACTTCTAAGGCCATAGAAATTATAATCATGAATTGTCACTTTTCACAGCAATCCACAGGGTGATTATTATGTTAAGGTGTCAATTTGACTCGTCAACAGTAGCCAGTTGTTTGTTTAGACATTATTCCATATGTATTCAGGAGGATAACTTAAGGGCTGTACTTCTCTCTCCTGTGTAGGTAGGACTCTCTAGTTGGCTGGCTATGTGAGCAGAATAAAAAGTGGAGTAAAACAGAGGTTACCCTCCCTGCCTGGTGTTCTTTGACTAGGACCTTAGCATTTTCTGTCTTTGGGCTCAAAATTGGATTGGAAATCATTCCATCAGCTTACCTGCTTCTCAGTCCTTCAGAATGGCAATGAATCTATGCTGTTGTCTCTTCATCTTTTACTTTATTTTCCAATTTATTTTAGCTTTATTTGTTATTTATTTTGATTGTGTGTGTGTGTGTGTAGGTGCAGAATAAGTGCTTTCTTAAACTCCTGAGCCACTTCTCTCTTATTTTGAGGAATGTTTAACACCTTTATTCATCCACCAACTTAAAACTCCACATTCTCATGAAACCTTTGTTGATGTTTGGTCCTTTTTGATGATTGTTGTCATATCCTAAGGCATACATTTAAAAAAAAAAAGCTTTTGGTCACAGGAGCATTTTTTTCAACAGTTTTCACTACATGATTTGGATGCAGCCTAATTAATTAAGAAACCAAGTTTGCATTAAGTGGCCCTTGCTGGCTACACCCATCACAATTGGAAATTGCCCTTGTACATGACAAACACTACTGTAGTCTTTTAATCTTTGGTGTCCCTTGGCTTTAATCCTGGGCTGTTTTGTTTAGCATTGTCCTCTTTTGTTCTCTTGTTTTCCTTATGAGCTTTTGAACTTTGATGGAAGCAAAATTGCAAAATAAAGTCCAGAAATGGTAGTGACAAAGAGTTTCTGAATATGTGGCAAAGATCAAAATGGGGAGGTCTTCCATCTACTCTTGCTCACTTTAATCTACCAGATTTTGATTTTAACTCTAACTTAACAGTGCTTACAGAATACCCTGCTATAGAGATATGTTACTGAAAAATCACTCAGGCAAACAGTTTTGAATAGCAAATCTAAAGCCTAGTCCCTGCTCTTTTTCTTGAATCATTCTTTTAAAATGTTTCATATCTTAAAATTTCTTAAGTAAGTGTGTGTGTGTGTGTGTGTGTGTGTGTGTGTGTGTAATTTAAGTACATTTTAACAGAACATACATACATGATGATGTTGAAATATTTTAATGGTCAATCTATTATTTACTCAACAAGACCACGAAGTTCTCAAAGGGTGGTAACCTATTAAATATATCTGTGAATTTTATAATGCAAACTTTGGCACCAGATAGGAGACAGGACACAAGAGGAACAGAATAAATATCATGTGATGATTGGTTAGAGTCTATCTGGAACTTTAAGTAAGTTCACTGGCAGAGGAAATCAATTTGATAGATGTAACTGCTCTTTTAAATATTTTACAGACCTAAGAATTCACAGTAAGATATCTCACAATAACTTATGGAAACAGGTTTTAAGAACACACAGAGACATCCTATAGATAGACTGGGTAAAGAATAGATTTAGGTCATAAAAATGGGTAAGTTTTTCAAGATGTCAGTTATTACTGGCTAACTCATACTAACTGAAAGACGTGATTTGTTTTGATTTTTATAGATGGTTGTGTGGTTTCTGTTTGTATCAAAATAACAAAAGAAGAGAGCAGTAGTGATTCTTAGTAGCTAGGAATGTGGCTAATTTACTCAGTACCTCTTCAGTTAACATTCCATATTTGTAAGAGTAGGAAAACCAGCATTCTACAAGATACCATGTGGAGAAGCACCCCGCACATGCCAGCATACCAGGCACATAACCAGTAATCAACACTACACTTTTGCTGTGTAACGAGCAGAGATAATTCAGAGTTTCCTGAAGTGAATGCTAATTAGAGGCAGAAGTACAGGAATGAGACCTGTGGCCTTGGACAGGTACTTAAACTTTCTGTACTCCGGTTTCATTCACTTGTAAAATGGCAATGCTGAGACCTCACTTGTGGGGTGTATTAAATCATTCATTGCATAGGAAGCATTTGGAGCAGTGCTTGGCAGTGGCAAACATTCAATAAATTTCAATGACTATTAAATCACATGCGAAGGACTGTGCTAAGAGTTGTCAAGAGTAATGACTCTCAAAGATAAATGTGCTTTGATGGTTTGCAAGTTTACAATAGTGCTTATGGAGGGAGGGAGTGGAGGTGGCCAGCTTTCATTACAGCGGCCAGTTCTTAGTATTGCACACAAGATCACCCCATGTGAGTTCCAAATGCAGTCCCTCTCTCCTCTTTGCCTCCATTTTCATATGCCTCCTACAGCCCTTGGAAGAGGAGGCCACACTCGTCATTGGTGCTTGTGATCCCCCACAGCCCCTAGTGCAGCAATTTGCAATCAAAGGATTTGGAAAGTTCACTATGAGTAGCAAGGAAGGTAGTTCCAGACAGTGTTGCGGTGTGTCACCAGAGGGCGTGAGAGAGACTTTGGAGGTAGGTAGGGACCCTGGATCTTGCTTCACATTAGAACCTGTTCTAATTGTCTTATTGAGGTGGACCCTAATGGCTGCCTTACATTAGAACCTAAACTGAGGCTGACCTTGATGGCTGCCTGCACAATATTTTAGTCTTGCTGATAGAACCCTGGATTTTCTCACATTTTGCTCAAGTATATATATTTTTTTAAGTTCAGGAACAATTTTATAGAGTTTGAAAGAGAAACAACAGAGCAGACAAGGAGTCAGTCCCCATAGGCACGGGAAAGATGGAGAAAAGAAAGAGAGAAAGAGATGCCTGTTGAGTTGACAAGCAGTCACATGGAGTGGGGGGCAGTGGAGGTCAGAGAAGTGAGAGTGGCCAGAATGCTAGGGAAAGCATGCTTGCATTTTGACTAGTATTTAAAAAAGAAAAGAAAAGAAATAGAAGGAAAATGAAGAGTAGGAATTTGTTTTGTTTTGTGTGTGTTAGAATTCAGAAAAATGGGAGGATTATCCATGTTGCTTGGTGGCACTTCTGTAAGCGGCTTGGTGATCTGAGATCCATAATGGGGTTGTGGTTCCACCTGGCATCAGGAGTGAATCACGACTGGCTTTAGGAGTCACCAGAAGACCAGGAAGGGATAGGCTTGGAGGACTAGATGATGTTCCTGGGTAGTGTTTCCCAGTCCCGGTAAGAAGATTTGTCTGGGGGACATGCTTCTTCCCAGCTCTGCATGTGGCACTCCAACATCAGCAGTCAGCCTGTGACCCTGAAAGATGGCAGCCTGGAATAACAAGCAGGCACATTTGCTTTTGTATCTGTGCATGAATATTACTTACTGCTCGAATGAGACAGAGCTCATTGACAATTCTACCCACATTACTCCCTGTAATAGACTTAAGTGCCAAGAAACCTGTTTATTTGAATAAGCAGAGGGGAATGGAAGATGATTATATAACAGTGCCTCATTTATTCCTTCTGAATAATTTCGCTAATCAAAAATTTATTTTTGGTGATCTGTCTGCTGACATTAGGTCCTCAAGTTTTATAAAAAGCAAAGATTTGAAAGCGATCTAAATACAATAGCAGCAGAGATACGTAATGCCCTCAGTTGGGACACTGACTTTCCCCACCTATAAGTGACAAGTCTGGTGGTCTCCTGGGATATCAGGATGCTTAATATCACAAGGCTGGTGGGAGAAGAGAAACAGGATTATGCTTGAAATTCAGTGATGTCCCAATTATGCTTAAGAAAAATTATGTATGAAAACCAAGGAATAGGATACTGTTACTACAGTACAACGCATGCCCCAGTATTCCTTGGGAAGTCTGTGTACTCCCAACTTTTTATTATATTTCTATTGTTTAAAGCACAAGGTGGATGATAATGTATGAACATACTTTTTTAAGAATTTAATTTTTAAAAATATTTTATTTATTTTTATTTTATGTGTATGAGGGTTTGCCTGGTACTGGCGGAGATCAGAAGGAGGTGTCAGAGTCCCTGCAACTGGAGTTACAGACAGTTTGTAAGCTGCTATGCGAGTGCTGGGAATTAAACCCAGGTCTTCTGGAAGAGCAGCAAGCTCCCTTAACTGCTGAGTCATCTCTGAAGTCCCCAAATTTAGTTAAAAAATGTAAAACTATGTGCATATGTGTGTGTTTATGTGTGAGAACATGCAGCTGACCGTGCAGGAACCTGTGGAGTCCTGAAGAGAGAGACAGATTCCCTAGAGCTGGAGTTTCAGGTGGTTGTGAGTGGCCTGACATGGGTGCTGGGAACTGGCCTCAGGTCCTCTACAGGAGCAGTACATGCTCTTCACTGTTGATCCATTTCCCAGCCCCTGAGCATAAAGCTAATTAATTCATTTGAATGTCTTCCACATTGTTTAAAAGGCTCTCCTCTCTTATAACCCCAGAAGAAACCCTCTTTAAAACTTCAGCATAAGCCTGAGATGCTTTCCCTGGCTTCTCAGATGTATATGCTCTGGAGTAGCCAGGTTTCCTGTTCTCCACTCGTGTAGTGCTGCATGGTTGTTTGTGTGTTTTCTAGATATTCCCACTTGGACTGTAAGATCCTGCTGACCTGAGAACATGCTTGTAAAAAATAAAAAATAGAATGGGTACATACATCTCTCTAACTGAGGGATGTTGTAAAGGAAATGAGAAATAGGTATAGAAGATCCCTTAGAAATTTAATTAAAGATGACTGACTGTGGTAATTATGGGAAAATGATGAACTGTTGGGAGGGAGTTATGACAGACAGCTTAGTTGTCCATTCAGTTGACGACAATGCATTATGGGAGGAACATACAGATTCATTATCCTTTCTCCTCGCTCTTTCAGCTAATGTGTCTGTGTGATTAGGTTTTAGCCAATGGAATGTAAAGAGAGCCGCTGCATGTGCACTACTGTACACATGTACTGTACAGCACTGTACAACTGGCCCCACATGCAACTCTCTAGACAGTTTCTTCTTCTGCAGATTGAGCGGAGAACATGGCAGCTCTGGGAGCTGCATATTATCCTTAAAAAGCCACAACACAGAAGAAGATGAACCCCAGTTTCAGAACTTACATAGGTAAGAAATAGAGCTCTAGTATAGTAATCCCCGAATGTTGGAGTTTTGCTGTACTGTGGCTAACAGTACCCTCAGTAGTAGAGAGATTAGCTCCTGAAGTACAGTTCTCTAGTAACAAGTTTACAACCATCAAGCAACAAAGATCAAGAACATCGAGATCTCAAATAGCAAAAAATAAGACTGAGTCTGCAGAGAGCCTGCCCCACAGAAGCAGTGAAGTTTTTGAGCAGTCAGCCTCAGGTCAGTTTTTATTACACGAAAAAGAGAGAGGCTTGATGGTGAGAGTCTTCTTGAGGAGGGAAAACAAAGAAATACAACATCCTTTCAGGATTCTGTCTAAGAAAGGTCATCCAGGGTTGGCAGAACGCAAGGAACTGCAAACACAATAATAGCAGTCTAGAAGGTGCTGGAGGAAACCGTATTGCACGGGGCTGCAGCTTTTAACCCCCCTCAGGCTCCCACAGTGTGGCAAAATTCCATAACCCCAAAGAAAGCATGTTTTTCAATACCTGCTTCAGCCTTGCCATTGAGGATAATTCATGAAGAATCTCCAGAGAGGAAGGTAGGGATACAGAGAACAATGGGCAAGAGACCCCACCTGCCAGTCATTATCAGAACTAGAATAAGGGAATCCTTAATTTCCAGGACACACGTGCCTCCAAATTATCTTCTGGAAGAATTTCATTACAGCTATGGGGCAGTGACAAGTTCTTCTTGTTCATTGTGGTTACCTTGTTCCTGTTAAACCACATGTGTTAGATGTGAGTGGGAGTAAGTGGGAGTGAGTGAGAGTGAGTGAGTGGGAGGTGGTAAGGAGGTAAGGCAGCTTGTACTCTTGATGTCAAATCACTGAATCGTAAGAAGACATTTCTACATTCAACAGGGAAGAACTTAAGTTACCCAGAGCCTCTGGACTTTGAGTTGGTTGCTGTAACTAGATGGGACTTTTGTTTCTATCCCTTAAAGGATGTGACTGCACTACTCACCTGGAAAGGAGAGTAGAACAGACACTTGATGGTAATCAAGGGGTTCTGTTGTAGACTCTGACTAGTCATTTACCTACATCCTTTTCTTCCTAGGAATATCACTGAATGATGTTTCTTAGCCTTGTACTAAAAACCGAATTGTATTTCCTTCAAGTCTGTATGTTGAATCCCCATTCCCCAGTATATCTGTGTTTGGAGACAGGATCTAAGAGACAAGACAGAATATCAGGGTAGGTCCCAGTCTGATGGAACTTCCAGAGCGATGCCACTTCCTCTTCTCCGAAGACCCAATGGGAAGCTGGCTACCTGCAAGTCAGGAAGAATACCCTCACCTGCAGCTGGCACCCTCAACTTGGTGCCTTTAAAATTTTGAGGAATAAAATGATGTTTTTAAGCCATCAGACAACTGTATTTTTATATAAGCCCACACAGACTAATTAATTACCATCTCCCCCCACCCCAGGTGTGGTCTTTTGAATGACCTCTAGTTAAGAGACTATGAAGAGGAGTGATATGTTTCATTTTCAGATCTTCAAAAAATGAACAGTCATTTTTATGACTTATTTTAAAATATTCATGTCCCTTCTAACAGCTCAATCAAAATATTTTCATGACTTTAAAAGTCCAAAATCAATGCAATGGACAGTGCTTGATTCCTTGAATTACTCTTGACAAAGAATGGTCCAGTCACCAAAGATCCTTATTTTTGATTTTATGTATGCAAGTAGTAACATCAACAGATACTCCATTATAGCATCTGGAATGCCACTAAGTAGTATAGGAAATGGAGGGGTAGGTTTTTATTTGTGTGTGTGTGTGTGTGTGTGTGTGTGTGTGTGTGTGTGTGTGTGTGTGTGTGTGAAAGCACTGGCTCAATGTTTTTGATGTCACAGGTAGAGATTTTAATTCATATCTTTAGAAAGAAAAAACTGAGAAGATGCCCCAAGAACAAACTTATGGATTTCCTGTATTTAAGAGATTAGAAAATCAGAAGAACATTTAAGGAGATTCAGAGGGAACAGACAGCCTGGGAAACAACAAGGTGATTGTTTTAGGGGTGGGGAGGAAAGGAGGCAGTTTCAGGGATCTGAAAACAGAGGGAGGACTCTGTGCTGTGTCCGACAGAGGGGGCCTGGCAGATACTGTCATCAGAGAATGTGTTTGTACAGAGAGGAGGGATTGATATTGTCTGAGAGAAAAGCTGTAAAAGAGGAAGCCAAAATACTTGAAGAGAAACAATTATCTATGTATTTTCTCGTGAACCCGTCTTCAATGAATGCGGAGCCTACAACTTGCACAAAGGAAAACTTGGTGATATTCATTATTCTTTAATATTTGTCTAACTCATTCCAATAGAAACATACTAGTCTTTCTTGGCTCCTTTTCCTGACTGAATCATGAACTTTTGTAAGTCCAAACTAACATTTGTTGACGTAGTTCTAACAACAGTGATTCAGTGTTTTGTGACTTATCTGAAATTTAGAAATCTTATGATTAACTCTTGATCAAGAAGACTGTATTTAGGGCTAGACTTCTGCTTTCTATCTTTTGAAATGTGAGTAGAAGTTGTTCCTTCTTCCAGGCAGTGTTCCCTGGGCCTTGAGGGGTCATAGAGATGCTCAGCACTCTACAGTCCTTTCTCAGGCTGAGAAGAGAACTCAATACTTAGAGAGAAGTTCCTTTACCCAGGCTGAGAGCAAAACTAGTCTGTGGGTACAAACACAGTTACTTTTAACTTTGTTTTTTCTAAACCCATGATTTAAAGAAAATCCAGTGTTCTTCATACCTATTGCTCTTTATTAATAATTTCCAATGAAAATTTATTTGTGAAATAGACATACAAATGTCTCATATTCAAAAGTTATACTTCAAAACCATCCCACATTATAAGGAGAGTCATAATAATTCACAAAATTGGCACTTTTTGAAATGATGGTCAGGGACAAAGAATAGCTTACTAAATATTTAAGTTTTGTATGCCCCCAAATGCCTTGCTCTGATAATTCCCTATAGCCATAACCAAAGTCAGCCCATTAACTGTGAATTTATTCTCCCAGGACAGAAAGCCTGTTGCCTAGGAGGAGGTTCCATTTTGTCTGTTTGAGTCTAATAGACAAGTTAGAGACTCTGAAAGGGCTTTGCATTGTTTACAGTTAGGAACATATCTACTATCCTCATCACTTTATTCCTGTCTTTGTATCTATGTATTCCCATTTTAATATCTCACATATACATATGGCATTAATATGTGGCACTGCTATTAATATGTAAGAAATATGATGTAGCAACTTTCAGAAAATGGGAATGTTAGTAGAGAATTATATTAAGAACCAGATGGAGCTAACATTAACCTTTTCAGGATGATATTTATTTCTTTGGTGAGAAATAAAATAAGAGGAATGACCACATTAGTAAAATTCAATTTAATCAAAGACATACAGTCAAAGATCAAAGTCATGGTTCATTCAATGGTTCTCCTTTGCATTAAAGATATATCCACTTTCAGAAAGATTTCAATTGCTTTAGTTTTATATAAAGGAAATACCTTGTATCTGTTTTAATGTGTGCTTGCATTTCTATGTAAGTTATTTCCATTTAGCTAGACTCTAGTTAGAATCAAAAGATTTAGGATTCCGTTAGCATTAGGAACTCATTTTTTATTTCTTAATATTTGAGGCATTTCTAGTTCAGTCTTGGAGGCGACAGCTTCATATTTTCTCTCTTGGTACCCACTTCAGTGGCTCTCTGGACACTCACCTAATGAATTCATCAATCTTCTCTAGCATTTTGGTTTCTTCACCTTGACCTCATTCCATGTTTAATGTCTAAAGAACACATTTAGCTATACACTTAAATAGCCATACTATCAAGAATTCATGTTTGAATAGCTTTTTTTTTTTTTTTTTTTTTTTTTTTTTGGTTTTTCGAGACAGGGTTTCTCTGTGTAGCTTTGCGCCTTTCCTGGAACTCACTTGGTAGCCCAGGCTGGCCTCGAACTCACAGAGATCCGCCTGGCTCTGCCTCCTGAGTGCTGGGATTAAAGGCGTGCGCCACCACTGCCCGGCTTGAATAGCTTTTAAAAGGACAATGAAACAAAATTTATAGTGAAGAACCCATGGGAACTCTGGATGTTTAGAGATCTATGAACTTAGTTAAGGCCCTTTTTCATATTGTAATTGTAGACCTAGGAGGCATTATGCAAACCAGCACTTCCACCAAATTTATGGGTAGACTGTTTACAAGTGTTCTATTTCTACCTTTGTTGCTGTGATAAAACACCCTGACTATAAGCAACTTAGAGGAGGAACAGGTTTATTCACCTTATAATTCCTCGCTACTATCTGTCATTGTAGGGAAGTCAAGGCAGGGACTCCCAACAACTAGCCACAATACATCCACAGTCAAGGGCTGAGGGGCTAAGAGAGATGAATGTTACATACTGTTTACCTGTTGCTATGTTCAGCCAACTTTCTTCACTCTTAGACTGTTCAAGGCCCAGTCTGGTAAATAGTGCCACCCACACTCATGGTGGATCTTACCACCCCAATTAACAATCAAGACAACCCCTCATAGACATGGCCATAGACTGATCTGATCTAAACAATCTTTTAATTAAGCTTTTCCTCCAAGTTGGCTTATTCTAGGTCGTGTCATGGTAACATTTAAAACTAATCAGCTCAAGGAGTATTAACAATTCCTTTAGGATGCTGGATAACTATGTTATTTATCTATGTCCTGCATTTGGTTCAGAATCTTGACACTGTGATCAGAACAACAACAACAAAAATTTAGAAGAAGTGATTTGAAAAATCTAAAACCAACCAGGAAATGACTATTAGAATAAATGAGAATTCCTGAAAAATCTGTGAAACAAAAACAAGAAGAACATTGAAGGGCAATGAAAAGAAGAAGAAACCAGGAAATTCTCACACAGGTTCATAATGAAATCAGAGAAGCTCAGTAATGTTTCTGATAGTACAGAACTGATAGTTCAGATAAAACAGGAGGGAGGATGGAGTACTCACTTTATGGGCATCTCTGAAGCCTCCCTAAACAAGACCCACAGGGATGTGTTCATTATATTCTTTTTCTTCAGTAAAGATGAAACAAATTGGTAGCATTTTGAAATGAAACTCCCCATTTTAACTGGAAATAAAAATCTGATGTCCTCCAAATATTTGAACTTTAACTATTGTAACCTTATAGTTACGTCTATAATGTGAAACAGAAATCAAAAGGCATCATTGGTTAAGCACTTGAGCCATGGTAATAGTGGTTACAGTGACACTGTAAAGAGGTGATACCAATCACATAGTCTTTTCCTCCTATGAGCTTTATAGAGTGCTAATTGATGAGTCTACAGCTCTATCACCAAACTCAGTACACTTACAGACATAAGACAAATGCTGTCAAGAAATTCTTTTCTGTTACAATTTCATATTGCATTCTTCAAACTAGTCAACCATGGAATTGCTTTAAAGATTCAGGTCTGTTGGATGCACTCTAGGCCAAGTTCTAACTCAGAAGGTTCACCTTTTCAATGATACAGATTTGTCAGTTGACTACTTACACATGAGATCAACTCTCTAAACCACTTAGAGAGATATATCAAAAAGTTGGTGCTTCCTCTCATTATTATTTTGTCTAGTGATTCTGTCACCAATAGTGATAATATGTGTAGTGGTATTTGCTCTGCCCATGACCTTGGGCTATATGGCCTGAAGGAGGCGATGCTTCTTGCTGTTGTACGTGACCTCTTATATATGACATCCTGTCTCCTATACTAGTAGGAACATTTTTTAATCGTCAAATATAGAGGGAAGCAAGAGGGCTTTCTCATCACACAAAGGGGTCTGTGATTGGCAGGTGTTCAATATGCCTCAGAAATCTGTTAGTTTATCCTATTTAATGTAAGTTTCTTTGCAGTGCATAAAAATGGAGACCTATCTATTTTTGTCAATGTTATCAGAATTTAAAGGTAGTATAGAAAACTGTTTTTAGATGCTTCTGATAGGTAGCAATGCTACTAACTTCTTGGAGATGTTATTCTTTAAAATAACTTTTAAAGAGTATATTCTGGGGCCCAAAGAGATGGCTCCATGCCTAAGAACACTTGTTGTTCTTACAGAACATCTGGGTTTGGTTCCCAGAAGCCACCTGGGAGATCGTTAATGTCCACTGGACATTTCTTCTGGTCTCAGTGGATACTTCACGCATGCAGTGTGCATACATATATGCAGACAAACAATAATAGAATTGAATTGCATACAGATCAAACACATAATTTGTCCTCATACTCTTTCTTGCTCCTGTTTTATTTACTTTTTACATACTCTGATTTTTGTCATTGTGACAAAATACCCAAGAAAATCAACTCAAAAGGAATAAAAGATTTATTTTGGTTACCATTGCAGAAGTTTCAGCACATGATTGGTTGGCTTTGTTTTTGAGCTTGAACATTGTGATGGAAAGTATGTGGTGGAGAAAGCTGCCCACTTCATAGTGGACAGGAAGAAAAGAGAGAGAAGAGGGGACTCAACATTTCTTTCAGGGATCATCTAATGATTTGAATCCCCCAGTAGGCCCCACCCCAAAAAATTTCCACCATCTACTAAAAGTGTTAGTGACCAATCCTTTAACCTGGGCCTATGGGGCATACTTCGGATCCAAACTATAAGAGACACTTGGACAATTTTTTTTTTTTTTGATAATGCTGTGTTTTGAGACAGGGAATTTCTAAGCTTACTGAAGTTTGATTTTATGCTTGTTTGTTATTCTTTGACAAGGTCCATTAGAAATGGGACCCTGTGATTTTTGTCTAGTCTCATTTCCCACTCTCTTTGCTCCTCAAGTCTCAGATCAGAAGTACATGGGGTGTGTAATGTTCTTATTATTTTAAAGTAAGTGGCTAAAGGCAATGTGTAGCACTTCATTCAATTTAACCAATCCCCTGTGAAGGGGGGACCCTCAGGTTTCAAACTTGTACTCTTTTTCATATTAGTCCCCAATGGATTAAATATCAGTTGCTGATTGGGAAATAAAATCTATGTTTATAAACACTGGGCATATTTAGACAATATTTAATTAAATATAGTTTAACGGCTTACATAAGAAATGGGGAGAAAGACAGTGTGCACCTTTATTTTCCATTATATTGTATCTATGTATCTGCTTGCCTTGTAAGCCTTCTGATATGTTTTGTGCAGTGACTCATTGTACACATTGAATAGATACAGTTGGAATAAATACATACTGATAAGCATGAGCAGGCAAAGCTATAGAAACTTAAAGCAAGACGTTTTAGCAAGCTTGCACATGGTAAGTATCTACTGTTCCTGGTTGTGTGAAAAGCCACTCTCAAGTGACGATTGTGCCTGCCTTTCTCCAGCTCTGTTGTTAGGTCTTCCATGAATCCTTACCCTTTCTGCCATTGCTGATGATGTCTTTCTCCTTGCTTTTGATTTAAAATACAATCTTTTTTTATAGCAATTCCAGGAATACAGGGTTGTTCAATTCCAGTAAAAAAAAAACAAAAACAAAAAATCTATGCACTGTTCGAAGACACCATTCCCATCTCTTCCTGTGCTGCAGCAATCTAGGTGGAGCTGAAGCATGATGATTCATCCGAGGCCATTTCTATGGGGTTTTAAAACGTTATCTGCACAGGGGAAGACATTTCCGTTCTAAGCAAAATTCAGTTGTAGATGTATTCTGTACTCTAACGAGCAAAAATAAAATACCTGCTTTCTTTTGCTTCTGCCTTTTTTTAGAATAATTCTTAAATACTAATCTAAAAAGGGGCAGAAGTTGACATAGACTGTTCATTTAAGTATTTATCCATTCATTCATGGCTGGGAATGTAAAAGATGAGTAAGAGCAGCTCCTTATTGTTGAAGTATTTTATTATTTGTTCTTACATTTAAAAATCAATTTAAGGCCGGGTGGTGGTGGCGCAAGCCTTTAATCCCAGCACTCTGGAGTCAGAAGCAGGCGGATCTCTGTGAGTTTGAGGCCAACCTGGGCTACAGAGTGAGTTCCAGGAAAGGCGCAAAGCTACACAGAGAAACCCTGTCTCGAAAAACCAAAACAAAAAAAAATCAATTTAATTCTAATTATTTATAATTATTTTATAATTTTTTTAACAAGGGCTTATGTGGCCCAAGTTCACCTGGAACTCCCTATGTAGCTGAGGATGGTCTTGAACTCTTAATCCCTTTGCCTTCACCTCCTAAGTACTGAGATTACAAATGTGCTTCAGTATAATTTGCTCTGTTTCATTTTTTAAAAAGGAATCTTGTGCAGTAGAATTAGAAGACTCAAGCCCACTGACTTGTCATAGGCTAGCAACTCTCACTGCCTATGTAGGATGCTTGATTTGGGTAAATTCAGAGTAGATTATCTCCATGAGTCACACATTTGAATCCTACCACAAAGTAAAAAGAACCTACCGACTATTTCCTACTATGGTGTGAGCTGCTGTGCTGAGCCCTTCCCTGACACAGTGGGTTAAAGCCTCTGAAACTGTGAGCTAAACAAACGTTTCCATTCAGAAGTTGCTTATGCCAGGCATTTTTGTCACAATGATAAGAAAGGGACTATGAACAGAAGTAAACATTGGGAAAAACACAAGTCATGCAAACTGGCACTTTACCCTAAAGGAAAGAAAACTCTCAGTTTGTCAGAGAAATAGCACCAAGTCAGTCCATGCTTCTGCCCAAGCATGTTCCCACCTTTCCTGCTGTGTGCTGCTCCTCAGAGGCAGCCATTGTTATCCCACAAACCAATACCACAGATAGGTCATCTGCCTCTCACGTTTCTCCTGTTTCTTAGAGCAGTGCCTGGGGAGACAGGAAGACTTGTTCTCACTTTCTCTGTCACTGGAGGGACTTGAATCCTGTTGCTCATGTGCTGTGGTGGCCAGCCTTCCTTTTCCATGTTTTTCTTCCTTTTTTGAGTGTTGAGTTGTGGTCACATAGTTATCTACTAGGGACAGAAAGAGCTTCGAAAGGCCAGCATGGGCCCAGACCTCTACCAGGGACAGAAAGGGCTTTGCAAGGCCAGCCTAGGCCCAGACCTCTACCAGGGACAGAAAGGGCTTTGCAAGGTGAACCTGGGCCCAGACCTCTATCAGGGACAGAAAGGGCTTTGCAAGGTCAGCATGGGCCCAGATCTGATTTTCCATCATTTTCATATAGGTAGGTTTAAATTCTCCATTTCCAATTGTGTACTGAAAGCCATGTTTCTGGAAGGAAGCAGTATTTGCTGACTTAAGTCTCAGACTGTATAGGCCAGAGAAAGGCAATATACCCAGAGACCCAGAGTTACTCAATGAATCATCACATGCCCTATCTATCTAATTATGTAATTACATTTGTTGCAGTTTGACCTGTGAAAAATGGTTGATTTGGATGATAATAAACTTAATTTGAAAATACATATAAGTATCTTGTCATTGATTCATTAAGTCTACTAATATTTATTTAACTTTGTTATATTTAAGTTCTATGGTAAGTAGTGATCATGTAAGACTCACTCAATGGTTTTTTGTTTTGCTTTGGCTTTTTTTTTTTGGTTTTTTTTTTTTTGTTTTTTTTTGTTTTTTTCAAGACAGGGTTTCTCTGTGTAGCTTTGCGCCTTTCCAGGTACTCGCTTTGGAGACCAGGCTGGCCTCGAACTCACAGAGATCCACCTGCCTCTGCCTCCCGAGTGCTGGGATTAAAGGCGTGCGCCACCACCGCCTGGCACTTTGGCTTTTTTTGAGACAGGGTTTCTCTGTGTAACAGCCCTGGAACTCCCTTTGTATACCAGGCTGGCCTCGAACTCACAGAGATCCACCTACTTCTACCTCCCGAGTGTTGGGATTAAAGGCGTGCGCCACCACACCTGGCCACTCTACGTTTTTAGATGATACTGTATTTATTCTTTGAGAATTTCACACAATGCATTTTGAACATATAACTCCCCCACAATTCTTTCTATAACTCCCCACACAGCTTTGAGATTTCCCCCTCTTCGTTGTCCTTAGGAATGGGGCCTGCCCTGGCACGTGGTTGACCTACCAAGGGTCACATAAGTGGAGAAACTGACTCTTTCTCTGCCCAGCAGCCAATAAATTCCAATAGCTCCGGGATTTCATGTCTACCTTCCACACGCCATGCTGGGGTTTTGTCTGGCTGGAACTTGAGCAAGTCTTACACATGCTGTCACAATTGTGCCAGATACTCACTCTGTTTTGACCCTTAGTATGTGAGTTCCAGTACCACTCTCTTTCCCATTTTCCTGGGGAAAGAGAGAGATGCTATAGAAACCAGTAAGGAGCTATTCAAGGTGAACTTATGGGCTCAGCAGGAGGCTCATATTGATATATTAGTGACAATGAAACAATGCTTCTATCTAGGAAGCCAACATAATCCACACTTGTTCATTGTTATGTCGATCACCTGTGTGAGGAAGTGAATGTTAAGTGAAGAAGTCACTGTGCCTCTCTCTGAAGAGATTCTGCTAGTGGTGGTGGGGAGGAGAAAACAGTGGGGATGTTTGTTCAATATCTGTGGGAAAATAGTATACATTTTCTGAAATGAGTTGCCAATCTATAGACTAGGGTGCAATTCTCATGTTTTTTGACTGTCACTTTAGATATCTCCTTGGCTGTCTAATATAACTCCCCAAAGCTCTGCATACCAAGAGTCCAATTCTTGATTCCCTCTTCCCAAATCTTATCCTTTCATAATCTTCTCTGCAAAGAACATTAATTATTCACTTAAACTGTTATGTCAGCAACCTTCCATCTGTCTCAGGTCCCAGGTTAGAAGAGATAGCCTCGGTCTACTGGCCTCCCGCCATATCCACTGCTTCTCTTCAGCTCTTCTGAATGGAGCCTTCAAGTTGTTTATATTCCTGCTATTCCCCTCCAGTTTCTCTCCCATCCAATATTCAAAGTGTTCTTTTCAAACAACACATATAGATTATACACTCCTTGTTTAAGATTTTAGTGATTTACAGAAAAAAGTTTCCAACAAAATCAAACTCCCTTAGTGTGGCCAACACACAAGAGTGTGCAGCTCCTTCCCATGCCACCACGCTCCTTTTCTGACGTCTCCTGACTCTCATGCTACAGGCTCCATACTGCCCTTGCTGCTGCTGGGTCGAGGCCTTCACTTTCACTCCAAGTCTGTAATGCTATTCTCCCAGGTCTTCGCATGGCAAACTTGTCATGTAGGCTGACATTCTCCCTGACAGCTCTAGTAGTCAGTCAGCTCTTTGCTCTGCCTTCTACCACCCCCTTTCATTTCTCCATAGTGTTTATCACTGTGTGAAATCATCTTAGCATTTATTTATTTTCTGTCTCTCTCAAATAGAGTGTGGGCTTCCTGAGAGTTTGTATTTCTCTGAGCTGTTCTTTGTCACACTCACAATTCAAAATACCAAAGGGGACACGGTGGCTCTCAGCACATACATTCTAAATAAATTCCATCATGATAATAAGTGGGGAATATAACCATGTAAATAAAGAACTCAATCATTATTTTAAAAGACTCATAAACCAAATAGCATAGCATATCTGTTTTATTAGGTTTAGGTTTAGCACATACAATTATTTTAAAAGTGTGATAATAGGGCTGGGGGTGTGGTTCAGTGATAGGCCCCGAACAAAACACAACCAAAACCAAACAAACATAGGGAGAAGAAAAAACTAATTTCAATGCTATTTTCCTTTGCTGCATTTTTAAATAATTGAATATTTAAGCAGTTTTTCTCAGCATTGTTGACCCATGAAATAGGTGATTAATATGGAAAATGTTTCATAGATTTTTTTTTCTAGTAAAGCAGTAATTTACTGACCCTCTGTTATTTACCTTTCTTTTCTGCTTAAAAGGCATAAATCATCAAGTCAGAACTCCTACACAAATCAAATGCTTTTGGAAATGTTGACTCAAATATATTTTTAAGATTATTCTTGTTTTATTTAAAGCAATACAATATTAAATACATCTTTGATATTCAATTTTGTTGTCCTTTATGTAGACTGGTGTTGCCTTTACCATACAGGCAACTAACTCAACATCAGTCAAAGGAAATAAGATCCAGTAGAACACATTTGTCAATGATTTTAAAAACTGGCAGATCCTTCCTTATTTTAGCAGAATATTTGTATAATTTATAATATTTTATAAACGAACAATATTATTAAATGACTTCATATTTAGACTATAACTCCTGTGTTACAGAACTAAAGAAAGGTGTCAGGTTCATAGGGTTGTGATGTTAAGTTACTTTATGGCAATAATCTTGTCCCATCAGGAAGTTCAGGGGCAAGAGAAAAAGAAAGCAAAAATTAAAAAAACAAGTTGACCTTCATGTTGCCCTGGGGAGAAAAAAATGTAAAAGAATAGCTGCCCAAGGTCCAAATAAATAGCGAACTCTAGAAAATAGATTAGAAAATATCCCATGAAATTTTCCTGTTTTAATTTTGATTTCCAGCTGTGGGGAATAAAAGAATCTAAGATCTAAGGATCGCGATCCTTCATTTTTTTCAGTGGTGAAGGGAAAGGAGAGTTCAGGTGTAGCCCTACAACCTTGGGAATTTGCAAACAAAGTGGACTGAGGCCAGATAGAGGGCCTCTGTGACCCAGAGGGAAGCTTGAGTGTTGTCGCAGTCCATTAGGAAATGCTGAAGAGGAACACTCTGGGAACTGGTTTTGGCAGCAACTGGACTAAGAATAGAACTTCAGGGGCAGGCATGAAAACTATTGTGGTAGACCAGATGATGAATTGTAGAAATAACAGATATGAAGGGGTTCCTATTTACTAGCAAAAGAAACTGGGCCCAGAGAGGGTGAGCCATCTGCTCCCGATCACAACGCTCACTAATGGCGTGCAGGGGATGATAGCACTCCATAGGCTTCTCTCACAGGCATGGATCCAATTACTCTGGACTCCTCTGCTGTTTTGTAATAGGAAATGAATATGCCCACCGAGCAAGAAATCATATACAATATGCCTATACTTACTTTGGGCCATTATTAAATTGAACAGAGATGTGTAAATAATGGTGAGGGTGGTAGCTGAATATTAGTTACACAATCTTCTCTGTTAGGGAGAGAAGTAAAGGCTCTACATTTTTAGAGGAAACCTATATTTAAGTGTTTTATTATAAACCCATAGAAGCACTTTATTATAGAAGAGTAAAATGGTTTCTTTTCAAAGGACTAACAGTGAGAAGAGCCTTAAAAGGCTGCACATTTCCTTTGCCTCTGAAGATGGACTAGTATGACACATGCCTGGTCAGATGCGGGCTGCTGTCGCTATTGTCTTCTTGATTGTTCCAGCAGAACTGAGGATAATAGGCAATTCTGCAAAGACTACCCATTTCTGCTCACACAGAGAGTTGTGCAGCTGGCAGTAATTCCACCTGAGAAATCTGACTGAAACTTTAGGAGGGACAGACTTTGTGTGAGCATGCCCAGAGCCACACTCATCGCTCTGGAGCCATGGGGGTTTCTATAAATCACAGGCAGCATTTTCCCATGGCAAATCACTGACCCAAACTGAGCCTTTGAATAAATCTCTGGGTTCTTGTCAGCATGACCTTGAAATTGTTGAATACCATTCAATTTTGAGTCACTGTGACTTGTAATCCCAGCACTTGGCAGCTGAGGTAGGAAGATTAAGAATTCCAGGTTAACACAGTGAGACTCCAGCTCAGAAAAAAGAGTGAGAACATTAGACATAATGGAACTCTTAATGCTTTCCCATAATGTCTAGTTGTATTTATTAATAGCTAGGAATATTATTTTGAACTTCAGATGTGAGTAAATCCAGGAGTATCTTGCCATTCTCCCAATGCTCTAGCACTGTGTCCCACCATTCCAGCTTACACACTAGCTGTGGTAAAGAATAAATGCATCCTCACTAAAATAACAAGAATCCCTGGTTCAGGAGCACATAGAGAGATGGCAATGCAGATTCAGAAGCTGGTAGAGGCTGACACTGCCATTTGTTGTTTGTTCTCATTTCTGGGATTTTTTGTTTGTTTGTTTGTTTTTGCAACAAACACACTTGTAGCTGGTATTAAACATCCTGTGTGGTCAAAGCTAGCCTTCAATTCCCGATCTTTTCACCTCTCCTCCAAGGATTATTGGCATGTGCCACTATGCCTGGCCTTGCAATTTGGTTTTCACCTTCTTCCTACTAGGGGCTCCGATGCTGCCAAACAACAGTGGTTGTAGATAAGTTCAGCATCCTGGTTCTCTCCCCCTTGTTGATGCTGAAGCAGTGGGGATGCATGAGGGCTGGAAGTATGTCTCATTATTTTGTGCTCACTGTTCATACTGTGGCCATTCTGGTCCTGAGAAAGAAGTCCAGCTTCTGAGATGCCTAGCCAGCTATTATTCTCCACATCTCTTGGGAGTCTGGGTTCTGAGCCCACAGTTTCTTTGTGTTCTGATGAACTGGGATGTTGATATACGAGATAAAATTTTTTATTTGTTAAATATGATGCCCTTTGCTAAGGGAAAAGCCTAAAATTGGTCCCAGGAGTTGCTTTCCCCCTTCAATCTTGTAGCTATAAAGAAAGCAGTAACACTCCCCACTTCCTTTTAGTCTTTCAGCAGCTTCTTCCAGGAAAACTCAGAATCAACATTCTTATTGGTGCAGAGGCATAGGATATCATCCCCAGTCTAGTTAGATGTTGTACCTGCTTGTTCTTAACAGATAACATTGGTGTATATACTTCATTGATAACATGGGGCAGTCAGAGGAGAGCACCATGACTTGTACTACCAAATGTCCCAACACTCTCGTGTTTTTTATTCTTAGCTGTTTTCCTTCAAGTTTCATTGGAGGAAACAGATAGTGCCAGTCCCACCTTATGTATCTGGTTGACATCTTCTTCTGACTTCTTAAGAATCCAGGCTCCTGGAAATCTTCTATTTTTCTCCTGGAAGCTTCTCTTTCTCTGTTTGGTTATACCCTTCCTTACTGAAATATGCATATGGTCAAATAGCAGCCATCTTTAAAATGGCTTTGCCTATTCTGGTTACCATCTCAGTTCTCCCATTTATACTGTAATATTTTCATTGTGAAACAATCAGACAGTGTGTGATGGCTCAAAACTGTAAAGCAGGCACTTGAGAATTGAATCCTGAGGACTTTGGTGAGTTTGAGACGTGAGCAACATAATAAACTGAAAGTAACCAGGGCTTCAGAGGTAGACCTTGTCAAAAAAGCAGAAGACCACCCAAAAGTCCAGGCCAGGGAGTTGGTCCAGCAGGTATAGACATTTGCTGCTTTGACCAGCTGAGTTCTGGTCTTGGAGCCCACAAACAAGCTGGGTACAGTGTTTTACAACAGTAACACTGTGGAGGAGCAACAAGTGAAGACAGGAGACTCTTCCTGGAAGTGCAGAGGCCAGGTATCCTGAAGGACAAGGCACAGCAACAGAAACAAGAGAGACCCTGCCTCAGCAAGATGAATGGGGAGACTCAATCCTGAAAGTTGACCTCCGACTTCCACAAAAGGTGTCCGCGGGGTCAAGAGGAGGAAGAACATCACAGATGGATATATTTTTCTATTTGCCACTAGCTTTTCAAGTCCTTCAATCAATCCCTTATAGCTGTTACCAAAGCATATTTTTAATTAAAAAATAATAAATTCGTTAAAATTTCTTACTGGGTGTGTGTTGCGGGGGAGGGGTATGTGCTGTGGGATGTTCTGTATGGCAAATGTGTTGCTGATTGGTCAATAAATAAAACTCTGATTGGCCATTGGCTAGGCAGGAAGTATAGGCGGGACAAGGAGGAGAATAAAGCTGGGAAGTGGAAGGCTGAGTCAGAGAGACACTGCCAGCCGCCAAGATGAGAAATAGCATGTGAAGATGCTGGTAAGCCACAAGCCATGTGGCAAGGTATAGATTAATGGAAATGGATTAATTTAAGCTGTAAGAACAGTTAGCAAGAAGCCTGCCACGGCCATACAGTTTGTAACCAGTATAAGTTTCTGTGTTTACTTGGTCGGGTCTGAGTGGCTGTGGGACTGGCAGGTAAGAGAGATTTATCCTGACTGTGGGCCAGACAGGAAAACTCCAGCTACAGGTATGGACACACTCATGCCATAACGCATGTGTGGAAGTCAGAAGCCAACCTGTGGGAGACTGTTCCTACCCTGTAGGTCTCAGGGATCAAACTTGGGTTTTCAGTCTTAGCAGCAAGCTCATATACCTGCTAAGCCATCTTGCTGGCCCCAAAACATATGAGATACAACTTGTATATAGTGAAAGGCACAGATCGTAAGTGCACAGAGGAAGTTTATTTATTTTTTCACTTTTAGTTCTAGAATTACTACTGAAACTAGCTGTCTGGACAGCTGAACTCTGGTGGCAAGTCTGGTATTTACTAATGTTTCATTACCTTCTGTGATTTCTCCTTATTTGAAAGGTGCCGGCTAAGTCTGAGTTAAAAGCACTGAACACTGGCAATAATGAAGTGCTGCCCAAACATTTTGGTTGGTCATATTTTCCCATTATTCTTAGGATCATTATGAGGAGTGGGCTTCTCTAACTTAGATGTAAGCCTGTAAGCTGTTTTCTGCACCCGCCCAGTGGTGCACTGCCGCCTTGGCTGGACGAACTACTCAGCAATCAGGAACTTACAAATCAGAATCAGCAGCTCCCCAGGGGCAGTCTCAGAAATGGGAAACACTGGCCTGAGGCTTGCTGATTCTGTGGTTCTTCTCCAAATTGCAAAAAATTAGCAATTAGCCACCTCTGGTGAATTTCTACATCTGGGATTTATGTCATGATCAATCAGAAGGAGGAATCTGGCATTGTGATTACTATAATCATGTTTAGACTGCAAACTGCCTAAGACCAGTTCAATCCATCCATCAACAAAATTGATTATTTGTCTATTATGAACTCACTCACTGTGGTTACTACATCTTCTGATGCTGCCCGCAATGGTCCTTAGCGACACTGACTTCCTCCTCTGTGTGCTATGAATATAACTCTATCATATGAAGTGTTTCACCATGTTCTTTGATAAGAGCAGTGACCGACATGGAGGAACATTGGCTTTGTTACTGTTTTCTTTAAGATATAATAATACATTCTACTCCTCAATGGCTGTATCAATTCACGATCAATTCAGTGAGTGTTGTAAGGAAAAACACACACACACATTAATATAAGAAGGAGCTTTCTGACAGTTGCAAATGTCTACCAACAAGGTGGCTGTCCCAGCCAACCAGGCATTTCCCCAAATGATGTTCAAGCAAAAGCCACACAATTATCTTACAGTAATAATATGACGGGAAGTGGGAATGCTGGTCTAGCTGCACTCTAACTCTGTTAAGAGACAGTGATTCATTTGTACTGTTGGAGTGCATGACTGGTCACCAGCTCAAGGCAAACAGGACCTGGGGAAACAAGATGTACAAATCCAAGCAACTAGTGAAATAGGCTCTTCTGAAAATGAGTGTCTTCTGAAAATGAGTGTTTTCTGAAAACACCAATAAAACACAGACTTCACTAGTGCGGAGCTTCTTTGGATGCCTCTGTGTGAACTGTAGGATACTACAGCTGTTTCTAATAGTCAGGTTTGGTTACAATTAAAATAGTCCTAGTTATTCCAATTGGGTCAGCTGATTGGCATTCTAACCAGGGAGCTTGTATCTCAGAGACAGTTCCTACAAGTGTTTCTGTGATTCCAAATGGGAGGGGTCTTGTGAAGATCATGAATCCTGATGCCAAATGGTCAGTTTGATCTTGACCCATCTATCTACTAGTCACAGCATTTCAAAAGCTCATCAGCATGCTAGTTTCTGAATATGAAAATTGGGAGAGAGTCAACACCTACATTATAGACTGCTGTGGGGACTAAATTTATTTATATTTAATATTGATTTAATATATAAAGTATAGGTATTCAACAGAACTTAATCTGAATCTCATAGGGAGGCTGTGGAAAGGAAGATGTCCCCTCACCTATCCAGTTTTAATTTTATTTTAAGAAATTAGAATTACGTGCAGAAGTCATTCACCCTAAAAGGAGGTTGAATTAGGTTTCATTCCAAACAGAAGGGACATAGACCGTGGCATATCAATGAAAAGCTGTAGAGTATTATCCACTAAGTCTAGTAACTCTGAAAGATGGAGAACACAGGAGCAGGGAGATCAATTTCAGGTGAGTCCCACAGGTGGATGAGATACAGGTGACAGCAGTAGAGAGGTTGGGAGGAAAAAAGGACGACTCCATGTTAATAAGGAGTGGAGTAAAAAGGGTGGACAAGAGGAAAAGTCTTGAAATATGGAAAGATTCAGCATTAATTAAGCTTTTTCTTTTGGCTGGATGGACCACATATACCTTCCTAACGCTTCTTTGGGCACTTTGCAAAATTGCTATCCTATATATCACTAAGGATCTGTTTAAACCAGTGGTTCTAAACCTGTGGGTTGAGATCCCTGGGGGTCAAACAACCCTTTTACAGGGGTCACCTAAGACCATCAAAAGCACAGCTGTTTACATTGTTACGATTCATAAGTAGCAAAATTACAGTTATGAAGCAGCAACAGAAATAATTTTATGGTTGGGTCACCACAACATGAGGAACTGTTGCAGCATTAGGAAGGTTAGGAACCATTTGATAAGCACACAGCCTGTCACCTTATTTCCCTTCCTCCCTTCTCTGACTTCCTGCAGTATTTGAAGTCTCTGACCTGTCTTCTCTCTTAGAAGATGTTATAGCTCTTTAGAGGCTAGAGACCTAGTCCGGCAAAAAGAAGAAATGTTGGTGTCAGAGACTAAGATCACTGGACGGATGCCAGCATGCCAAAGGCTGAGAACTGCCGTGGAAGCACAGAGAAGAGGGGCAGTCAGAGGCACAGAAAGGGGCAGTTAAGAAAGTGGTGATCTGAGACAGAAGGTGACTGGGGGACTCAGAAGGAGAAGCCAAAGGGCGTGGCAGGCTTCCATTCACATGTTGCAGGAAGGAAACAAATACTGACATTGTGTTTGTATTCATCACCTTGGTGCCATGATAAAAGGTGTGTCTAGATGAGGTTTGCGAGGAACCTGAAGGACAGCACACACTGTGAGAGGCAACAGAGCAGAGAACGCATCCGACATGCCTCCCGACTTACTGACTTCATCCGCCTAAAAAATATTAATGATTCACCACAATAACGATGTCTCTTGTCTTCCCGAATTTTCTTTTTGATCTCTTCCTGTAGTTCTTTGCCCCTGCAGCTGAATCACAAAATGATAGAAACTGTGTCTTTCTTGTCAAAGCATCCGCCCTGTTGCCATGGGACTCCCTGCAGTTTTCCATTGTGAACATTATTATGAAGATATGCACACAAGAAGATCAGATAAAAGATCTCATTAAAATTAATGTGTAATTATTAAAAAAATACTTTAAAAAAAACAGTGGGGAGTATTTGTATTTCAAGTATTTGGAAGAAAAACATAATTAGCCTAATCTGTGCTGATTCCTTCTGTAGGATTTGGATGTCTCATATTGATAACCTTTCTTTGATTTTGAAGAGAATGCTAATGAGAATAATGGTGGACTCTTTTGTCCATTAGATACATTCCGAGTGGCTAGACTCCAGAGATACAGGGTGACTAGGAGTATCTCTTCCCTCATGGGGCATATTCTACATATTTCGCAAAGGTGAAGTAGCAAAAAATTCTCTCCTTCTTAAGTAAGTTCTAAACTCTCCTGTCTCCATTTCTTCATCTGTAAAATGGGATTGTTGTGAAGATAGAACACTGGGCAACCAGCTGAAGCCTCACGACTGTTTCAAGGACAAAGGGTGATGCCTGTGAAGTCTTAGGACTAATCACCATGGGTTGGATGACCTATGCTTATTGAATTTTATGTTGTTTCCACTTAGCTGTGTGTAAAGGAGCCATGGCCATATCTGACTAATAAACTGTTTACTATTTTCTACCTCCAGGAACCTGATGATTAATCATTTATTTGACTTGGTGGATATCGGAGGTTTTCAAACTCCTTGAAAAATAATTGTACCTTAAAACTAGCCTACAGACTCACGGGTTTCTGTCAGGGTTTATTTTTTTCATACATTGTTGGCTTTGGTTAGTTCACCCAGACCCATTCTCCCCCTTGTTCTCCCATTGTAACTGTTTGGCTGGTGTCTGGGCCTTCCATTCTAGTTCATCGATCTGTGAGTTCCTCTTGTGCCAGCACCATGCTGTTTTTAATAATATAAAATTGGCTCTGTAGTATAACTTGAAATACTGTTTTTAATAATGTTTTCATTCTTTGAGAATTTCATAAAATGTGGTTTGATCATCTTCATTCCCCCTTCCCAGGTCTTTCAAGGTCCTCCTCTGCCTCTTTTAAAATGTGACATTGGCAGTTTGTTTATGTTATCCCTCCCTTCATCATGATTGACCAACGGGTGTGCATTCTTCTACATCTCAGCACATAGGACTACAGAAACACACATGATAACACTTCTTAAAACACACTGTTTTGGGTTGGAGAGATGGCTGAATAGATAAAACACTTGCCACTCAAACCTGATGATGTAAGTTCAATCCCCGGAGTCTATGTAAAGGTAAAAGGAGAGAACTAATTTCACAAAGTTGTCTCAAGATTTCCATGTGTTCTTCATGTCATATGCACATCTATACACATACATCATACATACCTGCATACATACACACTAATACTATCAAATTAATACATAAAAATAAACTCATCATTTGACCAATCTGGAATTAATTATATGTGCCTCTCTGTGTGTTGCTTTTATAAGTCCACAGTATATTGCGGAAATTCCTTCAGGTTAAGTGGCACAAAGGGACTAATCCTGATAAAATGCTACTTACCATTTCCTGCTGTGCATAAAGTATATTCTAGTCATTCATTCTTCCACTTACGACTGCTGCTTCTGCTTGTAGCTTTTGCGTGTACGCACACATTTTCTAGGCACATGTCTCTACACCTGAGACTTTTTGTCTTAGGGGAAAATAGTTAGAAGGGAGATATACTATTCCACTGGGTCTTTGGAATGAGGAGAGGTAATTCACCTAAATTCATTCTTCCTGTGAAAAGGTCAAGTGAGCAGTGGACAGTCTCTGTCCTGCTCTGAACATTATACAAGATCTAAAAATGCAGGTTGGTCAAAGACAGAGTGAGTGAGGGAACAAATGGATGCACAACTCCATTCTGCTGTTGTCCTTTTACTTGATTCTGGCAGGATGACAGAGCAGGCCACCTGGTCCGTTTGTTGGACACGTCCTATTCTAGTTACATGTTCAATTCAGTGCCTGTTCACTAATCACCTGCCTTCTCTTGCTCATGCTTGTTTGTGATGCTCCTGACTTTCCTGATTCCCCAGCAGCTCGGGGTTTTGAGCTTTTCCAAATACGGCATCTTCAGCTACGCTGTTCTCTCCACAGGTTCCTGTTGTACCATTTCAGTGTTGCCACTGATAATACATTTTCCCAACAGTTCTTTTACTTCTGTTTTGTTCTGCCCCTGTTCCCATACTCACTTTTCCAGACAGCTACCAGAAGTCGGCAGTTATCCCTGGCTGCTTTTCATAGTTTCATGTAGCTAGAGTTTTCTTGCCTGGCCCACAGTCAGGACAATTCTCTGTCACTCGCCAGTCCCACAGCCACTCAGACCCAACCAAATAAACACAGAGACTTATATTGCTTACAAACTGTATGGCCGTGGCAGGCTTCTTGCTAACTGTTCTTATAGCTTAAATTAATCCATTTCCGTAAATCTATACCTTGCCACGTGGCTCATGGCTTACCGGCGTCTTCACATGCTACTTGTCATGGCGGCGACTGGCAGTGTCTCTCTTCTGCCTTCCTGTTCTCTCAATTCTCCTCTCTGTTAGTCCTGCCTATACTTCTGGCCTGGCTACTGGCCAATCAGTGATTTATTTATTGACCAATCAGCAACACATTTGACATACAGACCATCCCACAGCAGTTTCATTTCAGGAGTTCACATTTTAGGGCAATCAAGAAACACATCTCAAACTCAAAGATAGACACTACCTAAAAATAAAAGGCTGGGAAAAGACTTTCCAATCAAATGGTCTTAAGAAACAAGCGGGTGTAGCCATCCTGATATCCAGCAAAATAGATTTCAAACTAAAATCAATCAAAAGAGATCAAGAAGGGCATTACATACTCATCACAGGAAAGATCCACCAAGATGAAGTCTCAATTTTGAACATTTATGCCCCAAACACAAGGGCACCCACATATGTAAAAGAAACATTACTAAAGCTTAAATTACATATAAAACCCCACACATTAATAGTGGGAGACCTCAACACCCCACTTTCACCACTGGACAGATCTCCCAAATCGAAACTTAACAGAGAAATAAAGGACTTAACTGATGTCATGACTCAAATGGACTTAATCGATATCTACAGAACATTCCATCCTAACAAAAAAGAATATACCTTCTTCTCAGCACCCCATGGAACCTTCTCTAAAATCGACCATATACTTGGCCACAAAACAAATCTAAACAGATACAAAACAATTGGAATAACCTCCTGTGTTCTATCAGACCACCATGGTCTAAAGTTGGATTTCAACAACAAAAACTACAGAAAACTTACAATCTCATGGAAACTGAATAATACCCAACTGAATCACCAATGGGTTAAGGAAGAAATAAAGAAAGAAATTAAAGACCTCCTAGAGATCAACGACAATGAAGACACCACATATCCAAACCTAGGGACACTATGAAAGCAGTACTAAGAGGGAAATTCATAGCACTAAATGCCCACATAAATAAGTTGGAGAAATCTCACACTAGTGACTTAACAGCACACCTGAAAGCTCTAGAACAAGAAGAAGCAAAGTCTCCCAGGAAAAATAGACGCCAGGAAATTATCAAAGTGAGAACTGAAATCAATAAAATAGAAACAAAGAGAACAATACAAAAAATTAATGAAACGAAGAGTTGGTTCTTGGAGAAAATCAACAAGATAGACAAGCTCTTATCCAAACTAACCAAAAGACAGAGAGAGAGCATCCAAATCAACAAAATTCCTTCACTTTCTAATGCCTAATGATCACCTGGTGTGCTAACTGAGAACGTCATGTGTTTAATCATCCGGGGGCTCTCTGACACAGAAGCATCAGTATGTTATGGCTCAAAAGTGTATTGGTTAATGTGCTTTTCTGTATTCTATACTTCCTGTGAACAATATATTTTTCTTGGTAAATTTGTCAGTGCATTATTTGAACTGATGAATTGCTTGAATTGACATAGGAACAACAGTATACAAACCTATCATGATACTAAAAGCATTTCCTCAGGTGTGCTTAGGGGTAATTACTTCAGGGAAAGATGAGACCATTAACTGCCCAAAACTCCAGAGAGGAAGTTCTTGCTCCATCTGTTCTTGAGTAGCCCTCAAGCACCCCTCAGTACATCCTTACACCACAGCTCTCTTTTCTAAACCTGGGACTGAGAGCTCTTAGGAGGGATAAGAGAAACAGTTTAATAAGCAAGCCAGTGAGTCTCCTTCATTGTGCTGAGAGGTGAAAAAAGAAGACAGAGACAAGATGAAGAAGGCAAGTCTTGTCTGGACTCAGCTTGGGTGCTTACTGAATGATAGCAGTTTGCATTTCTCTTTTATTAGTTGTGTTTTTTGGCAAAATGCATGCACTATTACTATTTTCACATGGAAATGGGGGCTCTAACACATAGAGTAGGTCTCGCTGGAACTTGGTGAATGACAGAGGTGGACTAGAACGCAGATCTCTTTGTCTCCAAAGTTCATTTTACCAGTGTCCCTCTGCAAAAGATGACATTATTCTGACTTTATTCAGGGTGTTTTCTGACTGATAAGTCTTGGAAACCTTTGAAGTGTCAGGCAACAGCCCTTTGTATCTATGACCCATTATCTGAGTTTATCTCTTTCCTCTTTATCTCTAGTATTCAATTGGCCAGTGCGGACTCAGCTTAAGGCCTCAGTTGCTCTGAAATTTTTTCCCCTCATTTTTCTCCAATCCTGGTAATTGAACCCAGGACTTCATTCAAGCATCCTGTAATGCTCCAGATAATCTAGATAATTCTTTTTCTGCTTCCTGTTCTGGCCCTGTCCTTCCTGGATTTCCCTGTGTGTAGTCTCTTATTCACTCTTCCTCTGAGCCAGGCTCTTGGCCTTACATTTATCTCAACAATGTATTTGACAACTGGGCTCCCTACAGCTTCTGTTGGTCTACATGTGGGACAGAGGAGGATGGAAGTAGGTCACTTCTGGAAAGTCAACCCAAGAGGCACCTGACCTACTCTAGCAGCTTGGTTTCTTATAGAGAGAGAAAGACTTTCCTCCTATGAACTTTAGGCAAATAGTTCTAGACTCTCACTCCAGAATTATTTGGTATCTTTTTCATTGGAAGAGATACCTACTCTAAGATTCCCATAACTACAAGGTTTGATGATTCTTGATTCTTCTATTATATACTGGTTATTTTAAAGTACTTTAGTGTGAACAGAGTGAAGTATAGGTGGGAAGATATTCATTCCACCTCCTATAAAGAATTAACATTAGAAATAATCTAATGAGGTTTCTACATTGGGGCTTTTCCTGGGCATTTAAACATCCAAATCGTGGATCTACATTCCAGCCACAGCTACAATACATGCTTTAAATATTGTTTCTAGATCCATACTATGGGTTCTTTAAATGCACAAGGATTGTGAGGACGAACTTCATTGTGGAAAGGTACCCAGTCTAGTGATCAGAGTGTAGAGACATCTTACAGGTTCAAAGTTGCACTGAGGACTTTGCCATTTCATCCTGCCTGATGAGACTATTATCAGAATGTCACTGCACAAATTCTGGAACTGTTCTTATAAGTAATGTCTAACTTTGCTTCATAATGGGAGATGGACCCTGCTCAACTGGGAGGTATACTTGAGTATTTGCTTTGTGTCTGTACACCCGTGGATCTTCATCTCACTCATTAATGGTGTGACTTAGAGAAACTTACCCAGCATTGCCAAATCTCAGTTTCTTCATGTAAAACACTGGAATGGGGCTGCAGGGAAGGTTCAGTAGTTAGGAAGACCAACTGTTCTTCTAGAGGATCCAGGTTTGATTCCCAGGTTTGTGCCCACAAGGGAATTGTCTATAATTTCAGTTCTAGGGGACCTGATGTTCTCTTCTGGCCTTGACGGGCACAAGACATGCAAATGATACACAGTCATATGTGCAGACAAAACACCCACACACAGAATATAAAAATTAAAAATTTGAAAATTGGGCTATTAAAGCCTATCTAATAGAGTTTGGTAAGGATTAAATATGATTGTGTGTGTTGGTATTTTAGCTTGAGTGCATGCTCAAGAGAATTCCTTTCCTTTTCCTTTTCAGAGTTTTGGGCTGTACGTTCCAAGGAATCTCACCACGCTGAAACCTTTCATCAGTTCTTGTAGATACGAACTCTAGCTTTCTTCTCAGTGTCCTCAGCAATGGCATGATACAAAGGCTTCTATGCTAATATCAGAACACAACAAAACTAATAAATGTCTGAAACAATCTTGAATTCCTATGAATCTGCCTCTCAAAAGCATCATTCCTACCTCTACATCATACAATGCACCAGAAGTGCTCACAGCAGAGTGGACCACATAGCATGTAGTGCCGTGGAAGGCTTATCACAGAAGTTAGTCAGTCAGGAGTTCTTTTTGTACTTCTCATGTGTTGTTGGTTCTTTGTGTTCCGCTGCGTTGCCTGTGATTTTATCGGTTTTGAGAGTTGGATATTAATTTTCCAGTTACTTCCTTGAGTGAAATCGACTGCACCCACTCACTTGGAAATCTAGACAAAGTCTTCCACTTCTTTGCCAGTGGTCAGGAAACTTCAAACTATTCGTGTATTCTCTCTGCTGTTTAATGGAACACATAGTTACCGTCTCGGGCTTGATGGCTTTAAACACTCCCAGTACAGAACTTGTCTTTTAGATTACCAAATGTGCCAGTCTGCTTGAGATGTTCTCCCTTACCCTTTCTGCACATTGTGTTTAATTGAATTTACTTAGGTGAAAAGCACAGGGACTCCATGACTAGTGAAAAATGTTAAACGTTATGATGTCTTTTGTGTGGGCACGTATTGTTATGATGGATGCTAATATTGAAAGTCTTACTCTGGAAGAAAAATGTGCATCCTGGGGAACCAGACTTTTAGGATGAGAAAATACAGCTAGCAGATGGATAGCTCATGCGTAGATGTGATGACAAAGTTGCTACCTCCGTCCTGAACCGGTACCAGTCCCTGCTCAGGAAGAACCAGTAACTGGGGTCCCAGGTAAAGGAAAAAGTGACATTGGGTAGTTATTTTAGTTGGGTCCTTGGAGAGCAGTGACAGAGACAGACAAGGGCTGTTTTCTAATGACAGAGCACTGCAACCAGGCCTGGCATGTCCACTGAGCAAAAGTCTCTTCTAATGAGCAACTACTGCTCTGAAGTTGGGTGGCCTGGGCTTGATCAGACCTGCACTGTGTTAGTGCCTGGATCCTAAGGCCTTGGCACTGGAGGCTATGTGTTAGAAGCATGCTTCAACCCCACATTCTTTTCTTTTTTGTGTGTGTTTGTGTATAAGGTGGCATGCTACCAAATTCTAGTCTTACTGGGAAAATTAAAACCAACTTCAACATAAGCCACTGCAAAAGTGGTTAATGAATTATAACGTGGCCCTGTAATTAAAAAAAAAAAAACTTTAAAATAACACCAGGGGCATAATTTGATAAAAGGCAAAGTAAAACAATCGGTAGATAATATACAAATATGCAATTTTGGTTACATACTACAGTTTGTCAGACTCAGCGGCTGACATGGAAGGGTTAACATCATTAATATCTCCCCGCTTGCATGCTGTAGTATTTTCATTTTTCTTCTTTATAATTCCAGAAAGTCTTATTGTGATGAAGATGTGAATGAAGATGGCACATTTCTGCAGCCAACATGGTAGAGTCTCTTCCTAAAATTAGGATCAATGTTAGTCCCCAGAGATGATGTGACACTGACCACTTAATCAGTACTTGAACTAAGGGGAGGAGCCAGTCTCAGAATCAGTTGCTCCAGTTCATAGTTGTACTAGAAATACCATGTCACCTCCCATGGTCCTGGAGCTTTATTACCTCACACTGATAACAGGAAAAATTAACCCTAAGCAGACATAGGGCAGAGGCACCAGAAAACTGTTAATTTGCCCAGTGTTTAAGCAGAGGTTCTCAACCTGTAGGTTGAGACCATGGGAAAACACATATTCCTGGTGGTCTTAGGACCGGAGATACCTCTCAGTAGCAAAATTACAGTTATGAAGTATCAACAAAGATAAATTTATGGTTAGGGGTTCCCAAGAGCATAGGAAATGTGTGTTTTCTGATGGTCATGACCCACAGGTTAAGAACAGCCAGTTTAGAGGAAGTAAGGTGTGAACACTCCTTAGTTGAGAGGGTTTCTGATCAGTTGGTATGCTTTTTCTGACAAGGGTTAGACATTTAGTACATCTCTGCTTGGGCATGGGGGCTACATGGCCAACATTTCTGCACAGCTTCAGCGCTCCATTTAGGAGTCTATGATTTCCTGAGGACAGCAATGTGTTTGAACTTTGCCCACAGACTCTGGAACAGTGCTAAATAAAAGGAATAGGAGCCTTTGGTTGGTAGCCAAATGTTTTTCAGGCATTGCTTGGAACTTTACAAGCATTTTAGTGCGTTACATTACCTTCATTTTATGGAAGATGAAACTGATCTTGGAGAGATAAAGTGACTGGCTGAAGCTGTAGATTAGAGTACACATCGTGCTTGTCTGTTCTGGTTTTCCAGTTATTTATGAGTCTTGTATTACTCACCACCTATAGTTCATGGTGAACACAAATGGAGGAGGAGAACCGGGTGATTTACTGCCTCACTCACCCACGGCCGTGCCATAGAGATGGAAATGAGGTGGGCATGGGATTGCCCCTTGATGCAATCCGTTTCACTGTTGCTCTTGGCTACTGGCACCTAATGACTCTTTAAATAAGACTAGATGCTAGCACTGTTTCTACAATACTCTATTTTCCTGCAAAATGTGCCCAAAGTCCTAAGAGTAAAGACTCCCTCTGTAGGAAGATCATCTAAGGTCCCTTTCCCTTTCGTACTGCATGAGCTTGGAAGTTAGGTTCTGCTTGTTGAGTGGCTTTCCTGGCACCGCCAGATCGCCCATGACTGCACTTGAACATCTGCTCTGTGTTTGTGAGGTGCCCACTGATGACAGGCACAGTGAAGGGCCTTCTGGGACTTACATAACAGTCTGAAAAGTACGCTCTAGATGGAGTCTCTAAATGCAGAGAAAACAACATTGTGCCACTGGAAATAGTAAATTTATTTTGAAAATCAAAACACAGAATTAGGGTATTTTAAAGATGTTTATTCCAGTATTTGCCACCTGATAGGTATTATTTTAAAAGGTTTTTTTTTTTTTTAGAAAACAGGAAAATGCATCTACTATAATTTCTAAATTATTAGTAATGTTAAAAGCCAGTGGCCTTTCAATACCCACATCCTCTTACTTTGTAATGCTCTCTCAAATAGGGACTGTGTTAGTCCCTGTGGCCACAGTGTCCATCAGCTAACCTTATTAATGGCATAGAGAGAAAAACATTTCACCGTTAGAGGACATGGAGGACATAAACCAGAGATGATTCCAAACACCCTGTCCTGTCTCTGCTCCACCTGTGTCTTGGAGGTTAGAGATCACAGTGTGAGCACAGGTTAGACATGTTGACCCATGGACCCAGTGCTTAGTTTCTTGCTTCAGGAAGGGTTGGTAACATACTATGGAAGATTGGAGAACTCTGTTGTGAAAAATAATAAGAGATAATCTATGCATTAAATATACTTTTATCTAGATAATGAAGTTTCTCCCTCCTAATCATTTTTAAGTGAATCTTTGAAAAGGCATACAGCCATAGTTTTCTCCTTTCTGTTTTATTTTTTTATTGAAATTGAAATATCTTTCTTTGTATATCTGGCTGCCTCTCATCACAGTCCCACCTGATGGAGCATTGTTTGCATGGCTAAAATCTGTCCCTCAGTAGTCACCCCCACAGCTGCTGAGAAGTACCAACAGAAGGCTGTCAATAGAGTCCTTCTCCAAGAATTGCAGTTGGCTGAAGAGAGCAGCCTGGACTCAAGTCTTCACCCCCTTGGCCAGCCTGTCAACATGGAATTAAAGGTCTGACTTTTTGCAATCATCCATAGTCAGCCCTAGAGACCTCCAAGTCACAGAGTTCCCATTGGGTCAGCAGAGGTTTTGAGTGATGCCTGCAGTCCATGCACCCCTCTGCCTGGAGTCCATCCACCCCTCTGCCTGCAGTCCATCCACCCCTCTGCCCAGCCCTTCCCCTGCAGCAACTGTTCATCCCAGGGGCCCTTTCCAATAAGCCTACTGCACACGTTAGAGAGCCTTAACTGTGACATTAACACAGTAAAGTCATTTGGGATACATATAACAGTAGTGTATGAAGATCCCAGGTGGACGAAGTAAGTTTCAGCACTGATAACAGAACTGATTAGCCATATGAACACATTTGTTTGTCTGAAGGAGGATGGAGGAAACATGCAAGAGAAATGACAGCCAATAGAGACATGACGCTCCTATTTTTTCCCCCGCTTTGCTGAAATGCAGCCTATAAAGCCTATATGCATTTAAGATATATGTTGAGATGTATTGATAGAAATGTCTGCTGTGAAAGGATTGCTAGTATTAAGCTAATTGACACTCATCCCTTCACAGTTAACATTTTATTATTTTACTTTACTCACCTTTGTATGTATGCATTATGTAATCTGTGTGTAAAGTGTGTGCTTGTGCGTGTGCAGAGGCCAGAGGAGCATGTTGCGGGGGTGGGGTGGGGGGGGTCTGCTCTATCATTATCTACCTTGTTTCCTTGTGTCAGGGTCTCTCTCTGCATTGGGAGACAAACTGGCCAGCAAGACCCAGGCATCTTCCTGTCTCTGTCCACTACAGAGCTGAGGCTACCGGAATATATGTGGCCATGTCTACATTTTCACTTGGGTTCTGGGAATTCAAACTCAGATCCTCACGCTAGTGCATCAAGCACTCTTAGTTGTTGACCATCTCCCCAGCTCCATAGATTATTTCTTTACAATTTTAAAAATTGTTTTATGGGTACGGATGTTTTGCCCATGTGTTTGTCTGTGCATCGTTTGTTGAGTCTGTTGTTCATGGAGGCCAGAAGAGGGCTTCAGGCCCCTTGGGACAAGAGTTATAAATAGTTCTGAGCCACCATTCAGGTGCTTGGAATGGAACAAGGGTCCTCTGCAAGATCAACCAATGCTCTGAACTGCTGCGCCACCTCTCCTGCCCCCATAGGCGTCTCTCAACTCTGCCGATCAAGTCTTATGCTCTGATGTTGCTTTTCGTTCTGCACTGTCCTCTTACCATCTATCCATTCTTGCTCTTATTGCTCATGCTTTGTGGGTCATATAAAAAAAATCATTATCCAAAACAATGGGAGAAAGATGCTCTAGCCTGGGATAGGGCTCTTTCAATGAAATTCCTGTCCCCCAAACATGTGGGTCTGAGTTGGGATCTCCAGCAGCCATGGAAAAGGCAGGCACGGCAGCACAGTGCTGAAGAGGTGTAGATAAGAAGATCCCTTGGCCTTCCTTTCTGGCCAGCTGGTCTAGCCAAATTGGTGAGAAAGAAAAAAAGAAAAGATTTCCGCTGTTCCCCACAACCCAGGAGTTTTATAGTTTCAGCCTTTACATTTAAAGTTTTAGTCACTTTTGAGTTTATATTTACATAAAATGAAAGGAAAATGCCCAGTTCCATTTTTATGCATGTAGGTATCCAGTTCCCAACACAACTTCAACTTTGTATTTAAAATTTTATTTTCCTTATTTTTTAAAATAGGGTCTTGCTATGGAGCCCCAGTTAGCCATGAATATGTGATCCTCCTGTTTCAGCCAGTCGAGCATTATAATTACAGCATACACCACTATACTTGGAGCCCAACTACACTTAGAAAGGGACTCTTTTTTCCAATGAGCATTGGCAATTTTATTAAAAGCAAATTAAGTATGTAGATTTATAACCGAGTTCTTTTTTTCTCTTCTATTGGTTTATGTGTCCATTTTTATGACAATTCTATGCTAATTTTTTTGCTATAGCATTGTAATAGATTTTTAAAATCACATGATGCCTCTAGTTTAATCTTTTTTTCTCAATATTATTTTGGGTATCTGGGATCCATAAAGGTTCCATATTAGTTTTAGGATTTTTTTTCTATTTCTGTGAAAATGCTATTGAATTCTGATAAGAATTGCAATGAATCAGTAGGCCACAACTTTGCTGGCATAGGCATTAAGTTATATTAATTCTTCTAGTCTATGCACATGGAATATCATTTTTGTTTCTTTGTGTCTTTATCTGTTTCAGAATACAGATCTTTTACATCCTCAATTATATTTATTCCCTATGAAAGAAAGAATTCTCTAGGATCATTAGTTTGAATTTTTTGTCAGGTACTTTGTAGATCTTTGTTTTGGTGTCATTTTTTTTTTTTTGATACTTTGTTTTGTCTCTTTAGGAGTATCATGAAATTTAAATTATGTCTGAATAATTTCTTGATCATGGAGTTTAAATTATGTTTCAATAATTCCTTGATTGTTCATGATCCTTGTGGTCTTTCCCTGATGTCTCTGTTTCATCATTTGAAGAAGTAGGTACCTTCCACCTTTACAACTGGCTTCACTTTACAACTGTCTAACCAGAGAGTCTGGGGGGACTATATGGTGAAGCACATGAGCAGGCTTGTAGCTAGAGTCTTAAAGTGGATTAGTCTGGTACCTGGGCCAGTGAGTTCATTGTTTGCCCATGTCCAGTTTCAATGATATTGTAGTAGATTCTGAGTCTGAAGGTATTTGATTTACACTAAGTACACTGTGTTTGATGTGTGGATTTGATGAATTTAGTCAGGATCCTATGTCTATGGGATCTATCTATGGGATCCTTGGTCTGGGAGAATGTGCCTTGAATGTGGGTTTATGGATAAGCTTGGTGTTGGCATGACCTGGTCCATGTCCTGATACAAGAATAGTTCTATAGTGTGTATTCTAGGGACTGGCCTACAGGCTGCAACCAACTTGGAGTCTGGAGCTATAGTGGCTACTTGATGCTATGGAGGACCAGGAGCCTGGGGCGATGGAGCCTCACCTGACCCCTAGGGTTGTTTGTAATGGTGCTAGTGTCTGTATTGAGGTCAGTTGTACAATTTCTTTTCCTCTCAGCTCACAAAGGGGTTCTTTCTCTGCCCTGAGAAGTGACTGGTAATGTGAAACATCCCCCCTAGCTTTTTAGTGTATCGGCTTCTATTTCTGTGTTTCCTTGGGTGCCTAGTCTCTCTCCTGGACTCCATATTTCAGAAGGTATTTCCACCATGGATAGTTGTTTATGTTGATGTTAGTGTGGAAATGGGCACCGAGTACTCCATCTTGTCACCTTGCTGATGTCACTCTGTAAACACAACTGCTTTTATAAAATTATACCATTGGCCCACTGGTACCAAAATGTGAGTGAGCCATGTGCTGTGACTAGACCAGGCTCCATACTTGAAAGCCTCTCTCCATCTTGCTGTTGTTACAGCTAGCCACATGGCACTTGCCGAAACTGGTCAAGTTGCCCAGGGTGGAGGAAGGACTCTGTAGCAGAGTGTAGTTCCTCATCTTAGAATTCTGTGTTCAGAAAGCATACCACCTGCCTTTCCAAGAAGAAAAACATTAAAATTTTCACCCTTAATAGTGACATGCTATTGGATCATGGAGAAAGAAGGAAAAGTAGAAATATTTTTTTCCATTTTACTTTGTGTTTCTAATAGGAAAAAGACAACTTAGTTAAGGCTTTTTAGCTCTTTCCACAAATGAATTTCCATTTTTATGTAAATTATATTTATAGAAGAGGGCTTATTTTCCAAATTTTTTTGGAGTCTGAATTTTGATTTGCTTTATATGCAGCCCATGCAGAAGGAATAAAAAGGAGAGTTTACAAATTGAAGGTGTTGGTCTCTTCTGTTATTGGTTATAAGAACAGTGGAGATGCCCAACACTAACACATGCAGGGTAGACAGTACATGTGCTGGCACAGGAAAGGACTGGAAAGAAACAGGAAGTTTAAATTATATCCAAATAAAGCTGTTTATTTTTGTCACATTCGTTCTTTATGCATTTAAACTACTAGGAATTTGTTTCCTGATGACGTGGAATAAATTGATTTTAAACACTTGTCTCTGTTTGCTCTCATTGGACGTTATATTTTTCCTCAAGAGTGCTCATAGTATAATGTATGAAATGAGTTTCTGTGTTGGAATCAAGGAAGATTAGATTTTTAATGTTATTCAGTAATCACAGCCCTTTTTCCTTTATTAAGAAAAAATACTTTCACAAAGGTCTTTTTTATTCTCTTCACTTTTCTGAGCAATATATCAGGCAGGTTTGACCTTTTCACTGTGGAATTGGATGGTAAGACACAAACAGTGCTCCTAGCATAGCCGTATTATGAAACCTTCCTGCCTTACTCTTCAGTGCTTCTATTTCTGTGTTTGCTCAGGTATCTAGTCCCTTTCCTGGACTCCTTAATTGTGAAGGTGTTTCCATGCATGGACGACAGTTGTCCATGTTGATTGTAGTATGGAGATGAGCACTGAGTACTCCATTCTTCCATCTGACTGATGTCACTCTATGAACCCAACCGCTTTTACAGAGTTATAACATTGGGATGCTGGTGTAAAATCTGAGTGAGCCATGTGCTGTGACTGGACCAGGCTCCCTTGTACCTGAAAACCGCTCTCCCTCTCCCTCCTGCTGTTATTACAGGTAGCCCCACAGCACTTGCTGAAACTGTCCAAGCTGTCTTCATATGAGGTGGTAATGAGATGAGCAAGGGAAAAACAGGAAAAGCAGCAATATTTGACTGCTATGATGCTCAGAATGTATAGCAGAACTGGGGATGGTTTGAAACTTGGCCTTGTTTCCTATGTATGTGTTGTTCTGTGTATCTCTCTCTAAGATTTCCAACAACGTTGTTCAAAAGGATATATTTAACCTGGGTTATGGTAATTATAAACTGACTTCATCAGTCAGGAAGACCAAGCATGGAGCCTACTTGGAATTGTAATGTGAGCTGTGAGTCCCAATCACTGCAGATTTAAACTACATTGCCAAGGATGTCAGGGTGATCTAGCTGCAACATCTGTCACTCCATTGATCTCCAGGGTTGATTCTGCTGATCTGGCTGGCTACGCCAGTGGCCCCTTCCTTCCTCACCACTCAATGTACTTAGCTCCCATAGCTGTGTGCTTGGGTGAAGAGGACAAACTTCCCCAAATAAAGGTGGACCATCCTTCTGTCAAGGGTATGTGAGTGACTGTGCTACCCTGCTAGAACCTCCAAACAAGCTACATTGCCAAGGGAAGTTAAAACAAAACAAAACAAAACAAACAAACAAAAAAAAAACAAGCAAGCAACAGAAACCCATGCAATCGTGAAAATTACTGCTACGGTCTGTGAATAACATTGACTCCAGTTCCTCTCCTGCCAAGTGGAAGAGTAGGAAGGAAGGTACTGATGAAGCAATGAAGAGCATCTCTAAAAGTATCAAGAGTAAGGGAAGACGGCTACAGAAGTAAGGAGCTCTGAGGACCAGTGAAGGCTCTACCCTGTACTTCTAATTACTAGGAGAAATTCATGCAGACTCACTCATCCTGGAAGCAAGTCCCTTGCTTCTCTATACCTGCTTGTTAGTTTACTTACCCCAGAGATTCCCAGATGGATTTCAATTCTCTCCTCTGAGTGCCCCCTCTTGCAAACTCTGGAGAGGAATAACAGTAAGAGATTACACTTGTTCAAAGGATTATTGAACAAATGCTGGGATATCATGGTGCACTTCTTTCCTAGCTCTTGTGCTTTCTATGTGAGTCAATGGGCACGGAATCTCTTCCCAGTGCCAGCTTGAAGTGCTGCCAGTTCTCCATTTTTGCCTTTTTTAAAATCAAACGCAAGTCAGTTTGTTGTGCCACATAAACCTGGGAAACTTAAGTGGTGGCCTGAGTTGACTCTAACCTTGAGATTGAATAATATATGCCCTTTCCCACTTTCCTGTATTTCCAATGTCCCTGACCTTATGGAATATGGTTATTCTTTTCCCTGGAGAGTTAAAATTCAAGATAGATGTTGGATTGAAAATAAGAAACCTCACAAGTTTCTAATGAAATAAAAACAAACAAACAAATTAACTAACCAAAAAAAATGAAACTTCCTTATGGCCAAGCCCAGATTCCTAGGTTTCTAAAATGGATTTAGGTGTAAATGTCAGCTAGATAATACATGCCTCATCTATGTGTATCCTCTGCAGAGAGGAAACAGGGGAAGGGGGACAGGCTGTGTTTACTACAGCTATGAGAAGTGATTCCAACATATCATTTTACCTGAGCTTTAACTAACTTATAAACTGATTGTAAAACACGGTTTTGTTGTGAGGATTATTAGACTCAAAGATATAACTTGGATTGGGGATGTAGCTCAGTTGGTAAGAATGGTGGTCTAGCATGTATAAAGCCCAGGGATCTGGTCCCCAGCACTTCATGAACCAGGTATGGTACACCTGCCTGCAATCCCAGCAAGCAGGAAATAGTGGCAGGGGAATCAGAAGTTCAAGGTTATCTCAGTGGCATGAGACTCAAAACAAACAGATAAGAAAATAAGAAGTGCGGTACAGACTAGGGGTGTTCTGTGGGAGCACACTTGCCTAGCATGGGTGAGGTAGTGGCTTGATCTCTAACACAGGAAAAGCTAAGCAAAATATATAGTATTGGTAGACACACAACAAATGCCACATTTACAGTGGCTGTTTAAGCCACAAATTGTTGCGGGGAGCAAGGTTGGAGTAGTGGCTTTGTGGTCAAGAGCGCTTACTGCTATTGTAGAGGACCCAAGTTTGATTCCCAGTAACCACAGGGTGGCTCACAACCATTTGTAATTCCACTAACAGAAGATAAGACATACACTTTTGCCTACTAGTTTACCAAGCATGTTTGTGGTACCCATACATACATCCAAGCAAAACACTTACACATATCACATAAACTAAATAAATTGAAAAAAACAAGTAATGATTTCTGTATGTCCTTGATTTACAAATTTGGGCTAATATTACAATTATTATACAAACATTGTATAGTTATAAGTGTATGGTATCCTACAGAATGACCAGTACTAGTTTGGGCTACAATATGGTTTGTTATACAGAAGTGTGCTTTCTACATCTCACAAGTGCCCAGCATCAACTGGAGGGCAGGGTGAAGTGTGCTTGGAGGTTCTATTCCTGGGTGAAAAGGCCGAAAGGGGAGGAGGGTGCAAGGGTGGAGGACCACAGGACTGGGGAGTTCTTCTGACGGAGTCAGGCAACCACTGAGTGGAGCTCATGATTGCTTTGCAGTCGTTGGGTTGAGGTGAGGAAATGGGGCTACAAATAAAGTCCAAATGGGGAAGCGAAGCAGAAAATGACAGCACCCGTCGTGTTAGTAGTTGTCATTTCTCTATTATGTTTCTCTCCTGGTAGAGGTATGTGCAAGTGGTATGTATGTATAGACTGTGTATGACTTGGCAGATCTATAGGAACTTTTATATCTCTCTGGTAGATGAATCTCCACAGAGTAATTCTGGCCTGCTAGACCTACAGGTGAGGACTCCCCCTTATAGTGGGATAGTATGAATTTCTCCCCAGTATTCAATAACACCCATTCCCTAATATGTAGCACCTTTGTAGTTCCAAACAGATCCTTGCCCAGACTAGCTTGATAGCAACCATGGACGTGTTTTAGTTTGTGTTCTGTTGCTGTGAAGAGACATCACAACCATGCCAGCTCTCATAAAAGAAAGCATTGAACTGGGGCTTGGTTATGCTTTCAGAGGTCCACTATCATCTTGGCGAGAAGCATGGCAGTACATAGGCAGACATGGTGCTGGAGAAGTATCTGAGAGCTCTACATACCGATCCTCAGGCAGCAGGAAGAGAGAGACTCAAAGCCCACCCCAATCACAGACTTCCTCTAACAAGATCATACCTCTTCATCCTTTCAGATAGTGTCACTCTCTGGTGACCAAGTATTCAAATCTATGAGCCTATGGGGACCATTCTTATTCAAACCACCACTAATCTTTTCCTCCCCAAATCCTGGGGATTTATGCTTAAGCCAGCCTCTGTATACCATGCTCTTAGTCTATAGGGGTTTTGTTCACTGGTGGTAACAACCAGACCTTATCTCCCACTGGTGAGATGGGGAAGTGTCAATAGTTTCCTTATAGCCCAAGTCAACTGTGGCTAGGGCTGATTGTGAAGGACACTTTGTCCTTATGGCACCAACTCTGAAGCTCACCTGCTTCTGAACTTTCCAACAACATTGCCTAATAAGCTCTTTTACAGTGTGACATTTACTTAAAATTGCAATTACAAATGTATTAGTTAACACAGTGGCGATGCCTTCTGTGTGCTCCAGCTTTCAGGAGTTAGAGTGCATAAGAGTGCTGGTTTGGGCTAATGTACCATGAGTCCAACTGACAGGAAGATAAAGGAAGATGCATAAAATTTGTGCTACTTGGGCTTCAAGAGGCTGCAGGGAAACAGATTCATCACTCCTACAAGGATGGCAGGCAGTCCACAGGAACAGCACTCTGTTTCGATTATACACTAAAGCAAGAAGAAATCAAACAAAATAAAACTGTCTTGAAGAAATAGTTATTTATATCTGGCCCTAGAGATTTAAATTGAAACTCTTCCCCTTTTTACCCAGACTTTCTAATGGTTTAAACACACACACACACACACACACACACACACACACACACACACACACACAAATAAAATGACAGCAATAAAAACCCTATACAAGATGGATTTCTTTGGGCTGGGAAGAGCAGTTCTGCGTTTCACATCTAGATTCATATGGTGCAGAATAAACCTGAAATGATCTATAAAGTTGAACAGCAACTAGGAGACAGGCTGATCCACATCTGTGAGACTCCATCTTTTGAATACAGTAGTGACCAAAGAGCTGTGCATGAGCCATCTCCCCAGGAAGCCGCACACCATGGGACTAGGTTCCAGCCCACTCAATTTAGAAAAAGCAAGATTGGGGATTGAAACCATTTTAGTTAGATACAAAAGGCAGAGGGGCATTGCACATACATTTGTGTTGACTTAACAAAACAAGATTGAAACCATTTTAGTTAGATACAAAAGGCAGAGGGGCATTGCACATACATTTGTGTTGACTTAACAAAACAAGTCTAGTCAGTAAAAGGTTAGGGACAGTGCAGTTTTCCATTCTGAATTAGAGGTGGCAAGGAAAGAATTATATTTAAGCTAGCAACTTGATGTTGGTTGTTTTTTAGCAGTCTTGTTGTCTTAAAACATGGACAGAGCCGGGCAGTGGTGGCGCACGCCTTTAATCCCAGCACTCGGGAGGCAGAGGCAGGTGGATCTTTGTGAGTTCGAGGCCAGCCTGGTCTACAGAGCGAGATCCAGGAAAAGGCGCAAAGCTACACAGAGAAACCCTGTCTCGAAAAACCAAAAAAAAAAAAAAAAACAAAAAAACAAAAAACATGGACAGACTGATTGTATTGTACAAAAGATAAAAATTGTACATTTGTCTGTGTCCCCATACTGGTGTGATCCTGCTTTCTGTAGTTTATATTTAGGGAAGTAGCCATACTCTTGTGAACCTAATATTTGGAGATTGAGTTCTCTTTGTACTAGGGTAACCAACCATGTTCCATAAATAGCAAGTCTTAGGCATAATAACAACCGAAGTCAGAAAAGGGGAATGTCAGAGTTACAAGGCGTAGCTTTTCAAATGCATTTTCAGATTTGATATAGAAAGCAAAAGGCAACTATATTTTTCTGCATTACTGGCTTCAGATAATGTATTTTCCCTGGGAAGAATAAGTTAAAATAGAAATGGAAACTCGAAGTTATTTTTTTTTCAAATTTAGATTAAACCTGGTAGCAGGAAATAAGGAAAAAAGGAAGGGCAATCTCCAATTATACATAGTCTAGCCTGGAAATATGATCTAATCTCCTTGATTCAGTCCAGATTGTGGTATGGGGGATTGAGGTGTAGGTCAGTGACAGAAGTGATGGTCTGATGCAAGCAGAGCCCTGGGTTCCAGTCCCAGCAGGGTCTGTTCTGATGATGCACAGTGAACGACAATCTGAGATTGGAGCTGCTGCCAGCTCATTTCCAAGGCTATCAGGAGCTGCTCCCGCCTCACCCATGACCCTCAGGGCCTTCTGTTCTCTTCACTCTTTCAGAAGCTACTTCTGCACTGGTGGAGAAAGAGGGAGGGATGGGCTGGACAATGGAGTGAAAACCACACAGTTAAGCAAATGCAGCACATCCATAGAATGGATTTCAGGGAGTCACTGATTTATAGGGCTGGAGGTTAATATAGGAAAAGCACAGAGCTGAAGCAGGCTGCAAATGATATGATTGGGTGCTGTGGCTGAGCAAGATACTGATTACTGTGAGAGAAGCAGGGAACAACCATAGAACAGATCAGCAGTGATTTTGTTTTCCCAAAGTGTTGGAGTTATGAGAGATTTTTTAAGAGACAAGTCTTTCTTTGTGGATTGATTTTAAGATTTCACTTGATTGGGTTTGGGCTGTATGTTCATAAAAACATGTACATTTCATTTACTTAGAACAATGAATACTGAAGATAGCAATACAGTATCTGAAAGGACAACTAGCTGAATACTCATTTAGATCAGAAAGAAATAAATGAAAAAAATTGCTAAGGCTTACGGGTCTTAGGTAATATGTGGCATTCTGAGGTCATATTCCTGTACATTGGATGCCACTAGACCAAGAAGTGGCAACAGGGAATAGAGCCCCACAGCCACAGACCTTAACCAGTCTGAGAAACACACAGATGTGGCCCACTTTATCTTGCCCATTGCATAAAGAAGCCCAAACTTGTCATTTCAGAAGACCATTTGGAAGGCTACCAAAGAGGATAAACGAGGTTTAACCTGTGGTCCTTTGGATTAATTTACACCATCAGGTCAGAGTTCTTTGGAATTCCTTACACATTGGGTATTAGTTGAAGGCCTTTAATTACTTTCAAGGCTTGCTCTGGGTGCCCAGGGATGAGATTTGGCTAACTTATGTAATGGAGGCTCATGGTTCACTTCATGCAAAACTTATGGGAGTCTGCAACTACCACTTCCAAATAAGACGCTTGCAGGAGCAAGGCCGCAGCTATCATTTGGATTCTCCAAATATTCCACTCTTACTGATAGCCTGGGACTGAAAGAATGCTCATATGGGTTTGGGTGTCTTGAGTGTCTTTAAAATAAATCCCATTATAACATTATTTTTCAGTGAGCTCTGAAAATACACTATAAAAGAAAATTTAATCAGAAAGGAAAACCAGATTCCATGTGCAACACATTCCTTTTCTTTGGGCAGAATGTGGATGACTGTCTTACTGTCTGTAACACAGACGTACAGGCTGGTGACTTTGAGTTATAGTAATGGGAGGTTCGAGAACCAGTGGATTATCTGCCTGACTGGTGAGGCAATGGGCTATTTTTTCCCTTAGAATAGCAAGCAGTGCAATCAATAAATATTAAAATGTATTGATTAATTAATTAATTAATTAATTTTTGTGTGTGTGTGTGAAAGAGAGAAAGAGAGAATGAGAGAAAGAGGAAGGAGGGAGGGAGGGAAGGAAAGAGAGAGAGAGAAAGAAAACAATGTCAGGTTGCACATGTTCCTTGAGATTGTTGGGAAAGTTGTCAGAAGACAACTTTCAAGAGTACATTCTCTCCTTCCACCTTTTGTGCTGGGGTCAAACACAGGTCATCACACCTACTCAGCAGGCCCTTTTACCTGACTAGTTATCTTGTCAACTCAGGCACCAGGCAGAAGTAACTTAATGAACCTTCAGGAAACCTTCCCCTAGAGACATTCTAGGTGCATATTATGTCACTATTCTACATAGTTACTTTGCATGCCTGGGGACCACATCAACCCCAAATCTTCACTCTGCCCTCCTCTGCAGACAATGGTCAATGAACTAGTGGGGTACAAAAGCTGTCTTTTAAAAAATTTGTAGATGGAAGCTGGGTCTATGTGAATACTGGGCAAACACTCTGGCCCTAAGCCACATTCTCAGTTCTTGAGTTTTTGCTTTTGTCCTTTGTTACTGTGTCACATTTACTTAAGGACGGCCTAGAACTCATCATGATATTCCTTCCCTAGCCTCCCAGTGCTAGGATTATAGATATGCATTCAATGTTAGCAAAACTGGTCTTCATATAGTAAGGAGGGGATGGTTCCTATGGTCTCTGGTGGAGACTGCATTCTCCTTTTGTCTACATTGCCTGTCTTACCTCAGTTGTCTTCCCTCACTTTTTTTACAAGTTTGTCCCAGAGCACTCTACCAAATGAACCTCCTCCACAGCAGTCTCCAGGTCAAGCTCTCGCATGGCACCACAGTGAGCAGAAATCTATATTGAACAAGTAAACACAGACATAGCTCCAGCTCAACATTCTTGTGTGTCTGCATTGGACATATGAAAAGAGTGCTTTGTAAAAAAGTTTTGAGATGAAAGCCCTGGTTCCAGCAGTCACACTAGGCCAGGTTCAGCTATCCATTTTGACATGCCAGTTAGAGAGGTAAAAAGTGATGAGAAACAAAGAAAGCAGATTTAATATATTTGTGTGGGAAAGAGGATCAGATAAAGGGGTGACCCCCCTCCATGTCCAGTATGGAATAGAGAGGGAGATTTGAGGTAGTGGTAAGAGTTAAATGTAATTAAGTAGTCTTGGCCAAGATGTGGCCCCTCCCATAGTAGTTTGAACCCTGGCTCTGCAAAGTGATCCAGTAAGTAATTGTCATATCTATTGACTAACTGATTGATCCTCCCTAGAAGGGACCTATGAGATGCCTCAGGATGACCTGCTCAGGGTTGTAGCCTTCTTGTGATAGAGAACTGTTCCTGCAGGTTATCTTTCCTGCCTGAGTAGCCTCACTATTGCTGGAATTTAAAGTGACGGCAGGTTTAGGACAATGACTCTGTGCCATTGGCCTTAAAGGACATGAAACAGCTGAGGTATATCACTAGTGCCTAGACAGATGTCTTTAAGAGGTCAATCTGTTGACACGCAGAGCTAATGAGATGACCAACAGCAAAAGAGACATGAAATGAAGCTTTCATTTTGTTCTTAGTAATCACAGGCCTGCCTGGGGGAGGACTCAATGGCTTTTAGTCAAAGCAGCTTCAGAGTACCTACCATATCTTATTGCTCTTGCTTTTGTCTGAATTGAAGAGTGGTTGTGGCAGAAAATTTAGCCAAATGCTATTTCTGGTAAAACTATTGGATCATGGAGTGCAGGTTAGTATTTGTCAACTTACCACAAACTAGAGTCACACAGGAAGAGAGACCACAAATGAGGAATTGCCTCCATCAGATTAGCATATGGGCAATCCTGACATTTTCTTGATTAATGATTGATATGAGAGGACCCAGCTCACTGTGGGTGGTGCCACCCCCAGGATGGTTGACCCAGCTCACTGTGGGTGGTATAAGACAGCAGGCTGAGCAAGCCACAGGGAGCAAGCCAGGAAGCAGCACTCTTCCATGGTCTCTGTTTCAATTCCTGCCTCTAGTTTCCTGCCTTGAGTAGCATGAAATAAATCCTTCCTTCTCCAAGTTGATTTTGGTTATGGAATTTATCCTAACAATGTAAGGCAAACTAGAACACATGGTTTTGTATATATATGATATTCTGTTAGTGAGGAATTTTTGAGAAATTAGGTGGTTTTTTTGTTTGTTTGTTTGTTTGTCTGTTTTTTCTTGGCAAGGGAATTTTTTGGTATTGCTGGCCAGAGGCGTCAATCTCCATTCCGTATCATATACATACATCTCTCACTTGTGCCAGTAGTTACCTTATTGATGGTCTTGCCTTTCAGACATTCTCTGGTTAGGTTTCTGAGGCTGAGGGAGTAGCTTTCATCTAAGATGACAGGAACCATACTTTTAATACCCTTGAATGTCCCTTTTCCACCCTGTGTGTTCAGTGTTTGTGGTTGCATTTTCCCGTTATTTGTCATTGCTGTCTTCTAAACCTGGCATCAATTCTCTCTTTTCATAAGGTATTTCATCTTGTTCCTCCTATTACATGTGCAGACAACCAGTAGAGTGAAGTAATTAAGGGTGCCAGCACTGAGGGCTGATTGCCTGAATTGAATGCGGATCTTTACACCTTTAGCTCAGGTACTTAGATCTGTGGATAAATGGCTTTGTGCTGTGGGCTCTTTACCTGTAAAAACATTTGCTTTCTATTGCTAACCCAGGGAGTCAATGCATTATTAACACATTTGAAATAGTGCCTAACATATCACAATTGCTATAATGTTAGTTAACAGTTGCTAACATTGGTTGCTCTTACTCTAAGATATCCTGAGGGCCATAGAAATGGGTCAGATACAAGAAGATAGGTGCCTGGTTGGAGAAAAGAGAATCGCAGAGCCCTCTGCATGAGGAGGCATTTCTTCTCAATTCCCTGCATCTCATGCTATCACATTCCACCTTCATCTGATGAAGATGCCATAGAAAACTCACTGCATTGACTGTGGCTAGCAACCTCCAGATAATTTCCACTTTGCCTTGCAGTGATTGGCTGGTATGATTTATGAAGTACATTCTTTACTGTAAGCCCCTCCTTCCTCTTGAGTTTAACCACTCCCTAGATGAATGCCAAGATTCCAGGATTCCACTCAAGCCCTCTTTCCTTCTTCAGGCTGGCTAACTTGAAGGCAATTTCTTCTTAATAGAAATTCTCATCAAACTTTTTTATAGAACCAAATTATTGTCAGGTTGGATGCTTTTCTTTATCCTTCAGTATAACTTTAATTATTGCTTACCTCAATTTTTCTTAAAACAGAGGAAATGATTTTAAGAAATAGAAAATATCACATAATGGAGAAGAACCAAATACTTATGCAAATAACATTTCAACAAACATTCTATATGAAAATGATCCTTCATTGTTGACACATGAAATCATTTTTGTTTTATGTTCCTTAACACACAAGTATATTTTTTATGATGGAAACTATGCATGGAAAGAGAAGACAATTTAGAAAATAGAACAAAGAAGTGCAAGTCACTCCTAAATCCCATCATGGGTAGTGACACCCATATTTTGATAATAATCTTGTCTTTATTATTCTTCAGGGGAAAAACATAGTTTAGATTTAAAAAATTTTGATGACATTTCCTTCCAAATACCTCTTAAGATAAATTTTAATTCTCATTATTTTTATTGCTTTAAAGTCTGTCTCCCTCACAGTGTGCAAAGAACTTAAGATGTATTTACTCTCACATAGATGGTGACTTTTTCAAATCAATAAATAATCAGTTTTTGAGGTTTTTAGGGATTTTGCAGTTCAGTGTCCTAGAAGGAATGAAAATGAAGGAAGGGACATTGAACAGTCATTCTTGCAATCTGCCCAGTCAGTTATGGAATGGCAGTGTCTTGAGAAGAATGAGATATCAAATTTGCTCACCCAATCATCTTAGTTAAAAATGGTAAATCAAAACCCACAGAGATTATGTACCTGTACAACATCATACCCTTGTCTTACTTCATTATGTTATTTTAGTTTCCTGTCAGAGATCCCAACTTTTTTTCCCTGGTAAGGTACATGGATTCTTTTTTCATGTGCCTGGAAGTAGAGAGTTTCCCTGCACCCGTGATGTGAGTCTTCTGCTTTCCGTACATACATTTTTAGATCAGCTCTGCCAATATTCATTCTATGTTTTTGAGAATTTGGCATTGTCTCGTATGGTGAATACATTTAGAGCCATTGCTTTGAAAACAATCCTAAAGTCCTTCATAATCAAGCAATTTTCTTTGTGAAAATCTAATCAGGATTCCAGGACTTGACCATATTTTAGAATTCAACAGACTTCTAATTGAACAATCATAGTTTAAAAGAATTTATGGAACAGTATAGGTTGATGAAAAGTATTCTGGCTGTTCCCCTAATATCAGAGCTTCTGAACAGAGTTTAGGCAACCACAAAATGCTCCAGGATTTCCAATATAACTTGAGGAAGGCACAAAAGTTTTGGATTCTGCTTTGTGCTGTAAAACCCAAGTTTTAGTGTCAAGATTTTTAATCTGTGAAAACATTTAGTCTATGCATCTCTCATTGTCCTACCACAATCTTCTTTTTCTTCCTGGCTTTTCACAACTGATTTCAAGCTTCCAAACAAATCAAATTATTCAGATTATAGCCCATTGGTAATTTATGTCTTGCATAATTTAGTTGCTTCTGTGCATCTGTTCAGAATTGATAGATCCTGGGAAGGTTTAAGTTAATGAGGGACCTGTAGATTGCTGGAATAGGGTTGGACAGTGCACATCCAGAGATCAAATGGGTCAGGAGGTGTTGAGTTATGAGTCAGAGGTGGTTGGAGGAGTGTAAAGTGAGCAGATTCAGTGGAAGCTGCTCTTGAGTTCCCTCAGACACACACGCACAAGAAGGACCTGATGATTCTAGGAAACTGGATTTAGAGGTGTTGGGAAGTTTACCTGGGAGAAAGGAATATGAAGTGAAAGCAGGGAGCTTAGGACTGGGGATATCAGTGCCTCTTGAACAAAAATAGAGGAAGCTTGAATGGGAAGAGGCTCAAGTTTTGGATGAGTTAGATAAAGGAATTTTATTTTTGTTTTTCTCTACAGTCATAATGCAAAAGTCAAACAAAACAACCATCCATTAGCAACAACAAAATAACAGGAATTGGTTCTTCTTGTTCTTTCCCCTTTAAACATTCAAATGCACTTACCTTTTTAAAGAAATGTATTGAGTTTAATAGCATATAGTGTCTATTTCATATAACCATTCTCTGGGCTCAATGAAGTCTTCTCTTGTGGTATTGTATTCCCCCAAATATTGTGGATGCTAATAAACTTATCTGGGGTCAGAGGCAGAGCAGCCACAATATTAAACATAAAGGATAGGCAGTGGTAGCACATGCCTTTAATCCTAGCATTCCAGAGGCAGAAATCCATGTGTTCAAGGATACAGCCAAGCATGGTGACTCACGCCTTTAATCTCAGAAAGCAAGCCTTTAATCCCAGGGAGTGGTGATAGAAAGCAGAAAGGTATATAAGGCGTGAGGACCAGAAACTAGAAGCATTTGGCCTGGTTAAGCATTTGGCTGGTTAAGCTTTCAGGCTTTGGAGCAACACAGTTCAGCTGAGATTCATTCTGGATGAGGACTCAGAGGCTTCCAGTCTGAGGAAACAGGACCAGCTGAGGAATTGGCAAGGTGAGATAGCTGTGGCTTGTTCTGTCTCTCTGATCAACCAGCATTGACCCTAATAACTAGCCTCAGGTTTGATTTTATTAATAAGACTCTCTAAGATTCCTGCTACATTCTCTCTCTGTGGGCTGGAATGCTTTGAGCATAGCTGAAAAGTTCACTTGAGATGGACACAGTGGTCTACAGATGTTCAATTATTCTTGGCATCCTGCAGTCAAAGCTTCTCCCAGACCAGTGGATGGGAAAAGGACAGGTGAGGAAATCAAACTTCCAAGTCCCACCTCTAAATGGGGAAAAAAAGAGTTCTGGGTAGGGGGCGGGATATAGCTTCTTCCTACAAGGGTAGGAAGCATATTTTAGGCAAACTGCAGCTAGAACCCTGGGTGGATGCTGCCTGCTCTCACAAACACCAGTAGTACAAGCAAGAATTAAGTCTCTAATGTGGCTGCATTCCTGGCCTGGTTCTAGAGAGTAGCACCTAGCCCTAATCCTTCCTTTGTTCAACTATACCTTTTGTTTCTCTTCTCACCCTATGTGAATCTTGTCTGAGAGTCAAGGATCAGAGAGTCCCCCATGGATCAGAGAGCTATGCAAAACTTGGTTCAGGAAACCCAGAAAACCCTGGTACCTGAGAAATCAAGTAATTTGCCCTTGGCAATTGGTCTCTGGGAGCTCCTTTTAGGTTGCTTTAAAGGTATGGAAATGATTTCCAAAGTGGTTGTACAAGCTTGCATTCCCACCAGCAGTGGAGGAGAGTTCCCCTAGCTCCACATCCTCTCCAGCATAAGGTGTCTCCAGTGTTTTTGATCTTAGCCATTCTGACAGGCATAAGGTGTTATCTCAGAGTTGTTTTGATTTGCATTTCCCTGATGATTAGGGATGTTGAGCAATTCCTTAAATGTTTTTCAGCCATTTGAGTTTCCTCTGTTGAGAATTCTCTGTTCAGTTCTATAGCCCATTTCTTAATTGGACTGTTGGGCATTTTGATGTCTAATTTCTTGAGTTCCTTATGTTTTCCCCACAACAGACTGCTGGCAATGGTCGAGATACAGCCTGAACTGACCGACTCTGGTGATGGGATAGCCAAACACCCTAATTGTCATGCTAGAAACCCCATCCAACTACTGAGGGATCTGGATGCAGAGATCCATGGCTAGGCCCTGGGTGGATCTCTGGGAGTCCAATTAGTGAGAATGAGGAGGGTTTATATGAGTGAGAATTGTTGAGACCAAGGTTGGATAAAGCACAGGGACAAATAGCCAAACGAATGGAAACAATGGCTGAGGGGTCACCAACTGGATCAGGCCCTCTGAATGGGTGAGACAGTTGATTTGCTTGATCTGTTTGGGAGGCATCCAGGCAGTGGGACTGGGTCCTGTGCTCATTGCATGAGTTGGCTGTTTGAAACCTGGGACCTATGCAGGATCGCTTGGCTCGGCCTGGGAGGAGGGGACTGGACCTACCTGGACTGAGCCTACCAGGTTGATCTCAGTCCACGGGGGAGGCTTTGCCCTGGAGGAGGTGGGAATGGGGGGTGGGCTGGTGGGAAGGTGAGGGGGTCGGAGGGGGGAGAACAAAGGAATCCATGGCTGATATGTAGAACTGAATTGTATTGCAAAATAAAAATAAAAATTAAAAAAAAGGTATGGAAATGAACTGACTAAACAGTAATTAGAGAGAAATAAAAATGCCTTAGGCAAAGGTATAGTTTTTCAGTCCTTAGAAGCTGGACCCCCCTGCAGCCATGAAGGGCTAGATTCATTCTTAAGATGCCTCTGAGTCTTCTTCCCACGGATCCCGTGAACCCACCCACACACCTGTATCGTATCGTGACAATCAGTTACACTCTAAGATACACTTTACTCAGGGAGACTGCAGTCTCAGAAAGGATGGGCTCATACTCTGAGGGGGGGAAATAAGCATCATATCTTGCCTCCAGCCAGTGGATAAAATAGAGAAGGGAAACAAAGGCAGCCAGGCATTCCAAAGCTCAGCCTTGCTGGTCTCCTCAGGTAGTCAGCCTTAATCCCTGAGATGAATGTTTTCAGTGCCTCTGTTCCTGTCGATGTCTGATTTCTCCTACATTGTCTGTCTGTGTAGCTGGGTTGGATATTCCCAAGGATACTGAGTCTTGCTTCACTCCAGTGCCATGGGGCTGGGGTTTAGTGCAGAACAAACAAACCACTAACAGTGGGTATGTGCTGAGCTATTTATACTTTCCATGTGCAGATGGCTCTCTACAACATGAAATACAAACATGGTCTTATAAAAGACCATGTCTGTCCCTCTAGTCTGCTCTCCAAACTACAGAGTGAATCTGCGTATTTCAAATACCAGAGTCAATGTCTGAAATTTACACAACCATGATTTTCTGTTACAGATATGTATGTTTGACAATCAATATAATTACTTCCAGATGGATTGATAATTGACCAATTTAGCATTAAGGAGGCCACCTAGAAGTAGCAATTTCTAAAGTATGGAACTTGTTTGATATAAGGCAAGTCACTCACCTTGGACTGCCCTTAGAACTTAAACTTCAAGCTATAACTAGATGCTACATATATGTCATTACACAGCCCATGCAGCTGTATTTATAAGCCCATTACGGTCAATGCAATCAGCTGCAGAGTCTACAAACAGGGCTCTTGATAGTTACCGAGCAATATGGTAAGTATTATGCTCATGAGAACTACCAGAGCATTTCTAGACCAGCTGTACCATGTTGCATTCTCATTAACACCACATGAGAATTCTCAAGGCAACGGAGATGCCTCAGTGGTTAAGAGGATATACTGCTCTAGCAGAGGACTGGAGTTTCAGTTCCCAGCACCCATCTAGGTAACTCCATCTAGTTACACCCACCTGTAACTCCAGCTCAGGGGATCTGATGCCCAATTCTGGCCTCTGTTGACATCTGGACACATGTGAGCATATGTATACACACATATATCCCCCACAGAGAAAGAAAGAGGCATAACTAATAAAAATACTTTTTTAAACAAACAGCAGTGCATGAAAATTCTAGGGTTTTTTTTGCATCCTTTTCAGGATTTGATAGCATTGGCAGGCTCTCCTCTTCCCAAATTGAAGCTATATAGCAGCATCTCACTGCAGTTTTACCTGACTCTGTTTTTTTATATTGTTGAAATTTAAAAATATTGTTTTCCGTTTTTAGTCAGATACATAAATTATTATGATAACTACTTCCTATCAGGCTGTAATTTACCTTTTGTCCTACTTATTAACTCTCTTTTTCTTGAAAAACAATGATTTATTTTTTTTCAATTAGCACACAAAAATTGTACACATTTATGAAGTACCACATGAAATTTCAATATTAGCATTCTTTTTTTCCAATGGAGCAAAGATTTTAAGGTAAGTACAGTTTAGTACATTTCAATAATTTGATCATTCTTTACCTGTTGCCTATAAGAAGTTTGTGCTTATTCAAAGTCAAAAGAATGCCTCTCCCAGAAACTCTTGACTGATACTTGATTTTTATACTTCAGCCTATGATTCATTTTGAATTAATTTTGCATGTGTATATAAATGCTTTATATCAATGAATGGATGAGTGTGTTTTTCAAGAAAGAGAAATAAATTCAAATCTTTGCTGTGGGATGATGCAACCCTGACAGGCCTGAGGGCCAGCCAGCCCAAACCTGTAATGAGAGCATGTGCATAACATACTTCCTGAGAGCCAACCTGGGTCTGCCTGAGGGCCTTGACAATGACATCCGAGTGGTGGCATGAAATGACCTGGAGCAATGACGGGGAGCCATGTCACATCAACGGATGCCTACGCAACAGACCCCTCCCTGGGCAGGGTGGAGGGTGTATAGGCTTGTCCCTTCCAGAATAAATTGAGCTTGTTAGTTGCAACCTGACTTGAGACCTGACTCCTGGGGTCTGTGTTGTTGATACTGTGCCTTCTCACCTCCTCCGCTGAGGGAGCCATTAGGACCCTGCAACACTTTGCTTTGTATATGAACATATAATTGTTCTGTCAATATTTTCTGATCTTTGTGTTGTCTCAGCGTTTTTATTAAATTCATTCCTGATTTTCTGTTCAGTTCATTTACTCTTCTACTCTTTCACTAATATCACCGTGTCTTTGCTTTTGAAAGTTTTTATTTTATTTTTATTTGTTATGTGTGTTGTACACAAGTGACCTGCCTAAGCCAGAAGAGGGCATCGGATACCCTGGAGCTGTAATTACAGGCAGTTAAGAACCACCCAGAGACATGGGTTCTGGGACTTGAACTCCAGTCCTCCTGAAGAGCAGCAAAACACTCTTAACTCCTGAGCCACCTCTCCCACCCCACACAGTATCTTAATCACTGTAACTTTAGAATGTGCCTTGAAATCAGGTATTCTGAGTACAATATATATATATATATATTTCTTTTTTTCAGATAATTTTGGCCTGTTTTTAAAAAAAAATCCTTTGCCTTTTCATATATTTTAGAATCAATTTATTGATAGCTACATCCAACATTGCTGGGACTTGGGGTGTAATTCTATTATGATCATAGGTCATTTTGAGGAGAATGGCCATGTTAAGAACCTTGAGTTTTTGATTTTTCGGCATGACATATTTCTCTACCTTCTCTCATCATTGTTTCCCCCAGTTTTCGGTGGACACATTCTGGTTATACTTTATTAGATTTGTTTATTTGTGTGTTTTGATTATTTGTTGCTATTGTAAATGGCATTGCCTTTTCTTAATTTTGGATTTGCATTCTTATTGCTGGCATATAAACAAACTTACATATGTGCCTTATACACAGGGAATGTGTTGGGACCTTGGACTTTAGTAAGTTGATGCATTAGTTAATTTTGTCATTGTCTCCATCACATTCCCTCCCTGTAGCATGAATCCTAAAGGGTCTTATTAATAAAAACAAACCCAGAGCCAGGTATTGGGGTGAATGCTGAAAGATCAGAGAAGCAGAACAAGCCACAGCCACCTCACCTTGCCAGTTCCTCAGCTGATTCTGTTTCCTCAGACTGGATGCCTCTCAGCTGAACTGTGCTGCTCAAAAGCCTAAAAGCTTAACCAGGCCAAAAGCTTCTAGTTTCTGGTCTTCAAGACTTATATACCTTTCTGCTTTCTGCTATCATTTCCTAGGATTAAAGGCTCTTGTTACCACACCCGGCTGTTTCCAGTGTGGCCTTGAACTCACAGAGATCCAGATGGATTTCTGCCTCTGGAATGCTAGGATTAAAGGCTTGTGTGCCACCATTTTCTGGCCTCTATATCTAGTGGCTGTTCTGTTCTCTGACCCCAGATAAGTTTATTAGGATGCACAATATTTTGGGGAACGCAATATCACCACACCTCCCAGCTTCATATCCTTGTTCTTTTAACCTGCTAAGGTCAATTAGTGATGCCTGTGTGGACTGTCCAAAGGAGCATGGGCAAGCTACCTGGGGTAACTTCCCTGAAGGAAATTCTTTCTCCCTCACCAAGCAACCATCAACTGCCAATAGGGGTCAGTGTTGGGAGCCCCACACTGCCCATCTTGGAATATTAGTTAACCCAGTCTTCTGCAGGTCTTGTGAAGGCGATCAGAGCTGCTATGAGTTCATGAGGGCAACAGGCTCTTCATGTCCAGAAGACACTGTTTTTCAGCATTCCTTTCCAACTTCTGACTCTTAAAAATCGTACTTTCCCTTTTCCATGTATTTCCTGAGCATTGAAATGAGAGGATGTGATATAGATGTCCTGTTTGGGGACAAGCACTCCATAGTCACTTACTCTTTGCAAGTGGACCAGTTGTGAGTCTCCATTAATGACGGTCCACAAAAAATAGGAGCTTCCAAATGGTATTAACTTGGAAACTTCCTCTCTACTAGCTAGCTGTCATGGTAATGGAAGGTTTGTACGGGCTTCTGGAGAAGCGGAGTAAACAAAATTCTTACTGAACTGTTAACCCTACTAGCTCTAATGGCGAACAACCTGACAAGATATACACACTGACACCGTACTGGCATGAACATATGGAGTAACTCACCCCTTTTGATTGGATTTGAGGCCAGCTCCACAGGATAGGACTCCTCTCTACATCAGGGACATCTCTGGAATATATTTATCTTCCATTATTAACCATTTTGTTTAAGCATACATTTAAAACATTTAAGACATATTTTCTGAGCTCCAATTGCTAAGAAAGTTAGTTTTAAAAACTTTTCAGGATAAGAAGTAGGAGGTTTTAAGTAGTTTTGTTACATTTAAAACTTTCATTTAATGACACATTAGAAAGAAATTATAGCATTTGAGACAGAATTTAAAGGCAGGCAGGAAGTCAGAAGTTGTTCTCAATTGCTCTCAGACTATAGGGCAAAGAAATCTTTCTTCCAAGTTAAAGATCTTGATCCAGCTGGCCTGGGGTGAGTCCTAAGAATGTATAATTTTTAAGAAACACTCCTCACCAATGTGGGAATAATTTTGAAAGCCATCTCTGAAATGAGTCATTCTTTTCTAACAGTGTGATGGAAGTTGAATTGTCTTTGAAGAGGAATTGTTGGGTTGTTTTATAAAAGATGGCCTGTAACAAGATCACCTAATATAAGGGCAAAGGAAATGGCTCAAGAAGCCCAGGCAGGAGCATTAGTCTTTCCCAACAAGCCCCTGGATTTTCCTTAGTAGGAAATAATGCCTCCACAGAGAGTGATAATTTGGAGTGTGTCCTCATTATGATTTCACTAGTGCACATTTCTATCCTTAGCTCTCTCAGCTGTTGTGACCCACTACCACCAGAGTCGCTCTGTTGCAGGTGCCACTTGGGATTCTGACCTTACCTACCATTTCCTTCTATAAGCTTTCATATACATTTTGTTCTGCTTTAAAGGACCAAGGGGAGCAGGAGTCAGAAAACCTGCTTGTTTTTTCACTCACTCTGATGATGGCTTTTTTTGTTGTTGTTGTTGTTTTATTTTGTTTTTCGAGACAGGGTTTCCCTGTGTAGTTTTGATGCCTGTCCTGGATCTCGCTCTGTAGACCAGGCTGGCCTCGAACTCAGAGATCTGCCTGGCTCTGCCTCCCGAGTGCTGGGATTAAAGGCGTGTGCCACCGCTGCCAGCTATGGCTTTTGTTTTTTAACTCAGTTAAAATAGGGGCTGAAGAGAAGGCTCAGTGGTTAAGAGTACTCACTACTCTTCAAGTCCCAGCACCCATAGGGCAGCTCACAACTTGCTGTAACTCCAGTTCAGGGGATCTGACAGTCTCTTCTGCCTTCTGTGGCATGCTAACGGTGCATAGACACATGCAGGCAAAAACACCAATGCACATAAAGTTAAAATTAAAAAAAAAATTAAAAGTGGCATGCTGTTCTACAAGACCGGGCTGCTGATCGTTCCTAGAAGCGTATTTTTAATTGGTGATCGAGCATGCTTCTGTCCTTTCATCCCCAGTCCTGAAAAGTGGGGTCATTGTGATGACCCGAAAGTTCTCCCAGTGCGTCACCACTTCGACTGTTTGCCACTGGAAGTGAAGTTCAGTTCCTCCTCACTCAGCAAACTGGTCATCAGGTTAGGAAGCCTTTCAGATTCAACAGCCAGCTGGCAGGATGGTTAAGAATTTTGCCCAGCAGAAATCCTACTCGAAGTCCGTTTTCTTTAGTTTTTAGATTTAAATTTAGTAACCAACTCTGAAGCTCTTTACTACTACCTGAGATGTTTTCTGGCACTGTAAGTATAGCTTCTGGGATAGACCACCCTGGTAGCAGGGACAAACACCTTGGAAGCAGGAACCACTACTTTGCTCTGCGAAACTGAGTATGCATTGTGTTCTCTGTAGTTCTCAGCAGGCAAGCAAGGAGGTTGAATCCGTGTGTCCTGCAAACTGTAGAAAACAGTGTGTCTCCTATGGTACTCAGCTGGAAGACTGTGACCTTTGTGAAAGGAACTTACTTTGGAAGGAAGAGATAAAGTGTTCTCGCTGTCATCTTAATCAGAGCAAACGTTAACAATAAGGGAACAGAGAATATTGGATAAGGCAGACAGAAAACAAGTTACTCCTCTACCTTTTTCCAAATTATGCATAAAAGTGTGAATAGCTAAGGTTTCAAAAGCATTTAAGAGAATATCTCATAGGAAACCAGAGAAATTGGAACAATTTGGGGGAAACATCTATTCTATTTTGCAAGTCTCACAAAGCATTGATTTGAGATTTCATTTCACTAGTTGGATTCTTACTATCAATTTGTTCTCTTAAAAGGTCTTTACAATGGTGCTTTATTATGAGGCTCCAGCTAAAAAGTATTGGTACTTTGCGTAGATGTTCTATCTTTGGGAATATTAAGTTCTGTTTGATATTGGATTTTCATCATTTTCTGACTGGCAATTCTTTGATTGTTTTTCATTTATAGGTGTATGCTGTATGATGAGCATAGTTTTCCATCATCCCACTCTTATCAGCCCTCTCTCTTCATATTAGTCACCTTTGTTCCCTCACATACTTTCACTTCTATGTACACACATGGTTTTATGTACCTATGTAGAATGTAGGAACAACAAAGGAGAAAAAATTTGGCATTTGTCTTTCTGGGACTGGATTAATTCACATAATATGATTATTTCCAGACACATTAATTTTCTGGTGGACAATTTAACCTTATTCTTCTTTATGGCTGAAAAAATTCTATTGTATATATACAGAATATTTTTCTTAACTCTTCCTTGTTGGACACTGAGGTTGCTTCTATAACTTAGCTATTGAAAGGCTACAATAAGCTTCGACAGGCAAGAATCTCTCAGCTACATCCCCTTGGAATCCTTTGTGTGACCCTCAGGACTAGGCCACATGGTAGATATGTTTCTAGTTTATTGAGAAAACCCCATATGATTTCCATAGAAGTTGGACTACTTTATATTTTCACTAGCAGTGTCTCAGGACTGTTGGTGGGAATGCAAATTGGTACAGCCAATCTGGTAACCCTTAAAAAATTAAAAACAAATCAACCATACGATGTAGTGTATCACTCCTTGGCATATGTCCAAATGACTTGACACCCTACTCCACAGATACTTGTGTAATGAATCTTTCTCTGTTCCACTATCCAGCTCCCAAATCATGACATGGAGACTTATTATTAATTATTAAAGCTCAGCCCATAACTTAGGTTTGTCCTACTAGCTCCTATAACTTAAATTAACCCATATTTTTATTAATCTGCATTCTACCACATGGCCCTTGCCTCTCTCCTAGTCTGTGTGTCTGCCTCTTTTCTTCCCAGTGTCCTCTCTGTGCCCAGAAGTCCCGCCTAGACCTCTTGCCTAGCCGTTGGCTCTTGTGCTTTTTATTATACCAGTCACAGCAATACATCTTCACAGTGTACAAATATCCCACAACATACTTGTCAGCAATGTTCAGTGCCACCAAATTCACAACAAACAGGAAGTGGAAATGACCCAAATGTCCTTCAACAGATGGACGGATAATGAAAACGTGGCTACATGCACACAATGGAATTCTACTCAGCTGTGAGGAAAAAATAAAGCAGTGCAATTTTCAGATAGATAGGCCTAAAAAAGATTAATGTTGAGTGAGGCAAACCAGACCCCAAAAGACAACCACTGCGTGCTCTCTCTTAACCTGGTGCTCCTAGCTCTAAATCTTCAGATGTGAGTCTACAAACATGGAATAACCACAGAAAACAGAGGAGTCTAAAGGGACCATGGTGTGTGTGTGTCAGGATGCTGAGAGAGGGATAGCAGGATATAGGTGATATGAAGTAGGAAACTGAAGAACGTGGAGGAATGTTCAGAGTCAGCACTCTGACTGGGGAATGTCAGTACAGAAGGGGAAAGAGGGGTGAGGGGCAAAAAGCACCAAGTTGTTTGTTAAATCACCCACAGACCATATTGTTTCAATTTATCTAAAACTATAATATTTATTTACCATATATATAACTGTAATATGTATTTACCATATATGTATACCTTATATATGTGTGTGTATATATGTATTATCTATGCCTATGTATGTATGTATAAAATCTTAAAAGAAGTTAAGCCACTGAAGCTGACAATGCTCCCCACATGAACCACAGACTAAAAAAATCCCCAGTACCAGGCATAAGAAACTGCCTTTTGAATGGCTGGTCGGGGCAGTCCAAGTGACTCCCAAAACCATATAAACTATTGATGTAGCCTTTGGTTGCCTGTCAGAGGTTGAAAGTGGACTCCTTCTGTGAAAACACTGCATACTTTGGATAATCATTCTTATGTTTATTGGCCATTTACTTCTTATCTTTTGTAAACTGTTCATTTCATTTATTGATTATATTATTTTCTTTTTTTATTTATTGTATATTTTAGCTATTAATCTGTCATGAGTATAGCTAGTCAAGATGTTCTCTGATTAACTGTTTACTATAGAGAAACTTTAATCTCATGAGGCTTCATATGCTGATTATTGTCCCCATTTCCTGAATGACTAGTTCCTATTGAGAAAGTACATGTCTTGTGGGCCGCAAGAATATATTAGAGATTCAGCTGTGTATTAAAGCTATTCTTTGACCTGCCAAGGGTCTGTCAAAAGGCAAGTCATTTATTATGGAATATTTGGTGTTATCTAGTTTTTAATATTTCAGCTGTCTTCTGCTATGAAATTCTTGCATGCCCAAACACTATAGACCATTTGACCAACAGCTAAGCTTCTCAGACCCTCAGACCAGCTTAACTTCTAGGTAACTAACTCCCCTGCTAAGCCTAGGAGACAAACAGACTCCTAGATGTATAGGTTTGTTTCTTGTGCAAATAAAGCTCATACCATTCCCTTCCTTCATGCCTAGGGGCATGACAGAAAGACTGACTGAGGACAATAGGCCTTTTTGCATAACCAGGTGCAGTAAGGACTGTAGCAGAATTCCAGAGGCAGACACAGAACTGCATGGCAAGAGAGAGGAGAGGAAGAATGAAGGTTAAGGCAGGAACAGAGACACAGAACCATGTGGCCAAAGAGAAGAGAGGAAACAGAGGGTCAGTAGAGGGAAAGGCAGATTTCTTGTAGAGTTTATCAGGGTAAGGAGCCATGAAGATTATAGATGGAGGACGAAGGAGCAGAGGATGAAGATAAGGTCAAAAGCGTAGGGGCTTACTAAAACTATAAAGACAGGAAAACTGGGAACAGAGAGGAGCTGAAAGTAAGGACAGAGCTGAAATGGGTAGACAGAATTGACTTAGAAAAATAAAGTGAATGGACTAATGAACTCAGTGTGCTGTGATTCATTTGATATCCCTCAGATTAGTATCCTTCGCTGCTCGTAGTATCTGTTCTGGACCATGATAGAAATCTCCTCAAGGTGGGCACTTGGGGGGAATTCGTTATACATGCCAGTACCTACATCTTAAAATATTTTCCTTACTTTTTCCTCTAATTGTTCCAGAGCTTCTGATCTTAGGTTGAATCAACTTGGGGTTGATTCGACTCTGATTTTATTCATCTTAACATGGACATCCTATTTTCCTGTTCCCATTTGTTAAAGCTGTCTTCTCTCATTGTGCATTTCTAGTGTCTCTATAAAAAACCAGGTGTCTGTAACTGTGTGGGTTTGCACCTGGATCTTTCATTCTGTTTTGTTGGTCTACATTTACATTTCCATCAAGCTAATACTATGCTGTTTTTGTTACTATGGCTCTGTAATATGACTTGAAATCTAGTATGGTGTTAGCTCTGGCTTTATTCTTTTTGCTCGTGGCCAATTAGGCTATCTGAGGTCTTTTGTGCTTCCAGATGAATTTTCAGAATGCTTTTTCTATTGTTGTGAAAAATGGCATTGGGATATTTTAATGGAGATTTTACTGATTCTATAGACTGCTCTTGGTAAGACAGCCATTTTCCTATTTGTTCTCACAGTCTACAAGCACTGGGGAATCATTGCATTTTCTATTATCATCAGTTTCTTTTCTGAGTGTTCTAATGTTTTCCTTGTGTAGGAATTTCATTTCTTTGTTTATGTTTATCCCAAGATTTTTAGAGGCAGTTGTGAATGAGTTGTTTCCTGATTTCTTCCTCAGCATGCTTGTTATTGGTATATAGGATAGCTAGTGATTTTCGTATGTTAATTTTGAATACTCTCAGGTTGCTGAAAATTTTTTAAATGAGGACTACAATAAAAGCACAGTAATTGTTTAATGAAATAAAAAAAAACCCTTGAAATGACAATTATTTCAGTAAGTAGAAGAAAGGACACCGGTCATATTATCTACACCTAATCACTAATGACTGTTGATGTGAGTGGAAAAGAAAACTCAGGAAGAGGATTGGTTATTACTGGGTGGCCAGGAACAAATGGAGGAAGGAAATGTGTATAGAAGAGGGACCAATAGAAAAGGGGCAAAAAAGAGTGAGTGAGGCAGTCTTGCTGAAGGTTCATTGAGAGAGGCACAATCAATAACATTTGCTATTCTTGGTCTTCTAGAGGCTAAGATGCAGGAGTCCAACAAATCTGGCCATCCTATGTTGTCTGGGAGGAGAAAAAAAAAGGAAAGAGTTGGGTGGAGAAACAGGACTAGAACAGGGCAGGCTAGAGTTGGTCTGCTAGGCTGGCATGGAGTATTAACTAAAGGAGGAATAAGTGCGGAGGGTAGAGAAGTGGATGGGCATAGAATATAAATGCAATCTAGATTGTTTACCTCTCTGCTGGGTTGCATCTGGAGTCCAGAACTTTTGGTATTCCTTCCCTGTTCCCAGAAATCTATCTCAACCCTCAGCAGTCCTGCCCTTGTCTCATGACCTTCTCTTGGGAGATTGGGTTACATATGTGAACTAGTCAGTAGATGGTTCTTCATAGTTGGAGCCTCAGACGCTGGTTACATATCTGAGTGGTCCTTCCTTCATCCTGTAATGAGGATCCTTGTGTCATCCTTTACTGTCCAGTGAGCTGATGGGATCCATGGTCTAGCTTCCTCTTCAGACTGACTCTTAGCAGTTCCCACCTTGCTGCTTGCTAACCTGAAGATTTTCTCCTGCTGTTGTGCCTAGAGAGATCACTGAAGACGAGCATGTCGGAATGCAAAAGCAAGATTTAATTTGGGATATCCAAAAGCAATACAAACCCCTAGACAGGGACTTCGTCCAACAGATCCAATGCAGGGGAGACTGGAGGAAGCGCCTGCCCCTCTGCAAGCTCAGTTTTAAAGGCAAAAACTACAAGGTTAAATCAGTTAGGGGTGCTAGTACGGGTACAATTCTGATTGTCTCACTTCTAGGGACTTTTTAGAAATCATGGCTTAATCTTACTTCTAAGGTGGTGGTTGCCCATCACCATTTCTCATTGGCTGCCCTCAGGTGGGGACATTTTTGCAGTCAGTTACCCTGGAAACTAGGGTTGGAACATTCTTTGGTTAAACAGTCATCATCAAATGAATGAATACCTTGTGACTCTGTACTTGGCACTTTCTAATTTCTGGAATCTGGGTTGACTGGTTCCAGTAACTCAAGGCCTGTTCCAGTAACTCAAGGCCTGTACTTAAAATGGAGAAAGCTTAGGCCTTATTTCTAAGATGGAGGCATTTTGTTCTCAATTTGGTCTCACACTACATTCTTGAAGAATTCTACTGCTCCGGATTCAGTGTGTAGTCTCATGTTACTTGCTCTGAGTTTCCTGGAATGCAGTTGACAGTGCATGCCTGTCATGTCACCAACTCCCCAACAAGACTCCTTTTGAAGGGGCATTGTGCATCTGTTCTAGGTGGAGTGTGAGTGTACTTCCTCCAGTTTGGTGGCTACTTGGTAGTGTGTAGACCCACTTTAAGCCACTTCTGCCTCATTGTCAGACCCATGGGCCTGCTTCCTGCTGGGTGCCTCTTACTACCCAGTCTCTGAGACAGAGACCCAGTGTCCAAAAAAAAAAAAAAAAAATCCTACAGATATGAAGAAAAGCAATACTAGAGATTGCTATTCCCAGTGTAGACTGCAGCATGGAGGTCAAAGGTTACTGGGTTGCTAGATGGGACTAGGAATGAGAGACTAACCTCTCAGTCACAGGAGCCCTGAGGTGACAAGCATGTGCATTCCTGTTTGTGAAATGGCTACTCCTGGCTTCTAAACCAATCTGTAGCAAGGTAGACTTAGGCAACTTCAAAGACATCATCAGTCAAGTCTGGAAGAAGCTGCCTTGGAAAGGTTGGAACTAAGATGACCTGAGAGGATAGGTCATTTAGGAATAGGGGCTTTCCAACAGAGGCAGAGAGGGATGGCCAAGTCCCTGGCCCAGCCGCATCTGGCTTCAGATAACCAGTGTGTACCCTATCAAAGACCCCAAGGCAGAGTCCATCATGTACTCCTTCCACACTTAAAAAACCCACAGGTTCTCATAATCAACCCTAGCAGACTGAAACCTACCAGTTTTGGCTAGCGACCTGCTCCAACCCTATACCTGCAGGGCAGCTCAGTCTCTGGCCTCTACTTTTTATTCTTCCATACTTCTATAGAGGGTTCAGAAGTCTACAACGCTATTGCTAAACTTTAAGTTATCCGAATGTTATCTACTAAGAAATTAGTAATTCATTTTCTCCTTCTCTAGGATTATATGAAATAGATTTGAATTGTTATTTTGTAGCATTCTCTTTCTTTAAACCTCTCTGATCCCACCTCTTCTTTGTTTGTTGTGAGGTAACTTGCCTGTCCTCAGCCTTCCCCTTCAGATTCCCACCAGAAAACTGGCCTGTGGCAGCTTCCCTCCTTTCCAACATGTGAGCCATCTTGGGATGTCTGTACAATAAAAACCAAACCAATGGGCATCCTGGGTTGTCCATGGGCAGGGGATGGGAAGGGATGGGAAAGAGGGATGTCTGTCTGTTGATGCGTAACTCTACTTCTTTTTTTTCAATTAAATTAATTAATTAGCTAATTAATTTTCAGCCCCATCACAGTTTCCCCTTCCTCCCTCCTCTCCTCCCAGTCCCTCTCTCCTACTATCCCTCTCCCACCCTATCCACTCCTTTTCCTTTCTCTTCAGAAAAGGACAGTCTTCTCCATGGATACCAATCAGCCATGGCACATCAAGTTGTGGTAAGACTAGGCACCTCCTCTCCTATTAAGGCTGGGTGAGGCAACCCAATAGGAGGAAAAGGGTCTCAAAAGCAGGTAACAGAGTCAGAGACAGCCCCTGCTCCCACTGTTAGGAGCCCCACAAAAGACCAAGTTACACAGCTATACCCACAAAGGCAAGGGTTACAGTAGCCGCTCCACAGATCCAATCCCACCTATGCTGAGTGAGCCTTTCCTAGAAACAAGTGCAAAACTCAGCGTGAGCCACAAAACGGGAGAGAAAGTAAGAGCCCGAGAGGGAGGGAAAGGAAATAAAAATAGCAAAAAGGATAAAGGCAGCTCTTTATAATTTAAAATGCTATTTAAATAAAGGTGTTCATTACTGTACCAATGTAGAAAAGAACCCGAGCTAATATGAAAAAAATGCTTTTCATTAGGTAATTTATTATGGGAAAAGAGAATTTTGTTTTATGATAAAGTGATCCTTTAAAGTCTTTAGAAGGTTTAGGATAAATGTAGGGAGGGAAAAAAAACCTCTCTTTATATTCAGAGTTAAATCTTTAAAAAAAGTAATGTTTGCTTGGGTTTATGTTCTTTTCTCCTCCATTTTTTCGGGGGGGGGGGTGACATTTGTATTTTAGGGGGAGCACCCTGGGTTGGATGGTGGAAAGAGGGGATAGGGGAATTGGTCCCTTCTGGGGTCTCCACAAATAGCTTGGTTTTTACTCAGTGGTCTCTTCTTCTTCTTCTTCTTCTTCTTCTTCTTCTTCTTCTTCTTCTTCTTCTTCTTCTTCTTCTTCTTCTTCTCCTCCTCCTCCTCCTCCTCCTCCTCCTCCTCCTCCTCCTCCTCCTCCTCCCTGTCAGAGGAGCCAGCAGAGCCAGACTAAAGAAGGGATTAACCAGAAAGGGGGGAACTTTGGGACTAAGCATGAGAGTACTGGAGTGTCCCTGCATCTTGGACAATGATGGAAAAGCCAGCGCTGCGGCCTTACAGGAACCCTCTGAGAGGTGTGACATTTTAACAGGCTTTCTTATGTCTTTATATTTTAATGAAAAATTTCTGCCCAAGGTTTCTGCCTATGCAATGTATTTAAATTACAATAGTTCAAATTGTCATTAATTTAATATTCACCTTATATTCATTCACCTTGGTTCTCTTCAAAACTATATTATATAAAGCAGGGATTGGCAGTCTGGATATTACCAGGCACAGTTTACATATGAAAAGCAACATTTTACATTTGAATCCATGGGTCAGTTCTTTGAGTTTCGGGCACAGCGTGGGCAGAGCTTAGAGGCACTGTTCCATTCTGAGAACAAGTAGAGTGGAGAACAGACTGAACACCTCTGTCTTAGATCCAGCAGAGAAGTGAAGTCACAAGGCAAAGCCTGCAGCCCAAACTAAACAGATCAGCCTGCCACAACTGGCCTCAGCAAATCATGAAACACCTCCCGCACAGTTGGTGAGCCTTCTGGAGGCTTGGTGTGCACAAGGATTAGAGATACCCCACACTGAGGAGGCCTTCTAATTCCTGGCTTTTGACTTCAGGAGGCCAATCTAGTTCTCACAGTGTTCATCCATGTGTACTTCAAGCCCTGGCCACCCTGACTTTTCTATCATAGAGTTGTGAGCTAAAGCAAACTCCTTTCTGTCTAAGTTGCTTCTGTCAGGGTGTTTTATCACAACCAGAAGAAACCGATAGGGCCTATTTATTATTCCCTTTCCCCAGGGCATCATGTCTATCTTTCAACAAAAATTTCCAAGTCGTACTAAAAGATTAAGCAAAAAGTTTCAAAAATGTAAATCATAATTTGAGAACACTAAGCAAGCACCACAGCAGAGTCTCAGATGGCAGGAGCATTGAATTCAATGAAGATACAGCTTTTTAAAAAGATGACTATTACACTATGCATAAAGCAAGATAAACAGTATGTAAGACAGATTAGACAATGTAAACACGAGTTGGAAATGCTTAGGAAACACTGGAGAGAAAAAGAGGACTATAACACAAGTGGAGAATTCTTTTGATAGAATCATCAATAGGCTATATGTAGGTGAGAAGAGTCCCCAAGCTTAAATACGAGAGTATAACTTTCCAGGACAGGAACTGATAACCTTCCCTCACCAACAGAGAAGACTATGCAAGGACTTTGAGATAGTGCAAAACATGTAACAGTCTTCCATTGAGAGTACCAGGCTAGGGAGAAGAGGGGGAAACACAGAAGCAGCATCTGAAGGAACAGTGGCTGAGGTCAGACTTCAGAGAACAAGGACACAGGCACGCAAGGCTGCCAAGCAAACTTCCAATCAGAAACAAAAACAGAAGTACTCTATTTAGGTGAGTCATGTTGGAATTATTATAATTTTAGAAAATAAGAGGTAAAGGGAAGATCTTACAAATACCCAGTGTTGAGGAAATACATATAGAACAGCAAGGATAAGAATTATGTTTGACTCATGCTCAGAAATTGTGTTATAGCAAGAACCTTTCAACCATTGCAAGAATACTCCAGCCTAGAATTCTGCACCCTGGAAGGATGTCTTTAGATATGAAGAGAACATAGAAATTCCCCAACAAAGAAAAACCGAGGGCTTTGTTGCCAGTAGACCTGAGTTCAAATGAATGGTCCAAGGTGTCCTTCAGAGACAAGGAAATTAATATGGGCTAGGAAGTCATGCTTATTATGCATAAAAGGTGGAAGGATGTCAGATAATAAACAAATGAGAAAAAAATTACGCTTTCTAATTCTCAGTCAGTAGGAAAGACATTAATTTGTTCAAAACCATACTATAAATAGTATCTTAATTATGCATATAGTACTATGCATGTGTTGAATTAATGACAGTAATACAAAGGGCAGAAGGGAATCATTAGGAATATTAGGTTTTTTTAAAGTGTCTGCACTACCTGTACAATGAATGGTACAATGGTTGTTACTGGGGGAACATGGGCTCACTTTTGCAGATTCTTGGTCTCATATAGAAAAGAATTTAAAAGCAGGCCTAGAAGGGAAACCAAGAATAGTTTTTTATTGAAATTTGTAAGCAAAAACCACAGGGCTTGCAAGCTGGAGATCTCAGCAAGAGGTAATTGGAAGAGGGAAAAACAGAGAAAATTGCGCTTTCTGAATTAGAGATCAAGAAAACAGTGGGGCTCAGAAATGGAGGTCTGCAGGTCTGTCAGGAGCTGCAGAGGAAGCTGATGTGTGTTGGGGAGAGATACTTCCTGGAGTGTCAGAGCAACAGGCTTAGATTTTGGCCAGGGTCTGGGAAAGAGATATGGGAAGTGAGAAAGAGGAAAGGTGATGCTTTCTGAGTTGGAGCTAAGAAAGTATCAGACTTAACTGTGAGGGACTGCATGGGAAAGCCATGAGGGAGGGCTTTGGAGGCAGCACGTACACATTTTTTTAATAAGAGCGATTATTCCCTTTATGCCTATGTCTTCAGGTTTATCATTTTTTTTTTTCTTCCCAACTTCTAGTTTTAGGCTGATTTTGTTCAGGTTGTGAAACAGTATTTTTTCCTTGTTTTTGTTGGTCTCTGGCCTTCTCTGAGTTAGAGAAGGTCCCTCCTTCCTGTCTCATCAAAGGCTTGACTACTGACCAAGACTTTTGTAAAGGAGGTTAATGACCACATATCAAGCTTTTTGTGATAGAGAATATCACTGTATTGGTATCGTACATCTCAAGATGCTTTTGAGATGAGAAATATCCACTGTCTGCACCAAATGACGTTATTGGCTATAAACTGTACTATTTTTTTATAAGAAAATGCTGACATAGATACACATACATCCTAACTGATGCCTCTAAAACAGTGGCTGCAAAGGATCCGTTTAATTATATTTCTCCCTGCCTAGTGTCCCATCAGTATTATTTTAAAAGTGATCTTGGAATACCTATATGTTACAAATATGAGGGTAGCTGCTCAGTAAACAAAGCTCTGAAAAAAAAAAACATGGGGTGATATTGATTGTTTGATTAAAACCATGAAAGACAGAAAAAATATAGAAGGCTGGATGGAGGTGGTACATGCCTTTAATCCCAGCACTTGGGAGGCAGAGCCAGGCGAATCTCTGTGAGTTTGAGGCCAGCCTGGTCTATAGAGTGAGATCCAGGACAGGCACCAAAACTACATAGAGGGACCCTGTCTCAGAAAAACAAAAAAGAAAAAAAATATAGAAGAACAAAATAGGAACATAGGCAAATGTCCAATAGTAGAAGTAACAAACACATAAAATATTAATCCAAAATACTAATAATTACAATAAATGTTAATGGTATAAATATGTCAGCTAAAAGACCCATGTCTTTTTTGTTCAGAGTCAACAGAAAATACTCAATTATATGTTTTCTACAATAAATTAATTTGAAATATAAAGGCATATATAGACTAAAAATAAAGGGATAGAGAAAGACGTGCTCATACTTATCTAAAAAATAATGATTAGATATATTAATTTTAGAGTAAGGATAATTCTCAGGGATAAAGAAGATATTGCATAATGCTGAAGTGATAAATACTCCAAAAAAAAAAAAATGAAACCATTTGGTGCATGTGCCTAAAAACAGAGCATCAAAATGCATGCTTCATCTATGCATTTTTATTGAAGTGCAAAGAAAAACCAAATGAATCAAACATTAGGAGAACAGAACTAATAAAGTGTGTGTGTGTGTGTGTGTGTGTGTGTGTGTAAAGAGGATTTATTAGATCAGCTCACGCAATAGAGTCTGGATACTCCTACAATAGCAGTCTTCATGCTAGAGAGGCAGAGTACCCACTAGCTGGTTAGGTCAAGAAGCTGGGCACGTAAGCATTTCTCATCTGAAAGAACCTTGGATAGCCACTAGTGGTGACTCTACAAGGAGAGGCCAAAGAAGCTGGAGTCTGGCAGCGGAGGGTCACAGCACCAGACACAGATGGATTGGTTCAGAAAGAAAAAAATCAGGCACATGCATGTGCTTTCCTCAGATCACTTTATATATGGGCAGCCTCATGGAAGGTGCCACCATCTTTGATCATGGATTTACCCCCAGTAAATAAATCCTCTCTGATAGTGTCCTTACAGAAAAGTCCAGTGCTGTGTCTCCTCAGCGATCCTAAATCCATTCAAGCTGACAAGACCAACCATTATAATTCCATCTCTTTTCAAACTGAAACCAACCATATCTCCTTATGCTATGCCTAATTTCCAAATGAAGACAGTAAAGGGTCATAATTTTGCCTAACATGATGTAACTACCTTATGTATAAAAAAAAACTGCAGTAATCCTTCCCTCAGAATAGGTGGCAAAGTCTCTAGAGTAATTGCTATTTTAATACTATACTACTTAAATATGATAATGTTAACTTAACTTTTCAATAGTGGTATTAGCTCAATTAATGTTTTATGATATCCAATATTTGATATATATGTGTGTACGTGTATGTATAAACATATATTTACATAAATATATTCTTAACAAGATAGGAAAGAAACCCCCCTTGACAGTGTACTACGTTTGTTTCTGAACTATTTACATGGTTATTATTTACAACAACTTCCTTCTTGTATAGCCCATTCTTTATTTCCTCCACCCTTAGGGAACACTGCAGCATGTCTTGGTTCTTTACTTAGAGGAATTATCCACATTGTTTTAATCTGTATAATTTGAGGCAGGGTTTTGTTTTGTATCACAAGCTGGGCTAGAACTTGGAATCTTTCTTTTGCATCCTTCTCAGTGTGGGAATTACAAATGCTGGCCCTCATGCTTGGAGCTTTTCAATCTTTTGAGTTTTAGGTTGATCTTAATTTTTGTGTCAGTTTAGAGAAGCTCTCAATTTTATGTTCTTTCAGTGTTTCTTTTAAAGTAATCTGTCAATCAGTTTTCTTTTTAAATGGTTCCATTCTCTTGCATTGTAGAAAAAGAAGATCAATACACAGGGATGTACAAGTGTTGCTGTCGTAGGGTATAAACTCCTTTGCTATATGTTCAGGAATGGTAAAGATGGGTCATACAGAAGTTCTATTTTTGGTTCTTTTGAGCAGTCTCTACCCTGATTTCCACAGTGGGTGCTCCAGTTGCCCTCCCTCCAGCACTGAACACGTGTTCTTCTTCACCGCGTCTGCGGGATTTGTGGTTCTCACTGTGCTAGGATATCAGGTTGGTTTTAATTTGCATTTACCTGATGAAAAAAATATTTATTGGCCAATAATATTTCTTTCATTGAGAGTTGCCGTTTCAGCTTATTGACCCATTTGTTAATTGGACCCCACACCGTGTGTGTGTGTGTGTGTGTATGTATCATACATATTTTTGTACTCTTTTCTTCCATTTTTTCTCTTTGTACTTAAGTTTTGATAAAATTTTCACTGATTTTTTTAAAACAATTTCATTATTCCTCTCCTTTGCTACATTCAGAATACTATTAACTTGTTTGACAATTTATTTTTAGGTTATAAATCTGTTAGTTGAAATGTTAACATATTTTCTATTCTCATTTCTCTCCTAAACCATGAATGAGTCATAACTCAGTCTCAATGGTACATATCCAAGAAAGAAAGTCCAGCTGTATACAGGGCAATCAATACCAGTGTTGCTGCTTGACCCTAAGAGGCTGCTGGACATCCAAATAATCTACTGGAATGATCACCTTTGTCTATTTTACAATATCATATTTTGTTCATTGTTTTTTGAAACAAGTTTAAAAATTGTATTATTTAAAATGAGTACTTAAAATAGAGTATTTTTATTGTAAACAGTGGTGCTTCATAATGTTTTGTTCAAGTCTATTGTATACTTTGACAACATATGTTCACTTCCTTTTACTGACCCCATCAGTGCTCTTTATCTTTCACAAATGAAAGAAAATAAACAATATAATATATATATATATATATATATATATATATATATATATATTACTCTAATTTCATTCATTTTTCCTGCAAATGTCTCATTTTGCTCTTTGTGGCTGAATAAAACTCTACTGTGAATATATGCTACATTTTCTTTAACCACTCATATTTTTATTGCACAGCTTGGCTATCGTGAATAGTGTCATAATAAACATTTTTAGAATAATATTTCTAAGAATTGTAGCCAGATCATTCAGTGTGCGTGTGTGTGTGTGTGTGTGTGTGTGTGTGTGTGTGTGTGTGTAACATATATATGTAATGTATTGTACATATTAGACTATACTATATAACATATATTAGACTCTAATGTATGTGTGTATGTATAGATGAATGTATTAGACTCTTATTCCATAGCACATGCTGGCTGGAATTCACTGTATGCCCCAGTCTGGAATCAGATTCACACCAGTCCCCTCTGCCTCAGTTTCCTAAGTGCCAGGATTACATGAGGAAGGGTCATACTGATTTCCAATGTGGTTTCATTTGATGCTTGTCTTGCTTTTTAGTGCCAGTCATTCTGACTAAGGTGAAATGGAATCCCAAGTACTCTTCGGTTTGTATTGCCCTAATGGTTAAGGATTGTCATTCTTTTTGTCTACCTGTAAGCCAGCCACATTTCATTTTTTGATAAATGTTTGTTCATTGCACTAGCCAATCTATTGATTTAAATAGTGTATGTTATTTTAGTTTCCAGTTTTTACGTTCTTCGTGTGTGCTAAGTGTTACTGCACTATCAGTTGTATGTCTAGAAGTGATCCCCCCCCCCCTCCCCGATCCTAGGCTCTCTCTCCAGTTTGGCATCTGTTTCCTTTGCTGTGCTGAGGCTTTTGATTTTGGGAAATCCCATGTGACAGTTGTTGGAATGACTTCCTAAATTCCTGGAGTTGTTTTTATAAACTCCTCACCTGTGACTCTATCTCAAAGTTTTTACTCTTTCTTTTCCTCTAGCAGTCTCAGAATTTCAGGTCTTATATTAAGGGTATTGATCCATTTTGAATTGGTTATTTGGTAGGGTGGGTGAGCTAGAGGGATCTAGCTTCCACCTGTGGGTGTTTAGTTTTCCAGCACATTTTACTGAAGAAGCATGTTATTTCGACACCTTTATCAAAAATTAAGTGGTGTAAGTTGTGTGAGTTCATTTCTGACACCACCTATTCTATTCCTCTAGTTTCACTATTCTATTTTTAAACCAGCACTGTCTTTTTTTTTATAGTGCCAGCATTTAAAAACAGTGAGGAAAATATTATGCTGACATCATTGACTTGTTACTGAGTTCCCTTACTTCTTCCAAGTTATTAAGGGAGGAGTCTCCTCACCAGAGAGGGAGTATGATCAACTGTAACATAATCATAGATGTTGTATAACTTAAGTTTTAAAATCAATTGCCTAAAGTCCAGGGTCTGGCAGTCCCAGCAAGCTAAGTTCATTCCCTTCTTCTTGACACACTTAAAAAGGGTCTGAGTAATGATGCAAAGCAAAGAGGAAAGATTTACAATATGGCTGCATTGGGAAGAACACATAAAGATGTCTAGTGGTCCCTAAGTCTGTCTTTGGGTTACTGACATGAAATTTAGGTTTGAAGAATTGCACAGTGGCAAGAGGTCTGCATAATTAAGCAGTCCTAGTGAAGCTGTGCTCTGATTGATCGTTGTCTCAGCCCTGGTTCTGCGAGGTGCTCCAAGGAAGCCTGTGCCATTGCCATTGCATGAGAGAATGGATCTGGGGCTGGAGAGATGGCTCAGCCGTTAAAGGCTAGGCTCACAACCAAAAATATAAGAGAGAATGGATCTGATTCCCTGGAGATGATGACTTCTGCCTCAGGGTACAGTGTTTTCATTGGTCATTGTCCTCATCTGGGGCCTGCTCTGCCCTGCAAAGCTGGGATGTTTCTGGAATCCAAGGTGACTGTAGGTTTAGGATAATGAATTACTTTTGTGCCTTCAGCCTTTAGGGGGAATAAGACAGGTTTAGACAGGCACTGTCCCCCACACGGAGATAAGCAGATGCATCAACGTAGAGGAGACAGACCCCAAATAAGAGGTCACACCAGGCTTTCATCTTACTTTCTCAGTTGAGGAGTCAAAGATTTGTAGCAACAGCAGATTCTAAAGGTGCCCACTTTGGTGATACTCTTTAGCCCTTGCCATAATCCATTGCTAGAAGCAAGGGAGAATCCTTTTTTATGCTCCACGGATGGAACTATACAAGCGCATGGGTATAGACAAGTGGGGATCTAGAAGGCTCTCTTAGCCTGTCAGTCTACCCAAAAAAATGAGAAGAAACATAGTTCATCTGGCCTAGCATCCAAACCTCCAGCTCACAAAACTCAGCAGATGTTCTGGGAATAAAAACAAAGATGCACTTGCAGCATGAGCTGCAAATTCAAAGTTGTTCTATCAGCCTACACATTTACCAAAAACTGCCTTCTCGCTGCCTTAATTGAGCCCTCCTGCCAAAGTCAGCCCAGTTTCTAGCTCTCACTATAAGACTTGGCAGGTTCCCTGGTGGAGAAGATGACTAGTAATCTTGGCTCACATGGAGAAGCCTCCTTTGTTTCTCAAATGTTGGTTCGTTTTCCTTTTGCTTCCATAGTTATATATTTAGAAGTTTAATTTCTGCAGCTTTAGAGGTGTCCTACAAGCTGACCCATTTGGCCATCACTGCATGCAAGACCTCACACAGAAGGAAAAGTCTCTCCAAACAGACCTGAAACTCAAGGGCTTGAATATAGGCAGTTGTATGCATATACACATATATTTAAAGAAATAGAACATTGATAAGAGGGCACATGTAGTCAGAAATTTCTCGGGTCCCACTCGGCCCCCTGCAGTCCAGACAAATCTCTCTCACCCATGGTTCCGCAGCTACTCAGACTCAAGTGTACACACAGAGGCTTTTATTATTTACAGACTGTATGGTCTATGGCAGGCCTCTTTCTAGCTAGCACTTATATCTTAAATTAACCCATTTCTATTAATCTATGTTTTGCCACATGTTCCGTGGCTTTACTGGACTGCTGGCATCTTAGTGCTCTTTCTGCTGTGGCAGCTGGTGTCTCTCTAGACTCTGCCTTTTTCCTTCCTGTCTCTCTCCTTGGATTTCCTGTCTGCCTCTAAGCTGCCTTGCCGTAGACCAAAGCAGCTTATTTATTAACCAATGAGAACAACATATATTCACAGCATACAGAAAGACATCCCCTAGCAGGCACAGGTAGTAAACTATAAATCAATAATATGTCTAACATTTAAAGGTTATTTTATAATTTTGATAAGGGGGATTGCATCAAATTAGAAATCTTCACAGCAAAGGAAGCAACAGAGTGAAGACACAGATATAGAATGGGAGAAAAGCTTTGCCAGAAATTCATTCAATGGAATATTAATATCTAGAATATATGGGGAGTGAAAATAATTAAACTTCAAAGAACAAATCTTTCAATCAATAAATTGGCAAATGAATTAAACAAATGACTCTCTGAAGTAGTACAAATGGCTAGCAAATAAATATATGGAAAAAAATCTTTATATAGTGGTCATGAAAAGCAAATCAAAAGTGCATTGATATTTCATTCGCCCAAACCAGAATGTGAAAACACCAAGGAAATCAGTACAGAGAGTACTCAAATAACTTAAAACAGAATTACCATATAATCCAGCTATTTTACTTTTGGGTATACATATAAAGGGATTTATGCCAGCGTTTAACAGAGATACCTGCACTTCCTGTGTATTGTGACACTGTTCATAATAGCTAAGTTATGGAGTCAGTGTAGATGCCTCTCAGCTGATGTGTGGATAAGAAGATATGATACATGTACACAATGGAGTCTTACTTGGCAATGAATAAAAAATTATATTACTTGCAGGAAAATGGACGGAACTAGAGATCAACATGCTAAATAAATAAGCCTGACTTGGGGACACAAATATGGATTCCTGTCTCTCATATGTGGACTCTAACTTAAATATAAATATATATATATATAATTTATAATAATATAAACATATATTGACTTAGAACATGGACTTTCTAAGACTATATATATATATATATATATATATATATATACACACACACACACACACAGAGCATATATACACATACATAGACACATATGCTAGCCTTGTACTAATTTTGTTTTTGGGTTCTTTGCCACACAAAGGCAGATAATCCTAAAAATGAGAATGGGAATCGAGAAAATTCTGTGTGCTATGGCCTGCATTTAAAGGGGAAGATACTTTGCTTATTTAAATTTTAAATTTCTGTAATAATCAGAGATACACCTACAAATTGATATCATAGCAATTTTAAATAGGAATCCACAAAAACTATTAAATCTATACTGTAAATGTTGATTGGGTGATAAACTCCATATGGTTGTTCTTTCTTGCATTTTCAATGGCAGACCCCACCTTTGTACTGTACTCACTATACTTTTTTTTTGCATATTTGAAACTATAAACTAAAAACCAAAATAAAAACTTTCTTATGTTCTATTTTTCTTTATGACAAGGTTAATTGATTTTATGTCTTGTTTGTAAAAATATTTTTGTGATTACTGATGGCATTTTTTATATATTGTTTTAATAAAGACAAAATCTGAAGTAGTTCTGAAGACATAATGAGTTACCCAATAATATCAAAGCTTTCTGGTACAGAAGAAAGTCACACAAAAATATATAAATAACTCCTAATCTTTTAGGTTTATGATAATCTTCTAGCCCTGTAATAATGCAAAAAAGTCTATTTTAAAAGTATAAGTAAAGGAGGATTTTTATTTTTTGAGATGGAAATTTGCTATGTAGCACAGGCTAGATTTGAGTCTTTAGTTTCTTGCCTCAGCCTTCTAAGGATTGGGCTTGGGAGCCACCATGCCTGGCTAAGGCATTTAGCATACTGTGCATTACAGAGCTTTGTTTCTAGTGCAGTATTTCCAGTAAACAAAAACTAATTGAATTACACCAGGCACACATAAAACATTTGTCATTTGGACAAGGCATGCCAAAAAAATTATCATTCAGGTTAAATATTGATTTCTCTCCTGTGTTTATTTACTTCTTTTTATTTCCTATTCTCATGGTTGAGATAATGCTTTCTGGTAATAAGTTAGGGGGTAATTAGAAGATAATGATTCTGCTTTCTAAATTGCTAACATCTGGAGAGGGAAATTATTATAGAACCCCAAGGAGTTGAAGCACATTACTGTCTGTCATTGTTTGGCTAGGAAGTGCTCCTCTCCCCCTCCATGTATTAAAGGCTTGGTTCCAAGCAGAGGGCGCTATTTTAGGGGAGAGGGGTCTGGAAACTTTGGGTAGTGGGGTCTAGCTGTAGGAAGTACATCAAGGGAAGTGTGGACTTGGGGTCCTATATCTTTTATCTCTTTTTTAAATAATTATTTTAATTTTAATGTGTATGAGCATTTGGCTGCATCTATATTTGTGAGCTATGTGCACACTTGGTGTACTTGGAATCCAGAAGAGGGGATCAGATCTTTTGGAACTGGAATTACAGGCTGTTGTGAGATGACGTATGGATACTGGGAACCAAATCAGGATCCACTGAGAGAGCAAAAAGTGCTCTTAACCACTGAGCCTTCTCTCTAGCCCCAGACTTCCCCTGTGATGCTACACTTCTTGGATCCTGGGGCAGGCCTGCCCAAGTGGCTCCACTGGGCAGGATTAATGAGAACCCTGTGATGCCCTGCAGATGGTTGACGCGTTCCTTGAAACGTAGGTGTTGGTAGTTGTGCCTCTCATCTCTTATGTTCTGTGTACCTACAGAGTGAGAACTCAGTGGAAGCTGCTAAGGTTCATCTTTGGAGCCTTCCATAACAGTATCCCTAACTACAGTTGAGCCCACCTGAGTCACAGTTAGCATTGATATATTCATGAAGACAGAAAAATGCTCTTTCTCGTGACCTAAATATCGCCCAACAGACTGCACTAATCAACAAGACAACACTGGGAAATCTACAGCATCAAAAGGTGACACAGGGTGACAGACACTCATGATGCACTGGGGACACAATTTAAGGCCTAGCCACACATAACATTTAAAATGTCCACACATGGATCCTTCATATTCTACCCAAAATACTTGTACCTTACCCCAGAATCCCCAATCTCTGCCAGCGATGAGACTTTTAAACCCTGTATACATGTCAATTACTCTCAAATTTTCCCTTTCTCACATCCAGTTTCCAGGCAGTTCTTTCATTCCATAGCCATGTTATATCCGGTACACAACTGTATCTTGCAATCTATACTGCCATGAAAAGTCCTACAACAGGGGTTTTCAACTTCCTAGTGCCTTTAGTACAGTTCCTCATGTTGTGGTGATCTACAACCATAAAATTATTTTGTTGCTATTTCATAACTATAAATTTGCTACCGTTATGAATTGCAATGAGGATATCTATATGTGACCCTCAGGTTGAGAACTGTGGTTCTACAGCATCATTGTATCTGGACTATAGACCACAAAAGCCTCTTGTCTCTGTTCTCTCTCTCATGCCTTATAAAGTGTAACTTAACAACAGCAGGGGTGTTTATCTAGGTAACTAGTCTTTGTAAAGGCTTCTTATACTTTTTCCACTTCCAACTTTCTTTTGCTTAAGAAAGTTTTATGCAATCACAAATATGTAGATATGTAAAATAGGCATATAAAAAATATTTACTGATAATAAGTCATAAAGAACTTGAAGATGATTTTTGGTATACATATAATTTTATCATTTTTAAAGACAAAAGTGAATTTGCATACTAATGATAATGAGATGCAGGTTCATTTTTACTTAAAGAATTAAAGGTTGATTGAATATTTGGTATTGGAGGATGTAGAACATCAACATTTTCTAGAATTGATAGATATTTTTATTTTTTAATCACCAGTGTTGAGAATACTCCTTTGTCTAGATATGTAGCACAAAATGATAAAAGTATATTTACAGAAATTTCAGAAATAGAAATTCTGCTTCAATTTCAAGCCAAATTTTATTGAATTTTTTTTTTTTTTTTTTTTTTTTTTTTTTTTTTTTTTTTTTTTTTTTAGTTAGTCACCAATTTAAACAGAAAGATTTCCAAAATCAAATATCCCAGCACAATCCAATCCAATATGTGCTAAGTTGATGTTTACATGCTGAGGAATGAAGACAGGAAAACATTAAAAGTCTTTGTTTTTCACACTTAAACCATTGTTTTTGAAGTAGCAGAAAATTGTATGTGTAATAAATACACTGCAGCTCATAGAATTCAGTCATCTTGAATCTGCTCCAAGGTGCTCTTGGAAGCATGTGGTGATAATTTATCTGTGTCCCCCAATAAAATTTATCTGAGGACCAGAGGATAAAGGTCAGCCAGTATTGGTAAAACAGAAGTCATGCAATGTTAGCACATGCCCTTAATCTGTCTGGATCTCTGTGTGTTCAAGGCCATCCTAGGGAAGAGAGCCAAGCGTGGTGACACACGCCTTTAATCCCAGTACCAACCACAGAGACCTGGAGGTCTGTACAGATAGGCTAGTGAGGTAGCTGGGCTAAAATAGCCAATGAGAGGGCAGAACAGCAAGGCATAAAGGCGGGGTTAAGACAGGAAATAGCTCGTACTTTGGAAGCTTCGGTGTGGTGAGGTAAGGTTAGCTGGTGGCTGTTCTGATTCCTCTGAACTCTGTCAGATTTTCACCCCTATTTCTGGCTCTGTGTTTTTTTTTTATTTAATAAGACCGCTTAAAAATTTGTCTACAGAAGCACTAATTGGTGTGTGGTGAAATGGCTGACGGTATGTTTGTGTGCTTCTGTGTGTGTGTGTGTGTGTGTGTGTGTGTGTGTGTGTGTGTGTGTGTACCTGTTTGTGCTCAGAATCAAGGATGCAGTAAGGTCATGTGACTGGTGCTGGAAGCTTCTCAGTCTTGTTACATATTTGATTTAGAATTAATGTTTTGTCTAATTGTCATCAGAGAGACTTTGTCCAGCAACTGTTGGGAGCAGACGCAGAGACCCACAGCCAAATATTAGGCAGAGCCCCTGGAATCATGAGGAAGAGGGTAGGGGAGGATTCTAGGAGCCAGAGGGGTCAAGGACATCACAAGAAAACCCACAGAGTCAACTAACCAGGGCTCATAGGGCTCACAGAGACTGAACTAACAATCAGAGAGCCTGCATGGGTCTCTGTATATATGTTATGGTTGTATAGCTTGGTGTTCTTGTGGAACTATTAACAGCAGGAGCAGGGGCTGTCCCTGACTTTTTTTTTGCCTGCTTTTGGAACCCTTTTCCTCCTACTGGGTTCCCTTGTCCAGCCTTAATATGAAGGGATATGCTGAATCTTATAACTTGATATGCCATGTTTGGTTGATATCCTTGGGAGGGCTGCCCTTTTCTGAAGGGATAGGAAGAGGAGCGGATCTGGGGGAAGTGGTGGGGAGGAGGGTGCTGAGAGGAAAGGAGGGAGGGGACATTGCAGTTGGGATGTATTATATGAGAGAAGAACAAATAAAAAGAAAAAAATCAACAGTGTCAAAAAAAAAGAATTCTTTGTCACTGCACATTCAGAAAGTTTTTACTACTGCTAAATTTTATATGATCCCACACGAGATCACAACATATTGTTTTAGAAGTTGTGATATGTGGTAGTTATTTATTTATTTATTTTTGTGTGTGTTCTGATTCCATTTTGTTTCAAGGTAATCTTGTCTTTATAGCAATCAATTTAGTGGTGTTCTTCTATTTACTTTTGCTGTGGTTTATGGATCAGTTTAAGATGCGTTGGTATTATAGCTTCTTTAAAGGTCTGGTGCGTTTGAGCAGGGAGGTCATCTGGCCCTGGCTTTTTCTTCACTGGGGAACTCTTTTCCTCCTCCAGCCTCACTGGCTGACTTAGATCTGTTTACACTGTTTATATCATCTTTATTTAATTTTGTGTCTAGGGATTGATCCGTGTCTTCTAGAGTTTCCAGTTTTTTTTTTTTTGTTTTTTTCGAGACAGGGTTTCTCTGTGCAGCTTTGCGCCTTTCCTGGGACTCACTTGGTAGCCCAGGCTGGCCTCGAACTCACAGAGATCCGCCTGGCTCTGCCTCCCGAGTGCTGGGATTAAAGGCGTGCGCCACCACCGCCCGGCTGAGTTTCCAGTTTTTTAAAACATTTGTTTTCAAAGTACACTGTAATGGTCCTCTGGATTTTACTGGTAATTTCTGCAACATGTCTTCATTCTTCTCTAATCTGATTACTTTGTGTCTCCCCTCTTCTTTTTGGTTAGTTTGTTTAGGGACTTGTTAGTCTTACTTTTTTTTTTCAAAGAATCAACTCTTTATGTCATTGATCCTCCATATTATTCTATAAGTCGCAATTTTGTTTAACTTTGCACTGATCTTCATAATTCTTTCTGTGTACTGTTTTTGGATTTGCCTTCTTGTGTTTTCAAGACCTTCAGGTGAATCATTAATTATTTATTTGCAATATCTTTTACTTTATTTGAGTGTTTGTAGCTATAATCCTTCCTCTTAGAACTGATTTTGTTGTTTCTTAAAGATTCTAATAGATATGCTTTTATTTTCATTTGATTCCTGACTTCTTACATACTGGTCATTCGAGAGTGAATTTTCCTTGTGTCAGGTTTGGGAATACCTCCAAGTGTTGGTTAAGGGTGTCCTGGAAATCCCCCAAACAGAACAGTCTATTGCCATTTTTTTTTTGATTGACCATCAGAACTTGTTAAGACATTAATGTTGAAGACATAACATACTTCAGAAATCGTATTGGTAGTGACTAAGAAGTTCTTCCCTATTGGCTTTCTTTCTTTCTTTTACATTCCTGCCAGTTTTCCCTTTCTCCTCTACTCCCAAAACCTCCCTCCCAACCCCATCTGTTTCCACCCACCAATTCACTCCTCCTCTGTTTCTGTTTAGGGAAGGGCAGGTCCCCATGAGTATCAACAAAACATGGCATATCAAGTTGCAGTAAGACTAAACACCTCTCCATGTACTGAGGCTGGGCAAGGTGACCCAGTATGAGGAGTAGGGACCCAGTATCTAGTAAAAAGAGTCAGAGACAGCCTCTGCTCCCACTGTTAGGAATCACACAAGAGGACCAAGCTACACAACTATAACATATACACAGAGTACCTAGTTAGTCCCATGCAGACTTCATGGATTCCATGTCAGTCTTTCCCACTGCTTGGCTACATGACAGACACCTAGCAGCCTGTGCGGATCAGTGGAATCTAACTGTTTAATTAACATAAAGCATCGCCCTGAGGCTGACTTTCTTGGTACTGGAATGTGCTAATGGAGGCTGCTGGGAGAGAAAAGCCATGGACAGTTTTATCCAGCTGTGAGTCACCTGAGCTACAATAACAACTGACATGGTAATATACGCCCAGGGGTACAATAGTGTCACAAATGTTGTGGGAGTAACCATCTGCTTTCTGATTGGGTTTAAGGTCTTCTCCATGGGATGGAACACACACCTGGTACTGTAAATATGACTAAGAACTCAAGGCTTAGAATCTCATACCTTCCAGGGTGAACCCACTATTATTGTTTTGCTAAGTGGACATAGTATCAAACAACCCTCTAAATTCTCAGAAACTTAAGTCTTCTTCTGGGAATGTCCCTTCCTTTGTAATGTGATAGGTAGGGGTAGTGGTTTAGTATTGGTTCCCGGGTTATTATGGAGTCAGAGAATTTAGACCCTTATGACATTTTGGATTGGAGACTTTATACTCACTCCTACCCACAAAGAAAGGAAATGACAGTATTATGTGACACTTCTCTTACAAGGTGACATAAGTCATGAAATTATTTAATACTTCTCATTGGTTTGCTTAGAGCAACAAAATCTTATATTTCCCCTGAGTTTGCCAGTCACTTTTAATCTCTATCCTAATTATGTGGCCCATTCCTTTTCCGCTGCTGCATAAAGTGGGCTTATATTTAACTCTGCAGCATTTGGCATCAGCTATCCCTAGAGTATTGTTTGTTTGGTATATGTACCTGTCCATTTGTTCCCCTGTGTAGTAGGAGAATTGTCCTTGTAGCGGGATGTTGTTGCTGCTACCTGCGTAGGTGACTAGATAGTGATAAAGGAGCAAACATTTTGCTGATGTGTTTAACTAGAGAGCTTTCTCTGTTGAAAGTCACCGTTCTTCCCCTACAGCAGCACGAATATGAAAGACAGAGAAAAGCACATCTAGAGTCAATATAAACCTCACCTTTTCCCAACTATGAAACTCTAATTAAAGTTGTACGTTCAGTCTTTTCAGCTGAGGGGAAAGGATGAAGAGGCTGAGTTAGCTTGGCACTCCCCTGAGTACATGTATCCTCCAGTCTGTAAACCATTATCTATTAGGAATTTATCTTTTAAGACAAGTCTAATGGAATAAATGTCTACAATATTTTCATACAAGACTAAAATAATTCACTTATTTAAAGGAATCAAAATAAAATTTCTAGATTTAGCACACAGAAAACTTTAATGAAAATTTCTGATAATTGTGATAAAAGAACTTGATATTTAGATCATCAGTCTCTTAAAATTTACCATTTGTGTCCTTTGATTTCGGGGATGCTTTGTACCTAATGAGTTAGAGCTATCAATGAGTATGCTGGAGTCAGTAGCAGCCTCATCTATTAGCATTACTGTAGTTGTTAGAATCTATGATCATCTAGGCACTCACATGCTATGGACTCTAGCTCTGCCTTGTTATTCTGCCACAAACAGGAGTTTCCAAAACTGTGGCCAACAATGACTCTCTTAGTTTTTGAAAAACTAATTGCTATCCACTATCTACTGTAAGGTTCCGAGTCTGGTCCTAGAGTGAATTGGTAAAGTAGCTTAGCTCTGAGACCAAAATTTGGAATATAAACTTGACAGAACTCTAGCCATGCCTTTTCTAAACTTGGTGGTCCCAATCTTCTTCAATTCTTTATTTGGGAAAAACCAAACCTTCATCTGGAGTTAAGGCATGTTCTACAGATTTTACCTGTTGCTGAAGGATTTGAGCCTTTTGAGATGATACAAGGTATTCTATAGTCTTAGAACCTTTTAGACTCTGTTAATGTTTCCAGAGTCTAGCTTTATAGGGCTGCAAATAACAAGCTGATCTACATACTTAAGTAAGATGTCAGTGTTTTAAATGTCAAGTACCTTAACTCTTTGATTAGCATATGTCCAAATGGGCAAACACTATCTTTGAATTCTTGCGGTAGCTCTAAGTATTTTAAAGACTTTCTGTAGTATTGGGATCCAAAGAGGAGACAGGGCTGGTGATTTAGCACATATGAAAATGCATTCTTTAAGCCCAGGATAGTAAATCCAGCAGTTTCATTGGAAATCTGGATTAGAGTAGAACATAGATCTAGTAACAGATAGACAGGTGTTGTTGCTTTATTTATTGCTCTTTGATCCTGCACCAGTCAATATTCTTCATTTAAGTTCAAAGCTGAGTAAATTGGGTGGAGGTATTTCATGGGGATTGGCAGTATACCTGCATTGACCACATCTGGGGAACTTTCAAACAAGAGACTGAAGTCCCTTGTGTGCCTGTGGATTAATAGGACATTGTCATTTGTAAGGATACGTGTGGAGGACTTTTTAAAGTAATAACAAGTAGAATATTAATTACCTTTCTTGGAATCTCTATACTCTTAACTTGAGGAGTCAGTGGATTTAATAAGACAGAGCACATGGAGTTGGGGGAAAAGTGAGGGAAGGGAAAGGGATGTGGATGCTCTCTATTAGATATTGTACACTTTGCCACTCACCCAGTACTGGTCTGTGATAGGAAGCCTGACCGCCCACTTAAATACCTGGTGGTAGTTATCATCATTATTTGTCTTTTTACCACTTTTATCTTACTAATTGCATTTTTGTAGCTATCAATAGCTCAATTAATTTCTTCAGTTTCTGAAAGTGCTTTTTAACTTGACATTATTTGATATTGGGTTACTTCCAGTAAAAAATACAGCTCTCCAAAGAGAGCAAAAGATAGTCTATTTTGAGCCAAATACGAATTAAAATGTTCAACAATACTGTCTTAGGCTGCCTTGAAGGGCAAGTTCCATGTGGAAGCAGTTACATGAAATTTTTAGAGACACAGAACAAAAATAAGTCATAAATAAATATATCTTTCAAATACAATGGTGAGGACATCAGATAGGTGGGTTATAACAAAATAGGGAAACCTCTGTTATAGGTTTCATATTCTGTGTGATGACATTCTAGTCTTGTAGATTGGTGGGCACCAATGGTCCACTAAGGTGATAGATTCCAAAGGCTTTATTTGATAGTCAGTATTAGGCCATGTGCAGAGGTGAGCTGTGAAGGCAACTAAAGATAGCCCAAGAGATTTGTCTTAGTTAGAGTTATTATTGCTGTGATAGAATACCATGACAAAGAACAAACTGGAGAGTAAAGGGATTATTTGGATTACACTTCATTGCTATGCGTCATTGGGAGGAGTCAGGATAGAAACACAAGCAAGGAAGGAACCTAGAGGCAGGAACTGGTGCAGAGGCCATGGAGGAATGATGCTCACTGGCTTGCTTCACATGGCTTGCTCAGGACCAGCCCAACGGTGGCCCCACCCACAGTGGGCTGGGCCTTTGTACATCAATCACTTATTAAGAAAATGCCCTACAGGCTTGCCTACAGCCTGATCTTATGGAGACATTTTTTCAGTTGTGTTTCCTTCCTCTCTTATGACTCTAGTGTGTGTTAAGTTGACATAAAACTAGCTAGCACAATAATTTCCCCTGTCAATCTATAGTATCCCAACTCTATACCATTTACAAATGTTCTAATCTGTCTGTAGAACTTCCATCAGAGGTAGTTTCGTAAAGGGAACTTTAGTTCATATTTACTCATTTATTTGTTTATTTCTTTATTCCTCCCAAGAATGAAAGAATGAAGTCAGACTTAATCTATTCTTATTTTTGACATCCAGGCTCTACATTAGTATCGCACTTTGTAGTACCAGTGTGAAGGGATGTACAAGCCACTGGGAGTATGTGTTTCAAGGGAAAACCAACCACAGATAACCTATTCATTTATTCATGCAACACATCTGTTTCATGCATCTGTTACCTGCAGAGACCATTTAGGGATACTGCCTATTGAAGGTACTTGTTGTGGATGAAAACTATCCATATATAATTTTTGGCAAGGGAAAAATTTAGAAAGTAGTCTTAAGACTTTCATGTATCCTTACAGAGACCTTAAATCAAGGGTATTTTCTTTTCAAGCCAAACATACTGTTCCATAAACTCCATAGTTAACAGCTACTACACTGTCCCATTGGCCTATAATCACATTGCAGTGGTATAAATATGTTTTTCTCTCCAAAACTTATGTTGAAACTTGATTGCCAATGTGGCCATGTTGGGGGCTGGAGGTTTCAAGGAGTGTTTAGGCTGTAAAAAGAGACTGAGGGTTTTTTTGTTGTTTTCTTTGGGTTTTGTTTTTATGTGAGTGGGCTAATTCTTGTGAGCATGGCTTGTTATTGCTAGAATGGATTACTATATAGAGAGCCTACCTCATGCTTTCTTATGTTTTACCTTCCACTGAGTTATAAAACCCTATCCAGATGATTTAGACACACCAGCCTCTGTAACTATGAGCCCAAGTCATTGCTGTTCCTTTTAGAAATTACCCATTCTGAGGCGTATTGGAACAATGGATTAAGGCAGTGTCCAAGGTTTCACTGCAAATTGTTCAAAGGAGGAACAGATAGCATAGCAGAAGAGACTTGTAGCATGCTTGATAGTGGTAGGACACAGGAGCGGGAACCTCCCTTCCGAGTGCCACAAATATTCATTTCTCTTCTTTCAGACATGGACTGGGTTTACATGCATTCTTCTCCCACAGCAGAGCGTTCTTTCACAGTTGATAGCCTTATGCAGGCAGAAAGGGTCCTTAGGATGCTCCGGTTGGTTCAACCTTGTCCTGTGCTTTACAGATAAAAAAGAAATCAGGGTACAAAGAGAACAAATGCTGTCCCCTTTGTCACCATCACCCTGCTTCTACACTACACACCAAGTTATTCTCTACACCAAGCCCAGAAACCCTTTCTAAATGCAGATTGGACACAGCACTGCTTTGGCCTTCCATCTGCTGCACCCAGTAGTGGCCAATTTCTCATTAAATGTGCTGAATATATGATTTTGCTATTCATAAAACAAACCTACAGATTAAGTTTGTAAATGCTACCTTTATTGAAAATAAAAACAATAATATGGTTTAATATAAGAATTCTTTTTTTTTTTTTTTGAGACAGGATTTCTCTGTGTAGCTTTGCACCTTTCCTGGATCTCGCTCTGTAGCCCAGGCTGGCCTTGAACTCACAGAGATCCACCTGCCTCTGCCTCCCGAGTGCTGGGATTAAAGGCGTGCGCCACCACCGCCCGGCCTTAATATAAGAATTCTTATTGGCTCTAGACCTTGCTGTTTTATAGCTGAGTAATGCAGGAAGTCATAGGAAATCCCAATGCCTGCTCTCAAAGACTTTATGAGATTCAGACCCTGCCTACTTCCTTAATTTCCTTTTCCCTCACACCATCACTGTCTGCTATGGCAGGTACCTCTCTGTTATGGGTAAGTCATGCTCCACTGACCCTCAACAGACTTGGGGGGAGCACCGAGCATGGGGCTAGATGCTGTAACTGTGTGCCTCTGTGGTGCTGGTGCCTGCGCAATGGCTTCTGAGGCATACCTGGGTAACGGGTAAGTGAATGAATGAGCAGTGAATTGCCATGGGTAATGATAGGTGAATGAATGAGTAGTGAACTGTCATGGGTAATGGGTAGGTGAATGAATTAGCAGTGACTTGCCATGGGTAATGGGTAGGTGAATGAATGAGCAGTGAATTGCCATGGGTAATGGTAGGTGAATGAATGAGCAGTGAATTGTCACGGGTAATGGGTAGGTGAATTGATGAGCAGTGACTTGCCATAGGTAATGGGTAGGTGAATGAATGAGCAGTGAATTGCCATGGGTAATGGGTAGGTGAGTGAATGAGCAGTGAATTGCCATGGGTAATGGTAGGTGAATGAATGAGCAGTGACTTGCCACGGGTAATGGGTAGGTGAATGAATGAGCAGTGAATTGCCATGGGTAATGGGTAGGTGAGTGAATGAGCAGTGAATTGCCATGGGTGGGCTTGAGTGGTTTCCATAGGGAAGATCAGCCATAAAGCACATTTGTCTGATGACTATCTCCCACTGCAGTCTTTGTTTCTCTTCTATAAACTTCACGAGGGGATTGACTGTTCATTATTAGGTAGAAATGTCTAAGGATGTTGGGAGATACTTAAAATGAGTTTCCCCATGAAAAATATATCCAATTTTACTTTGCTTTGTGGAAAATCCTTTATGTCCAATGCTTAGCTAGATCAAATCTTTCAGTTTGTGTTCCCCTGAGAGCAGTGATCTATCCAATATGTCTAAGGAAAATATTAGAACTATCTTTTATAACACTAAAAATCCACAAGGTTTCCTATTTTTATCTAGTCTTCTAATATAATTGTTTTTCTCTCTTATATTAATTAATGTGTCAATATTTCAGGAAAAAATAGAATTACGAGATTCCCATTAAAAACACATGCTGCCCTTAGTGCCCACCATTGGACTTTTATCGTGAACATCTGCCTAACGTTGCTTTCTCTTCTTAGTTCTTTTCTTCACTCTTCATTATAAATTCTGAAGCTGGGTCTTACATGTTTGTTGAGCCTCTATAAGATATAAGAATATGTGAAATCTCTAAATAGAAGGACTTCAAGGATTTCTTTTGGTATTGTCTTCCATTGACCCTTTTTGGAAAATAATAAAATAAGTCAACTTCCTTCTGACCTCTACCCCAAGGAAAAAAATTCCCCTAAGCAAGTGATAGTTTTGATGTTATTTTTAGATCACATTTATATGCACCTCGAAGCTCTAAGGGTCTCCGAGGAACACAGCAATGGGAGTGGGATGAGTTTACACCTGGAGCCGGTTCAGTCTGGTGTCCAGCCTGATTTTTACACTTAGCAGTCATGTGGTCATTTGTTTTCTCCATGAAAGAAAATACGAGATAGAAACAACTTATGGAGGAAAGATTGATTTTGGTGTACAGTGTGAAGGACACAGATCATCATGGTGGAAAGACTGGTGGAGATCTGTGGCAGTGGGAACTGCTATGATAGCTTGTCACATCTCAGCAGAACAGGAAGCAGGAAGCTGGGCTTGGAAGCCACTGCCGGGCTATAGCTTGTAAAGCCTGCCTCTCACTGACACACTTCTTAGATTTCACCTCCAAAAGGGTCCACACCACCTTCCAAACAGCCACCAGCTGGGGACCAAGTGTTCTGACACATGACTCTTGAGCTACTTCTGACATTCATACCGTAACAAAATCCATGTTTGATAATCTGGCCGTGCCTCAGCACTGATATTCTGGCTTCACAATTCACTGCATAGCTTGAGTTCCACTCTTCTCTCGATGATCATGGAATAAGCAGCCATGGGATTGAGTGTAAGGTGAATCACATCCCTGTTAGCCAGTTGACTTTAGTTTGTTTTTACACTGTTGTTGAGGAAGCCCAGGCCCAGGATAGCTTGGAGATTTTCACGTCTTCAGGGATGGGTTTGCAGAGGTCAGGACTCTAGATGTTACACTTTAATTCTGCTATATTTAACTGAGAATGATTATTTGCAATGAACACAGACTCACAGAACAGATAAATAAGTCCTACATTGATTGAAAGGAAAACAAAACTCATGAACTAATGCAGTTATTGCCACTGTGCTCCACACTGCACTACAATGTTCTGAGAATTCAGATGCTCATGCCTAGACAGTACCTCATTCCAGCTAACTCACAGTGTGGGGGACAGGTATTAATACTTTCATAACTTTCTTTGTGATTTCAGTGTGATCTCATGCATAGAATTTGCTGGCACCCCATTGAGACACTTCAAGCCATCTCTAACTTAGTCTAGAAGGTTTTTTCATTTGTCAACAGACCTTGGGCATATTGTTTTCCTTAAGGGCTTCAGAAGAGCTCATTTTAGGGCATATTTTACTCCCTCTTCACACAGACATTTACTCTGGATCTCATATCTTTGGGTAACTTTGTCTTTATTGTGTTTTGTAAATCAGCATGCGCCTGAGTGAGTCTCTCAGAAAATGAATTTTCAGAGTTAATGGGAAAGGACCTTCCTTCAATAAGGTCATTGCAACCACATCTAATTAAATGGTACTTAGTGGCCTGTGGTTCAGCCTCCTTGTTATCTTTGCTCCTCTAATGTCAATCCTCTTTTAGGATCAGGAACTGAATTTTCTTGGAGCGGGCTTTGCAGTCCTGCAGAATTCCTGGTTGTTTAGAGGCAGCTAATCTGGCACTGCTTTTGCAGCCCTTTGCTCTCCACACCTTGAAATTTCCTTTAAGGAACTGGAAGGTATAGGGTGTGTTCATACACCAGTGCATCATTTCTAATATTTTCCACATTTTCAGATAGCATCAGTGCAGGCTCTGGACACCCCCAGATCAGTTTCACTGTCTTCCACAGCTGAGATGGTAGCCTACAGCTGGACACGGCATCTGCAGTGAAGGACAGGTTCTCCAAAACAGGAGTATCCTGGGTTGACTCTTCATGGGTGTGTTGCCCAAAGACATAGCAGCTCTGAAACCACTAATCCGACAGCACCAGCGGTCCTCAGCATACACCATTGCATCACTTGCAGATCAGCCATATCCCGGTTTAGTAGCTGTGACACTAGAAATAAATTTAGCCATCTTATCTCCATGCACAGTGATCTGAATGAGAATGGCCCAATAGGCTCCTTGGTGTGAATACTCAGTCCCCAGTTGGTGGAACTGTTTGGGAAGCATTAGGAGGTGTGGCCTGTTGAAGGAGGAAAGTCATTGAGGATGGGCTCTGAGATTTCAAAAGACTCATGCCATTTTCAGAGGACCTTCTGCCTCCTGCTTATGCATGGAGATGAGAGCTCTCGGCTGTTCCTTCTGCCACACCTTTGCTCTACTTCACAGACTCTAACCATTTGAAACCGTAAACCATCTAAAAACTTTATTTTATGTCTTCTTGGTCATGGTGTTTTATTACAGCAATAGAAAAGTAACTGATACATTCAAGTGACTTGTTACTTGAGGTAAGAGTTATGCTTTTTTTTTCAAGTGAAAAATAATCTCTTTGGTAACCTGCTATGAGAGCATTCAAACAGGATTTAAACTACTTAATAGTAGCGATTTCTACTTCATATATATATTTCTAGTATAGTATCTATTTATTCAAGAAAGATTATGAGACAGATACAATAAAAAATCAGTCTTAATCACTTTAGCAGGCAAATTTAAGTCTGTTAATGTTTATTAACAGTATGTTTTGTTTTTTTTTTTTTTTTTTTTTGTGTTTTTTTTTTTTTGGTTTTTCGAGACAGGGTTTCTCTGTGTAGCTTTGCGCCTCTCCTGGAACTCACTTGGTAGCCCAGGCTGGCCTCGAACTCACAGAGATCCGCCTGGCTCTGCCTCCCGAGTGCTGGGATTAAAGGCGTGCGCCACCACCGCCCGGCTAACAGTATGTTTTGTACATACATAAATGACACAAATAGTTTCCTACATATTGTATCATAGACTGTCCTATTCTCACTATATTCAGTATTATGAACACCTTTAATTTGATTTGATAACATTTTAGAAACTGTGTAATATTCCACAGATTGGTTATATTATCCTTTATTTAAGCAATGGTTTGCTAAGTAATTAGTAGGGTCTTATTTTGGGGGGGGGGTGTTACAAGTTATTTTCTGAGAAAACTTCTGATTAGTCTTTAAAAAAAAATCTTTGCATGCGTGTCTGTGACCGTGTGTCCGTGTCTGTGTGTCCGTGTGTCCCTGTGTCTGTGTGTAATGATGCCATTGCACATGTATCAAGGTCAGAAGATAACTTTGGCTGATGGTCCCCACATTCCCTTTTGTTGAGACAGTGTCTTGTGGTTTGTGAAGGCCAGACTAGTGAGCTCATAAGCTTCTACAGATTACCTGCTCTACCACATTACAGCTAGAATAAGAAGGGAAGTGGACCGCATTAGTCAGCTTGACTGCCACAACAGAACCCCATAGGCCATGGGGCTCCCAGACAGGACTTTATTTTTTTTCCAAATGTCTTGAAGCTGTGGAGTCTGAGATAGAGGTGGTTTCTGGGGAAGGTTCTCTGCCTGCCTTATAGATGTCCCCCTTCCTGCTTGTCCTTATATGATGGGTAGAAGCACATAAAGATTTGAGATAAGGTCTCAGGTAAAGAGGAGAAAGGAAGGGGAGGTGAGGGAAGGAGTGAAGAGGTTAAGAGAAAGGGTAATATATTGTTTTCTATTTTTTAGAGGTTCCCATCTTTATAAACCTCGATCTTATTTCCATGTATCTGTAAATTCAGTAATATTATGGGATAAAGCTTCATTATGTCAGTTTTGGGGAATTGCAGTAAAGCCCTTAGAATGAGCCAAAAATGAGATTCTGGAGAATACTGAGATGAGACCATTTTCATGATTATATTTAACTCATGTACCTGTTAAGTACTTATGTATGGAAATCTCACAACACCTACACTCAATGTATCTTATAGAGAAAGGGGTCACCACTGTCTAGAGCGATGCTGATAGTCATGTCTGAGTCTACCTCCCTCCACTGTGCAGCCAATGCTGATGATTTTACCTCCTAGGTTGTTTTCTTTTCTAGCCTAGTTACCACTGTCCTTGCTGGTCTCATCACTATTTTTTACTTAACCTAATGTGACTATTAGATTTTCCTACTTCCTGCTTTGGATTCTCCACCAAACTCCTACCAGGATGACTTACAGAAAATGGTGATTTTCCACATCCTATGTTATGGCACACAAGCTCTGTCATGCAGTATAAAGGATGCCATTATTCTGTATCTCTATTCTCTCTGGTCCAGTGGTTCTCAAAATTTTGTGTGATAGCAAGTACCACATACTGCCTGTTAAAATGCAGATTCTCACATTTTTAGCCTTCCAGAATCTCTTTGGGTGGGTTTAGATTAGGATCCAAGAATCTGTACTTCTATCACTTGCAACCTTAAACAGGACAGTACATGAGCTCGCCTCCACTCTCTGCATTTGGGCTTGCAATGTTTCTGTCTCAAGTCTGGCTCAATGTTTTCTTTTACAAGCTCCATCCATGATGGTTCTGTCTTTTGTTATAACTCTCTCCCCCCCTCCCCCGCAAATATACAGAAGATTACAATGTGAGAACTAGCCAGAATCACCAAACAGTTTAGTCTATTATGGCAGGAATTGAAAAACATAGTATATATTTGGGTATGATTTTTTTTGGCAGTACTGGAGATCAAGGGGCTCATACTTACTGTGAATGTGCTGCACCACTGAGCTATGTCTTCAGCTCTTAGCTAGGATTTTTGAAGGCAGTTTCTATAAAAAATCTCTATATGGAGATACACAAAAATGCCAGAACACTATAGAAGTAGCACTGGGAAGTTATTATCAGCCTGTGACATAAAAGGGGTTCCCAATTCAGAGCTGGGGCTATGAGGAGAGGCAGCTCATTCTAGGTTTGCTTGAATAGAAGACCAACAGGGTAAAAGACAGACAAGAGGAAAATAGTACAAGTACAGAACACCTCCAGAGCTTCCCTTCTGGTCTCCTGAAATGTCTTCCTATTGGATAGCTCTGTGATGGAGTTCAGAGAGGCCAGCAGAGGGTGGGGCAGAGAGGAACAGATACAGATCTGCGGAGAGTGGCTCAGACATGCAAGGTGGCAAACTTAACCAACATATAAATGAGGAATTAGGGGCAGACTGATGAAGGTCATGTAGACAGTAGGTCACAGAGCTGGGATTCAAACCTGGATTAGGTCCTTGTCCCTCAGAAACCTGTTTCTCACAATTGCAGGTGACTCCTATTTCCAGCCAGATGTTAGTTTCCTGAAAGTAGAATTTGGGAAGACCTATGTATCAAGCTTTCTTGTTGGACTATCTTTGGATTATCAGCTCCAAATAATGATCCGACAATTTCTTATTAATTATGGAAGCTTAACCTATAGTTTAGGCTTGTCCCCAACTAGCTCTTATAACTCGAATTAACATGTTTTATTAATCTGCATTCTGCCATGTGACTTTTATCTCTCTCCCATTCTGTATGTCCAACTCATTCCATATTTTGCTGATGTCTCCACCTCTCTTCTTCCCAGAGTCCTCTCTCTCTCTCTCTCTCTCTGAAAGTCTCACCTATTGTCCCTTGTCTAACTATTTATTAAGCCAATCAGAAAATGCCTTGGCAAAGACACATCTTCACAGTGTACAAAAAGATTATCCCACAACATTTCCCCCTTTTTGTCTAAATAAAAAGGAAAGGTTTTATCTCTAACATAGTAAAACTGTATACAATAAGAACAATTATCAAGTAAGAATTACATTCAGAATGTCCAGTCCATTTGTATTTGGCAGAAATTATTATCTACTTTACTTTGATGAATCTAATGTTTTAAACCTAAACTATTTTCTATCATAACTTGTATTACCATCCTAAAAATATCTTCTTAGACCTTAAAACAATTTCTTAATTAAACTACTTAGGCTTTCATGTCTCTCAACCATTACAGACTTTACATCTCTTTTTAAGTTCCTCTCTTGATAACAAAGAAAATGGTATAACTATCTAGTCTTCAACCTCATCAAAGACCTAAGAAGGCTACAATATTACCTGAGTAAACAGGAAATATAGAGCAAACAACTTCCAAAACTATAGAAATGACAGAGACATCTGGCTGCCTCGAAAGTCACCCAAGTTTTCTCTGTAATGTTGGGGCACCCATCTTCAGCCTACAGGCCTAGAATATCTGATAGACTTTTTTTTGTGAAGCAGGAATTGCAAAGGACTGTCCTACCTTGTCTTGGCAAAGTTTGGCAGTCACCTACTTTTGTGTCCTGCTTGTCCAATTTGGATAGCATACTGTCAACAGTTGAGGCAAGGGCAGATTCTTACCCAGTGGCTAACTTTGTCACAATGAAAGCAAACTACATTGAGGCTGTTGGATGCCCATCATCCTTTTTTGAAGTAAATTAGTGCCTCCAGGAGCAGGTGTGTCTCACTGTCATGAAAAGCCTAATGTTACTAAAACTTCTTAAATGCCATATTCCATAGATCTCTGAAGTGTTTGAAAACTACCTATCTATCTAAAATGTATCTGTTTAATCTTGAAAACATACCTAACATGACTACAAGTTTAGCTTTACATTACATTTTTAAATGGACTGCATAGGTACAATACCTTAAACAAGAGTAGAAACATACAATATGGTATAGCAAAAATAATCATAAATTTGTATCAATATAAAAAAAGCCATACTAATGTAACGTATTTAAGACCAGTAGTTGCTTTTAGTTTAAACATAGATTCAATTATCTACCCTTTTATCCCATCATTCCTGTATCCTGCCTTCCTCTTTTCAGAAAGAGATCCTTAAATCCAACCTTCATTGCTTAGTTTCCTCCCTTACCATGACCAGTAATAATTTCTAACCAACTCCCCTAAATAATGACAAATATCCATAATCCACTGAACAACCAAAAACCACCCATCCCACCTCTTGGGCATTGTGTTCTTAAAATTATTTCCTGTTGTCTGGGAGCAACATCATCTTCAGGGGACCCTGAGAAAATTTAGATAATGATCAAGTCCTGGGAGAGCTAGCTGTTTTCCAGTCTAGGTGTGATGGGAAAATGTAAGACTTATCTGAAGTTCTGGCTGGAGTAGTCTGTGAGGCTGGAATATCTGAGCTCACCACCTTGATAGTGTCCTGAGCAGTTTGTAAGCTGATTTTTGGGTGGTGTTTGTCAGCCTAGTGGCATTACCACAATCCAGGTGGAATCATCATTGTGGGGCCCGTCTTCCTCTTGGACACTTCAAAGGTCACTGTTAGGAATGTTCACGGTTCACTGCAGAAAACGTAAGCATTTTAAATGTCATATGCAGAAGATCTCTGAGAGGTTAAAGGACCACAGTCTGTTAAATACATCTGGGGTATACAAACTTAATTCCTAGTTACCTGCTCTAGACTCAAGCCTGAAATCATGTACTAGAAGCTAGATGAAGCCTATTGCTATAATTAGTGCTCTAGATGACCATTAATATCATGACAAAAAGTTTAAATATATATGTTAGGTAATATTATTTTAAAGTGTGTTGCCTTTTTTCCTACTGCTTTTGTTAACAATTCAAAGATGTGTTTGATTAAATAAAATTAACTTGACAACAAGAGGCTGAGTCAGCAAGTAGCTGACAGGAAGTGGTAAGGAGGAACCATGTGTAGCAAGGGTTTTTTAAGTGGGGGCTGAGAGAAGGATGCTGGGTTTTTTGGAAGATGCCAGCAAAGGGAGAAGGTTAGCTACTTGCTATTCAGCCTCTCTGAGTGAGCAGAATTCCACCTAAACTGTTGAATCATGAGTTCTTTAGATTTAGATTAAGTTTCCCTTAGTAGCTTTGAAAAAGTCAGTGCCTGAGGGAACAGAATCCTCTCAGGCTGTGGCTTTTGTGGCCAATCTGCTTCTGGTAGCAGTGGAGTTGCAATCCCTGACTAGGATAGCTGTTGCTTAAGCAGCCACTGTAGATAATAAAAAAAAACAGATAACAAATATATATTAATCTTATAAATTTTTACATAATATTTATATCTTAAGAAAAGTGTTAAAGAGTCAAAATAAACCAACGGATTATGAAATTAGTGACAATAGAATAGTCCCTTAATTTTGTTTTTTCTTCTGTTCCATAGCAGGCGGCTCTTCTGACATGAGATAGAGATTTGGGGTTTTCCTTTAACAAGCATGCTTGGGTTTAAAGAAGGAGAGATCCATGCTCCAACTCCAAAACCAGCTTTAATTTTTAATTAAATTGAGATTACAAAAAGACCATTTGCTGTATATGTCTGTAGAGAACAGTAGAAACAAACATTTGGAAATATTTATGAAATTCTACCCTGTTGGAAATGTGCTATGCCATTAGACCAATTTACTCTTTTTCTTGGAACATTTTCTCTGGATGATTTGTCCTTCTTTTTCAAATGTCTCATTTGTCCAGTGGTCTTCAGATTCCTTCGTTGGATGTTTTTATTCTCCAGGAAAGACAGAAACAGAACCCTGCCCCAACCCTAACTTTAGGAGAAGTTCCATTTTTGATAGGTTATATCTAATCAAATGAAAGTCATTTGCAAGTTTTATAAGTAAATTTAGATTGAACTGCCACACTGCTTGATGAACTATTACCTCTCCTAATCAAGAGGTCTCTCCTAATTGAATATAATCTTTATCAATTTTGATGGTATCCATAGCCTTTCTTCTAAAAAAAAAAAAAAAACCCACAGGAAGCAAAAACAAGCTAAAATCAGCCAAAAGATAAATAAAAGAAGAAGGAGTTAAGGAAAAGGGAATTCACTGGAGTATACACCACTTTCCCTACTAGTCACACAGAGGTTAAGTGACAGTGTGAAGCTATCAACTGGGAATCGAGAGACTACTGTGAGATCAACTTCTCCCTCTTGGCCATGCTGATCAAAAGAGCATTTGAGCATGTCTGTGTCCTCAGTGGAGAATGAAATGGAAATAATATGGCTTGCATAATATCTTGTAGTGAATCAAATGAGGTTATGGAATTGAGTTAAGTAGATTTTAAGATCCCCTCTGGCTCTCAGAGCCCATAACCTGTAAACATGTTTCTAATCTACAAAGGACAATTCAAATGTTAAAGCCTATGGGATAAACTAAGCCCTGTTGTGTTTATATAGCTAAAAGTTCTGCCTGGGATAGTTTATATGTGCACATCTTATTTTAATTTTATGATAGAATAAAAGCGATTAAGTATATCAGAGCCAAGATAATGGCCAGTGTCTAGGAAGGAGCTGGAATCATTGGGAAGGGATTTCTTTGCATTGTCTTCTTCTTGTCCCTTATATTAGCATCACTTTTGAAATGGCTCAGGATGTTGTGTATTTGACAACTGAGTCGGGAGGGAAAAGACCTTGTTTCCGTCCTGCAATTGTGCTTTCAAGATGGTTGTGACAAAGGGTGAACACAGTAACCAAGGAAACCATGGTTACTCTGGAGGTAGAGAAGTGGCTCTTTTAGTTGCCAGAGGGAGTATAAGGCACATGTGTTCTGCAAACTAATGGAAACAGGAATTTCAGTAAGTCTGCTGTGGTTAAAATTACCTTTTGCAGCGTGTAGAGGCATATTTTATTTCCATATTGTTTACTTTTTTGCTTAGGTATATTTTCTTTAGATTGGATTCAAAAATCAAAGTGCCTTGCTTCCCAAAGGAGAATTGGTATGTAAAGTAAAAAGAAAAAAAAAGAAGTGTTTGACTAGGTGTGCTGACACATGACTGTAATCTCAGAACTTGGTGCTTTGAAGGTTGAGGCAGAAGGATTGGAAAAGCCAAGCCAGCCTCGATTATATTGTAAGACTCTAAGACAAAAAATAAATCCCAAAGTGTTCATTATTTTAAATTATTAAGCTGACTGTCTATTTATGCACATTGTGGGGTGCAGTATAATTTATATGTATATATAATGTGGAATGATACCAAGAAATTTATACTTTTTCTAAAGTGTAAATTAAAGTATAAAGAACTAAAGTGAATTCCTTTAACTCTCTGGCTACCACAATGAAACACTCCACCATCTGCTATGGGTTGAGTGTTTGTGTTTCTTCCAAAATTCTTGTTGAAAATCAGTGTGCAGCAGTATTGGATTGTAACCATCTTGGCAGGAATGAAGCTACCCTGAAGAGTTATTTGTGTCCTTCATTTTGGCTATCTGTCTCCTGAGATAAAACACCCCAAGGAATTGGAATTTCCCCAGGAATCTCATGCTGGAAGAAGTGGGGGAAACAGTGAGCATGTGTTCCCATCCTGAGGCTCCACCCTTATGAATGAATTATTCCTATCGATTTCACCTTCTGGCACCACCACCTCAGGGCTTACGATCTCAATATACAAAATTTTAAGAGGATACAAATGAGGCAGAAGTGTAGGGATTTGGAATGTTTGACGTTTTACCCTTGAAAATTAAATGTATTCATCTTTTCCTTTGAGGTGCTTCATATCAAATTGCATAGTTTGGTTTTCATTGTAAGTTAGAAGCCAAGAGGTGGCATATACATGTAATCTCAGCACACAGGAGTTTGAGACAGGGAGAATGTAGTTCCAAGCCATTCTGGGCTACCTAATGGGACTGTCAAAAAATACTAATTCAAAACAAAGGGTCTATTTGCAGGAGCAGTTACTTTCCTAGTGCATATGTCTAAGTTCTCTGAGGCCATTGAGAATGTTTTTCAATATACTTATTAGTGACATATTTCAAAGCAGAGGCTTCCAAGAAATTGAACTCTCTCTCCAAAGTCCACAGCTATTTGTTTAAAAAACTAAATAAAGCAACAACAACAAACCCTCAATCGTGATAGTAATGAGTAAAAAAGGCCTTTCTTCCTCTGCTCAAATTAGTGTAAGTGCATATTTGAGTGTATCTCCTCCTGCCGCAGTTATGACTGTAATTTGCTTACCATCACATTTACAATAAGGCTTGAATTTCTACTCAGCACACAAAATCCTTTCCAGAGTCTTCCCACTTGATGCTGCCTCTTTCTAGCCATGCACACGTGCCTATGATGATCCGAACAAACTATTCTTCTTTTTCTTTGTCTCCCTCTATAAGGAACATTTTGCTAGTGTGGTTAACAAGTACTCACCCTGGAAAGGACCTTCCATTTGCTCTTTTCCAGAAAATCATTGGGTCACTCCTTTAGCGTCTGGCATCACATGTCTTGATTTATGCAGGAAAATGAGATCACTTTCCGGAATTCAATGTCTCCACTAGTATTTGTCAAAGTTTGTGGGCAGGAATATTTGTTAAAACACTTGGTGTCTTTATCCAGAACATTTTGAAGGTGGGTTCAACCCTAAGGGTGTCTGCTTCACTTAGCTGCTAACATAACCTCTTTAAAAACCTAGACTTTACTTTGTAGAGAAGAGAATGAAGTCACAGATTGAGTAGGGAAATAGTCGTTAGATAGAATTGAATTAAATTGCAACTCTTCAGTGACAAATTTCTTTCCAAGTCTTCATTGTGGGATTTTTAGTTGTTATTCTTTTGTTTTGTTTTGTCTTTTGAGACAGGGTTTCTCTGTGTAGTTTTGGCGCCTGTGCCAGATCTCACTCTGTAGCCCAGGCTGGCCTCAAACTCACAGAGATCAGCCTTTCTCTGCCTCCCAAGTGCTGGGATTAAAGGTGTGCGCCACCACCACCCGGCCCTTTAGTTGTTATTCTACAAATTGACTATATCCTTAGTCTCAACTGTCTTGTCTCCCAGTAGAGCATAACCACGATATTCTTAAATCATAGCTAACCCATTCTGTGTTCTCAGGATTATGCCAGTGTGATTACTTAGCAGGCTCAGTCCTCTATGTCCATAGGTTTAGATTTACATGTTAAACCCACTATGGGTCAAAAATGTTGGAAAAATATCATTGGTCTGCAGAGGCTTTAGAGTTGCAGGACTGAACCTCACCTTAGCACTGAGAGAGCTGCATAGGTATGATGCAGAAACATGGGGGTCTTAGAGGTGAGGTTCAGGGCTGGGACTATTCATTTAGACGGATAGACAGATGGATGACAATGTGGATGATTAAGGCATATCAGAGTGGGGTCTGAACTGAGCTGAAGCCATAGGGGCACTTTGGGGTTTTCTACCTTTTGATCTTTTGATGCATGTATTAGGTGGTCAGACGACAGGCTGGTGGGGGTTGTTGCCATTGTAATGTTAGATACCCTCCTCTTTGAGGGGTCTGGTTGAGGGTGTTGCATTCTTTCTGGCTTGGTGTGTTTGATAAGTACTTGGGACTGTTTTCATACACCTAATCTATATCGATAAGTCTACAAGAGGTGTCATTGTACTTGTAGGAGTACGTTAAATGCCCCATGGATGGTGTGGCAGGGATGGTACTCCGAGTATTACAAGATGCAGAGTCATACTGCCTCTGCAGTTGTCCTCAAAATGGAGCCAGTACTTCCTCCCGTATACTGTAACACTCTCCCAAGACCACATGCAGCTGGGGGGAGGGGTCAGAGAGAAGAAAGTGGCTAGAATCGCAGATGAAGCCTCCCTCCTGTTACTACTGTCTACCACTGTTATTGTAGACCTATCTTTCTATACTATTCTGCTTATTTCCCTGCCACAGTGATGGCCCAAGATTATTTTGAAGGTCAACACAGCAAATTCTGCTCCACTATGACAATGGTCATGCCAGGGCCAGAACAAATTGCTCATTACATTGAGAAATCCCCTTGGTGCTGCTTAGAGGCTGGATACTGGGTAGAGGATAGCCAGTACAAGGTATTCAGTATATTATGAAGTATTAATAGTAGCATATAGGGACACAGAAAGCTTTGGTGAGGCAGTGTTTCATGGTGGGGGGGGCAGCTTACTTTGTTCATTTATTCTGGAGAATACTCAAAATCCTTTATTTTCTTGTCCAGTGCCCAGAGGCATCCTTGACTTGAACACTGTAAGGAAAAACCACAAATTCATCTTGAAGTACAAACCCATATTCTGGAATCAGAATATTGAAGAGTTAATGAAATAACTGAACAGCTTACAGTGATTACATGTCTTCACTGATTCATGCTAACCTATAATTTCATTTTACCAGGAAGTTGTTGACTCTTGATCAGGTGGAATTGATAGAACCTGCTTCATACTGCTGGCTCTCTAATCCACTCTGCTTTTTCTGTCATTAGAGCTTGCTCTGCGACATGCTGGTTCCACTTTTTGCACCAGGCAGGTTGTGCCTGATGTTAGGACACACAATTTCAGGGAATTGAAATTCTTAGAATCATCTGCTGTTGTTTAGAGAGCAGGGTTTTGAGTAGAGGTGTAGTTACTTGCTCTTATTTAATTTTTTTTGAGGGTTTAAGATTGTTTGAACCATTTGGTTAAAGTATCTGAAACCTTAAAATACTTAGGACAAAAAGGACCAAAGGTGTCAATATTCTCACCATAAGAAAATACTGATGGTGAAGTAACTGATATGCTAATTCAGTTGGTTGAGTCATTCCACAGATCAAAACATTGTATTGTATTAAATATATATGACTATTATTTACTAATCAATAATACATGAAATGAAAGTCTAACAAAAATATCAATCTCAAAATTAGTATTATCACAATGAAAATTATATGACTCTTACAGGGCAGTTATCTTTTATGTAGAATCTGGGGACATTGTAGTCTTCTTTATGTCAACAAGTTGGTCACTATTTCCTCTGTTTCTCTGCCTCAGAGCTTTCTCCAAAGCCAAGGCAGGTGGATCATCTCCTACTTGTTAAGTGGGTCCAGAAGTGCAGGGAGGTCAAGGTTTCTTTGAGGCAGGAGAGTAAAACTAAGAGAGAGGTCCTGAGACACTACACAAAGGCTGTGAAATTAGCATATGTAGAATGCCAGTTGACAAAGAGGAAGCCTGGGAATACTCCCTGGACACACACACACACACACACACACACACACACACACACACACACACACCACTTGTTAGAACAGTGCAGGCACAGAGGCAATCTAACATGACCAATTTATAGCTCTAGCTCTTATAATATTTATTGTGGATTATTCACTAGAGAAGACTGCTCGGACACGAGTTTAAGCCAATAGAAAGTCTTTATTAGCCAGTTGACAACTACACTGTGTGTTTGGGATCCCAGTGTAGCCTTGAGTTTTTTTCAGAATGAGCTTTTAAGCAAAAACCATATTCTGGATTAAATAATTCAGTTAACAAGAACAGTTAGCCAGCAACAGAGCTACAGAAGCTAAAAGACATGATTAGTACAATTTTGAGACTTTCCCAGAACTATATGGATTCAGTGGATTAGGTTTTGGTTTTAGTTTCAGCAAGTGGTGCTGTCTATGTGCTGAGATTTACAGCCTGAATGGCACTTCCATCATGGAATCAGTTGTGCTAAGGTCTCAAGGCCTGCTAAGGTTTGAGGGCCCTATTATATATTGTCATAGTTTCTTTTTCTATTGCTGTGATAAAATCCTCTGACCAAAGCATTTTGAGAGAGAAAGAGTTAGTTTTAACTCACAGTTCAAGAATATTGTGTATCATGGTAAGGAATCAAAGTAGCATAAGCTTAAAGCTGCTGGTCACATGGCATCTACATGCTGGAAACAGACAGAAAGACTCTGCCCCCTTTCTCCACTTATACTGTCCAGGATCCATCTAGGGAATGATGTCACCCATGGTGGATGGGTCTTTCCACCTCCCACCTCAATTAAAGCCGTCAAGATAACTCTCCGAAAACATGACAGGAGGCCCATCTCCCGGGTGATTCTAGATTCTGTTGACAACTAACATTGACCATCACCAATACTAAAATACATAACCCTGGGAAGAGATTAAAGATGAGAACAAGACATCAAATGGTGTATACAACTCAATGAAACCCAGCATGTGCAGGAAATTCCATGCTATGCAACGACTCCCAACTCCTACGGTGTACAACATAGAAGAACCCCTTCTTTGTACAGCTTTTCCTATTGAAAACTTTCTCTTTGTTCTACCCAGTTCCTGCCTTAGAAGTATATTCTTCCTTCTGTAGTCTCTCACTTGCTTGTTACTATCCACATGACTGTTTAATATCTTGTCCTGGAGTCACTTCAGAGGTGCTCAAGTAACTCTGGTGTCAGGAGATATTGTGCTGACCATATAAGGTCAAGAGTCTGCACACTTCCTGAGGAGTCCAGCCCTTTGCCATCACAACGCTCTATCTCATTCTGTCCCCTCCTTTAGCCCTGTGTGCTCACACATTCTCTACATTAAGTCCCTCTAGTCACATTGCTTTGCTTCCAAAGAAACCCTAAGACTTTCTCAGAAATCTGTCTTTCTATTTATAAGAAGAGTTATAAGCTTTTCTACCTTCCTGAATTCTCAAAAATCCATGAAGGCTAGGTAATTGGATGGCAAGTTTTGACTTCTTTTCTGTAATGAGAAAACACTTTTCGTATTGACCTTCAGTTGAGTCCCCACATATCCGTCTGTACAGAGGTTCGGTAAGCCCATGATCATTCCTGGATGATACTAGACCTATGTCTCCTTGCTAATTGTATGTGATTGAGGTTTTTCATGAAATGAAAAATCACCCACAGTATGGGAGAGATTCAAATGATGTTTGAAAACACGAGGAGATATTAGAATGGTGATATTTCTTCCAAACCAACTTAAAGAAAACCAATGTTAGGTGCTACAGATCTTTCTGGCACACTTTGGAAAATAACAGACAATGTGAAAACTAGTCTATTGCCTAGAGCTCAGAAGTATGAGAATTTTGGAGAGATTGCTTTGGAGTGTGCATCTGAAGTGAAGAAAGGTGGGATGTTCTAGGAAAGCTGAGTCTGGGATGCATTATGAAAGAAAGTTCTCCAGTATTGAATGCACAATGAAATATATGATGTAAATCATAAAAAGGCCTGCAAAGTTGAGGGTAGCCTGTGATGAGGTAGACTAGAACAAAAAGTGCCATGACTAAGGACATTGGAGAAATCAGGAGTGGGAATAATGCTAAGTTCAAGGTCTGATATGTTGTGTTCCAATGCCTTTATGACACATTTTGCTGTACTCCCTATTTCCAGTTATGGCTCCTTTTGCAAAGATGTGGCTTTGATTAAATCACTAATTTCTTTTTTAAGTTACTTATTTACAGTTATGTGTATTGTGTGTTTATGTATGAGTATGTGTGTATGTGAATGTAGATGTCCTTGGAGGCCAGAGTCATTGAATCCCTTTAGAGCTAGAGTTACAGGCAGTTGTGAACTGCTCATGATGGGTGTTGAAAACCAAACATGGGTCCTGTGCAACAGCAGCAAATGGTCATAACCATTGACTCATCTCTCCAGCTCATCACTAACTTCTTTGCTCTCAATTGAATGGGTGAGTAATTATGACTCTAGAGTAGTTATCAAGGATAAGTGAGTGGATTTTTGTTACATAAAAAGCTCCCAAATGACAGCCATTGCTTCTTTCCAAGTTGAAACAATGTGAGAGGATGGCAGGCATTGGTAAGCAGCCACCGTAGATGTCTGTATGTATGTTGGAGGTGGTGGTGGTGTATCTTCTTGTAGCTGTGAGGTAGGGTTAAAAAGGAAAACAAGTGTAGGGAGCATTATAGAATACAAGAGAAGCAATGTATGGACCAACAGATACATGGATCCTCTGCACAGTTCTAGGTGAAGATAAATATTTTGGAGTCAATAATTAAGGGGGACTGAAATGACATTAGTGATGGGGCAGGTGGAAGCTAAGGAGGAGCCATAAAAATTAGAGGAAAACTATTATTTAAAAGAATGGAGGGTGCTTCTGTGTGGAAAGTTTGGTATGAAGACAATAATACCTTACATTTATTAAAGACTACTGGGAAATAAGCTTACCTATGGTAACTTATTCCTAGTTATACAATAATTATTATTTCAAATAAGAGGAAACTGATGCACAGAAAATGTACATAACTAGCCAGTGTGTTCTAAGGACCACACTACATTTCACTATAAAATACTGAATTTAGTTGGTTAGCAAATATACCAGTGTTGGTCTGCTTACAACATCAAAGGGAACATCAGCGTTATTATTTCTCTATAGACAGATGACTCTGTTGTCATCAAATCTATCTTAACAGCAACTGATGAAATATTTTGAAGGGAAAGAACATTGGACCATCTGTCTCAAAATCAAATTTGTCTTATTTTTTACTGTAGCACTGCTATTTGCTAAGCGTTAGGCATCCTGCATCAGCAGCCACTAATAAATACAAGGCCTCATCTCTGCTCTTGTAAAGGGCACTTTGATTTAAGGTGGATAAAGGCAAAACTCATGTGCACATGGGCCAGATGACTACAAAATATGGCTGTATGAGGAAAACCTAGATTTGGATTCCTTAAGTTTCGGGAGGGATGTGACTCTGTGTCATGTGATCCTCTTGATGTTGGACCATATACCAAATTCTGAAACTCTCAATTATGTAGCAGCATTTATAGAGCAAACTAATTTTTGCTAGTGTGCAATGCATGAAGAACCTCCAAAACTGTTTTTAATGGCTTCTCTGAAAAGGTATAAGAATGACTCATCAGGCCGGACGGTGGTGGCACAAGCCTTTAATCCCAGCACTCGGGAGGCAGAGCCAGGCAGATCTGTGAGTTCGAGGCCAGCCTGGTCTATAGAGTGAGATCCAGGAAAGGCTCAAAGCTACACAGAGAAACCCTGTCTCGAAAAAACCAAAAAAAAAAAAAAAATGACTCAGCATAAACATAAATTATTACTAAATTAGACAAAGCCATGCTAAATTAATTAGGGTGAAACATCTCTCCATTCTTTTATTATGGTTTACTTCTTGTGTACCTATTTGTAATGTTAACTAGGTGAACTTGTAGATCTTGGGAAAAGTATGTGGTGACACTTGTATGATAGAAAATGAGGTTTAAGGGGCTGGAGAGATGGCTCAGAGATTAAGAACACCGGCTGTTCTTCTAGAGGTCCTGAGTTCAATTCCCAGCACCCACATGGTGGCTCACAACCATCTGTAATGAGATCTGGCTCCCTCTTCTGGCCTGCAGAGATACACACAAACAGAATACTGTATACATAATAAATAAATTTAAAAAAAAAACATACACACAATGAAAATCAAAACAAACAAACAAAATCATTAAGATAAAAAGTATCCAAACAAAAAGAAACAAAAAGCCCCCATTAAAAAAAGCATGGAAAATGAGGTTTTAATAGAAAATCAATGATAAAAGAAGAACCTAAACTTTTTAACTGAACCTATATTCTGATTTGGGAAAGAAATAATATAAATGTGGTGATAAGGATAGTGGTTTTTGCTTAGAAAGAAGACGTGATGTGTTTGTTAAAATTGAACTGTATAAATTGCACTTTATATAAATGTAGGCTGAAGGATTGAGATAAAGAAATCTTCACACTATGATAATGGTAGTAGGATGGGAAATAAATGAACTCTGCATAGAAACAGTTCTGGACAATTTGGGGGAGTCCCCTTTACCGTCTCAGTCAGATAGCAAGTCACAGTTTCTCACACAGTTGAGCATTAGCCTGACTTTTGGAAAGTGAGGTGTTTGCTTTAAAATATTAGAGGGTTAGGTAGTGGATCGCACTTAATTGAACTAATCATCGTATGTTGCTATGGGTTATATGTTGTGGAGGCACGTGACACCAGAGCACACAGGCAGTGTGATGACGAGTCCTCATGTATGAGGCAAACACCGAAAGCATACATGAGGACAGACCCGCCTCAGAGAGGTGTTCCTCCTGCAGGGAGAGAAGCGAGACTGGGCTACTACTGGAACCGTGTTTTAAGTATTTTACGTCATTTGAAAAGACTTGAAATCACAGTTGCAGTTTAGTGTCCTTAAATGTTAATATTATTAATGTAATATTTTAGAAATATTCCTCATACTTGCATAAAGGCAGATCATTTTTGTATGCTTGAAATAGTTCATAATTTAATAAAATCCCTTCTTCCTAAGCAACTCACTTTTGCCGAATCCTAATTCATTTTTAAAAAAGCCAAATGTGGTGATATACACCTATAATTTCAGGACTTTGAAACAGGAGGCAGAGGGATTATGAGTTCAAGGCCAGCCTAAGTTACATAGGAAGGTCCTGTCTCCCAACAACAGCAGCAGCATGACAACAGCAACACCCTACAAGACCAAACAAACCTAATCAAACAAACTAAGACAAAACTGTTGCGGTTTGGAATTGTAATGTCCCCTACAGTTTCCTGGTTTCAGCTCTTGGTCTCTATGTGGCAACACTTTTGGGAGTGTTCACTGTTCATGTCTTTTGGCATGTGGAGCCTAGCTGGCGGAAACTGACCCGTAGGAGTGGGCCTTTGAAGGTTACGCAACTTCCTGTCCAATCTCACTGACTTCCTGGTTTGTCTAGGATGCGAGGACCTCTGCCATGTGTTCTCTTCACCTTGAAGCACTTGCTTTGCCTTTGCCGCCATGATGGATGGATCCTCTGAAATCAGGGGCCACAGTTAACCTTCCCTTCCTTATGTCGCTTCAGTTAGGGATTTTATCTATAGCAATGAAAAAAAGTAACTGAGCCGGGCGGTGGTGGCGCACGCCTTTAATCCCAGCACTCGGGAGGCAGAGCCAGGCGGATCTCTGTGAGTTCGAGGCCAGCCTGGGCTACCAAGTGAGTTCCAGGAGAGGCGCAAAGCTACACAGAGAAACCCTGTCTCGAAAAACCAAAAAAAAAAAAAAAAAAAAAAAAACAGAAGAAAAAAAGTAACTGAAACAGAACTGAAACCAAAGACTTACAATTCAGTAGTCTTGTACCTTCTAAGTAAAGGCAAATTCAGAGTTAAGATCCTATTACTTTACCTTGTGGAATTTCCTTTTTCGATCAAGAACAGATTATTCTGATAATAATTCATGCCTATCTTATAGCATGAACATTCAGTCAGGGTGGGAGAGAAGAGAGGTAGCTTTGTCTTACAGAAGATGCTAATGGAGTAATCTTTTGCTTATTCTGATCTACTCATAAAATAAGGAAGTCTGAGCCCTAGACTTGTGATTTTAGGCTTTGACTTAGGAGGGTAACTGCCACATGGAGGCTGAGGGTGCAGCAACTTTTACACACACATTTCTCTTCCCATCAGTCTTCTGGGCCAGAGATACTGGTGAAGTGGCATTGGCAGCACTTATATCTACCTTGAGAGCTGCTAAGTTCTCCATGGCTCATGTTCCTCAGGCTTACCTTTCTTTGATGACAGAAAAACAAAGAGCAAACACAATGTCAAGAGAACGTCTACTTCACCTGGAAATGTCAGAACACAAACTTTTACAAATATAATATTGTACTAATTCTTTGGGAATTTTGTACAATGCATTTCGATCATATTTACTTCCTACCCACCCTCCCAACTCCTACTAGCCACACCTCCACCGCCCTGACTCCTTCAGCTATCTTTCCTCTTTTTTTGAATAACCCATCAGCCCCAGCTTGTACTGTCCACTTATTCCTGGATGTACTGCTATCGACTAGAGCATGGTCCATCTACGAGGGGCCGCATCCTCAAAGAAAGCTGACTTCCTTCTCCAGAAGTCATCAACTGTCCCCAGCTCCTCGGCGAGCGGAGGGAACTCATGAGCCTCTTCTTCCTCCAGGATGGAATGTTGACTGGCTTGATCTTGCACAGTTCTCTTGCAGGCAGCCTAGGCTGCTGTGGGTCCATGAATGCAGCAGTCCTGTCCTGTCCGGAAGATATTGTTATGCATAGTAGAAACAAATTTAGGAAGCATGGCAACCTGAGGGACAACTGCTCCATATTCCTTACTAATAATTTTATTACAATTTTAAAGAAATAGTCCAGTTTACTTTAGAGGACAATTTTGGCTAACATAATTATCTACAACAGTTATGGGAAGACACTAACATCTAGACTGCTGTTGGAATTAGTTGTTCAAACGTCTCTGCTTAGCTGAAGAAAGATGGATTCTAGGGTCTAACCTTGGAAATTGGGGATTATTCCTTCTCATTTCCCATGGAAGCAGCTTGGCCCTTCAGTGGGCAGCATCAGAGAGTCCTGGTATTTAGTTACCCCTGTCTTGAAAGGCAAGAATGATCTGGCCCCAGGCAGCAAGATTTTTCCCTTGAGTTTGAATGACACCTGGGTATCGAATGATTTCTGCAGCCATGCTCACTTTACTTTTTTATTTTTATTTTTTAAAATATGTATTTACTTTATTTTACCTTAGGTATGTGAGTGTTTTCACCTGAATGTGTATGTTCACTCTGTGTGTGTGTGGTGGCCCCAGAAGTAAGAAGACAACATCAGGTGGCCTGGAACCGAAGTTACAAATGACTGTTAGCCATCCTGAGGGTGCTGGGAGTCAAACTTTGGTCTTCTGTAAGAGCAACAAGTACTCTTAACCACGGAGCCCTTTTTCCATGGAAGTCCCTCATCCTGATCTGCTTGGGATTCAGAAGGAAGGGCAAACACAAAACCAAAACCAATTACAAGGAATCAAGGAGGCTCCATTTTTGCAGTAAACTGCTGTCAATCACAGGCAGTGCAATCTTAAATGACTAAGGTGTCCTCAAGAGAGTAGCATTTCAGATCAGGTGAGGCCATTGTCCACGACAGAGTCCATCCCAGGGAACTGAGTGTGTGCAGAACACTAGAGATTACAGCTCGGACTCTGTTCAGAGTATCAGGTTCAGCTATGATGCGCAGTGTGCTGATCTGCCAGCAGAGGGCAGTGCAGCAGCCTTCTAGGTGGGGAAGAAACTTAGGTTACAAGTGATGATAGAAAAGTGAAAAAAAAAATGCCAACCCAGGGGACATTGGGAAATACCAATTGAAAGGAACCAAATGGCTGTGAGACATGGGACTCTGGGTTGGTTGTAAGGTGGGAAGAGAAAAATTCTTATTTCTCATCTTTCATGGAGTGGTTCTTTGTAATTTCTTACTGGCGTTACTTTGAGTGAGTGCCATTCAGTGAACATTTCGCATGTTGATATCTTCTTTAAAGAATGTGAAGATCAAGAGAGGGCAGAAAGACTGTAACAACCAGGGGTCTGGGAGGACCTGAGTAAAAGGGTCTTCTCGACAGGACAGGAGCGCCACACTTATGAACTCACAGTGGCTATGCTTGCCTGGGCAAGATCAGGCCAGTCAACATTGTATCATGGAGTGGGAAGCGACTCATGAGGCTCCACCTCTAATTAAGGAGTTATGAACGGTTGACAGTAGGTTGACCATACTCCAATGGATAGTCCCAACCTAGGAGCATGAGGACAGCACATGTTGAAGTTGATAGGTTAGTCTAAAGTGAAGGGCACAAAGTGGGGGGGCTAGAGAGGTGGTGATGGATCACGGAGGAGTTTGAGTATAAATGTCACCAAAATACATTATATGAAATTCTCAGAGAATTAGTAAAATTATTTTTTTAAAGAATATGAAGATTGGGCCTGGGTTAGCTGGTAGAGGGCTTGATGTACAAGCATGAAGACTGAGTTAGGATCTCTAGCACCCACCCCAAAATCCAGGCGTGACGACTAACTGTGAACATCTGTCATCCCAACACTAGGAAAACTGAGACACGAAGATTCCTGGCGCTCTCAGATCAGCCAGTTTAGCTAGGTTAAGTGGGAGCCTCGTCTGAAAAACTCAGGTGGTGAGAGAGAAAGACATGGCCTTCAACCTCTGATCTCTACATGGACTCTCTTCTCTCTCTCTCTCTCTCTCTCTCTCTCTCTCTCTCTCTCTCTCTCTCTCTCTCTCTCTCTCCCCCTCTCCTCTCCCTCTCTTTCCTCTCTCTTTATCTCCTCCCTCCTCTCTCCCCCTCTCCCCCCTTTCTCTTTTTCTCCCCCCCCCCCACCACACACACACTCAGGGTTGTGTAGATCTGCGATCTTTGATACTCTTACAATGGGACTAACAGGGAATTTCTCCAGCCGTGCCCACAGAGTCTGGTGGCAGAAAGAACCAAAGTCATGAAGTAAAGAAACAAAGGGAGGGTGAACTAAAGTGAACTGGACAAAAACAGTTAAAAAACAAAAACAAAAAGACTTCTCACCAGTCAGCTACACAGTTAGTGGATTTGCCCTGGAGATGGAATTATATCTGTGTGAGCCCCAGATGGGCACCCCACTGAGGAGAAGGCAGGGGGCTCGCCTCGTCTCTGCTTCCTCTTTCTTCCCTGTCCTGTAAGAAGCCTGGTGCAGTGTGTTTTGCATTATGAGGGCTGGGTACCTGTGTCCTGGGATGGGTTCATTCTCCCGTCCTTGTAGAATAGAAATGGTAATAAAAAGAATGATGATGTCCATGAATACCTGAGGCCTTTTGTGTCCTGATTATTTCTGGGACAAGGGCCATGGAAATTCTTATCAAGATTTGTTTTAATAAGAGTGTTTGAACATTAAAGGAAATGAGTAACAGCAGCACATAAAAGGACCTCACAAATACTGTACTCTGCAGTCTCATAACTGTCCCATCTTCAAAGTCAGGCTTTAAAAACCCTTTCGCCAGCTGACATCTTTTTACCTACTTCCCAAATTAGGACTAACTGCTGTGCATTTTTCAGACTTGATTCCTTTATCTTCCTTGATGGAGCCTGTCCCTCCTAATGTGCCTACAGAATCAAGTGTCTTCTTCATGTGCCTGCTTTTAATGAGTCATTATGTTATTTACTGTCCATTCAGCTGGGAGCAGCCTCCAGTATGAAGCCCTAAGTGCTGCCCTCAGCTCATAGCCTCTCTGAGGAGAGGACTGCACTCAGGCTGGCTGGTACACCAGCACAGTGTCACTGTTTCTCAGGGGCGGGCCACCTGCCGAGATTCCCTGGAAACAGCTGCCTGATATGTCCTGTTGTTTGTTAGTCTTAGAAAGGCATCCATGGGGGGTTCCACATAGTTCAGGGATTTTGAGAAAGGGCCTCTGAATAATGGGGCAGAACTGCAGCCTTTTTACCAGATGGGAACCTGGGAAGCAGTTTGCTGATGGGGGCATCTTTCCTCCTCCAGGTGTTCTCAATGCTGTCTGCATCCGGATCTATCTCTTTGTTTGAGACAGAAGTCCCGGTGGGTGGTCTTTTCTGTTCAGCTACTTCACGGGAGGCTTTAAAAGGCCTTTGTTGGATGCCCTGTCCCTTCTGCTGTATCAGAGCTCCTCTTTCAGTGTGGGATTATGGAAGTCCCACTTTTTGTCTCCATTCTGCTTTTGGAATCCTAGAAGTTACCCAGCCTTCTAAGTAGAGAGTAGTTCTCACCTGAGGAACCAGGCTGCTGATAGGAAATCACCTCTGAGTGTGGCTGTGAGAGTAAATGGAATGAGATTTCCAAAGTATCTGATGCACATAATTTAAAAGCCCTATTTTCCGTTAGGTTTTGATACTTCCCGTGGATGTGTGGTCTTACTTTCTTACCTTCCTTCCTTTCTGAAATATGTTGAAGACACTTGTGTAACTGTTATAAGAAAACCTCAAGCCAAGAAGGAAGGAGAAGGTTGAAAAATGATGAGGTGAATGTACCGCGAGCTGGATTCCATCTACTTCAGATCTGTATTATCCACGGTGGCCTCCCATACTGGAGCTTATGTCCTGAACATGGTCCAGGAGAGACTGCCGGTCACAGCAGAGCAGACATGCCATAGATGCCTTGCCATGTGCCCAGGCAGTGTGTTGCAGACTTCTGTGAACACCTGAGCCACCTAGGAAACTTGAGGAATGAAATCATTTGCTAAGGCAGATTTGGCAGTGTATGCTTGTGATCCGAGTGCCTGGCAAACACTGGTGGGAAGATGTGCGTCCAAGGCTAGCCTGTGCTGTTTAGTGAGACTGTCTCAAAAACAAGCAAACTCCACCTCGACAACAAACCCAAACTATTTACTCCCCAAGACAGTGGCTTGGGATAGATTCTGAATATTTGTTGCTAAAATGTTCCCCATTTCATTTCATATGAACCTTAGAAATCCTTGCTGGATGGTTTTAGCATTAGAATTTCAGAATGGATGCTATCATAAATGTGAATTAAGCACAAAATGATACAGAGTGATGCCTCTGATTTTAAACCAAATTCTGCTGGTGACTTTTGGCATTGTCTTTTACAACCCTGTCTGCATAGTTTCCTGTGCCAGAGACTGAAAAGCAAAAGGTGAGGACAGAGTCCACATTGAATGTGCTGCCTATTTTGTCTCTGTGACACCGGGGTCAACGCTATATAATTTGGTTGATGTTCTGTGCTTTGATTGAAGAAATTACAAACCCGAATGAGTATTGAATGACATGGTTTCGCAGAATATAGCCTGTAACTGTGGCCATTTATCACCCCCCAACAACTTCTGGTCTGAAAATATTACTCTCCACTGCTTGGTCTGTAACCCAAATGAGGGGAAAACAGCCTTTGAACACTAGCCAGCCGGGAGCTGAGAATGAGCAGGCAGGATCACTTTCTTTATGGATAATGGGCTGTTAAGGGGCAGAATGAAATTAGGGGATTATGGTGAATAAAATAATTTGAAAGGAGATATTCTTTAATACATTTTATTTATTTTAGTTTATATGCATTAAGTGTTTTGACTGCATGCATGTATGTTCACCACACATGCTCCTGGTGCCCAGCAAGGTCAGAAAAGGATGATGGATTCCCTGGAACTGGGTTTATTGATGGTTGTCAGCCATCATGTGGGTGCTGGAACTCAAACCTGGAACCCCCTGAAGAACAACAAGTGCACTCAACTGCTGAGCCAACTCTCGAGTCCTTGAGATGTTTCTTTACATCTTACATCCTTACTTTTACTAGATCTTGCAGTTGGCTGAGAAACTATTTGAAAAATTCTGTTGAAGGCATAGAATGAAAAAGAAGTTAGTTATCTTCATTGGCAAGGCACCCAAGTGATTACTTCTTACCAATTCTGCTGGCCTTTGTAATAACAAAAAGCAAAGGATATAAGATGGTTGGGTCTTGTCCATTTTCAAGTACATTTCTGCTTGTCAACTTATCCCTAAAACATTGTCATATTAGTTTCATGGCTTTGGAGGGCCCTGGGGATCCTTTACTGTACATGTCCTTGCTATATAGCCTGTGACATGTCTTACCAGGTCAGCTTTAGACAGCTCCTTGCTCAGGCCTCTGTGGATATAGCATTACTCTATGCTTTTGAGATGAATGGACAAAAATATACTTCAAGGTTATCGACAAGGGACCACCATGTTAGAGAAACACAGCACCAGGTGTTCCTTGATTAGTGACCCTGGCCTTTGCTTCTGTGGTCTTGTTACATCTTGTCTTCTGTCTTTAAACTGGCTTGGTTATTTCTAATTAGGCTCCATTTAGTATTAACCCAGCTAATCCAGGATGTGATCTTCCTACTTAGCCCTTAACTTGCTCACATTTATATATAATTTATATAAAGCAACACTCATTCTTTGCAATAAAATGTAATCCTCACATGTCCTGGCATTACTAGGCCATATATTTTTGGGGGTGCACCATTATGTCATTGGGTGTGCTCCAAAGGGTATTTTGGGACCCTGGACAGTCCATTTCATTCCTTTTATTAAGATGGGCAGTTTTGTTCCACAGTGTGTCCCCAGCGTCGCTATCCAGAACACCCTGTAGAGACCTAAAAGCAATGGGCCACCTGATCATAGACTAAAACTTCCCAAACCTTGAGCCACAATGAATGTGTATTCTGTAAAATGATTGTCTTAGGCATTCCTTAGTGACAGAAAGCCAACAAAGATCCTCTGGGTCCCTTGTACCACCATACTGTCAAAAGACTAGGCTTTGGTATGGCTGGTATTTGCCAGATTTGTTGACAGCCCTGTTGAGGGAAGCTGTAGCACAGTTTTTGCCTCTGAATCAGAATTTTGGAATGACTGGTATCATAAATGTGAAAAAAATGCAAAATGGTGTGAAATGAGGTTTTAAATCCAGACCAAAGTCTCCTGTGACTTTGGCATCATCTTGTACAATAGTTTATGCAAAGTTCCATATGCAGAGACCAAATGGAGAAAGGTGAGGGCTGAGACTATGTCAAATGTGCTACCTATTTTATCTCTATGGCACTGTTTTGTTTGTGTGTTTGTTTGTTTTTCGAGACAGGATTTCTCTGTGTCATTTTGGTGCCTGTCCTGGATCTCTCTCTGTAGACCAGGCTGGCCTCGAACTCGCAGAGATCCGCTTGGCTCTGCCTCCCAAATGCTGGGATTAAAGGCATGCACCACTACCGCCTGGCCACTGTTGTAGTTTTATCTCTGATAAATAGATGCCTATTACAAAAATGATTAGAATGGAGGCCTCACAGTTGTAATGACATATGGGAAACACTTGACATCAGTGACAGGGCTGTGAGAGCATCCTCTAGGACCAATATCTAACCATGACTTTATCAAAACAGGGAACAGTGGAAAATGTGCTATCAAAGGCAGCTTTCTACACTTCAGGACTGCAGGAGAATTTGGCAAGCACAAGCTTATTTACTGATTTAAAAAAAAAACAGCAAATAGAAGAGCATACACAGTTGGACTTCAGACTTTCAATATTATTAAATTGTTAGAGGGTCTATACCAAAGTACAAGTGACATGACCACTGATGACGTTACTCTCCAACGTAGGGAACATCCTTTTACCAGCTTGGTCTTTCCTCAGCTCACGCTCAGAGCGTGGTAGGAAAGAGAGTTGGCGTCCACCTTGCAGAGGAGCAAGTGACTGCACAGGGAAGAGAATGTGTTCTCGGGATTGAGAGTCCCGACCTGGACCTGGAATGCACTTCTTAAAGCAAAGGCATAATGGGTACCAGATCTGTTTCCAGCCCCCAGAGACAGCTGGATCTGTCATGGTCCTTTACTCTGACCACCGGGGAGATTATAGAACTTTTAAGAGAGAAGGTGGGGAGGACCCAGAGACAGCTGGATCTGACACAACCCTTTACTCTGGCCACCAGGGAGATTGTAGAACTTTTTTTTTTTTTTTGGTTTTTCGAGACAGGGTTTCTCTGTGTAGCTTTGCGCCTTTCCTGGAACTCACTTGGTAGCTCAGGCTGGCCTCGAACTCACAGCGATCTGCCTGGCTCTGCCTCCCAAGTACTGGGATTAAAGGCGTGCGCCACCACCGCCCGGCCGATTGTAGAACTTTTAAGAGAGAAGATAGGGAGGACCCAGAGACAGCTGGATCTGACACAGCCCTTTGCTCTGGCCACTGGGGAGATTGTAGAACTTTTAAGAGGGAGGTGGGGAAGAACTAGGAGGAGTAGAAAGAGGAGAAACTATAATTAGAAAATTGATGAAAAAAAATCCATTTCCAATAAAAGGAATCAATTGAAAGAGCAAAAAAAAAAAAATCATAAAATTGATACATTATCCCCCAGGATGCTCAGCTCTCAATTATTCACAATAAAATTCCGTTCATTTTACGAGGTAGTTGTCCTAGATTTCTCAGCACACCCTCAGATCTCTGTTTCTGTTTTATTGCTTGTTAGTGTCACCAGACGGTGGTGTGGCACCAACGAGAAACAGGGTGAACAGTGAGACAGGGGAGAACTTCAATGAGTTCCCAACACACAGTTTCTACGTTAAAAGTCAAAACCATGAGTACTCCTATTTCATAGAAACAGCACGTATTTATAAGAAATCCAAAGAATGTAGAAAATTAGAAAGCAGCATGCAAAGAAAAAAAAAAAAGTCCTTTACAAAAGGATTTTCTTCCCCATCTCTTTGCCTGGAGTATTCTTTGTACTTAGAGTATAATTACAAATTTCTTTTTTAGTGATGCCTTTGTCGAAGGTTCATTAAATGCAGTTTGGTCTTCTGATTCATGAGCTCAGTTCTTCCTTGATTCTGGCTCTTCTTTTTTCTTGCTTGGCTTTGGAAGAATCTCAACTTCAAGGATCGCATCTCTGCTTATTACGTTTGGTTCTGTAAGTTAGTTGTGGCTTCTGTAAAAGGACCACCAGCTAGGTGACTTACAAACATCAGAAGTTTATGACTCACACTTCTGGAGGTTGGGAAGTCTGAAACCGGCTACCAGATGCAGCGTTGGGCTTTGAGAAGGTGCCCGCTTGCTGTGCACCACTATCATGTGGTATGGGTAAAGTGTGTCCTCAGGCTCCTTATAGAAGGTCACCAATCCCACTCAAGAGGACATTTAGTTCAGCAGTGATCTTCTGTACCTGAACTCCCTAGGTCTCACTGAGTACAGGGACACCCGTGCTTCTTAGTAACTCAGACCATCGTAGTATTCCTTCTCAACCAGTAACATGACTTTCACTTGAATTATTTTTAAGTCCTTGTTGCTCAAAATCTGCTTAGATGCACTATGTGGCTACTAATTTATTCTACTAGGTTGTAATTTTGTCTTAGTATGCTTTTTTTGTTGTTGTTGTTGTTGTTTTTTCGTTTTTTTTCGAGACAGGGTTTCTCTGTGTAGCTTTGCGCCTTTTCCTGGAACTCACTTGGTAGCCCAGGCTGGCCTCGAACTCACAGAGATCCGCCTGGCTCTGCCTCCCGAGTGCTGGGATTAAAGGCGTGCGCCACCACCGCTCGGCTAGTATGCTTTTAAAATAAATTCATCTCATTATTAAATTCTTTTTATGGCCCCATATAAATTTAGAAAACCTTTCTGTATTTCCTGAGTTATGTTTTTTTTTTAGATGGTTCTCTCTCTCTCTCTCTCTCTCTCTCTCTCTCTCTCTCTCTCTCTCTCTCTCTCTCTCCCCCCATGATTCTCTCCCTCTCTTGCTCTCTGTTTCTCACCCCACCTCCCAACCTCAGCAGGACGCGTGCTTGTAGTGTGGAGGTAGTGTGCTTGAGTTTGCTGTACCGCTTCCATTTTGTTCATTCCCTTGACTAATTCTCCCAAGGCTCACTTCATACTGAGTGTGTATAGAACCCGGCCAGAGTCAAGTGTTGTGAAGCCCATCATTCCTCCAATTTCACAGAGGGTCTCTATTTCCAGTTGAAATCCACATGTTGCTCAGCGATTATCCTACTTTCTCCAGGAATTCCTAACCCAAAGTGCTTCCCAGGTCAGAGCTGGAACAGCTACCGACTACATGTTAGTTTTATGTGTAGGAACTCATACAGGCTCTCACAGAAAATTAGGGAGATATATATATATATATATATATATATATATATATATATATATATATATATATATATTCAGCTTTGAGGGTCTCTTATTCCCTGTTTGCTGTTTCCCTGTCCCTTGCCTCATCTTCAGCTGTGCATTTTGGTGCCAATTCCGTTACAGCCTATAGTGCTACCACAGCAATGTTATAATGTATCCATCCATTCATCCATCTGTCCATCTGTCTGTCTTAGTTAGGGTTTTTATTGCTGTGAAGAGACACCATGACCCTGGCAACTCTTATAAAGGAAAACATTTAAGTATGGTGGCTTACAGTTCAGAGGTTTAGTCCATTACCATCATGGTGGGACGTGGTGGTGTGCAGGCAGATATGGTGCTGGGGAGGTAGCTGAGAGTTCTACATCTTGCAGGCAACAGGAAGTGAACTCAGAACTGGGCAGTATCTTGACCATATGAGACCTCAAAGCCCATCTCCACAGTGACACACTTCTTCCTTTAAGGTCATACTTACTGCAACAAAGCCACACCTCCTAATAATGCCATTTTCTTTCAAACCACCACACCGTGCATCCATCCATCTGTCTGTCTGTATGTCTGTCCACCTTCTATCCATCCATCATCTCCTGTCTCTGCCTTGTTATTCATCTAGAATCAAACATGGAGAGAAAAGAATACAAGGGTGAAAGTGAAATGCCTTTCCTGTGATTAGTGCAGCTCTTAACTGGATAATAGCTTCTCTGTGACTACTGACTGAGTGTGGGCTTGATGCCCAGTCCTGATGTCCTAAGGTTTGCTTTTTGATAATTCCTTCTTTTGAATATGTTCCTTCAGCCAGTCTTTTAACAGTGGGCAGGATGGGAGAAATCTCTTAGTTTTCTTCGTTTGAGAATGTCTTCAGATCCTCACTGCCTCCATTCACTTCTGGTGGGTAGTTTGGTTTTGCTGAATATAGGATTGGCAGTTAATAGCCTTTCCTGCTGCATTCAAAGAACATTGTACACTTTCTTGCATCCACAGACTCAGGTAAGAGGTTATCCGAATTATTTTTGTTTGTAAATATGCTGGTGTGGTTTTGCTTAAAGCACTCTTAATATTTTTTTTTCTTCTGATTTTAGTTTTAAGATATTTAGTATATTTTGGGGGCTTATTCTGTTTGCAGTTTTCTCATATTTTTAAAAATTAGAGTCTCTGTACCTGTCACCTAATTTCGTAGTTTTCAGCCTGTACTTTTAGACATTCTTTCAAACTTGCTGTCTGCTCTCCTTGTCCTTGGTATAATGTTGGCTTTGTGGTTGTTGTTGTTGTTACTGTGCACAGATCCCTGAAATTGTTCAATTTTTCATTCAGTAGATTTTCTGCCTGCTCTTGGTATCGGGTAAATTCTATTGATTTATTCTTGAGCTCACTGATAGCATCCGCTGTCACTTCTGTTCTCCTCTTTGCCACGTTTTTTTACTTGACTTTCCTTTGGTTCTATGATTCTTTTCTTTTAAACAACACCGGTTTGTTTGCTTGGATAACTAGTTCTTTCAATTTCTCTGAAGAGCATTTCTAAGACCACGGAAGCATATTTTTTTTTTTTTATGACAGCTGCTTTAAAATCTTTGTCAAATAATTCCGACCTGTGCATCATTAGCATGAGTCAGTTGTCTCTTTGAGTTGTGATTTCCCTTGTTCTTCGTGCGACGGTGATTCTTAGTTGCAGCCTGGATGTTTCTTAATTATGTCAGGAGACTCAGTTCCTAGTCAGTCTTTTCTTTGATTAGGTAATCAGTGTGTTTAGAGCTTTCATTCAGGTCATAGACTACTTTTGTAGCCCATGGTTCCAGAGGCAGTTTCTTCTATAACCACTCATGGTATTTGGCTTTGTCTCAAGCTACTCTCTTTCTTTTCAGCTTCATTTACTTGGCTGGGTCTGTCTTGGAGGGAGGGAGGGAGGGAGGTGGAAGAAAGGAAGGTAAGAAGGAAGGAAGAGGAAAGAAGGAAGAATGAAGAAGAAAGGAAAGGTGGGGGGTGTACTTTCCTGATCATTATTGACAGGGCTCCTCACTAATACCCTTATTCATTGTGTGACTGTTCAAGACCTGGCATTGTTGAGACTCCCATGGGCTTCATGGGAGGGGTGAGTCTGTTTGAGCCACTTTGTGTTGTCATCTTGAATATGAGTAAATGCAGTAAATGCTAAATGTGGGTCACATTCTTTTGAATGGTAGGGCCGTAGGACAGGCCTGTTGCTGTATTATTCTTCTAAATTTGGAGTTCCATGTCATTTCACCTTCCTCTTAGCACTTGAAGAGTTTTCCTTTGCTTGCTTTTTGTATTATTCCCGTGGTTAAAGCACTTGGTATGAGAGAGCATGAAGACATGACTTGAAACTTGCTTAACACAGGCCTTCCATTATACCACATTAGAGGTCCTACTGGTATGTCCATAGAAACCTTCAGAGTGTTCACAATTCTATCTGATCTTTGAGCAATCTGCCTTGCCCTCTATCTTTAACAGTTCTTCCCTTAGATCCCTCCTAAACCGTAGACCATTCATTAGAGCAGTTTGTTTATGATACCTTCCAGAATAATCATACACAGAGAACTTACACACACTTATCTGGCTGCAGTGTGAAAGGACAATCAGTTCTCCCTGATCTTCTAACTGTGGAATCCCCAGTGATTCTAGACAGCCTTCTGCCTTTTGCCTTATGCTGTGTGGTGGTTTGAGCAGGAATGACCTCAGAGACTCCTGTGTTTGAATGCTTAGCTTATAGGGAGTGGCACTACTAAGAGGTGTGGCCATTTTGGAGTAAGTATGGTGTTGTTGGAGGAAGTGTGTCACTGTAGGGGTGGACTTTGAGGTCTCCTATGCTTAAACTATGCCCAGTGTAACTCACAGTCTCCTTCTGCTGCCTGTGGATCACGATGTAGTACTCTCAGCTCCTCTCCAGCAACCATGTCTGCCGGCAGGCCGCCATGCTTCCTACCATGACTATAATGGAATAAACCCCTGAAACTGTAAGCCAGCCCCAATTAAATGTTTTCTTTTTAAGAGTTGCCGTGGTCATGGTGTCTCTTCACAGCAACAGAAGCCCTAAGACAAGCTGTCATTGTACCCTGGGTTCCTACATGCCTCCAAATGCCTAAGGCCAAGACAGGTTCTTTAGAAATTGTGTACTGTGCCCCTTTGGAGCTCAATAAGCGGTAGGCAGGAAAAGATAGCCAGTTTTTTCAAAACCCAAGTTCTAAATGTGGTTTTCTGGGACACTTTATTTTTATTCGTTGGTAGATGGAGAAACTTCCTCCAATGACAAATGGAAGCCAAAACACCCACAACTTTGCAGACATGCCTGAAATTTCATATGCTAGTTTGCCAAACTCTGGTTTTCAGTGTGTGCAGGTCACTGGGGATAGAAATGTGTCTTTAACATGCTGTACAAGGGTGAGTCTAGCTTGATTTCTGTAATGTGGAGGTAGTTGTTGTCATTCTTAGCTTTGGAACTTCAGCAGAAATCTGAAAAAAATCAGAATATTCTTATTCAATCCTTTAAAATTATTTCTAAATATGTAATCATATAAGCTAGAAAATATTTGTAATGTTATTTCATTTCAGGCAATAGTTTCGATGTAATTACAAAATTCAAAGTGAAGAACATATGCCCAGATGCCACTCACAACTCACTCTTGTTCATGCATATATTATACATATATTATATATATTGTAGTATATATTTTCTGTGATGCAGTTAACAAATGCCATGTATTGCTATTTATTAGTACTATACTTATTTGTTGTATTATATAAAAATATTTAAAATGTTTGTTGCTACTATCTATAAATTTAAAACTCTTTTGGTAGAACAATGTAATTTTTAAGTTTTGGCTTATAGTCAAAGATAATGATTTTTACAAGATCCAGAAAACAGAGCTGCAGAAGCCACTTTTCAGAATTTGATGCAATTAAAGGTTTCTGGCATAAAGAGCTTAACATTTGAGCTTCTAGGGAAACAGCCCGGGGCTGAACAAAGCCAACAGCCATGGGTCATTGTTCTATTTTACTACTTAAAAAATCAGCAGCTGGGAAGTGGTTGGATTAGTTTGGGGAGTCCTGGAAAGTTCCAAGAGAATGTTGTTTTTATTCCTGGACATTTGCAGCAGTGCCATCTCCCAAGTAGCTCCCATCTGATGTCACACACTTGCTGTGCCTGAGTGTGTCCTATGCAGAGTGCGTCTTATACTCCACAATGGGGCGGCACTAACTTGCTTTTGGTTGTGTGCTCACAGTGTAGGTCCCTGGCTGGACTTACCTCCTTGCATGCATTACCAGACAAGTAGCCAACTCATTAGAAGCAGTACAAGATTTCCATAACACCTTTCTATCTCTCTGGAACTCAAAGAGGACTTCTCCTTATTCAGGAAGTTTGGGATGAGTGCTATTGTATTGGCGAAATTACTGTTGTATATATAGGGGCCTGGAATGAGCAGGCCATTATCAATGCGGGTAGGAAAGAGATGCACAAAGAGGAAAAAGCTGTTTGAAATGCTAACAGTGTAATAAATACATAGAAAACTTTAAGCACCTTTTAGAGAAATGACCCTTTAATCCATATGTTTAGACATCTGTCAAGAATTCTCTGTGACGTTTTAACTGTGAGCCAGGAGTCAAGGTTGCTTCATTCTTACACAACAGAAACTCAAATTGGAAGGCTAGACTGCTGTTGATGCCAGAGACATAAAGCTCTCCAATTTTTGAATTAAATGGAAACATGTAATAAATTATGGAGAAAATGCAATTCATCCCAAAGTAATCTAATTGATTCTTTTGCAATACTTGAGAACATAGTGCATCCAAAGTTCAAATCAATTTCCCAAGGTAATAAATATGACAGAAGGATGTTGGAAATAAAAATGAAACACAAATGTCTGGAACTGTAGAACAATTAAAAGCAGGTAAGTGCACAGACTTGAGCCTAGATCCAGTTCTGGCCTCCTCTTCCAAGAGAATGGGCACACTTCAAGAACCTCAACAGCCTTGAGTTCTCCCTCATCTCATGCACTGCATTCGGTAACCAGCAAGTCCTACTCTACTCACTTAATATCTCTCACATATGTTGACGCTCCCTTATTCTTTTCTTTTTCTTTCCACCTTCCATCTAGTCTCCATATAGCAGTAGCTTTCCAAAATCATGCCTTAGTGTAATTCCTATGTCAGTTTAAATCACACATCAATTTAAACTTTTTATTGAATCTCTCTTACTCTTTTAATAAAGTTCATGGTGTGCCATGCCCACTGGGTACTTGGCTTACACAATATTATATTTAACTGCTCTTCATATTCCGTCAGGGAGTTTTGCCCACTATGAGCCTCCATTTCTTTCTCCTTGATTCCTGGACCATCTGATGCCCCTTTGCAGAGGGCACAAATATCATCATCAGAAGATTTTGATGTACCCCTATGCCACCCCAGCTCAAGGGATGTTCTTCTTTGTAGTCCAGTCATAACTCATGTACTGTACAGATTTCTGGTGCTACAGGGCAAACGCCTTCAATAAGGAAACTGTGCCTTGTTGACTGTTTGTATTTTCTAGACAGCATTTGACACATGTTCACAAATATTTGCTCAATTAATGGATTTATGTCTAGCATTGTGAAAAACAGATAATAAGGTAAACAACATCATAAAAATGCCATTACAAACTCTGTAGAAATTACTCTAAAAAAGAATCAGGACTTAAGTCTATGTCACAGGTCCTTTGTAGGACTCCAGGTTACCAAAGGCTTCCCTCAAAGGTGGGATACACTCATCTTTTTAATATCTTCAATTTTTGTTAAGGATAGCCTATATTACATTAATGATTTCAGAAAAACTATGGTATTTGGAAACAAAAAATATATCACTTATTGCTGTATATGCAACTACTTTCATATTTGTATGTTGTATACCACATTTTTCCTTCAGAAAAAATATATAGCCATTTAATGCAACCTTTAAGATACAATATTTATATTACATAAATTTGCTTAGATGTCTGTGTGAGTATATGCACAAGTACAAACAAAACCACAAATGTGCTTAGATCATGTGTATTATCCAGCTAATTGGGGAACTGGGTCAGGTGGAAAGGAGAGAAAGGGCCTCAGATATCCATTGTAATTCATGAAGACCTTGGAGCAAGTGGTGTGTTGGAAGACTCAATATATAGTACATAGTATATATATGGTTACAGTTCAGCTTTCAATTCACACTGCTTCTTTGTTTCTTTATCATTGTGGGGCAGCAGCTGCCTTGGCAGTTTACTCCAGCGTGGTTTCTGTCTCTGCTCTAGAGTGTTTTTCATTAGCTCAACAGTGATTCAATAAGTTGTTTATTCCTGTATAATTTCTCTTTCTCATTAAGCTATCTTTCCTGCTCTTGAACCTAGATTTGCACATGCCTCTTGTTGTCTTATTATACCTTATAGTCTAGGTGGTTTCCTTGGACCCAGGATATTTTTATCTGGACATTGGAAAGTATTAATTCTCTTGTGGAGAGAAGAGAAGCAATCCATGTTCTTTCCTTATAAACTTATAGTCTAGTGAATGGATTTCTTTCCTTTTTCTCAGATCTTTAGTTTATATAGATGGAGATGATATTTGAGCATATTCCAATAAGTTCATGTTTCAGTTAATAACATAGGAGAGGATGTCAGGTTCCTAATCATTTTGGCTATTTCTATCATAAGGAGTATTTCATATCTTGAATTACTCAGGTTTGGATGCCAGTTGTTAACAAGACAATGAAAGTCTGTTTCAGGACTAGTAAAATCTTAATTGAATGGTAGTCTGGCCTTCCATCAGTGGAGATGAAGACTGTAGAATACACACCATTAGGATACCCTTTGAAGGAGGAACTAAGGATGGGGCTGGGATAGAAATGCTTTCTAAACCTCTGGTTTAAATAGACAGCCTCATTTCCTGAGATGGGGAACAAGAGAGGGAAATAGTTGGGCAAAGGCCACATGTGTAGAATGGGGCAAACTTGAGATGTGCATAGAGAAGACAATACCATTGAGAGTAAAAGCAGATGGGGTTGGGGATTTAGCTCAGTGGTAGAGCGCTTGCCTAACAAGCGCGAGGCCCTAGGTTTGATCCTCAGCTCCAAAAAAAAAAAAAAGAGAGAGAGTAAAAGCAGAGGCTAGGCTGAAGAAATGACACCGGAAGTTGTCGGTATTTGAAACTGGGTAGACCAGTTGTCTGGAGAAGGAAGAAAGCAAAGTGGAAATGGCTGCTTTGGTTATTGCCTTTGTTTTAGACGTGGCAAATTGGTGACGGGAAAGAATGGCATAGTGATGGAGAACTGAAGATACTACTATTGGAGTGTGGTTTTAGAGAAGGAAGAAGAAACAGGTTGTGAGTTATAGGAGGAAATATTGGCCCTTTCTTGGTCAAGGGACATCTTTTTTGTAACAATATGAAGAGACCAGCAAAGGTGAGCCATGAACACAGATAGGTTTGTGGGTTTTGTCCTAGGAAGCTGAAGGAGTTCCAGTCTGGTAGCTGAAGTTCAATAAGAAACCAGGGCCGGGCAGTGGTGGCACATGCCTTTAATCCCAGCACTCGGGAGGCAGAGCCAGGCGGATCTCTGTGAGTTCGAGGCCAGCCTGGACTACCAAGTGAGTTCCAGGAAAGGCACAAAGCTACACAGAGAAACCCTGTCTCGAAAAACCAAAAAAAAAAAAAAAACAAAAAAAAACAAAAAAAAAACAAACAAACAAAAAAAAAAAAAAACAAGAAACCAGGAGCTGTTACCTTGTCTCCTAAGAATGATTTCTGCCACCTTTTTTTTTTCTGACACAATGAAACATCTTTGGTTTGAATTGACATACCATTTTACCATAAAATTTTATCAAGAGTTCTTTTTAAAATTATCCCTTAGAGGTCTGTATTTGTGGGGAGGGACTAGCACAAACCCTTACATATGCTGGAACTTAGTGAACAAAAAAGCAAAAAAGGCCCAGAGGTTGAACTTGTCCTTAATGTGTAGCACTTTGCAACTAAACCAAAAGAGACAAAGGAAAATGCAGCCTTGCATACTCCCTTATTTCAGTGTTTTTCCCCCAAAGCTTCTTCCTTTCAGAATACTGATGTTGTCTAAGCATATATCTAATAAATATCCCTTATCCTAGAGCCCGTGTTGAAGACTGAAATGAAGAAGAGTCTAGTGGTTTCTATGACATTGTTAGAAACTCACAGCAAGGGACTGGGGATATTGTCCTCTGGGAAATGAATCCTTTCTAGGCAAACAGCTTCTTTCAGAGGTGCAGGACTGCAGGAGGCCAAGACCCAAGGCAAGGGACATACTGAGAAAGAGCAGCACAGCCACTGTGCACATCACCAGCAACATCCCATGGGGCATTATTTTGCTACAGATGCATTTGCTTCATTTAGTATTTTGGCATGAGCAGTCATTTTATATTAATGGAAAAATAAGGGAAGAGCAGGAAAGAAGAAGCCAGAGTACCTCACATTTCAGCCCTACTTCCCAAAACATTCCAAATCACTAGACAGATTCCTGTACATCTTCCTGTCTGGACCACAGTCACACCGTCTTGGTCCCTGAGCATTTCCACTCATGGGTACCTGATCTTCATGAGTCCATCCCTTTCGGGAAAGAAGACTTAAATGGGTGAAAAAGCTAACAAAAACTTCAAAGCAATAGCCCAGTAAGCACTGCATTAAGAGGAACTGACGAACGTATGTTGAATTCCAAAAATGATCCATGACAATAGCAATAGCAATGGCCTGCGACATGAGAGAAGACTTTGGAAAAAGGAGCAGAGCTGGCATCGTTATGAAGGAAGAAGGAAACATCTCAAGGGGAGGGGTATTGAGACTTCAGTTCCCCAGGAGCCGGTGACTAAGCCCCTTCTTAGTGATCAGCTCTCTGCTGGGGCCACAGTAAGACCTGGCCAGAAGACGGGAAGGAGCAATAGGACTCATGCCCACACACTGCTGTGTGAACATTAACATGAACTCAGATGAGCCCAAGGTTCAGGTTCCTCCTGAACTCTTGATATATGATTTTTGTTTTACTGATCTATTGCTCATTCATTCTCTTTATTAACAAAGATGAAAAGGAGCCAGAACAGCAAGTGGCTCCGGGTGCCTGTATTTTATGGTTGGCTGTTGATCAGAGGCTCTCTAAAATAAAATGACACAGGGAATACATAGAGGGATGATGTGAAACAATAAACCAAAGGCCACAGTGAGCAGCCTCCTGTGACTTGAATAGGCTGGACTGGAGACTGGGGGTCAGGCCATGCAGAAGTGGTTCAGGGTTGACTTGTTAGGTCTTAGACTGAACAAGAGAATTACATTTTGAGGCCTGGAGAAGTCACGCTTCCCTGGAACTCCATGAGTGTGAGTATTTAATCAGTTAGTAGGGATTCAGAAAGAACTTTTAGGCACCACAGACAGTGTGCCAAAGTTGACTGATTTCTCAGGGATACTCTTCTGCAATGGGTTTGTCACTCCAAATTGACTGGCTTCATCTGTAGACATGATTTCTTCTCCCAGTGAAGCAAAAGCATACTTATTTTCTTATATTTTTAAAGCCATATGTCACTATTCAATGTAAGTACTTTCACTGCATTTTCTTTCTACTATTGTTTTTGTAGTATTACATGTATTCTTGTAAGTCATCACAAGTCCCACCCCCAACCCAAGGAACTCAGAGGTTAGATTTTAGTAGGCGTTCCTCTTTGATTCTATCAGAGCTCCAGAGTTGGGATCTTAAATGTCTCCTGAGGGACCATGTGTTGAAAGCATTGTCCCCAGCTCAGAGCCACTTGGAAGCGGCAGAACCTTTATAATGTGGAGCCTAACAGGAGGAGGTTAGGCTGATGGGAAGGATGTTGGGCTGCTGGCTTCTTTGCTTTTTCTCTTTGGTTTCCAGCTATGAAACCTTCTTCCTTCTTGTGCTCCTGTCATGATATTCTGCTTCACCATCAGCACAAAGCAGTGGACCAACTAACCTGGACTGCACCCTTTGAAGTTATGCAGCAAGGACTGGAGAGATGGCTCAGTGGTCAAGAGTACTTCTTGTTCTTCCAGAGGACCCGAGTTCTGTTCTGAGAACCTATGGTGGGCAGCTCGCAACTGCCTGGAACTCCAACTCCAAGGAGTACACACACACACACACACACACACACACACACACACACACACACACACACACAAACACAAACACACACATACCATGCGTGCACACACATGCACATGCTCATGAACATATACACACACAGACACATAATTAAAAATAATTTTGAAGCTATAAACTTAATTTCTTTATAAGTTGATCGATTAGGCAGTGTTTATAGTGCTGCATACCAAGAGTGCCCCACTCTCTTTATTTTCAGCACTGGGATTTTCAACCCTATTCCAAACTCCATGTGTGGTAGATGGTTCCAGATATCTAGTTAGTTCTTTATGGTTAAGGCATGGTGTGGTGAGGGGCTGCTCACCAAGGGGAGGATATCTGTGGAGCCTGTGGAATCCAGCCAAAGACCACCAGTTTCAATCTCGAGGTTGGCATGCTGCCAAGAGGTATCTAGGATATCCACAGGTAGTTGGTACTTGCCTGTGGGGTTCTGGAGAATTGCTTCTAAGCCACACAGTGTTGAAGTTAGTCCTGAGGGATTCTGGACCTTTCCTAGTCATGTTTCTTAGTGTCAGGGTCTGATGTGAGAGCTGGTCAGAGATGTTCCTGATAAACCCCCTGTCCTAACCTGTCTAACCATGTCCCCCCCAACTCCAGTTCCTCTCCAGTCCCTGATTCTCAGAGGAGTGGTACAGAGTATACAAAACTTGGTGACTGTCTCACATGATGAAGCAGGACTGTGAAATCAGGGCCCCTTCCTTAGAAATGTACCAGTAAGGAAGATGAGATTTCATTATATCTTAGTGGGGTAGTCTTTCCCAAGGAGATAAGAATATTTTGGGGGGCAACAAAACAGTCCAGGCACAGTCAAGTGATACTATGTGAAGGTCTGATCTCCAAAGAAAAAGGACAAAACTGAATAGAATGCTGGTAATGTTATAATAGCCTAGAGATGGATGACTAACATTCATATATAGCTTTCTTCTTTTCTCTAAGCAAAACAACACTGTTTTTTGGCCTTTCAAGGATTAGATATTTTCTAGATCTGTTTATCTTTGTTGTTTGCCCCCAAGTATCCTCTCCTATATCCTCACATCTCTCTTTAAAATTAGGCCCACTGCTCAGTGTCTGTGGAAGTTCTGTTAGCACCCAAGAGGCACAGCAGCTCATATCAAAGTACTAAATGTCATTTTGACAACCACTTAGCTTTTGCAGACTTTAGGTTCAAATTTTTTTTGTAACAGAGTTGCTTTGACAACTCATGCTCAGGACTGTTTCATCACAACTACACAGCCACCCCCTTTTCAAGATACCAGCATCTCAGATGGCTGAACTTTTCCTGTTATAAGTATTTCCTGGGGCTATCGTCCCCGGAGCATATGGTGAGGACACAAGATGACCAAGAAGAGATATCACAAATTCATCCTAATTGATGGCTTTTAAGTTCATTCTCCCCAGCTCACCAGGGAGTGGTTTTCAAGGCACTTTATAATACCCAGGGAGTCTTCCTGATCATTAGATGTCATGTGCTTGCCCTTTGCAGCAGCTGCCCTGGGATTGTGGTGTGTGGAGCACTTTTTACTTTTCTTTCTTTCTTTCTTTCTTTCTTTCTTTCTTTCTTTCTTTCTTTCTTCCTTCCTTCCTTCCTTCCTTCCTTCCTTCCTTCCTCCCTCCCTCCCTCCCTCCCTCCCTTTCTTTCTTTCTTTCTTTCTTTCTTTCTTTCTTTCTTTCTTTCTTTCTTTCTTTCTTTCTTTCTTTCTTGGTCATATGGGGATGCTGTCCAATGGGCAAGCAAATTATTTTTTTTTGTTGTTTTTATTTTTTGGTTTTTCGAGACAGGGTTTCTCTGTGTAGCTTTGCGCCTTTTCCTGGAACTCACTTGGTAGCCCAGGCTGGCCTCGAACTCACAGAGATCCTCCTGGCTCTGCCTCCCAAGTGCTGGGATTAAAGGCGTGCGCCACCACCGCCCAGCTGCAAGCAAATTATTTATAAGAGTTGATAATGAGCGAGTGGAACAACTTACATCTCAAGAAACTTGACCTGGACTTGGGTCAGTTTGATTGGCTTTTAGCTCCTATCCTGGGTGTCCACCTGTTCCAGTTCAAGTGTGTAGTAGATAGTAAACTACCTAAGCTCTGTCTCAAAGTTGGCTTAGTCAAGTCTAGGACGGATTTGCCTCTTATAGCAAGAAAGTTGAAGGTGGTTAGCTAGTTGTTTGGTTAGCTAGTTGTTTGGTTAGCTAGTTGTTTGCTTGTTTAACAACTCACTAGCATCATCAGGGGCTTAGCTCTGCCCTGCTGACTCTTCTGCTCTTCAGTTTCTCATTTTGTGTCATGGTTCCCAAAAATCATTTACGGTGGTAACATCACTGACATTTGTGAATGAGGCAGAAGAGCAGAGGTCAGCATCATCTTTTTTGTCCTTTCTTGGAATCTGGAAGCTGCTCTTCATTTGCTCAGTGACTGGCTTACCACCAGCAAAGGAAGCTAGGAAAAGGATCAATTCTTCCAACCTTGCTAATGGTCAGCTGCACCAGAGAAGGTGGCTGGAAATGGCTGGTTGATCAATCAACACTGCTGCATGTCAAGCAATAGTGAAGCATCCTGAAGTCCTTGATTAAGGTAGCCCCCACACCACAACTTAGGCTGACCTGGAGAATTCTCCCAATTGTAAGACAGAGTCTGTCTCCATTAGAGCTGATACAACTGGCAGATACCCACCCTCCTGGCCTACACTGTAGCTAAGATGGAAAGAATGGAAAGGAAAGGAGAGAAACTGAACTTGTAATCTTCTTTAATTAAAGCTAGTCTTGAAGCTAGTTGTACCTTTATGTCTCACCAAAGCTCTACAGTTATATGAATCAGTGAATGTGAGTTGCCCCACATTTCTTTTAAGATAATTTGTGTTGATTTTTTTTATAACTGTGAGCCACACTACCCCAATTAATAGATTTTTTTTTTTTGGTTTTCACATAAAATAACAAAATTCCTTCTACTGATATTCATTTTTATCAACTTGCTAGATCTGTTCAAGCTCTGAGTCACAAGTCTTTGTTCTTTTCATCTATCATCCCTCATGTATTTGCATGGTTTTAATGAACTTAGTCCACAAGATACATCAAGAATAGAAGTTAAATTGCACCTCCAGGAAGGTTATCTAAAGCCTTATCTCCTTTCTCCTTCATCGCTGAGACCATACACTTTACTTATAAGTTGGCATTGTTTCAGAGAACATGTAGGGATGTAGTAGCCAGCCTAGATGTCTTCAAATTATCCCAGTTGCTGATAGCCACTCCTACTCTGTGAATTTCTTTCATTCTCATGTTGAGCAGGGTTGATGTTTTTGTTTCCACACATGGAGAGATTGCATGTTCTCCAATCAGGGCATCGAACCTTGGGTTTGTCAACATTCCCTTCTTTTTCCCCTCGGAAACATCAGCTGCCATGTTGTCAGCACTCCAACAAAGAGGGTCATGTGACAAGAAGCTGAGTTCTCTAGCCACCTGTTATTGGCGTGACCTTGGAAACGTAGCTTCTAGCCCCTGACAAATCTCAGAAGACTGCAGCATCAGCGCACCCTTGAAACAGCCTCAGAGACATTGAGGCCACAGCGGTCAGCTGGTTCCATCTCTCTGATTCATAGACACAGGAAAAAAGATATTAGCTCTCCTGAGGTTCTAAGTTGTGGGATAGTTTGTTCTCTAGAATTGTAGATGGTTTACTTTCATTAACAATACAATATAGAAAATGAGCCGGGCGGTGGGGGCGCACGCCTTTAGTCCCAGCACTCGGGAGGCAGAAGCAAGCGAATCTCTGTGAGTTCGAGGCCAGCCTGGGCTACCAAGTGAGTTCCAGGAAAGGTGCAAAGCTACACAGAGAAACCCTGTCTCGAAAAACCAAAAAATAAAATAGAAAATTAAATAAACACACGAGAGAAATGAGACAAAAGAGGAATAAGGAGGAGATGAGGGAACAAGGTGAGAGTCCCATGTGCATTCTTCAAGGTCCTGTTCCTTTGCTGGAGGTGGTCTACTGATGTGTTCAATGATTCCAGTAGGTGGTATAAAAATTAGGAAACGGTGGTGAAAGCCAGAGAGAACTTTGTTTAGTGGATCTTCATAAAGAGTGTATTGTGTGATAATATTATGAACAGATGACTCACGCACAAATAAAGTGGCCAGAATATCTCTGTCCCTGTCACCACCCTTTTGGCCAAGAGTGCATTTGAGTGTAAGCTACCATAAATTAACTTGTAAGATTTGTGGGTGTTAGGAAGAATGTACATTTGATGTCCATGTCAATTTCTCTTTTATGCTGTAACTGAATGTGCTAATAGTGGCTGAAGAGTGTAGCTGGAGTTTTTTCCAGTCCTGCCTGGCCCACAGTCAGGACAAATCTCTCTTACCCACCAGTCCCGCAGCTGCTCAAATCCAACCAAGTAAACACACAGAGACTTATATTGCTTACAAACTGTATGGCCGTGGCAGGCTTCTTGCTAACTGTTCTTCTATCTTAAATCAACCCATTTTTATTAATCTATAAGTTGCCATGTGGCTCGTGGCTTACCAGTATCTTAACATCTTCTCATGGCAATGGCTGGCAGCGTCTCTCTGACTCAGCCTTCCTGTTCCCAGAATTTTCTTCTCTCCTTGTCCCTGCCTGGCTACTGGCCAATCAGTGTTTTATTTATTAACCAATCAGAGCAACACATTTAACATACAGACCATCCCACAGCAGAAGAGGGTACAAACTGATAAAGACTTAGAATGTTAGTAGTAAAATGGATCTTAGGGACTAGAGTCAAGGGGTGGGCAGGACAGCATTCATTCTGAAGGAGCTGGGAAGAACTCATTATCCCTTTATGACTTTTCCAGAATGCACAGGCCACTTGACTGCCCTGACTCCTAGCCTCTCCTCTGTCTTCAAAACCATCAATCCAGCCTCTGCTTCCATCCTTCTTTCTCCTTTCATGATGGTGGTGTTGCAGCTTCCCTCATATGTGGATCTCTGTAATTAAAATGGGTCCTTCAAAATAATCAACAGTCTTTCTCTTCTCAAAATCTTTAATTTCCCCTTCTTTACAAAACCCCTGTGACATGTGATGTAACACACACAGAGATTTGCAGATAAAGATGTCGATGTATTGGGGGAGTTGTTCTCTCTCTACTATGTCTGTGACCAAGTTGAATGAGCAGCACACTCCAGATCTGTTGACTTGCTCACATGCTTCTAGGATTGTGGAAAGAAGAGAATGGCCTGGTAAAGACTGTTCCCTGCTCCCCACATTCTTAATTCCTAAACAGCACGTTCATGGATGTTCCTTGAATGTAATTCCTGCATTGTAGTGGGTGGTGTTGTCAGCTTGACTGGATTGCATTTTCTAGGAGACATATCACTGGGCATGTCTGTGAGGTCCTTTCTGGAGGGGATTGACTAAGGGAGGGCACAGTCACCTTGAAAGTAGGCAGCGCTTGCTTTGGCTTCAACTTCTTCCCAAGCAAATGAATCCATGACAGTGGTTAAGATCCTCCACTGACATCAGACTCAAGATTCTTTGGCTCCCCAATTCCAGCTCCCGAGGGAGCCTCCAGGATTTCGGTGCTACATTAGGGCTGCTGAGATGAGCAGCTTCCAACATGGAGCAGTCATTGCTAGACTACCCACCCTTTATCTTGTAAGCCAGTTTAGTAAATCCTCCTTTTATAAAATACAGATATCTTCATTGATTATGTTCCTGTACAGTCCAGCTTCTTAAACTGTGTCAGAAACTACACGGGGTTACGTAACTTAATGTGGGAGTTGCAAAAATTTTGGCAAGAGTAAAAGGTTACTGAATAATCAACGACCAAAACTTGATTAAAACTTAAACATGTGATGGATTCGAGGTGTTCCTGGAAACGTTCACCCTTTCATTGCAACTCCTTTGCAAACTTGGTTTTGACCATGCAACACGCTCATTTTCTACTGTGTGTGCCGTCCCAACATGTAGCACCAATGAATGCTGCCCGAAGCATCTTGGCTGACAGTTGAATGTTTATGCTGTAAATTGCAGTCATTTTACTCTAATGTTTTCCTGTAGTGCCTTCCAAAGTTTTCTGCTTCTAACACAATGATTCAACTCCCCACCCCCATGTCCTTCCAATCTTTTCTACTCTAATTCCACAGTATGTAATAATCAAGTTTGTATATTTTTGTTTTGTACTGTGTTAGATGTTTGATTTAGAAATTGCTTTTGGGTTGCTGACAAGTGTCTTAAAAATGGTTCAGTGGATTTTGGTTTAGGATTAAGATAAAACTTGCAACAATTTGTGAAGTGACTCTAAACATTTATGCCTGTGTTGGTGCATTTACGCAAAGTATTATTCTTGACATTGATGATTATAAAACAAAAATATCTACCAACTCTGAAATGTATTGAAGATGCTTTACATCCTGAAGTAACAAATGCTCATCCAAGATTCACTTCTTCACATAAAACAGATAAGCATGTCAGTCTTGTAAACTTGCTTTCACCTAAAACTACATATATACATATACAAAAGTATTGCTTTAAAATACAATTTTATGGTTCATCATCAGCAACTCTTTGATTAACATGCTCACCTTGTATATCTATATTCTTGGTGTTATATACAGACTTCTCAGAGGAAAGAGGGTCTCAAGTAGAAAAAGTTTGGGGAGTCCTGACTTACAACATGCTGTTCCCCTGCTTCCTCCAGAAATCAAGTACTGGGTATTGGGAAGAAAAGGACAGCCTTTAAGTTTTGCTTTGCTTTTTAAAGAATGAAATATTGGGCCAAAGGTATAGCTTGGTGGTAGGCTGCTTTGCTAGCATTCATGAGGTCCTGGGTTCCACCCCAGCACCATGAATAAATAAATAAAATAAAATAGATAGATAGATAGATAGATAGATAGATAGATAGATAGATAGATAGATAGATGATAGTTTGAATGGCTGTTCTTCAAATGGATTTCCCCATTACACTAGGAAATTATTATTCTACTTTCCCCCTAAATTCTGTCTTTTCCTTCTCATACTTCTTCCACTTCCTCCATACAAAGTGACTCTGGTCTCTTAGTAATCCTAACACATCAAGTGCTAGTAGTCAGAAATTGATTTGATTCATTCAACTGAAAAGCAAAAAGAAACCCAGTGTTTCCTATGTATCAGTGGTTTCTGTTTAGCCTTTTTATTAATTAGGTCCTTTCAATTCTGGATCTAACAATATTCAAAATGTTTATTTGAACTAAAATTATTGAAAAACGATTTCAAAGTGGTTTTTTCCCCTCCCAAAGAATCCTTAAAAATGGTAAACAAGCTGAGCAGCTTTAACAGGACCCAACTTCCAATCACATTTCAAATCGATATTTTACTTTATTGATTAGCAATAAGCAGGTCGTTTATTTAGCTCTGAACACTAGAATGTCACCCATTCCTCAAAATGCAAAGCACTTATAATTTTACTATGTGTCTTGTCTATTGTTTACACTCATAGAAGATGATCCATAGCAGAGAAAGCTACAGGAAGAAATGAGAGAAAACTCTCAAGGAGCAGAAATTGACAAAAGAATAATATACAAGTAGGAACCTAAAGCACTTCCCGTTACCCACCCACCATGGGGGTCTCTCTAGGAAAAAGAGGTAAGACCTGTTCCCTGGGAGGAAAGGTGCATGTCAGATTTGGGAAAAGCAGCTGGGACCATCTGTGTTTCAGGGTCAGGAGCTTAAATGCAAGGATTACAATTTGCCTAGGTATAAAATTGCCTTGTTGTAGTTCAAATTTTCAACTCCCAGCAACTACTTTATAAGTTGAGAGGGTTAAATCTGAGAGATGCATTTGAAAATATTACTTATTAAAGCTTTTATTTTTAATGCTGCAAATTCCATTTCCATGTAAATGGAAGCAGAAACAGACAAATTGCTTTCACCATGCCCTTCCTATTTGTGTTTCTATGGAAATGGATTCTTGATTAGGAAGAGGAAAGCAAAAATCAAAGCTTTATAGCTGGCAGGGAACAACTGAAGGTGTTTCCAGCATTACCGAGTAGTATAATGCAAAGTACCCCACATCATAGAAATATACACCTTGCCCACACTTGACCGCTCCAGGGTCTTTTGACCTTAAAAGGTCTTGGCCTGTCAAACAGCACAGCAAGAAGCCAGAGCAGTTATGTGTGTGACCTTTGACCAGGCATCACAGCATCGTCATTGGGCTTTGAAAACGCATTTTTCTCTTATTTTCCAAAGTGTTAATACCTGCCCCAACATACGCATCTGAGATCAATGGAGGCTTCCTGAGATATTCATAAAAATACTGTTAGAAAGAAAAGCCAATAAGAAACTAAGCAAATAGATCTGAATTTCAAAGTAATAACTGAGGATCATTTCGATCATCACATCCCAGCTGCTTCTCAGTGAGCCCCATCTGCATTAAAAAGTAAGTTGATTTATACAGCCCCACTTCATGAAGAACCGCTATAGAAAATGTCACTAAAATCTTCTATTACACAAACTAGAGGTGTCAGCTGCTATCAATTTCCACACCCTTTTGCTTTATGAAAGGCTATTTATGAAAAAAATGCAAATATGGTTTTTCTTATCACAGGAGTTTCACATTAGGAGCAACACAGGAACAAATGACACTCATTTTTTGGGGTGAATATCCAATACTGGAGTATTGGACCTGATATATATTCCTGGAAGAAAACTTGAAAATTCTTTTTTAATATTAATTTGAGCCAACATGGAATATTTAAAAATCTACCATGGCATTTAGATATGATGCTACTGTTAGTCTCTTAGATATGGATGATGTGCACACACCCATTATGTATGAGGAATGAATTTGTTTTTTTGCTATAGTGTACCTGAGACTTCTGATATTCCCACTTCAAATACATTTCTGTTAGCTCCACACTGGAAAGCTATGGGCTAGCTAGTAGGAGGAATTAAATAATTAAATAATTAAACCACACGGGACTTAGAATTTCATTTAAATATATTGTGACTACAAGGCAATGTTATTACAATATTGTTCAGTGTGATAAATACTGGTCAAGAAATACAGATAGGAGGAGAGAGAGAGAGAGAGAGAGAGAGAGAGAGAGAGAGAGAGAGAGAGAAGGGAAGGAAGAGAAGGGAGGTGAATGAAAGGAAAGGATCAAGGGAGAGAGAAGAAAAGAAACAGGAATGAATTTAACAGTAAAAAAGAAGGAAGGTGGGGATAAAAAGAAAAAAGGTGTGACATAAGCTACAGAGATAAAGAAAGAAAAGAAAGGCAAATAAAATCTTAACATCAGTGAGCAAATAACTGTGTTGGGATAGGAAAAAAAAATGTGAATACAATTGGGAGTAAAACGTGAGCTTCCCAGCCAGCTAATGTGGTTCAGTTCTCCTTTTATATAGTGGTTACAAAAATATAGTGTAAATAAAGGAACACGAAATACATAGGAATACTGGATGTTACATAATATTATTACAGAGCCACTGGCAAGGAAGGCAAGGGATGATAAAGACAGAGGGGAGGGAAAGAAAATCCAACACATTAGTGACTCTTCAACACACACTGGTGTCCTACGTTTCTGTTGGAGGACAGTTGGCATAAAAATGCTAGATCTGTTGAAATTACATTTCTACAAATACTGAGTATAGAACAAGATGAGGAAAGCCAACAGTATTTGGAGCCATGTATGTGTACATTTTAACCTTTGACAAAACAGAATAATAACTAATAGATGTTTTTCCTGCTGTCATTAGAGGAAATAAATATATATCAGGCTAAAAAGCATTGTTTAACTTTTTGATTACTTTCAAAATCTTATTGTGTGTGTATGATATAGATAGATAGATAGATAGATAGATAGATAGAAGACACAGCACATATGTGGAAGTCAGAGGACAACTTGTGAGAGTCGGGTCCTGGGGCTCAAACTGTCAGGCTTGGTGGCAAGCGCCTTGACCCACAGAACCAGCTCTCTGGTCTACAGTATTTACTTTGAAGAACACATTGAAATTCTAAGATTTAAGTTTCCTCGCAAGGCAACATTTCATCAGTCATCACCTTGATTGATTTGCTTAATGATGAAAGATGAAATAATTATAACTGTTGAGCAAATGTGTCAGGCAAGCAAATGGCTTTAAAACTAAAACAATACAACAGTCACAACAACGACAACAACAATCCCACAACCCCCTCGGCTTTATGAGAAGAAAAAGAAAATGGAAAGCTAGCCAAATATTCTACTATAGAAAAACAGGAGACCACGTTCTATTTGAAACTCATCATCAAGGGCCTCCAGTCTATCCCAAGGAAGAATTGTACTGAAACTATAGCTCCTTGTCATCTTACCCACTGTTTCTGTACCTTCCCTGGGCTTGCTCACACAACCCTATGATCACCTTTGTACCTGTTCTTAAGCTGGCCCATCGGGACAGTAGTGTTTGAATGAGAATACTACTCACAGGCTTATAGATTTGAATGGTTGACCATCAGAGAGTGGCAGTATTGGAAAGAATTAGGAAGGGTGGCCTTGTTGGAGCAAGCATGTCACTGGGGGGTGGTTTTTGAGGTTTCAAAAGCCCATCACCAGCCCAGAGTCTCTCTTTCTGCTGCCGGTGGATCTGAATATAGAACTTTCAGCCACTTCTTCAAGCTCCATCTCTGCCTGCATGTCACCATGCTCCCCGCCATGGTGATAATGGACTAAACCTCTAAAATTGTAACCAAGCCCCAATTAAATGCTTTCTTTTGTCAGAGTTACCATGGTCATAGTGTCTCTTCACAGCGAGAGAGCACTGACTAAAACAAGGACACATTAGCATGTCCTTCAAAGCCAACCATGAGCCTTGGATCCTGTTTCTTCATTCTCTTTTCTGAGAAGCCTGTCTGGAATAAGTGGTAATGACTCATGATAGCAAACAGAATTTTTCCTGGGTGAGTGGTGTGCTGTGTGGTTACATGTAACTCAGACCTGTGCACAACTATTAGTAAAGGTGTGCTCTTTCAAAAGGACATGTGGGTCCCAGCATAGACTAAAGGTGGCTGAGGATCCTTCTCTAGTCTTAGAAAGGATGAAAGAAGAACAGGAATGCTTTTTTTTTTTTCAATTGATTATCACTGTCAAAGCTAGGGAAAAAAAATGTGGTGGTTGTTACTTTTGTTTGAAACGGGTGCTAAAAGGATGATTGTTATCAGATGATTAAGTGTAATGAAATAATTGCTGTAAAGCAGAGAATTAATGTTTTTGTTCATTGCCATAGCAAGATAATTATTTTAAGGTCTATTCTTCATTTTGTACCAAAATGAAGCATGCAGTGGTAACTGACAGTTACCCAGCATAAAGCAAATTAAAGCAGAGAGAACCTGAGGGAAAGGTCTAAATCTACAATGGGGCTTCCAGCTCAGGTCAGTGAGGGAAAATGCACTCAGGCCATTCCCTTCATTAGTAAATAGGGCAATGACTCAGAATCAACAAACCTGTTGGTCGCAGTTCTCAACATAGAAGAAAACTCATGAAGACCATAGATAGAAGAGGAGAAGCAGGGGACTAGAACATAGGAGAAGAGGAAAAGTGGGGAAGGAAGGATCTTAGTTGATTATCAATTGTAGTGAAGAGACACCATGACCAAGGCAACTTATAAAAGAATAGTTTATTGGGGCTTACAGTTCTGGGGGGCTAGAGTCTGTGATCACATGGAGAGAAGTACAGCAGCAGGCAGGCAGGCAGGCATGGCGCTGGAGCATTGGCTGTATTCCAGGCATGTTCTAAGTGCAGAGAATACAGTAAGGATTAGAACAAAATTGATGGTCCCTTGTGTTTACCACTCTAGTTGGAGGCATGAGCCTGGGAGAGCAGGGTCTAAGATTGAGGTGGACTAAAGTCTCATACAATAGCTAACTTTATTCAGAACAGCAGACAATTTATACTCTCGGAGAGAAAAAGAGCCACGTGAATACAGTGTACTATCTCAAGGATAAGCTGCACATGGGAAAACATGTTTTTCTGTAGAGGCACATGAATAACAACAGCTGAAGTCAACTCACTCCTGTCTGCTATACTTGTGAGAGGCACGAAAAACACATTCCAAGAACAATTCTGCGTTTTTAAAGAAACTGAGGTCATGAGACTCTTGTTTTCTTGGAGTTTTCCCATGAGCAGTCAGAATTCTCTAGGTCTCCATTCTTAGACTGTGTTTTGACATGCCCCCCCCCCAGCTTTTTTTTCAATAGCAGGATATCCAGAGTGGTTTTAATTTGAGACACTGTAGATAAATCTAATTGTCATTTGATGCATGAGTATCCTATAAGCAAGTAAATTATTAGAACAGTGAAAGTATTGTGTGTAATACTCTGCCACTAAGAACAGAGATCCAAACTAAATCTGGTACTATTGGTTACATTATTATATTGATCAGAAAAATCTAGAAAATAGCTTGAAAAGAGATCTGTATGATTAGCAGTTCTATTATCTTGTAGAACATAAGCCCATATTTACCTTTAATAGGAATACAGATGTTATAATGTCCTAGGCAAATGGGAAATGTTTCAAATCCCATGGAAAAATTAAACTCAGCCCATTCTTCAGATAGATAAATGAGGCTATTACAGTCCCAAGATCCAGTCAGAAACAGAGTCCTTAGTGAGGTAACATGTCTGATGGTACACAAGGACTTAACTTGGTCCCAGGTGGGCAGACTTGACTTCTGATGATATATGGTCGACATTTCCTTTTGCCCTTTAGCCAGATGTTTGCTATATTTCTGGTGACTTCCACAGTGTACTCACCCTCCCTCAGTGTCCTTAATGGGCCAGGCCTGGAGGATAATGTTCCAATGGATCCATCTGCAATGACAAATGCAGAGCCATTCCCAATTTTCCTCTGGAGAAGTAAAAACAGGGGAAGTGAATGCATCAGCTTGCTTATTTCCTTCTGCAATAAAACCAGGGAGGTTAGAGTATGCATGAGTAGGAGTCTATTGATGGAAACAATCCCACAACATAAGTAGAATCCGAAACAATATTTTGGGCTTATGAATTAACTATAATAGATTTATTAAAGTAGTCAGCTCTACCTGCTGACCTGAAGAAAAAGAAGTATTAATAGATTGATGAATATCTGGACCATGAATCCTTCCTATACCATAAAACGAGTCATCATTAAAATAAGTATCTGCCTTTGGAATGGGAGAAGGTAGAACATTTTTTTGGTAATTACAAATTCAGTTTGTATGACAAAAATCTCATAGTTTGCCAGCTGGATAATGATTTCCTATCCTTCCATAGTAATCTGCAAATGAAATTTGAAAATTCACGGAGTTCTGTGACACTAAAAACTGATTGTTAGTTAAGGGTAGGATAATACAGCAAGGATCAAACCCATATAATTGTTGACATTGGGTGCTCCCCTGATTTAGTAATTGAGCAAAAAGAGTAAAATAAGCTCTTAGTATTTTATGACCCTTATGGTGTAAATAAATCAATTCCAAAGATTTATCTTCTTGTGATGTAATACCCGTAGGAGACAATTTATTAGAGTAAGGAAGGAAATTTAAAGGAAGTGAAGGATCCACACGATACACCAATGCTTCTTTTAGTCTGCATTCAAACAGCTGTAGTTCTTTTCTTGCCTTCCAAGGTAACAGGTGAGGACCATCCAATGCTATCTCTTCTAGAGTTGTAAATAGATTGGTTAGTGCAGTGGAAATACCAAGTGCAGCTCATGAGGCCAGGGAGGAGTTGGAAAATGAATTCCATTGTGCCCTAGCTTGCTGAGGTTGTAAACTTAGCTTTTCCCTGGGCTCTCCTAAGTCCTCACCAGGAAGTAGAAGGAATTCAAGATTAGGTAGATTATCACATTCCTCACCCCATGCTTCAGGATCATTGTAAAGCAATGAAGGATATGAATTTAAAGGAGGCTCCAGTAAGGGAGCCCAGGGAACTGTCACTGTCACCAATATAGTTGTCAGTGGTTGCTGAAATTTTATTTTTGCCTCTTTTACCAATTTTAAGGTTTGACCATCCTGTTTATATTTATTCAAGAAATGAGCCATCTCTTTGTCATAATTAATATCCTCATCTTCCTCAAGCATTTTGATAACAGTCTGAATCAATGTCCAAGTGACTCAAAATTGAAATGGGGATCTTCCCCCTACTTTTTGTATATGCCCTTTCAGTATTCTTTTGGAGTTAGTTCCATATTTCATCATTTAAAGTTCCCTCTTCTGGAAACCAGGGAATATAATCATAAACAACTTGCAAACAATCTAATACTTGTGCTCCTCCTTTCTTTAAAACATGATGTGTAAACTCAACATAAGGAAAAGCCTTCCCTGGTTTCTGCCCCATTATTCTCACCTCCTTCTGTGAGGGATCCCACTCTTTTACAGCTGACCTCAGGTCCCTGATTTGTGGTACCACTTGCTTACTGCTCTAAAGACAGCATGAACCTTGGAGAGCAGGGCCTAAAATTGAGGTGGACTAAAACCTCATACAATAGCCAACTTTATTCAGCATATCAAATTGTAGTCTGAGAGATAAAGAGTCACCTGAATAATGTGTACAATCACAAGGACAAGCCTTCCCCACATGGCAAAAACATGCTTTTCCATAGAGGCATATGAACAACAGCTAAAGTAAACTCACTCCTGTCCGCTACACCTGGGAGAGGCAGGAAAACACATTCCAAGAACAACTCTGTGGTTTTGAAGAAACTGAGGCCACAAGCACCCAGAATTGTCGCAGGACTCCATTCTTGGACTGTTTTCTGACACCTTGGAGATGCATTTTAAAGATGGGAAATATATTTACACAGAGTATGCCAGAGTTGATAAAGGCTATGAAGAAAATGAAGACAGGATAGAAGGTTATAGAGAGGCTCATGAAGTTCTGAGAGACTGAGCCTGGAAAACTAAATTACTGAAACTTACTTTGTCACGTTGGGACTCAGAGTGCAGGGATGCAGTCAGGGATGGCTGGGCTGAGTGCTGAGAGATGAGCTGAAATGCCTGGTCTTGGGAAATGCCTGTATAAGTAATGTTGCCTCATTTCAGACTCTGGGTATGGACTGCCACATGAAAGATTATCAAGAATAGAAATAAACATCACAAATAATCATATAACAACAACAACAACAACAACAACAAAGGACCCCATTATTTCACATAATTGACTGCAATCAGAGATACAATTAAGTTCTTGGTCTCAACAGCCAAGCCTTGGATCCTAAATGACAAGGGTCCGAAAAAGAGAGTTATTACTGCAGAATCTTCAAGCTTGTGCACAAACCATCTCTAAGAATTATTATGTTTTTCTATTTGCTCCACACTAGTCTGGGGATCAACATCAACTTATTTCCTTTGTAGTCCCCAATACAGGTCAGCTAGATGTTGGTTGTGCCACACTTCACTGACCCTTCAGAAAGATGGAAAATTATATTATAAAAACAATTTAAATGGAATACTGTCATCTCAGGAAGAATAGGATTTGTAAGTGGGCAAAACAGATTCTGAGGTTTTCTTTCAGTCAGAGGCTGAGCATTTAGCAATTTCCAAGAATTATCAGGTTCTTTAGAGTTGAGTTTGCCTTTCTGTTGACTAGGCTCCTCTAAGTGTGTGTGAGGAAGTAGAAATAAAGATATATAAAACTGAAAGTAAAGTAAGAAATTATTATTTTTTGAGATCTTGGCGGGGAGAGAGGAGCCTTGTGAAATGGTAAGTTTCAGGGAATTCTGAAGACTTGTGAGTTGTTTACTTTCACAGTTTTAGCAGCCTGGCTTTAGGGTGGGATGTTTCCACTTGGAGGAAATTGACACATCATTTCCATAGATGCCTATGGGAGAAAACTTTTGACCAAATTTCTACCTCTTGTTGGAGGGGCTCCTGCTTATCTCTATGTCCTGTTATTTACTCTGATAAAATCCATTTTGGTGGGAGCCATGTGACTTCTTTGGGGAACAACTCCTGAGAATGGTACAAATGATAGCATGAGTGCTACAGGCTCTCCTTGATTTCACTGTGCTAGCCACACTGCTGACCTGACCGAGTCACAGCAGGTCATGAAGTTTAATAGTACATATGTGCATAACTATTCTGGAAAGAATGACTTTAACTCTAAGAGCTATAAAGAAACTCCATGAAGTAGATGGTCTCAAGAGTTAATGGGAACATTCAAGGAACAGAGAACGAGGCAGAATCAGATACCCACTGTCATCTCATTTCCAGTGACTGCCAATACCCCAAGAAGTTAACAGAGATAGACATAAGGACAACGGACAAGTGTTTTTAATCTGCAGCACCGTGCCTGAGCCTGCCACTGCCTTGCTGCTGAGGCCAAGGCCCTGGGGAGCTTTCATGTCCCACCATCGCCGCCTCAGCCACCTCCACATTGGGAGCCAAATGGTTTTTTATCTAAGTCTCTATCTCTTTATTTTACCAATAAAGACTCAGGAGCCAGATGCTGGGGTGAAAACCGACTGGCTCAGAGAGGCAGAGAAATTAACAGGCTGACCTTCCTCCCCAACTGTCATCCCAGAAAAAGGGTATTCTCTATGCTGTATGAAACAAAACCTCCCCCAACCGGATCTCCCTCCCTTCTACTTCTCCAGCATCTCTCTCTCCATCCTCTTGAATTCCCCTCACTCTCTATTGTTACCAACTGGCTGCTTGTTCCACCTCTTGACCTACGGAATATTGTTTTTATTTTGTCCTTTGTACAGTAGGCAGAAAGCTCTTGGATTAAAGATGTATACCAGGACTGAGCCACACCATAACTGGAAACAGGGTTTTCCAGTAAATAACACAATTTCAGGGTTCACAGTGTGATCAAATACCCTGCAACAGACAGGCAGTACCAACTATTATGAGTAAATTTCCAGGTTATGTTGCTTATAGGATAAATGGAAAAACCTAATGTTCCCCAGAGGGCATAGAGCAGTACAAAATGTAGAATGGATTGAGTAAGCTCTGGCTGGTGAGTTGATGGTGAGAACCCAGGCCCTACCAGATGATACAGATATAAACATTAACCACAAGAGACAAAACTGTCTCTCAGCCCATACGATGCTGCAACTGTATATGTTGCCAACTGGACATAGTGTTCTACTTGTAGCGTGCCTAGTTAGAGAAGTCCCTTTATAACTTGCAAAACTGCTCATGCTTCTGATGATAGAGATATAGATCAAAGAGATAATGGCTACCCGTGGGAAAGTTGGGAGGCAGTAGGGGAGACGGAACAAACTAGTAATTATTGTAACCATTTTTAGAAACTTAGGAAGTAAAAAGTGGTTGTAAAACTGTTACCGCAAACCATTGAAACTGTATAAATAAAGATGGCTCAGGCTATTTGGGGCCACTTGCTAGGGTGACAACAGTCACACTTGGATGACAATGGTCACAATCGCTTCTTGGAGCCAACTCCACACATCAGTCCTAGGTCTTCCAGCCTGTATGGAGCAAGGCCTCTAGCATGCTCAGTCAAGGAAAGAGATTATTAAACAAGGTAGAGGATTTAGTAAAATAGAACATAACTTGTGAGCCAAAATATTAATTGAAATAGGATTTTTTTGTCTGACTCATTTCTTATGAACTGTCACTATTCCTTTTTCTCAATTTGGGCATTTCCAGTAATAATGCACATCTTAAAAAGAAAAACACAATGGCTATTTCCTTCCGTAATTTCTTCTTGCTTATCTCCTCCCTGCGACAGGCTTTTAGACGAGAGATGAGAACTGCTGAGAGTTCTTAGCTTGGTCCACATGGTGCCAGGATGCAAAAGGCGTCAAAGAGAACAGCCCAGGTACGATCACAACATCATGCAAGGCTCTTCGTTCCTTCTAGTTCTCTCAGCTATGACATGTTTAGTCCTATTCTAGAAACAAATCCCCGCCCCCAGACAGGGTTTCTCTGTGTAGTTTTGCTCCTTTCCTGGAACTCACTTTGTAGACCAGGCTGGCCTTGAACTCACAGAGATCCGCCTGGCTCTGCCTCCCAAGTGCTGGGATTAAAGGCATGTGCCACCACCGCCTGGCTAGAAACAAATTTTACCCCTTTTATTCTTTGATAAAATCATGTATTTCCCTTCCCGTTCTCTATTTTTTTTTCAATATTTAATATTTCAGGATAGTAAAGCACCTGGGCTTCCTTTCCTGTCCAACACTCGTCTCTATGCTAGTCTGCCCTTTGAGTTCAGGATCTGCACCCCTGTGAGTCCCTCCACTGTCCTGCTTTACCCATCAGCTGTCAGTCCCAACGGGTACTCAGCCGTAAGAAGAATGATGTCCTCTGCAACCATGTTAACAAAACAGAGAGTCTCTGTAGCTTGAGTTTTCCTGCCTGGCCCACAGTCAGGACAAATCTCTCTCACCTGCCAGTCCCACAGCCCCTCAGACCCAACCAAGTAAACACAGAGACTTATATTGGTTACAAACTGTATGGCCATGGCAGGCTTCTTGCTTAACTGTTCTTACAGCTTAAATTAATCCATTTCCATTAATCTATACCTTGCCACATGGCTCGTGGCTTACCGGCATCTTCACATGCTGTTTGTCATCTTGGCGGCTGGCAGTGTCTCTCTGACTCAGCCTTCCACTTTCCAGCTTTATTCTCCTCCTTGTCCCGCCTATACTTCCTAACTAGCCAATGGCCAATCAGTGTTTTATTTATTGATCAATCAGAGCAATTTAACATACAGACCATCCCACAGCAAGTCTCCATCACCTTGGGGAAGAGCTGGAGAGATTTTAATTTTAACAACCATCAGCAACTGTGCTCTGCCTGCTCATATGTTCCTGCTGAGCGGTCAGGCCTGTTTTTGACAATCCATCAAATGCCCTTTACTCTCGTCTAGCACTGGCCACTGGGGTGTAATTAATAATTTTAGTCCTGGTCATATTCAAACCACAGTATCACATCTGCCTCCAATTCACCTGTAAAGGATTAGGTTTGAGATGAATTGGGAGGGACAGAGAAATGAACAACCTCCTTTTTTTTCTTCTTAAATTTTATTACTGGTGTGTGGGGGAAAGGAGCGTTTCTTCTTATGTCAGTTAACCTTTTGGATTGACTCTCCTTGTCTTTGTTTATCTTGCAGAAGACCTGGTTGGTTGCTGTCCTCATCTTATTGACAATTGCCACTGAGCAGAGTTGTGGTTTCCAGATCAAGTGACTGAGTAGGAGGCTCAACAGACCTTTCTGATAGGGTATTCGTTTCCACACTCTTCCCACAGGCTCAGTGTACCCTGAAAGATCCAAGTTCCCTTTCCCAACCAGTGGCCTCATACCTCGGCCTTTTAGTATTTGAAGCACCTTGAGCCACAGTTTGTTAGTCTCAGTGAACACTGAACATTTATCTGAGTCCCCTCCATTCCTTCTGGCCATATGTAAGGTGGTGTTCTCTGAGTAGCAGAATCAACAGAATACACCAGTCTGGTGTTGAAAGCCTGGGGGATGCGAAGAACTGTGGGTATTCAGTCCACATTGCCAGGCTGAAGAAATTGGAGTCTGATACCAGCAGCAGTAGACAGTGCTGTGGGATGGTCTGTATGTCAAATGTGTTGCTGAATAAATCACTGATTGGCAGTGGCCAGGAAGGAAGTATAGGCGGGACTAACAGAGAGGAAAATTGAGAGAACAGGAAGCTGGGAAGAGAGACGCTGCTAGCCGCCATGATGACAAGCCGCATGTGAAGTACCGGTAAGCCACAAGCCACGTGGCAAGGTATAGACTAATGAAAATGGATTAATTTAAGCTGTAAGAACAGTTAGCAAGAAGCCTGCCACGGCCATACAGTTTGTAACCAGTATAAGTCTCTGTGTTTACTTGGTCGGGTCTGAGTGGCTGTGGGACTGGCGGGTTGACAGAGATTTGTCCTGACTGTGGGCCAGGCAGGAAAACTCCAACTACAAATGGCGCCCAACGTGGGGCAAGAGTTTCCACCTAAAACCTGAGAAAAAAGATTCTAAAACGGAGCTAAAAACAGCTTCCTAATTGTCTCTCTCAAATGAGCGGCAGCTGCCGGTTTGAGCTACTGGCGGGTTACTGGCGTGCGCGCTCAACCTGCAGTATGGCGGGAATGAGGCCTCTGCAAGTGGCACATTAAGCTACATTGTGGATTTAGCCTTTGCTAGTACAAAACAAAAAAAGAGGTTTCTGGGCTACACGCTGCTTGGATAAAAGCATAGACCCACGATAGCTCCCAGAGCTGGTGGTAAAGTACCACGCCATGTTGGGAAGCTGCGGTGGGCGGAGCCAGCAGCCACAGCTGCTACAGCTTAAAGCAATAGATTCACAATAAGACAGATTCAGATGTAATAGTTTAAAATGTGTGTAAAATATACGTAGGCTTGAAAGAGACAAAAAAAAAGGTGATATATACAATATAAAAACAAATACATGGTTTTAAAAAATAAAGTCTTTAAAGAGACAGTAAAATTAATATAAAAAATAAGCCACGTAGAGATGACTATTACACAGAGAGTCTGGATTGTGTTGTCTTTGGGATTCTTAACTACAGAGAGATGTTTGATTGTAAAGGAAGCTGAGTTAAACCAGTACGTATATTTTAAAGATACTTTGACTTCAAAATTTGGATGTAAGGATATGTTGCTTTGGAAAAGAGTCTCTTTTGTTTCCACAGAAAACAAGAGGCTATGGATTTGTTCCAGAGTAAGATACATCAGGTTTGACCAGCCAAGACCCCCTGAAAGGTCTCCGATGACACCATGGCCCAGATGATCCAACATCCAGAACCGTTTCAAGACAACTGGCTCAGATGATACAGCCTCACGGACTACTCCATGATCCTAAAATTTTCTTTGTTTCCCCAGAAGATACAGCGCCCCCCTCCAGCAGGAAGTAGTAAGAAAAGCTACGCCCAAATTCCCAAATATACCAAGCTGACTTTGGAGATGTGTAAAGGTTAAAACCTTCCTTTTTAAGAAAAGAAAAGGGGAGGTGCTGTGGGATGGTCTGTATGTCAAATGTGTTGCTGATTGGTCAATGAATAAATCACTGATTGGCAGTGGCCAGGCAGGAAGTATAGACGGGACTAACAGAGAGGAAAATTGAGAGAACAGGAAGCTGGGAAGAGAGACACTGCCAGCCGCCATGATGACAAGCCGCATGTGAAGTACCGGTAAGCCACAAGCCACGTGGCAAGGTATAGACTAATGGAAATGGATTAATTTAAGCTGTAAGAACAGTTAGCAAGAAGCCTGCCACGGCCATACAGTTTGTAACCAGTATAAGTCTCTGTGTTTACTTGGTCGGGTCTGAGTGGCTGTGGGACTGGCAGGTTGACAGAGATTTGTCCTGACTATGGGCCAGGCAGGAAAATTCCAACTACAAGACAGACACACCTACTCAGGAAGGAGAAGAAAAGACAAGCAGGTGGTGCTGGCCTTTCCTCAGACCTCTTCCTGAGCCATGGGTCAAAAGATGGTGCTAAGGTTGTTTTTCTCTGTTGTAATTTAAGTATGAAGTGTTCATTACAGGTACATGAGTGTGAACATTTGGTCACCAGGGGGACACTGTTTGGAAGGCTGTGACATCTTTAGGAGGCAGAGTATTCTAGGAGGAAATGAGTCACTGTGGATAGTCATTGAGGTTTTACAGACCAGCTCCACTTCCCTTCCACACTCTGCTTCCTGACTGCTGCCTCATCTTTTTCCACCTTCATGAGTCCCTTTTCAACCTGGAAGCCCAAACAAACCCTCCTCCATGAATTTGCTTCCTGTCAGGTATACAGTCACAGCAATGAGAAAAGTAACAAATGCCTTTATTAGTTAATCCTCTCTCAAATTGTCTTCACAGACACCCAGATGTGTGTTTCCTGGGAGATTAAAAATCCAGCCTATTTGATAAGACCAACTATTACCAGTCCATTCCTCTTCAACTTAACACCTAACTGCAGGCTTGTTTCATGCTTAATTTACAAATAACTCCGCTATGGAGGAGTTGTCCAGTACCACTTCTGCTAGCCCTTTGACTCCTTTCTCAGCCTGTTAACTCAATGGCACCAGGAACCCAAAAAGGCCAGAGAGAAGTCTTATCTTCCAGTTAAATAGAATGTTGATGCCTCCTGGAAGAAGCACATCCTGCTCTGGAAACAAGATTTCTTGGCTAGCAGAGAACAAGGTAACAGGCACAGGAAGCAGAAGTTTGCTAGTTTACTAGAGGTGAGTGGTACCGCTCACTTTTCCACACTTTGGTTCCTGGACCCATCAATCCTAGTTATGTAAAAAATAGTACATTGGATGCTGGTTCAGAGCATCCTTTTGAAGAACTCTGCTCAGTTCCGTCAGCTGTGGCCCACTACTGTGGGCCCTGGCCCCCCACTGTGAGTGGCTGCCGCCTTGCTTGCCGACCTTGACCAGATGTCCTCCCTATTCAGATTCCCTGCCGGTTTCCTTCTCACCTAACATTCTACCGGAGGTTCTTTGTTCCTGTATCCTGCATTTGGTGTAAACAGCTTAGATGCAAAAATGTAGAACATTCAGTAGCAAACTTCTGCCCTCCGGGGATCCGCCATTGTGCTGTAAGCCTGTATTTAAGGTTTCTTCCCTCTTTCAATAAACAGCATTCGGCTGGCACTCGGCTTTCAGCCGTGGCGAATGACTCGCTGTCTCTTGTCTCTATTTTTTAATCCGCAGCCCCTCGCTCGGACATGGTGAACGGGTGACGGTGATGCGGGCATTACCGTTACACACTACTTTACAGTGAAATGATATCTTATCAAGGCCTTTCTACTCTTCTACCAAAACAGATCCTTCAGAGAGGTTGGGAACCTGGTAAGACTGGTGAATTCTGTGGCCACAAACCCACTGCTAACTTCTTCAGCAGGACATGAATTTCTTGGTCAGAAACAATGCTGTGTGAAATCCCACGGCAATGGGTAAGGTATTTTGTAAGCCCATGAATGGTAGTTTTGGCAAGAGCATTAAATACAGGGCAGGGAAATTCATACCCAGAGCAAGTTTCTAATTGAAGCAGGGACAAAGCATCCTTTCTCATGATAGAAGTGGCCCATGGCAGGTCAACCTGTCATGACATTGCTGGCTGGTTACCTTGAGGGAATACTGCTATATTGGAGGTTTAGTGTTATGCTTAGCAACAGCTATATCCAGATCATTCTTGGTGAGTAGATATTCATATTTCTGAGCCCATAAACAACCTCCATTTCCAATACGAGGGTCACTTTGTTAATAGGCTCTTGGGTAAATGACAGAGATGTTATGGTGGAGAGGCTGTCTACCCTCCTTAGAGTGGATCATTCTCTCTCCTTGGTTATTGAGTTCCTTCTTTGCTGAGATCAATTCTTGGTGAATGTTTACTTGTGCTACAAATATTTTCACAGTTTTTGCCCAGCTAGAGAGATCTCTCTATCTCTTGGACAGATAAGTTTCTCACTAATTATCTTCTTTCTCTTTCCAACTCCCTGTCCATTGAGCTAAACTTCTGACTGTAGTATATGAGGCAATGGAAAATGGCACTAGCTATTTTTACTTCCAAGTAACCTATATGATCATATGTACTGCTCCCAGTTCTTCCCATTGCAAAGATTTGCTTCACCACTACCCTTCAGGGATATCTCATAAAAGGGCTGCAAAGCTGAAGTTCATTTTCTTCAAAAAATTTTATATTGTGGGGAGGACCTGTGTAGTAAGCAGATGCATTTATGTTAGATCCTTGTCTTATTTCTTTATTGAATCTGTCATAGCGCATGCCTCACAAGGCCATAGTTGTATCCTAAGAGACAGAAAGCTTTATACCAGCAATAGGAAACAAAGGCATTTGAGCCACTTCTTCATGTAACCTTCTTGTGCATTCATGATCTGCTTGGGCTCAATCATGTACATGCCACTTCCATTTGATGACAGATTGCTGGGGTGTGAAACTTCATAGCTTGGCGGGCGAGATAACACCCAGGGCATGATGGTCAGGTCAGGTGGCAGAGTCACTTAGTAGCACATTGTCAAGTGTTCAGTTTGTACAGACCCATTGTCAGACCAGAAATTGTCTTCAAAGGGAGAATAGTTGTCTGAAGATGATGGTAGGATTTGCTCTAAAATTCCAAGGGATTCCACTCTTCATACTTTGTTTGGATTTCTTAAAAAATGTAATACAAGGCCATACTCTCTGTGGCTGAGCTTTATTTATAGTTTGCTATATTCACTTATGTTAGCATTTTCCCCTTGGGAGACATGACACAATTTAAATAGTAATTGCTGAAATTTTATTACAGACTGTGTCAAGTCCTTTCTAACTATTTCCCAGCAGGGGAAAGGGCATGGCGAGGGCAGCCACTGCATGACTAACATTTCTGCCCCAAAGCCTGCAGCAATGCCTAGCACATAACAAGCACATCCAGCTGTGGAATGAATGGATGAAGCCAGAGGAGACTCCTAGATCTTGTTAGGGTGAGACTCCAGCTGGGTGCCTTAAGTGTTACACATGAACAATTCACCTGTGTACTTGCTGGGCACCAAGGATGATGATCAATCCCTTCCTGTTATGTGGACAAGGTTTATTCAGGTTGAGGTTGTTGAGTCTAAAGGACTTTTTCCATGGACCTGTTACTAGAGTGTACACTGACCATTAATTGTGTGACCTTGTTAACCCTACTTAATATGGCTGGGATATAGATTTCAAATTTGAAAACAAAAAACCGACTTCTGTGTCCGGCTGTAAAGATTCATGACAGGCATAGTGACTGGCTGAAGCTAGCAGCTGGTATCCATCACAGAGCGATCAGACAAAAATGTGGCTGAATGTTCTCTGTCTTGTCATCAGTGAGTAAATGTCAAGGCCTACAATGCCCAGTGGTGATTATATATATTAATATTAATATATATATATATTCCTTCATAGAAGAACAAAATTCAAAGTAGTGATGTACTCTAGATTTATAGTGTCAAAACCAATGAGAGAGACAGAGAGACACAAATGGAGAGCAAAGGGTTGACGCCTGAATGGGTTTGTGGATATGAAGAACTCCAGGAATACATTGCTGCTTCCTATGGCTGCCTCACTGTCAGAGGATCCAAGAGCCCGGGTCCAGTTCTCCTCCTCTGTGCTTACTTCCCACACTCCTTGCAGAAGCTTTGTTTGTCAGGCTTATTTCCTCTCCAAATCTGTGATCTGCATCCACGGCAGTGCTTTGCTGGAGTCTGTCGATCAGAAGGGCTCTTCCATGGTTGTGTCCTCACTGTGAGAGCTGTCTGGTGCCTGTGTTTCCTCTAGCTGCTTGATCCACATCTACTCCTCCTTGCTCCAGATTCTTGGGGTATTTTCCTGGCTCACCCCTGTTCTAGTTTGCTTCCTGTTACTGTGATAAAGTGTTCTGAACAAAAGCAACCCGGGGGAAGAAAAGGTTTATTCAGCTTATACTTCCGAGTAAGAGTCCGTTGCTGAGAGAAATCAGAACAGGAACTCAAATCAGGAGCCTGGAGCAGAAGTATGGAGGAATGCCGCTTACTGGCTTGCTCACAAGCTCAGTTTCTTATATAGTCCAGACCCACCTGCCTAGGGATAGTGCTGCCCACAATGGGCTGGACTATCAATCATCCATGAAGATAACCACTCACAGACATGGCCACAGGCCTATTTGATCTGGGGCATCCCTCAATAAAGATTCATTCAGAGGACTCTAGGCTGGCTCAAGCTGATACCTGAAGCTGACTTGTACAACATCCCTCCCCACACACTGAGTCATGAACCCAGCAGCTTATACATATTAAGCAACCACTGAACTGTAATGCCATCCTTCACTTTTGGTTTTGAGACAGTGTCTCACTAAGTTACCAGGCTGGTCTTAAACTTACTCTGCAGCTCAGGTACCCTGATTCTAACATTAGCTATTTATTCTGAGTTGCTCTCTATTTATTAGAAACAGATATGTTGGTTCTGGGAGGAGAAGTTTTTTGGCGTGCAGAGACTCTGCGGGGCATTTAGCATAGAGTCTGGCACATGGAGGGAGCTTAAGAGCTGCATATTGGAACTGGTCACTTAGTATGCATTGGGGAATCTCCTTTCATGGTATTGTGAACCTTTAGGGGTGCTCAGCAGGTGTTCAGTGCTCTCAAGAGCACAGCAGAACCCATTGTGGTTGGTCCTTTCCGTGAGCTGGAACAAAGCCACCGTTAGTGAGCGAGCTCGGACAAATAATTCTCCATTTTCCTTGACAATGGGGTTAGATGGCTCTGTGATTCTCCCATCAAAATTAGAAATGCCTTATTTGGGCAAGCAGATGAACTATATTGTTTCAAGAGACCCAGGGCCTTCCATGGGCACCATCCTCCCTACTCCCACCCAAAGCATTTCTCTCCCTTTGGTCATCATGGAATGAAATCAACACTTTGGAAGTTCAGTTTTTATTACTACCCCCTGTGGTGGTGTTGATGAGTCCTAACCACTACCACCTATAGTTTGAGAGATGACAACGGAAACTCTAAAGCAACAGCCCCTCAGGGCAGAATCTGTTTACACAGAAAGACAATGGCAAGATTTGATGGTGTGAGACACATTTTGCCTCAGTGGCCCAAAATTTGGAGAGCACCCTAGCATGGAGGCAGCCATCCAAACAGGCCACAGCATCCTCTTGGTGAGAAACATTCCCTTTCTTCTGGAGGCTGATGGCAGCCCTTTTGCTCCAGTTTGTCATTCTGCATTGTGTCCTCAGTGGCAGCTTCTCCCCTCTGCCCCAGTGAGGACCTGGTGTTTAGATTTCTTGGTTTGGGGTTGAATTTCACTAGGAGCTCTGGATATATAGCAGTTGTAGGGTACAGACTTCATTGCTCAGCTCTATGTCTATTAATTTATAATAGCTGTCCAGGAGGCTGGGATGAGAATGAGAAATAGGTGGTCTCCGGGCCTTGAGGGAGAGGAAGTTATAGCTCTTGAAAGAGAGGGTCTGATGTCCTGTTTACAAAGCATTTGTCCTTCATGCTGTAGTTTGAAACACTAATTTTTCTTGCTGAGGTCCTTAGACACCATTATTAACTTTCTTTTACCTCACAGAATAGGTGCTCTGGCATAGATATAGTACCTCAAACAAATACAGAGTAATTGAGCATCTCATTTTAAAACATCTGTATACCCTTGCGGCAAAAATTCTAATGGTGTAAACAAAGCGTCCAGATTTCCCTGGGTACCTTAGCATACTGACTTGCAGAGCTGGTTGACGTGAACAGTGACCGATATCTGGGCATCTTCCCTGGAGAAATGATAGAATAATATTTAGTCAAGCTGTTATTCTCTAGACCTTTTCAAGTTGTCAGGGTCCATGGAAATGAACAACACTGACCCTGTCCCCAGGAAGCAGGTAAGAGGGCAGAGGGCAGCAGAGAATATCAAGGAGGTATTTGAATTCAACAGAATCACAAAGCACCCTTGGGGCTGGGGTGCTGTGGCAACACTTTTATTTATTTATTTTTTTAACCTTTGGACTTTACAGCAGAAAGCTAAGCCCATTTATCGTCCTCTTCTGTCACAAGTGAATGAGCGCCAGCTGATGCTGGAGAACAGGGTTCAATATGGTGAGCGTGAGAGAAAGGTGGGAGGGTGCATTGCTGTCTCCTGGGTTAGGGGAGAAATGTTCACTAATTCCTCAGAAGCTACTTTTGGACTATTGCTGAAGACACGAGGCCTTCAGATTTGAAATATACTTGCGGGTTTCTGAAATTTTCCAGAAAGCATCCCTCTTCCTTTAGGAAGAGTGCCCTTCCCATTATATTGATGTGTAGCTCCTTTCTTCTGAAGCCCAACTAACAGATACTTTTCTTGCTTCTGGTGGTGGTGGCTGAATTTTAATTATGGATTCTTCTCAGAGCCTTTGTTCTTAGCAAGTTTTAAGCACATCTCCCCCCCCCACTCCCCCCGCACCCCCCCCCCCCCCCTCGCTTTACTTCTGAGGAGCAAACCGCCTTAGAGAGCAAGAGACAGTTATGTATCCCACGCCCAGTCTCCTCAAGGCTCCTCCTAGGGCTTGTTTGTAGTGCAAGCATCACTCTCACCCCTGGTTCAGTTTTCCCCTCCATCTTCTTTTTTCCTTTTGTTTAATCAGGTGACAGGGCTGACATCCTCTGCGCATAGAAGAGGAGTACTTCCTGTAAACACGTGTGCATGCTTGGTGGCCCGTGTCCTCAGGTGTAGAAAAAAAAAGTTAATGACTTTTGTCAGTCTGCAGATGTGCCAGAGTATCTTTCTAAAGCCTCGTTTCTAGGATGCTCCAGCTTTGCTCAAGAGGGTCCGTCCTGTCCTCTCATTCTGATGGAGTGATATGTTTTGTGCATCTCTCCAGAGTGGAGCTGGGAACCGTGGAAGTGAAGTGGGAAACCTGCTATCATGACCATGGATAGACTTAGAGGAACTCACTCTGTGCTCCGAGGCAACTGAAGGAATGCAAGCCTATAAAAGCATTTCATCTTTCTTCTCAGATCTCAGCAGATTTACAACCATCAAAGAGAAAAATTGTGTTCTTTATGCTAGCGTGGCTCTCCAAAAGAGTTTAGTATGGGGCTACAGTATGATTACCCAAGGACTGGGCTGCCCTCTTGCCGTGAGAGTCATCTCCATTTCAAATACTCAGGATTGAACTTGGGAACTTTCTTTGGTCTTCAAATACCCCAGTGTTTCCATGTCTTATGGGACTTTTGTATACTGTATTTTATTGCCTTACCTCATTAACCTACTCTGCTGTTTAGATCTTAAATCAAAGGTAACTTGGGGGCTTTCTCTTAATGACTGATGAAGACCATTTTAGTGGAACATTCATAGCTCCCTTTAAGTATCCTATTTGCACATTTTAATTATATATTATGTGACTTTCTTTTATTAATGTGTGTTGTTCTCAGTGGACAGTAAACGCTTTGAGGGGTTGGTAATGTCTGCCTTCGTTCAACAAATTCCTATTAGTCTCTAAGTCTTCCAAATCCTGTTTTCTCTAAACAGTTGGATTTGTTCTAAATTCTAAAAATCCAGCTTGGATTTTTCTTCTGTCTCATAAGGAAAAATTCAAGCATATACTGATGCATAAAGCTGAGTCAAATAAATTGCTGTTCAACCAAACGGATCTCTGAAATTTTTAAACTCAAGTTATGCTCACATAAACTATGTTCCCATGGGTTTGAATACTTTGTTGGTCTGATTTCCTGCACTCTATTCAGTGAGTTCCATATGCTCATAGTGATCTCATTTAGTGCAGGCATGAGTCCGTAGCTCATCCCATGGTGAATGAAATAGCTCTCTATTCCGTTCTGTATCTTCTGCCTCATTTAACTGTCCTGAAAGCACCAGAGACTGTTCGGAGTGCAGCAGGGTGTAAACATGCCTGTGGATCCATAAACTTTTACAGCCATGATAGAATGCTATTCATACCATATACATCACTGTCAGCATTTTGGCCAACAGCCTGTCTGTGAAATGCAATCTATTCCAGCATTAAAGATCCAATTAGAGAATGAAATGGTTAGTTTCCCCTGAAGGCTAGAGGCAAGAGAAGGCAATAAAGAACCTTCAGACTACAGAGATACTGTTACATTTTGGTCCAGTGTAAAGCCTATCAGTTCTTATATGCTTCTTCATAATTATGTTGCTGGGGATGGTTTACCTAGTCATGCCATTTCCAAGACATGACACATCAGCTACCTGTGTAATGAGGGAGGAAAAAGCATGTCTCCTCATGCTTGTCTGACAGCTGTTTGTGGGATATAAATACATGCCTGTCTATTTTCTTGCTGTTAAAGGGCATTCTGTCTTGGAGAATGATTGACCTCGTTCATGGCACTGATGCTTATGGTGGGTTGATTATCATGTCAGGGAATCATACTTGGGTCAGTGGAACAATCTATATCCGTTGGATCTTGACAGGCCTGGGTATTAGACACAGGCAGGCTTGCACAGCCCTAGTGATTACTCATAAACATCTTCTGAGAAACATTTATTAAATTTGCTTTTATGTGGTTCAAAGCAGCTTGACATTTTGACCTCTCATCATCATCTTGGTTTCATTCCCGGAGTCCCTCTCTGTGTAAGGAATTCTCAATGCAGAGATAGTGTCTTAGACAGATCATATGCACCTTACGGAAGGCATTTAACCCACAGAACTCTTGCGAGTGTTCTTTTGCTTCCCTGACCTCTCCCCAGAATTATGCAATTCTGTTTCCTATTTTTCTTTTGAATTAATACAATAATTGTATATATTCACAGGAACTACTCTCAGAACCTGATACAGGAATGCAGTGTATAATGATCAAATCTAGATAATTCACATTTTTATCTCCTTAAAAATTTATCATTTCCTTGTGCTAGACATGAAGTATTCTCTTTTATTTCTAAAAAAAAATACATAATGAATTGCTATGAAGTATAGTCACCATACAATATTGAGGAATAATAGAACTTACCCCTCTTACCTAAACATTCTGTACACAGGCCAGGAGTAAAATATCTGGGCCATATAGTAGTTTTAGTTTTAATTTTTGAGAAATCTCCACATGTTTTCCTATTCTGGTACACCCTTGTCCAGCTTCTGTCTATATCCCTCCCTACCAGCACTCCCAGCCTCCAATGACCACATTCTATGTACTTGAAAGTTGAAAACAACATCTTAACTTTCAAGGAGAAGTGAGACTGTTAACCTTTGCCATTCTGTTCCTTGCTTATGGCATTTAACATAATGTTCACAGTTCCATCATCTTTACACAATGCTTTTGAAGTATTATGCAAAGTGTATAGTCTTTCTGAAGTACCATGAATATGGCTTCACAGTATGAAGCTATAGTAAGATAAGAAATGTTAAAAGTCCAACGTAGGGAAGACGTAGTAAGAGAGCATCTTTTGTTCTGCTCTCCCAGGCTTGATGTTAGCTTGTTGTGAAGCTATGTTTGGGTCCTTAAATAGCCCCATGAGAACCACACACTTTTTTTTTTCCTTTTAGGATAGATGAGCTAACTACAATATCAGGGTTTTATATATATATATATGATTAGTGACGCTTCAGTGTGGCTGATTCTTTTCATGCCATTTTATGGATTTCAGTTTTATCCTTTGGCCAATAAAAATTGCAAAACCCACATGGAGAACATCATTTGAAAGGGTCCTTGGTAGGAGAATAATTGTTCTGTCCTTGACCTGCAGAATCAGCTTTAATGATGCATGCGACACACTGTGCCTGAGACATGCAGAGTTCTTAGCAGATGGCTTTAGTGAGGGTCTGCTGCTAGGAGCCGACTGCATATGACACTGGACTTTGTATTCAGTATCTTCTCCATAGGAATACATACATAAATACCCCAAAGACACCCCACTTGCACAGCCATGTAGCCCCCAAACAGCTGTTTCTCTTACCCTCTGGTGCCTCAGCTTGACATCCTCTCTTCACCTGGGATCACGTTAGCAACCTTGCCCACAACTGAGTATTCTCAGCTCTTAAACATCATACTGTAGCTGAAACAAAATAGACCAAGCTTACCTCTGACCGACCAGTACAAAGGATTGACCAAGTTCATCTCTGGTCAACCAGTACAAAGGATTGACCAAGTTCATCTCTGGCCAACCAGTACAAAGGATTGACCAAGTTCGTCTCTGGCCAACCAGTACAAAGGATTGACCAAGTTCATCTCTGGCCAACCAGTACAAAGGATTGACCAAGTTCATCTCTGGCCAACCATGAGAAAGTTCCTTTCTGAGGAGCCTTTTCACTCTCTTTTCATTTAAATCGATTGCAGAGAATCAATTTAAGATCAGAAGTTTCAAATTCAGTCAATAGAGTCAGTCAGAGCTTCGGGAACCTGGCTGTGCAGCTCAAGGGGCGGCACTTGAAAATTGACTCTCGGTGGAAGTCGTTGTACTCACCACCTGCACCTTCTGAAATGCTGAGTCTCAAGCACGTGCTGACAGCTTATAATAGAGCCACTCATTTCCTTTATTTTAATTTAAATCTATAAGAAACAATGCATAGACTTTACAGCTAATTTTTTGCATATTTACTTCTGAGTGTTTACACAGAAGAGAACATATTTGAGATAAAGTTGGAGTGCTATTTCCCCCTAAACCTGTTATAATTGTCTTTTTGGAGACAGTCACTGCCAGGAGTTAGAATACATCTTTTCCAGTCCATTGGAAAATGTTCTAACTGTTCAGGGTTAATCTTGTTTGAATGTTTTTAAACTATATATATGAGCTGTATCACATTATATTCTGTTTTACAACTTGCTGTTTACATTCTATCTTACTAATTCATTCAATAAACATGTACAGGTGGTTTTCCACATCCACAAATCTAACCAACCACTGATCAATATGTAGCTAGTCTTATGTTAGTTGCATCAATGTTCAGCATGTGTAGAACTTTTCTTTCTATCACATTCCACAAACAGTAGACCAGAACAACTATCTCCAAAGCATTGGCACTTGTTAGGTATTAGAAGTAGCCTGGAGGCTATTTAAGGTAGACAAGAAGCATGCATAGGTTATGTAGAAATACTGCCCCATCTTGCACAATGGGCCAGTGCAGCATCATAACTTGGTGTCCTAAACCCCCTGAATATGAAGAAACCACTGTATTTTGTGTCTCCAGCACTCCATGTAATTTTCATGTGTCAAATCTGTCAATAAACAAAGGAATAAAAATTAGCCCACCCTCGTGTTCTTTATATATTAATTAGAGTGAGACTGATAAGCAAGAAAGTACAATATACACTAATTAGATGAGACATTGAGATTATAATGTAGAAAGTAAAATAGGAAAGGAAGGATAACATTGAGCAGTTTAGGGCGGGAGTTGAGTCCTGATCATGTCAAGGGGCAGAGACATGGCAAAGATAAGAGTGAGTGGAGCTTAGGATTTAAATGTTAGTGGAGACTGTGTGTGTGTGTGTGTGTGTGTGTGTGTGTGTGTGTGTGTGTGTGTGTGTGTGTGTCTTGGAGCAGATAGAGTGTGGGAGCTCCTTCACGTGTAGACCAAAGAAAACTTGGTTAACACATCCTGGGAACTCTTAATTTAGCTTCAGTTTTTATTTTTGTATGGTGTGCTATAGGATCTAATACTATTATCCAATACAAATCTCAGTGATTCAAAAAGATCCATCAAAGGTCATGGGTTTGTATTGCTAACACTAATATGCAAAAACTCATATACAACATTTCCCTATTAAAAATCATACTGACCTATTTGCTTATTTCTGTATTATATTAATAGCAAGTTATTTTGCTTACTATGTACTTACAATAAATGTTATCATTGATCAAGACAAGTATGTTGTCTTTGTTCATATGTTTTAGCTTTACTTGTGTATTCTTTTTTTTTTTTTTTTTTGGTTTTTCGAGACAGGGTTTCTCTGTGTAGCTTTGCGCCTTTCCTGGAACTCACTTGGTAGTCCAGGCTGGCCTCGAATTCACAGAGATTCGCCTGGCTCTGCCTCCCGAGTGCTGGGATTAAAGGTGTGCACCACCACCGCCCGGCTACTTGTGTATTCTTAGACCACTAATATGCTATATCTTAGACCACTAATAGGCTATATGAATTTCTTAATCCTATAATAAAGTTTTATACAATCATTGAGTTCAAATTCTGACTCAGTGGTATTTATAAATTGATATGGTAAAAAGTCAACACTGTTTAATATTGAGTTTCCTCATTTATTAACATATTATAAATACGAATATATGTAGGTTATAAATATGTATATGCATAGGCTCTTTATATTCTTTTCTTTTGATTCTTTATATTTTTCTCTTCTCACATTCCTTATTATTTTACAATTGCATTTGTCTTAGTAGAACCATGTCTTTTGATTTCTCTCTGGAGTTATTTTCTTTCCTGAGAACTCTTTGCAAGAACTTTGTCCTGTATGTCTATCTTCTGCAAATACACAGTAGAGTTGTCTTCAGCCTTATTTATTCTGGATAGTCTTCTTGCCAAGGTGAAGACCAGCTACATCTGGAAGACATTACCACCCATGACAGGTTGGTGTCACTGTCACAATAGAGCATAAGAAACCACATGTGCTAGACTGACAGATCATAAAAGCCACATCCCTTGTCACTTTTAGCACCTGTATTGAATGTGGAAAGGTCGTACTGCCTTCCCTCCATGCTAGTTTATGAATGTTTAGCTGAAGTGACGTAATAGAAACCTACTTTTGATTTTTCCCAAGAGTTTACCAAGGAAAGGAAAAACAGCATAAAATCAAATAGCCGCCACCTGCAGTGAAAGAAATGATTTTTGTCAGAGAGCCTCCTTTCCATGTAATTTTAGAGAAAAAGATAATGTTTGGAATTGCCTTATACAACAGAATCCACCCCTGAGCTATCTTTCTGATGTGCTAATAAAATCCTCAGATGAAATGATATCATGTGGAATGGCTGGGACAAAGTTTGCTGGTAGCTGTTGCAAAGAGAAGAGCAAATTTTCTTTTTCTGTTTATTGTATCACCAGAGAATTTAAACCTGTGGTACTTAGGTCAGATCTGCAATGCCATATGATAAATGAATTATCTGATACCATGGTCATCCTCTAACAGTATTTTGTTGCTATCTTCCTTGGAGGCAAGAAGTTGTGCTTTTGAAATCTGACTGTGCAAACAGTCTATCTGAGGAGTTATTTTGAGTTTCACTTCTAGTCATGGTGGAGTCAAAATGCTGAAGAACAGAATCCTGACAGCAAGTGCTTTTTCTAAGTTTAATTCTGTGATTCAAGAAAGAAATGACACAGAAAGGATGTGCCTGGCCATTTTATTATCCCCTTATATATAAAATTTCTGCAATGCTGCACATGTGTATCTGAGCACATTGCAAAGTCCTTGAACTCCTTTTTCTGTCTCCAATTCAGCAAGACTACTTCCTTCCTTTGTGGGATTATGCCCAGTCATTTCTTTCCAGAAGAAAGGTGTAGGATAATGACATATACACATGTCTTCTCCTATTTAATGACAGAAAAACAAATTTCTGAGATGAAAGGTAAGGTCAGACAATAACACATCCAGATATATGTAAAGAAAAAGAAACAAATGAACATGAATAAAACTTCTAAGAACCCTGGGATATGTTTGAGAAACCAAACCTAAGAATCCATTTGAGAAACCAAACCTAAGAATCCATGGAGTAGAAAGAAAAGCTGAAATAAAATCTGAAGGCATGGATGATGTATTCAATGAAATCATAACAGAAAATTCCCTGAAGCTAGAGAAAGAAACAGACATTCAAACACCCCAAAGAGGCATGGCCAAAAAACAACATATCATAGTCAAGATGCAAAAAACAGAAGGCAAAGAAATAATTCTGAAAGGCTTAGGGGAAAAATAACAACTCAAGTAAGAATGTAGAAACATCAGAATAATACAAGTTCTCTTCTCAGAAACTCTAAAAGCCAGGACCATATAGAAGGATACTTTTCAAGTCTTAGAAGCAAATAAATGTTAACTACAATCACTATATCCAGCGAAGTTAGCTCTTAGAATTGATGGAGAAATAACACTTTTAAGACATGTATGTATGGAGGCAATTCATGTCACATGAGTCAGAACTTTGGAAAATTCTTAAAGGAATAGTATATACAGAGAAAAAATAGTATCACCTATGAAAACACAGTAAACAATGGTTTTCATAATCAGAAAAGATGAACAGAGATATAAGAATGAATCTCTAGAAGCTAGGTGTTTGCAGGATGAAGCCAGAGATTTGCAAGAGGGATACTTTGAAAACTTCATTCCATAAAAGTAGGAATTGTAGAATAAATGGGTAGATTCCTAGATACATATGAACTGCCAAAATTAATCCATAAACTACTTGGACTAATAAAAACAGCTTAAATGGGGTCATAACAGTTAATAAGATTGAAACAATAATAAAGTTTCCTAATAAAAAAAACTCCAGAACTGGACCAACTCAATGCCAGATTACACTAAATCTTTGAAGAAAAACCAATACTAATACTCTTTAAATTGGTCTATCATATATAAAAAGGAAGGAACACTACCAAATCTACTTTGAAAAACATATATTACATGTTCTCTCTCTCTTATGTGGAATGTATACACACACACACACACACACACACACACACACACACACACACACACACACACATTAAAATGGGGACCACGAGAGAAGAAAAAGTATTAGCAACTTAGATATATGCTAAAATAAAAATTCCCATTCAAGCCTGAATTATATCTGTTATGTTACATTATCTATTTGGATTTTCCTTTGCTAGCCAAGTTTATTTTGTTTCAATTTGGATAATTTATCCTTTCAGTTAGGAAGATGTAGTTCTTTAGTTCGTGATTTTTGGGGGCATGATGTTAACAGTAAAATGATTAAACAGGAGGATTATGTATGAAAAGTTAAACAAAGAAGATGAAAACATTGAAGAAGTTAACAAAATGCAAAGATTTGGGTAACTATTAGTCACAGCAAGGGTGTATTATTCAGTGGTTTGAATCGAAAGTGGTTACCCTAGGCAGGTCATCTTTTTGTTGTTTTTTTTTCCTGAAAAATTGCAGGGAGCCATTCACATGGTCCTTCATCCTGTAAACAGCTAGCCTCTGGAGATCCTCAGAATTTTAGCTTCGGCTTCTTAAGTGTAGAGTTTTCAGATTTTGTAGAATTGGAGAATAGACAATGCTGTTTGGGTCTGGAAACGTGTATCCAAGAATCAGTGGTTTGCCAAGAATTCTCAAACAGGGTAATTTGTATTTTTTTTTTTTCTAATTGGGAAAACACCAAATGGTGGATGATGCCAGAGGAGTGGCAGGGCCTGAAAGACCCAGGGATCCAGGCTTGGGAGGCCTTGGTGGCTTCTGAGTATTCCACAGAGGTCATAGTGAGTCAGTGGGTATCCATGGTTGAGGATGCGGGCTCATGGAGGTAAACCCAAAGACAGACAAAGAGTGGATCCTTGTCACCAACCTCGGCCACCTGGTTAAGGACATGAAGATCAAGTCCCTGGAAGAGATCTACTAGTTCTCACCGCCTATCAAGGAACCCGAGATTATTGATTTTTTTTCCTGGGCGCATCTCTAAAGGATAAGGTTCTAAAGATCCTGTCAGTGCAGAAGCAGACTCAGAATGGCCAGCAGACTAAGTTCAAGGCTTTTGTTGCTATTGGGAGCTGCAACGGTCATGTTGGTCTTGGTGTTAAGTGCTCCAATGAGGTAGCCACTGCCATCCGAGGGGCCAGCACCTTGGCCAAGGTTTCCATTGCCCCTGTGCAGAGAGGCTACTGGGGCAACAAGATTGGTAAGCCCTACACTGTTACATGCAAGGTGATACACTGCTGTCACTCTGTGTTGGTCTTACCCCTGTTCCCAGAGGCACTGGCATCATCTCTGATCCTGTGCCCAAGAAGCTACTGATGATGGCTGGTATTGATGACTCCTACACATCAGCCAGGGGCTGCACTATCACTCTGGGCCATTTTGCCAAGGTCATCTTTGATACTGTGTCCAAAACCCACAGCTACTTGACCCTCAACCTCTGAAGAGTGACTGACCATCTGTGAAAACCCACACCAGAGTTTCTGTTCAGAGGATGGGGGCTCCTCTATGATTACCAATAAGGCTTTTTTTTATACAAAATAAATAAACAAATAAGTAAATAAAGTGAATTAAGTCTCTCAAAAAGGGGGAAGGCAACACGCTGTCTCACACACACACCCCACATCTTTTAATGCTTTCAGAAGACTCAGTTTTGTAGTGGAAACAAATGAGATGGTTGTTGGGAAGGCCAAGTGCACCTGTGGTTGACAAGGCTCCACAGCCTGGCTGATTTATTGTTGCAATCATAACTACGAGAACACAGGAGAGGGAGAGCCTTTGTTGAGTTATAGCACCCAATTTGCATTTTCTATTAATTATTGTTGGGGGAATAAGAGGATATGATGAATACATAGATAATTAATAATCCCTTAGGTCCTTATTTCTTTTATAATTGGCATATTATGATTGCCCTTGACCAATAAGAGTAATTAACCTAAAAACAAATCTTTTTATAGAGAAAGATTTCACAAGTGTTTGAACATAAATACGCCTTTTATTTTAAATTGGAAAAGTACACAGTTGTTGAAACATATTTAATTAACACATTTTACTTATAATTAAACTAGAAAAATCTAAATTTTCTTTCAATTTGTCAGATTATTTTCAGTCCTGAATTTGGGGTCAGTAGTGTTATAATAACTAAAATTTAGAAAGGCTGATCAAACTTAATTATTCTCGTTATACTCTTTAAAAAGAATAAATAAGAAAATTGTCATTTAGTTAAAAAAAATTAAAAAGCTAGGCCTAGGGGCCCATTCTTTAATTCCAGTGTTTGGAAGGTGAAAACAAAAAGGTCAGTTCAAGGTCATCTTCAACTACACAGCAGGTTTAAAGTTAGCCTGGCCTGCATGAGACTGTTTTAAAACAACAAGAACACAAAATTAGAAAAACCAAAGTTAGTTTATTGATTGAATAATCTTACCTTTAAAAAAGTTTGGATTCAAGAAAAGAATTACGTAAAGATAAATTCATAAGACTGTTTTTAGAGGAGTCAGGATGTGACTAAGTCACAATTATTCAAAGGAGGAAATATGTTTTTAAAGTAAGTCACAGTGATTATTAGGAAATTTTGCTAAAATGTTTTAAGAAGACATCAAGAACATTCAGCATAAGAAGATACTCCACTATCTGAGCACAAAATACAAACAAAAACCCTTTAAATTTTGATAAAACATAAAATTTATATTTCAACCTCTGTGTTTATTACTCAGGCTATGATTTGCAAAAAAAAAAAAAAGGCTTATAATCTCTTTTTTTCATTTAAAAGTTTTAGGGTCCAAGAGGAGCACCCCCCCTAAAAGACCAACAGTTATGTATGCAATTTAGCAAGACCATATTTTCCCCAACATGTTGGGATGGCAAATAGCAATGCCCAAAGAAGGTCACAAGTTCCCTTTACTCAGGAGATCTTATCTATTTCCCCTTCCTAGGAGGATCCATCCATGTCTCTCTTAGGGTCCTCCTTGTTACCTAGGGTTGTAGACTGTAGCCTGGTTATCCTTTGACCCCTGTTTAGAAGTCTTTTCTTCTCTCTTCTCTCTTTCATCTGATGTAGTGCAGGCTAGCCTTGGATGTACTTCAACTCCTGATTTTGCTTTCACATCCCAAGTGTTGCTATGACAAGTATGCACTGACATGTCTGACTTCATATGCTCCCCCACCTTTTTAAGAATAAACCCATCAAATTTACTGGCTTTTGCCAAAATTGCCAACACATTTTGTTTCTTTAACTTTATCATTACACAGATTATATTCCAAGTAAAATCAGGCTCACTTTCCCTCAGACTTTGAGGCAATGATATCATCAAAAATGTACTCTGTAAAAACAGTGTAATAAAATTAGAGCTACATAAGACAAAGATATTTGAAAAACTTATAAGTATATAAAATATAAACAACATACTCTTGACTAAGTGATAGGTCACAGAAGAAATCATGGAGTATGTCATTACTAACACATTTGAACAGTGTTGGAACTGTTGAATGAGGATTTTTGAAGTAGAACTGAATGCATTGTGCATTATGAGATGGCCATGAGCTATAAAGACAAAAGATAGAAGGTTATGGATTAGATGTGTTATGTTTTTATGTAAAGTCACCAAGGAGTAGTAGACTCATGATAGTCAATATTGATTGATGAATGAAATAAAATCAAAGACCCAGGCATAAATCCACATACCTATGGAGACATGATTTTTGATAAAGAAGCCAGAAATAAACAATGGAAAAAAAGAAAGCATCTTTAACAAATGGTGCTGACCTGACTAGATGTCTGCATGTGGAACAATGCAAATAGATCCATATTTATTACCCTGCACAAAATTCAAGTCCAAGTGGATCAAAGACCTCAACATAAAACCGGATACACTTAACCTCATAGAAAAGGAAGTAAGGAATAGCCTTGAATGCATTGGCACAGGAAACAACTTCCAGAACAGAATACCAATAGCTCAGATTCTAAGACCAAAGCTTCTCTAAGGTAAAGGACACCATCAATAGGACAAAAAAGGCAGTCTACAGAGTGGGAAAAGATTTTCACCAACTCTGTATCCAACAGAGGGCTAATATCCAAAATATATAAAGAACATGAGAAACTAGACATCAACAAACCAAATAATCCAATTTCAAAATGGGGTACAGATCTAAACAGAGAATTATCAATAGGGGAATCTCAAATGGATGAAAAAGACTTAAAGAAATGTTCAACATCCTTAGCTGTCAGGGAAATGAAAATCAAAACTATTTTGAGATTCTATCTTATACCTGTCAGAATGGCCAAAATCAATAACATAAGTGACAGCTCATGCTGGAGAGGATGTGGAGCAAGGGGAACACTCCTCTATTGCTGGCAGGAGTACAAACTTGTACAGCCACTATGGAAATCAATATGCAGTTCCTCAGAAAACTTGGAATCAATCTACCTCAAGACCCATCTATATCACTCTTGGGCACACACCCAAATGATGCTCCATTCTACCACAAAGACACTTGCTCAACTATATGCATAGCAGCTTTATTCATAATAGTCAGAAACTGGAAACAATCTAGATGTCCCTCAACCTAAGAATGGATAAAGAAAATATGGTACATTTACACAAAGAAGTATTACTCAGCTGTTAAAAAAAAATTACATCATGAAATTTTCAGGCAAATGGAATTGAACTAGAAAAAAATCATCCTGAGTGAGGTAACCCAGACCCAGAAAGACAAACACGGTATGTACTCATTTAAGAGTGGATATTAGCTGTTAAGTAAATTATAACATGCTGTGATGCACAGACCCAGAGAGGCTAAAAAACCAGGAGAGCTCTAGGGGGAAGCATGGATCTCTCTGGGAAGGGGAAATAGAATAGATTTTGGGGGTGGAGTAGAAGCAGGTGGGAATGGGAACAGGAGGGATCAGGTGCAGAGCAGGGGATGGAGGGAGAAAATATGGGGAGAGATGACTGGAACTGGAGAGCATTTGGGAGACTATGTAGAAACCTAGTGCAGTAGAAACTCCCAGGATTCTATGAGGGTGACCCTAATGAGGACTCCTAGTAATGGAAGATTCAGAACCTGAACTGGCCATCTTCTGTAACCAGGCAAAGCTTCCAGTGGTGAGACTGTGACACCAACCCAGGCACAAATCCCATGATCTACAATCTATCCTGCTTGCAAGATGTGCTGAGCCAAGAGAGGCACAAAACTTGTGGGAGTGACCAACAACCACTGGTCTAATATGAGGCCCATGTCATGCCACAAGAGGGACCCCATGCCCAACACTGCCTGGATGACCAGATAGTCCAGAGACCTAGGATAGAGAAAAAAAAACTGAATAAAATGATTCCTAATGCTATCCTGCTATACTCATAGACTGGTGCCTAGCCCAACCATCATCAGAGAAGCTTCCTCTGGCAGCTGATGGGAGTAGATGCAGAAACCCACAGTCAAACATCAGGTGGAGAGAGAGCCCAAATTGGAGATATCCATTGGGTCCTTCCCCTTGGAAGGTTCCTCAGGGAACCCCACAGAAGATGGGGAGGAAGAAATGTAGGAGCCAGAGGGAGAACTAGGAGAATATGGCCCACAGAGTCAACTAAGCAGGCTTCCTATGGGCTCAAAGAGACTGAAGCAGCAGTCACGGAGCCTGCATGGGTCAGGGCGGGGTCCTCTGCATGTATATTATGGTTGAGTAGGTTGGTGTTTTTGTGGGACTCCTAACAGTGGAAGTGGGAGTATCTCTGACTCTTTCACCTGTTCATGGGACCCTTTTCCTCCTACTGGTTGCCTTGCCCAGCCTTGATCTGAGGCTTTGTGCCCTACTGTATCTTGTTATGCTCTGTTCAGTTGGTATCCTTGGGAGGCCTTCTCTTTTCTAAAGGGAAACGGAGGAGGAGTGGCTCTGGGAGAGAAGAGAGGTAGAAGAAGCATGGCTGAGAGGAGCAGAAGAAGTAGAAACTGTGGTCAGGATGTCTTGGATGTGGTAAGAACAAATTTTAAAAAATTTTTGGACATATTACCCACTTAGTATAAGTCATAAAAGCATTAACAAAGTAGAATCACCCAGGAGACAAGCCACATGGAAGGGTTATGATTCCTTTGGTTGAGGTGAGACAATCTACCCTAAATATGAAAAGCAACATTCCATTGGTTTTATTACTTCTTTGATAGTTTTGTACAAGTTTGTTGTGATCATATTCACCTGTTCCCTTCTCATCACACCTTGTTTTGTAAGCATTCAGCATTGTGTCCTTTATTCCATTAATGGTAAATTTGTCTTACCCAAATATGCTTGGATGTGGGAAATCCAATGGAGTGTGGTTGACTTATGCATAAAAGGGCGGGGGGGGGGGGGGTGTCTATTCAGATTTCCCATTTCTATTTCTTCTTGAGTTGATTTTGGCTATTTCTGTTATTCCAGAAAAAAATTTAAATTTTGTCTGGATTATCTAAATGTTGTTATACAATGGTTTACCACCTCAACACTACAACCCCTGCATCCAAACTAATTACCAAAGGACCTCCTGTGACAGCCTACCTCTTAAAGTTTTTCACTTTTCACTCTTCAATAGAACTACCTTGAAGAACATTCTAAATCCAAACTTTATCCCTGAGGTTATCCTGCTGGGAACTAATGGAATCTTTATGTCATGTTTTGCGGCCAGTTCTAGGCATGGCCTGATCTCCTTGGACCACAGTTGTATCAGCGTTTATGTGTCTACCAGGTAGACTATGAGGAAATACTTTCCATGTGGCTGTTTGGGATAGGGAATCTATTCAGTGGCATTTTAAGGTTTGATTCTATCCTTTCAAATAAATATGGATTTTTCCCAAGATGAGCTTTCCAAGAGTAGAGTTTTACCTTGGGGAGATCCTTTCTTTTATACCATTGCAGACTATGAAATTTCACTTTAAAAGTGTGACTCTCTTCAAAGTCATAGTTGCTTATAGTTGCTGTCACACCCCTTGCTGGGAATGTCTTTCTGTATGATGTGAAGGTGTTGCTCTGATTATTGATAAATAAAATGCTGATTGGCCAGTAGCCAGACAGGAAATATAGCGTAGGTGGGTTAAGGAAAGAGGAGAATTCTAGGAAGTGGAGAGATGGGTCAGGAGATTCTGCCAGCCGCCGATGCCATGAGAAGTAAGATGTAAAGTACCAGTAAGCCACAAGCCACATGGAAACTTATAGATTAATAGAAATGGGTTAATTTAAGATATAAGAATTAGATAGCAAGAAGCCTGCCATGGCCATACAGTTTATAAGTAATGTAAGTCTCTGTGTTGTATGTTTACTTGGGTCTGAGTAGCTGCAGGCCCCAGCGGGACTGGAGAAATCTCCAGCTACACCCCCATTGCCTACAAGTTTAGCTTTCTCCTTTCCACGTTATGGAGCATAATTTTTCTATATCTTCATATATATTCATGTATATATAATATATTATATATATATATATATATCTCATGATAGTATCAGTGAACAGTAACTATGACATAACCTTAATGCTAACCTGTCATGACACTTCTTCTGCCAAACAAATTTGTTCATTATTTCAAATCAAATTTCTTAGAATATTAGAGGAATCCACCCAGATTCTCTGCCAGGATATAACACAAATAGCTTCTAGTTTTCATCTTGTTCTCATTTCCCTCTGAAACATTATGAACTAGGTCTCTACACTTCATTTTTCTTGGCATTCTGATCCTCCCAATTTCTACTAGAATGTTCCATATCATATTCTAAGGTTTCTCTAGCTCCAAGTCACAAATTCTTGCATCATTTCCATAGGCCTATGAACATCAATGGCCCTATATTTCAGTAACAATTATTTAGTTAACTGTGTTTATTGTTTTGGTGACAAAATACAAGACAGAAGAACTCAAGAAAGGAAGGGATCATTTTGGCTCACAGTTTGAAAGTATAGTCCACATGGTGGGAAAGTCATGATGGCAGGAAATTGAGGCAGGTGATCATATTACTTCTACAATCAGGGAGGAGAGAGCAATGCATACTGGTTTTCTGCTTTTTTGTTTTTTGTTTTATCTTCGCATGCAGTTGTAGTTGGATTTTTCTTTGGGCTGCCAGCTCACACATAACAACACAGTGACTTATTAATTATGAAAGTGTGGCCTTAGCTTTGCCTTGCCCACTAATTCTTATAACTTAAATTAACCCATTTATATTAATCTATATTTTGTCTCATGGCTTTTTACCTCTCTTTCATTCTTTATGTCTGACTCTCTCTGTCTCATTGATGTCTCTCTCATCAGCCATGCACCTAGATCTCTCCTCCTCTTTCTCTCCCTGGAAATCCCACCTGTCTTCTATTCCTAGCTATTGGCCATTCAGCTCTTTATTACACCAATCACAGCAATACATCTTCACACAGTGTGCAAACATCCCACAACACACAATCTGGGACTTAGCCTGTGGGACGGTTCTGCCCACATTTAGAGTTGATCTTCTTCCCCAATGAATCCAGTATAAAATATTCCTAGACAAGCTCAGAGACCTGCGTCCTAAAATAATTTTAGATTTTGTAAAGTAGGCAAGCACCATTAACTACCACAATTCCTCAATTCTTATAGAAATTCACACCCCCCCAATTCCTATGGAAATTGAGGAAACTCAGAAGAGCTCCCTCACCATCTTAGAAAAGAAGGGCAGATTGAGAACTGTGCTTCTCAGTTTAAAAATTTTCCGGAAAGCTGGAATAGCTGGGATTGCAAAGTACCAGTTTGGAGACATGTGCATGAGTTAATGGAATAGAACTTTGAATCTAGAACTAAATTCTTGCATTTATGAGCAGTTGCTTGACAGTGGTGCCAGCGCACTTGGATATCCACAGACCAGAGAAAGAATTTGGACCTCTGCTCCATGTCACATGCAAAAACCAAGATGAAAATAACTAAACACAAGAATTAGAACTACAAAATTCTTAGGAAGAAATTTCTGTGACTTTAGATGGTACTATTATTTCCTAGATATGACACTAAAGACAAGAAAACAGAAAAAAATTAATCAAGGTTAGGGACTTTTTACTTTGAATAACATTATAAGAAGTCAAAAGATAACTCAAAATGTGGAAGAAATTCTTTGATAAAAGCCTAGGATGTAAAACATATAAGATATGATTACAATTTTATACTAAACAGAAAAATAAATCACTATTGTTTTAGTTTCATTTGTTTATTTATTTATCTTGATGCAGTATCTCCTGTAGCCTAGGGTATTGTAGGATTTGCTATGTAGCTAAGAATGCACTTGAACTCTGGATCCTCTTGCTTCCACTTTCCAAGTGCTGAGATTACAAGTGTGCACCACCACACCAGCTTAATTTGGGCAAGGGTTTTGAACAAACTTTTCTTCAAAGAAGGAAGATAGATTCTCAGTAGGATCTAGAAAGCACACATCATACTTGCATTAAGTCAGGGCTTTCTAAAGGGACAGAACTAACAGAATGAGACTGTATATATTCTCATGATATATATCATATATGTATACACCCATATATAATATATCCACATATCCAGGAATCCTTTAGTGCCCCAGCACTCCAGAACCAAACCGCCTAGATATTCGGCCTCATGGACTGATATGAGACATCCATTGTTGGACTACCCAAACCACAGCCTGTAAGCCACTCTAATAAATAAATACAATCAATAATATATTATCTATAAATAATATATATAATATTATATAAATATAAATGTATATAAATAATATATTATTTATAGATAATATATTATTGATTGTATTTATTTATTAGAGTGGCTTACAGGCTGTGGTTTGGGTAGTCCAACAATGGATGTCTCATATCAGTCCATGAGGCCGAATATCTAGGCGGTTTGGTTCTGGAGTGCTGGGACACTAAAGGATTCCTGGAGAGCCCCTGGCCTTCAGTCTACATTGGAATGCTAAAGAAGTTGGTTCTAAGATCAGCAAAAGAATGCCTCCACCACAGAACAGATAAATTTGACAGCAGGAGTGAGGGCCAGAGGCAAGAGGAAGTTTCCTTCTTTCTTGTCCTTTTATCTTAGCTGCCACCAGAAGGTGTGGCCCACATTTAGGAAGGGTCTTCCTGCTTCCAATAATTGGATTAAGAAAATCCTCACAGGAGTGCCTATCAGCTTGGGTTTTACTTGATGCAAATCAGATTCACAATGAGCTCCCCTGAGACCTATATGATGCCTAAAATGAAGGACAGTTAATATTTGCGAGAATATAGAAGTACTGGAATCCTCGAAGGGGTAGGAAGGTAAAATGGTGTCACCAGCCTGGCTGCTTCTCAAACATTAAACATAAATTTATTATTGTATGGCTCTGGGCTATATAGCCAAGAAATGAAAGAGAGTTGAAAATGAATTTCATTTTTGTGTTCCAATGTTGATCACAACATTGTCCATGAGAAAACCCAAAAGTGAAAACCACCCAGGTGCCCATCCACTGACAAATGGATGAGCCAACTGTGGTATATCTATACAGTGGAATATATCAACACCAAGTAATAAAATATATATAAGTAACACAACATGGAAAAACTTTGAAAACCTTTTGCTAAGTGGAAAAACAAACAGACACAAAGACCACACACTATCGTTGGTGTTTATTTGCATAAGTTGTTGTGAATTAGACAAATCTGCAGAGATTTAAGAGGCTAACAAATTGGATAGTGTAAGGGCTGCAGCCATGCAGTTTGTAAGTCTGCATGCTTTCCTGAATCCCTCAGAAAAGTGGAACTTTCCTTCCCTTGCCTCTCTGTTCTCAGCATGCTTTCTCCAACACTTTGGGCTTCACCTCTTCTTTAAAGCACCCTGCTATATGGCTGCCTGCGACAACATGGCCGACATCCAGGCTAGTTTAAGTTAATGGACATGCAGACATGGCTTTTCTGCTCTTAGGGATTCTCGTTCAGTGTCAGAGTGGCCCTGGGAAGGAGGGTGTGTCCGGAGGGGGATTTGCAAGCAAGCCACTAATTATGTTGTATGTGTACAAGACTGCTGTCAAAATGCTAATTTGACGTCTGTGAAGGGGAAGGGTGAACTGCTGCTCTGCCGTGGTTATGTGTTAACTTTCCCCTGGGTTCTGAGGGACTGAAACTTTATTGTAAGCTCTTTAGTAAAGAGAGAGAGAAGTGAGATGATGGGCACAATCCTTGGAGGTACATTTTTTCAGGAGAAAGGGTGTCTAGGAAGAGATGATGCTGAGAGCTGGCTAGTAGACTGAGCCTGGCTCTGGATGGCTCTCAACTGAGTATCATGGCAAATCATGACTGTTAATGACTATCAGGTGCTTAATTTTGTTCTCTCTCTCTCTCTCTCTCTCTCTCTCTCTCTCTCTCTCTGTATGTGTGTGCACACATGTGTCAGCATGTGTGTGGAGGACATGAAGCAGCTTTCTCAACAGTTCTCTACTTCATTCTGGGGACCAGGTGTTATGCCCAGATCTCGGGGAACCCCAAAAGACCAACACGGAGACAGAATCCCACATGTAAAAGCAAAGAGCCTTTATTTCAAGCTCCAGAGCTTGGTCCCTCTGTCTGTCAGACACAGTGGTGAGAGCAGAGAGCCCTGAGCTCAGGTAGGGCAGAGTTTTTATCATAGCAGAGGTTGGGGTGAGGGGATTTCCAGGGTCCAGGACCCTGATTGGCTGGTAATTGTCTAGAGGTATTTGTGTGTGCTAGACTCAAGGACGTCTGGCCACCTTATCTGATGGTTGGAATGTTTGGGATGTTAGGTACTTCCCCCTCCCTGGGTGGTATCAGCTTAAGGTTTTTCCTGGATCTGGGTGTTGCCTGCCAGTAAGCCTGTCACAGAAGCTGTGTCTAAGGCCCCTAAGCCTGTCATGGCTGCTGTGTGGTCAAGCTATTTTGGGGCCCCTCCATACAGGATCTTTCATTGAATCTGGAGCTTGACAACTTAGCTAGGCCTGTGTAATACTTACTCTTCTGTTAATATGATAAAATATCCTGAATAAAAAGCAAGTTAGGAAAGAAAGGGTTTATTTTGTCTCGGGATTACTGGGGGGATATAGACCATGGAAAGAAAGCATGGCCACAGGACTGTGAGACTCTCCTGGCAGTCAGGAAGAGATGGATCACATTTCAGAGAGGGATCAGAAAGGAAATGGGACCTGGCTGTAAACCACCAAAGCCCGCCTCCAGGAAAGCCCTTCCTCATGCAAGGCTCCACTTCCTAAAGTTGCCATAACCTTGCCAAGCAGTGGAAACTGAGGACCAAGTGACCAAACATATAGTTCCATAAGGGACATTTCCCACTCAAACTGTAATGGCTGACTACAAGCAGGTCCCTGGGATCCTTCTTTTCCTGCCTCCCCAGAACTGAAGGTATCTGTGGTCTTTTCACATGGATGCTGGGGATGCAAATTAGATTTAAAAATAAGAGAGAGCAAAACCTCCGATATCCATGCTTGTGTGGCAAAGTGCGTTTCTGTCTGAGCTGCCTCCTCAGTCCCTGTCCACTATTCTTCAACTAAACTTGGTTCTAACCATTGCTCAAAGAAGGATCATGGGAAATAATGATCCCTAATGCCTAGCAAGCATTTATTTTATAACAGAGACGTTCTGGGATACTCTCTCCAATTTTTGAGCTAACTTGTTTGCTCCTTACAAAAGTTCATGAAGTTGATGGAGTTTTTTTCAGTATTTGGAAAAAGAAAAGGAGTTCAGAGTATCATTTCCCATCACATCACTAATTCACTGCAGTGTGGTGATTCAGGCTCCACAGGGCGGCCATCTTGACTCATTGCTGTCTTGCTGTGTGGTTGTTCCAGTATCTCCTGCCTGGGCACAGTGGAGCGGCAGCACAGGCAGTGAGTTGCTTTAACCCGTCTTCTAAAGGCAAGGCAGGCTGTGTGGTGCTTCTGGGGGCTGAGTAATGTCACGTGCCAGTGGAGACAAGCATTAGAATTGGACTTCAACCATCTGGAATCTCCTCCATTCTGGCCTTGCTACATACTGACTGAGCGGCAAAGATCTCTTGAATTCTGAAGGCCCAATTTCTTCATCTATTCAGAGAAGAAGAGTATATCCCAAGCCTTCTCCATAGATTCAAACCCAGAGAGGGTGTATCAAAGAGCTTTCTGAATTGTTATTCATTTCAAAGTTGGTAGAATGATAACCACAAGGAAAGGAGACCAAGCAGAGGGCCACACTTTTATAGTCTATGGCTTTCTGGAAGCTCTTGGACCCATCCTTAGAGATGAGAGATAGCCTATGCAGTTGACAGTTGTGGTCTCTAATCTGTCCTGCTGGTAAATGATGAGTATTCAAGGCCCATTTAAAGTAGATATTTAAAAAGTAGATATTCTATCTAAAAATGATAATTTTATGAAAAAAAAGATGGAAGAATAAAAGCTGGTCTGAGGTACATTCAGCCACGGCAACACTCCAGTCTAACTTGGGACCATGTGGCTGGGTGCATCTCTCAGCAGCCTGGGATGGGCTGCAAGTGTTGCCTGGGTAACAGACTCTGACAACTTCAACCTTCTGCTCAGGTCACTTCCTACTGGAAAGATGCTTTGCAGGCAGGTGGGGTCCATCCTTCATGCCTGTCTTTCAGACAGAGGAGGAACAATGCGATTTTGAGTCAACATTTCTGATTGGGGGTTTTTTGAAGACTTTCTCTGAATGTGCCCTCAGAGAGTCAGCAGGTGTCTTCTTCAGAGTAGGGCCGGGATTTAGAGAGCACAACCAAGTCTGCTCAATGGCTCCAGGATCTCTACGCTTTCTTCACTCTGGAATGTGCTGATTTAATCTCTGTTTCCTTTGGGTGGCCTTGTTTGGAAATGGTAGCAGGAAAAGGCTGTGAGCATCATTTTGAAGGAGAGATGTTTTAAAATGTAGTGACAAAATCATAAACTAAAGGTCATAACTGTGGACAGTTGGTCATTAATTTTTTTTTCCTTCTGGACAAGCCAGATGCTGTTTACAGCAGGCCTTAATGTGGGTGATTTGAACATTAAAACACATCTATGTTTTAATTCCTGCATTCAGAGGTCATAATGTATAAGGAAGAAATGCTGACCAGGAGCTTAGAATGTAGGCTTTTCCCACATGGCTGTAAGAATGGATTCCTTTAAATCTGTGGAACTGTCTGTTTAGATGGCAGAGTGGAAGTTCAGGGCTATAGTCTGAGGTTTGTGGAAGGATTTGTTCTTCCAAGAGTGTTTTTTAAATTAAATTATATATTTTCTGCTTGGGTTGAGTCCATTAGTCAATAGATTAATGCAATTTAAACTACAATTATGAATCATTGACGGTGGCCTTTCACTGGTTGCTCAAATCATGAAATCTGCGATTGGTCTAGTCCCAGTGGACTCTTGTCAGTACTGAGGGCACCTCCCCAGTGTGGCTTCTTTACAGGAATGTGTGCAGGGCCATCTCACCAAAGGGAAGCAGCAAGCCCTGTCTCTTGAAACCAGACTTGGAACCCCGTGTGTCTTGTCATTTAGCACCCCTGCTGGAAAGAAAGGGTTCCTTTGTTTTCCAACCATCTCTCTTCTAGATCCTGCACAGTGGAGGGGTAACACACAGATTGGGTCTCACTTCCTTAGCTGAGATGGGAGGGACTGTGAAGGACCAATAGCTGGTATTTGCTTATGACTCTCTCGTCTACTCCTGGTCTCTCACATGCCTGTTTTTTTTTTTTTTTTTCCCCCCTGAGTATGTGATGAAGCAGCTGAGAAGGTTCTTGTTCCTTTGTTTCTGGTTGTTCATCGTGGATTGGGCTAGTCCAATCATCATCCTTGTCTACTTTCAGAGGAATGTTGAAGTCAACTCAGAGGTTTATGTTCCTCCAACTTGAAGTGCCTGCTTACTTCCTAATAAATATGTTCTTCCTCATGTGACTAGTCTTTCTTTCTTAGAGTCCTCTTGTCTGTCCCTAGGGAAGCAGGTGACTAGCTTGGGACTTGGAAACTCCAGAATAGAATTCTACTTTCTTTAGAATAAAATAAAGCCTTTGTAGAACTCTGAGGAACACTGCCTCTCACCTTGCTGGACCACATGAAATTGAGAATCTCAGGCCTGGCAATACCCTGATTCTGCTCTGTCCCAAGCTTTGCCTCTGGGTCCTTCTGTGGCCTTTTTGCTTTTTATTTCCTCACTTGAAAAGTGAAGAAATGGAACTGAATTTGGAGTGACTTTTAGGGTCACCTCCAATCTTTACCATTCTCTGATACTGAAAATTGCCTTGGTGAATTCGGAGTCCGCTTTGACAAGACATGTTTTTAACTTTAATCTTTCCTGTTAATTTCCTTGTGTTTCAGTCTTTTTCCCTTCTCCTCTTCTTCTGCCCCGCCCCCTTCCTTGGCTCCCTTTCTTCCCCCCTCCCTTCCTCTCAGCCTCCCTACTCTTTCCCCTTTCCCCACCCGCTCCTCTTCCTTGCCCCTTGTCCCTCTCCGTCTCTCCTTTTTATTGTGCCTTCCCTCTCTCTCATATCCATATCTCCTGAGATGTGAGGGAAGTAAATACACTTTCTATAAATGAAGAAGAGGAAGAAAAGCCCAGAGTAAAACCATCCCCCTTATTCAGGAGGCCTTTTAACAAGCAACTTCCAGCCTAGGCTCTTGGCAGTAAGGATAAAGAAGCAGATCAAGAAGCCTCATTTACAGCCTTTTCACATAACCCAGGCTATCGCCATTTTTAAAAGAATGAGCCGTGGCAACTCTGAAAAGAGCTTAATGTTTCTGTGAATAACATAATTAAAAAGAAGATTCACATCAATGACTTAATCTGGGCCACCGTTGATGAAGTTCAGAAAGAAGGATTTGTTCCAGAGGCCTGCGGAGAGGACAGGAAGAGCGGGAAAAGAATACAACTGGGTGCTGGAGTGGCAGGGACAGCCTCCGCAGTCACCGTCACCAGCTGCTGGGTCCCACTGGCTGAATCAAGCTCAGGCAGGCAGACCCAGGGGGAGAATGAGCATTGCACCCAGAAAAGGAGGAAACAGTCGGAGATGCGAGGTCTGGTGTCCCTTGGAGCAATTCCTTCCAAGCTCCATTCCCAGAGACCTCAAGGGAGGCATTGTACCTACGGGAGAATTAGAGACCCCGAAACAAAGATCTCTATCCTGGTCCATTTAGCCCTCTGGTGTTATTGTTCTTGTCCTTTAGGTTTTGAAGGATCAGTAAGCCTGGATATCTTTTCCAACCCCAGGAAACTGATGGTTGAAGAGATTATTTCACAAAACCATCATTAGGAAGCGTTTAAGGAGTGTAAGATTTAGTCTTACTCAAGGACTACTCTTTTGACATCACACTTCCTCTGTGTCGGTACATCCAGCAGGCTAGAAGGGGCCACTTTCTACTTTCTAGGTCAAGTTTGAGCAATCACGTGATTCTACGAGGCCCATTTTTATAATACACGATTTTTTATTGAACTTTTAAAAAGATGTCAAGCAGAAGACTCTTCCTCTGTTGAACCCAGAAGGCTTCAGGGGTTATAGCTGATGATTGTACGGGTTGCACAGATATTCAGTATCATCCCTCAGCCCTTAAGCAAACACTCTTTGCCCCAACAAATCTTTGGTTTTTATCCTACAGTCTCTACCTAGAACCTAGCATGTTTCTACTGAGTAACTTTTTTATGGAAGGTTGAGGGGAAAGACACTGAGAAGTGGAAAGAATCGAACCAACTTTGTCACATTTACCTTCACCCCAGAGGGAGCTCTACTTCCTACCTGAACTCTCTCTACATCATGTTGGTGGACTCACTCCTTAAAAACAAAGAGCTAATCAAGTTAGCTTGATCTGTTTGGGAGGCATCCAGGCAGTGGGACCGGGCCCTGTACTCAGTGCATGAGCTGGCTGTTTGTAACCTGGGGCTTATACAGGGACACTTGGCTCAGCCTGGGAGGAGGGGACTGGACCTGCCTGGACTGAATCTACCAGGTTGAACTCAATCCTCAGGGGAGTCTTTGCCCTGGAGGGGATGGGAATGGGGGGTGGCCTGGGGGGAAGGGAATGAGGGGGGCGGGAGGGGGGAGAACAAGGGAATCTGTGGCTGATATATAAAATTAAATTAAATTATAAAATAAAAAAAGATAAAAAAACAAAAAAACCCAAAAACAACAACAACAACAACAACAAAAAAAAAAACCAAAGAGCTGTCAAGCACAGAACAATCACTCCATCCAAACAAGTTTTCTTTCACTTTCTACTTAATTATTATTATTTGGAGAATTTGAGGGAGCTTAGGCCTAGGTCAGCTTGGATGGATTTTATCCTCTAAATATTCTTTGCAATGTTGGGAGACTGCTTTCTTGAGTCTCTCATGGTTTGTTGCTCATGAAGAGGCCAGAATGTCCCTCCTGTTGAGAACACCTTTTAATGTCTGTAGAGCAACCCTCCCCACAAAGTATTTATCTTTCTTCAAAGCAAAGGACAGTTTTTCTTACTATCTAGTCTTTTCCTCTAGAGCAAAAGACCATCACATACTCTAGCAATTATAAAAGAGTTTGTTCCCATTCATGGGGAACACTCTGTGTAGGAGGTTGATGTTGATCTATTCCTGCTACCACTGTTGGAGCTGGGATGAGAGGAAAAGGAAGCACAGGAAAGCTCATGCTGCTTGCTGTGTGATGTGTACTGTTGGGTCCTGTGTCTCTGCTACAGGAAGCTTTCTTCTGTCCAGGTTCCAAACTGCTCATAAATTGTGTCAGGGTAACTTTCTAGTCTACAAAAGGGCAAACTTTTTGTTGTTGTTATGGTTTATTCATTTATTGGTGTGCTCTGTGTGTATGTGTATGTGTGTGTGTGTGTGTGTGTGTGTGTGTGATTATGTGCACATGTGTTTCTCTTTGTGTGAATATATATATATATATATATATACACACACACACACACACACACACACACACACACACACACACACACACACATATATATATACATATATACCCTTGCAGGAGTGATCAGAAGACAACCTCAGGTGTCAATCATCTCTTTCCACCTTGTTTAGTACAGGGTCTCATGGCAGACGGAAGCTGTGTATGCCAGGCTAGCCGGTGTGAGCCATCTCCTTATAGGAGCAACTGGATTTCCAGATGTTGCTATAGAACCTACTTTCATGTTGGCTTCCAACTCTAGTCCTCACACTTATGCATCAATTGATTGATTTACCCATTGAACCAATTCTCCAGCCCATTATGAGGGCTTTCCTAGATGATGTGCTGAATACTTGAGAAAACAAAACAAAACATGATGCTCATATCCCTTCACTTCAAGAGGGCAAGAAAGTGGCTAATAAAATACGGCAGCCCAGCCGGGCGGTGGTGGTGCTCGCCTTTAATCCCAGCACTCGGGAGGCAGAGCCAGGCGGATCTCTGTGAGTTCGAGGCCAGCCTGGTCTACAAAGTGAGTTCCAGGAAAGGCGCAAAACTACAGAGAAACCCTGTCTCGAAAAAACCAAAAAAAAAAAAAAAAAAAAATACGGCAGCCCAACATTTTATAGTCTTTGGAGAGACACAAACTCTGAAACAAAAGTTTTGAGGTTTAATTTGCCTTCTCTTGTGACTGCCACATTGGAAATGGCTTTGTTGGACCTGAAACATCAATCAGGTTGTTGAAATCAGAACCATTTCAATGAAGAAAGTTCAGCCTTCCAGGGAACAGCTGAATAGTAACACAGACAAATTAATGAAATCCCTAGGGCAAAACCCTTACTATAGCCAAGTTTTGTCTATTTAATAGATATCAGATATGTATTGATACTTGATAGGCTGAATTAAATAAAATACACTTTTCTTAACCCTGTACACACATGGCACCTGTGGCCATAACCTAGTTAGATATTCATAACCATCATCACCTCGACTGGGGAAAAGTAAAACACAGAAAGAAAAGAGGGAAAATGTTTCTGTGAAAGAATTCCGAGTGACTGGTAAAGCCTCTCCAAGAAGGGCTTCTGGTACAAATGTGAATTAACAGTAAAACTTTAATTTTCCAAAAACAGTGCAAAGCTTCTCTCAGTTGATCTCATCAGTCAATGGCAGGGGCAGAGAATACTGTGGGATAAGGCTTATCTATACCTTATCTGTGCCTACAGAGCTCTCATGTTTGTGAGCTAGATCTCACCATGTTACTGAGGCCTGTGCTTGGAGCTGGCAAGCTGGTGTTCATCAAACAAGGCGTTCCAAACACGCAGCCAGGGGCTACAGCCCTTTAAAGCAGAAGTATTGTTTTCTGTTTCCAAATCTGCATATTTGCTAAGAGACTGACTATCTGCACTCGGAAAACATTCCTGTTAGCGCTACTACCAGAACTTGTTGGGTGAGGCCAAAGGGGTCTCTCTTTTTATAGTCTTTCATTAGAGGCCTATTTCATAGTTAGGAATTAGTAAGGGGTTCATATGATTTTACCATTTATTATTGATTTTGATTGTATTTTATGTAATTTCCCTGCTTATCAACTGCCCACACCCCATTCTATAGCTTGTCTTATTTAAAACCTCTCACATGCATGTATATATATACATATGTATCAGAAGTGATACTCAAATGTGTACAAGCCTCTTCCATTCTTTCTTCTAATAAATGATCTTCCCTTCCAAAGGCACTCAGTATTCTGATCTCTAACAGTTGAGGTTAATTTAATCCTTCTTTGGATTTGATATAAATGGGATTAGACAGTGTGTGATCTTTTCTGTCCGGTCTCTGAGTCATTATATGTGATCTAAGTATGTTATCACACACAGTCGTTGGTGGGCCATCTTCCCACACACAAGCACAATCCTGAATATATTCTACTTTTGTTAGACTGGGTTGTGTTAAAAGGAAAGTGTTAGGGAAATTAAATGTAGCAGAGTTTATCTTAGCAAAGAGTGATTCATGAATCAGAGAGTGTCGTCAGCAAGAGAACTTCAGGGACCCCAGTAACAGGACAGGCAGCATTTATAGGCAGAAAAGGAGTGAATTACAGCTCCTCGACATTTGCTGTACTTGGCCATGCATGATGAGGCATTTGCTCTTATGAAGATAGCAAGTCATGGCAGCCTGTAATCAGCTGGAGCTTGGTTAGCATGACTGAGGCACAGTTATGATTTATAAAATATTCCCTTCAGTTGCCTTACAATTTGGTGACATTCTAAGTTACAGCTTTCTGTGGACTTATGATATAATGGAAGCTGTAAGTTTGAGTGTCACGAGTAATAATACAATGAATGGTTCTGACACACCTTTCAGCACCTATATGTGGACCACTCTGTTGCATGTATAATTAGGAATAGGGATGTTGGTACAGTAAGTATATGTGCTTAGCTTAGTGAGTATGAATGTAGTTTTATAAGGAGAGTGCATTGCCAGCAATCCTACCATCCTGTACAAAACTTCCAGTTTGTAGCCAGTACCCACATAGATACGCTTTTAAAGTTTTCATGTCTGGATAAAATTATGGTGTTAAATTGCATTTATTTATTAATGATACCTGGCACTTTGTTGCATATTTCTGTGTCATATGTAACTCTTTCTTTGTGAAAGTTTTCTTCATCCATTAAAATGTTTGGTCATTCATGTGTGGAAATCTTTATAATTCGGAGATTGGCTCCTTTGATGTTTGTAATATAAGTAGTTTCCCCACTCTGTGTCTTATTATACTTTGTTCCATTAGTATCAAACATGGTTGCATCCAATTTTTAAAATAACATTTATAAATTTCTTTGGTAATAGATGTGGATTTGGAGCTACTGATACCTACATTTAAAACCCATCATTCTCTGTATGACTTCTGTCATAGTTACTTTTCTGTTGTTGTGAAGAGACACCATGACTGAGGCAACTTATAGAAGAAAGTCTTTAATGGGGCCTTACAGTTTCAGAGAGAGCATCTGTGATCATCATGGTGAGGAGCATGGCATCAGGTAGGCAGGCATGGCACTGGAGCAGTAGCTGAGAGCTTAAATCTGATCCACAAGTGGAAGGCAGAGGGAGAGGGATGGAGAGAGAGAAGGAGAAGGAGGAGGAGGGGGAGAGGGAGAGGGAGAAGGAGAACTGGGAATGGCATGAACGTTTGAAATCTCAAAGCCAACCCCCAGTGACATACTTTCTCCAACAAGATTGTGCCTCCTAATCCTTCCAAAGAGTTCTACCAACTGGGGGCCGAATATTAAAATGTATGAACTTCCTTTTTATGAACAATATCTCAGGAAACAAAGGCTGTGTGTGTGGCTCTGTGTGTGTGTGTGTGTGTGTGTGTGTGTGTGTGTGTGTGTGTGTGTGTGTGTATGCTCAGTGGCATGTGGAGCTGAGAGGATGTTGGTTCTTGCCTTCTACCTTGTTTGACACAGAATCAGTCTCTTCCCTGTCCATTGCTGCATAAGCAAGGCTGCTTGACCCCCAAGATGCGGGGGCTTCTCTAGTCTTTGCAGCCTATCTCAGGATAGGAACCTGCTCCTCTGAACAAGTTTACACATGTTCTGGGACTTGAACTCAAGTCCTCACACTTGTGTGGTAAATGTTTCACCTCCTGACCCATCTTTCCAGCACCAAAGGCTGGTTATTGAATTCAGGAGAATGTGTTCTTTCTGTTGACAGTGTAGATTCCTTTCTTCAGAGACTTAAAGTTCTTGTCATACAGGTTTTTCACTTGGTTAGTTAGAGTTCCCCGAGGTATTTTATATCATTTGTAGCTATTGTTAAGGGTGATGTTTCTCTGATTTCTTTCTCGGGCCCATTTATCATTTGTATATAGGAGGGCTACTGATTTTTTTTTGAGTTAATCTTGTATCCTGCCACATTGCTGAAGGTGTTTATCAGCTGTCAGAGTTCCCTGGTAGAATTTTTGGGGTCACTGATGTATACTATCATCGTCTGCAGATAGTGAAACTTCGACTTCTTTCTTTCCAATTGGTTTTCCATCATCACTACAAGGACGACTTCTGCCAATATGAACTCCTAACATGCACACTTTTTGTTTTTGGAGAACATGAGCAGGAAGGTATTCAAACTTGAATGCAAAGAACAGCAAACATATCAACATAAAACACGGGAGACAAGTCTGTGGCCAATGTTCCTTGTTTGTCTTTTCAGTGCTTCCCTATTTCCTGTTGAGCAGAGCATTTTAAAGGGAGCTGCATTCAAACAGTACAATTTCAGGTCATCGAGGATAAGAAAATAACTCTTTAAATAAGAGAGTGTCTCAACAAAATGCTACTTAGTAGAAAGAATAATGCCATTTTAAAAATACATTTAAAAAAAAAACCAGAAACAAGGTCAAAAGAATAGAAATGCATTTCCTCAGGCCAATTTAGTGGGTATGTTATTTATTTTACTTTGTATTTTAGTTAGAAAGAAAATTGGCCAAAGAAGAGACTAGTTTTTACCTTTAACATTAAAGACTGTCCATGTATTTCAGATGGACACATTACCATCTCCTTTGAGGAATTTTGTGTGACCATCACGTGTAAATGTTTGACTTAACAAATAAAGGTCAGTGATGTACTACAGGCCCTGAGTAGGCTCTTTATTTTGTTTTCTTCATTTCCCTCTCTTTTTTATGTATAAACTATAGTAGACATGCTGCTTTTCACATACAGAGTCTTCCCATCACTAGACAGGAGCTTGGGAGGTAAAGAATATTCATTCAATAGTACTATAGTGTGGAGCTTGAATGACAGTGTATTGAAAGCTTGGACCCCCAAGACCTATAACCCTAAAGACCTCACCTGTAACCCCACCTCTACCAGCTAGGCCTCATAAGTGAGAGATTACATAATCTCCCCACAGAAGCTGCCAGATGGGTGGGTACCCATGTGTCTGTCGATGCAGACTACATGCCACCAGTTGGGGAGCTGACTACTATCTGGTAGTCTCTGTTGTCAAATAAACCGAACTTCTCCATCTGACAAAGTTCAAATACATGAGCCTGTGTGGGACATTTCACATTCAAATAATAGTGGCTATCATGTTTCTGAGTGTCCAAAACTACTTCTGTATTCAGACAACTAGTGAAAAAACAATGTTATAAATATCTTTTTTTTTTTTTTCTGGGAAGCCAAACACCGTTAGGTATTTACTTATAGAAATATTTACAAGCCTGATCTCACTCACCAACGTGAAACACACAGCTAGAACACACGCACACCAGGCCTTAGAAAAGGCTGTCAAGTACTTTGAAGTAGAAGGGAATGAACACAACTGGTTGGACTTTGGATTTCATCTGTAGGGACTAGTGGGGCTCTGGTCCCATGTCTGCAAAGGGAAAAGGCTGAAGAAGGCCATGAATAGGCCTCTGGGCTTGGCCTGCTTTGGTATACTGTAGGTGCATCCCTATGCCGGGTACCACACCATGTGTACCCCCCCCCCCTTAGGCAGCTGCAGAAGCCAGAAGGGGCGGAACCCAGGCAACCGGTGTAGCAGCAAAAGGTCCCCTGCTGGCTCAAGAGGTAAGGTGGCCTGACTGCAGAATCTAGCTGTCCATGTCCGAGGGCATTGTCTTTTTCCGGGTTTGGGCCTTCAGGGAGTGCGAGGTGCCCTCTCGCACCAATGGCTTCCTCTTGACCACCCGAAGGCTTTGGCTGCGGCTCAGAGGCTTCTCTCGGGGCCGGACAGGTGGCTGGGGGACTACCTCATTGTCTGACCAACACTCATCCTCTGTATCACTATCTCGCAGGCCACCTGCCCGGTACCCAATCAGGGGCCTGGTCTTCCAGGTAGAGGGGATCTTGGTAGGTGGGAGCAGAGGTGTCAGGGATAGAGCAGAGGTCCTGCATGGAGAAGCTCCGTGGCCTTCCAGCTAGAGCACCCTGACTCTTGGTAGCAGCCTGCACAGCTGCTGAGGAGGCGATGTTGAGGCCCCGCTTCCCGAAACTGAGCATGGTCTAGTAGCTGCGCTCCTTTGCCTGCACAATGCACGCATCAATCTCCTTCTCATGGCGGGATAGGGACGGGTGGACAAACTTTCGGTAAAGCAGGCTGGCCCCCTTGGTGTAAGGCGAGAGCAGCCACAGCATGAAGGCCGTCTTGATCTCATAGTAAAAAGGGAACCAGGAAATGAAGACATCCGTGAGGGTGTCTGTGACCATGAAGATGGCAAAGACAATCCAGTACATCATTCACCCCGGACATATTCTCGAATGTTCTTGCTCTTCACAGCCTTGTAGGAAGCATATGCAGGATACAGCATCCCAAATATGAGCACCACCAGGCGACAGATCACCCAGGACACCATCCTTGATAGCCTTGGAGATGATCCCAAGAGACAACCGGAGGGATGGTCACTCAGGAGCTGGGGCAAGGGGCCGAGTGGTGCTGCGGTACACCTGTCCCTCGGTGCAGGCAGAGACCACCACCCCTGACTCCTAACCCACAGTGCGCGGAGCCTGGAGAACCTGGAACCAGTGGACGTGGGGCCTTGAAGAGGAAACCGACTTGGGAGTGGGAAGGGCCGGCACGCCGCGGAATCAGTCCAACAATTCCTGCCACGGAGAACCTGGCCTGTTGAGGGCGCCGCTGCTAGTCCTGTTATAAATATCTTTATTGCATGGAGTCATGTGCTTTTCTCTCCTTTATTATGATTGACAGCATTTAGAACAGTGCTTACATGTCAAAAATGAAGCTTTGGTTTTTAAGGCAATACAGTTTTTTACTTAAGGTCAGATAGACTTATAGTTGCTTGTGTAGCTAGAGTTTTCCTGCCTTGCCCACAGTCAGGACAAATCTCACCCAACCAAGTAAACACAGACTTATATTGCTTACAAACTGTATGGCCGTACCAGGCTTCTTGCTAGCTGTTCTTATAGCTTAATGGAATCCATTTATGGAAATGGATTAATTTAATTAATTAAATTAGCTCATGGCTTCCCGCATCTTCACATGCTGCTTATCATGGCGACAGCTGGCAGTGTCTCCCTCACTCAGCCTTCCACTTCCCAGAATTCTCCTCTCCTTGTCCCGCCTACTTCCTGTCAGTGTTTTATTTATACAGAACGATATCCACAGCATGCTTGTGTTTGTAATTCAAGCATGGAAACTGATTTTAAAAATAAAATTTCTTCGATTTTTTTATATTATTTGATGTTTTCTTGGCCATTCCTTGTAACCTTTTCCCTTCATTTTAAATTTCTATGTCCCCTGCTTCAAGATCTCTTGCCAAAAAGGAAATGCATCTTTCCTTAGCAAGTATCTTTAGGCTAAGCTAAAATATAAGGTTAACAAGAAAAGGCTAGAAAGAAGGCAGAACATAGATAATTATGCATCATTGCCTGTTTGCAAAAAATCTATATTCTCCCAAATTCATACATTGAAATGTTTGCTTAAGTCTAAGGTAGTGGCATTGGCATGAGGATCCATTGATAGGTGATGAGATCATGGATATGATTTGTGCTCCTGCACAAGAGGCCTGAGCTCCTTACCCGTTGTGGTATTGGTGAGTGAGTGATATGATAGCCTTCAGTTGGATACAGTGGGGTGTAAACAGAAGGCTCTTTCCTGCCCGCAGGTTCCAGAATAACCACTCAGAGACTTAATATTACTTATAAATGCTTGCCCAATAACTCAGGATGCTGAGGCAGGAGGATTTTAAATACTAGGCTAACCTTGGCTATGTAGCAAGCAAATGAGAAACAGACTCTATAAAGCAGGTAGGTTCCCATTGGATTCTGAATTTGTCAGAACCTTGATCTTTAGAATTGTCAGCCTCTACTACAGTGGGAAATCTATCTTTGTGTGGAGGCCAAATCATTTTATTCCCATATCTCTGGGCTTTCATATTCATCATTGCTGTGTTTGCCCTACTTAGACAGCTGATGTCACAGAGTTTACACCGTCTTAGACTATAGAGAAATGTTAGCCTGTCCCACAGCTCTTTGGTGGCTTTTCATAGAAGAGTGACTGGAATTGCTGATGCGTCAGATGAGCAGTGCTACCATCAAGGAACTCACCCTGGGAGCTGACATTTGTGTCACTAATTAACTTTTCATCAGGATGAGTTTTGCTGTGCGTCTGTCGAAAGCAATCACTTCTCCCAGGAGGGCTAACCCTTCAAGGGGGTGGGAACAGAACCTCTCAGAATCATTTTATCGTTCACCTCACTATGAGGTGAGAATATTTGTCTTGAGTGTTTAATGTGTGTTTCCTGTTTCTTCTTACTCAATAAGCTTTTCAAGATTACTATTATTTTGATATATTTTTATCAATTAATTCTTGATACAAGTATAACATAACTTTAATATCATATATATTATATGAGTTTCCTGAACAAAGCTAACACACACACACACACACACACACACACACACACACACACACACACACACACATACGGACACATCTAAAATAAGGATGTAAATTTCAGATCAGAAGAATATGAGTGTTGCTATTTCCGGCTACTATTTACCTTTATGATCCACTTTGTAAAAGGAACAGTGCAGAGACGTTCATCCCCTCATAGGTAATTAACTGAAACCCAACAAATGACTGGAGCTACAAGTGTGAGCTGTAAATGTGGTGAGTGTTAAAGAAAATGCTGTGAGGACAGAGTGTCAAAACATAGTGATAAACCACAAGAGGAAAATGATTTAAAGAGCTTTGCCACTATAAATTACTTTATAAAAATGTGCAGTTCCCATTGTTACAAGCAAGAAATTAAATATTCATAGTACAATGCTCATTTATCAGCTGTAATCGGCAATCTGTAAAAGTGTTGCAAAATGATCAGACATGTTAATTACCTAATTAAATACAAAATTGACTAAAATAAAGTATAGCATGTTAAACTAAGTTTGATTTAGATAAATTTTTATGTAATTATTTTAAATTTAAGGGATCTTTTGCCAAATGCAGATCTCACAATCCTTTACACACTCATCTATCACACAAAGACATTTTGACGTGAGACTAATATTTCAACTTTTCTTCAAACTCATTTTTGAGCAGCCATGTGTGAGATAATGTGAAGGCAGATATTTCAGAGCAGCTAAGGAACGTGATAGAAATGATTAGCTTATTCTAGACTTTCAGGTCTCTGGCTAAACATTCCTCTTCAGCTCTTCCCTCACAGTTTTCTATGATGCCCCATTGGCACACCTGTGACTGAGTGTCCAGATTAAAGCTAACCTCTAAGAATACCTGTGAGGGATTGTTTTAACTGAGTGGGAATGCCTATAATTATGGGTGGTACCATTCCATGACCAGGAGATCCAGGACTGTAGAAACTGGAGCAGGCAGGATGAACACTAGCATGAATGCATGCATTGCTCTCTGTTTCCCTTTGTGACTTTCCTTCCATGATGGACTGTCACCTGAAATTATGACTAAGTAAAGCCTGTCTCTCTTTAGTTGCTGTGGTCCGAGTATCTTATTACAGCATTAAGAAGAAACTAAAGAACTCCCATGACATTTGCCATGCTGCTCCTTATATGCTTCCATTGTAGGATGTATCAACCCCCCCTTTTTTTGTCCATCCTCGGCATCACAAACTGAGAAATTAGGCATTTGCTTGTCTTTCTCATATTACTGTCTTCTATGTCTAAAACATAATAAATACTTATTCAAAAGTGAATGGTAATTTATTTTAGCCAAAAGACCAGTAAGTGAAAATGATAAAGACACTATGTAAGAAAGCATGTATGGTTTGGGACGGTCTTTCTGTATGCTGTGAATATGTGTTGCTACCATTGGTTAGTAAAGAATCTGCTATAGTCTATGGCAAGACAGGTTATAGCCAGATGGGAAATCCAAGAGAGATATAGTGAGAAAGAAGGACGGAGTCGAGGCAGACACCATCTAGCTGCCCAAGGAGCAAGATGCCAGCAGACCAGTAATGCCACAGCCACATGGCAATGTAAAGATTAATAGCAATGGGTTAATTTAAGATGTAATAGCTAGCTAGCAAGAAGCCTGAGTCAAAGACCAAACACTTTGTAATTAATATAAACCTTTGTGTGTTTATTTGGGACTGGGTGGCTGTGGGACACAGGAAAACTTCTGGGTACACATGTGCTCCTATAAAAGATAAATGACAAAAATCTCAGAGGCATGTTCTTCCATGACAGAAAGTATCAATGTCATGAAACAGTCTACTTTCTGTAAGGTCTAAGTCATTGTAGCTACATCTAGACACAAGAGCATGTGATAATACCTACTAGTTGCTCACATACTAAGAACTGAAAAAGCTAAGTCTATAGTGAAAAAGGATGATATTTGACCAAGGTATTAAATGACAAATTGGAGTACTCTAGGCATAGAATATTCAACATACAGTAAAAAGGTAAAAATAACCTAAAAGGATAAAAATGTAATGACTCTATGGAATAAAACATTTAAACCAGTCCTCCCATGGGCTGTAATATGGAGTTCAGAGCCAATCTCGTCTACATAGTGAGTCCAAGGACAACCTCAGCTACTCACTTGTTATGAGTACATGAATTGAAGCACTGACCCATCAAACGATAACCAGAGTTCGGCAGAATTGTCAGCATTGCCATATGATGTGAAGATTAAATATGCCTCTTCCTCTTTAGCTATTCTCTGTATACATATGTTGGGGGTGTGACTGAGTGAGGGACCTTAGTCTTGTCAGAGTTGACAAGTTAAAACACACCCATAGTGACTTCAGTCCTTGCAATGGGAGAGATTCATCCTGAGGGCTTCATATATTTCAAACACCACTCTAATGCCTTGAATACCTGCAGAGCAAAAGCATTAGCCATTCCACATGTATTTTAATGCATGCATTTACTAAATGGTTCATTCATTTCCTTGAGCTAATTACTTTATTCAGGCTATAGGTTTGTTTTCCTTTTAAAAACATTGCCAAATTTAAAATAGATAGAAAATGGTCCCCGAAGATTCAGTCTAGTGCCTTTGACATATTTAACTACAGTTACAAAACTAGTGATTAAAAAGTCCTTTCCGGAGAGTCTATTTGTGAAGGGCATGGGTATCTATCATATACCATATTCTGCACATGCTCTTTTTGCACCACAAGATCCTGTGAGCAGGATAAACTGAGAGGCTGAGAGGCTAGTGCATGATGTGGTCTAATCAATTTTGGATGTGGGTAGTGACTTACTTTTTGAGAAGCTAAGTTTTCTATTGAAAATTTACTTAACAGTGTCATGTAAAGTCAAGCAGTGTGCAGTTGGAGAGAACCCTGAATAGTTCTAAGCTTGCTGTCAATGCACTAACTGAGCTATTGAGATAAGGGCTCACAATGCTGTTCCTGAGAAAACTAATGAGTGTGGTAAAGCTGGCTAAGCAAAACACTCCAGTTTCTCAAATAACTTACTTTCAAGTCTAAATAGGTTCATCACAGGATCATCATCATCATCATCATCATCATCATCATCGAATTTTAAGTGACTTGAGTATTTCAGTCTTGACTCATCAGAACCCAAATGACTAATGTGCAGAGAGACCTTTCATAGAGCAAGAGAGAATTTGAAAAGATAATAGGATTAATTTGTGTTTGAATAAACTTTAAAGATACTTAAACCTCACTCATTTTTTGTTTTTTGTTTTTTTGAGACAGAGTTTCTTTGTGTAGTTTTGGTGCCTGTCCTGGATCTCACTCTGTAGACCAAGCTGGCCTCGAACTCACAGAGATATGCCTGGCTCTGCCTCTAGAGTGCTGACATTAAAGGCATGCACCACCAGCGCCCGGCAAACCTCACTCTTGATTGACTGTGAGTGCTGTGATCAAAGTCAATCTTCCTGCCCCATGTGACTCATCTGATAACTCCAAGGCACTCTACAGCCTCCATGCTGTACAGTTTTAGATGGCATTGTGTGCTGTTCTCCTTGTCTAACCTGTCACTTGTGCCTCTGCCATTGATCTGAAACTGGGGACAAGTCATTTATCTGGATCATTGGTTTTACTTCTGAATTGTGCTTTCAGATTTACCTGTGAATCTGATGCTTTGGGCCACTTTGGACAAACACTCTACTAGGGTGTCAGCTGTAAAAACAGCTTTCATTATCCTTTATATCTCTCACCTTTTAGTTGGATATTCAGTGAAGTTCTTCCCGTTTGCTGTATAACTTGGCGTTGCTAGTATGTTTCAGTGTTCCTAGGAACTTCAGGTTTTCAAATGATGGCGATTATACAAGATGAATTAATGAAGCAACATTTAAAGTGCAGTTACAAGCAATCGAATAGTCTGATGGCTGTGGAGGACCACCATGATCTTCTAGGACACAGTGGTGCTAAAGAGTGCTTTTCTAGACACTCAGAGATAACTGTTGTGAAAACCAATAGGTTTCTTCCACATTCCTTGCCATCTTTCCATGGCTTTAAGGAAATTATCTTCCATATGTACAGTGAAAATTGTAACGACTACTTACTCATTCTGATAGATTTCTTATTACCATCAAAGAAATTATTTAAAGCATATGTCAAGTTGCTGGATGGAGATGGTTTGGCACAAAATCTGATCTGAGGACCATGGATAACTGAGCAATGTCTTCACGCTATCTTGGTCTTTTTGGGAAGCTTCTGTGAATTTCTGTGGGTGTGTGGGCATGGAGGGGCAGGAAACACACCAGATGCACAGACACAGGCATCATTGCTCCTCTTTCCTCTCTACAACACCGTAAGTCTCCTTGGCAACACATTTTCTCCTTTGCTTTTGGAAATTATCATAAAATTGAAACAACTTGGATGCTTTCAGCAATGCAGATGAGTAAATCCAAGGCTAAGACACGGTTGTTCTTGTCTTGTAGGGGAGAGAGCTATCCTGTGAGCTGCCACTTGATGCATCCTGTGGCTGCATAGGACTCCCCTGTAGGGATTTTACCGTTTAGGCTTGAAAATACCTGGAAATCCAAGTGACTGTTGCCAGGAAACCCAAGTGACTGCTGCCCGGAAAAAGAACAATTTGAGGTTCATTATAAGAGCCAGTTCTAGGGGGGGAAATAATCAAGTGGGTATGGTCCATTTTCTGCTTTGTTTCCTGGTAAGTGGAAGGGACTGTAATCTTGCTTGGTACCAACTAGAAAACGAAGAGAGCAGCACTGTAACTATCTAATGCAAATTTGCTGAAACTGTGAAAGTGGTAATCTTGAAATAATAAACATTTGGTATATCAACCAAATTTTTTGGAGTCTTGAAATTTAAAAAAAAGGAAAAAAATGTGTGAGTTGACAGTACATAGGCATTAATTCTTTCCAGTTTTGAATAACAAAGAGATGGACTCAGGATCTGTCATATCTATCCCCAGCTTAGAATCTACCTCATCATACAGTGTCTTTTACATTATTTCAAATCTCAAGAAGCTGCTATGAAGACTCTCCAGCAGCATCCCACGCGAAGCCATGCCTGTAAAGATATGCTATGTGTCGATGCATTCTTGATGTCCGTAAGATTTATTATAGTGCCTTACAGGTCCAACTGTTCCAACAATGGCTGTCTTCCAACGGAAAGTCCATGAGTCTAATAGTTGTTGAATCCACGAGGCTGGATATCTCAGTTGGTTTTCAGTATATGCTGCAATCCTGAAGAAGAAGTTTCTAATTCCAGTGGAAGAATCAACTTGCCACTGAGAGGGAAGGCAAGCAGGCAGAAAGCAAGCACTTTCTTCTTTCATGTCCTTTATATAGTCTGCCAGCAGACAGTGTGGCCCAGATTTAAAATGGATCTTCCTACCTCAAAAGATCCAGATTTAGGGTGAGTCTTTCCATTTTGGATGACTCAGTAAAGAAAATCTCTGACAGGTGTACCCAGATGCTTGGGTTTTTTAGTTAATTCCAGATTAGCCAAGCTGACAACCAAGAGTTTCCATCATAGACAACAAGCCTTCCCTATCCCACAAAATCCTTATGGAAATGGTAATTTCCAATTCTACTTTGTGCATACTCAGGCATAATTGTGTAAGGCCCGAGAGCACCGATACAATTCTAAGTGTGATGTTGAACTTCAGCTGGCTGACCTCCTCTCTCCCACTACCCATGCAGCAGCTGCTCTTTGTGTTCAATCCAAGCTCTTTTTTTTTTCCCATGAGAATCCATTTTATTCTCAAAACAACTGAGAGGAAAAACTGAATAATGAAAGTCAGCCCTTCAAAAGGCACAGTCTACTGTACATCTGAGGGATCCCAAGGACCTTTTCATATAATCCATGATATCAAAAGTAATTGTATGTATAAAAATACTATTTTGTTTATGTTATTATATTTTTTCAGGAAGTTTGGATTTCTAATATAAAATGAGCCCCATTATTGCCATCATCCTCTGAAAGTGAAAGAATGGAAGGGGAGTAGGGGCAGAGTATCTGTGAGCTCAATGAGCTCAGTGACCCATCCAATGCTGAGCCTGAAAACCCTGGTGTTGAGCAGGGCATGGTGACCTCTCTGTAATACATGACAGAAAGAAGACCCATTTGAGTAGAGATAGCATAATTGGGAATCATTTGTGCTACAGCTAACCTGGGCTATCCAGGGACATCCACAGCTCCTGCTCAGGGGTCCTCAAATCATTACCCCTCTGCTGCTGCAAACTGGACTAGCAGTAGCTTGTCTTTAGTAACTTGGGAATGAGACAGAGTCTAGCAAATACCCTTACTTAACTCAGTTGGCCATCTCCTCATGCATGAAGGCCTATAAGAATCCAGTATAGTGTACAAATTTGGAAATAAGAATTCAGTGAAACAGAGACGAGTTACTCTGCAGCCCAAAAGAGTCCCTGGACACCTTGCCTGTTGATTGCTGTCCCAGGTATTGTTTCAAACTCTTGTGGATTGCTTTCAGGGATAGTGGTGTTGTCCATTGGGGGAGTGTTTGCTTAGAAAAACTGGCTCCATTCTGAGTTCTTTCCTTCTGTGGAACATCAGCTTCTCCAAAATGAGTTTTCATTTTTAATTTAAACTGAATTGAAAAAGTAATGTTTCTTAAAAATCAAACAAGTTCCCAAGCTGTGTTTTTTTTTTCTTTTTTAACCATGTTTACTGTACCAGGCATAAAACTTTTGTACAGAGAGAACCCCAAATACAATCAGTTGGTTATCTCTATGAAGTCTTGTAAATATTGCACCAATAGGCACATTTTACCTAGTAGGTTGGTTACAGCATCCAGGGCCCAATGCTGGATATGACCTACCTTTTGATGTTGTTTTTCTCAATAGTCACGCTGTCAAACTGTCTTTTAAATATTCATTTTTATATAAATAGATCTGTAAAGATTAATTTTTATATATGCAACTCTGGTCAGAGAAGCTTCTAGGTTCAGTGGACAGTGGTCAACACAGATACATGCCGCTGTTCGAAGTGCTGAGTGTGAATAACAGTGAGTGCTCAGCCTACACAGCTAACCTTATTCCAATGCTCAGGAAACATTATAGAAGAGGGGGCTGAAAGGATGTAAGAGCTGGAGGATATGGAAGATTGCTATCAAGTGCTATCCCTTGGCCATGACCTGGCTCTGGCACATATGAATTCACAACAACAGTGAGCAAAACTCAAAAGACCCACACAAAACCTGGCCAGTTATGAATTCTCATGGGGACGGAAGAGGTTTCTGAGATCTCACCTATAGCTGAGCAGCTACTGGCAGTTAATGGCTACTAGGAGAAAAGGGCTTACTTTCCTCTTAAAGTGTGGCCTCTGTTGGTCCCCCATGCTCCTGTAGATGACCACATGTCTATGCACCTATGGACAGCGTCAATTGGATTTAGTGGGTGGGAAACAAATACATTTAAAACATTTTAAGAGACATGAAGTTGGAAGAGAGGTGTGATAGGTAATCCTGGAGCAGTTGGAGATAAGGGATGGATATGATCAAGATACGTTACATATATGCATGAATATTCCAAAAAATAATAATTTAAAATGTTTACAAAGCAAACAATTTCTAATAACTGTAGAAACTGTTCTGGAAACTTCTTCTACCATATATTACACCTTTGAGAGACATTACTAAAAAGTATTTTTCTTAAAATAAAAATATTTTAAATTGATATATTATTAGATACTAATTACATAAATTATATATAATTATAGCAATTATGTAATTATCACATAACATTTATGAGCAAAAAATAATTCTAGGAGATATGTTTTTGGATATAAAATTGTAACAATCAGAAAGTCAAAGGGAGATTATGGAATCTACTTTTCAAAATGAACTACTTGTTTTAAATAAGTAATGAAAGTTTTTTGGTCTGAGTTTATCAGATGTTACTGGACTGGACATTGTTAATATATATAATGTAGTTTTTAATCTGAATCTGTCAAATGTTAATGGACTAGACATCGTTAATGTAATCTTGACTGTGTATATTGTATATACTTACTGGATATAATTTTTCTTGTATTAGTTATAAGCTTTTTTAAATTTTAGACAAAAAGAGAGGAAATGTGGTATTGTATTCCCCCAAATATTGTGCATGCTAATAAACTTATTAGATTATTAAACTTATTAAAGATTTTAGAATACCTCTAGAATATAATAATCCTAAAATAGTCATTTCATTTCATGGACAGAATTCTCTATGATAGCTACAGTGTTTATCTTGCTGAATTTGTGTTTTAGCAATGTAGGTTAGATTTAAGAATTTTTAAATAATATATATTCATTATATATAAAACGTTGAGTTTTATAAATAATTTAAAATATACCGTATATTTGGTCCACACTGACTCCATCCCCTCCTCTTCTCCCTTTACCCTCCCCCTCCCCCTGTCTACTTTCTCCCACTTCTCCTCTTCCTTCCCCCAGGCTCTCTTCTGCTTTCATGCCATGTTCCAGAATGAATAGTCTTGCAATGAGCATGGATGTACAGTACCTTTGTGGGGTGTTGACTTAGAGTCCCACAGGGATATAGCTGTGTAGCTGGAGTTTTCACCAGTCCCTCCCAGGCCCACAGCTGCTCAGACCCAAATAAACACACAGAGAGACTTATATTACTTATAAACTGTATGGCCGTGGCAGGCTCCTTGCTATCCAGTTCTTGTATCTTAAATTAACCCATTTCTATCAATCTATAAGTTGCCACGTGGCTTGTGGTTTACGGGTACTTTCACATCATGCTTCCTCTGTCTCTGGCTGGCGACTCCTGACTCAGCCTTCCTGTTCCCAGAATTCTCCTCTCTGCTTATCCCGCCTATTCTATACTTCTTGCCTGGCTACTGGCCAATCAGCATTTTATTTATCAATCAATCAATCAATCAATCAATCAATCAGAGCAACACATTCACGGCATATAGAAAGACATCCCCAGCAGAGCTGGATGATATTGAAGCTCATTTTTGGTTTTTGACACACCTCCATATTGAGTTGAGCATTGGTTAGACTAATTTACATCCCCACCATCAGTGCTTGTGGGTTCCCTTCTCAATATACTATCACCAGGTTCGTCGCTATTTGTCTTCTTTATGATAGCCGTTTTGTCTGGGGTGAGATGAAATTCCAGTATAGTTACAATTTTCATTTCCCTGATGGCCAAGAATGTTGAACACCTTTTTTCATGAGTGTGTTTCTATTTGTATCTCATCTTTGAGAACTGTCTGTTCATATCATTAGCTCATGAACGGAAATTCCCTCCAGGCTTCTGTTAGATGCTCTGAATGGATAGGCTGTTTCCCAAAGCACTGCAAATGAAGTTTTAACTCAAAGCCTGAAGAGATCAGACATAGGAATTCTGTCAGGGGTGAATACTGGAATTTCTCTCTGGAAGAACACTCTGGATTAGTTTGTTTCACAAGAGGACAGGAAAGAATTCATCTTATGAGAGGATGAGATGAACATATCAGAGCCAAGACAGAAACCCAGCAGCCCCTGATACTAACATAGGGGATGAAGAAAAACACTGATCAGTTCGACTAACCAGAAAAAAAATTGTGGGGAATAACAAACTTGATTAATAATAACATTGTCAATATTTAAATTTAAATGCAAATGACTTCAACTAATCAATTAAATGATCCACAGTAACTATCTGGATTAAAAGACAATTTCTAATTATCTGTTGTCTTAAAACACACACACACACACACACACACACACACACACACACACACAACTATCAAAGACATCCAAAGAAAGAGTCAATGGTTGCAAATCAACTGATCAAGCAAATGGAAGCTGTAATCAAGCTGGCATAAACATCCTCACATCTGAAATAGCAAATTTCAAACAAAAAATGTACCAAAGAGATAAAGAAGGCCACTAGATATCAATAAAGAGAACAATTTGTCAAAATGATGTGTCATGTACATCACCAACACATTTCTTATGCTTAGCACTTTTAGTTGTGAAATTTTTGTATCATAGCAGCACTAATTCACACTCCTCATAACTTTTAAGTAATATTTAGAATAATGAAAAGTGAGAATGTTTATCAGAATCATAAATCTATCTTTTAATGAAATTTGTAAAATAATATAATGTGAAAAACAAATTCACTTTATTGTTTGTTTGTTTGTTTGTTTTGTTTTTCGAGACAGGGTTTCTCTGTGTAGCTTTGCGCCTTTTCCTGGAACTCACTTGGTAGCCCAGGCTGGCCTTGAACTCACAGAGATCTGCCTGGCTCTGCCTCCCGAGTGCTGGGATTAAAGGCGTGCGTCACCACCGCCCGGTTCAAATTCACTTTAAAATTAAATTTTGGATCAAATATGAACTGACATTACAAGGGACTGGAAGGGTGGTTCAGTGGTCAAGAACTCCTACAGTTCTAGCAGAGAACCTGATTTCAGTTCCAAGCATGCAAGTTCAGCCTCTTATGACCCCCTGTAACTCCAGATTCAAGGGATCTTGAGCCCTTTTCTGGACTATGTGGGCCCCTTCACTCATAGGTGCACATTCCCATACACACACACACACACACACACACACACACACACACACACACAAGCACATGCACACATGAATATGCACAACAAACATAATTAAAAATAAAACAGATAATGAAAAACTATATGGCTAAAGTATCTTCCAATGCTCTGTTAGCCCTGCTTAGTAATTCACCATCAATGACTTTAGCTCCAATGATATATTTTTATAAATTGTATCTTTTTAAAAATAGTTCTATTCCTTTAAGCATTTCTTTTTCTTTCTTTCTTTTTTTTTTGAGACAGGGTTTCTCTGTGTAGCTTTGCACCTTTCCTGGAACTTGCTTTGCAGACCAGGCTGACCTCAAACCCACAGAGATCCGCCTGGCTCTGCCTCCCGAGTGCTGGGATTAAAGGCATGTGCCACCACTGCCCAGCCCTTTAAGCATTTCTAAGGACAGTAAGTACAAATTAGTAAGTACAAATTTTTGTTCAAATTAGCTTTATATTAACTTTTCTTTAAAAAATTATGCCCAGTTGGTACCAAATCATAAAATTTGCATGTATACCTCTCTAAAGGGTATTTTGTTTGCATTATAGAATTGGCATGTTACTGTCTGTGACTTTAATTTTTCCATTTATATCCCATAGTGGTTCAACTTTCTTTGCTAATGACTTTTCAAATTCTAGTCTTTCCCTCAGTAATAGGAGAGAGTGTAGTAAAGAAGTTATTTTTGCTGATGTGTTTATGAAACTGTTTAAAGGACACACACAAGAAATATAAAGTGCTATAAATTGTGTTACAATAAATACAGCTTAATTGATTTTTGTATCTTATTTAAGTCATTCTCTTATTGCTTTCTACTCATTTTTTCTGGCTTTTAGATCTCCAAGAGTTTTGTAACCACCTTACATAAGTGTGTGCCATTGTACTGTTGTATTAACTGACAAAGTTCATCAGGTTATTTTCATATAGTCTACCCTGCCTCCCAGAATTTAGAAATATAACTTTAGTAACTATCTTATATTATTTTATTTGAGCGATATTTGGAATTTCTTACATTTTCAAAATGAATCAATTCTTCACACTTGCTAATTAGTTTATTTTTATAAAGTATTCTCTATGTAATTTGGATTCTTTATAGTTGGTGTTTATATTCTGCAGGGATTTTTTTCCTCCATGATTTCATGTTTTATCATGCTTTCTAATCTGAAATGTTTAGACAAGGCTGTGTAACAGACAACCATAAAATCCTGGTATTATGCAAAGAAAGCATTTGCTTTGCTCGGAGCAATTGGCAGCCATTCATCTAGATGAGGCCCAAATGTTAGCACCATGGTCCATGGGACTCACTTACCCATCTGCAGGCTATCTGTGTTGGGTGATGGAAGATGGGTCTTCTTTGGACAAATTGGATGGGGTGGCTTCACATCACGTCAGTTCATCATATTCAAAGCCAGGGGATTAGACAAGGCATTCTTCTCAGGTGATGGCACAAACAGAAGAGGGCAAACCTAACCATCAAACATTTTTTTAAGCTTTCAATCAGCTAGTGCTCAGTACTTTCCCATTGGCTGCAATAAATCCATGTTCTGGCCTAAATTCTAAGAGAATGGCAATGGAATAAAAGATTTTAAGACAATCATTGCAGGATTGGGGAGCTGTCTCAGTCAGCAAAATGCTTGAAGTATTACCATGAAGACCTGAGTTCAACCCTCAGAATTCACATTAAAATCTTAGTACTGGGATCATAGAGACAGGAGGTTCCCTGGAGCTCATTGGCTGCCAGCTTAGCCTGCCCCACCATCCAAGTCAATGAAAGACCCTGCCTCAAAAAATGCTCTGAATGGTTCCTGTGGAAGAGCACCGAAAATTGACCTCTGACCTCCACATATATGCGTGCACATTCACACATAACCACATATGTATACACATGAGTACAAATACATCTCACACAAAAATAATTGAATTTGCCACGTGTCATAGTAAGAAAATTCTTAGAAGTTTTGTTAATAGTTTTCTGAATGATTGATATTATCTCACAAAACCAAATCATGAACGTGTATTAATATCACTGTATAGATGTTGCATTTTCACATAGTCTGCCAAGTAGAATTGGGAGTTAGAGTGTTCAAGAACATTTTCTTCAGATACTTAAAATTATTCATTTCATTTTCTTTATGACTATTAAGACATAAATACTGACAGTTTTGTACCTGTTCTCATTTTTTATGTCATTGTTCCACCTCCCCAAAGGGTTTTCAGTACAGACAAAAATACAAAATCTTTTAAGTAAGTATAAGAGTTGTTCTTTTGCAATTATGCTAAGTCCAGAAACAAGTATTCATTTTTTTCTGTGCCCACCATTGCCCATCATCTCCTGACTCTACTCCTGTACCTCTCTATTGTCCTCTGTAGTATTGGAGCCAGGAGTCTACAAAAAAATGTTGCTCAATTTATCTTGTCTAGTTGTCTTTTACAAACATTAGTAAGATAGGTATTATCCACATATTAATCTGCATGTGTGAAAATATCACAGTAAAACCTATTATTCTGTATAATTAGTAATGCACTAGTGGGACAGAGAGAACTGAGCTTGGTTTCCTTTACCATTCTCTCTAAGATGGTCATGTGATTACTTGAGAGTCTGCTTAGGAAACCTTTCTGGTGTAAAATCAGAGTGAAGAGTGGTTGCTGCATCCTAATGGCTCCCTTCACGGAGGGAGAAGGGTGAGAAGACACAGCATCAATAGCACAGACACAGGGAGTCAGTTGAAGGCAAACAACAAACTCATTCATTTAATAATGGGGAAGGCCTTATATACCCTCCTCCAAGCACCCAGTCTGTGTTGCAATCTGGTGGCATTGCATCGTTGTCCCTCATTGGCTGGACATGGCCAGGAACTCTGACAGTGCCTGTTGCTAGGCCCTTAGCCAGACTCCATAGGATCAGGAACTCTGACATTAATCAAGAACTCTGACAGCGACCAGGAACTCCAACAGCATCTGTTGCTAGGCCCTCAGGCAGACTCCAGGTTGGCTCACAAGGAAGTACGTTGTGTGCATGCCTTGGCAACTGGTCTGAGCCAATTTCCTCAACGCTATGGGTCTCTCATACTACAAAAAGGGGATTTATTTTCTTTTGCTTTTGTCTCTAGTAACATTTCTTGGAAGGGGTTATAGTACCTCAGAAGGTTCATCTTTGGCCACAAAGCCCTTCTTCCACATTGGAAGTCCCCCATGACACTTTCCTATTTTTAATTGTTATTGACTCAGAATACATTTTGTCTTTCATTTTGTTTCATCAGCTCTAAAGGCCATAAGCTATTTTCTATATTACTAATGCCTGGACCATCTCTCTGTTCTCTTTGTTCTCTCAGATTTTTCAGCACCTGTGTAGGACATTTCCTGTATCCCATTTCCTCTGATGAAATACTGAATTCGTTTCCACATTCTTTACTGGAACTTAATATACCTGGTCAGTGGATATTTCTTCAGCATTCTAGTCCATGAGTGAAGTAGGGCAGGCAACTCAATGCAGTGTCCTCTGAGTTGGCATTAAAGATACTAGCCTGAAGAGTGACACCCATTGTAGAGAACATAGACAACACAATTCCCTGGCAAGTGAATGAATAATTAGGAAATGCTCATAAATGCATAGTGTACATCACTTGTTCACTGTTGGATATCCACAATTTATCTCCAAGTCCTGAGCATCTCTCAGTCCCAAACAGCTGTGAAACCTTGTTCTCCAATCCCAGACTGTCTGCTCTAGAATATATTTGCAACCTGGCAAAGATGCTGTCATGCTGGTCTGGTAAGAAGGGAGAATGATGGAAAGAATTTGTCTTTGTGTGCAGACCTACAGACAGGCAGCAGATGCAGGAGGGCCCACACTTCTCTGATGGATGATATCAGATGGCGAGCCCACACAACTACCATTATTGTCTTTTTGAGTCTGGCTTTGTCAGTTTCCTTTTATCTCTCATATTAAGATTGTTCCTCAACCCTTCTGTCTCTTTTGTTATAAACCATCCTGAATAACGATATGGTAGATGTAATGTCTTGATGAGCCAAACTTGCATGTTCAGAATTAGAAGTAATGAATGATATGTAATTATAATAGCAATGAGGTGTTACTTAAAACCTACAGGATTGCTCCAAGTTAGAAAGCTGGATGACACTAAGTGTCGGTAAGACGTGGGCACAGTGATTGCTAGGCATGGACAGCAAGAATGTGTCAAGCAAGTACTTAGTCACTTCTCACAGTCACACTTTCTGTAACCCACCTGACTGTGAGGAGTTATTTTTATCCAGGCCCTCCAGAGGGCGCACAAATGCATGCCTTGTCCAAGACCACATGTGAAGGTGGTCAATGGAAGAATCTGGAGTGTCCCTCAGGGAGGACTAGACAGCTTAAATCCAACAGAATCACAGTAAGGCTTGTTCTGCAGCTGTTAAACACCACAGAGTAGATGCACTCATACCAATGTGCAAGAACCTTAAAGACAGCAAGATCACAGAAAATGTGAACTATTTTAACAAAGCATGGACATATTTATTTAAATTAAAATAAGTACAAAAACACAATAAAGATTGTATGGGACCATATGCAAGGAAAATATGCAAAATAAACACATTTGTTAACGTGGATGAGATAGGTAGTTAAATAACAGAACTGAAGGAAACACAGACACCAAACAGAGTGCTCTTATTTAGACATAAAATGATGCTGTACTGTGAGGGAAAAGTGCACAATTAGCTCAATTCGCTGCAATTACATTTCAAAACAGCCATAAATGTGGAATTATTATGTAAAATCATGCTGCTTCACCTTAAACCCTATGTTACAGAAGTACTTTTTCAGAAAGAATTACAGATGTTAAAACTTAAGATTAAATATAATTGTTCTCATTAAACCTTAAAGAAATGAATGTATCCACCAAACACTATCTTCTTCCTGAAGTATAGGTTATGACAGTCTTAGAGGGAGTTTTATAAACTTCCAAAAGATAGTTACTCGCAGTTTAGTTTAGTATTTTCAGAAAAGCAGTAGTTTCTAGCTGACTTTATGAGGCTTGTAAAAAACTAAATTCCTAAAGTGGTAAGTAGAGACAGTGCAGACGTATTGGGCTTTAAAATATAATTTTCTGCACTAGAATCTGTATTCCTTCATCCCAGTGTGTCAGAAATTGAACCGGAGACCACTGGGAGCTTTCTCAATGGACTCGTGCACTTCATAAAATAATCTGTGTGTCTGAGAAGGGTCAACATTGTCTGCCAGGCATAATGTTTAACAGAGGTTCACAATAATCCACAGTTCAAGTTTATTGATCGTGTCTCTGCTTGCTTTGTGTCTGTTTCATCCTCAGTTTAAAGTGGAAGAGGCTAAAATCTCCAGGCATAATTACTGTGTTCTCTATTTTTCTGCAGCTTTGTGATTGTTGAAAGCAGATAATTAGGTGCACATTTATAAGTATACAACTCCCATCTTCTTTGACTATTCCTTCATCAGCACACAAAATTCTTTGTATTAAGGTGATATCACGGCAACTGGATTGTCCTAGGATTTATGACAGCAGAATAGAAAACACATGCTATCTCACACAAAGAACGTTTGCCTCTCTCTGGAGAGGACAGCATGCCAATGCTATCTCCAACTCACAGGCTCCAAATTTGCCAAAATGTCAATGTTGGCCAGCACAGGGGAGCATAAGAATCACATCTAGCCTTGATGGGCTAGATCTGGCAGTGGTATATGCTATCCATTTCCATAGGCCAGTGTAATCACAGGGCCATAGATAACCTCAAAGAAAGTAGGAATAAATGCTTCATGTTTAAGAGAAATACTGTATAATATTAAAATTCAAAATTTATTTATTTAAATACACCAAAATACCACTTCATTGTTTTCTTGTATGCAAAGTTATTATTCAAAATTGATGTGGGTTTGACACTGAATTTTCAGTATGGAACATTTAGAATTTTCTGATTTATATATTTGCTTTTTGAGCACAAACTCTTACTAGCTCAGGCTGTCTTTTCATTCACTATGTAGCCCAGGCTGGCCTCAAACTCATAGTATTCCTATGTCTCAGCCTCCCAAGTGCTGGGATTACAGGTTGAGCCACCATGTCTGAGTCTCATATTTCGTTATGTCTACTTCTCCATTACATTGTCTTTTGCCAGCACATCAACATTCCATGGTAGCTCCCATTCTCTCCTTCGTGTAACTTAGCTTTTCTTTACTGTTTTACATCTTATCTCCCTTTCATGCTCTCTTCGGAAACAGTTGATTGATTCAATATAGCAGAACACTAGCTCATTTCTCAGTTGTTTTTTATCCTCTATCTTCATTGCTGTTCTGTTTTCTGAAACTAACATTTTCATTTCCTTTTAAAGATTTCTTCTGATTTCACATCACTAGCATCTGTCTTTTGACCTTTGAAAGCATGTATCAGGCTTGCTTTAGGAACTGTGCCATCTAATACACAGTCTGGATTTTACACTTTGTTAGAAGGTTTGTTCTTCTAGGAGTCTGGTCATAAGTGCACAAGCCTTTTTTCACATAGTTTTCTGTTATGGATTGTAATGTGTATTTGGGAAAAGCTAAAGGCTTAGTGATACCCAATAACTTTATGAGTCTGAGGAAAGGGCACTTGTGAGATGCATGCCCAGCCCAGGTAACACAGGACTGTTAGATCCTTAATGATTCACCTTCACATTGTCTTAGATCGATGTAGCCTTAGCAATTAAGTTCCTCGGTTAATGTGAATGCTGCTTTTTGGAGCAGAGAAGGATATGCAGTGCTTTTAGAGTTACAGGTCATTTCTTTGCTGGATCTGCCTCTTTTCCCAAGAGCAGACAGCTTGTCCTTGAGAGAATTTCTGTCGTGGTGGGCCAGCTGATGGCTTTCCAAAGTTGTGCCAGGAAAGAATCTGACCCATCACCTCCAACATCTCAGACGTGTGACTCGGGTTAACTCTGTCTGGAGACCTTGTGTTTTAAAGCTTTTCAAAGTTCCTGTTCTTATATTCTATCCTTTACCCTGGGCTGATTCAAGGGTAGAAGCAAGATGAAATCTAAATCTGACTGCTTGCTTTTCATCTGAGTTGATTATTTTAGAAAAAAATTTCAAATTTTAAAGTATTAAAATGTCTTCTTTTAATTTAAACATCATGTTTTTTCCTTCATTTAATCAATCTGAGCGATAGGAATAGGGCGCATTAGTAACCTCTTCCAACGCTGCCTGCTCAGTGTGTGAAAATGGCATAGAGGGTGCTGTGGAAGGCCATGCCTCCTTCTCCTCCCCGTTCTGAAGGTCATGTGCAATTTGTAAAATGTCAAAGATTAAATTAAATTTAAAGTAACCAAAGTGAGGAATACAGAATATATAGACATTTCTTGAGTAAAAGTAATAAAGGCAATTTTAAGAAAATCAAAAGAAGTTCTTGAGGAGGAAAAAAAATTAAGATATATTCAATAAAAAAGAATGCTAATGTTCAAGTGATTGTTGAGAAAGGACTACCATATCCATAGCCATTTTAGTCACTGTGTGTGTGTGTGTGTGTGTGTGTGTGTGTGTGAGAGAGAGAGAGAGAGAGAGAGAGAGAGAGTTAGTTTTCTTTGCCATGGGAACGCATCTGGTATGCAGGAGACAGGTGTGTGGAGGAGTGAGAACCGATCAACAACGTGATTATCTGCAAACCAGTAATAGAGCACAGGGCTGCAGAGGAGACTGAGCAGCTGCCCTGGTGCCAAGTGGTCAGGGAAGGTCTTAGATCAGTTTGGGGTAAGGAGGAACATGTTTCGTGTGTGTGTGTGTGTGTGTGTGTGTGTGTGTGTGTGTGTGTGTGTGTGTGTGTGTGTGTGATGAGATATAAAGAGTGAAGCATTTTTAGTAACTAACTTCAGAGGTCAGGCAGGGCACTTGGAATTTGTTTCTGAGACTGTGTTCACTTTGCCCCATTTATCAGATGACTTTTCTGCACGGAGTCTACATGCAGTTGACAGCATGTTCCCTGGGTCGCAGTGACTAGGTAAACAGGAAGGAAGTGGAGGAGGACAGGAAGGCGGTGAAGAGCGTGTTTGTTGGTGCTGGTCTTCCAGGGAGAGGCCATTGTCTGAGTGGAATAACTACAGTGCAGGAGAAAAGAGAGGGGGGAAAAGGCTGGGATGAGATGATCATGTGGCTGTATGGAAAGAGAAGTAAGAGGTAATAATTCCTCTCCAAAGAATGTGGAGTACAGAGAAGGGCCTTTTGTTAGCATTTCCGGCCTTTCTAGCCGCTTCCAGGGTCCTACAGCTGTGCATTCGCTGTCAGTATTCAGGCAAAAGACTTAGCCAGCGCCCAGGGTCTTAAGGCTGAGCATTGCTGTCAGTATTCAATCAAAACTTAGACAGCCGCGGGTCTTATGACCTTATGTAAACTATGCTCTTGCGCTGTGTGACTATGTAAGCCCCTGTACGCATGCGTGGAGCTCCCTTTCAAAGCAGACTGCCTGCCTCTTGCTGTCTCTCTGCCACCTGCCTTTCAGAGGCTGCCCCCACAACCCCCCCACCCCCATAATAAACTCTTAATGTGGATTTTGTTGCACTTTGTGGTCTGTTCTCATGGCAGGTAAATACGACACCTTGAACTGTTTTATAAATCATTGTAGCTCCTTACAAGCCCATCAGCATGTCTGAATTGCATTGAATTTCACTAAAACACGGTTAATGCATAATATATGAATTTTAACTTACTGGTGGTTACTAAAGGCCTTAACCCGAGTCTCCCTGTATAAACTTGAGAATGAAACTATGTATACGGATTGAGAATTCTTATTAAAGTATTTGTGCACCATTGGTGATGTTCAGTGGTCTTCATGAGAAGTCAGGAAGGCCTGCTGAGGTGAGCAGATTGTGACTCTATTTTCTGCATATAAAGCAAGTTCCAAAAGAGAAGTCGGCTGTCACCTACATAGGCATGTAAACAGTGTAACTGTCTGCACTAAGTACAAACTATTTCTTTAGTTTTAATTTGATTAAGTGCTGAGTTTCCACGTAAAACATAAGCAATACAATGGAATCGATATGTTTAGGAAGATTTCAAAGCTACTGGTCTTGCATGCTCCTGAAAATGACAGGCCCCTGGGGAGGTAGGTTTTAAAATTCCATTTGAAGCTAACTGTCAACATTGAAGCTACCAGAGTGAATGAGGTTTCTAGTGTCAAGAATCTGCCGGGGCATCCACTGTTACAGAGAATAGGGAAGAGGCCAGAGGCCAGAGACAAAGAATTAGGGACTGAAGGTGTATGAATTCATAAATACATTAGAATATTGATTTTCCCTCAAAAACCAGCTGGAGAGTTACGATCTCCACCAAAGAAATCTCTTTTCAGTGTCCCACTTGACTGTAGGAAAATGTCTAGACAGTAGAAATTAAGCTCCAGTAAGGGGCTGTTGAAGAGGACTGTCTGCTCAAGGGAGGCATGAGTTCATACGATGCTGCTGAGATAAAATGACGGCCCAAGAGAACGTAGTTAATTAAAAAGGTAAGTTTCTAGTATATGAAGGTGTGTGGGTGTAAGGAGGAGGAAACAGTAAAGAATGCAAAGAAAGCAAAGTGGGACAGAAAGAGAGAGGGAGAGAGTCCAGTTCACACATGAAGTGGAAACAGATCCTCACAACATGTGCCAGATCTGTAGGTATGTGGTGATATATTGTGTACCCTAATAAAGTTGCCTGAGGATCAGAGGACAGAGCCAGCCACTAGATTAGACATAGAGGTTAGGCAACGGTGACACACACCCTTCCTTAATCCTATCATTTAGGAGGCAGAGATCCTTCTGGATCTCTGTGAGTTCAAGGCTACACTGGACCATTCTTTTTTTTTTTTTTTTTAATTTATTTGCTTATTATGTATACAGCATGTATGACTGCAGGCCAGAAGAGGGCACCAGATCTCATTGCAGATGGTTGTGAGCCACCATGTGGTTGCTGGGAATTGAACTCAGGACCTCTGGAAGAGCAGCCAGTGCTCTTAACCGCTGAGCCATCTCTCCAGCCCCTCAAGGCTACACTGGAAACAGAGCCAGGCAGTGGTGGCACACATCTTTAATCCCAGTACTGAGAAGCACACACGCCTTTAATCCCAGGAAGTGACAGCAAGGAGGAGAAAGTTATAAAAGGCATGAGGAAACAGGAACTAAAGCAGTTCAGCTGAGACCCTTTTGGGTGAGGACTCAGAGGCTTTCAATCTGAGGATTTGTGGAAATAAGATCGGTTGAGGAGTTGGTTAGGTGAGGTTCGCTGTGGCTTGCTCTGCTTCTCTGATCTTTCAGCTTTCACCCAGTATCTGGCTCTGTTTTATTATTATTATTATTATTATTATTATAAGACCATTAGAAATTTTGAAAAAGAGGGCTAAGATGGTTAAGTTAAACAACAGTAGGTCCCATAAGTTATTAAGACTCAAGTGGGCCTGGGGATGGATGAGCCCATGATTCAACATTAGTCATGTCAATGTATTGACTTTGGAGTTGTGATATGGAGCTAGGAAAAGAAAGGATAGATTTTAAAGATATGATGAAGAACAGACAACTTACTGAGCATTAGGGGAGAGTGAAATATGAAATTCCAAAGTAAGATTTATAACCCGAGTGACCCTAGGGTCCCGGATGTCCTGTTCTTTTGGTAGTTTTTCACTGAATAACCAAGGAAATGATCTTCACCCCCTGCATTGTCTATGCACAGAAAATCTAATGCCGTGTTGCTTCTTGAATCTGCATCAAGACTCCTGCCTACAGTGATTTCGTTGTCCTGCTGTGTGACGGGAGCAGTATTGCAATGTGATTAAGCCCATAGGCTGTGGAGTCAGAGCAAGTCCTGAATCTGACACTTCCTCACAGAATGCTCTGGGGAAAATTATGTCATCTCATTATGTTTCAATTGTGGTGTGTGTGTATATATATATATATACACCTTTCCGGGAGACTCATTCACTCATTAAAAAATGCATATTCAATCTCCTATAAGGCCTCCATTTTATCAAGTTTCCAAATGCTCTATCTTTTGGAAAAGTTGTGATAGTCATAGTAACAGTTCCAGCTAAAAAAAGAGAGGTATTAGAGAAAGGAAATTGGCAAATATATGGATAGAACCACAGGAAACCGGAGAAAGAACAGGGGCTCACTGAGCACAAACTGGAGCCCCATCCCCATTGTCACAGAGTAGGTTGGACATGGTTAAGCTGAAAAGAGGCAAGAGTGGGTGCTCAGTTGTCCACAAAACACACAGAAAGGGAAGGGGAAATCTCAGGGAACAGTCTGTTTCCATTTTCATGTTCTGAAAACTCCTTTATTTCTCCCAGGGAATGAAAAATCTTAAGCTCTGTTAAGGAGTCCAGGCAGTACATGTCACAGCAGATAGTTTTCCCCTCTTAATTTTTCTTTTGGATGGGAGGAAGTATTTTATCATCTGCTTCAATAAACTGTGTAAAAAAAAATGCTATTGAGTTTTAGTCTCTTTCCTGTAAGAAGCTAAAAAGTAATTGCATTCGACTTTAGATAAACATTCCATTTTACTATTTATTTAACTTTGGAAGATTGTGACTTTCTCAGTATTGCAGAAAATGTAAGCTTGCGCCGCTTGAGTGTGTGTGTGTATATGTTTGCATACACATATATATGCATACATATATATCCTATTCAAGCAAATATATATATATATATATATATATATTTGCTATCTAAGAAAGGAAGGGCAAGAGTGTGATTGTACAGAATGTGTCTGTGTGTTTATGTGTGTATAAATATGCAACTGAGAGGGACTCTTGGAATGACAGTCAATTATTCTATGCAGTAAGCTTTGATGTAGCATTTTCTACAGGGAGAACATTTAACATTTATTATAAGCATACACATGTACACAAATGACATCCAACTAAGCCTTGTCTAAATCGTGCTTCAAATTTGACACCCCATAGCATGGAAAATAAATGTAATGCACTCTAGAGCCATGTTCATATGATATTATTCCAACATTTTCATAAGAAAGTATACAAATATAATCTCATCTTTGAACTAGAGAAACTAATTTAGAGTGATGAATATTCCTTTCAAGGATCTAACAAATCTGAAAGCAGGCATCACACCCCCTTCTTAGGTCTTTGCACTCTGATTTCCTGTTAGGAAAACAGGAAAGACTATTTAAATCCATCTGCAAATGCAAGATAGCTCCAACCTCCTAGTGAACAATCTTTTGGATGTGTTTTTTAAATTTGATTTGCAGGTACTTATTAGGGATTTTTTTCATCTATGTCTATCAGGGATATTGTTCTATAATGTTCTTTTTCTATTATATCCTTTTCTGACTTTGGTGTAGGATGATACTGGAATAGTAAAAAGAGTTTGGTAGTATTCCTTCTTTTCCTAAGGGTGGAGGGTTTTTTGCATAGTGTCCTGCAACCCTTCTTCAGTCCTTGCCCTGGAATTTCAGCCCACCCAGCTCTTCACGGAGAATGTTTCTTCAACAAATTTGGTGGCCTTCCATAGTGTCTATATGATAGTTTGAATATAATTGGCCCCCATAAGCTCACAGGGAGTGACACTCTTAAGAAGTGTGGCTTTGTTGCAATAGGTATGGCCTTGTTGGAGGAAGGAAGTATGTCATTGTGGGGGTGGGCTTTGAGGTTTCATATGTGCTCAAGTCACACCCAGTGTCCCAGTGCACTTCCTGTTGCCTTTGCATCAGCATGTAGGACTCTCAACTACTTCTCCAGCACCATGTCTGCCTGTGTGCTGCCATGTTCCACCACAATGATATGGTGGAATAAATCTCTGAACTGTAAGCCACCCAGTTGAATGTTTTTCTTTATAAGAATTGTCATGGTCACAGTGTCTCTTTACAGCAATAGAAATGCTAATTAGAACAATCTGTTAGAGCATCACACCCACACGCTTTTGCCCTGCTAATACACTGCAGTGGAGTGGCAAGGATCGACACAGTCCACATTTGACTAGTACCTAGCTGCGGACCTGGCAAACTCGCCACCTCTGGACTTCCCTCTTGGAAGTCATATTTCATATGTAAACCTTTCTATTTAGTGCTCTGCACTCAGACACTTTGTAATTGTACCAATGAGAGTGAAATGAGTTATTTTGAGTTATTTTGGGAGGTGTCATAATTTAGGTCTCTTTACCCATTTTTTAAAAAAAAATTATTTGAACAGCCTGGAAAAAACTATTTGTTAAAAAGTTCAGATCATAAGCAACATTTTCTTTTTGAGGAAAGGCTATTGGGACCAGTTATGTGATAGCATGGGCAGTAGAGAGTGTGAAGGAAGGGTTTGAGAGTGACGTGAGCTAATCCTAGAACCACTGCATCAGTCATCCCTGTGAGGTACATGTTTGTGTTACACTTTCTGGAAAATGGGAGAAATTTAGGTATAAAACATAAATTTTCCTGTCCAAATTCCTAAGAGTGGTATTCCTGGGATCAAATCTATGTTTGGAATCAAACTCTTCTCACGATCCCCTTCTATATTTTCATGAACATAAACATAAATAAATAAGTTTTATGATTTTAATTTACCTTTTTAAAGAATCTGATTCAAAATTAAGATATTAGAACAACTAAAACCAGTATGGAATTTAGAAAAAGGTGAATCACTAATAAGGTTTAATTTGACTCATAAAAAAAAAAACCCAATCATTATTCAATATGGTTTAAAACAACCCATTTCTGTAATCTTCTCAGAATGGGTCAAATTTTACAAATAAAACACCAACTTTCTAGAGAGCATCTGAATATGAATTTAGGGCTATTAAACATCTGAAAGTTTGGACATATTGGAAATAGCTTAAAATTCCAAGATAAAGGAAAACTAGTGACAGTTTTGCTTCTGATCAGAGCTGCTAAACCATTTCTTATGCATGTGGCACAGGCTTGGAGATTTTGAAGTTCAGCTGAGTGGTGGGGAAGAAACAGATGTTCACATGGCTTGGGGTCTAGTTGCTTCTGATCCATATCCTCACCCTCAGGGCTTTATCTCAGGCCTCTGCCTGCTATAGAAAGACAGATGCTCTTTTTTCCAGTCAGGGAGATGTTGCAAACAGAGATGAGGGATGATGTCACTAAATGGAGAGCTCTGGGGTGGGAGCAGGAGGGTTTCTGTGTTACTCCTTGATACAGCCATTAGCAAAATATAAGTCCAACATGTAAAACAATAAATATATTGAGCTGTGCTAATGGTCCTGTTAGAATAGCAATCAAGGCCCACTACGGTAAAACTTGTGGTCAAGAGAATATTATCTTTGGCCTTCATAGAGACTTTGTCCAGTTGGGTCTTATCAATCATCTGGCCAAGGAACCATTCCTAGGAAGGTGGGCTCACCTTAAGCCATGCTAAAGAGATAGGTGGAATAATTATTCCTCTAGTGAGATATATTCTTTCTCCCTAGAATTCCTACCCTCTAGCATAGTCCCCCACTGGCTGGCATGAGGTTTGGCTGAGTCTATCTGGCTTTCTGAGGCCTGATTCACAGAGGCACTTTTTTCTTTTTCTTTTTCTTTCTTTCAGGTGACGGCCAGAACCTAAGTGGACTTTTTCTGGTACTTGGGTTTTGGTTCATTTTCCAAAGTCCTCTCCATGCCGTGCTTCTGACCTCCCTGCCTTCTTAAACAGCACGGCTTTCTTTCCTTCTCCAAACAGCTGCTGATATTTACAGCATTGCCTGACCTGGGAGTTTTTCTTTGAAATGCTAATAAAATTGTCTTTGAGCTTCCATTGGAATCTATTATTAAACTGCCTTATTAATGAGACTAACTATAGGCAGAGTTTTCCTATCCTGTAGCCACTCTCAAATAATCACTTATTATTAATTACAAATGTTCGGCCAATAGCTCAGGCTTATTACTAACTAGCTCTTACATTTTAAGTTAACCTATATTCCTTACTCATGCTCTTCCACATGGTGGTACATTTCTTAGCATGGCATGTTCATCTCCTGCTCCCTCTGCATCTGACTCATGTCTCTAGACTCCACCCTTCTTCCTCCCAGCATTCTCCTAGTCTGGCTCTCCTGCCTAATTTTATTCTGTTCAGCTATTGGCCAGTCAGCTTCTTTATTAAACCAATCACAGCGGCATATATTCACACACTGTAAAGGAATATTCCACATCAACTAACAGAACCAAGAGTTACATTTATTTCCCCTGTATCATCTGGTGACCATGGAGAAACTCTGAAATTGCCATGACAGTCTAGCTTCGACCTGAGATTGAGCGTTGGACCAGAATGCACTGGGAACTCTTTGCAGCTTGACAAAAAAGCCTGGGTTAGACTTCCTAGATGCAAAGACTGGCAGAAGAAACTTGCACCAAAGCCCACAGGAGGTAGGGAGAGGACAGGGAAGGGGACAGGAGCATGCAGGAGAAGGAATGGTGGGTCTAGTGAGGTGTAGCTTCATGAGGAGTCTAGCTTTAGTCTGACCCTCTCCACAAGTCTCCACTGTAAGTCTCACCAGTTTGCCTTGCCTTCAGGGAGAGAAGCTGGACCTTTTATAATCTTGCTTTGAGAGGTCAGATTGTAAACAGGAGTCCAGGTGGGTGGGTGGAGAAGTAGGTTTGTGCCAGAAGTCACTTCAGGGCTGGACCAGGAACCAATCCCCTCTATTAGTCTTCATTTCGGAATTCTCAAACAACTTCCTCCAGACTGTTTGCAGTTTAAGGAAAGGGCTTTGAGATTTTTAGGAGAGCAAAAGAAACATGGGTTAAAAACAACACCATATTCTTCTCTAGTCTGTATCCTGACTCCCCAGAGGATAAAGAAGTGATTTCCTACCCTCCTCACTTCTACGCTGAAATTCTCAGTCTCGTGGCTTTTGCTTCAATATTGAAAACTGCTCTGCTGACTAATTACAAAGCAGTGAGAGTGGAGATGGATTAAAGCCCTGCATTTTAAACTTGGGGTGTGAGTTTTCTTGCGTTTCCTTGCTTGTTTTAGGCTGAAATATAGTGCTTCCAGATGCCTTCCCCTTCACCATCCCTGCTCCCCTACCCCTGTAGCCACAGACTGTTCTATTTGCTCTGGGTGTTTGCAAAGGTGTAATATTTACATGTGAAGCAACAAAATCGGAGTCAAGTCATGTGATTTTTCATGCCAACAGTATAATCAAATTGTCCTAGTTTGTAAGACTTCTTGAGCAGAAAGCACCCTTACAAGAACATCTTAAGAGGGCACAAACTTTAGGCCAGGGAGATAGCCCAATAACGAAGGCCCTGGACCCTCACTTCCCAATAAAGGACACAGATTTTACACATACATATTATTTCTGTCAAAAGTCAATAGTTGCCCCTTGATAGAGAGGCTTTTGCTTGTTTCCTTGCCTGGAAGATTTCTGATGAGAACACACTGAGGACCACAGCAAAGACAGCTTAAACAGCATGCATTCCTGGAGTGCTAGGATTTATTGACAGAGTTATGATGACCTAGAAGAAGCAATTTGTGGATACAACCCCCCCTCTTTTAACAAGAAAAAAATTAGAATTCATGATAAGATAGAAATTTAAAGCCAAGGAGCCTATAAAAAAATCTAGTTTTTGAAGTATTAAAAGGAAAAGCTATTGTTACATTCTTATTTTGTGTTTTTGCTCAGTTGGAGGAAGATGTATGTAGTCATGTGTAACCAGAGTTTTCCTGCCTGGCCCACAGTCAGGACAAATCTCTCTCACCTGCCAGTCCCACAGCCACTCAGACCCAACCAAGTAAACACAAAGACTTATATTGGTTACAAACTGTATGGCTGTGGCAGGCTTCTTGCTAACTGTTCTTACAGCTTAAATTAATCCATTTCTATAAATCTATACCTTGCCACATGGCTCGTGGCTTACTGGCATCTTCACATGCTGTTTGTCATCGTGGCGGCTGGCAGTGTCTCTCTGACTCAGCCTTCCATTTCCCAGCTTTATTCTCCTCCTTGTCCTGCCTACACTTCCTGCCTAGCCAATGGCCAATCAGTGTTTTATTTATTGACTAATCAGCAACACACTTTACATACAGACCATCCCACAGTAGTCATGAATTAAATTTGCAGGAGAATCAAGGGGAAAGCTGAATTAAGAGTTCATGTCTTAAGTAGCACAAGATGACTTGGAGTGTGAGGACCATGTTAGCTGTTATCAGTACATGAAAATGTCTTTTGCATCATGATTTGGGGAAAGCTTTGCTGTAATGTTGTCTGTAGGGACCAAGTCCCATGGTTTCAGACTGTGTTGGGATTTAGATGCTGCTTTTAAAGGAAAGTGTGAATGTGTTGGCAATGAAACTGAAGGTGCTGATGAGCCTCATATCAGGTATGTCAGTATGCAAAAGGTAATTGGGGAGGTTAGAAATGAAAGCCCTGAGCACATCAGTGGCAGGTAACAAGCACTGGGTCTTGTATGCTACCAAGGTGAAATGGTTGAAGTCTGCATTGCTACTGAATCACAGTACCAGTGAGATGTGAGCCTCTGCCACTGAGGAGAAGACCAAGTCCTTAACCCCCTTCAGTAATACAAAACCCAGCAAGCATTATCATTATTGTCAACATCACAGATAGAGACCTAGTCAGGAAAGTCTTCAGTTTGTCCCAAGAATAACTAAATGATAACCAGAATGTAGCCATCTCCAGGAACATCTGTACAAATCCATGTGGAATTGTCCTATCTTTATAATTTTGCCAGAATCAAATTATTAGCAGGTAAGCCACAAATTAAGATTGTCTCAGCAATATCCTTAATGCAGGCACCAACGTTATTTTCAAATTGCGGAAAGCTCGTCTCCATTCTTCTGGGTGTTAACATGAAGTGTTACGCTCAAATGTTATCAGGATCCTTCTGCTCAGGTGGCAGCCATCTTGGAGTATTAAAAGGTATCCCTGTACCATGAATCCTATTTTTTGCTGTTTTTCCTTGGAAGTCATAGGTTTTTCCTGATAGAAACAGGAACCTCTATGAGTTAACTCTAGGTTTGTCCCACATTCTTATTTATGGGCACAGTTACTTTGTCAAATATTCCTTGTGTCTTATACAGGCTAGATACTTCCTCAGTTCTATTTGCTCAGAGTCAGGTGGCATTTTCAGATAATATTTTCAGATAATATTTCAGATAATATTGCTAAGTGAGATATGTGGTTGTAAGAACCACTTAAAAGTTCTCTTTTGCTCTCCAAAACTTAAAACTACACCTCCTCTGGGCTGATTATCTGTTTCCTCTGGGTTTTTTCGATCTGGAAGGAATCCATATGGTCCTGGGGAGGGGAGAACTTTTGATTTTACATGTATATTTTATTATTAGTGTGGCCATGAAGGTACTTGGAATCATAACAATGCATCATCTTCAGATGAATTTATGTGAAACAAACGGAACAGAAAAGGCGGCCAAAAGCCAGGAGGTGTTGGGGAATATTATTTTTAAGGTGCCTTACTTTTGTTTATGTTGCATTTGTTTAACTCTGTGAAGTTGTGTTACTGTGCCTGTCTAAAACACCCAAGGCCTAATAAAGAGCTGAACGTCCAATATCAAGGCTGGAGTAAGGATTGGCAGGAACGGCAGGCAATATATATATAAGGGTATTTCTGAGAGAAGAAGGAGGACTCCAGGGGCCAGACACCCACCTACACAACCAGCAACAGAGTAAGACAGAAAGCTATACAGAAATAGAGAAAGAGAAAAGCCCAGAGACAAAAGATAGATGGGATAATTTAAAGTTAAGGAAAGTTGGCAAGAAACATGCCAAGCTAAGGCCCGAGCATTTATAATTAAGAATAAGCCTCTGTGTGTGGTTTATTTGGGAGCTGGGTGGTGGGTCCTCCAAAAGAGTAAAAAACAAACAACAGCATTTTGGTGCCCAACATGGTGCTAGAGTAAAAGAAAATCCAACAACAAGGAGGAATTATGTAAATTTTCTGACTTTTTAAAACAGTGTTTGTTTACAAATTATTTGAAAGAATGGTAGCAGATATCAAACAGCTATACCTTACATTGGCCAAGATACACTTAAAGAATAAAACAACAGAATTCTTTTTTAAAAATCAGTACTTATACTGAGGCATAAATTACATGTTTTATAAATATTTATATCCATAACAAAAAGTTTGATGACCATGCAAACCCCACACAGGGTTCTTTTTCTTTTGCTTCACTTTGATTCTCCTTTCTAACATGGAATTCTTTTTAATGAGTGCACAAAAGCATAGAAAGTATATATATATATATCAGTGAGGAAATGTGGTGTCTTGTCTGTGTGTGCATTGTGTAATGTACATATGATGTATATTAGGTTAAACATGACCATAGCCCAAGACAATTCTTTGTGGAAGAGACTTTCAAGATCTGGTCATATAACGTTTGAAATGTCTTGTACGTTGCCATAACCCAGAGTTCCCCTAGCATGTGGTAGGGAGTCAGAACTTCCCACTCTTGTCTAACTGAGTTTCAGCTGCTCAGTTTTTCCCTATCCCTAATCCTCTTCCATTTACTCACCATTTAGAGTGCACTGGAGTGAGAACAGGTGATAGTTGACTGTCTGTGATTGGCTTGTTTCACTTTCCCTTAACAGCAATAACCCCCAGTTCAGTTCATGTCATTGCAGACGATAGTGTGGCACCCAAATTTCAAACAGGGAGAGAGATGATTGTTTTTCAAGATTAATTTAAAGGGTTTGACCCTGAAAGATTTGAAGTCTCAGCATGGGTTCTTTTTTTTTTTTAAATAACTTAACTTTTATTGATTCATTGGGAATTTCACATCATGCATTCCAATCCCACTCACCTCAAAGTCCCTCCATATCCACCCCTCACTCTTTCAGCATCACCACAAAAGAAACCCCCACATTAATTAAAAACAAACAAAAACTGACCTAGCTCCTACACTGGCTTTGCAACACCTCTTCATTCAACCTAGTGGCATCAGCAGCTGCAGTGTGTCACACAGTCTACCCTTTTGTCTAATCAACCCCACCTGCAAAATGTTTATTGCAGTGAGTCATTGGTCTGGTTCAAGGCCACTGGTTTCTGGTACACCATCATCACTGGGCCCTCACCGAAACTCTTCTTGGATAGCCTGCTATTACCCCAGTCATGGAGATCGTTGGGCTACTGTTCCATGCACTCCAGAAGGTCATAGATGGGGGGTAGACATTAGGGTGGGCCAACTGAAGGCCCAGGATGTGGGTCTGGGTCCTAGCTGAGCTGGCCATGGGGACTGCCCATCTCAGGCAAGGGGTGGAGCCAGCTCTCCTAGGCCCATGCCATAGGGCCATCTCTCCCACGATGGGTGGGGCCAGCTCTCCCAGCATGGGTTCTTAATGCTAGCTGTTTATCAGAATGGCTTTGTGTAGCTAGAGTTTTCTCCAGTCCTGCCCAGCACCACGGACCCCGCAACCACTTATAAAATGACCACTCAGAAACTTATATTAATTAAACTGCTTGGCCATTAGCTCAGGACTACCATTGATTAGCTCTTACACTTAAACTCAGCCCATTTCTGTTAATCTATATGTTGCCACGTGTTCCGTGGCTTTACCTGTTGCCTTTACATGTTGCTGTTTGGAACGCAGGCTGGCGTCTCTTCCTCAGCCTTCCTGTTCCCAGAATTCACTTCTCTGCTTATCCTGCCTATACTTCCTGCCTGGCTACTGGCCAATCAGCGTTTTATTTATACAGAGCAATATACACAGCACTTCCCCTTTTCTTTTTTTCGAAAAGGAAGGTTTTAACTTTCACATAGTAAAATCTTTGTAGCTGAAGTTTTCCTGTGTTCTGGCCTGCTGGCAGTCGGGTCAAATCTCTCCCACTCGCATCCCCCAAGTAAACACACAGAGATTTATATTAATTATAAACTGTATGGCTGTGGCAGGCTTCTTGCTATCTGTTTTTATATCTTAAATTAACCCATTTCTATTACTCTATACCTTGCCATGTGGCTCGTGGCTTACCAGTATCTTACATCATGCTTCTCCTTGTGGCGGCTGGCAGCATCTCCCTGCCTCAGCCTTCCACCTCCCAGCATTCTCCTCTCTCCTTATCCCACCTACACTATACTTTCTGCCTGGCTACTGACCAATCAGTGTTTTATTTATCAATCAATCAATCAGAGCAACACATTCACAACCTTCCCAGCAGCTTTGGATTGTTTAAAAATTTCAGGTGTGGAGATATGATAATGTTATAGGGTGCGGCTGGGAATGGCATGAGTTTTTAGGTTCTCCCAGGAGATTTGGATTTGGGACCAAGTTTCAGAGGTGACCTAGGTACTGCTGTTACTGCTGCTGGAGGTCAGTGTCACTGTGAAACCAGTGAGAGTTCATTCTCCTTTAGCCCCTGGCACTTTCCCCAGGCTGGCACAGAAGCACAGTGGCTCAAATAGGTTGAGGAAATGACATACTGTCCTCAAATAGGTTGAGGAAATGACATTAATGAGAAAATATGCTAGAATTTTTGTGTAATAGGATTTTTACTAAGTAAATGTGTGTTTTGTAAAAGAAATGATTGAAAGAAAATATATTGGAATGTTTATAATGATAAAATTACCTCTTGATAGTGAAGATTGCATGTAATTTTTTCTTATTCATTTACTTTTCCATTTTTATAATAAATATGTGACATATTTTTCTCACTAGTAAAAAGGATAAGGTAGATAGTGTTTCCAGTTCCAAGAGATCGGGCTGCTGCTCTTTATATGATTATTTTTATTTTGTGCCTCTGTGTTTTTCTATTAGCAGTTTTGCTTTATTTTCATTATGTCTAAAAGGCTATTAAAAATAGGAATGAGTTTGCTGTCCTTCTTGGTCATGGCAGCATTATGCTAAGGAGACCCACAGGTACAAACCTGAGATTTTAAAATGAGATTGTGTTTCCTGGAGGTGACCTCTCCACGCTAATGGAAAGACCAATGATATAATAGATTTTGTTTTCTTAAAGAGAATACAAATTACTGTCTTTGAAAATTAAGATCTCTGAAAATAAATAATACTACCTGTTTAGTACATCAATATGGTTACATTTCAAACTTCACATTGCAGTGGTATACATGCATACTACAAGTTTCTAGACACATACACAGACACAAACAATCACAGACACCCAGACTGGGACCATTAGCACTACTGCCGCAGAAGTTGAGTGGCTAATCATTTCTTCTGGCCATCATTTAAGAGTCTGGAAAGCTCCTTGTGGGAAGTATCACAATGGGAACAGAGGCTCTCTCTGTAATGTCCTTCATTATCTAGTCCCCAAGTTCCTGCCCTTTCCTGGCTTCGAGTCTTGGTATATTTCAATCTTTAGCTAGAGAAAGGGGGTTAAATGAAAGGGTCTTTGTGCACTTTAAAAATCACACAAACATGGGTTCAGATGATGTTACTGGCTCTTTGGTTCTTGTCCAAAGACAGGCATGTTTTAAGGAGAAGGTTATTTAGCAAAGTTAGGCAAACACGCCAGAGCATGATGGAAGTGGGCTGCTCTGAGGCAGGGAACACTCACTCAGTAGAAACTGGGCAGTAGATTTTCAAGCACGCTTGTGAGACAAGTGGCATAGTCATGGAGTAAGGAGAGCCCTTTTCCTCCCAGATCGTGGCAAACCACATCTCCCTTTTAGAGTATTCCTCCCCATGATCCCCACAAGAGGGGGGTATGACAAAAAGTGCAAGTGATAGCATAATGACACCAAGTCTTTTGTGGAAGAGGACCCTACTTTAGTGCATGTGGGTCAGTTCACTGGCGCTTTAGTGTCTAATGTACCGGGACAGCATAGCTGAGGCTTGAAGGATGTTTACCCATAAAGGAACATTCTGAACTTCAGGGGACACAGCTACCAAGATGCAGTTTTTCTCAGCTTCTTCATATCAAACTCCTTGTCCACCTGGTGTGGTTTTTTTAATATTGCTTCTTAAATGGCATTGAATATGGAAAGTAGTCAATGTTCTCTGAGCATCTACCTCCTCCGTAACACATGGATAAGAACAAGAAATAACTCATGGAACCTGGAGTTCTTGGGAGGCACACAGGGTTTATTAAAAGGCGGTTGATATTTCTCTTTTTTACCCTTCTCTAGCACCTATCTTTTCATAAACACTCTTGAGATAATAAGTGGTAAGAACAATGTCTAAAGCCCTCACATAGAAGAGCATGCTCTGATCTTAGGGAAGAATGGACAGATCAGGAGACAGGTTATGCATATGCATAATTGCCTCTACATTTTCAATACATCATTTTAAGTTCTTTCCCTTATTTTTTATTTTATGTGTATGAGTGTTTTGTTTGCATCTGTCTGTGTACTGCGTTCATACAGTGCTTGTACAGACCAGAAGGGGTAGATCCTCTGGGATGGAGTTATGGAGAGTTGTCAGCTACCATGTGGTGCTGGAAATTGAACCTGGGTCCTCTATGAAAGAAACCATTACTCTTAATTGCTAAGCCATCTCTCCAGCTCCACTTCCATTCATTTTTAATTTAGGGTTCAATATATTTTCTTTGGATCAGCTTTTAGGCTGGGGCCAAGATCACTTCCAGGTCCCCTCATATTTAGCATTTATTTTTCTCCCATTGTGTTAGGCATTCTCTCTCACTCTCTGTCTCTATTTCTGTCTCTCTCTGTGTGTCTCTGTCTCTGTCTCTCTCTCTCTCCATGTCTCTATCTCTCTCTCCCTCCCTCCCTCTTTCCCTTCCTCCCTCCCTTCCTCCCTCCCTCCCTCCTATATCTGCAAGTCATTTTCCTTTATGATTGTCAACTGAGTCTTTTAGTATACAGTATTTCTATCATAGAATAATGTGGTCCAAAGCATGATTGCAAAATGAAAAAAGAAAAAAAAATTGGTTTAGACTAGAGACTAGCAAGAAACAGGATTCACTTAATATTCAACATTCAACACATCCTGTTATATTTCAGCTTTAATTAAACATAGATGTATTTTAGTCTTTGTATGATAACAGCTCAAGTGTATGAGGCCTCTTTACCCCTCAGAGCTCAAGCTTTTGTGAATTTTACTCCAAACTCTTTCCCAGGGGTGGTGGGAATGTGGACAGAAGTGCATGAGCCACTGAAGCTACTAGCTGAAGAACTGAGTAGAGCTCCCGTAAGGCCTGGAGCTCCCTCACACAGAGGCTACAGTATTTACCACACAGGGCTTCATTAAGATGGTTCTCTGGAGGAAAGTTCCCCACATGACATCACAGCAGCAACAAAGTCACTTTTCTGTACTCTGATGTACAATGTGTTCATGGACACCTTCTGTTTATCGGAACAGTTAAAATAGCAAAATAAGGAGCCCAACGGTGATGGAGAGTGCGCTCCCAACGGTGATGAAGAGTGTGCTTCTCACAGTGCTCTCCAGAGCTGACGAGCCCTGCCCCACATGCTAAGTGACAGGTGCTGAAGTGGCCCACATGTCCAGAGTCAGAAGCAGCCTCCTGATTTAATTAAACCTCACTTGTTCACCTTACTAATTACCTAAATGAAATGTTTTCCTTACAAAACCACTAATTAGGGAAAAATGAATGTCAGTGCGCACACACACACACACACACACACACACACACACACACACACACACACACGAGGTATTCTGCTTCAGGTACACTATGGAACTGCAGCAGAACTTATGATATGCTAGATAAGACCTTCAATTCCTTGATAAACAAGAATGGATCGAGGGGCTCAGCTCTCTTGAGGAGTCAGTGACTGTTGTGAATGTGGAAACTGTATGATTTTTCTGGAGCACTGATCCTTTGAGAGACAAATCCACTTTGGAGGATGGAGAGAAAAGGAAGCAGGCTGGCCTTAGCCACTGTCTCCAGGGCTTATCAAGCAACACATACACACTCACTTACTATAGGCATTTATCTTTTACTCTTCCAAATAAGCCATCATTGTCTGGTGCTAACTAAGCATTACTCTTAATTAAAACCATTGAAGGGTTCTGCTCTTGCCAAGCAGGGATGGCCCTTACTATGATTCCCAAGTACCATATGGAAAATGTAGCTCCAGAATGGACTGATGAGTCTAGATATCATAAATATGTATATTTATTATGCTTTGTATGTTTCAACATGATCAATTTGGGGTTTGTTGTTGTTGTTGTTGTCTGGATATCATCAATATGTATATCCATTATGATTTGTATGTTTCAACCTGACCAATTCCTTGTTTTCTCAGTACTGAGGCAGTGTGTAATTTTTACCTTGAGCTTTTGTTAGCTTTAACCAGAGGTCTTTGTTTTTAGAAATAAATAAGAAAGTTAACAGCTCATGATGTATTAATTTCAATTCAGTGTAAGTCTCTGGATAGCTGGGCCCTCATGTGCTTTCCGTATTTCTCCAAGCAGATAAAAGTTTTGTCCTTGGATAGACAGCAAAGCACAAGGGCAGCAACATCCATGACAGTGGCAGCGCTCATCTCCACCTTTCCTGATTGCTTTCATTTTCCAAGTGAGAGTGAGAGGGGATTGTATTAGAACAGTCTGGCCCTGGCTGTCCTGAGCGTGCCAGGGGGCCTGGTAAGGGGCTAGCCAACATCAGCTTTACAGAGGAAGCCAGATGAGTCCATTCCCCTCATTTGTCCTTTTGGATATTAGAGGACTCTGGGCTCTGAGGCTCAGGCTCATTTGGTAGCTGTTGGTTACTTGGACCCTCCTGGAGAGGCAGCAGTGAGCAGGGAGCTGCTGGTGCTTTCCAGTGTGTTCTAAGGAGGGTTTCTGAAGGGTGGGGGCAGGGTGCTTAGCTGTTGGTCCAGCACATCTCCCAGGTCTGTAAATATCTCTTCTCTGAGTTGCTGATGCATCCACGTGAGTTTCCTGAGTAGATAACACCCCACCCTATGGATGTGCTATAGTCCTTTTGCAGATGACACCTGAAGAGGCACAGGAGGTGTGGTAGTCTTGATGGCAGAGATGTTTTCTTCCATGTCTGAGTGGATTTGTCTGTTCTGCATCCAAGTTCATCTGAATGAGAAGGCATTGCTGTCCTCCAGCAACTGATGTGTTGCAGGAGGGGTGGAGGCAGAGGGTGTTACAGACTACAGGAGCATATGGCTCACAGGGCAAGCCAGTGTGTGGGCCTGGGATGGACCAGTGCAGAATAGACTAGCTGGACCAGATCTAAGACTGGCTCCCTGCAAGATAGTTATGATAGCTCCTTAGAAGAGAGGCACCAAGAGCTTCATGGGCTGTGACTGAGTAAGGAATGTGGCTCCATTTTAAAAGGGCTTTAAAGTACTCCCCCTTTTAGACTGTTCCTTCTTATTTCCTTAAAGCTTAAATCAGTCTCTCCTTTTAGTATTGAAAGCACCCTCACATCTGCAATGAATTTTATGTCAATCAAAATAAATTAACCACACAACTGAGCCAGTTCAATTGGATATCAATTCATACCACTTTTATAATGCTTTTTGATGAGTAGATGGGCTCAGATTTTAACATCTTCACAGAAATTTAACATGGCATAAATTGTTATGCACTAATACTAAAGTTTTTAATAGAGATTCATGTGCGTGTGCATGTGTGTGTGTGTAAAAGGGAGGGGAATCAGTAATCTATTTTCTTTGGGTTGCAATGAGGACCATGCAATAATATTTGGAAGCAATCAAAAGCATGCTGATTGTGCAATAACTAATAGTCACAGTTATTATTCTGAATTAGCAGCTTAAGTCATTACAATGTGACAGGAGATCTGGCTTTGAGTTTTCTTTTATCCTTTTTGATTTGATATTATCTGTTTTATATTATAGTAAAACTACCGTAATTTTAGGTTGTAGACTAAATGACCACTAATGCAATTCCTTAGCCTGTGTCACAGCATAGACTTCCGACATCATTATTCAATAGCTAAAAGCCAGTCACCAATGCCAGTTTCTCTAAGACTGGTAATGAAAAAGTCTCACCTGTTTTCCAAGGCTCAGTCAGAAGGCATTTGGTTCCTTTCCCTTCTGCTATGTATCCAAATACAACACTTGGGTAGAGGTTATGAACCATCTTTGCAGAAGGTTCAGTGGTAATGCACAGAATTAAAGTCATTGAAAACTAAGCCAGCACAGGGTCCCTGTGTTACAAAAGGAACAAACGATGAAGGAATGCTGCAGCTGAGATGGACAGGTTCCTATAGAGGGTGGATTTGGGTTGAACTTGAAGGAGGTGAGAGACAAATTCTATGTGTCTAGAAGAGTGGGGGACAGTACATTATTCAGGAGGAAGGTATGAGCAAAGTACAATGATATACTCATATGAGATGTCATAGTGCAACCCATTATGTTATATGTGAGCTAACATTAATTTGAAAATGTATTTATTATAGCCTCAATGGAAACACATCTGTTCTTAGACGGAACATAAATGCAGGACTGGGAATGGATCAGTACTTAGGAGAATTTCCTGCTCTTCCAGAAGACCTGAGATATGTTCCCAGCACCCACAATGGGCAGCTCACAGCCACCTCTATCTTCAGCTCCTGTGGGTAGACCCACACAGGCACACACTCTATATATAGATTTTAAAATTTATCTTTTAAAAATAGATATACTTATTTAGAATATGAGTGTAGTATAAAAATGATTTTTTAAAATTATTTACTAATTCATTTATGCAGTATACATGTTTTCTGTACATATGGAACCCACTGTTCCATTGTGTGCCTTGTCTTTAACAACAGTGAAACTGAGACCCTGAAAAATAGATACCTCTTTCACACTTATATATAATGTGGCAACTGTGGCTTGAAGCTCGGCTGTCCCATTATAGATGGAGCTTTATACATTAAAATTAATCTATAGACCTTACAGAAATGTAATAATTTTCTTCTCATCAAATCCTGTAATAGGCAGATCTCTGTAACTTTAATTATTAGGATATATTATATCCATGTGATCAGAAACCAGCATAATACCCATGAAAAGGTTTGCAGGAAAACTGTCTCCTATAGTAAATATGGAAAATCGTCTCCTATAGTAAATATGGTTTACAAGGCCAAAATTATTTCCTACAAAATAGGATGTTGGGAAATGTAGTGCTGAAATAAGCATTTATAAATCTTAGGGTCACCATTGATCATTTTGTAGAAATAATTCATCATATTCTTTAATACTATAGGAAAATATCTGTCTTATTTTAGTAAAGAGACTGAGAAACTCAGCTTTACTTTAACAAAATAGTGTTTATTTAATTAAAATATTGTGATAATTTTTATGCAAACGTTCTCTAATCTTGTGAATTCTTAACAAGTATATAGTTAATCTAAGCCTTTATTGTCCTAGAGTATTCAAATCAATAACATTTTACCATGTCATATCGGATTAACTTTACTTTATAGCGAATAGTTATAATTGATGATCTTCATACAAATACATCCATGTATAGACTTGATAATAGAACTGAACCCAAGACCTTGTTCATATAAATCAAGTACTCTACCAATAAGTGTATCTTCAGTCCCAGGTCAAATACAGTTTGGGTTAAGAAGAAAATGTGTTGGGGCCTTAAGTCTGTACGGCACAACAAACTATCATTATCCATTCATATATGTATTATATATAATTATAATATAATGTATCATCTATTCATTTACCTCAATTTGTTCATTACATCCTTTCTCTACATCTCCTTTTTCACCTCCTCTTCCAATTTCTTCCTTTCATCACTTTTACCTCCCTTCTCTCTCTCTTACCTCTTTTGAATTATCTATCCAGAGCCTCTTCTCATCTGTCTAGTTATTGGAGGAACAGTTATTCATCCTTCCAAACCCTTAAGAAAAATAACTTGAGAGCTTTTGCTCTCAAGGTATCAGTGAAGGATTACTTATCCTAATAGTAACTGGAGCTCTGTGTGGGTTTTTGCTTCATAAAAGTCATTGAGCATTTTGAATAAAGAAACAGAATTCTCATAATAAAATTTCCAAAGATAAGAACTGGTCTCAACATGGAGCTTTTTTTTTTTTTTTTTGAAAGGACAAGGAATTGCATGGTTTGGCAAACAGCAGAAGCCATGTGACTTGGAAAGAACTCTCTCTAATTCCTAACTGGCTTGTTTCTGAGACCTGCTGTGTCTTTAAATTGGTTGATGTGCTCTGAGTACAACCTTGGGAATCTTTCCAGAACAAAGATGATCAGATGCCAAGTCCTCCTCACAAGTCCTAGAGCAGCAGGAGTCACCCTAATTCCCCATCAGTTAACATCAACTGAAAAGGTATACACACTTTATTCTGAATTAGGCTATGAGATGTTGATGAATAGAATTAACTATTGATGATGATAGGAATATGTGAGTTACTACCTAAGATCTCTCCGTTCCAGTTCCTTAATATTTAAAAAACTACACATTGAGTTTGTTGGATGACTACATTAAGTAATGACTTTATGTGTCTCAATTAGTTGCCTGGTGCATGAGTAAATATTGATATTGATGACAATAATTATTATAATGATAAAACAAGAAAAGCAGCAGCTGCCAGCACAGAAAAGAAGCTAACACATTGACACATATAGGTCTCATTAGAAATGAAAGGGCTTCAGGGGCATTATTGGGACCTAGATCTGGAAAGGACTTTCACATATGTACACATGTGAAATATATATATTATATAATATAAATATATATTATATATTTATTTATATTTATATTATATTAAATTTTATATATATATATATATATATACATGCATACACATGTATATATATATATGAAAGAGAGAAGGGAAAGACCATGAGAGGGACTGTGAGTAAGGGGGCTGAAGGAACCTCATCAGTCAGTAACCTCCAGATAAATCTCCTCAGAAGTCTGAAGGGTCCCCAGATCAAATCTCACAAACAAAGCAGAAGTTTGACTTTTTATGACCTTTTAGGTGTGATGCAAAGTTTTATTTCATGATTTAGTTCAGCGTAGTGAACATGATAAAGAGTGTGAAGGACCCAAGTGTCAAACCAATGGCTGTCAAGTCACAGCACAGAAAACTTCTAAACTGCCTGTCTCAGAGAGAGCTGTAGGAACGTATGGCCTGATGCAGACTGTGTGGTTAAAGATGCAGGTCTGTGCTCCAACGATGATGATGATGATGATGATGATGATGATGATGATGATGATGAAGTCAGTATCAAAGATCAAATACGATTCCTTGCTCTTCATATAGCATTCATCTGTTGCTCTGGTTTCAGGTATCCAACTGCCTGGTTGTCTCCAATTGTATGGTCCATGAGAGCTGACTTTGGTCTACTCACTCACCATTTCCTCTTCCCAACTGCTCCCTAGACAGTGGCCTTATTTTTGTGCTTGGCTCTCTGAAAATATACTGCTTTCTCATCTCAGAAACATGCCTTCCTCAGTTTGCCCCTTGACTTCCTGTACCACTTCTTCACTCATATCAGTCAATCACTAAATTCCATCTAATTTATCTGCAGGTGAACACACTGACTTTTTTTTTTAGCTGTGTTCTCTCTTCTTTGCAGACACCGTGCTAATTATTTTAGGTCCGAATCTTATTATCAGTAGCTCTTTTATTTGCAGCTAGAGAAGTCATGGTCACAAAACCTTGAAGGTTGCCCTTTACAAGTACCTCTTGCTCTCCTTCTACTCTCATTTTCCTGGAGAGCATTAGCCCCCACCTTCATGTAGCTGTCTATATCAGTTTTCCTATAGGATCTCCTACTTATATATAGCCTGCCCTCCCACAATCCATATCCCAAAGTATTGTTAAGACAGCTGATATGACATGCACATAAGAAAGTCACTCTGCACTTCAGTGTCTTGTAGACTTCTTACGGTCACAGGATAAAACCTGAGATCCTCTGCAGGATGCACAAAGTACTTTATGATTTGGCTTCTTGCTGGTTGACTAACTCTATCCTTTTCTTTCTGCCCAGCAGCCCCTGTACAGCATATTCTCAGCAGTACTTCCTAATCAGTTGGGTCTTGCTGATTCAGAGTCCCATGTTTTCAGTTTTCCAGAGCTGTGATGGAACATCATGACCAAAAACAAATTGAGGAGGAAAGGATTCATTTGGCTTATACATCCACGTCACTGTCCATCGTTGGAGGAACTCAAATGGCAGGAAACTGGAGGCAGGAGCTGGTGGCCATGGACAAATGCTGCTTACTGGCTTGTTCAGACTGCTTTCTTATAAAACCCAGGAACTTCAGCGCAGGAATTGTCCCACTCATAATGGACTGTGCCCTTCCCCATCAATCTCTAATTAAGAAAATGCCCTACAGTCTGGCCTACAACCCTAATAACAGGTAAATGGCAATCACTAGCCCCATTACTTACCACTGGGAGAGGTCTCACTTGTGTGTTTCCAGAAAATGTACTATAGCCATCTAGATTCCCACCCAGCTTACCAGCCCCTGGACAGCTGGTAACAACAATGAAGTAGATGAAATTGAGCAGCCACAAGAAACAGAGGCATGCACCTATCCTGCTATGTGTTTATGTACTACACTGACTCCAAATAATGCCATATTAATATGTTGGGTGAACCTTTATTTAGTTCCATAGTCCCTCCTCTGTATCTATCAATTTGTTTTTAAGTTGTTTTGTGTGCTTTCTACACTACAGCTTGACCTTGGGCATTCAAAATGGGTGTGGCCATAAGGTAAGAATAAGTGTCTACTGTGACATGAACATATTTATGCTGACTGAATGAGGCAATGTTCATAACATCTATTTGCCGTAATGCCAGTGACATTAGCCCCCCAGAGACTAACCCCTGCCAACTGCAAAGGCCCTAAAGGGAGAAATGGGACACAACCTGTTTTGCTTGATGATGAGCTAAAAGCAGGGTAAAGGGCTCTTAAGAACCCTGCGGACTGATGAAAGTGATTGTGTATACCTATCATGTCCTATGAGAGGGAGGCCACTAGAGACGGTGATGCCCCATCAGCAAGAATATTTCCTTTATTTAGCATCCCTGGAAGAGAATCAGCTCTGATATGTAATCCAAAGATAGGTGTTGTTGCTGTTGTAATTCAGCTTGCAAAGCTAAAATATGGAAGTCACAGGAAGTCAAACTTTTTATGAATGCAGCAGGTAACCTAGGACTAAGCTGAGCACAGTAAACACTGTTTGTGTACAGGTTAATAGGTGAAGATTGTGTTTCATGGCTACAAGTACATTTTCTCCTCTAAATGCTGTGGGGAAGCTCTCCCCAGAGCAGCTTTCCAAATTTTAAACTCTTGTGTAGTGTTATTGAGTATTACATAAGCCATTCTTCTATGGGAATGACATCAGTGAATATTCATATCTACTCCACGTACAGGGTTTGAGCAGATAGGAGAAAAGCTCTTTACAGTGGTTTTTCCTAAAGCATGTGTGGGCTTCCATGGAGGATAATGATTATCTACTATTCCTGGAAAACCAAAAATATTATCTTGAAATAAAGAATGATTATTATAAAGCGGGTCAGTTATATGTTTATTGAAAGGTCAAATTATATTAGTTAAGTGAACTGCTCTGTGTCTCACCTCTCTTATCAAGGTACATAACACATCCAACTGTGTTGTAATTTTTGAAGGGAAATTTAAGGACAAATGGACCCATTTAATGGGGCAATTTGGGTTTTGAGACAGTAGTCTCGTGGGAATGGGATAAGTTTCTATGGAACAGGCAATCATCTCCTTAGTGGGGTCCCATCAGAATAGTTTTAGTGTATTTGGTGCTTCATTAATCTTGTTTGGGGACAACAGAGCTTTGTGATCTATGAATCTCACTGAGGAAAGGTCTGGGTCCCCATCAACTATCTGGAAGAGGGGACACAAATCACCAGTAGTGACCTGTAGAAATGGCCTGATCCAATTAATGTCTCCCAATAGCTTTTGAAGAGCACCTAGCATTATTTGATTAGGCATTTGAAATTGAGGAATGCTTAAGGATAATGTTCATAACTCCAAAAGAAATCCCAGAAAATAAAAAGGCAAGACTTTTTTCCAGACCTACATTGTTTAAACTGGTCAGAGCTAGTTGAAAAATTTCTCTAATTTGTTAGAATCATAATGATCAAGCAAAATATCATTCATATAATGAACAAAGTTCATAGAGGGGTCATTTAACAAAACCTGAAATACATAATACTGACACATAGTAGGACTATTTTTCATCCCTTGGGGCAGCATTTTTGGTAGCCTTCTTTGAGCAGGATTTGCATTGTTTGACACAGGTACAGAAAAAGCAAACCTTTCTTTATTCCCTTAATGTAGTAGGACAGAGTGAAAATAATCTTTCATATCCAAGACTATAATATATTTATTAACAGGGATGGCAATGCCTCAGGACAGACCAGGCTGTAAAGTTCCCATCATTTTCATCTGTAAATTAATAGCTCTTAAACCATGTAATAATCTCCATTTTTCCTTTAGTTTTTTTTTAATGACAAAGTTCTAGGGACTGAGACTTGGTTCAATATGTCCCGGGTATTTCTGTTCTATTAATCCTTGAGCATGTTACAGTTTCTCTTTACTTAAAGGCCATTGTTCCACCCATACAGGTTTGTCTGTTTTCCATTGATTTTTTATGGGCTCAGGAAGTGAAATAACCACCTCTAGTATTGAGGGTCATTGCAGTTCCTCTCTTATGAACTCTAGGCCATTATAAAAGGCTTTATCATCAGTGGTAACCATGTCTTCAGCCATTTCTAATACATCTCTTCCCCAGAGTTGATTAGGTAAGCCTTCAAGAATCAATGGCTTAGCTTTTCCATATGCCCAACAGGGGCCTTCCATGTAAGAAAGGTCAAGGGTATTTTAGAATATACAGGACCACCAACATCCTCTACAGTAGTTCCTACAGTTAGAACCCACTCAAGGGGAACCTCCTTCTGCCTTAATAGTGGAAACATTTACTCCTGTATCTATAATTTCCTTAAATCTTTTTCCTTCTCAATATATAGCCATGCAGGGGTGGGGAGGGGCTTACTGACTCAATGGGTAGAGTCCAGTAAACCCTAGGTTGTTGTGAAATATTAGTTGAAGACATGTTACATTCATTTATGCTGTGGAGCATTTGTTTAATGATACACAGGTGTGTTACATTCTTTTACGTTGCATTTGTTTAGCTGACTCTGTGAAGCTGTGTGATTTTGCCTGTTTAAAACACCTGATGGTCTAATAAAGCACTAAATGGCCAATAGCTAGGCAAGAGAGGGATAGGTGGGGCTGCCAGGCAGAGACACCAAATAGAAGAAAAAGAGAGATCAAGGGGCAAGGAAGAAGAAGGAGAGAGGACATCAGGGACCAGCCACCCAGCTACACAGCAAGCCCAGGAGTAAGAAGTAAAGAAGGGTATATAGAATAGAGAAAGGAAAAACCCAGAGGCAAAAGATAGACAGGATAATTTAAGAAAAACTGGTTAGAAACAAGCCAAGCTAAGGCCAGGCATTCATAAGAAAGAACAAGCCTCCATGAATTTATTTGGGAGCTGGGTGGCAGGGCCCCCAAAGAGTAAAGAGCCAAAGGAGCAAAGAGTTAAAAAAAAATCAATATTAGGTTGTGACCTATTCATATCCATCTGATTTGAGATGAATCTCTCGGGAAAAGACCTTCTTGGCAGTGTTTAAACTCCACAGGGAGTTTAAAGAAACCAGGGGCTAGCCATCTGCATCGTATTTAGATTACCCAACGCTTACCTTTGTGACATCTGGGACACTTAGTAGGTAGTTCTTTGGAAATACCTTCTTGTGGCATTGGTCAGTCTCTCTTAAAATGCCCAGTTTGTTGACATGACCAGGACCAACTGGGAGCATTAGACTTTAGGGCTGTTGTAAAAGCCTCTGCAAAAACACTGACAGTATATATCTTAGTCCCTATTTATTGACACGGCAGGATCAAGTCATCCAGAGGGGCATTCTTCATTGAACGCAGTATGTTTTGTGTCTGTGCTGTGGCCCCATTGTAAGCAAGTTGATACACAGTATGTCAGCTGCCAGAGCAAGCTCCACTTTCCATTCCATGGAAATTTCTACTCAAGCCAGAAATTTAATAAAAGGCTCAGGAGGGCTCTGTCTTAAATCTTTGAAGTTTGCTGTGTTCCCTGAATAGGGCACAGCCTTCCAAGCTCCTAGGCCACCCTGATTGAGAGGAGAAGTATCTAGGACCCCCAAGACCAAGTTCTCATCACAAAGGAGATATATTTACCACAGCGGGATAGAGGACAGGGAATATGAGACAAACACAGGAGACAGGGGATGAGGGGGCAGGGGAAGGGGACAAGGAAGGGGGCAGGGGAATTTGTCCTGTAGGGACAAAGGATTGCCTCTGGATAGAGACAGTTCTGACACATGGGAAAAAGGCAGTTTATAGAGGTCCAAGGGGAAACCCCGTGTTAAGATGAGGTGTTTAATTTTAATTGAGCATGTTAATTAGGTGAGCCAAAGGGGGCTTTAGCTTGTTAGATTTTAATTCTTTGATAGCTGGACCTTGGTAGTCAGTCTCAGGAGGAGAAAGTGGCCATATAAGGGGATAGACCTTGGTGGCTAGCTTTGGGAATGTAATCTTTTTTTTGGAAGGGAGAAGGAAAGAGGGAGAAGGGCAAGGCCTTCCAGAGACATGCTTGTCATGACTGAGCTGGCCAGAGTCCCTTCACTGATGAACTTGGTCAAAATACTGAGGAGGTCCAGGAGCCTGTTGAGCAGGTGACGAGAATGCTCCTTCCCCCCCAGGCCCTGTCACCTTCATGAGCAGTCAACAGCGGCTGGATGGTTTTAAGGTCGTGCAGACACCATGCTAAAGGTCTCTGCAGGATAGGATTTACATTCATTGGAAAAGCTGAGACTTTGGGTTGCTCTTCGGCTGGCAATCATTATGACTAGCACAAAGCCATGAACAAAGGATCTAATTGGGGTGGTGACTAAGATTCTTCACTGTCTAAGCTACAGTATTCAAGCAATGCCTTCAAGGAAGGATATAAAGTAGACAGCGAGAAGCCTTCACCTGGACCACCCTTCTGATGCCTCACCGTGACTTCCTCCTCTTTGCCCGAAATGTCCTCTTTTGTGACACAGCAAGAATTTCTATCAGTACCATCGTGATTTCCTCTCTGTTCTTCTTTTTCACTTTCATCCCTCTCTGCCACTAGAAAAACTTGCTGTGCTTCAACTATTTTCTACACACACCCCCCCATAGACACCCGATTATAGCCATAATAATAGGAAAGAAAGATTCTGACAAGGAACGTCCAGTCCTAACTTCCTCTCCCTTGGCATTTTTCAAAGCTTTCACCCACAGCTCTACATCAAAGAGGCCCTCTATAGGAGACCAAGGATTTATCTGTAGGAACTCAGACCGGAACTTTTCTAACTCAAGCATCTGAACTTCGATTCCTTCCTCTTTTATAAGGCACTTAGCCACCTGCGTTTGAGTCACTCTTTGACCCAGCAGCAATTACCCATTCTGTCCCCCACCCCCACTATTTCTTTTACCAGGGGGTTCCTTTACCCTATGGTACTCACATCCCCCCAGGTTTGGGTGCCAAATTGCCATGATTACCAGGGTGCCCCCAACAAGACTGCAGTGCCTGTGGGTAGGAAAAGGGCCCTGAGATGAATCATTCTGGAGACGGTTTCAGGGAACAGCATCTGCTTTATTGCATGTGAGCAACTACTTATATAGTAGAAGCCTATTGACTGTGATTGGTGAGCACATTACCTTGGATTGAATAGTGAGTGCTTATACCACCAGTGTCTCCATGTGGAAGAAGCACATTAAAAGTGACCTGGAGAGTGCAGACTTTATCCACAGGCCAGCTACCAGCTAGTCATGCTAGTTCAAAATTCAGTGTTCTGACTTCAATAGCATGCTCCTTATTTAGAAGTGCCGTGTGCCAATTAGGCTGACTGCATACACATATATATGCTCACACACATATAATAGCATACATGCACACATCCATGTAAAATAATTGGGCAGAGGATTTGGACAAATTTACCTTAAAGAAGACATATAGTTATGGTTAATAGGTACGTGAAAAGATGCTATGCATCACTAATGGAAGTGCAAGTAAAATTCACAATTCGATATTACATCCTAGGATGACCATTGAACCATCATTAGGATGATGCCAACCAGTGATAGGAAGGATATGGAGAAATTGAGTCCCTTCTCAACTTTTGGCAGCAATATAAAATGGAGCAGACAGCATAGAAAAGACTATGGAAATTCCTCAGAAATGAAAGGTAGAGCCACCATATGGCTAGGCAGTCAATCCCATGCTTGGCTGTTTACTCAAATCATTGAAATTAGAATCTGAAAGAGACATCTGCACATTCGTGTTCATTGCAGCTTTGCTTACAACAGGCTAGAAGTAGAAGGAACCTCAGTGACCTCCAGAGAATGCATAGCTGAGGAGACTGTGGTTCATACAGGGCCAACTACTCAGCATCCAAAAACAAGTCGTCTGCCTTCATGTGATAACACAAAAGGACCTGAAGGGCATATGCTGAAGAAACAAGCTACTCACTGAGGAAAACTACTGAGTAGTTCCAATTACATGAGAAATCCAAAGAGCCAAACTCATATGAACTGAGGATTAAATGATGGTTGCACATGGCCCAGGAAGGAAGAAATAGAGAGACTTGCTTGCTGTCCAGCAAGTATGAAATTTTGATCCTATAAGATAAAAAATTTCTGAAGATCTGTTATACAATAATATGCTTATAATTACCAACACTGTCCACTTAAAATTAAGAAGGTATGTATCCTCTTATATTTTTATTTTTTAACAAAAATAAAACAACTACTAGGCTTAATATTGAAGACATTGAAATGATGAACTCTACTGTTCAGTTTCTAAGTGAAAAACAAAGAAACAGAACTGCTCAACATTAACCATGTTGATTGCATCCCTCTCCTTGGGCCTTGTTGTTAAAATTTGCATCCTAATTCACTTGATGGATGGCACAGGAAGTAAGATGCCAATGCACATGTGAGTGTGTTCCTGTGTGTGTTCATGTGTGTGCATTTAATTTTGGAGAAACAAGTGCTCTCAGTGTAGATGTTTTTCCTTTGTCCACAGTTAGCAGTAATTCTGAGAAGAAATGTCCAATATCATCTTTAGTAGAAGCCTCTCATGTTTCAATATGCAGTATCTTAGCAATTAGAAGAAAGCATCAAACCTATTATTATGAAAAGTCCTACAATTATAAATAATAGTTCATCAATAATTATAGCTTGCAGAGAAACCATAGTGTGAAGCTTCTTTATAGACATGCCACGATGCTTGCAAATTAAGATATTTGAGAACAACTCAACACAAATGATGGCCTGACACTGAGCCTGGTTGCTTTAAAATGTGTATCACAATGAAGACACTCCTGGAGGGTTATCAATAATAGCAATGTTTGTCTCTATAATGTAGAAATGTGAGCAGAATGACAAGAATGAAAGCTAATTGACCCTTATAATTTGTATTGATTCCAGTTGTATTTTGTAGAATTTCTTCTAATTCATTCCTTTCACTTCATTTCACAATGTCATTTATTTCTGTACCCAAGTAAAAAAATAATATGCTCAAATATTCTCTAATATGCCTTTCTGAGCACAGGTAAAGATACTATATCTTGTTTTTACCTTATTTTCCTTAAGTTTTTCATTGTCTTGAGTTCTAAGGTCCTAAATGTTTGATCTCGTATAGGGGAAGTATTCAGAGTTCTAACTGGGACATCAGTATAAGGGCACCAATAGTACTGGTAGTAAGACACTAGGTGCTCTAGACTTTACAGGAATGTTCCTGGATGGGCAGCATACTGCTGTGTTCCCGTTTTTGAGGCCACATTTCTAACATGACTCCAGCCCTTTTCCTAGAGGAAGATGGAACTTCGCTCTCTTGATTCACCTCGCACATAGAACTCAGTTACTGTAGAATGTATTTCCTGACACTGGCCAGAGTGTAACCATGAGTATCCCTCAGCTCCTCTCAGGTTTGATGGCTTTTCCTTGCAATGTGGCCGCTAAAAAAAGAGTGAAGGATTTTAAGCTCTAGTTTAGTTGATAAAAGAGTTGTGGCTCAGGACCTAAATGAGCCTTAATTCTTCAGTGGAGTAATCTAATGTATTTTTTGAACTGAGTGATGCTAAGCTATGTAGAGGATGCTCCATGATAGTACAATTTTACCTTAATGGAGAATTTCTTTTTCTTCCTTCTAACTTTTACTGTCCATAGGACTTTATTACACATTCCTCCTGGTTCTTGCTACAGCTCGGTCCCTGTGTTGAACTAGATAGAAATAAATCCCAGTACTTTAGTTTCTATTCCCTTCTATTAAAACACACACACACACACACACACACACACACACACACACACACACACACACACACACCATGATTTTGACATTCTGGGAAGCTGATGTTTGCCTTACTATGTTCTTGGGTCACCATAGACTTTTGAGCCTAAATATTTTATAATTATGTCTTTTTTCTGTCTAATATCTTTTCCCAACAAAGACTCAACTGTCCAGCTTCCCTTACTAATACACTTTCTTCCTCCATTATGTCATGAGGGTTCTTGCTGAGCACTGCACTCTCACTCGTCCGTACTTGAGTGGACAACTTAGAAACTGAGTCTAGTTGGCTGAATGTGGGTGAGGGCAAGAAGATGCCTACTTGTTTGATAGACATTCTTACAAAGGAAAGGAGACAGCCTCATCAAACGCTTGGGCAAGGGTTTAGAGTCTTTGATGTCAAAGCTTCATCTCATAAGGCAATCTTGATAGCTCAAGGGTTCAAGTGATGAAGAAACACCGCTCCTACTGATTTTTTGGATGGAGGAAGCCTCAAAGACCTTTCCGAGTAGCTGACTATAAAATCCCACAGCAAAATGGATGAGCACTCTTAACATCTGATCAGCATCGATACTACATCTGGGGCTAGGTGTGACTGAAGAGAGCCTGGGTCACATCGCACTTGCACTGAGGAAGCAAAGAGCAAGTGGGGACTGGAAAGTTTCATAGCCTGTTCCCAGAGAGGCTCTCGCTCCTAGAAGTCCCATAATGTCCCAAATAGCATCACCAACTGGATCCCAAGGTTCATACATGTGAGCCTGGGGGGGGTGTCGGTATTTCACACTTAAATTACAGCAGTGACTCAGATTGCTTAAATCAAGACATTTTCCACGTACATACACTGTTACACTGGAGTATGAAAAATATCTTGTAATGATGAAAGAGTTGAGACACAGAATATAATTAATTATATCATTATATACACACTTATAATTCCTGAAGCTGAATTGCTCACCGGATAAATGCTAAAAGCTTATTTTTTTAAATTTAATTTATAAACTCCTTACATTTCTGAAGCAGAGAGTTTTATTTTTAACTTATTTCTCCAATTCAGTGTACACAGTGCTTACATTTTTGAAGTGTGTGGGAGGATAAATTTTACTGTTATTTTATCTCTAAAAATAACATAATAGAAATATTTAAAAATTAGATGCTCAAAGTCTTCAACTTTTCACTTGAAATATTGTTACATTTATACATATCATCTGCTTATGCACTACATTCACATATAACTGCTTGAAAAGTTACTCTTGGGCTGGCAAGATAGCTCAGCAGGTAAAAATACTCACCGTCAAACCTGATGACCTGAGTTTAATCCCAGGATTCACATGGTAAAAGGAGAAAACCATCTCCTGAACATCGTTCTCTGACATCCACGTGTGTAACTTGGCATGTGTACCCACATACACACACACACACACACACACACACACACACACACACACACACACACACGCACACACACACACACACACACTCATACACAAGTAAATACGTAAGTGAAGATGGTTATTATTTGGCCATAATGTTCATGGAATTTAATGTAACATTTAATGTAGTATTTTGTTTTATCCTTCATTTTTGTTCTGACTGGCTCTCTACTGTGAACTAAAAGAAACTTAATTTTTGTTAATACGATAACTTACATTCATGAAGTGACAAATATGAGGTACATTAGTCATTGTGTTTCCCAAGTGTATGACACCAGTGTAATCCTAACTTAAAGTACAGCAAATCACGAAGTTTCTCAAGTGTCCCTGCACCCTTTCAGGCAGCATTCTCTTGGGGAAATGAGCAGACTCTGAACTCTGATTTCTGTGCCTGAGGTTTAGACACACTCAGGACTAAACCAACCACCCTGTATACCCTTTTCTGTATGGCTTCCTTTACTCAACATCAGGTCTGTTAGATTCATTTAAACTGTTGTGAGATAAATGTTTTCCTTGTTGTTGGGCATTATTCTATTTTGTGAGTATACAGTACTGTCTTTCGTTTACAATAGGCGAGGGTACTCATCGGGACTCCCAGTAGGAACAGAACCAACTGAACGGATATGTACAAAAGAGATTTATTAGATTGACTTTCATGATAGAAGCTGATTAGTCCTTCAATGGCTGTGTACACTAGAGGGGATGGGAAACTAGTAACTGTTCAGTCCATGAGGCTGGGAGCCTCAGCACTCCCATTGTGAGCTGGGGCCTAGAGGATTCCTGGAGATCTCTGTTCTTCATTTCACATTAGAAGGCTGATGAGTCTGCACCTTGATGTGAGTGGATAGCAACAGCAGAACCAACATGGTAGCTTCCTCTCCAGAAGGGGCAAGGGCAGGCAGGCAAGCATCCTAGCTCTTCCCTTAGACCTCTATATCCGGGCTTCTGACAGGATGCTGCCTGCTCTACCCTCGGTTGATCCTTCTGGGAGTTAGCCTCACAGACCCACCCAGAGCCACATCCCTTAATTGATTACTGATCCAATCAACTTGACAGCCAAGATTAACCATCCTGATGTCTTTCCTATCGTAGGCAAAGTAACCACGAGTACTATTTTTCTGAGTGACTTTTAGTGAGGATGTTTACTTGCACCTGCTAGGAGCACATACAGCACAATAATGAAATCACAGGATGCATTTCTGCTTCGGTTTGCAGGATTGCCAAATGGAGTTTCAAAGGGATTTGTATGTCCCCTGGAGTGTATGAAAGTTTCATTTAATCCTTATCTTTTAGAAGTCCATGTACATTATTCTGGACAAAATGTGATGGCATTTTATTTCCTTCTTTGACTTAATATTTTACATTGTTTTTATAACTATTTAAGTTGCATTTGCATGCTATGCATTTAACTTATTGTCAGTCTTTTTAAATACATGCTTATACTATGCGTGTAGTTACACCTCACAGCGTTTTGATTTCTGTTCTCTTGTGATTGATTAATGGTGTTCAACTTATTTTCATGGGTTATTTAGGTAATATTTCTTCTTTAGAGAAATGTATATTTAAATATTTTGCTCATTTATTTTTCTTCTTATTGACTTATAAATGTCTGGTATTTTCTGGATCCAAGTCTACTATCAGAAAAGTGACTTTTAAATACATTCCGTAGCTCTGCAGCTTTTCTTTCCCTTCATGATGACTCTGAAGGACAGAGATTTTCTTTTTATTAAGTATTTATTTCATTTATAGTTATGTGTGTATGTGTCTGTTGGGGGAGGGGTATGCACATGAATGCAGGTGCAGCTGCAGGCCAGAAGGGGCCATCAGAGCTTCTGAAGATGGAGTCACAGGTGACTATGGTCTGCTTGAATGAGTGCTGGAAACTGAACTTTGTCATTTGCAAAAGTTTCTCTAAACTACCCTCTCCACCGAGTCATCTCTCCAGATACAGAGCAAGAACTTTTATTTTGATAAAAATAAAATTCATCTTTGCTTCTTTATAACTTTCTGTGTGAGAACTCACTGACTAACAAAGATCGTGAAGATTTTCATGTTTCAGTATCACGTTTTTTTTTTTTTTTAAAGATTTATTTATTTATTATATACACAGAAGAGGGCGCCAGATCAAGCCACCATGTGGGTGCTGGGAATTGAACTCAGGACCTCTGGAAGAGCAGTTGGTGCTCTTAACCTCTGAGCCATCTCTCCAGCCCCAGTATCACGTTTTTAACTCTTGCCTTTAGGACTATGATCCACTTCCAGTTCATTTTTATCTGTAGTATGTGGCAACATTTTGTTTCAGTTGCCTCTTGCTTCTTAAAATTAAGTCACGAACTTACTGATTTAAAATAGCAACCTTTAGACTATGGCGACAAATCTGTCAGGAAAGTACCTGCCGTGCAGGCATGAGGTCTGAGTTCAAACACCAGAGTCTTCGTGAATGAAGCAGGGTGTTACGGCAAATGCATGACACATCCCAGTGTCAGAAAGGCGGAAGGTGGCAGATGCCTGGGACTCACATGGCCGTGAGCTCCAAGCCATGAGAAAACCGATCTCAAAAATCAAGGTGGATGGCTCCTGAGGATTGCCTACTGGAGTTGATTTGTGACCTCCAAGCACACACATGCATACTCACCAGCACATAGATGAGTAACACACACACACACACACACACACACACACACACACACACAAATAAATAAAAAATAAAAATAAATCTTTAAAGAATAATTTCAAAAGTGTTGTTTGTTTTTTACTTTTTGGGGGCGGGCCCGCCACCCAGCTACCGAATAAATATACAGAGGTTTTTTTCTTATTTATGAATGCCTGGCCTTAGCTTGGCTTAGTTTCTAGCCAGATTTTCTTAGCTTAACTTATTCCATCTACCTTTTGCCTCTGGGCTTTTTCCTTTTCTATAACTTCTGTAAATCTTACCCTTACCCCATGGCTTGCTGTGTAGCTGGGTGGCTGGCTCCTGGAGTCCTCCTCCTTTTCTGGCTCCTAGATCTCTCTCCTCTATATATTCTCTCTGCCTGCTAGCCCCGCCCATACTTTCTCCTGCCTTACTATGGGCCAGTTCTTTATTAGACCATCAGGTTTTTTAGACAGGCACAGTAACACTGCTTCACAGAGTTAAACAAATGCAACATAAGTAAAAGTAACACACCTTAAAATAATATTCTACACAAAAGCCTTGGTCATAAAAATAAATGCAACCTTAATTGTTCCACAGGATAATAAAGATGAAATAGTGTAAACTAATATTTTAATAATTGACAATGGTAACTACAATAATGACAATCTAACTGATATGTTTGAATACTTGCCATCTGCTATTCCCTGTGTAAGTATCTCTAACTATAGAACATTATTCCACAGACTATGGAAACATTAAGCATTCATTGCACCAGTTTCTAGAGGTCAGAATCTGTGCACAGCTTAGCTGGAGTTTTGCTTCAGGGTTTCTGCAAGCTTTGGCTATGGTGGTAAGCAGACTTATAGCATCATCTGAGTATCGGCTGGGGAAGATCTGCTTCCAAGCTTCCAGAAGTGTTGACATCACTGTGTTCCCTCTGCACCACACTGGAGGCTTCAGTTTTCTGCTTGCTCTTTGTTTCCTTGAATTTCTTGACTTAGAGGTCTTCCCAACATAGCAGCTTACAACACTGAGCTGATGAGAAGAGGGTGTGTGTTTCTCTCTTGGCGACACTAGGCACCACCACCACATACATCCGTGTGTAGTGCATTCATACGTGACTGCATACATCTCCCACTTTTGCTGTGTTCCGCTGGTCACAAAGCCATAAGGCACAAGTACCTTTGGAATTCGGAGAGATGCCTCTAGTTTGTCCTTCATACCACCAGCACATATTTCATAAAGAAACTGTGTGCATGAAGATTAAACAGCTTGGCATTCTACACATGCTTGTAGTGTAGTGTAGAGAGGCTTAATAAATGTGCCTTGATTCTAAATGGTGCAACTAGAAATCCAGATTTTTGCTTTTATTGCACTAATATACACTATTTACCAATACTTAAGCTTCATAATAGGTTTCAAAAAAAGGGGAAATCAGTCTGGAGAGATGGCTCAACACTTAAGAACACTTGTTGCCATTGTGCAGGGTGGGTTGGGTTCCTAGTTCCCATATCTGGCACCTCCCAACTGTTTGTGATTTCCACTTCAGTGGATTCAACACACTCTTCTGGCCTCCCTGGGCACCAAGCATGTACACAGTGCACATATATACCTGCAGGTATTCACACATATGCATTTAAAATAATTAAAAAATAAGTCATTATATATATATATATACACACACAGTATTTTTAAAGGGGTAATCTTTTTAGGTATGATAGAAATAATGTCTTAGCAGACTATTAATATGCTTATTCCCTATTCTTCGTATCTATTTCAACAAGCAGTAAATGCCCTCTCAGTTATTTAAAAATAATTACTCCTAACCTTGTTTTTCATCAGACTATGTTGGTGGCAACCACATGCTTCTTGTGTCCGCTCATCACCACTGATTACAAGATTGAATTCTTCAGTGACACGCTTCCATGTCTGAAAGATGAATCTAAGGCAGAGGTTGGGCTTAATTAAGTTTTCCATGCATCTCTTTCAGCACATGATTTTGAATTATTTTAAAAATCACATTTCTAAGAAGAAAGGGAGATGAGGAGTGAGCCTTTGTGATCTAAGTAATTAGCAGGTCAGCTGACCATCAGCGCTTGGCAGTAAGGGCTTCAGCCCTTGCAGTAACGAAGAATGAATTCTCATCACATTCAACAGAGGAAAGAATAAATGTGATGAAACCAGAGCTGCAGACAGGCTGCCCCTGCCTCTTTGAAAGCAGCATGGTGCTTGGATCTGTCTAGAAGTGGAGTGTTCTCTACTGTACAAATCAACCATGAGCACAGGTGTTTTCAGGCATTTACCAAGCCACTCTTTATAGAAGAAAGCTTTCACTGAATTTTAATAGTTCTATGAAATAAAAGGTACTATGGTCAACTATGCTTGGGAAATGTAAGTCTAGATATAATGTGTAATGTCTGAACGTGTTTCTCTAGGATTTGTGCATGGCCTATTGTAGTAACAGGCATATAGTGTGAAAAACTCAACTGGTTTCTCAGACAGTGTGGCCAAAGTATTTCTCAGAACACAGTTGTGGGGACTGCTTTTGGGATTACAACTAACTATTTTCTGGTATTCATTTGATCTTCTTCTGTTCATGCATCTAGAGGGAATGAGGTAGACAGGCACAGAAACAGCTGAGCAACCTGGAGTTCTACGGTTTTGGTTATGCACGCTCCTCTGTAATAATCCACTTGACAGCCTCATTCCTTCACCTGAGTGAGATGTGCGCACATACCCCCTTCTCCAATCAGCCTATCTAGCAACCTCAAGAACATCTCAGACCACCATCTGAATCAGGCTGCAGGTACCGCCCCAGGCTTCTACACCCCTCACAAGAATCAGTTAGATAGTTTCTGTTCAAGTATATTCCTATCCAGTGTATCCAGGTATGAAGAATAGAAAGGCTGATCCAGCATGACCTGGTTTTAGGTACATGTGCAGTAAGGCAAAACTGCTTATGGTAACTGGGTCCTAATATAATTAAAACCAGATGCATTATGGGAGAGGACATGCACAGAAGAAAAATAATTAATTACATGGTCTAATCTATTAACCACGACAGAGAACTACCTTCTGTGTGTCCCTAAATAACCAAACTTTTCAACCTCTTGAACCCCATAAAAGGAAGTCCCACACAGTAACTGATCTTTGAGGACTCTCATTCATGTGGCCCAAGGTCAATCTGGTCAGTGTGTCCTTTTCTGAACCGTACTCTTGATTCACCCTAAATAAAGTCATGGCACCATGTTTACAAATCCATAGGAACCTGTATTATCAATCTTTGCACAAGTGGCCAAGATCCTAAGACACTGGACCTGGGCCCTGACCACCAGACAGAAATCTCAGCAAGGTGCAATGTTAACGTAGCACTGACTGTTAACTGCACTAGGGGAGTGGCGAAGCCAGTCACAGTAACACAAGAGCAAATCATTATAGACAGACCTTGTTCACTTATTATGGAAGGTGCCTAACAGAGTTATGTAGGTTAGCTCATGCGACCATTGTTCTACCGGTTAATGTCATCTAATGAGGATAGAGCACACCCACTATTCTCATCCACATTGCTCACCTATAAGCCTAGCAACTACACATTGTGAAATGCCACTGGCACCAGGGAAATGTGCTGCAGAACATCTTCCTACAATGAGACCTGCTGTGAGATCTGGACAATCTGATGTAGAAAAAAATGGAATTTCAATTGTCATTGATAAGTGTATATTGATTGAAAGGTTTTGAAGCATTTTTAGTACAGTGAATGGCATTGTTATCCATTGTGAGTTTTATGAAATACAGAATGGGGCCTCAGTGACACAGATCATATCTGTTGCTAAACACTCGATGTACCCAAACAGCATTCACTGTGCCTGAATAGCTGACAACAGCAGAGAGGAAAGTATCTTAATGCTAGCTCCCAGCCACTGAGCATGCCCAGTGGTGCTCAGAGAAGAAGGAATGTACACAGTGACAAGGAACACTGAAAGACTATCTACTCAAACAGGTTTTCTGAAAATTATTCATAAGTAAACAGCATTACAAAACATTGACTTAGTGTCAGTCAGTGTTTAATGAATTATGTACCATACAAACTAAATATTGGCTTAAGAGACATGATAGAGTGTGCTGCATAGCATGAGAAAAAAAGCCAGTGATAGAAATGCAGGCAGTTGGACCTGTATGCCCATCTTGTGCTACTCAGCCCTAGAATGAATTAGAGTAACCTGGGGCGTTCAGAAAAGATATAAATATTTTGGCCACATATGAGACTAATGGAATGGCAGTCTCAGGAGCTAGACCTCGGGTTTTGTATATTTTACACCCTCTAGAGGATTCACAGGTCCAGCGGGTTGATAATGGCCCAAATATTACACAGGAAAACAAAACGTTATTTGGTGACCGTATTTTTCAGATTAAGCCACAGACACAAGTCTCAAGGAAACCTATCAAAAATAAATAGGTAGCCGAATGCACTTTGATTTCTTTTCATATGTATCAGTTCAGCTTGGATTAATAGTTTTTCTCCTTTGTGTTACTTTAAGGAAACATTTTCTTTCTCTTGGAATTTGAGGCCATGACAGCAAATGTGAACATTTTTCTAACATTATGTACTTTAATAACCGCTTCAACAAACAGGCATTTAAACTGTGTGCCTCATTTTGTCACTCGGTCCACGTTAATTATTTCACTGAATGTCAGCACACGCTGTAATCTTTCGATGTCTCACTTCTCCTATTTCTGAGCATAAGATCATGGGGTTTTTCTGGCCTTTTGATATGAGTTCCAAAGTGATCCCAACAAAGACAGTTTTAGAATCACAACACAGCAACAGTGGAAAACACTACTAACCAAGTTTATCTTAACCGGCACTAGATACAAATTAACTATAACATATGTCCTAGACACTAGGATAGGTCATTTACATCCACCTGTCACAGTCATTCTCCAAATATAGTTATTTCCATTTAATAAGTGGGAAAATAAATTTCCCTCAGCACGTGAAAAATGAAAGTCATACTTATGAATTGTGAAATTTGAAATATTACAGATTGCACTTAAATGTTTTACATTCATTGTACATGTGAACATCGAGGACAACTTGCAGGAATTTCTTCCCTTTGTTCATAATGTGGGTTCCGGGAATGGAACTCAGGTTGTCAGGTTTGGTAACAAGTTCTTTTTTCCATGGAGCATTGTGCATGGTTAGGTTTTGTCAACTTGAAACAAGGTAGAGTCATTTTGGAAGAGGGAATTGCAGTTGAGAAAAGGCCCACACCACATTTTTCTGTGGTCTTGATTAATGATAGGTGAGGGAGGGTCCATCCCGTTGTGGGCATTGCCACCTGTTGGCAGGTAGTCTTGGACGCTATAATAAAGTAGGCTAAGCAAGCCACGGAAAATATGCCAGTAAGCCGTGTTCCTCTGCTTCAGTTCCTGCTGCTAAGTTCCTGCTAACTTCATCAGTGATGGAGAGTAAACTTAAGAGTTGTAGACAGACATAAACCCTCTCCTTCCCATGTTGAGTTTGGTCACAGTGTTTTATTGCAGCAGTTGAAACACTAACTAAGGCGGCCATCTTGCTGACCCCTAGACTACATTTTGAAAATACCTATTTCAAGTTTGAGAAGTAAGCATTGATTTCATTAACACATTTACTGATTGGGTTGTTTGATTTCTTGTTATTTAGCTTCTGTACATCTCAGGCATTTAGTTCATCATTTCATTTTTCACATTGCTAAGTTACTGAACCAGCGTAGGTGTCCAACATCGTAGGACCGAATCTAGAACAAGAAGTGTCTCACACACACACACACACACACACACACACACACACACAGAGAGAGAGAGAGAGAGAGAGAGAGAGAGAGAGAGAGAGAGAGAGAGAGAGAGAGAGAGAGAGAGAGAGAGAGAGTCACTGGAACTATTTTAGCCATAAAGAAAAATTAAATTACAATGTTTTCAGGAACATAGATGCAACTATATTTAATATCAATTCAGTCAAATATTATGGTTTCTCATCTATGTTTCCTAGATTTTATACTGATATGTAAAATAATGTATTATATATGGTATAAAAGTAGAAATAAAACAGTACAGTGGAAAAAGTGAGACTGACATGGGAGGGGAGGGCTGAGAACCGGGAAGGTAGGATGGTATCGGGTGGGTGTGCTTAAATTCCCCTTCAAGCAACAGGACCCGCCTAACTCATGTTTGTTTGAAAATGTCCTCATGTGTTGCTAGAGTTTTCCTGCCTGGCCCACAGTCAGGACAAATCTCTCTCACCCGCCAGTCCCAAGCCGCTCAAACCCGATCAAGTAAACACAGACACTTATATTGGTTTCAAACTGTATGGCTGTGGCAGGCTTCTTGTTAACTGTTCTTACAGCTTAAATTAATCCATTTCTATTAATCTATACCTTGCCACGTGGCTTGTGGCTTACCGGTACTTTACATCTTCCTTATCCTGATGGCGGCTGGCAGTGTCTCTCTCTCAGCCTTCCACTTCCCAGCTCTCTTCTCCTCCTTGTCCCGCCTATACTTCCTGCCTGGCCACGGGCCAATCAGTGATTTATTTATTGACCAATCAGCAACACATTTGACATACAGACCATCCCACAGCACCTCCCCTTTTCTTTTCTTAAAAAGGAAGGTTTTAACCTTTACACATCTCCAAAGTTAGCTTGGTATATTTGGGAATTTGGGCGTAGCTTCTCTTACTACTTCCTGCTGGAGGGGGGCGCTGTATCTCCTGGGGAAACAAAGAAAATTTTAGGATCATGGAGTAGTCCGTGAGGCTGTATCATCTGAGCCAGTTGCCTTGAAACGGTTCTGGATGTTGGATCATCTGGGCCATGGTGTCATCGGAGACCTTTCAGGTGGTCTTGGCTGGTCAAACCTGATGTGTCTTAATCTGGAACAAATCCATAGCCTCTGGCTTTCTGTGGGAACAAAAGCAGAATCTCCTTTCCAAAGCAACATATCCTTATATCCAAATTTTGAAGTCAAGGTACCTTTAAAATATACATTTTGGCATAACTCAACAGCTTTTGTAATCAAATGTTTTTCTTTAGTTACGAATATCAAAGAGAACATAATCCAGATTCTTTGTGTGGTAGCCATCTTTACGTGGCTTATTTTTTTATATTAGCTTGAGCCTATTGCTTTAAACTGCAGCCTTCTAAGCCTGAAACGGCGCTGGTGCTGTGGCTGCTGGCTCCGCCCACCTCAGCTTCCAAACATGGCGTGGTACTTTACCGCCAGCTCTGGGAGCCATCGTGGGTCTGTGCTTTTATCCAAGCAGCGTGTAGCCCAGAAACCTCTTTTTTTGTTTTGTACTAGCGAAGGCTAAATCCACAATGTAACTTGATGTGCCACTTGCAGAGGCCTCATTCCCGCCATATGGCGGCAGGTCGAGCGCGCACGCCAGCAACCCGCCAGTAGCTCAAACCGGCAGCTGCCGCTCATTTGAGAGAGACAATTAGGAAGCTGTTTTTAGCTCCGTTTTAGAATCTTTTTTCTCAGTTTTTAGGTGGAAACTCTTGCCCCACGTTGGGCGCCATTTGTTGCTAGAGTTTTCCTGCCTGGCCCACAGTCAGGACAAATCTCTCTCACCCGCCAGTCCCAAGCCGCTCAAACCCGATCAAGTAAACACAGACACTTATATTGGTTTCAAACTGTATGGCTGTGGCAGGCTTCTTGTTAACTGTTCTTACAGCTTAAATTAATCCATTTCTATTAATCTATACCTTGCCACGTGGCTTGTGGCTTACCGGTACTTTACATCTTCCTTATCCTGATGGCGGCTGGCAGTGTCTCTCTCTCAGCCTTCCACTTCCCAGCTCTCTTCTCCTCCTTGTCCCGCCTATACTTCCTGCCTGGTCACGGGCCAATCAGTGATTTATTTATTGACCAATCAGCAACACATTTGACATACAGACCATCCCACAGCACTCATGTAACCCATGTACAAAGACAGTACATCACTGGGAAAATAAGTATGCATTCATACCTCTGCTTTTAAACACGTCTTAGTCCTTAGGTTAAAGTATACTGCATTAAGTATAGTTTAAGGAGAGTGGTTTTAACATAAAAAGCACACAAGAAAATTGTTGAAAATATGTTTGGGGCACTGAAGCCATATTAACCTGTTCTTCCCTTAACAGACATCTTCCTGCATTGTGATGTGCCTGGACCATGGCCAAGATGGAGACGGGGTTTGAGAGCAAGTGCGGGCGGTCTGAAAGAGTCTGTCTGGAGAAGTACAATCTGTAAAGTTCAAGAGAAATAAGGATATGAATATGAACTTTCTGATATTCAGGCATTGTGATAATTCAAATAATTGCTTATGATGAGATCAGAATTATTCCACAATACTGAACTTGGATGTGACTGATTTTATTCACAATGACTATTTTATTACAAGGATATGAAATTGCACATAATAAAATGGAATTATTCTGAATCTGTTCTCTAATAGAAAAATGTTCAAATCTTTAAAAATGGGTTTGGATCTTAATCTTCCACATGAAAAGGAAAAGATAATTCCTTTTTAAAGCTTTGGGACCTGTCTTGCTCATCCATCATCATTTTCCATAGTTAACTTGAGAGCATCTTGCACAGAATATGTCTAAAATGTGAAAGCAGCAATTTTAGGGTATCATTAAAGCAAATTTGGTCGACCAAGTGCGATTTTCAGAAAAACAAAGTTTTACTTTGTATGATCCCAAGGTGTTTTAAGGAAGAAAATGGTAAGACATGAAATTTGATACAACCTGTGTGAATATTTATTAATATAATAAGGGTAGATATAATAGGTAAAATGGGTATTAACACTATAGAGGGCAGGTACAATAAGCAAAAACTTCACGTATTTAATGCTTTTAAAATTGGAAGGGAAAATAATAGTGGCATATGTGAACACCAAAGGAAAAAGGGCTTTTTCTGAGCTAGCTGTATTAAAATCATATTCACTTCAGCTGTCCACTCATGTCTATGAACTATGAATATTCACTTGGAACACATTTTTTTCAGTGAAATGTATAGATTATACAGATTATAGAGTAGCATGTGATATTTACATGCAAGTATATATGTCAGGTTCACACTGCAACATGTAATACGTGGTAGAATCCTGCTCAGCCCCAAAAGGGATGAAAGTCTGCCATCTGTAACAACAGTGTGAGAGCTAGAGGTGTCATTCTGTTAAGCGAAACAAGCTAGACACAGGAAGACAAGCACCCCATGGTGTCCCTTGGATGCAGAATTGAAACCAGTTGATTTCACGGAATTAGGAAGAGTGGTTATTAGGAACACTCCAGTCCTGTCACCTGGTTTTCAGTCTCACTTTTCTCAGAATTACTAAAACAGAAAATATCATCTTGTGTCCTATGTAACTGGTGTACCCTAATGATAATAAAGATGCTCGATTGTGACATCTATATTACAATGATTTGTGAGTTTTATGCTGTTTCGGTTAAAAGCATGTTTCTCAAGCACATGAACATGACAAGATATTAAGCTGCTAGTTGCTCTCAGGTAGCAAGTCTGAGAAAGGATGTCTGTTTGCTTTCTGTTTGTGCCAAATGACATCCATTCTAACTGAACCAGCTTAAATAAGAAGAGGGTACGTTTTATAGGGGTGGAACAAGCTAGTAAGTCACACAGGCAAATTGCAGCGAGTGATACCATCAGAGCCTGTCTCTCTTCCTCCACCACTTAGCCTCGCTGTTACCTGCACTGACTTCACTCTCAGAGTGGAAGTGAAAACAGTGCTGTCAGTAATCTGTAAGATAATTCTGTATCTTTCCTCGCCTTGATGCAACAGCACCATTCAGCAAAACCGACGAAACTATTTTATTTGGATTTTGTTTTTCTCACAAATGCACTTCTTCAACAGCTGGCAAGGCGAAGTTTTGAACAAACACTTTAGTCAGAGTGTTTCATATAAATTTGTGATTCTATTATTTTGTGAGAAGCAAAAGGGAAAAACCCATCTGAGTAGATTTTTTTTTCAACTACGCAAGAAGACTGAAGATTTCTAAGTTTTTCTTTAACAACTTTATTGTGTAGGTTTGATTTTTCATGAGCCTATTTTCTTTGAAAAAAGTCTTGTTTCATATTTCTACAGTTTCTATATTAAAATAGATTTGCTGCTAGCTGTCCATTTGTATGCAAAACTACAAAACCCAATTACCATCATTCATCTGATTACTGATACTTTTTTATTAACATTTAACCTTTAAAATATGTTCACGAAGCTATTGGCACATTTGTGTAGTCCCAGCCTCAGAGGAAGCTGAGAAAAGGAGAACTTGAACCTGTAGGTTTGAATCAGCTTGGGCAGCATAGTGAGAACTTACTTATTTTAATGTTTCAAGGGTTTAGCATGTGTGATAGACAATACACAGATACATGTAGATAGACAGACAGATAGACAGATAGACAGACAGATAGATAGACAGACAGACAGACAGATAGATAGACTCTTCGTTATAGTAATACTTTTATATCTGAGGCTATGAAATTAAGTTTTAATGGTTATCCAAATAAAATAAACAATCAAATAACCAGTGATGAATTTCCTCAAAATGATGATGAACTCATTGTAAAGTTAAGGATGTAAACAGATGGCAGTGCCCTCTAAATGAATAAATCTTCCATCTCTAGAAAAGTCACAATATTTTAAAAGTGGACAGAAATACAAATTTTACATTACATTAAGGTAGTTGCCAGGCTCAATAACACAGTAATTGTAGGCAACCAAAAAAAAAAAACAGTTAGCAATGGGGCTTTAAAAAGTTACATAAGCCGGGCGGTGGTGGCGCACGCCTTTAATCCCAGCACTCGGGAGGCAGAGCCAGGCGGATCTCTGTGAGTTCGAGGCCAGCCTGGTCTCCAAAGCGAGTTCCAGGAAAGGCGCAAAGCTACACAGAGAAACCCTGTCTCGAAAAACCAAAAAAAAAAAAAAAAAAAAAAAGTTACATAGTCCCTGGATAGCTTCTGGTGCTGAGGATTTGTCCCAAGAGCTCATGAGATACAGGATATTTCCACCCCACTAAAAGGCAGTAGAGTCCTTCATTCTACCCATCCAAAAAGAACCCTCATACATTTCTAAGTTGTATTCATTAGGTGATTATCTCTAGCAGCATGAAATATCATTCCAAGAAACAGGAAGCAATTGATGTTGATATTCCTTAGAATAGGACAATAGAGCACACAACTGCTGAAGAAATGCAAAGAATAGCTCCCTTGCTATGGCCTGAATATTTATTTTCCCATCATACACACATGTTTAAATCCACAAGGTGGTGGCATTATGAAATGGTGCCTTTGAAGGTGATTAGCAGAGCTTGGTGAGAGGTACTGGTGCTCTTAGCTGTAAAACAAGGAACCCAGAGAGCTTATTGGCTCCTTCTCCCAGGCAGGGCACACAACTTGAAGACATCATTTATTAGCCAGGAAATGGCCCTCATCAAATGCAAATTCTGCCAGCCACTTAACCTTAGATTTCTCAGCTTCCAGAGATGTCAGCAATTATTATCTTGGTTGTTTGAGGTCTACTCACCCTCTGGTGTTTTCTTACAGCAGCCTTTGCTGCCCGATACACTTCTCCACAAGACAATGATTAGTGTACCAGTGTGAACAGCACAAGTATCTTTGAAAAACAAAGTGGAGCTATCATTACAGAACAGGATCCTTGACATGGCTCCTGGGTTTTATTGGTGAAGGTGTTGATTCCCAATGGAAGTAGAAGGGACTAAAAAAAAAAAAAAAAAGAAAAAAAAGTAGACTTGATTGTCAGAGACAAGGCGGTTGTGGCTTCTATAATAAATGGTACAACTAGAGGTAGAAGATTTGTTCCACAGAGATAACAGTGGATATAAAGTTACTAATGGGAAAAGACTTATCCTTGCAAGCTATCACCCAAAACAAGTGGTAACTCTGATTTTCTCCATCACAGCTCTCCACCACATCCCTCTCACCTCCTAAAACACAAAGAAAGACAAAGAACATTGATGTGATTGACTCTGTGTTTCTGGAACCCAGTGCTCTCAGTTGAGTAGAAATAAACTTTTTAGAATATAAAATAAATTGCATCAAATGGTATACATCAACCATTTGGTGGATGTTCTAGGATTTTAGAGGCAACAAAAATCCTATTGTTTGGTCATATTTCCACAAACCAATTTATTGGTAATCCAGAAACTGTTTAATTTGAATGGAGACTAAAAGATTTTTCTTTTTAAAAAACATAGTGGATTTTAGAGTTTAAGCAGGTGTCCTTAGGTTCTTTTGATACAATCAATAAGATGTTTCATATGTCTCTCATGCGCCATACCTCTCCCAGATCATGACAAATGATCACAAAGAAGGTCCTTTGGGTTAGATCTCTTTGTTAACATACATAATTCTTGGTTTTCAGTAGGAACTTGGATGAGAGTGGTGATCTGATAATGAGATGCCAGGAGAAGGTGCAGCATAAGCTTTCCATCATACACTATTCAATTTTTACTATCCCATTATGCCATAAACTCTAGTATTGTCAAACAAATGTGTTAAAATAATTCTATGGCCTCAGAAAGTAACCAACATACAAGTTGCATGAAGTACTGGTTCACACCCTCTATGTGTTACACCTGCTTGCTAAACTGATGCGTGTCTTTTGGCACACATTTATGGCCTTGTGAGAGATTTCTCTTTGAGTACATGACTGATGCAGAAAAATATGAGTTTTATTTCCATGTCATTCTGAATAATAAGCTAGCTTCATCCAGAAGTGAAATGATGTAGCTGTCATTAGTTTAGGCAAGGCTTTGAGATAGAGCCTAGATGAAGTACTCCAAGGTTGGCAGAACTGCAAATGGAACATTTGGCTTTCACTGGTGTTTTGGAAGCAGAGATGGCCAAAGACATGGATCTACACACACTTACGTGTAACTTTTAATGGCTTTGTCAAGGGGCTTACAGGAATGAGGCTGGCATAGGCAGGGGACAACAGCTGTCTCGGAGAAGGGTGGGGGCACGAGGAAATTCATGAGCCATAGAATGCTTGCTCCAAGGTAGAAAGCATTCATTTTTCAGGGGGACAAAAGAACATGAATTGGAAAAACACAGGTTTACTGGGCCCATGGACTATAGGTCACTAGCGAGAAGTATTGTATACAGCTTCAGAAACCTATAAAACACTGTGCAACAAACAGCACCCCATTTCCAATAGAGAGGATATTCCGTGTTTCTCAACAGATGACAGAAACTGCAGGTAGCATCGAAGCCCAAGTACAAGCACTGATGCCACAGCAGTCAGTCTGGTAATGAAGATGGTCACTAAGAGATTGACAGGCCAGCAGCTGATAACAGCCTGTGAATAGTCCAGACCAAAGGGTGATGTGTGCCTTGGTCTGGGCAGAGAGGGCAGGTATAAGACTAAATCATGCTGCTCAGAATGGTGTGCAATTCCAAACGCGTTCATTGTTCATTTTAGGAATTTTCCATCTTTGAACTGTCACTAACACAGGCCACTGAAAATGCAGCAAGCCCTTCAATGCCCTTAGCCAATCTTCACCCCACATTATAGAAAACATCAAAGCCCCTAAGCTGGGCATTGTGGCTTACCCCAAATAATCCGAGTATTTGGGAAGCTGAGTCAGGAGGAATACTGTGAGTATCACAAAAACAAAACCAAGAATTGTTTTACAAAGAAAAGAAATAAAAGCCCCTGAGCAAAGCCTAAAACTATGCTCAAAAAAAAAAAAAAGAAAGAAAGAAAAGAAAAGAAATCAAAGAGCCATCTACCATTCAGTAAAAACAAATTCTTAAGCTAGACCCTTTGTTAACTACATCCTCTGTGGTGGATTGAATGAAATGGCCCTCATAGGCTCATAGGGAGTGGCACTATTAGGAGGTGTGGTCTTGTTGGAGGTGTGGCCTTGTTGGAGGAAGTGTATCTCTGGAGGGTAGGCTTTGAGGTTGGTTTAGAAGCTCAAGCCAGGCCTAGGGACTCACTTTCTCTTCCTGTAGCCTGCAGATTCAGATGTAGAACTTTCAGCTCCTTCTCCAGCACCATGTCTGCCTGAGTGCCACTGTGCTTCCCACCATGATGATAATGGACTAAACCTCTGAACCTTTAGCCAGTCCCAATTAAATGTTTTCCTTTATAGTAGCTGCCATGGTCATGGTGTCTGTTCACAGCAATAAAACCCTAACTAAGACATCCTCTTTCCTACATTGAACTATGTCTGTATCAGCCTCCTTCCTCCCATGCTTCCTGTAGACTCAGGACGGGAGCTTTCCATCCAGGCTATTTGACACTCTTGCTCTGTTTATTCAAGGTTAGATGTCTATTATTCCTTTTATCCTCCCTATAGATCATTCCCATGTTCCATCATCTTTAAAAAGAATCTTCTTTTGACACAAAACCCCAACTCTAGCAAAAAAATCAATATTGTTTTCAAACTCAAATAGATCCCTGAGAGCCAGGCCCCTGTGATTGGTTCCATTCCCTCAAGTTTCCTTCACCCTGTACATCTAAAGGTCATGCTCCAAGCTTAGTGCTTCTGGTTTAGATCCACACACTGTTGAGCAATTGCCAAGGCCCTGGAAATAATATCTACTTGGAGAGGTTTTCATTGAGGATGCAGCTCAATGACAGGGTGTTTGCTGCCCATATGCATGGTCCTGGATTCATTCTTGTGGTTTACAAGAGTATTTATGGTCAGACTTTGGAAACACAGTGCTTTTGTATTCATCTCAAGGCATTAATAAGCAAAACCAGGGCATGAATACAGCCTATAAATATATTCAGGTGGCTTCCCTGGGCTAGCAATTCTCTCTGTTTGTTTGTTTCATTCATTAGCTGCACATATCAGGATAAACATTTCTTGTTATTTGGCTTGTCATGTTTGATTTACTGAGGAATGTTTTAACAAATTGGGCTATATCATGGCCTTTATTGTGTAACTTATTCAATTATGCCCAGTAAAAATCTAAAACAGATTATTATTAAACCTATACAGATGACTGTATTGCTAGCAAAAGTGAGAAAATCTGGAGAAACCAGATAGATGACCTTCCTCAGTGCCAAATGATCAGACCTGAGAGCATACATACTGCTAGCTTGAACAGGTTATATTTAGGAATATATGTATATACATATATGCATGCAATAACAAGCAGTAAAAAGGGGAGCTTGAGTTTGAGAGAGAGGGGAGAGGGGCATAGGAGAGGGCTTGGAAAGAGTCAAGGGATGGGAGAAATGTTGTAATCAAATTATACTAAAAATGAAACAAGAGTCATACTTTAAAAAAATTAAACATTTAAGTTTTCAAATTCAGTCTGTAAAATTGAGGATTAGAATTAATTTAAAACATGAAAGAACCAAGGACTTCACACTTGTTCCTTAGCGCGCACACATACACACACACACACACAAACACACACACACACACACACACACACACACACACACACACACACACACACACAGACTGAAAAACAAGATTAACATCTCAAACAACCCCAAACAATCATTTTTATCAGTTTCTTCGTTTCTATGTAATTCATTTTTGTCCTACTGCATCTTGATCCCTTGGAGAGTATTCTGCTTGCATGAAGACATCTGCCTGAGCTCTGGAAACCTCAGCTCAACCCCCGGAACAAACTCAAATAAATATAAGACAAGGCAGCCCTGGAATCTGATGCAACTCTGTATTTGAAATACACCAGCCATCTGGGGTGTGCGTGTGTGTGCGTGCGTGTGTGTGTGTGTGTGTGTGTGTGTGTGTGTGTGTGTGTGTGTTATTATCCTCTCGGAAAGTGTTCTTAGCTATTGAAAACTTTTGTTCTGAGCTTATAGCAGGGCTATAACATAAGCACATAGTGGATGAAACAGTCTGGTACAGTTAATTTATTGTTATAACCAAAAATATTGAAGTGAAAGAGAGAACACTATTGGGTACACTCAATAATTCCTTGTAAGATTTTCTTTAATGTTTCTCCTGGACCTAAAGATATATAGTCACTGAGGGCACTGAAACTCTCCTAGGTTTTCCAGTTAATCCTGACTCTGAAAATCTAGAGTAGTAACATTTTACTGGCACAAAATTAACTTTTGATTTAACAACTCCTCCCGTGGAGTGCTTTTCTGCTATTGGATAGAACAACAATAAAGCAGAGCAAAACAAAACACAACAAAGCCCGAGAAATTCTCTCTAGATGCCTCTTTCCACAATGTGAGTAAATACATGTTTTGACTTTATGGGCTTCTGTAGGAAATCCTGACGTTAGTTTTAAATGTTAAACAAATACACTGCTGTCTAACTGGAAGAACAAACATTAAATGAATTTTCAGAGGTTTTTTTTGTCACATTGAGAGAATGTTATACATGTTTTGTAAATAATAACCTGGTATCTTTTTGTTCAATGTGATTTCTAGTATTTTAAGTAAGCATTGACTATAGTCACAGCATCTATCATAAAGAATATGAGGGCTTTTTTTAAAGTGAGTGGAATATGATTTAAATAATTGAGAACTCAGTACAGCCAGAAAAAGGCAGAGGCCCAAGGAACAGCCAGTGTTTAGAAAAGTTATAAAGATGAAACAATTTAGTGCACCTTGTTAGGGAGCAAGGAACACAATATAAAAACTATTTCTCCACAGATGAAATATGTCCTAAACACATTAATATAAAATTTTGTAACAAACCATAAAGGTCTTTAAAATGCCCTTAAAAAATTAAAAGAATCCTTAAAGAAGTGTCCAACAGAGTTCATTAACCTGGTGAACATCATTAAAACATTTAAACAATAATGTTTTGTGTTTCAAATAACAAAAATCATGGCAAAGGAATTTCATTCTTCTTAAATTTTCAACTCACTGTACAAAATCAAGTTTGGAAAGCTAGGCATGGTGAAGCATGCCTGTAATCCTAGTGACTAGGAAACTGGGGCAGGAGGATGGCTGAAAATGGCCTGTATGGAGTATGTAGCAAATACTGGCCTTAAAAAACAAAACAAAATTTAGAAGATCAAGTTTTTCTTCTTTTTTTTTAAATCTTGTGATAAGTTCATTATTTTATCATATTTTAAATATCATATTTTAAAATAGTCATATTTTAAAATACAACTCCCCCTTTTCCCTTGAAAGTAACAGAAGGTCACATTATTTTTCAGACAAAATTTACTTCATACACATATGTGATTCTACCAGGAGCTCAGTTGCTAATAACAACTATAACACTGAACCAGGTCTACTAGCTCCCACTGAACTGGGAAAGATGTAATTAGCAATTTTTATTGTAATATGTTTGGCAGAGAAGTAAGACACATACACACTTCACTTATTAACACTGAAAAGTGACAAGGACATCAGCACCATGCATCTATTAACAAGACCACAAGGCAGATCACTTTTTAAGACATTAAACTAACATTCAAAATGACATATATTAATACTTATGCATCCCACCAGGTACTGTGGTGCACACCTGAGGTCCCAGCTACATAAGAAGCCGAGACCTGAGGAGACCTGATGAGCACAGAGATTAAGGTCAACTCGAGCAACAAAGTGAAATCCTGTCTCTTAGCACTAAACACAGAAGTATACAATCAAAACCACAAAGCTTTCTGGTCAAGGTAGGTGTTCTTTCTTCAAAAAGTTATTTGGAGATGCAAAGGTTATACATTGACAAGATTCAGTGCTATTTCCAGGGTATAAAGCTAAGGAAGGACTTTGGGTATCAAGGTTTAAGCCTATACATCTAAAAGTATGATTTGTACTGATATAAAACAGTTTGTCAGACTTCAAATTTAATTTACATTAACATAATTTACATCGTCCATTCCCGTAGCAATTGTAGATGATTTGATGAGCAAGGCAGTATAAAAAATTCCAGAATTTCAGAGGGATTAGTGTCAGCTAGTGCCAATACAAACACAAATCTGGCAGTCACATTCAGGAAAACCTAAAAGCTGTGAATTGTTTGTTTTTTATTCATATTTTAAGGAGCAAACTAGAATTTTACATTTCATGGTGTGGAACTTTAAGTTTTGATCTATACACACATCACAGAATGTTCACATCAATCCTTTTAACTCATTATGTCATCACACACACAGGTTACTATGGTAAGAATATCTAACCCTATGATTCTAACCATTTTCAGTCATAGAGCACATAGCCATTGATTGCAGTCATCGCAAGGTACAACTGAATTCTTGAGCTGAATTTTCATGTTTTGGCCACCACCTCCCCATCCCTTCATCTCTGCCTCCAGTAGCCACCATTTTACCCACTTTCCATGGTTTCTGATATACCTCCACTTTGCTTTGGTTTGGTTTTTGCTCTGTTTTGAATTTAAATGTTTTCAACTTATCTGGCTCATCTAAGGAGTTCTATTGATTATGTAGTCTTGTATTCTTATTAAAAGGTTTTTCTTAGCTGTGAATTAAGAGGAAATTCTTTCAAATGCAGCACATATAGGTATCAGAAGTTTAGATTCTTTATTTCCTGCAAATGTGGAGAGATGAAATTTATATTAGTTTTCTTATTCTCTATAAACCAATTACAAGGGAGCTGCTTTAATTTGTGAGACTTTAAAATCTAATTAGTACTAATGGAAGTAGGAAACATTTTATACTGATACAATAGATAAAGGGTTTTCTTAATTACAGATGTACAGGCAGATAACTTGCAGCCTCAGTTCTGGTGCCTCAGCTATGACAAAGTAATATCAGAAGTGCACTGTCCTAGAATTCAAAGAGATGGGCTCCATTTGAATAGGCTTAGTGTGATTCCTTTAACTGATATGTGTGCACAAGAAGATAAACAGATACAAAATAAGGAAAAGGTTAATTTCCCATTATATATTGGGCAGGAGACAGTAGGTCCATATCATCTTGTTAGAGATCAGCAAAATTATTAGGGTCATGCTACAAAATTATCTTTCCAGTCATTGTTACCATTGTTGAAGAATGCAATAATGTATATATTCTATATGAAGATAGGAACCAGATCCCTAGAAAGGCAATGACCAGAAACAAATGGTATAGGACAAAAGGAAGAGAGAGGATAAAAAAGAGAGAGGCAGAGAGAGAGAGAGAGAGAGAGAGAGAGAGAGAGAGAGAGAGAGAGAGAGAGAGAGAGAGAGAGAGAAGACAGGGAGAGAGGAGGATGAGAGAAGAGAGGAAGGGGGAGAGAGAGAGGAGGAGAGGGAAGAGAGTTTGACCAGTTGACTGGGGCATATTGACCATGCCACCAAAACCTCTAACATAAAATTTTCAAAACCTGGAAATAAATTTACAAAAATATGACTCATATAACTCCTCATGGCCTGTGTCAAATACACTTCTGGAGTTGCTAGACACTAAAATAGTAAGACAGCAAGGGCAAGGTAAGTTCAGAAGTTCAGAGAGAAGATCTGAGGACTTGGGCATTTATAGTGTAGCTGAAAAGGATGAGATTGCTCGCTTTGTTGTCTGTGCATATTACTCTATGGGTCCACTGCTCCATTCCGGCTCTCCCACCACGTGAAGCAGCAGCAGCCATAAGTTTGAGCCAGCATAGGTAGGTGACATTCTGAGTACCTTGCCCACTAAGACAGACTGTATTCGATAAAATCATGAGCCAAAATAAGTCTTTCCTCCCTTGTCTGTGCCAGGCATTTGGTCATAGTGATGAGGAAAGTAACTAATGTTCATTGGTCAGTCATTGTGACTACTTGACTAAAGTTCCCAGACTTAGAGAAGTTACATGTGCCAGAGTGGGAGTTAAGCAGGGGACCCGAAACAGAGGCAGAAATGACCTTCAAAGGCCCATCCCTAATGGATCTACTTGTGCCTCCTTAGCCTATATCCCCAAAATTCCATAGCCTGCTATAGCAGCACATCAGTTTGGGAGCAAGTGCTCAAAACAAGAATATGTGAGGTCACACCAGACTCCAGCAAACATTCTCCTAACAATGAAATCAATCTTAGTAGGGCTGGTAAGCTGTGCTCCTATATGTCACTGAAGAGACGAAAAAATATGCTATCTATTTTCTTTCCGACTTTTAGCCTTAGATCAGTGTGGCAAATACTTTTCATAACACACTTCTGTAGCAGGCTTTCTCTTTGAACCTCTAGCCAGCTCACAAGCCAAGACACAGAGACTTATTATTAGTCATGAATGCTCAGCCTTGTTCCACTAGCTCTTATAACTTAATTTACCCTGTTTCTTTTAATCTACATTTTGCCTCAGGCTTTTTACATTTCTTTCATTCTGTATGTCCTACTCCATGTCTGTCTGGCTGGAAGCTACCTGGCTGGTCCTAGGTGTCTCCCTTTCTCTCTCTCTTCTCCTCATTCTTTCCTCTCAAGCCTAGATTCCTCCTCCTGTTTATTCTCTCTGCCCACTAGCCCCACTTATCCCTCTACTGCCTAGCTATTGGACATTCAGCCTTTTATTAGACTAACCAGGTGCCTTAGGCAGTCAGAGCAGCATATCTTTACATCATTAAGCAAATGCATCATAAACAAGTGTAACACATCATTGCCTACATAAACAAATATTTCACAATATTCCCCCTTTTGTCTAAATAAAAAGAAAGGGTTTTAACTTTAACATAGAAAAACTATACACAATAAGAACAATCATAAGTAAGAATTACATTTGCAATATCCAGTCCCTTTGCATTTGGCAAATTTGTAGAAATCACTATTATTTAGCCTATCTTGATGAGTCCAAAGCTCTGTATCTAATTTATCTTCTATCATAACTAAGGAAAACTGTAACTAACTAGTCTTCAACTCCATCAAAGGCCTTAGAAGGATATAATATTACCTGAGTAAATCAAAAGTGTAGAAAAAGCAACTTCTAAAAATATAGAAATGACAGAGACATCTGGCTGCCTGGATAGTCACCCAAGTTTCCTCTGCAACGTTGGGGTGCCCATCTTTGGCCTACAGGCCTAGAACATCTCGCAGATTTTTCTATGAAGTAGGAATTTTGAAGGGCTGCCCACCTTTGTTTTGGCAGAGTTTGGCAGTCTTTTTCCTTTGTGTCCTGCTTGTCCAGTTTATAGAGTACACTTCATAAACACCCTAAAACCAACAGATCAGAAACTAAATCCATTGTCCTTTTTTTTAAAGCATGATTTTTTTTTTGCTTTCTACTTCCTGTTTTGGTAGTCTGCATGATGTTGCAGTTCACCAGTTCCAAAGCTTGTAGAGAAGGTGACCCTCCATGATGTCGTTTGCCTTTGTGTACACAATCACCTAACTTATGTGTAACATTTCCTCAATGTTTTTGAGGTCTGCCACTTAGGCTTCCTCCTTGATACTTTCCTGTACTCTAAGGTCCCTAGTCACTATCTTGAAACTCATTTGGGAAACAGAGTCACATGAGATGTTGGTTGATAAACTCCGAGAAAGTCCCCAACTTTGCTTGTGTCCTGTTTCCCAGCCCTTGTGTACTCCTGACCTTGACAGTGGGTATCAGGTGAATCATTCTGCAACCACAGAAGGAAAAGTGATGGGGACCCTTTCTCATGGATTACGTCACTGAAGATTGGAGTTTCCCTTTTGCTGTTAGACTCACTTTCCCTCTTCCTTTCTTTCTCTAGCACTGATGAGAGAGATGCCTGTGGTGGTATTGTGTTCCCCAAAATATTGTGCACCCTAATAAACTTATCTGGGGTCAGAGAACAGAACAGCCACTAGATACAGAGGTTAGAAAATGGTGGCACACACACCTTTAATCCTGGCCTTCAGGAGGCAGAAATCCCTCTGGATCTCTGTGAGTTCAAGGCCACATTGGAAACAGCCAGGCATGGTGATGCATGCCTTTAATCCCAAGAAGTGAGCCTTTAATCCCAGGGAGTGGTGGTAGATAGCAGAAAGGTATATAAGGTGTGAAGACCAGGAACTAGAAGCATTTAGCTGGTTAAGCTTTTAGGCTTTTGAGCAGCACAGTTCAGCTGAGAGCCATTCTGGATGAGGACTCAGAGGCTTCCAGACTGAGGAAACAGGATCAGCTGAGGAACTGAGAGGTGAGGTAGCTGTGGCTTGTTCTGCTTCTCTGATCTTCCAGCATTCACCCCAATAACTGGCCTCAGGTTTGATTTTACTAATAAGACCATTTAAGATTCCTGCTACAGATGCCCATGTGACAAAGGACAGTCACAGAAAACTGCACCCTGCTTTCAGCCACCTGGCCTTAGAGACAAATCCCTGGCCCTGAGTCCAGCCTGAGAAGAAAGCATAGCCCTGGCTGCCATCTGTGTGGTAGCCTTGTGAAAGATACCGAAGAAGGCCTGGTAAAGGTGCACCCCAACCCTTGACCTGCAAAAAATCTGAGATAATAAATGCATGTTGTTCAGGCCAAGTCTCTGGTAGTGCAGTCAGCATATAACTAATAAGGGATCTTAAAAATAAGCTCTTAGGATGTAATCCCAGTAATTAATTTTCAGGCAGAGAACAGAAATCTGTGGGGTGCTGTAGGAGTTTCTCACATTATAATATTCCTGAAGTTGAATTAATGCTCTTGGTTAATTCTTTCTCAAGCAACATGTGTGTAGACAACAGAATGTTTTTCTGAAGCTTAAAATGTCCACACTTGTGTCTTTACATTTCAAACTTTTCAGTGATCAATACACTAAGATGCAACTAATAATCATACAGCACAAGGACCCTCAGCTACTCAGAGAAACATAATACTACCTCTTCATTGTAACCTCCATCTCTCTGTGAAAGCATCCAGAGCCTATGTGTCTGTACTCTACATCACACACCTCCATACCCCATGCCTTTGCTAATATGTTGCCACTTAAAATGCCTTTTCTCTATCCGAGCTCCAGTCAAATTATAAACAACTAATCTATCAGACAGAAATAAAATGTCATCTCTTCTATGAATCACCATATCTGCTATTGACCATCTTGTGTTCTAAGTTTAAATTTTGTCTCTTGCTCACCAGGCTGTGGGCTGTTGCGTGACTTAGGCTCCATCATACTGACCATTGTTTAGAGCAACCTTGTCAGAAGTTAGATGTAGCAGGAATCTTAAAAGTTGTTATCAATACAATCAAACCTGAGCCAGGAATTGGAGTGAAATGGAAGATCAGAGAACCAGAACAAGCCACAGCTACCTCACCTCACCGGATCCTCAGCTGGTCTTGTTTCCTCAGACGGGAGGCCTCTGAGTCCTCATCCAGAAAGGGTCTCAGCTGAACTGTGCTGCTTGAAAGCCTGAAAGCTTAACTAGCCAAATGCTTCTAGTTTCTGGACCTCATGCCTTATATACCTTTCTGCTTTCTATCATCACTCCCTGGGATTAAAGGCTTGCTTTCTGGGATTAAAGGTGTGAGTCACCATGCTTGGCTGTGTCCTTGAACACATGGATTTCTGCCTCTGGAATGCTAGGATTAAAGGTGTGAGTGCCACCATTTTCTAGCTTTTGTATCTAGTGGCTGTTCTGTCTCTGACCCCAGATAAGTTTATTAGGGTGCACAATATTTTGGGGAACACAATACCACCACAGTTAGATGTTTATCTTATGTGTGAAAATATATAAAGTCTGAAGATAAGCATAGACTGGATAACAATTATATCTGTTCCACCCAAGTGTATAAACATATGCTCCTTTGTTTTTATCCTTAACAAAGATACATGTAAATCTCTAATTCATTTCTTTTCTATATTAAGGAATATATAGGCAATATTAATTATTTAGAGGGATTCTTCAGCAATACTTTAAAGCAAAGGTCACTCTTATACAGAATGACTTTTGCATATCTTTTCTCTTTCTTGCCTTGAAATACTTCTGTATTAATTTACTTTAAAGCAGAAATATTGAATCTTGTCAAATTGTGTATTTGAACACCCCCACCTCTCCTTTCTCTGCTAGATACTCAGTGTACATGAGCACTTGAGGTTTAGGTTTTCATCTCCCAGAGAAAGATGAAGTATCTCTTGTGCCCATATGCAGACAGACACTTCAGTGAGTTTTGACACAAAGCACACGGAAGGACTGAACACATAACATTTGAATGAGAGCAAAACTTTTAAAGTCTCTTCTTCAAGTCATAGACTTTATTCACATTTCTGTTGTTCCAAATTCACAAAAATGCCAAGAAAATTAAAGAATTTCATAGCAGTTTGATACCTGGTCTTGCTGTTTTCTTGGAAGGATAGTGAGCATGTCTACTCAGGATCCTGAGCATTTAAGAACAGTGTATTAAAAACATACTTTGTAATCATAAAAAGAGCTTATGAATGATCAACCACCCAAGAGCAGTTGTGCTAACACCCCATCACCGTGCCTTACCGTGCTTCCTCCCTCCTGCACTCTGTATTGGTAGAGAGGGGATAGATACCACCAAACACAGGAAATCTTTTCCCCATATTCCATTCCCTTCTTGAGTGCTGCACTGTAGTGTAAACACTTGACACATGTATTATCTGTGTAAAAGAGTAAATAAACTTTAAGAATTGGGGAAGTGCAAAAAGAAATATTATTGACTCTGAAACGTATTCCATGATCAAAGCTGGGACTGGCAAATGTCAATGGTAATTTAAATGCTACGCTTTTTAGAGCCCTCCTCCTTTTTAGACACAGGGTTTCACATAGCCCAGACGGACCTGAAACTGGTGGTGTATAGCAAAGGGTGACCTTGAACTCTCTACCCCATTGTTGCCTTGTCTGTCTATGCAGTACTAAGAATCTGATCCACACCAAGGTTTCAGGCTTCTAGGTAAACCCTCTACCAACAGGTAAATCTCTATCCCTCTTCAGGAGCTTTAAGAAGAAGTCACACCTACAGGGGTCCAGTGAAGAGGCAGAGGCTCAAATTCCAGACTCTTAGCAAGGGAAAGAAGTGATGGTTTTCTTTTCATAAACAGGCATTCTCACTGCTACACAAAAATCAGAGTTGCTCTTGTTCACTTTGTTTCTTGCTCTATATTTTCAATTTACAAACTTGACTGAAGTGTTTTAGAATTTAAATTTTATGTGTTAAAAAGGAACGATTGTCTTTTAATTACTACAGAAGTAGATTTTTATAAACGAGTTTTAGAGCTACCTGTTTCATAATTTCTCAACTAGATAACTATGTTCTGTGGTTTGGAAAAGCATCTCTCAGAAACCCATGTGTCTTACCATGGCTTAGCCATTGGCCATTATGTTTTTGTGAGATGGAGCTCTAATAGGTCAGGATTAATGGGAGGTTGGATCTTTGGGGGTGTGCCATTGAAAGGGGATTTGGCATTTTGCTATTCTTTCCTTTTAAAGTCTCAGCCACCCTGAGCCTTCCTCTTCTAGGTTGTGCTGCCTCATCACAGACGTGAAGAAATCAGCCAAATGGACATGGAATGGAAACTCCAAGACTGTGGGACAAAGCAAGCTTTCCTCTTTTTACTTGTCTTCGATGACACTTAACCACAGTGGAAAGGAAAAGCACCGCATATTTTTTTTTTTTTTTTTTTTTTTGGTTTTTCGAGACAGGGTTTCTCTATGTAGCTTTGCGCCTCTCCTGGAACTCACTTGGTAGCCCAGGCTGGCCTCGAACTCACAGAGATCCGCCTGGCTCTGCCTCCCGAGTGCTGGGATTAAAGGCGTGCGCCACCACCGCCCGGCGCACCGCATATTTAACTGAGAAGAATGGAGGACCTCATGGGAACTCCTAGAAAAAGACAGCACAGAGGAGGAAGGAAAAGAATGAATCAGAACCCATCACCAGTGTGGGGAGGGGATGAAAACAGAACACACGCTTTTATACCTTGCTAAGCACATTACCAATCAGTAATGGCTGCTCTGACGTCACATCTCATCATCGTGTGAAAAAGTGAGGGCCGGAAGATGGCTGCCTGCTCAACAGCATGCAGGAATTTCCTGCTAATCAAACAAACATTACAACTTTTCACTTTGAGGAACTCCCATCTGTCATCCTGTAAAGGTGGTCTAATTGGAAGAATTTTCTTTCTCTTTTACTTTTTTGTGTACAAACTCTTCCATTTTCAGTTCTCTGGTGTTCAATGTGATATAAATTTAAATGACATAAATGTGGGTGTTTAAAACTTTCAATGAGAAAATAAAATTTATCAGAATGAGACACCATTTTCTTCTGTGACTACCTGGCTAACTTTTCTACCTTCCAGATTCTTGCTTGGATATCATCTCTGTCCCTTTTTTCTGCAGGAACTTGACATGTACTTCATTCCTCTGGACTGAAGTTATAGTTTATAGATCCGTGTTACAGTATACTTGAAACATTGAAACTAAATTATTTTTCATGTATGTGCATAAACAGATTTGAAGCCTTTGAGATAAGATCCATCACACTTATTTCCATAATAGGAGAAAGAGCTGGTTGTGGTTAGAGTACATGTTTATAATCCCAGCACTTGGGAAAAAGAGACAGAACTGTCACAGATTTGAAATCAGTCTTGTCTACATAGCAAGCTCTAGACCAGCCAGAGCATCACGGTAAAGCAACAGAAATGACTGGTGCTAATAGACACCAGGAAATTTTGCTCAGGAAAAGGTTGTTTGGTTATTTTTAGAGTAACATTATCTCCCACAATCATTCACATTTTGAAATTACACCTGTGCACATAGTAGTTTGCAAAGTATTCTGTAAGGGAAAGTTGAAATGGCATTTGTTGAATTTTGTCCAGCATTTCCGTGAGTTGGGATGTCAGTTCTCTCTCACTTCTATTCCTGGATACTTGTAATTTTCAATCACAAGTCATGTGTTCCAGGTTATTATTATTATTATTTTATTATTATTATTATTATTATTATTATTATTATAGTTTGTCGTGGCTTGATAATCCAGCCTATTGATGGAAGACTTGGAGTACTCGAGAGCTTGAGTCTTGGAGAACTTTCTAGGGTTCGTAGAGGCTGCAATTCTATGTGAGAGTTTATAAGAAAAGCAGTAGACAAGCCTATGCCTGACATAAGTTGAGTTTAATGAAGACATTCATAAAATTTTCTAATAACTTACTTGTGACATTTCCAATCTTCAAAGAATTTTTTCCCATGGGGAGTGAGCATATTAAAAAATAAGATATGTGAAGTACTTCCCAGTCATTTGCAGAGAGCAAAATTTTCTCTCTTTCTCTCTCTCCCCTCCCCCTCCCTCTCTCTCATTTTTCATCACTCCATTCACTGGCGTATTAGCAGAATACTCATCTCTGTAGATGTTTATCAGCTGTAGGTATGTACGCAACTGCAGGGAATTTAATTATTGCAAATTGTATCAATCACCCGGAAGAGGTCCTTTGCCCTTGGTATCCAAGGTGAATCTTGGAATCTGCATAGTAATTAAGGGCCTGAAACGATTCTAATGGGGGAACTCTAGTCCCACAATTTGCAAACACAGCCTAGTTATACAATTGTGCTCACATTTGTGCTTTCTTCACTGTTATATTCTTAGTGAATATAGCTATAGTCTAGTGATATAGCATGTTAGAGTATACTAGTATACTCGTTAATATTAATATACTATCAAGGCAGGCAAGCTAAGAATATAGGTATTTTCTTATTGACATAGCATATTAGAGTATATTATTATATTCATTAGTATTAATATACTATCAAGGCAGGCAAGCATAGGAGAGTTTAGTACTCCATAACTTCCACTTTGTTTTGTATTATGTACACCTCCCTCTTGAGATAACACTCTTGGTAGGCTTGTTCCTTTTCCTGCATGTACTATGAACCTGCACCCCTCTCCAAACAATGCACCTAGCAACCTTGGTACTTTGTATCAGGCTACACATACTCCAATCTCTGAACAATAGGATAGGTTTCCCTATCCTCGGTTGCAATACAATTTAAACCATTTCTATTTAAGTGTATTCCCAACACATTTGGGTATGAGCAACAGAAGGACAGATCTGGCTTGGATTGGTTTTGGGTGCATGTGCAGTAAGGTAAAAATGTTTTCTCTAATAAACTTGTAAGGAGAATCCCCTAGTTACTCTCTTATGTCAATGCATAATTGGGTGTGCATATGATTAAAATGAGAAGCATTATAGAAAAGGACATGTGTAATATGAAAAAAATGAATATTTTTTGAAATCATTTGAAATAAAAAAAACTGTCCATGCCACAACCCTTAATAATCAAACTCCTCATGAATTCCATTTTTAAAAAGCCCCAAACAGTTAATTGGGGGTCATTGAATATTCTTCATATCTGGCCTGCTGTCAATCCTGATAGTGTTTCCCTCTGTTATCTGCAGTATTGCATCACTCTGAATGAAATCATCTTGCTTCTTTTCCAGATGTTTGTGAGCCCTTATTTTCAGGTCTTTGGTCAAGAGGCCAAAAGCCTGGAGACACCTGGCTCAGGCTCCCACCACTGGCAGCTACTATGATACACGTGATAATATATAATACAGCTTAACACAAGGACATGTTTACATCTTCTGTAGCCTTTTCCTCTTTCAGGCTAACTTAATTAAGGCAGTGGCATCTGCAAATTGAGTGATTTCTCTATCAGATTTGGATATACTGGCAGACCAGGAACAAGATGAATGGACCAGTCAAAAGCCTTAATATAGCTATTTTTTATGCTGCCACAAAATGGATAAAGTAACAACAAAGAAAAGGATTCCTGATGACAGAGTTGTCAGAAGATTGTGAGTTTTTGCTCTTAGTTATTAGTGTTGGGAAATAACTAAATGTCAATAAGGAATGTGTAAAATGAATTAGTAAAAGAGTTTTTTCTTTTATTTATTTAAGTCTGATCTAGATAGTTGGTAAATGAGTAAATAGAAAGCCTTGGTGATTGTTTTTTAAGAATTCAAGAAAAATGTTAACACATTTCTCATGTGCTAACTTTTGATAGATAGAACTTTCAAAATTAGGAAGTTCTGTTAGTAAAACCAAAGTAGAATCAAATATTATAGTTTGAAATATCCCCCACAGGAGATAGTGCTTAGAATATGCTTAGAATATAATGTCCCAGCCTTAGGAATTGTTTTGAAAGCTGTGGACTCTTTAGGAGATGATACTTGGCTGGTAGAAGTAGGTTACTCAGGTGAGCCTTCAAAGGGTAACAGCTTGGTTCCTAATTCCATCTTCTCTTTTTTCTGGTCCCCACAATGTGAAGAGTCTGATTGAGCATGCTCCTGTTGCCACTGATGGATGGGGTCATTGCACATTGCCTACCCCACTGTCCATATAAGAATACTTGCGTGTCTTTGAGAGCAGCAAGGCCATTCTGTCCTTGTGTCGTGTTTAGTCTGGGTGACTAGGGTCATAGCAACTCAATGGCCACCGAAGTAACCCCAAGCCACTAACTTTCATGTTCTTGCCTTGTGGATTTGAAGAATAAAATTGATGGATCATCCATCAATTTCAGTAAGTTTTAGAAAAATCTTATTATGAGGACGGGGGGGGGGGGGGAGACAGAGACAGAGACAGAGACTGAGAGCCAGAGACAGACAGAGCAAAGGTCCTGTGCAGCAGACAAGTTAACTTGAGAGGGATGCCATTGAAGCTCACCGCCTTGGAGTTGATATAAGGGTCTACTGGATGGAGTATGACGTTAGAGACCAGCTGGTTTATCTAGTCCCACACCAGGTGTTAAGGTGTCTTGTGGCTTCAGTCACATCATCAACATGGTTTTCAGGACGGGAGTATTCCTTTAGGGAAAAAGAGGTAAGGAGAAACCAAACCTCCCTTTATGGCATCCTTAGATAGCCTCGTGCCATGGCAGAACCAGAAACATTGCAGCTTAAACATTTCTGTCAACCCTAGCCCCTAGCAATAACTAGGCTTCATTTCCAAAACTGTCCACTTTAGGCTGGCTTTTTACCTTAGAACGTTCACTCTTGACTGTCCAGACAATTTCTGTCTCCTATTCTCATGACGACCGTGAACTGAAATCCCTCTGAAAACCATGAGCAGAATAAGCTTTCCATCCTGTAAGTTATTTCTGTCAGGTGTTTGGTCCCAGTGAAGCAGAAATAACCAGTACAGCTCACTGCAAACTTATGTTCAACCCAATGGCCTGGTCATTCTCCCCACTTTAAGTTTCCACTTAGACCGTTTTCCCCTCTGTGAACCAATGGCACTCTAGCATAGATTATAGCTGAAGTTACCCTGAAAGTATCACGATGAAGGAAGAGACAGGGCAAAGACAGCATACAGAGAAAATCCACACACCTCTTAAATACACAGGGTGTCAGGGATGGTGGAAAGGAAGAAAAGATGAATGTAGATACACCCGTGCATTCTGGGTGTTTTTATTTTGCTTTTGAACTCTCAAGTTTGAGTTCAAGGGGACAATACATTTATTCAGAGACATTAATGCCATGGAAAGACCGCATGATGGGGCTCTGAGGAGATGAGGTCCCTGTGGCAGAGTGGAGGTTTCTTCTTATAGGTTTCCCAGGGAGGGGGAGGGTCTTCACCTCATGGTTCATGAGGAGTCTCCACTATGTACTTGTAGTCAGGCCTTCTCTGGTTCTCTGGTAGAAGGGGGAGGATCATGGGTCTTGGATTTTGGGGAAAGAATGTGTGACTTTGAGGATGTAGGAGAAGTGGGGAAGAGGAGCCAATTTAGTTATTGTGTCCATCACACAGATATGTCACTGGTAGTCTCTGGCAGCTTGGAGTCTGTCAGCCTAGGGTCTCTACACTGAATCAGCTGTGAGGGAAGAGAGAGACCCAGCTCTAGACAAATATGGCCTGAGCAGCCTCTGATCTGGGCTCTAACAACCTGATTTTTTTAATTCCTAAAATAATTTATTATATCTGGTACTGTTACATGGGGATGTTTTCACGTAAATATCTAACATAGGTTGAACACACTGCCTAGCATTTTCCTACATTTCATCCCTGCAGTGACAAAAATGAAAATACAGAACAAATTTTTTTCCTGTGGGGTGTGTGTGTGTGTGTGTGTGTGTGTGTGTGTGTGTGTGTGTGTGCATCTTTCTGTGCATGAATGTGGGCATACATGTATCACAGGGCACTTTCAGAAGTCAGAGAAAAACCTAGAGTATCAGTGCTCACATTCCACCTTATTTGAAATGGGTTCACTGCTGCATACTCCAAGCTAGCTAGCCAGAGAGCTTTGAGCCATTCTCCTGTCTCTCCTTCCCATGGCTGGTAAAGAGCATTGGATTACAGATGGGTACTCTGGATTACAGACGTGTGCTCCAGATTACAGATGGGGGCTCTGGATTACAGATGAGTGCTCTGGATTGCAGATAGGTTTTCTGGACTACAGATGTATGCGCTAGATTATAGATGTGTGCTCCACATTACAGATGTGTGCTCTGGATTACAGATAGGTATTCTGGATTACAGATGTGTGCTCTGGATTATAGATAGGTGCTCTGATGGCTAAGGACGCTGAGTACTTTGAAAAGAAAAATTTTAAAGATACATTTTATTATGTATGTATGTATGTATTTGTGTGTGTGTGTGTACTTGTACATGCGTATGTGCATGTGCATTTGAGTGCACATGTCCATAGGGGCCAGATGTGTGGGACTCCCTGTGGCTGGAGATCCAAGTAGCTGTGAGTCACCTGACATGCGCACTGAGAACCAAACTCAGGCGCTCCACAAGAGCTCGTAAATGCTGATCCACCCCCTGTCCCCGAATCTGTGGAGCACATTTTAAAAATATGTGATGGTGATTTGTATTTCTTCCTTTGAGAACTGTCTGTTTGGTTCAGTAAACAATTTAGGAGTTGGATGATTTGCCTTTTTAGCATTCAGTAGTTCTTTATTAATCCTGGACACTAATGTCCTGTCTGCCATGGAGCTGCTGAAGATACTTTCTCCGTTCTGCTGACCTGTCTTCCACTCTTCTGATTAATTTCCCCTTGCTGTTCAGAAGGTTATACATTTATGTAATATCATTTCTTCATTCCTGGGATTATTTCCTGGGCTACTGGAAAACTCTTTTGAAGATTCTCACCTGTGCCTGCATCTTGACATGCTCGGTTTTTCCCATAGCAGTTTCAAACGTTTGGGCCTTACGTGAAACTCTGTGGTCCCCTTTGAACTGATCTGTGTGTTTATGCCGAAAGGGAGACATAAATCTGGTTCATTTCTTTGTATATGCTGATCTCCCTTCGGCCTCACCCTTTGTAGACAGCTTGACTTTTCTTGAATGTATGTCTGTGGTCCTTGGTCAAAAAGTAGGTGGCTGCTGCCAGCTGTGTGGGTTTCCTTCTGGGTCCTGGGTTATATGCCACTGGTCTATGTGCCTGTCTTTGTGTTTTTGCTGCTGCCATGCTGTTTTTATTAATATGGCCTGTAGTATAATTTTCAGATGAGATATTATACCGCCAGTGTTGTTCTTTCTGTGTAAGATTGCTTTGGCTGTTTGGGGTCTTCTGTGATTTCATATGAATTTTAGGATTATTTTTCCAGTTCCAAGGAACACCATCGAGAGTTTTGAGGGGAAATTGCATTGACTGTATCGATTGTTTTGGTAATGTAGTCATTTCACAACACCAATTCTGCCAATCCATGAGAGGTCTTTACAACTTAGAATGTTCTTTTGGTTTTTTTCCTTCAGTGTCTTAGGATTTTCACTGTGGAAGACTTTCACCTCCTCGGCTGGGCTTATTCCAAGCTATTTCTATTTATTTATTTATTTATTTGTTTGTTTGTTTGTTTATTTGGGTGGGGTGAGAACCTTGAGTGAATGGGAATTTTTTTTTCCTAAGCAATTTTCTTGCTGATGTGTAGAGAAACTAATGGTTGATGGGTATTGATTTTGTATTCTGCTGCTTTGCTGAAACTGTTTACCAGACCTGAGGGGTTTCTGGTGGAGTGAGACCTTCTGGTTTTTACTGAAAAACAAATTGTGCAAATAGGCATAATTTGACTTCTTTTCTTGTTTAAATTCCTTTTATTCCTTTTACCTTATTGCTCTAGTTAAAACTTTCAGCACTGTATTTAATGAGTGGAGAAAATAGAAATCCATTGTCCCCTTCCAAATTTTAGAGGAAATGCTCCCAGTTTTTCGCCGTCTAGTATAATGTGGTCTATTGGTTTGTCACGTGTGGCCTTTGTTATACTGTGGCATATTCCTTCCACTCCTAGTGTCTATGGGACAGCTACAGTGAAGGGATGTGGAACCTTTTCTGCAGCTATTGAGATGAATATGTGATTTCTGTCTTTAAGTTTATTCATATACTGCATTAAATTTGTTGATTCGTGTGTTTTACACCATTCTTGCATCACTGGAATGAAGTCTCTTGGTCATGGAGTTTGCTCATCTTAATGTGTTAATGAGTTCAATTGTTTCCAGGATTTTATTGAAAAATTCTCAATTTGTGTTCTTCATGGAAACTGACTTATGGTTTTCTTTCTTCGTAGTAATTATCCACTTTGGGTATCAGAGTAATGCTGGCTTCACAGGAGGACTTTGTTAGTGTCCCCTTGCCTTCTGTCTTAGGCAACATTTTGAGGAATGTTGATATTAGTTGTTGTTTAAGGATTTGGCAGGATTTGACAGTGAATCTATCTAGTCTTGGCCTTTTTCTGTTCAGAGACTTTTTATTACTGCTCCAGTATCTATGAGTGATTTAGATATATTTAAACTGTTTATGTCTTCTTGATTTAATTTTGGTGGATCAAATATATCTAGGAATTTATCTGTCTTCTAGATTTTCCACTTTGGCAGAGGATATAATATTCCAAAGTAAGCCTAGCTTATGATAAGCTTACTTATGTGTCACCAGACTCTATAATTCCTCACACCTTGAAACACACATGAAGACCAACTCTCACTTCCTATTCCTCACCAGTTGTTCACATATTAATGCTTTTAATCACAGCCATCACTGCATCACTATAAACTGAGTTCCCTAAGGGTATAACATAACCAGAAGGCATGTAGTATAAGTTAATGTTGATTTTTCCACATTGTGTTCCAGCAAATATGTGGCAGGAATTGGTAGCCTGCAGGTGTCCAATGCAGCTATGCTTTTTCTTAACATGTCAAATATTACATAAGCACTCATATGAAGTTTCTGTGAGGATCTAGGGTTCTTTGCCATAAAAACTGAGGATAATGGGTTTACAATCTTCTGAAAATGCCGCATTTGCTCCACACATTTGATAGCATACATTTAAAGTAAGCATCAAGCACTATGAACATGTGTAGACAGTTGTTTTGTCAATGGGATTAAACAAAATGTTATGATGGAAATATGTGCTGTTTTAAATTTTAAATAATGTTCCCTTGATATAAAACATTAGATAGGCTCTTCATTCTGGTTTATGAAAGCTAAGTGATTTCATTGACTTTTAGTGTCAGGTGCCCCCCTTTTTTTATTAAGGAAATTTTTTTATTCATTTTACATACCAATTACAGATTCCCCCCTTTCCTCCCTCCTCCAGCCTCTCCCACCTTCCCCTCCTCAACCCACCCCCTATTCCCTCCTCCAACAAGGCAAGGTCTCTGGTGTCCTTTCTAATTTTAATATGTACCTCTATAGTAATATATATTGTTATATTTCTCTATAGTTGAGAAAATAAAGACTTGGAGAGATTAAATGACTTTCATATATCATAGGCTGTGCTTCCTCCAAGACTAAATGCTGTGCATTTCTCAGTAAGTCAGTGAATAGAGCACATGATCTCAACTCTTCCTGACTGATGCTACTCAGTGAAGCAGTGTTGAGAAGGTACCAATTACACATGGGACTTGGCAATCAAGGCGCTCCATTCTATTCTTTAACCAGGGAGAATGTTTAAGAAAATCAATATGGGAGTAGAATATTAGAATTGCAGGTTCTATAATTTTTCCCTGTTACTGTTCCTGTCTGATGGATGTGTTAACTGAATGAGCTATATCTGAAATATAGTGAAAGACAAAGATGTGTACTGACATGCCTCAGGCTGCAGTTCCTTCCCTCTCCTTACACACATGTTCTCTCATTCAGAGGTACTGATTGTACTTCTTCTTCCTTCTCATAGAGGCTGGCATTAGAGACCAGTTTCATCAGTGAATGGGCAGAAGAGGTGATCTGGTACCTGGGAGGTTTTAAGACACCTGGGAAGTTTCTGTTTGGACCCTCTGAGCACTCTCTCATAGAAGGTTCATTCCTTGGGAAACCAAAGGCCATGTAAATCTGACTATTATGAGATTAACACATTTGGAGAGAGAGAGAGAGAGAGAGAGAGAGAGAGAGAGAGAGAGAGAGAGAGAGAGAGAGAGAGAGAGAGAGAGAAATGTGAGTGATGGATCACTTTCCAGCTCCTGCAGTCAACCCCAGCCAGGGCCAGACCTGAGGGAAGCTGCCATCTCAGAGAACCCCACAGGCCCCTTTCTCTATCTGCTGCCACACAAATGGAGATGAAACATTCAGCCCGGGGCCTCCCTGAATTTCTGACCCCTGATAAGCAACACAAAACAATTGCCCCTGAACTTGGAAGGCATTGCCGGGCAAGAAAGTAAGCAGGGTAAAGTGGTCATGTGCTCTTTCGGTTTCTCATGAACATAATTGCAGGAGCCCCAAAATCAGTTGGCTAGCCAAGGGAAGACAATTAGGCTAGCTTATTATTTACTATTGATTAGAACCTAGCCTCTCCAAAGTTTCACATACATTTACAGAGGATTAAACTTGATTAGTTCCACATATGGATGCAAATGATTTCAGACTGGTTGAAAACATAGGCTTGCAACTTGTAGCTTTCTTCTACAGCAGGCTATTTCCTGATTTTCCACATAATGTATCAGTCTTACTCAGAATTCTTTCTTCCGCTGACTGTATTGCTGGCACCTTCTATTAACTTTTAAAATCTTTGAAATATACTCACTATATAATGTATCTTATTTTAATTAGAGTCTACAGTATTGAAAATTGTGTAGTTAATTGTTCTTCACAGTGGGGATTACTTTCCACCTATCACAAAAGCTCAGCCAAGTGCAGTGGAGGTAGCTGTTTTCAATTGGAAATGGAATTAAAGTGCTCTGTAGAACCACAAAGAACTTCTGTCTAGAAATATATTGAGTATGGTTATCTTCCTCAGAAAGCATTTCTCTGGTCTTCTCACATACAATATACATTAGAAAAACAAACAAACAAACAAACAAAACTCTCCATTTTTAAATGGGTCACCCATATCTGCTGTGTCATAGACTACAAGGAATGAGGAATCTCCATTGGTTTATGGATGCCTTTATTCAAAAGTCTGATACTACAGTTTGGAGTTTAAATGTCCTCCAATGTCATATGTTGAAGACACAGTTGTCAATGTGGCACCACTGGGAAGCAGTGGATTCTCTAGTGGTTAGGGCCAGTGGGAGAAAGTTAGGGCTTGCAGGGCATGGCCTTCAAGGATATATTGGATGTGGCTCCTCTTTTCTCTTTGTATTATTTAGGCCTAGAGCCACCATGATTGGAGAGCTCTGCTTGATTATGTGTTCCTGCCATGCTGTTCTGTCTGACCATAGGCCCAGAGCAGTTTGGCCAATCAGCATGGGGCTCAAATAATCATTTCCCCTTTTAGATTGTTTATCTGGTGAAGTTTTATAGCCAGGGAAAGCTAACTGACACATATATTGTGATGGCTATTTTTGGTTGTCAGCTTGACTCTATCTAGAACTAATAAAATCCAAGTGGTTGGGTATACCTGTTTTGGATTTTTGTTTGTTTGTTTGTTTTCAAGATAGGGTTTCTCTGTTTAACAGTCCTAGTGGGATTTTTTTTTTCTTAATTAAATCATTTGAAGTGGGATGATCTACTTTTAATCTACATCTTCCGGTGTGGGAAGATAAACCTTTATTCCAGATCTTTTGAGGTGGCAAGATCCACCTTTAATCTGGGCCAGACCTTGTGCAGGCAGCTCATATAAAGGACAAGGAAGAAGGAAGCCTGTTCCTTTTGTCTGCTGTTATTACTCTCACTGGCAAGTTCATTCCTTCACTGCCACTAGAGCCTACTTATTTGGAATTCTGGGGTATACTGAAGTCCAGTTGAGACATCCAGCCCAATTGTGAACTGAACAACTACTAGATTCTTGAGCTTTTCATTGGTAGACACAGCCATTGTTGGACTATCTGGACCACAAGCTGTAAGTCACTCCAATACATCCCCTTTACATATACAGGAAGATTCATTCTCTAAGTTCTGTTCCTCGAGAGATCTCTGAGTAATACACATATATATCCTTAGTAGGACTTGAGACATTTGGCAGCATGATCAGTTTTCTGAGGACTTTGTCTAACATAGTTTCTTCAATGAACACTAAGTGAAGATTTGTTTACAGGAGCTGTGACCAGTGAAATGCTTGTGTGAGTTTTATATGATTGTTTCTATAAAAAAGTAGTGGGTCATGAAATCCATCTGATTTGTATAATTCATGCTTTGCAAGTTTTACCTTGAGTAAGCGATTTCTCCATTTCACTGTGATAGGTGAAAATTACGTTCAAACCCTCCTCTTCTCATCCTTCGGGCATAAGCTAGCATGAAAGAGCTTTCAATTTACTCTTTCAAAAAAATAAAATTTAAATTTGTTTTTACTATATGGTTGAAAATTTTTATCAAATTTTATCTCCATATGCTTTACAAAGATAAACACTTATTATGAATAATTGAAATTCCTAAAAGGGTGTGTATGTTTCTTCTTCATCCACTGGTCTTCTCTGTGGCTCAGATAATCAGATGAAAATTTGCATTGATTAAATTCTGAATTCTACACAAACGTGTTCCTTCATTTAAATTTGAACTACAGATCATTTACATTTAAATACTCCTTTAGATTTAGTCTTTCACCGTTTCAGAACCATTTGGATGATCAGTGAGAGATAAAAATCTCAGCGAAATGTTCATATGTTGCTGACAATCCTGCTTAATTACTTTGAATCTGCAATTAAAAATCCCAAACAGAAATAAAAATTCCAAATCCATAAAAAAAACACAGCAAATTGTACTTCATGCTCAATTTAAGATTTAGCATTTTACTTTGAATGACTAGATGTTTTCCCTTTTCTTGAATGAGACACCTGTCTTCATAACTTATATTCAAGCAAAAAAATAGATTTTAAAGGAAATGGGTAAAAATAATTTAGAAACTGTCTAATCTATAATGTGAGATTCATCATTTGGTGACCATCTGTGGTCCATTCACCTTTCACCTTTCACTACAAAATGATCCAATTTCATGTTGGAAAAGGAAATAAACTTATTGCCTTTTCGTCAGAACAAATGATTAAACTGACTATTTGTAATGAGTTTTTAAAAATGTTTTGTTTATGAGTGTGTATGTGTATGGTATATGTGTAAACACCCATTCCACCCCCACAAACATACATACCCACATCATTCACACATCCACAAAGCTGCACACACACACACACACACACAGAGAGAGAGAGAGAGAGAGAGAGAGAGAGAGAGAGAGGGGCACCATCCACTCAGGAGAGCACACATGCCACGTGTGTGGAGGTCAGAGCACAGTCTATAGGGTAGGTTATACCTTCCACCCTGTCTGAAACAGAGTCTCTTGTTTGTGGCTGCATACACCTGGCTAGCTGGCCCATGGACTTCCAGGCATTCTTCTGTCTCTGTCTCCCTTCTCTCTTCAGAAGTGCTGGGAATGATGTGTGTGTGTGTGTGTGTGTGTGTGTGTGTGTGTGTGTGTGTGTGTGTGTATGTGTGTATGTGTGTGTGCGTGTGGATAGTGTGGACGGTGTGTGTGTGTGTGTGTGTGTGTGTGTGTGTGTGTGTGTGTGTGTATGTGTGAATCACGGTGTGGGTAAGCTGGGTACTGTGTCTAGGTTGATAGGGGTTCTAGGGATCTGAACTTGGGTCCTTCTGCTTGAGCAGCAAGAACTTTTCCCACCAAGCCATCGCCTAGCCCTTCAATGAGTTTTTAAAAAGAAAGATTACTTATAAATAATACATTCCCACAAATTGATCATCTCTTTAAAATGTCTCTCTGATGCAACCCAAGTCTGGCCAGGTATTTCCTGTAAGCTGTTGTCGTCCCTCATGTCTACTGCAGACCCAGATCCAGGAACTACATCTACAACCTGCTGAAGATCTCCATTTTAATCAAAGGCCTTTAGGATGTCCATGTGCTGTAGTTTTTGTTATAGGGAGTGTTACTGAAACTTCAAGCACATTTTCTAGGAGAGGCACTTACGGATAATCACTGCATCACTACATAGTCAGACTCGGTGTCATATATACTGAGCACCATTACTAAGTGCTGTTTTCATCTAGGGACTCAGGCCCTTTCCCCCAGGGAAGGTAAGTGCTGTGTCCACTTAGGAGCTCCTTTGTCTGCGTGGCTGGAGTTTCTGAGCTGTCTCCAGAGCTTGCTGCCCTCTCTCTGGTGTGGAGCCCTTCTCCTCTTGCTCGTCTTTCCCGAGCCGGGGGGGGGGGGGGGGGGGGGGGGGGGGGGGGCACTGATTTATGTGCTTTACTTCTTCCCTATTTCTGGAAGCGGCTCCCACATTCCATTTCTACTTTGTTCCATCTGTGGTTTCAGTCAGGCTGGCCTGGCTTGGAGGTGATTTCATGATCTCTCAGGAAACCTTGACATTAAAGTGAGAAGAAACTACTTTTCTGGCAGTGAAGCCAAAAGGCCTTTCTCTGCGGAATCCAAACAAACTCCTTCTCTATGCCTTTTATCCCTTCATTTTAGTTCCCCTTTAGATAAAAACTTACCACTTCAGCCATGCTCTCCTGAGACCACTGAAGTTTTATACTGAACACGGCATGCGACCTGCTTACTCTGTGATGATCTGAGCCCCACTGAAATGGAGTCTTTACCCGCCCACGGAGGAAGCTGCTTGATTTTCTTTTTGCTCATGTTAACTTCTTTTGGTCCAGTCGATGCAGCACGAACTTGGCTAAGGGAAAATTTCAAGTGTCTCTCTCACTGCCTCTTCAAATTTATACTACAGAGATAGATGGGTGAGAACAGGAAATAGAAACTTGTGAGATAGGACAGGGACCCTAGAGCAGCACTTCCCAGAATCTTCTTGCTGAAGTCCAGGAACACCAAGGAGTTCTGTTTCCTGGTCCTTGTTATCTCCTTCCCTTTCCTGGAAGCTCTTCATGATCCTGTAGCTGAAGTTGAAAAGAAGCACATGGACAGCTGATGGATGTGCCAGCAGGACAGACCTACTCTCTCTCATACCTCACCATATTTCTACCATAAATCCTTTAAAAAGAACCTGCCAGACTATCTACCAGCAGCTTGAAGATAACCTGTTTCCTGAGCTCTCTCTTGCTATACAGGAACCTCTCACTCTCTCTTTCTGTCTCTGTCTCTCCCTCCCTCCCTCATCCATCCATCCATCCATCCATCCATCAATCCATCCATCCATCCATCCTTCCATCCATCCTTCCATCCATCCTTCCATCCATCCATCCATCCATCCATCCATCCTTCCATCCATCCATCCACCGATAATCTATGATAAACTTCTTTCTAAAACTCATCTTCTGTAGTCTCTTAATTTCACTTTTTGAGTTCATGAGACAATTCCCTGAAAATCACTGACTCAATGAAACTTTGGTGGTATTGATTTTTCCAGGACCCTTGCATCCCATGCCAAGGTCACCAAAAGCAAAAATCAATCAATCAGTCATTCAATTGATCAATCAATAGATAGATAGATAGATAGATAAGTAAAACATAAAAAACCCTAATGAATTCAAAGCTTCCCTGAACTTTCTTGTCTCAAAAGAATCAGACAAGTTACTATAAACATACACAAGATGGCTAACCAGTCTGTCTTCAACAGAGATAAATAATCAGAACAGATTTATCCAGTTTAAGACCAGGCAACCACTAAGGGAATGTATGTTTATATGTACAGAAATGAGATAATATCTGTAACATATTGTTAGGGTTATGAAGTTTACATAAGATTAGGAATCAGCTCACTCATGAGAATTTATTCCCATATTCCAAAGATGGGGAACCTGGGTAACAAAATCTTAGACCAATAATGTCCACAGTTTACACTATCCCTACAAAGCTGTTTAGTTTAGTGTGCAATTAAGATTAAATTAAAATTGAGTCTTACAGTGACCCATGTCAAGTGCTCGATAGTCATGTGTGTGTAGCTCGCATAGTAGAGAGCACACATAAACATCATTATTATTGCAAAAATATCTACTGAACAGGAGATGGTTTATTTTCTAGTTTTGTCACCACTGACTTTTTATCACTGCTATAAATTACTTTCCTAACAAAAATGAAAAGGAAATAATTTCTGTGTGGTAGAGGTCTTTGCTCTCAATATGATTTTTAGACTGGAGCAAATCATACCATGGTTTACACTGTGCCATAAATTGAGCCCCTAGGATGCAGCTACTGAATTTTTCTTTTTAAATGACCAACTGTTCTCAAATTTGTTCACCCCAGCTCTCTAAAACATCCAAATTATTCCATTAACCAAGAGGTCCTTTGCTACAATTTGACTGCACATACCAGTTCAACCAGAAATAAAAGGGAAATGACTTATTTGGGGTTGGAGATCCATAAGGTCCTCCAAATGAATCATATGTTGAAGGCATGTCCTGTGGCTTGCACTGGTGGGATGGGAAAGAAACTGAGATGCGGGTAAGTCTGTCAGTCTTCTGGAAGTGGGGGTATGCCTCTGAAGGGGCTATGAGAACCCAGCTACTGCTGTTCATCCTTACCTTCTCCTCCTTTCTCTCTCCCTCTGTCCCCCTCTCCTCTTCCTTCTTGCTCCCTCTCTCCAGCTGTAAGGGGTGCTGATCAATAGCTTTGATCCTCTGTATGTTCCATGCTGATGTGCTGCCTCACCTAAGGCAAAGGCAAAAACTGTGAGCCTAAACACATCTGCCCACTCCATGCTTGGTTCCTCCAGTTTGAGCTGTAGTAATAGAAAGCTAGTACATTTGACAATCAGTCTGTGACTCTCTGCCTTTGATATCTCTATGTGCTGAGGAATAGGCAGTGGGGCAGGGGAAATTTTGGTGGAGCCAAAATTTAAGTTTTGGGGAGATTTATCAGATGTCAAATAACACCAGAGGCTATAAGACTCGAGGCTCATGGTCTAGACTGCAAATATCTCTCTATCTAGTCTTCTCTTTATTGAAGGTTTTACTTTCCACCATTTCAGTTTTCTACCCACTGCGTAGACTGTTCTAGAAATAAACAGTACATAAGTTTAAACTGCATGTGGTTCTGAGCAATATGATGCAATTTTGTGCTGTCTTTATCTATCCTAAACAGGGTATGAGTCATTTTTGTGTCTAGCGTATCCATAATACATATGCTACCAGTTCTGAGTTTCACTTGGTAGCCACCTCCATGATGGGTGTGTTGAAGTTCTGTGGATGAGCACCCTTTGTTTTATAGCAATGGCTCCAAAGGACAATAGTGATGGGATCGAGATGAGCCAAAGAGAGACAATCACTCACATCATGACAAGGAAAAGGGCGAGTTATAGCTGCAGTGTGATACTCAGGGGAGATGTATTTATAAAAGTTTGTTACATTCTGTTAATATAATTGTTCTATTTCATTCTTAATTGTTGTTTTTAATATCTTCTCTGCTGAACTTTTTAAAATTAAGCTTTGTCGTGGTTTCAGACATCCCCTAGAGGTCCCCAGGCAGATTTCCCGTGGGTACAGGGGACTGCTCTCCCCTTCCTGCCCTTTTTTCCTTCTTCTACCTTTCTGTCTACTTATCATCTCATTCATTGTGGTATACTCACCTGGAATTTTAACTTTTAAGAAATTAGTTTGCACCATCTCATTTCAAAAGATGTTTTATTACATTTACACAAATGTGTGTAGTGTATATATATATATATATATATATATATATATATATATATATATATATATGGGGGGGAGGGTGTGTGTGTGTATAGGTATGTGCCTGCCTGTGTGGTATGAGTAGGTGTGTGTGTGTGTGTGTGTGTGTGTGTGTGTGTGTGTAGACATGTCTGTGTGTGTGTTTGGAATAATCTTTTTGTACTCTGTGAAGAAATGTCACTTGGATTGGAATTGGTTTAATAAAAAGCTAAACAACCAATAACTAGGCAGTACTTTTGGAGAAGAGAAAACACTGGGAAGAAGAAGGGCTGAGTTGCCATCTGACACAGAGGGAACAGACATGTAAGAAAAGAGGTAAAAGCCACAAGTCATGTGATAATATGTAGATGAATGAAAATGGGTTAATTTAAGTAATAAGAGCTAGTTAGAAAGAAGTCTAAGCTAAAGGCAGAGCTTTAATAATTAATAAGAAGTCTCCATGTCATTTATTTGGGAGCTGGCTGGCAGAACAGAGAAAGACTAGCAACAAATGGTGTTCCAATGTGGGACTCGAATTCAACATAGGGTCTGAGAAAGCTAACAACAACAATAACAACAACAACAACAATGAAAGGACATAGTTTCACTGGGCATAGAGCTCGTTTTTCATTGACTGAGGAGTGGGGCAGAGCCAGCTGCCAATGCTGCAGCTGAGGTCCTAGCCATGCGATTTAGCAGTTTAAAGGTTCATGCAGTCAGAAAAGGAGAGAGATACACAGTAAAGATGGATACAGATGGAAAAAATCTCTAAACAGGGTCCAGTGTGTTCAACAAGGTGCATAGGCTTAAAAAAAAGGTGGTAGTGGTACAGACAATCATAAAAAATAGTAAAGTAATGTCTTTAAAGAGAGAAGTAAAAAAAAATAAGCCACATAGAGATGGGAAATACATAGGGAATTTGGATCCAGTATGTTGCTGTATTGACCTTATATTATTTGATTGCTGATAAGCAAATGAAAGTTTCTGGGAGACATGGGATAGTAAAAGGAACTGCTGAATTAAACCAGCCTAGACACTTTAGGAATGCCTTAAGTTTAAAATGAAAGTTAGTTTTGCTTCGGGGAAGAGGTTATGTTTTTGTTTCCACAGGAAATGAAAGACTGTGGATTCCTTCCAGGTTAAAAAAGATCAGGTTTGAACAGGGAAGATCCCCTGAAAATCCTGGCTACAGATATAAAGAAAAGAAAACTAGAAAAAGTACAAGACATGTGACATATATTTTACCTACTCAAACATAAAAAAAACCCATCATCTTTGGATGGCTTGTGAACAATGTAGAGTCTCTACTTATATTAGTACAGATTGTGCATGTTACCTTTGCAAGTTTATGTGTTTTCAGAACAAGAGGACCAGACACTGATGAAAACAGGTAGTCCAGGTGATGCAGCCACTCAGAGTGCCTCTGGTGCTGTTTCCTCAGGGTTTTGTATTCAGAACAGGTTCAAGGTTGCTGTCTAAGATGGTCCAGTCTCACAAACTATTCTATCCAGGACTTGACCATTATCCTAATTTTCTCAGGGTCCCCCAAAGATACCAGTGCCCCCAGACAACAGGAAGTAGTCTAGGGAGCACAATGTCCACATTCCCAAGAGATGTGGTGCGTGGTTTTCAGTTGTTCAGTGAGTTGTGGATGTTTGTCATCATTTAGGGGATTGGTTACAAGTTGTTATTGGTAATGGTCAGGAAAAAAACCCAACAAAGGAGATTAGATGCTGATTCTGAGATTCAGGGATCTCATTGTGAAAAGAAAAAGGAAGGAATATAGAAATGATAGGATAAAAGGGTAGATTATTGAATCTATTTTTAAAATAAAAACTATTAGTCATAAATATTTTACACTGATATGGATTTTTGTGTATTAATACAAATTTAAGGTTTTTTGTATTTTTGTTATACTGTATATATATTTTCATCTACTTTTGTTTAATGTATTCTTGTATATTGATACAAACTTAAGGTTACTTTTGTTAGAACATACTGTACATACATTTCTACTCTTGTTAAGGTGTTGTATCTATGTAGCTCATTTAACAATGTAATGTAAATTTCTAATTCTTGAAAGTTATTATTACAAACTGTTTATGATAATTAAGAAATGTAGGTTAATAATTAGTCATCTATAACAATCAAATTTGTGGCCACGTTTGGCATGTTTTCAAAGTCAAACAGATATATTTTAGATAGACAGGTGCTCTTCAAATACTTCTGAGATCTACAGAATATGGCATTTAAGGTGTTTTAATAACATAAGGTTTTTATGACAATGAGACACATCTGCTTCTGGCAGCACTAATCTTTTTCAGAGAAGATGATGAGCATTGAAGAACCTCAGTGTGGAGTTTGCTGTCTTTGTGGCAAAAGGTAACCAAAATGGGCAAGAAACTGCCCTTGCCTTGATGGTTGACAGTATACTGTCCTAATTGGACAAGCAGGACACAAAAGAAAGTGACTGTTGAACTTTGCCAAGACAAGGAAGGACAGTCCTTCAAAATTCCTGCTTCATAAAAATATATACCAGACATTCTACAGGATACACAGGAAAGTGACTGCTAAACTTTGCCAAAACAAAGCAGGACAGTCCTTCAAAATTCCTACTTCATAAAAAATGTCTGGCAGATATTCTAGGCCTGTAGGCCAAAGATGAATGTCCCAATGTTGCAGAGAAAACTTAAGTGACTGTCCAGGCAGCCAGCTATTTCTGCCCTTTCTTTTAGTTTTGGAAGTTGCTTGCTCTGTACTTCCTGTTAACTCAGGTAATACTATATTCTTCTGGGGTCTTTGATGGAATTGAAGAATAGGTAGTTATAGTTACAGTTTTCCTTAGTTATGATAGAAGGTAAATTAGGTACAAAATTTTGGACTTATCGAGATAGAATAAGCAATGGAGTATTTTCCCAAAAAATAGCAAATACAATGAACTGAACATTGTAAATGTAATTCTTATCTGATAGTTGTTCTTATTGTATAGGTTTAATATATTAGAGTTAAAACCTTTTCTTATTATTTAGACAAAAGGGGAAATGTTGTGGAATAATCTTTTTGTACACTGTAAAGAAATGTCATTTGAATTGGTTTAATAAAAAGCTAAATATCCAATAGCTAGGCAGGATTTTTTTCATTGGGGGCAGAAAGAATGCTGGGAAGAAGAAAGGTGGAGTCACCATCTGATGCAAAGGGAACAGACAGCAAGAGAAGAGTCATGCGGCAACATGTAGATGAATAAAAATGGGTTAATTTAAGTTATAAGAGCTAGTTAGAAACAAGCCTAGGGTCTGGAGAGATGGCTCAGAGGTTAAGAGCACTGGCTGCTCTTCCAGAGGTCCTGAGTTCAATTCCCAGCAACCACATGGTGGCTCACAACCACCTCTAATGAGATCTGGTGCCCTCTTCTGGCCTACAAGGACACATGTAGACAGAACACTGTATGTATAATAAATAAATAAATCTTAAAAAAAAAAAAAGAGAAACAAGCCTAAGTTATTGGCCGAGCTTTTATAATTATTAAGAAGTCTCCATGTCATTTACTTGGGAGCTGTATGTGAGAAACAGAAAGACTAGCAGTGTGTGTGTGTGTGTGTGTGTGTGTGTGTGTGTGTGTGTGTAGGAGTGTGTGTTGACTTCAGATGACAATGTGTATGAACAGATTCTCTCCTTCCACTATGAGGAGCCCTAGGGATCTAACTCAGGTTGTCAGGCTTGGTAGAACTTGCATAACCCTTTGAGCCATCTCACTGGCCTAAGATTTTTAAGAATATGAATTTTGTTTCTTTTAAAAAATGAGATCTGACCCTATTGAGTACAGATTTTTGCAGGGCAGCTCACTGGAACCTGAGAACAGGCCTCTGCCTTCAGCTCTTGTATGTGCTTTGTGTTTCTTGTGATGTGTGAGGTTTTACCATTTTCTGCTATCCCCCACACCCTAAGCCATTAGCACACAGATGCTATTGGTCCTAGGAATGTAGGCATTTGGGTTTCTATCTTCTCCCTGTTTGAAGAAGAGTCAGCACCTATTCTGGAAAGATATGGGATTGCCCAAAGAACTAAACTGCTCAACAAAAGAGTAATTAGATTTCACAGCCTGATCCTGTTTCCATTTGAACTAATCACTAGTTCACCACTTAACATAGGCGAACATACACTGATTGGCCAGTGGCCAGGCAGGAAGTATAGGCGGGACAAGGAGAGAGGAGAATTCTGGGAAGCAGAAGGCTGAGAGAGACACTGCCAGCCGCCATGATGAGAAACAGCATGTGAAGATGCCAGTAAGCCACGAGCCATGTGGCAAGGTATAGATTTATAGAAATGGATTAATTTAAGCTGTAAGAACAGTTAGCAAGAAGCCTGCCACGGCCATACAGTTTGTAACCAATATAAGTCTCTGTGTTTACTTGGTCGGGTTTGAGCAGCTGTGGGGCTGGCAGGTGAGAGAGATTTATCCTGACTATGGGCCAGTCAGGAAAACTTTAGCAACACTATGGTTTGTAACAAATATGCTTTAAAGACTTCACTTAGAACCTGAATGTGAGTGTCAGGAGTTGGCACAACTATGTTGACAATATGTTGCAATGTGAAGTGACTTTCTCATTATGGATCAGCTTCTCATCCAATTCTATACTTTATTGAAAGACACGAGTCATGGAGGTCCTTTGTTATCATTAGAGTTGCTTATCAGACTGTATGGAAACCATGTGAATCTTTTAAGATATCAGCGAGCCTGTTAGGAAGTGAGTTCAATGTTCATATATAGACACTTGCTTCGAAGCCTTTGAAAGCCACTGATGTAAGAGAGAAGAGTGTGTTGTTCACTCAGTGCCAGAGAAATGGGTTAAAAGCCTCCAAAACAATGACTTTCGGCAACACTGCTCGTCAACTTTCTGTGTATTTGCTTCTGTGGTTATTGTCTAACCCCATGCTGCTCTTCCCGAGTTAACTTGTTAGACACACAAAGTTCATTCTTCACCTTCCCGATATTCAAAAGCATGAAAAGCTGGCCTGGGTGGCGTCACATGCAACCCAACCCTAGGAGACTTAAGCAGGTTCAAGGCCAGAGTGGGCTAACAAGAGAGGATTGGGCCAGCCTGGGAAACTTGGTAAGACAATGTCCTCAAACAAATAAACAAACAAAAAAGAGAAAGTGTAAAGCTGTAGTTCAGCAACAGAGCACTCACGCAGCATTTGTGAAGCATCAGGCTCACTTAAAAAAAAAAAAAAAGCAACCATGAAATCTGTTCAATTAAAGCTTATGTGTGAGCAAGAGGTATTTCTCTAAACCAAAACCTAAAAGGACTTTAAGCAGAGCTTGTAAAATATCATGCCTATTTCCAGGCCTATTTACTTTTGTGTATTGGTAATTGAAAAACCCAAAGAACACTGTTTTATGGATAGCTTCTTTAGCATAATGTCACATGAATTGAAGATTGATTTCAGATTACATACCTTATAAATGAAGTATGATTAGGGTGTGTGACTTTCAGGGGTCACACCATTCCCTGACCCTACTGAGTATAGATTTTTGCAAGGCAGCTGATTCCACATGAAAGGAGTAATGAATACAAGAAAACCCATTCCATATGAAAGGGGTAATGAATACGTGAAGGAGTATTTATTATCTTTTAAAAAAATCGCTAAGTATAACTTTTTATTTTTAGATGGAGAAATCTAATCTAAACCAAATCATCTTTTTGCATAGTTAAGAGACATTTTAAAAACTAGTATGAGCATCTTCATCTCAGAAATTGAAAGCAAAATAAAACTATTGCAATGAATGAGGTGACCTGTGCAAGGCTGGGAGACAGGGGGATTATGGCAGTCCTGGTTTCTGGTTGCCTGCTTCCTCACTTTAAGACTCTACTGCCCCCTTTAAAATTGATGACGGAAAAGAGACCTGCAGCAAACCTCGGGAAGGACGGTCTTGGAATGAAGAGTTTGCTGGGCAAAGTTGAAGCAGCCCCTCCCTGGCCTCTTCCCCCGCCTCCCTTCCCAGCATTGGTGACTGGAAGTCCAGTCTGTCCTGTTTTACTCCTACGCGGAAAAAATGGAGCAAAACAGAGGAACATTGCCAGTGAAATTGGACAGTGAAAGATCCAAGAGCGAAGAATTTTGAAATCAACTAACTGGACAAAGACTGTTTTATTGAAGACCCATTGCCGTTCTTGTTCTCTGCTTTCCTTCTGGGAGGCAGCTTTTGGCAGTCGACCTCCGTCCGGGACTCTGAGTTTGTGATCTGAGTCCGCACGATTCCATCAATACCTGTTAAGGGCTTCTCCGCTCCCGGACCACCAGGCTCAGGACTGTTTTACCTTTCCACGATCACTGCAGCTCGTGCGCCCGTGCGCGCTCTGGCCGGTCGAGCTGGCTGTTTGTCCTTGGGATCCAGCTTCTGCCAGGAGCCAGCTCTCTGCCTTCGCTCACCACGGAAGACCAGAGTTGGATTCCCTGGGGCATTGAGGTGCCTGGGGCATTGAGGAGCCTCTAGTCCGGCTCCCGCCAGCTCGAGGTGTCTGTCCCTTGTTCACACAGCGGGGGAGCGCAGCGGGGGCTCGCGGCTCCTGCCCCCGACTTTCCTCTGCAGATTTGATGAACTCCTAAGTGGAGTGAGGGTAGCAGCTGCTGGGAGTGGTGGCCACGTGCGATGGGGCGCTGTGCTGCGTAGGGTGCAGATGCGCGCGGGCTACCAGGGGTGGCGGACACTCTCCCGGCGTCCCTGGCCTCGGCATCTTAGTTGGCTCACTCCCCTTGCGAGGCGAACGCTCCTGGTACCTTTGTCCATTCCTTCCAGAGAGGAGTTGTCTCCAACCTCCATCTCCGACCCTCCTCCCTCCCCCGACTCCCTCCTATCCCGGGCTCCGCGCGATGTAGTGCGGATCTCGGATCCAGTGGCCATAGAGGTCCAGGGATAAGCCTGGCAGCTACATCCTTGTAGCGGCTCCGCTTGGCTGCTCCGGTTCCTGCTTGCTTGCTTACGCTGTCCTACACAGAATCGGACCTGCTCCAGGTGCCTCCCAGGGCCGTCAATCCGTTGGCTACACACTCCTGGCTTCCTGGGCTCAGCTGAAAAGCAAGGGCCAGCGGCGCAGTAAGTTCAAACTCCAGTTCTCCTTCAGAGATCATGAACAGCCCCAAGGGAGTCCGGGGTCCTGTCCTGGGTCCTGTCTGGGGGAACAGGGCACAGTGTTTCTAAAGGGAGCCTCCCACCTCACCCCAACTTTGGGTGGAATAGGGGACTTAGAGGGGTTAGTACCACTCTTGTTTCTTCTTTTGCTAGACTTTTTCTTTTCTACTGAAGCTTCTTGAAGGTTCCTTGACCAAGCACTATAGTCTGAGACAGTAAGACGCAATTCTGCTGCCTCTTTAAAAAAATCAAGCACCTTCTAAAGTGCAAGGTCATGTTGAATATTCCAAACCTGTTCAAAATTAGACAATTAATTAGGCTTCATTTAATTTCCCTAGGGTGGGAATTACCCACTAGTAGAAATCTAAGGTTGTGTGGCAGGGGGTGACACTAACATTTAACTAGCTTTCCTAGTTGGGGCCAGTCACTAAAATCTCAGCGATGTGCAGGAGACAGCATTACTGTCATAAAAAGGAAGCTCAAATACAGGAAAGAGAAGCATGCACAGACTTTTAAATGAGCCATCATGCCTTGCATGTAGCAATGTTAAAGTCCCATGTCCCCTCCCAGAAGGACTAACAGGTGTGTAGCACCTAGGAAAACATTCCTGGAAGAGGTGCTTGATAGGATGCCAAGCTTTGCCCACCTGGAGTAATTCTGTCACAGAAATAACTTGCAAACCCACAGACTTCAACATGTAGTCAAAGCATGAGTAGCTCTCCAACTCATCAAGGCACCTTGAGCCTCAGAAGAAGAAGAAAAAAAATCGTTTCCTTTTCTTAACAAATTCGCTTAAGGTGCACCTGTTCAAGGAAACAGCACCATTCATAATCTTGAATTTCTTGAATAACCTGAATGTCTCATTTTGCCTTATTTCAAGGAAAGGCTCTTCCCCTGCCTGCTTCTAGTTTGAGGCAGAAGCATCACACGTGCCAGAATTCTCCTGTGCTCTTTTTCTCTTCTACTTTTCCAGAAGCGCTGTAGCGAATGATAAATTCTGTGTTCAGGTAGCATTTCTCCCCAGCCCAAGGCTAGTCCTGTGCCTAGGTACAGCTCATAGTGTTCACATGCTAATAGCTTGTAGATCAATAACCATTCCTGCAGAAGAGCTGTAAATAAAAGGACCTCAGAGTGAAGTAAATAGAATTGAAACGAAAGAAGGAAAATCAAATCAAATACGATTCTCTTGCCACTGCCCTTAAATCTGGTGCTTGCACTCAGTTCTCTCTGTGCAACCATCAAACTCCAACTTTTGATGTTCTGCTCAACTCTGGTTGACACATATGGTCTGAGTCACTGTGCTCTACAAAGTCAAGCTCTTAGTCTGAGGGAAATGGTGCAGCCTATCAAACAGGCCGTGATTTGAATGCCATGTTTCCATAATTGATAGTGGGCCTGGTATCCTTAGAATGTTCTGTTTCAAATGTGTGTAGACTTATGTAGAATGCATCAGTATAGCAAATATAAGTACACAGAAAGCTCCCAGGCCCATAGGAGGAGATAGGGGCGTGTGTGTGTGTGTGTGTGTGTGTGTGTGTGTGTGTGTGTGTGTGTGTGTGTGTGTTTGTAGCAGGGGAGAGAGAAATAGATACGAATACTTGAGAAAAGTTACTATATGGAGTATACTGACAGGCAATTTAAAAGGTTGTTATCAAAAACTGAATTAAGAGGGTCTTAGGCCAAACTTCTTACAGAAGCAAGTACCTGACTAAGAACAAGAAAACAACTATGAGGCTTCTGTGGCACAGAATGAATCCTGTCTGTTGTTATATACAGTAAAGAACAGAATCAAAACTGTATTTTGTGTTAAACAGGTGATATTAATTATTAGTAAAATTGTATTCTTGTTTCTGTATATATTGGTTTTGCCCAATTATTGAGTGTCTTTAATGGACTAGATGGTACACCTCGAGATTAAACAACGAATCAAGAAGTTCCAGTTTCTGTCTTCAAAAAGGTTTCTGTCCTACGACAGAGTGGGGCAGTGGTAGACATGAGCATAAGTTTTTGGCTAACCAGGATAAAGAAAGACTCTTTGGTTCACCACAAGGAGGGTAGAGAAGCATGGGAACGCCTGGATGTTCTAGATTTGGTAGAATTCAGTCTGACAGAGAGGCAGATGTCTATTGGGATATCAAGGGAGCTCAGGACAGCTCCTCTGTAGCGATGTCACCAAGCCCTGGATGTCATAATAAGGAGCTGAGCCATATTTTAACGGAAGAACAAATTAAAGTGTGCTTTGAGCAGATCATGAAACAAACAAAACAAAAAAATCCATTCAGGGATGTAGAAGAGAAGGAATCTGTGCCGAGAACTGGTTATGTAAGTGCAGGGAGATGAAAACTGAAAGTTAGGCCTATCTGGGGATTGCAAGAACAGTGAGTGCCTCTTTACTACCTAAGCTGAAGGGACATAAAGAAGAGGCAGTGTGACTGAGACCCTAGAAACAGCCCCGTCTGCAGGAAACAGTCACATGTTGGTGTCTTCCTTCCTCCTGCTTTTTATTCCCGCACTTTTCTTTTAAAAACTACTTATGTGCATATGATGTGTGTGTGTGTGTGTGTGTGTGTGTGTGTGTGTGTGTGTGTGTGTGTGTGTAGGGGATGTGTATATGATGTATGTAGGGTATGTATCTATGTATTGTGTGTGTGTGTTTATGTGTATGTGCATATGTTCATATGTATAAGTATGTGTGAGTGCAGGTGTGGTGTGTGTGTGTAGGGTATGTATGTGTGTGTAGCATATGTGTGGATGATGTGTATTTGTATTATGTATGTATGTTTGTATGTGCATGTAGGGCATATATGATGTGTGTACTTAGCATAAGTGTGTATGTGTGTGTGTGGATACAGTTGTGACATTGCACACATGTGAGAGTCAGAGCACCACCTCAGGTGTAGATCCTTGCTTTCTACCTTGATTCTTTTTGAGGCAGAGTCTCTTGTTCACAGCTGCATCCACCATGACACCTGACCCATAAGCTTCCAAGAATTCTCCTGTCTACATCTCCCATCTTGCAAAGGACCTGGCATCACAGATGTGCATTAAGCTTCCAGCTTTAATGGGCTCTCTTCATATCTCCACATGTGCATAACAAACACTTTATTCACTGAGCCAGCTCTGCTAACCCCTCCTGCTTTTTAATTACCTCCAAGTGCCTCCCACTGATCCAACCCAACCAGAATCCGGATAATCTGGGAGCCTGAAAGTGAAGGTTCTGTGCAGGTCAGTGGTACAGAGCAAGACAGAGGTAGGAAAGATGGGAAGAGGAGTGGGGTCACATAGGGCCAGCCAACATTGTTTGTAAGCTCAATAAACAGGATTCATCTACTAATAGTCGTAGATGCTATTATGATTAATAAAGAAATTCATTAAAAGATCTTCTGAATTAATAGCAGAAGCTGTTTGTGATTGTGAGTATATTCACAAATGCTACCACTAGGGTATTGAGTCTGAGTGTTTTTATACCCTTAACAATGAATTTATAGTAAAAGCAAAGGTATTATTATTATTATTATTATTTTTTGGTTTTTTGAGACAGGGTTTCTCTGTGTAGCTTTGCGCCTTTCCTGGAACTCACTTGGTAGTCTAGGCTGGCCTCGAACTCACAGAGATCCGCCTGGCTCTGCCTCCCGAGTGCTGGGATTAAAGGCGTGCGCCACCACCGCCCGGCTCAAAGGTATTATTTTAAGCAATCTAGTAGAGGCATTACCTGCTGCCTTAACACCCAGCAGGATTCTCCCTTCAGGATACAGGTTTGCAAGGGCTTGTTGAAAGCACATCCCAGTAGATGTCAGAACCAACATGGTGAATTGTGTATGACTTCACCTGTTAAGCTACTGAATCAATGAATGAAAGCAACAGGAAGAAAAATTAGAAATAAGATACTTGGCTATAAGAATAATTATGGTTAAAAACTGAACCAAACAAAACCAATGTGATAGAGATGATGATAAGAGATGTGTGGGGGAGAGAGGTGGGAGACCAGTCTGGGGGTCTTTAAAGCATGAGGGAGGTCTCAAGGAAACAAGAAAACCTAGAATACTTATCTCTTTTTTTGAACGTTAAGGGCTTTAATTAGTGTATTGAGTGCAGCAGATCACACAGGCAGGGGAATTCTTGTGGTGTAGCATAGGAAGGAAAGAAAGGTACCCAAACTTCTCTATTTAGAAGTGTAGGGGGTTGGACTTGGATATATTTTTAATGCAGTACTTTTGTAGGATGCTGCTCTGTGTTGTGTGGGGAGTTACTTTCAGACCCTTAAACAAAACAACTGTTCTACACAGAGTTCCATTTTAAACACCAGGTGGCCCAGGGGATAAAAAAAACAACAAAACAACAGTGTGCTTCTAACGCTAGTACTAGGGAGGTGGAGAAAGATGGATCCGTGGGTCTCATTGATCAGAAAGACCAGCATAGTTGGTGAATTCCAGACCAGTGAGAAGCCCTTTCTCAAAAAACAACCTGAATGGCACCTGAGAAATGGTACCTGAATGAATTTTTACCCAAGGGACAGAGAAATGACACATCATTTCCATGTGTCTTTACTTTTGCCACCCCCTGGCACGCACACATACACACACACACACACACACACACACACACACACACACACACACACACACGAGGGGGCAGGCACATGTGCACAAGTGAAAGAAAGGATGGCCGTGTGAGAATCCATCTGTTTTGCCTTATTTTATTCTCCCAAAGCTCAGGCATTGAGCACAGGGGAGTCGTCTGTCCCTTTTCTATGCTGTGGACTGGTGTATGCTTATAAGTTCCAAACAGCTAAGAGGGTGAGACTTTCCTTCGAGTTAATTGGTTGACTTCGTAGCAATGGTAAAATTGATACATTTTATCGCATTCATCTTGCATTAAAATAGAATCTATTTGATCTCATTTATTCTGGAATTGGTTCCCTCCTATAGAAAACTGCATTCTTACCACGATTGCAGTTATTTTGAAGACTTGATTTAATCAATCCATAGTTGCGAGTAGACTTATTTGGAAGACTTGCTTTATCCAGCTGTTATATAGTCTGCAGTATTATAGATCAGAGAGCATCCATCTAGAGGAGCTCAGACTAAACTAAAGCAATCCCTCTCGGATGGCTGTGTGTTTCACTAGTGGTTTCTTGTGTTATTTTTATTGTAGATTCTTGTGCTATTGGGAGGCCAAGTGAAACTGCAGTGGTGCTGAAGATGGGCCCAGTAGGTGCAGAGGCAGATGAGAACCAGACTGTAGAAGCGAAGGTGGAGCTCTATGGGCCGGGCCACACCACTCCTAGAGGTGAGCTGCCCCCTGATCCCGAGCCAGAGCTCATAGACAGCACCAAGCTGGTTGAGGTGCAGGTGGTCCTCATATTGGCCTATTGCTCCATCATCTTGCTGGGGGTAGTTGGCAACTCTCTGGTAATCCATGTGGTGATCAAGTTCAAGAGCATGCGCACAGTAACCAACTTTTTCATTGCCAACCTGGCTGTGGCGGATCTTTTGGTGAATACCCTGTGCCTACCATTCACTCTTACCTACACCTTAATGGGGGAGTGGAAAATGGGTCCAGTCCTGTGCCATTTGGTGCCCTATTCTCAGGGTCTGGCAGTACAAGTGTCCACAATAACTTTGACAGTCATTGCTCTGGACCGCCATCGCTGCATTGTCTACCACCTGGAAAGCAAGATCTCCAAGCGAATCAGCTTCCTGATTATTGGTCTGGCCTGGGGCATCAGTGCCCTGCTGGCAAGTCCCCTGGCCATCTTCCGGGAGTACTCCCTGATTGAGATCATTCCTGACTTTGAGATAGTGGCCTGTACTGAGAAGTGGCCTGGCGAGGAGAAGAGTGTCTATGGCACAGTCTACAGCCTTTCCACCTTACTAATCCTGTATGTTTTGCCTCTGGGCATCATATCTTTCTCCTACGTCCGCATCTGGAGTAAGCTGAAGAACCATGTCAGCCCGGGAGCTGCAAGTGACCACTACCATCAGCGAAGGCACAAAACCACCAAAATGCTGGTGTGTGTGGTAGTGGTGTTTGCAGTCAGCTGGCTGCCCCTCCATGCCTTCCAGCTTGCTGTGGACATTGACAGCCATGTCCTGGACTTGAAGGAGTACAAACTCATCTTCACAGTGTTCCACATCATTGCCATGTGCTCCACCTTTGCCAACCCCCTTCTCTATGGCTGGATGAACAGCAACTATAGGAAGGCTTTCCTCTCTGCCTTCCGGTGTGAGCAGAGGTTGGATGCCATTCACTCAGAGGTGTCTATGACCTTCAAGACTAAAAAGAACTTAGAAGTAAAAAAGAACAATGGCCCCACTGACTCCTTTTCAGAGGCTACCAATGTCTGAGAAAGCAGGTGTGGAAGCACATGGATGAATTGTGACCAGAGATGCCAATCTGGTTAGTGAAGCTTTTCTAACCAGTGCATGCTGACCTCCCATTGTATTGACTAAAAAGCATTGGCAGTATCATTCCTGGGAAACTGGCTGGCAGAGCTGAGGTGAAAATGAGCAAATTGCTGTGGTTCCATGGTGTGATTACTGGTGCTTAGATGGTAGGTTGAATTACGAGAAAGGAGGGAAATATTTTTGACTGTTTTCCCAGAGTTTCCCAGGAAACCTGAACAAGGAATTGGTATCAGTATAGCTAAAAGGTAGAGGTAAGTATTAATTCTGAATGCACAGTAGGATCTGCGTTGGGGATGCTGCGGACTCCACTGCTCCCCCATTACTTGATGAAAAGCTGCTGAACAAACTCAGATTTCCCTAGGGAGCCCTAGGCTCTCTGGTATGGTGTTTTGGTTTTATTGTCCTTCCTAAGATGACACCCAAATGAGAATGCTATCAGTAACCATTGCTTGTAACTAATGGGGTGGCATTAAGACAACTTCAAGAGAGTAAACACATTTGGTGTACCATGATGGGGGAAATGCTTATATACACAGCAAGCAATTAGCTGTTATTAAAATCAAATGCACAATTGTCGGAAGTTTCTTTTATGCAGAATCAAATAATTCTGAAATTATTAGGCTTAAAAGAAATACAAATTATTGTTTGATTTCTTGTTTTGAGCCACTCCTACCCTATGTTACTACTGTTCAGATAGCAAGTAAGCAACTCGGTCCTTTTGCTGGTTGTTAATTGTTAAAAGTCCTTTAGACCTGTACAGCTCCTGTTACCATTCCTGCATGGGGGCAAAGTTCTCACTAAAAATTAAAGCAGACTATAAAATAATTTTATAACAGTTTGAGTTTAGTTGTAATCAGTTCCTCTCCCCCACATACATGTTTACAGACATAGCAGAATTATGTTCTTTGGAGTTCATCTTTAGCAGACCAATCTATGAAAAGTAAAAATGTAATTTCATTAAAATGGACCCGTTTGGTAAGAAATCTCAAAAACCGAGTTCATTCCCCTTTTCAAATGTTTGGTTTTCAACAATTTTTTCATGTAAGTTTTCTCTTTCCAAAATGGCTATATTTTGGGTGACATAAATATGGAGACAAAATAACAAGCATGTCTATAAATAGTGGATCATTAGCAATTTTCATTTAATGCTTTTATAAATTTAGCTTTTATTTCAATAGTACCCAACCAAAGACGACTAAGACTCTATTTTGTTCACACAGAAAAAAGTAAGAAAATGAGATGTTAAAATGGTTGCATCTCTCTGGATGCTGAAATTTCAGTGTAGGTGTATTTTTGTAAATATGACAGAATTTGTGAGTATATTCCTTACATTTTAGAAATATTCAACATAGTCTTATACTTAGTAATGATATTAATGTTGTGTATATATTTAAAATTCAGACTATGGCTGTTATCAAATTCCTTTCGGGGTGGAAATAAAATTTGGTTTGGAAGCTATACTTTTGGAATACTGGGAAGGAACAAAAAAAAGTAAAAATAGGTGTAAGGCAGACTAAGACATCAATGAAATACACTGCTATCTGAAGTGTATCACATAAACTATAAAACATGGTTTTCCTCTTGGACTCTGCACTGTCATTTGAAGATAAGCTTTTTATATTTTATGCAGAAATATTTAAGACGTTACAAGGTTGTTGTAAAGTTTTTATGCCCCTTGCAGAATTTGTATCCTGTATAAAACCTGTGTGTTATTGTGACTCCTACTGTGATGGTAAATCATTGGAATCCACCCAATAATTCAATTAACATATTTATGATTGAGCTCATATGTTAAAGCCATTAATAAAGTATCTTTTATGGAGTGATTTAATGTTAAAATAAAGAGAATTTGAGGAATTCTGTTGTTTCCATGTAGCTCTTACTCTACTCTTTGGATGAAATCGAGTTCCTGGCTACCCTGTGAGCATCCTGTGAAAATGCCTATGAGTAAGTGCCCTGTAAGGACGCCTGTGAGTGAGTGCCCTGTGAGTGAGTGCCCTGTGAGTGAGTGCCCTGTGAGGATGCCTGTGGGTAAGTGCCCTGTGAGAATGCCTGTGAGTGTGTGCCCTGTGAGAATGCCTATGGGTGAGTGCCCTGTGAGAATGCCTGTAAGTGAGTGCCCTGTGAGTGAGTGCCCTGTGAGTGAGTGCCCTGTGAGAATCCCTGTGGGTGTGTACCCTGTGAGGATGCCTGTGAATGCCCTGTGAGAATGTTTCACTTTCCACTTTCAGGCCAGATCTTTCTCTTGAACTTCAAGCGTACATTTCATCAGCTAATGAAATTAATGTGTGGGGCCCACCAACAGACACCCGATGTGTCCTAAACAGAACCTGCCAGCTAAGTACAAATGTCCCGAACCTGGATTCTGATCCGACTTCTTACTACCAGCTTTTCACCAATCTACTGTACACTCTTCCCCAAGACTCTGCTCTCTGGAGTCAGCCTCAATACTCCTCTAGTCTTTACCTTTATGCAGTCAAATCCTGCATTTTAATACGTCTCCTAGTTGTTTTTTGAATCAATTCACCTTTCTCAGTCCCCATCATACATGCTATGGCTGTTTCTAAGACCTGTATTATCTCTCACCTAGATTAATACAGTATATTCCTATTTGTGCTCTCCATATCTTGTCATTTTCACATACAGTCCCATATTTACCTACTAACCAAGGCAGGTTTTTTTTTTTTTACCTCGGTTTTGTTATGCCCTTCTTCTGATTAAAAGTCTTCAGGTGTATCCTCATAAATCTTATTTTAGGAGTTTTATATCTTATTGAAAATAACTTTAATGACTTGAAAGGCTGTTTAACATCTTATATGTATTAAGATTCTCTATAGTAACAGAACCTATAGAATTCATATATGTATTTGTAATAGGGGATTTATTAAATGCACATAATCTGCAGCTAGACAATCTTGTGATGGTCATTTGCAGAGTGGAGATCAAGGGAAGCCAGTAGCTGCTCAGGGCAAGAAACTGAAATCTCTGAGACAGGGGGACTGATGATGCAGCCCCGCGTGAGGCTGAAGGCCCAGAAGCTCTCTGGAGAGTCACTGATATGATCCTGCACCCAATAGTGAACAGCGGATGAAGCTGGAGTCTGAAGTCCCCGGGTAATGACAGCAGCTGTAGATGGAGTCACTGAGGAAGAATGGATATTGTATGTGCTGGCTGGCTTTCTCTTCTTCCATTTTTATGTTAGCTGTGCCTCTGGCCTCTTGGCTGGTGCTGCTCACATTCAAGGCCAGTCTCCTGTTAGTTAATCCTCTCTGAAGATGCCCTCATAGACATACTGAGAAGTGACTTACTCATCTCCCAGGTATCTCCCAGTCTCATCAAGAAGTCAATCAAGATTGACTTTTACAGCACTGGTTGTGTCTATTTGTTTTACCTCATACAATTTCTCTTTTCATCCAGCTGCTAGGTTTTCAGTACCTGAAGACAGAACTGGTGATGTCTTAATCATGTGGAATTGCAGTGCTTGTAGCTGTTGTCATCAAATTGATATTCAATAAATATTAATCAGATTCATCAGGGAAACTAAAGTGCTTTGTTATTTGTTTGAGACAAGATCTTGTTCCTGTAGCCAGGCTGGCCTTGAATTTACTAAGGAGCTGAAGATGACCTTGAATTCTTGACCCTCTTGCTTTAAGTGCTGGGTTATATATGTGTCCCACTGAGTCCTGCTTGAAATCCAATTTTTGGAGTAAATATTAAAGTCAATATAACTAGGTCCATGAAGTAATCAGCCATAACTTGGGCTGTTTGGTCATAGTCTGTCTAGGAAAGCAGGGTTTCCTATCCAAGAGTCTAAGAAAGATGTTTCCTAGACCAGGACAGCATCAGGGTTTGTTGTTTGTTTGCCATGTCTTATTTAATTGATAAACTAATATTGTAACCGTGCATTAAGCCTAATGCATTTCTCATGATAGGCAACTGCTATTGTTTTCAAGCCACTGTATATCAATATTGACATATTTAGGAAAGAGTGTGTTGCATAGATTTCATTTATAGCTCAGGCAAACCTGCTTGAAACTTCATCATCAAGGGGAATTGGAAGATTCAATAAAATGTCAGTCATGGTTCAGCCATGTGGAGAAGTCATTATAAATACAGTAAATTCTGAACATAAAGACCAGGAGAAGCACTGGAAAGGCTGGAGAAGAGCCCAGAAAGTCTCTGCTAGCATTAAGGAAATCAGGAAGGGACTGTAATGCAAACATGCTATGGCAGCTACTGTGTGGCCTATTCTGTGAGCATAAGACATACAACAATAGGAAAATAGGAATAATATACAATAGGAAAACAGACATGCAGGTACTATCTGCTATACCAGAGTCTGATTTTGCAGAGAAATGGAAACAATGAAGGATATAATGGAGGTGTTGTCTTACAGCCATATAAACTGGTTCATATGAGCTATTAGAGACACTTGGTTATCACTGACAGGGAGTCCCATTAATATCAGGAGCCAGCAGACAGCAGAGGAAGGACATGTGTCCCTGAGGGAGTTGAGCATAGAAGAAGCAAGAGTTGATGGCCACCTCACTGACTCTGACAGGACAGTGTACACAGGAAAACTAAGAAAGAAATTAATTCAGGTCCATTAATTAATGGACCTATGAACTGATATGGGGCTTTAGTGGCTTTTTTGAATCCCATGATGGGATACAATGTTCATGAGCTGGGAGGTATGGTGTGACCCCACGAGAGTCTGTTAAAGGATATGAAGAATTTACTAAGGTATACAATGGGATAATACACTCATGGGTACAGAACAAAGTAAACAGCCGTCATTGTCCTCCATTCTATCCAGGGTGAGGGGACTCAACCCTTCCGTTTGACCACCCACGAGAAGATGAGCACACCACTCCTCTCTCTCTGCACTTGTCCCCCAAAGCCATTAGCGGAACTAATTCCCATAACAGGGAGGAGATGAGAAGAAAACAAAGCAGAAAAAAGACCTGTCTAAATCCCTGGAAAGAAATACTGACACAATTTGTGTCGATCTGGACTTACTAAGTGGGGTGGGGGATGGGGGGGGCGAAAGCTAAGTGTTGCACTGTCGAAGTTCCAGAGGCTTTAAACCCAAACAGTCCATAGAAAACACAAATGATTAAGAACACAAATGAAACCAATAAACTTTACTCTAGGGCTAGGTAGTCCTTCTCCTAAAATATTCAGTGCACACCTTTATCCTGACAGAAGGTACACTGTAGATGGAGATTGCTTGTCAATATGGTCGTGTTTGGCTGATACAATAGCAAGGACCACAGTGCTAGCCTAGAGTATGCCATGTCTATCTAGCTCCAGGGGCAGGCAGAGTTAGCTACAGTACAGTCGTTGGGCCTGAGACAGGACCAAGTATTACCAGCAAACTCTGATGGGACAACTGACTGGGAAGAGGCACAGTGGCTCTGTGGCAGCAGCTGTAGCCCAGCATGAGAAGGCCAAATGAAACACACACACACACACACACACACACACACACACAGACACAGCACAGACACACACACACACACAGACATAGCACAGACACACACACACACACACACACACACACACACACACACACACACACAATGTCTGTGGGTTATGGAGGACTGGCTAGGGTAGTTTCTCCCATTAGTGCTGTTGAAACCCAATATTACTCTTCTTTTGTGTGTGTGAGAAGAGGGTTGCTTGCATGTGTGTGTTCAGCTATATGGGTACATGTCATGTATGTGCATGCAGGTAGAAGACAGTCACCTTCAGGAGCCATCTGCCTTTTCTTTTGAGACAGGGTCTCTCACTGGGATCTGCAACTTATCAAATGGGCTGGGCTGGAAAAACGGAATGACTTAGGAACCCTTGGATATCTACGGCCTCAGCTCTGGTATTAAAGGCACAAGCTTCCACATCCAGCTTTGTTTTTTTTAACATGGGTTTAGGGGAATTGAACTCGGGTCCTCATGCTTGTCCTTTGCTGACTGAGTTATGTCTTCATCTACAAATATTGCTTTTCTTTTCTTAATAGATTATTATTTTATGTGTATGAGTGTTTGCAGGCATGTATGTACATTCATGTGCATGTCTGGTGCTCATGAAAGCCAAAAGAAGGCACTGGGTCCCCTGGAACTGGGGATACAGACAGATGTCAATAATCATGTAGATGCTAAAAACTGAACTTGGGTCCTCTATAAGAGCAACAAGTGTTCTTAACCACTAAGCTACCTCTCTAGCCTCACATTATAGCTTTTCTTCTGAAATGATTGATAAGAGATCTTTTCATACAATATCACACCTTGCAAACATTTCTTTATTAGAATCTCATTAGCCACCCAAGTCCAAAGGCACTTACTTGGGATGGGTGTGTTTGTCATCAGAAATCATGTTCTCTGTGTTAAAATGTTTCATTATATAATGTTAACTTTTGTGTGTCTTACAGATTTGTTAAAGGAAATAAAAGAGTTTGAATGTAAGATTCTGTATGAGTATATGAGTGGGAAAAGACATTCCTAGAAACTGTAAGGCTGTTGAATGAAAATCCCACAGCCAAGGGTGGGAAACCTCCCTAGGAGTTATTAGTTGGGAGGCCCTTGAGATTCCACAAATCATTAAGGTTCTGGACACTGCTGTTGTTTGCGGGCCAAGAACAAATGGTGAGCCTTTATTACTAGAGTATACTAGAAACCTTTATTACTAGAGTATGGAGAAATTGAGCTAGGGCTGAACTTGAGGATTTCCCCCTGATTGATGGCGTCATGGAACTGAAAGATACTGTTCCTGCTGATGGGGAGGGGGCAGGTAATTGTCATTGAAAAATCTGACAAGTTATATATCCCGTGTAACAGATAACCAGCATGCCAAGCAAGGTATGCCTACTAGTAAAATAGTGACACAGCTGTTATGGGTGCAACTAACTACTTTCTGGTTGGATTTAAGGTTCACTCTACAATAGGAAACTCACATCTGATACTTCTTTCCAAATGAAAGTCAGTGACAAGGGAAGTCACAAGTCCTAGCAGAAAAAATATAAATACTGAAGAAGGGCTGGGATGTTGTATGGATGCTTCCTATGAAATATTCCTGCCTGGAGGGAGGCTTTTCAAACTTAGGAAGTAATTAAAACATGTGAGGCCCAAGAATTAAATGCAACTTACAGGGCTCAGGAAGCCCCTAAAAGTTAGAAGATTCACAAGGCCCCTCCTCATATTTATGTAAGTGTCTTAGTTTGGTTTCTTTTGCTGTGATAAAGACCATGACCAAAAGCAACTTGGGGATGAAAGAGTTCCTTTCATCTTATACCTCATCCCCATCAGGAAGGGAAGACTGTGCAAGAACTCAAGGCAGGAAACTGAAGGCAGGAACTGAAGCAGATGGTACAGAATAATGCTGATTACTAGGTTATTCTACATGGCTTGCCTAGCCTGCTTTCTTATACCACACAGGACCTTTGCCTACAGTGTACCAGGGCTGGGCTCTCTCAAGTCAATCACTAATCAAGAAAACGTCTACAGACTTCCTTTCAGACAATCTGATGATAGAGGCATTTTCTTAATAGAGATTCTGCTTCCCAGATAACTCTAGTTTGAGTTAAACTGATAAACAAACAACTAGTACACTGATCAATAACAGTTGCTGAAGAGAGAAGACTATTCCATCGGCTGAGCTGCCAAAAGCTCTGGGATGCAGTTATCAGAGCAGTCACCCATGCTGGTGCAGGGGTTTTTAGTGATGCAAGTGCCCTTATATCATCCATGTTCCAGTAAATATCTCTCTCCGTCCATACTCCTGTGAGTAGCCCCAGTAAAGTAGCTGGTTCCCTAGCTAGACTTGGGTGGAAATATTCCTTTGATCTGTTGCTAGTGTCCTATGTGAGTTGTATAGGTGTTTTTCTATGTCTTATCAGGAAAAGCACACAATACACAAAAAATAGGAATTTTATTAAACAAAAGGTGAGTAAAAATTGATTTGGGGGGATTGTAAGTATAAATTGTTGGACTATCCAGATTCCATAAGTCTGTAGGTGGTCCGAGGAGTTCATAGTATTAGAAACCAGAAGGTTAAGACAACCTTGTCAATATCAATTCTTGTCAATATCAGAATATGTAACTGAATGGAAGTGCAAAAGGCCCAGTTCAGAATCTACTCATTTGTAATTAAAACGTTGACAAATTTCAACACTCCATCAAATTACTTGCTAAACAGCACATAGCTTCTCCTATAGGAGTGTGCTATGTCATTAAAATAAAAAAGTACTGTATCATCTACACAAAACTACACGAAAGCAATGTACTAGTAACTATTTTTCTCTACTTTTTGGTTTCTCACAGAAAGTAATATAAGTGATCTAAAAATAAGAAATTAGATATGCATGTATACACACATATTCCATATCATGCTCTGTCACCCAATATCACAAAGTATCTGCACATGGAACATTCAGCATCTAAAGGTAGGAATAAGTCCATTCCAAGTGGCATGCCTACCTCCATCATTGTCCCTACAGAAGTAACTGCCCTTAGGCTGTGCATGCGTGGGGTGGAATGTGGAGAGAAGAGACTGTACTTTGGAATATGAACAAATTAATTTGAATATGTAGGGTTTAAAAATGTTTCTTGGTGAGTGTAGCCTATTTAATTCAGCCAGTTGGTAATTAAAGGTGACAGCTAGTTATCAAGCTTCTAGATAGAAATAATTCATATTTATTAGGCTAGAAAACTGTGATGTCACTCTGAGGTGTCTGATTTGGGGAGAGTACCTACTACTCAATCACTTCTGTTCTTCAACCTAATGAAGTCAGTCTCCTGTTTCTAATGGAGTCAAGGAGTAGAAACAAAAGACATACTTAGGATTACGACGGTTGAATGCATGGTGCATATTAAAATGGAATCAGATCATTAATCAAAACAATGTGCAGCAGAATTTGAATGCTAAGGGACATGGCCACATGCAGAGATGTAATAGCAAGATGTTGATGAACAGAGATACGTAATTTTAAACTCATCAGACGAGAAAGGGAGGTTTGCCACTCGAGTTGTTTCTGACATTTGTTCCAGAAAACACAATTTATTAGAAACAAAAACTTCCTCCCTGCAAAGACAACCTTGTTCAAACAATCACCTCAGTAGTTTGTGTCAAAGGCACAGAAAGCCTCATAAATGTACAGGTTGTGCTCATTTGCTTCTAAGCTCTGAAGCTCCACAAGGCTCCAACAAATCTGGTTTGCCACTAAGATAAGAATTTTATATTTACTTTCTGGTGTTTGCTTGGTAGTTCAAAATTAAATGTAGGAATACCTATGAAGACCCTAATGAGGATAAGTTATAATTGTTACTATACTACAAGTCTAGATAAATAATTACAGCCCTAAATTTATTTGTCACACCTGCATTTTCCTTAAAGGATATACCTCTGAGAGTCACTTTTTCAGAGTGCATCTTTAGGAAACAAGACTAATGTCTTAGTTAGCTTTCTATTGCTGTGATAAAACACCATGACTAAATGAAACTTCAGGAGGAAAAGGTTTATTTCATTTTACAGCTTGCAGTTCATTATTCAGGGAAGTCAGCGCAGGAACTCAAGGCAGGACCCTGGAGGCAGGAACTGAGGCAGAAGCCATGGCGGATTGCTGCTTATTTATTTGGCTTGCTACTCATGGCTTGCTCAGTGTACTTTCCTTTGCAACTGGAAACAACCTTCCCAGGTGTGACATTGTCCCCTGTGGAATGAGCCTTTTGCATCAATCATTAATCAAGACAATACCTCCACAGACTTGCTAACAGACCAGTCTTATGGAGGCATTTTCTCAATTAAGAATCCCATTCTTCCCAGATTTGTCTAGGTTTGTGGGAAGTTGACAAAAACAAACCTACACAGTGAGTATATGATAGAAAATATTTCTACACAAAACTTCAGCCTATTCCTTAAGGAGTTTTATTAATCATAGTAATTGTTTGTAGTTGTGTTGGTACCATTTGCTATCATTGAATGTTTTCCCAACAAGCTTCAGGTGTCGAAATTTAATGGCAATGTGACAATATAGACAGGTGACTAGGCCATGAGGGTTTCTGCTATTAGGAAAGAGGCTTCATGCAATACTTAACATTTGGCTCTGCTGTCCTTTTACAGCCACCATATGAGGACACAGTGTTCTTCCCCCGTGAAAATGTACAATAAGTTGTAGTTTTGTATTCACAGATCAGCCTTCTCTAGAACAAGGCCTGTTGGTATTTTGATTTCAGCTGTTTCAACCTGCAGAATTGTGACAAATACTTATTTTTTTTTCTGTATAAATGCCAAAGACTTAGGTAGAAATAGTGGTGCACACCTGTAATTTTAGCACCAGGAGCAGGAATAGTTTCAAGTTTGAGGTCAGCTTGGCTACATGGCAGGAGTTTGATTTTCTGTGTCAAAAAATCAAAACAACAGTCAAAACCAGACTAGTATTTTGATAGATTGGTACTAATGACTTAGCATTTTCACTGAATATACTTTGTCTATAAGAGGTTTGTTGTTGTTGTTGTTTGTTTATTTTTGCTGTGGTTTGTATGTTGGCGAGGATCTCATTCAGCCAAAGCCAACCTGGAATTTGCTATCTAGTCAAGATTTACCTTAACCCTGGGAGCTCCTACCACAACCTCCAGAGGGCTATTGTATACTACCATACCAGATTTTTCACCAGTGTATTCCTAAGGCTGATTATGAGACTCTGAAACAAAGTTATGCTAAGCTCTTTGAAAACTCATGGCATTAAACAAATGAACATTCTCACTCGTGGAGACCTAGAGGGTGAATACGTACCTGGTAAAGCCTAAAACTAAAGTTGGGGAGCTCAGACAGGTAATCCAAGGTAGCAGTCTCTAAGAGGGCATAGAAGATAAGGATTTAAATCTGAGTATGAACTAGTTCACACCAGAAAGAGGTGGAGAGAAAGGGCAGGATTTAGGTAATGACCACTTGAGCATGGGTGTCTAACGCCAGGTGCAGCTTTCTCTACTCAGGTGGAGATCTCCTCATACAGGGTCAGTGACAACAATGCGCACACTTTGTAGCTAACATCACCCAAAAAGCTCTCAAAACTCTCCACACAAGAACATTTCAATGTCATTATTGATAATTATAACTAGAACACCATCATTTTAATAATTAATTACATAATGAGTTTATTGATTTCGTATGACTAATTTCTCTGATATTTGGCTCTTGCTCTTATTCCAAATGTGGAAGGATTGTGTGTGAGAAAGGCCTTTTAAGAGAGTACTTTTTAAAAAATTTATTTAATGAAGGAAGGCATGGAAAGGAAGGAATGCATGAAAGCAAAATGACAATTCAACAAGCTTGGATAGGTCCAATGAGTGCATAGCCACTGGAAGGTTCTCCCAGATTTTGCAGCATGGCTGAAACTGCATTCACCCCAGGCTCAGAATCAAATCCCTCCCCCTTACCTTTCTGTTCAAGTGGAACTTACAGAGAAATGCACATAGGTTCATATGGAATGATAGACTTGTTTTCTCATTGGCATTCTTTACGTTTGGAGATTCATCTAAGCTGCTGATAATGTATAAATGTTTAATAGTATAAATGTTTCTCTTATTATTTTAATTGCTGGGTCATATTCAACTTTATGAGGACACCATATTTATGACATTTTGCTCTTGGTAGATACAAGTTGGGGATTATTATTGTTACGGTCTAGGATTTAGTTTTACTCTTCTGTCTATGAGAAAATTAAGGACAGAGAAGAATTCAGGCCAAAGCAAAAGTAAGATTAGCAAGCAGTAAATCTCATTGGAGGAGAGGGGACCTCAAATCTTGGAGTCCACTGTCTCCCAGACTACCAGTAGCCTTTATCTCTGGCAAGCCTCCCACTTCTGCTTCCCTATAGATTGGTGAACCAGTTCCCATGAGCATGCCCGCTTCTCAAGACTGGTTCCTCTACTCCTCTCCAGGTATTGAGTATGGCCTGGTGTTTGGATGGCTCATGCCTTGAGATCTGCCTGGGGGCATGAGTGTGGAAGTCCCTGGGAGACATTTTTCCTTTTCTATGCCTGAACAGGCTTGAAGATAGCTGATCCAAAAGGTTCAAGCTTGGGAAAGAGGAACAAAAGCAGGCATTCGGCCATTTTCCTTCCAGTAGCACTAAGATGACATTTGTTATAAGCATTTCTCAAGTCTTTCCTGGACATATATTTTCATGAACATTAGGGACTACCTAACAGTTAAATTACTAAGTTATAGAATAAGCATGAGGAACATTTTTAAAGAAGTGTATAATGTCTAAAACATTTCCCAAACTATTTCTTTCCCACTTGATATGTGTGAGATCCAGCTACCTCCTGCCTTTGCGCATTAGACACTGTAGTGGGTTTGAATTTTAACATTGTTGTGGAATTCTCCTCTTGCTTCTGATTTGCATTTCCCCAGTGACAAACAATCACTTCTGAAGTGCTTATCCATAATTCATGTATTTCCCATAAATGGCTATTTGCTTGCACAGCTTAGTTTTAAATTGGTTTTGTATTGTCAGTTATTTTTTTTTAATTTTGTGATAGGTCTTTTTAAAATCTGGATATATATGCATATAAACATGGGTTTGTGAATATATATATACATATATGTGTGTGTGTAATGTATAGCATAGTAGCATAGTATGTTATTCAGGTGGTAACAAAGATTTTTTTCTTTTTAGTTTTGTTGAAGCCCACTTTATTATTTTTATTTTGATATTACTTTAATATTACATTATTTCTAAGAAATCATTGCTGAGTCCAAGGCAGGAAAGAGCTGCTTTTCTCCTAAGTTCATAGTTCAAGCTTTTACATGTGTATCTCTGATTAACTTCAATTGATATCTGTCCTTATTGACTTTCCATATTTTTTTTTTCTTTTTTTTGGTTTTTTCGAGACAGGGTTTCTCTGTGTAGCTTTGTGCCTTTTCCTGGAACTCACTTGGTAGCCCAGGATGGCCTCGAACTCACAGAGATCCGCCTGGCTCTGCCTCCCGAGTGCTGGGATTAAAGGCGTGCGCCACCACCGCCCGGCTGACTTTCCATATTTTAATGCAATTCTCTTGTCATCAATAACAAATGTCTTGGCATCTTTGTTAGAAATCAACTGACTATATTTATTGAGAAATTTTCTAGACTATTTTGTCAATCTGCTATGGCAATGTCAGCCTCTAGATTACAGTATCTCTTAAAAGTTAGTAGTCATCATCCAAACTTGTTCTTTCATGATATCATGCTGAATATTCTTAGGTCTTTGCATTTTCACATAAATTTTAATACTGCCTTGTACATTTTTATGGGAAAGCACATTGGTATAATGACTGAGATTACATTTACATACAGTTTAATTTATGGATCATGGATACCCCAACAATTTTTTTTAATATTTTATTTATTTATTTATTTATTTATTTATTTATTTATTTATTTATTTATTTATTTATTTATTTATTTATCTATCTATCTATTTTTTGGTTTTTTGAGACAGGGTTTCTCTTTGTAGCTTTGTGCCTTTCCTGGAACTCACTCTGTAGCCCAGTCGGGCCTCGAACTCACAGAGATCTGCCTGCCTCTGCCTCCTGAGTGCTGGGATTAAAGGCGTGGGCCTTCTTTTTATCTTCTTTAAAAAAAATTGTTATATATTAGTTGTACATAATGATGGGTTTTATTATGATATTTCAATAAATTCATAAAATTTACTTTAATATATTTATTCAATTTATTCTCCCTCATTCCTTTTTCTGTGAGTCTTTCAAAAGTTTCCCTGTACTTCTGTATCTTTAAATAAATTAGATTCTTCAGATGAGAGAGAACTTATGTTGTTTGTCTTTGCGAGTCTGGCTCACTGTGCTTCACAGAATTATCTCCAGTTTCATTCATTCTCCTGCAGACAATGTGATTTTGCTTTGTCACTGTCTGTATTCACCATTTACTAGAAATCAAACTAGAAGGGATCTGATGACATGCTCAAAGGTGAAAATAAACAATACATGGAAAAGGTGGTTAAGATCATGTCTCACATAATATTTTAATCGTTTTCGAACAGTGTCTACTTGAGATCTTCAGCAACTTTAGTAAATGAACGTGGAACATACATTTATGTTCATGTGCAGATGAAGAGCTTAGATACCCTATGAATCTTAACTGACTCATTCAAGGATGTGATAGTATACCTGAAACTTGATTTTCTTATTTGATTTCCATTACTATATTCTTTTTATCATTGTGACTGTTTTTATACTAAGGGGAAAATTAAGATAAATTCAGGTTCTCTTATTTGACTAAATAAGGGTAAAACAATCTCTCATGGTGATTTATGTAAACCTTTCTGAACACCAAATTATCTATTGATTTTTAAATTCACCTTTTCCAATTAAATTGTTTAGTAGAGTATTACAATCAGATATTTTTTTTTCTCTTAAGAAGTTCTTTGGTTCTCATTATGAAGTAAAATGCTGAAGCCATTCTAGTCCTTTCTGTCGCTACAAGTTAGCCCCCAAATAGTTGCTAAGTTTTTGTATTATCTCAAAATGAATGTGCAAAGAGGCTTCTCAATGTCAAAGCTACTTGACAGCGCCTACTACACACGAGTGACTCTGTCCTGTCACGAAGTGGTTTCACTTCTAGATACATGTCCAAAGAAGTGCATGCTCAGAACTGTGAAAGTATGCAAGGGGGTGTTCACTGCTACACAGTTCGCAGCAGCTGAAAAGTGGGATCAAACTTTGGTAGACATTGGTAGTCTACTAGATAAACTGTGATATATTTACAGAATTTAGTAATCCAGAGCAACTGTCAAGTATAAACTATTGCTTATATGAAACAGCAGAAATGAATCTTACAAAGGTCTTGATGGGTGTAAGAAACCGAACAAAGATTTATATCCTTTCTTTGTAAGTGCATTTGTGCTTTGAGTCAGGAATTTGTAGTTACCAAAGTTGACCTCTAACTCCCGGTCACAATGATCCTCCTCCTTCAGGCTTCTGAGCACAAGAAGGTAGGACTATTGGTACCCGTCACTGCACCCAACTTCTAAATAAAGTTAGCAAATTGTAAAAATGAACCCATGTTGTTGGAAGACAGGATATGTTATCCACTGTTATAGGGAGGTAGCTTACCACCTACCACAGGTAGGTTTCCAGAATGCTTTGAATGACTTTCTTTCTGATTTGGGTGTATTCATATTATTAATGTTCTTTATGCATTTATCATCAACCCACCTTTATGAATCCATTTTATGAAAAAATATCTAACAGCATAAAATATAGATAAAAGAGAATGTTCTATGTAGTAAAAGACTGCAAACAACATTAATATCATTATTAGAAAAAAGATTGAAATACTTATAGTACTGTCAGGAAATGTTATATTATGTAGCTGTTCATTTCCATGAACTAACATGTTTTCTATAATGTGTTATACAAAATATTTGCATTAGCTTATGCAAGTATTCATGTCCATATGCAATAAATACTTGTTTCAGTGTATAATAATTTGACCCTGAAGATATTGTTTATAATTTATAAAGGCAAAATCATGAACATACTTATTTGTTCTAATAAGAATTACAGATTAAAAAATTGTCTAGACTATTATGGTGTGGTTTTTGAGACAGGGTCTCACTTTGTAGCCCTGGCTGTCCTGGAATTCACTATGTAGACCAGTCTGGCCTTGAACACAGAGATCCACTTGCCTATGCCTCCCAACTGCTGGGATTAATGCATGTGTCTTTATGTATATATTTTGGACATAAAATGTCTATTTATAGAGGAAAGCCTCCATTCACAAAATCTTATTGTTCCATGATCCTGCCTACTTATAATTTTAGGTGAGTGTAAGTAGCTGAATAGGTTATTTCAAGGCATTAAAGATAGCTCTCTGTAGTTATGGGATGAGTGGTTTAGCTCCTTACCTGAGGCACATTTTTTTACATCTGATATATTAACTGCTAAAACTTTCAGATGCATATGTAGAAAATGGGAGACATAACAAGTAAAATTAATAAGAGTTAAACTCAATACACAAGAAAATTAAATCTTCATTAGTACGATATTAGTTTTCTGGGCTACATTAAGATTGGAGTACCCACATTCTCAGTTAGGGGCAGATAGAAGAGTCAATGTACAGTCTTCTGTACACAGCATCTTCAGTCTCTGAATTTTTCTCCCCCCTCCCCAAGAAAGCTCACATTCTGGAAGAGTAAGTTTTTTTTATTGTTTTAAATTTTAGTTATTTGGGAATTTCATACAATGTATTTTGGTCCTATTCTCCCCTCTCCTGACTCCTCCCAAACCCATCCCCCTTTCTCTATCCATTCAATTTTATGTCATCTTTTTAGATAACAAATATCCATCAAGTTCAATGGGGTTGGGAATGGGAGGCAGGATAGAGGAGGGACTATGGACAGGGACAACAAACACTAAAGACCTTTCAAAAAAGTCATATGGCACCCTATCACTGTAGAAGCTCCCGAAAATGCATATCTAGACAAGTGAGGTTTTTGAAAAATAATATGAAATTTTTATTTCACTTTTTATATCAAAGCATATTTTAGGGCAGGTGTGATGGTACATACTTGGGTATTAATCTTATGGAGTCAGCAGAATCAGAAATTGAAGGCCAATCAGGCCTAAAGAGCAAATTGGTACATGGTAATTGACATTAAATATGTACATATCACCACCTGCAGAAGATTGTAAAACTATACATTTAATACCTGGGTAAGACTGATTTCATGCCCTCCTTTGTAGGTGAGTGTTTTCAATGGATTTCTGAAATGAATGTCAGTCCCGAGGGCCATCAATGCCAGCTTCGGATTCCAATAACACTTCTTGGATGCTTAGGTCAATTCTGGATTCCCACTACAGCCCATCTAGTTAATGACTGCATGCACCTGTAACCCCCACAATACTTGGAAGGCTAAGGCAAGAAGATTTTGAGATTGAGCCCAGACTAGGCAACCTGATGAAATTCTATTAGAGGTGGGGGAGAAGCCAAAAAAATGTGGTAGGACTGTGTGATTTTGCTACTTTTTTATTGTTGTGATAAGACATCATGACCAAGGCAACTTACAAAAGAGTTTATTGGGGCTTACAGTTTCAGAGTGTGAGGCAGTGATCATCGTGGTGGGAAGCATGGCATTAGGCAGGCAGGCATGACACTGGAGCAATTGCTGAGAGCTTACATTCTCATTCACAATTGGAAGGCAGAGAGCGCAAACAAGGAATGGTTAAGGGACTCGGAAATCTCAAAGCCCATCCCCAGTGACATACCTCCTCCAACAATGCCTCACCTCCTAAACCTTCCAAAACAGTTCTACAACTTCGGACCAAGCGTTTGCATATATGAGTCTGTGGGAGACATGCTCATTCAAACCATTGCAGACTGTACATGTTAATTTGAAAGGATTATTAGATATCTATATCTATCTATCTATCTATCTATCTACCTATCTATCTACCTATCTATCTATCTATCTATCTATCTATCTATCTATCTATCTATGTATCTATAAAGTAGCATTTCTAGTATCATCTCATTATTTTACTGATATTTATTGGGATATACATACACATATACATATATATATATATAGAGAGAGAGACAGAGAGAGAGAGATCTATGAGGATGAATAAAATGGTGTATAATTAAATCCTTTTGGGAAATCACTCTGTATTTTGAAGAGGGAATCTAAGATTAATTGTACAATCCCTTTTAGTATTTATATGCATATATTATATGATAATTATCATACATTAAGAACACATTAACTGATGCATGATGAAAGATGGAAGAAGAACAAGAGCAGATGGAAGGTCACAGAAAAGGAGCCAGCAAAGGATAGTGAAGGAGACTTGCATGTTTTTAAAAACAGAGATCTAGAATGGAGATATCTAAGGATCCATGTTGTTTTAGTTGCTTAAATCAAACCCTTCTTCACTGGGCTCTCCTCAAATCATCAGGAAAGTGTGGGGCAAGCCCATACATGTTAGCATCCAAGGAACTGAGCCAAACACAGAAGAAAGAAGGATTGTTGGAATGAAAGGTGGAATTTCTGTCCCTGGGCATGTGCAATCATTTCAGAAATGGCATTACAAGTATCTGGAAGGTGTGCAGTAGGACGTGAAAGCAATGCTAATAGATCTTAAGAAGGAGGAATCTCTGGTGTTCTCATATGCTTATATTAAAAGCACTTCATTAACTTAATTGATGTAACTGCAATATCAAGGAATTTAGAATAGAGGTGAGATTCACTTAAGAGACAGCAATAAAAAACAGATTGAGCTATTTAAAAACACACACAGAGAAATTTATATTTTACAGTTACTGAGACTTCTCAGTGAATAAGTTGTCTTATGGCTTAGTTTTGTTGGGTATTTCTTGTCGTTGTTGGGTTTGTGAGACAGGGTCTCATGTAACCCTGTCTGGCTTCTAAGAGGACTTGGAAGGTCTAATCTTCCCAAGAGCTGGGATTACAGGCAGGCATTGGTATGTCTAGTTTATGAGGTACTGGATATTGAACCCAGGGCTTTTGGCATGTATTTTTTAATTATTGATATATACCAGCCAAGGATGCCATATATTCCCCCCAAAGAGTGTGGGTTTTGCTAGAAGAGAAACAAAGTTCAGAGTCATTCTCTCTCAGAAACCTGGTATCCACCTTGGCCTTTGTCAGTCTGGAAGCTTGTCAGTTTATAGGTGTGCAGTGTTTTAGGAATGTTCTGTGCCTCTGGAGCAGTCATCCTGTGCTATAACCTGTCCGCTTTAGTGGAGAGTAGAAATGACTGGTGGCAACCCTCACGATGCTCTTCTGAGCATGGTCTCTTGGAAAAATATGCAGCAAGTGCAGTTGAGATGGAAGGCTCTCTGCTCCATTATTACATCTGGTACTGGTGGTACTAATGGCGAATGGGAAATAGAAATAAAAACCATAAATTTCTCTAGGTGCATGCCCAGCTATGAGATTTGGCACAGATATTTTATTCGAGAGTTCAATAATATAAGATGACAAATGATGCAAGTAAGTTTTAAATCAGCTCTTTAGTAATATTAATGATGACCTTTGGAAAGTATTGATGGCATACATTTGCATGTGGTCAGCAGGATTCTCTCATGTGGTGTAGCAATGTTTGGGTCATATTTATCAACAATGTTGTTTTGTATGGTCCTTTGGTTTTTGATGAGTTGACTCTATTAAGAAAATAGGAAGCCAAAGTAAAGGATTAAATAACAAGAGATAGATGATTGATACATGTATAGATAGACAGCAAAATATCATCACATTAGGTGATGAAAACATCTGTCAGAAACGGACGAGGGAAGTTGAAGTAGTCATCTTGAGTTCCCAAATGAGTTTTCTTTCCATGGGAGAACTTTGCAACGCGGTTTCCAGCTTCTTGCTTCCACTCTGGGCACTTTGAGTCTGTGGGATGAACATTAGTGAATTCTGTTGGAAGGTGCATCTGCCATCCTTGAGGATGCAGTGTTTTAGTGCTCTGCTGCTCTCCGCTCTGTCACAGAGAGGACTCAATGCATTCCCAGAACAGAGGCCTTGAAGGACCCATTGAGGCAAAGTTGGCTCTGAAATTTGTGAGGGGAGTCTCACTTCCAGAGCTCGTTTCTCAGTGAGCTCAAATAGCACATGACAATTTACTAATATCATGTACAGGTATATATAGTATTATAAATTAATATATACCTTAAAATTCATGACATATCTTTTGCTATACCCTGTTCAGAGTCTAGAATATATCACAAATATTAAGTTACAAGACTCTAAAATTTGTTAGAGATTTTTTGGCATAAACTTTGTGTGTAATATAGTGGTTTATAAATGACTTTTATGAGTATTGACTTGTCAAAACCACTTTTAATTTCTAGATTTCCTTGAGTCCATGAAAGTAAAGAATTATAAGGAAAGAGAGGAACTTTCACATCCAACAGTGACACTGTTTGATGTGCTATTTTTTTCTAACTTCTTTCAAAATACTTGTTATATTTTAGAAATTATAGATGCTTATAATACTTTAGACATTTTTGCATTGTGTAACTCGCCTACTAACCACTTTAGAAATACTAGAATTAGAGTTGTTTTGATGTATCAATATTTCTGGATTTTAAGCTTTTCAAATAACATTTGGCAATTTCAAGATCCAAAAATAAAAAAAGTTTATTTTATTGGTCACTTTTTTCTTCCAGTAGCAAAGAAGTTTCTATGTGGCGTTTGGGCGATTAGTTTTTCTTGGTTCTGAAGCTTCACTTCCCTCTGGCTTGGCGTGACTACCTGCTTATTTATACTGTCTCCCATCTTTCTTTCACAGTGGCTGCTATTTACTTTCCCATTGTTGTTTGGTGAATTGACCTGTCATCTTTTTGTGTGAAATATTTCTTTCCTGAAAAATAAGAAAGAGATTAACAAAACAATTATAATACTATGTATAAAAGCCAAATGTTTAAAAGCATTTTCATTTTCAAGATGTTAAATTATTCTCATTTCTCAGATTTTATTAAAGTAGATAACTTGATGTTTTCCAGAATGTTTTCTTAATGCAAAAGATGGGCATTTGAGGACTACTCGTTCTTCTAATTTTCATTAAATTCATATACCATCTCATACATTATTTCATTCCTTGGTGTTCGTACATTATGATGTAAGCAATATACTCAACATAAGAAAACTTGTAATAATTTTATATATTTTCTTAGTATAATAGCCAAAGATTTAAAAGTACAAAAATAAAATATAGAAATAATATCTTTAAAACAGATGTGGTGCATGTTATGATCTCAATACTTGGGAGGTGAAGCAGGAGAATCAGGAATTCAAACCCAGCCTGGGCTACATAATAACTTGTCTCAAACTAACACCAGATAAATTCCAGAAAAATATAGCTTTAGCTGAAGCACAGATTTTCTAGTATTATTTTAATGTGTTAAAAACAAAACAAACAAACAAACAAACAAACAAAACACTAGGAAAGTTCTTTTAATTATGCTGTATTACTTTTTCTCAGTTGTGGGTATAGGCTTCAGTGTTCATTTAAACACAATTAAACTAGAATTCATATTTCTAATGAGATACTAAAATTCACTTGGGGAAGACAGTTGAATGTTTACTGATAGTGAAAGTAATTTCACTGTCTTAAATACCATGTTATCCAGAAGGTAGTGGACTCCACTGGGGTAGTGCCTCTTGGGACAGACAGGCTTAGGCTTTTAGCAGCTTAACAATTTGGGTGCTAAACCTTCATATTCAATATGCCATGAAGTTTTAACCTGCTTTAAGTAAATAACGCATGTTAAAAAGGTAATGAGCCCTTAAACGTTTTTGAGTCAGGAGACAGCTCTCTGTAGATAGTAAGGAAACAGGGCCCATGATGAACATGTCAAGTTGCTCACATATATTTCTTTCCTGAAAAATAAGAAAGAGATTAACAAAACAATTATAATACTATGTATAAAAGCCAAATGTTTAAAAGCATTTTCATTTTCAAGATGTTAAATTATTCTCATTTCTCAGATTTTATTAAAGTAGATAACTTGATGTTTTCCAGAATGTTTTCTTAATGCAAAAGATGGGCATTTGAGGACTACTCGTTCTTCTAATTTTCATTAAATTCATATACCATCTCATACACCAAAGTCTGGAGCATTAAGGGGGATAAATAAGAGGATGAATAGGTATGAGATAATCAAGCTAAATAGATAAGAAAAGGAACAGCCAGTGACTGCAAGCACTCCAGCTGTTGAGGAATATACGTAAGGCACTGTTGCATGACTATCTGTTCCCATTAATCTATCCTTGCTTCTAATGAAGGACTAAATGTTAAGTAAGGAAGGCTTCTAACAAGAAGCTTCTACCTAGTGTCACATACTCACTCCTCCTCTTTGATGAGCTAAGTAAAAGGTAACCAAGAAAGACTGCAACTAGATGTTGGTAGCTGCAAGAGAGTCAAGGAGCATGTAAATGTCAGAAGAAAGTAAATGCAGCCTAATTAGATTCCAAGAAGACACCTGCCAAGGTCAATGATGGTAATGCTAGTCAGGATTGCCAGCCAAGACCAGCAACAAAGTATAAGCCAGAGATGGAGAGAGGGGAGCTTCTATCACACCTGAGTGGTCAGTGCATGTCACCTCCTTGACTGAGCCAGGGGACAGATATAGATCATGGAGGCCCTCATTGGCTCAGATCATGATAGCTCACAGAGCTAAGGCATCTCTTACCTTAACCTGTCTCTAATCTTTACCACAGCACTGTCCATACCAAGACCAGGTAGTTCAGTGGTTTTTCTTCTCTTGAAAACCCCTCCCTCTCTAGGGAGTATCTCTTATCTTCTCTTAATTTATCACATTTCTGTAATTCTATTTAATAAGTAGACTTCTGCTTTGAATTGTGTCATGAGTGTATGTGACTTTAACCTTCATTGGTATGAGACAGTAAGATCCAGAGTTACCACCCAAGGCCATTCTCTGATAACTGTGAGTGTCTGGTACTCTAGGTTTGGTTAGAGCACAACTAGTCCAAGAAAGGTCCCTACAAACTCAAAATCCTCATGCCATTGTAATCTTCAGTTTTTTTTGATAAATTGTCTTTATGACCCTTTATTTATTAGAATGTTTTATGATGATGAAGTCATTCATAGCATTCAGAAGTTTTCTTGTTTATGACTGAAGACTTTTGTTACTTGATTAAATGGCTCAAGGTTTAGCACTTTGAACTTCAAATGATAAAAGCTTGAGTATCACTTAGGTTGTGATAGAACAGACAGTATGTTATTGAAATGACCAAGGAATTGTGGGACTTTGTTTTATTTGAGGCAGGCTGTCATTGTATAACCCTGCCTGACCTTGAACTTATCATCCTCTGTCTTGGTTTCCTCAGTGTTAGTACTACAGGTGTATGCCATTGTATTCCCATTAGGGTTCTTTAGAGGTTTAGAATGAGAGAGAGAGAGAGAGAGAGAGAGAGAGAGAGAGTATTTTATTAAATCAGCTTGTTTTGAATAGTAAGGATAGCAGAATGGAATTACACCTGAGAGCCTGAGAACACAGTAGTTGTTTGGTCCTTCAGGCTGGGTCCCTCAGTGAGTCTCTCAGCATTTGGGGTTGCTCCCTTGTTAGTGCCTCACACTAGTGAGGCCACCAACCTGATAGTTGCTCAGTGTGTAGGTCTAGGAGCCTCAGCAGTCCCAATCTGCTGAAACTCTGCAGGGCACCTAGAGAACTGCTGGTCTTCAGTCAAGGATGGAAGCCTGGAAACACTGGTTCTGATGTTAGTGAAGGAATTAGCAGCAGCAGCAGAATAAATTAACTTGGTGGTGAGAGAGAAGGCTGAGTGAGCAGAGGCAAATAATCTTCTTTCTGCCATGCTACTTTTTATCTGGGCTGCTCCCAGAAAGGTAGGTCTTCCCACAGGCACTAAGGAAATTAAGACAATTCCATGACTAAGGCTTCCTACTCAGCTGATTATAGTTAATGGCAAGTTACATCAAGACCAACCACCACAGCCACCACATAAGGAGGATATAATTCCAAAAATGAACATGCTGTCTATTTTGTTTTATTTCGACTACCGTGCCAATTCAAGTGATGATCCAGATGTGCTGACTTATGTGGAATACTATATTTTTATGGTTTACAATACTTTTTGAATTTATTGTTGCTTAGGTTCACAAAGGGAGTTACTATAGATAATGACAATGTCATATGGGTTTCAAAAGCACAGAAGAATTTACTTTTCAATTGCTTTTTGATATCATTGGCTATGACCTGCTCTCTGATACCTAGAATTTTTTTTTCTATCCTTGTTGTTTTCTGGAATTCATCCTTTCTTTAAAGGTTGCTTAAGCTATTGATAGCACTAACCTCTTCTTCAGAAATAATATACATCTTAAAATGCTGTGAACCCTCTAGCCCTGCTGTTGACTCTTTTCTCCATATACCAAATACTTACAATTTGTAACCCTTTCCATGATGATATATTTGCATGATTTCTTCTATTGTATCTTCCAAATTACATTTCTTTCCTCAACTTTACCAAAGCATTGTGAAAACCATCTTTTACAATTTAAATTGAGACTGCTCTTTTCACACTTATTCTTCTTAGGCAATAAAAATAGTTTAGGTCAATTAGAATGAGAGGATTAAATGGGTGGAGGTCAAGACAGAGGAGGAGACGCGGAGGGACAACTAACACTAAAGGCCTTTTGGAGAGCCATGTGGAAACCTATTCTACAGAAGCTTCCTAAAATATATGTGTAAAAGGAGTTTAAATGGCATCACCATACTACATGTAATACAATTAAGTATATGCTAGCAAATCAAAACCACAGTACCAGTAATGGGTTATATCTTTTTGAGTTGTTGGCCAATAGGGGCCCCATAGACCTCCCAATCAATGAATGTTGGTGCCAATTCTATTTTTTTTTTTTTATTTAAGGCCCACTCCATGTGTCAGTGTTTGTCCATCTGCTACATTGTTTTTGGTTAATTTTTAGTTTCCCAAACTTAGCGTATATCTCTATGGATTGTCTGTCATGTCTTTATGTATAAACAAAATATTTTTACTTCATAGCTCTTACTCAATAATTCTAAAATGTGCCACCTCTTTGCATTAGCCTTTTGTGTTTCTTTGTTCCCTCACCTTGAGCTTCGTGTGCTCTTTGGGATGTTATTTGCAGATGCCCTTTGAGGCTTAATCAGGTTTCGCTACCTTTTTTCTCTGCCAGACAGTTTGGACTGTTTCACCAAGGTCTACATTTTGAAGTACTCCCCTATGTGTTCCGGTTTCAAGAGTGACTTTTCAAATCTTTTGTTTTTCTTTCTTTCTACTGACCTATTCCACAGCAAATTGCCACACAGTTCTTTGGAGGTGAGTTATTTCTGGTTTTCCTCTTTAGAGAGGTGTCCCTTAGGTTGAAAGGTCATTGCTAGCCTAGGCTCAAGCCCTTACCTTCACAGTTTGTGAGGCTTGGAATTTAAGTTTTGGTTTACCATGTCAGGAAATGTCTTTAGTGGGAAAGGTTTTAGGGTTTCTGTTTCATGATGTATTAGTGCCTAAATATTTTCTTTTTAATTACCATGCAATTCAGGCTGGGGAGATGGCTTAAGAAGGAGAGTTGCTGTGCAATCGGGAAGACCTGATCTTGAATTCACAGCATGCATGTGTAAAGCCAAACATGGTAACATGTGTCTATAACCACATTGCTAGAGGCATAGGGCAGGGAGGGTCACAGGACCACGATGGCCAGCCAGTCTATCAAAACAGTAAGTTCAGATTCAGTGAGAGACTCTGCAATAAAAAAAAAAAAAGGTAATGAGAGAAATAGCAGAAGATATATCATCAACTTCTTGCTTCTACACCCATGAATGGACGTGCATATGTGGACCCACTCTTATGTCCACACACGCACGCGCACGCGCACACACACACACACACACACACTAAAACCTTTTTCACTGTTAGAATCCTAGCTCTAGAAGAGAAATGGCTCAAGGTATTACCAGGCTTGCTTCCATCATGTAAACCTTTCACTCAACTTTATTTTATTGTACTTCCTAATACCAAGTGATGAATGTAGTGAGTTTATATATTCAGGGAAAGAACACGGTGTCATAATTTAAAGTATTAATATACCTGAGCTGCCCCCACGTTCCTCTTTCATCCACTCTCAACAACTCTGAATTTTTTTCTCTATGTTGGACATCTTTACTTAGCTGCAATCCTGCTTTTCCAACTGGCACTGAGAGATTTCCTCCTAATAAATCAAAAGAAACTGAGAAGCATCGCTTTCTAATTCCCACTTCCCTTGGAGGATGTGCTTTCCAGTGATTGCCGCAGGGGAAAAGTTGTCATAGTATTGATGAGTGATTAAAGATCATGACTACTCTGAAGTGGCACCCCTCATTGGGGTTTTTCACGTTTTTGGAGAAACGTATTACCCTAATGGGATGGTATAATTTTGAATATCAATGTTACCACAAGAGTTTGTAGATTTTTATAAATGTTACTGGGGACCTTTTAACTGCTTGAAAGTAACCAGATATGGAGGTGCCCACTCAGCCTGCCCTGCAGGCTAAGAGAGTGAAATTCTTTCTTCCCTTTGTTCCTATTTAACCCATGAAAGGAACAGCCCTGTATGAACTGTAATCAGGAACCAAGATGTGGCTCTAGCACACAAAGATTTCATAGCTGTGGCTAGAATTTATCACATAGGACTATGTTGCATTTCTCAACTCGTTTTCTTTCAGCTTCACTGTTTCCTTTTTTAAAACTTTTATAGAAAGTTTATCTGTTTTTACTTTATATGTGTGGATGTCTTGTCCGCATGTATATCTGTACCATACACGCAGTACTCACAGAGGCTAGAAGAGGGTGTCATCCCCTGAAACTGGAGTTAATGGATAATGTTAGCTACCACGCTGGTGCTGTGAATAGAACTCTGGAGGTGCTCCTAACTGCTGGGCTGTCTCTCCAGCCCCAAGTTTCCTATTTCTTCTCTTTAGAACCTGCCACCGCTTCAGAAATGCAGGGAAAATGAACTCTTCAGAAAAACAGTATTTGGAAGCATTTTATGAGTCTTTGTTTCTTGGCCTCCATTAGCAGGGTAAGAAACCCTAAGGGCCAAAGGTGGTTTTTAGCTACCTTGGCTCCAGTTCCAGTCTTGTGATCACTATTTCCTCCCTTTTGTTAGGGCATCACTAGATGAATGATTCTCTCCCATGTGCCAGACTTTCCTGGAAAAAAAATTCAATGTCTATCTTTCTAGATGATTCTCATGCTCTATAGAGGCAAGTGATATACTATGGTCTGCCTTCACTTAACTTTCTATATGGGGATTTGTGAAAAATTTAAAAATATTATTACCTAAATTGCACTCATTGTATTTTAGTCAATAAGGAGCCCATGTATATTATTAAAGCATGAATTAAAGGCAATTCACTCAGTTTAGAAAGTACACGGAGCATTACAAATACCACTTTGGTGGAACCAATTCAACTGTGACTATTAAGAAATCTTACCTAAGCTGATAGCATTATAGTTTGTCCTATATGCTCCACTTTCACATTTTAAAAAAAGATAACTGCTGCGTTGCTTTTCAAACAATGTAAGATTTTGAGAAGGATTTCATTGAGAATTCAATTACAAAGCAGTTAATTTCAATATTAGGAGAGGGTGTTAAAAGTGTAGTTAGCAATTAGAAACCATTTTTGTTCTTGTTTTGTTACATTATAATGCTTTATCCCTGCAACACAATATGAAAATACACTGTAGGAAATTTGCATTAATTATTAAACTAGATAATGAATATTTTACATACCAAATAAGTATCAATGTAAGTTGTGGAATTAGGCTTTGCTGATGAGAATATGAGACTGTCCTAAATTGTTCGACAATTTCTTTAATTTGACCATGTAGTTAAAAAAAAAAAGTCCTGTGGAAGTGTGTAAGTATGATACTGAAATCAGATTTTTTTTTGCAATATAAGGCATTGAAAATCGGTTTATTAGTTCAATGACCATAGTAATAATAAAATAATTGAGGCTTGGTAATATATAGAAAAGAGGTTTATTTAGGTCATAGTTTGAGAAGCTAGAAGTTCTCATCAATTGGCCCCACATTTCAGTACAAAAACCCTTGAGTACAAACCACATTCAAGTCACAGCAGAGATGACCCCAGGAATGGATGACTTCTAAAATAGAGAGACAAATGCTGCAAGAGAGATGTAACCTTGAGCAGAAAGAGCTCTGGGTCTCCAGGAGGAGCATTGATTATGGAGATCCATAAGAGTATTCTCATCAGTGTGATAGCAATGTGCCATTGCCTAACTCTCAAAGAGATTCATGCATGGACAGAACATTCTCCCACAGAGTATCAAAATACCACCCACTAACGTCTTAACTTGACAGGATTTTGAAATTTACACACTATTTCAGTCTTTAAACAGGAGATAGTTCTGTGGCTTCCTAAGATTTCCACATATGATGTGATCCATCAAACTAAGAGGTGTCACATGGAGGACTTTGGGCCTCCAAGGTCTGTGGAGTTTTTCAAGCAGTCTGTGGTTCCATATAATATAGATGAGTTGGGTACCCATATGCATTGTTCTTTTTCAAATATATGGGTTTCTGATATGATTAATACAAACTCAGGGTGCCACTGTGTCATGAGGCATTTTATCAGTTATCATTACCAACAGCACGATTGATTTTACTTCAATGAGATCCATAAATTTGCAGGAACACATAAAAGATTAATCAACTATGAATAGTGAGAAACCATGCCTTCAAAATTAAGCATTTTCTATTAGCCCATAATTAATGAGAGCTCAGTTTCAAATCAGCAGTATGTCAGACTACATACGAGAAGCATCAATCAATACAGTTGTGCATAATGATCTGTGGTAGGCACCAAGGACAAATTGGTATGCTGTCCAGACCTGGTCCCAGAAAATGTCCACCACCTGACTGTGCCTTTTTTTTTTCTTGCCTTCAACAAATCCCCAAACCCATCTTTCATCACAAGTCATTTTTCTTGGTTGTCTTTCCTGGCATGATATACTGCCTTTCAGCCCAGAGACTACATGAAGGAGTTATCAAGAAGTCTTCCACTGTCTCTACAATGCTGCCATCCAAAAGGCCACCCACCTCATCCAGAACTGCTCTGGTTCCCACTTTGATCAGAAGCCCTGTAACTCCTTGCAAACTGCACCAAGGTTTCCAACCTTGCCCACTCTAGAGCTACCTTAGTTTGCCATAATAACTTCATAATCACTCCATCTACTGTTGAAATCCACCAACTGCTTTCCACTCATTAGAGGTAAAATTTACATGGGTTATATGACCTGGCTGCTGTCAAAATTTAAATAGTATCTTTCTATCAACATCTTCTCAATCCTATAGCCATTCAACAAGGGGGTATTTTTACCTTGGCTCGTACTTCAGGCATCAATGGTAGGTCTGCCTTTTACCACTCTAACCCACTTCACATTTTAACAGCAGTATCCTTTTTGTCTTGATATTGGTCTCCTGGAGACATACATTTGGACAAGGTGACTCCTGCCCCAAGGAGTAAATAATGATCAATTTTCTGGACACGAATTATCTTGAAGAGACTGAAGAAAAGGGACAAAAATATCTGTCTGGACCACAATTGCATTGAGCAGTTGGGCTAACTAACCCTGGGCATACCTTACTTCTCATTGCTTGTCACATGATAAAATAGTCACTTATTGCTTAAGCTCCATTTAGTCAGTTTTATTTTCTGTTACTCACAGTTCAAAGTCTTTTGAATGATCTAACTCCTCAATCCCTGGAATCTAAAATTACTTCCCCTTTGAAATTTTAATAAGCTCCATGCCTTTCTTAACATCTCTATTCACTCACCACATAGGTCCTTTTCTAGAAGTTTCTGCTCATTTCTGCCACTCACTTCTCTAACCTTTGGCATGATGGGTTCACCAAACTACTGACATTCCCACAACACTTTATATAGTATTATGTTGTACTCATATTTATGGGTTTTTTAGCTTTTGTATACAGAACTTCTCAATACTTCAATCCACCTAGAATGGAAATACCTCCTGTATTAGTCAGGGTTCTCTAGAGCAGTGGTTCTCAACCTGTATTAGTTAGGGTTCTCTAGAGCAGTGGTTCTCAACCTGCAGGTCATGACGCTTTAGGGCAAGCATCTATCTCCAAAAAATATTTACATTATGATTCATAACAGTAGCGAAATTACAATTATTAAATAGCAATGAAAATAATTTTATGGTTGGGGGCCACTACACATGAAAAACTGTATTAAAGGGTTGCAGCATTAGGAAGGTTGAGAACCAGTTCTCTAGAGTAATAGAACTTATAGAATGAATCTCTGTCTCTCTGTCTCTGTCTCTGTCTCTGTCTCTGTCTCTCTCTCTCTCTCTCTCTCTCTCTCTCTCTCTCTCTCTCTCTCTCTCAGAATGACTTACAGTCCAGCCAATCAAAAAATGCATAACTGTGAACAGAAAGTCCAGTCATCCAGTAGTTTCTCAGTCCACAAGGGAGGTCTTCAGTGTATGCTGGGATCCCCAAGATACAGGCTTCAATGCTAGGGAAGAAATGGATGTGCTAGTAAGGCAAGCTATATCAGACAAAAAGCAAAAGCTTCCTTCTTCCATGTCCTTGCACAGGCTTCTAGCAGAAGGTGTGGCCCAGATAAAAGTTGTGCCTTCCTGCCTCGAGATCCGAATTAAAAACGTGTGTCTTCCTATCTCAAAGGTCACCCAAGTAAAATCTCTCACAGGTGTGCTCTCCTTTTCTGGATTGTAGTTCGTTCTAGATGTAGTCAAGCTGACAATCGAGAACAACCATCACAACTCCAGTCAGGAAGTGCAACTTGTGAATGCATTTCCTACAGTCAGCATTGCACCCAATGCATATCATAATCTGAAAAATCAGTTCACAGAATAATAAACAAATACTCACACGTAGTATTTACCCTCCAACAGAATGTTGTGTAACAGGAAGATAGAGGAGCAATTCTGTGTCAATCACTTCTCATATTGGGAATGAAAAATGATGTGCTTGTTCCTAAGCCATGCTTGGAATGTTTGCAGTTACCAGAGCCCAGAGCTTTGACTACTGACTGTATTAGATGCAAATCCTATTTTTCTGACCTCTTATTGATCATTAAAAAGTTACTCTCTTTACCAAAAACTGACTCATCCGGAAAGGAATCTGCTCTAACTCCCTTACTTTTGTTTTGTAAAAAGATGACACTTATGGGTATATAAGTCTGTATTGTCATCTTTATTCAGGGTTATAAAATAGCACAACCATCTATCCATCATCTGCCTGTTACAGATCTTGCTGTGATTTTTCATCTTACATAACCAATAGGAAAACTTATTCTGATGCCTATGCAAGGTGATCATGTGTTGTAGCTGATCACAAATCCAAGCCAGTTGTGCTTCACCTGAGCATGAACCATGTCCTGAATATCAGTAATGAGCCATCCTCTCCTCCAAACCTGACCTCATGAAAGGTGCTGGTTAGAGGTTAATGGTCATCCCAGGGTGGGGCAGGTAGAGTGGCAGGTGCTGGATGAGATGCATAGTTTGCAGAACCCCCAGGAAGCTTTTTATCACTCCCCTGCCCTGACTTGATGAACTTCAGGGCCAAATCGCACTTGAGATCCATCTTCACACATTCCTGGAATAATACCCATAACAAAGCTTTGACACCTCTCTCTCTCTCCTCTCTCCTCTCCCTCTCTCTCTCTCTCTCTCTCTCTCTCTCTCTCTCTCTCTCTCTCTCTCTCTCTCTCTCTCTCTCTCTCTCTGTCTCTCTCTGTCTCTCTCTCTGTCTCTCTCTCTCTCTCTGTCTCCCTCCCTCTCTCTCTCTCTCTCTCTCTCAAAAAAGGCCTTCATTTACTTAATGACATTTGTACTGACACATCACTTTCCATTGCCTAGTGATTGAAAAGCATGAAGCAATTAGAACAATGGAAAATTTTACAATGTGATTTTCTTAATATCTTAATATTCAGCCTTTGAGTAGTGTGTGACTAGAGAGTTCCACAAGGAAATGATTTTTATACAGAGCACGTTCTTCTGAGCAGCAGAATTCATTTTCCAAATCAGAAACTCCCAGTGTCTTTTAACTGCCCCAAAAATTTGAGTTGGAGATGCAATGCTGTCAGAAACTTGCTACTATCTCATTCAAAACCTTGCCATGGGTCAATATGGCCCATCTCCTCCTGAACATTTGCATGTTTGGGTTTGATCTATGGTGTGCCGGAAGGCTATGGAGCCTCTGAAGGGTAGCTGGGTCATTAAAAAGGTATCTTATCTTTCCCTATGAAGTTGCTACTCTCCAGGGACTGTGCTGGTTCCTGGGAAAGCAGACTGTGGGCTGGTTACTGGGAGAGTCAGGCTGTTAGGAGTGGTGTTGGCTTCCAGGGCTCAATTTTTGGCTTCTTTTCCTGTTATAGTGTCTGTTCCGCACCTACCACCTTCCCTTCTACTATCTTGCTGTGAAGTCTTCACAGAAGCTTAGTTAATCCTGGTGCCATGTTTGGCCTTGCAGAACTGAGCGCCGAAGCAAGCCTGTCTCCTCTCTTAATCACCCAGTCACAGGTATCATCATTCTCATCCAAACCACCTCATCTATGAGCACTAAGTGGCAGAAAACTGACGAAGGCAAGACTATTTTCCTTTGTTCCCTTCATAGCCCTGGGCTGGACTACCTATTGTCTATCTTCAATGAAATGTGGCTCATACCTCATAGGTTTTGTATCACCTCTCATGTTCCTTAAAATTGACTCATCTTATTGTGTCTTGCTAGATAACTAACCAAAGTGGTCCCAAGAATGTTCCAGAGTGGCAGCTTCTTTGAAAAGCAGGGTAGTCTTACGAACTTCATCTCCTTTGATTCTGTAAGCCAAATTCTTATAACGTGTCTGTTAAATTGTATTGTCTCAAGAGCACATATGGAGACACCATCTTAGCAAGAGGAAGAAATGTGTCTGGCAGTGAGAAAATAGAATAACTGGGAAGAGAGTCTGTCTGACCCCGAAGCCTCTCCTCATAATGGTTATTCTACGGTAGAATCCTTGAATCATTCTTTATCCTCACATAAATCAAGCCTGTCCAATTATCTTTTCACACTTTCTCTTCACTAAAGCAGCCAGTGACAATGTCAATGTGGCAATGTGGTTCGCATCCCGTCTATTTACTTATACAATGCAAGGACCTAGTCAGCAGAAGATAAGGATGCAAGCAACCATATTCTTCCGGTGACCTCTAAAGTGTGTCTTGGGTGGCCCATGTGTTCCTATAGCCTTATCTGAAGCAGTTTTTTGAATACTTTAAATTTTGAAAGTTCTTTTTTTTTGTTTTTTAAATTTCAAACTTAATGAAAACCAAATACTTGAAATGCATGTTACTATATAATAAATTATGTTCAAACAGTGGGTTTATTCATTCATCTGTTTGTTTGTTTATTGTGGTTCTGGGGATCAAAACCTAGGGCCTCATACAAGCTAGGCAAGTGCTCTACCATGAAACTTATATAAACTCTAATTCCTTAAGCAACAGTTTCTTATTAGTCCATCTTGCAATCCTTTCATCAGAAATTTGAACAGGGCACAAGCAAAGTGGTCTACTTCTTCCATCCCCAGAGCCTGGCATCTCTATCTCTGAGACTGACAACCTAACAGTTGCTAGCCCTCTCCAGATGTTCTCTCACCGTTTGTTCCCCACACCCCCATCACTCTCTTTCTCGTGCGCGCGTGTGTGTGTGTGTGTGTGTGTGTGTGTGTGTGTGTTTTGTTGAGGTGTAGAAAAGCATGTTAGATGGATTTCCTGAGCTAAGTTACATACTATTTTTTTGTTTTTTTTTTTTTTGGTTTTTTGAGACAGGGTTTCTCTGTGAAGCTTTGTGCCTTTTCTGGAACTCACTCTGTAGTCCAGGCTGGCCTCGAACTCACAGAGATCCGCCTGGCTCTGCCTCCCGAGTGCTGGGATTAAAGGCATGTGCCACCACCGCCCGGCGAGTTACATACTATTTAGAGCTGCCGACAAGGGTGCTAGAAGCTGAACTCGGGTCCTCTGCAAGAGCAGTGCGCGCTCTTCACCTCTGAGCCTCCTCGCCAGCTCTCAATTGGTTTTTTGTTCCTTGTAATCTTTTCTGTTTGCTTGTTTGTTTTGTTTCGTATTGAGAATTGTTTGTGATTCTGTGTTATTTCCTTTACAGTTTCATTGTTTAGGTTCTAAAATTCATGACAGACTTTCCTGAACAATCAGGAATCACATAAAACACATAGCATCAGCATCATAGGGTAAGTCTTCCTGTCCACCTGTGGTGTGAATGCCACTCACCTAACATGTCTGCAAATTCAAACTGTACTGCTATGACTTTTTCCATATATTGCCTGTGGTTTTTCAGATGTGTTCAATCTAAGAAATATTTTTTAAAATTCCATTCTATTACACTCATATATTTTTTTGCATCAGTTCAGATTTCTGTCTTGTAAGTATGGTCAGAGAAGCATACTAAAAATTTCTTGTATGCCTGGAAATTTAGTTCTCTGGTGGAGCTCATGACAATGTATGAATCCCTGGGGTGAGTCTCCTGTGTTGCAGAAATGCATGTGCATGTAAGCATGCAAATGGATGGACAGACAGAGAGACAGCTAGTTAATGTCTTCCATATTTGCTGGCAATGAATTCTGTCCTTTTTTTAAAAAAATATATGTTTTGGTTTTGAAGGTGTTTTTATGACATCTATATTTCCTGTAATGGCTTTGCTTTGTTCTTTAGAACATTAAAGGCATTCTTTTGTCATAAACTCTTGTTTTTTCTAACTCCTCTTTTTAAATTATTTATAGAACATATAACAAATTACAAAATGTAGGCAAAATAATTTCCTTATCCATTTTTTGTTGTTTGATTTTTAAAACTTCATTTTTATATATTTTAATTGATTTTTTAAAGGTTGGTATGCAAAGTAATGGGGTACATTATGACATTTTCTTTTTTTTAAATGTATTATTTTGTTTTTACACATGGGTTCAGGCAAGTTGGACTAGCCTTCGATTCACTTTGTAGCAAAGGATGACCTTGAACTTCTTTCTGATCCTCTTGACTCTACCTCTTCAGTTCTGAGATTATAGGCATGTATACAATGCTAGAGCATAAGCCTGGGAATTCATTTATTATAGGCAGGCCTGCTGCCAACTGAACTATATCTGAGCCCTCTCATTATGATATTTTTATGCATGTATGTCAATATACTTCATTCTCATTTGTCCCCTTACCCATTGCCCTAAAGCATACCCCTCTGCCTCCTTCTGCCTGGCACCCCAATATCGTTTCCTTCATCTGCTTTTATCACGTGTATCTATCTATTCAGCCCCTTTCCTTGCTCCGTTAAGCAGTTTCTCTTCTTTTTCATGCTCCCCTGTCTATGTTCCTGACCTATAGCTCTAAGGAGCGCAGCGGCATGTCCTTGGCCGCGCTCAAGAAGGCTTTGGCTGCAGGCTTCTTGGCCTTGGCAGCTCTTCTTGGCTTTGGGCTTGACCTCGCCAGAAGCCGCCTTCTTGTTGAGCTTGAAGGAGCCAAAGGCGCCGGTGCCCTTGGTGTGCACCAGGGTGCCCTTGCTCACCAGGCTCTTGAGCCCCAGCTTGATGCGGCTGTTGTTCTTCTCTATGTTGTAGCCACTGGCAGCCAAACCTGTTTCAGTTTTCACCTTTGCTGTTCTGAGTGTGACGTGGCTGTGACATCTGTGTGTCACTGAGCTTTTCTTTTGGAATTTGACTTTCACCTGTTTGATCACGGTGTACTCATGGCGGTGAATCTCTTTTGTCCTTGATAATTTTCTGCTTGGTGTTTTCTGGGGTCTGGAGACCTGTTCTTTGTTATGGGCCCTTAATCTTAAAAAATAAATAAATAAATAAAAATTAAAAAAAAAAGATTTAAAATGGAAAAAAAAATAAGCTCTTACTTTTATGCTGTTTTAAAATGAGTTTTTTTTTTCTGCAAAGATCTTTCTTTTCTTTGTGGGTCTAATTATGTGTGTATGTTACTTGATTGTGGCCAAGGACATATGGATCAATTTCAGGATAGGTTAAGTTCTTTCAGGTAGATCAATTTCTACTGGCCTATCTTCAAGGTCACCAATTTCTTCTTTGGACGTGTTGAATTTACTCATGGACATTTATGAGTACTCATTAATTCTTTAGAAAGATTTATTTTATATGTGTGTGTTGCATATATGCGTGTAAGTGGACCATGTGTGTGTAGAGCCTATGGAGGCCAGAAGAGGGCATTGGATCCCATCGACAGGGACTATAATTAGGGATGGTTATGAATCCCCATGTGGGTGCTGGGAACTGAACCTGAGTCCTCTTCAAGATCAACAAGTGCTATTAACCACTAAGGTATCTCTCCAGCCCATGTCCTATCCCTCCTTTAATTTTTTTCTACAATTCTCACTTGATTACCTCTTACTGTTTTTTTTTTTTTGTCTCTGATTAAATTTCTCAATTGATCTTGTATGTTGATTACTGTGTCCACTAGGACCTGGACAACATGACTAATAGCTATTTGTAAATCCAGTAAGTGTGCCGTATCTGATTGATTTTGATAGTTGTTAAGCTTCTTGGGTGATATATACAATTTGTTCTGGAAATGGTATACTTTTCTAGCTACTAGGCCTTTATGTGAGTGTAGAATTTGGACAAAACTTTAAGCCTGTCTTTATGATTGAGCTCAATGCCCCCTTTGAATTCTTACAGCGATATCTCGTATTTAGAAAAGGGATTGACTTCCTTACCACATCCGTGTTTTTGTGCCTTCAGCCTTAGGTGTTTTCTCCTAAGTTATTCAGCAGAGAATATCATTGTGAATACTACTGTTACCTAAAGCTGGTTTGCTTATTTGTTGTATTTTTTTCCTGAGGATATGTGAACAAAGGTTTTCTTATCTTAGCTAGGACATCGAAGACAGACCAAGGCAATGATTCCACTCAGATTATTTTGATAATCCAGTGAGTTTATTGGGCTGTAAGCAGAAGGAGCAAAGGAGAGGTAATTTATGGTAAATCACTGAAAGTCCCTTCTCTGTCACCCATAATGAGTGGTGACATCATAAAAGCTGTATCACAGAATCTTGCCTTCAGTTAACATTCCATCTCCTACATTCTCCAGTACCTCACATATGCAGCTTGGTGGCTGGGGTGAGAAATGGCTAAGATCCCAGGTGAGAGTCCCCTAGCACCCCTGTCCTTTAACTAGGGGGTGTTAACAGTCCGTTGCCATCACTACAGACCTACCTATCACTGAATTGTTCTTCTTGCTTCGTTGTCATGAACAAGAGACTAAACATTCCTTAGGTTATCATAGCAACCTGTACTCAGTGATGGCCAACAGCCACATCATGCCCAAAGGAAATCTCTTTCCATCAACATCATGTTGGGGAAGAGATGTGATGGTGTGTTTTAGCCTAGGCAGGCACCACATTTCTGGCTGTCAGATGAGGCCCTCCTAGTTCTTCTGACCCTTTCCTGGCTGTTTAATCCTACTGTGTACTCGTGTTCCCTCTTCAGGAGTCAGTTCTCTTCCCTCACCAGCCCTTCTCAGGATGGAAGTGTTTGTGTCCCTCCCTGCCACGTGCTGCTTCTCTAACTGAAACCTTAGAAGAAAGAAGGCTCAAATGTGCAGCAGGAATCTTAAAAGGTCTTATTAATTAAATCAAACCTAAGGCCAGTTATTGGGGTGAACACTGGAAGATCAGAGAGACAGAACAAGCCACAGCTAACCTCACCTGGCCAACTTCTCAGCTGGTCTTGTTTCCTCAGACTGGAATCTTCTGTGTCCTCATCCCAGTGACTCTCAGCTGAACTGCTGCTCGAAAGCCTGAAGCTTAACCAGCTAAAAGCTTAACCAGCCAAATGCCTCCAGTTTGTGGTCCTCACACCTTATATATCTTTCTGCTTTCTGCCTCACTCCCTGGGATTAAAGGCGTGAGTCACCATGCTTGGCTGTATCCTTGAACACATGGATTTCTGCCTCTGGAATGCTAGGATTAAAGGCGTGTGCTACCACTGCCTACCCTCTATGTTTAATATTGTGGCTGTTCTGTCTCTGACCCCAGATAAGTTTGTTAGGTTGCACAATATTTCGGGGAACACAATACCATCTCACAAATGCTTCTTGCTCCTTAGCCTTCCTGCAGGGGGATTGCTCTCCTGTTCTTGGCTTTCTACTTAAATGAGCATTTTCTTCTCGTGCCACAGTCCTTTTTTGAGAACCTGGGGGCTGTAATATTTTTGAAACCCTCATGAATTCTGAATTGCTCTGCCGGCCAATACAGAATCTTCGTCATATTCTCAGCTTAAGTCAGCTGGCTGCTGCTTGTTGGGGTACCTCCTGAGAAAGAGCTCAGTTCTCTCTCTTCTTGCAGGGTCTTTCTTCTGATTAGTTTGGCTCTGCAACCCCAGTTCCCTGACTGTAAGATGACTCATCAATTTGAACTTATTCCAACACCTTTTTTGTTCTAGTAGTGGGAGGGATGTTCTTTCTTGCTCTCTGCAGTCTGGTTAGAACTCCAAAAATCTTTAGTGAAATATTTTGCATTCTTCTTATGATAATGTCTTCAAAATTTGATGTGACTGTTTTTGTTCCCAGCATATTTCAGCGTGGATTAGTTTTGTTTCTAGTGCTGGACAGCCAGGGGGTGTTAATTTCTTCAATATGGGCTGGTGCAGCCCTAAACAGAGAGTAGCTGAATAGTGTGCACATACATTGTGGTCAGGACACGCACAGTGTCTTAGATTTGAGGGGCTTCTGTCGTGAAATACCATGAGCTGGTGGCTTATACCGAGTGAATATTGATATATCACAGTCCTATGGGCTGGAAGTCAGAGACAAAAGCACCCACAGCTTTGGAGTCTAGACAGGGCTATTCCATGTACACAATGTCTTTTCACTCCATCCTCAAAGGGGCATACAAACTCCCTCAGGCTCCTTCATAACACTTATTCTCAAAGGGGCTTGAGGCCTTTACTCTCAATACCTAGTTGCATTTCAGATAGCCCCATTCCTAAAACCATCACCTTGGGGGTTAGAGTCTCAGTGTTTAAATGGTGTGGTTGGAGGAGAGACCACAAACAAGCATTCAGATGACAGCATGCAGATATTATTGGGTTGTTTCATGAGGAATGGAAAATTTTAAATTTGTTGTTTTTAGATGATTTTCATTATTGTGCTTAGTATGTTCTATGTGCCCATTTGATCTGAACACAGAAGAAAACCAATGTTTGTCAACACAAATGAATATATTAACTACTTGTTTAAAAGGCTAAAGATATTGGTACTGTCACTGTACAGAGCTCAGAGGAAAACTTGTTATTATTTTAATAGAACATTTTCTAGCACACATTTATTGCTTCATCCAAAACCTGGCTCACTGTATTAAATGTTATTTTTAAATAATATATAAACATTTCAGTTTTTTTCACATTGAGGTCCTTGCTATTATTCCAACCCAAATAACAATACTGTTTTAATCCAGCAGAAGGCAGTTGTAGTATATTATGAATAAATTCATTTTCTTGAAGAGCAATGTACTCCAAATCCCTCTAACAAAGTCGTCACTTTTGATTTATATTTGATTTATAAGTAGATATTTGAATCCCTAGTAAAATGGAAGTGTATCTGTTGATGGGACCTATCATCGAAAACAAGTAAGGCTATTTTACCATTTATTTGTTTCATTAAAATCATTATTTCCCAGATAAAGTGTGTTCTTCTGGCACATTTATTTATGTGACATTTATAACTCTGATCTCAAAACTTATTTAGTTGTAATCAGTCTCTCTTCATTTACTTCATGCACTGTACTGTGGTCAGCCTTCATCTGTTAGAGTATGAGACACATTCTGACTAAGACAAATAGTTATAGGAAATCAGTTGTTCTAAACCCCCTTCTCTTCCCTTCTCTTCACTCTTCAAACCATAGGTTCTGAATTGTCCTTTTAAAATGATTGATGTTATATTTATTGCTTTTTATATTTGTGCTGATTCTAACAGGATTGGGGGCATGTATGTTTCCTTCACAAATAACCCTGATGCAACTAGTTGTTAGTGTTTGGCTTTCTGAGATGGTCAGAAAGGCCTAGCATAAGCCTGGCATAAAGAAAACAATAGTGGTTATAATTTTCACAACCAGTGCTCATCTCCCCCCAAAAACGGTTCGCAACTGTATTATACAGCAAGTCAATCAGAGCCAATCTGCAGGAAAAGCTTAGATTGCTTTTTGGAAACAGAAGTTTGTGTGATCTATTATGACTAAGGGTTTCACATTTTTTCTTTTTATATTATTTTTTTCATTTATTTTACATTCCCACCACAGTTTCCCCTCCCCTTTCTCCTCCCATCCCCTCCTCCTGCCTCCCATCTGTCCCTTACCATCCACTGCTCTGTTTCTGTTCTGAAAGGGGCAGGCCTCATGTGGGTGTTAACAAAGCATGGCATATCAAGTTGAGGTAGGACTAAGCTCCTCCTTTTGTATTAAGGGTGGGCGAAGCAACCCAGTATGCAGAATAGATTCCCAAAAGCCAGCCAAAGCTTTCGGGACAGACCCTGATCCAACTGCTAGGAGTCCCAAAGATAAACCAAGCTACACAACTGTCACACGTACGTAGAGGACCTAGGGTGGTCCCATGTGGGCTCCCTGGCTGTTCAGAGTCTGTGAGTTTCTATGAGTCAGGTTAGTTGTTTCTGTGAGTTCCCTTGTGATGACCTTGCTTGAAGTTCTTTCTCATGTTCTCAGCCTGACATTCACACCTATGCCTAAGTAAGCTTTCCGGCTATGGTATTTTATAGTTTGGTGCACGTCTGATTGGAGTAGGTATACTAAATGAATAGGAGTTCCATCAAGACTCCTGGAAGTTTCATTTGAAACCAAGCAAATCACAAAGTGGAATGTTAGCTATGGGGAAAAATGAGGCCACAAGATTTTTGTTGTTGTTCTTGTTTGTGTGTGTATTTGTTTGTTTTGTTTTATTTTGTTTTTAAGTAGGCAAAAAAGTACCATCTTTGCATACTAATGAGAATGAGGTGCTGGTTGACAGGAAGGAGGTAAGGGCATGTGTTGAAGGCCCAGCTGGAGATGGCCTGTGTAGTAACCACAGTAACAGCAGGATGATGGAGAACGTGGGTGCAGATGAAGGGGGTGAGTAGGCAGGTGTAGCTGAGGAGTTCAGACTTCTTTTCTGATTGCTTCTATTTCCTTTGTGACTCAGCAACAAGACCTTCAGCTAAAAGTAAAGGTGCGGGAGGTAGTTACTAAGGGTTAGAAAAAAAATTTAAGAATGAAATAAACATCTAAAATGAAGGAAAATAAAGAGACCAGGGACTGTTTTATAGTATTACAGACCCTTAGTAGCGAAGCCCATGTCCAAATAAACTTTGAGTCCTGTAAACTCACACATCTCAAATACATCTGTAGCTCTTCATTTCCACTCTTTCCCTAGCTCAGAATATTCCCAGCTCTTGACTGAACTGCCAACTTGGCTTTCTGATTGGCTTCTGCATTTCTACTCTTGCTGGTCTCCAATCCATTAAAGGGCCAGTGATTGGGAAATTACCATGTGGAAAATTCTCTGAGTTGCAGTCTTTTAAAAAAAATGTACTTAATCATTACAATCCTTCTAAGAAGGAACTGTTGCCTGATTTTTGAGATGAAGGAACCCAGACTGGGCTGTTTTAGCTTTTCTGGTTACACAGTTGATATGTGAGCTGGATTGTCTCCACAGCATACGGCAGCAGCCACTCAAAAGTGCTGCTTATGGATTCCCCGACCTGGTTTCCCCCACTTAGGCTAAGATAAATGTACCCATTCATTTTTAGACAGTACTTTAACTTGTATAATATACCCAATTCATTAAAAATAATTTGCTTTGTAACTACATATTTTGAGACTGTAATATTTTCAAAAGAATTATATATTCCTCTTAGCAAAAGTAGCATTTCAAATTTATGTGTAATAGGATACATCTATTATCTCTATATTTGTTTTTATGATGAATAATTTACCCTAGAAATTAAATAAAAGCCAGAAAGCCATTAGTGTCAATGAATTTTATTCATTATCCCAGTATAAAATAAAAAAATAAAGGAGAAAAGTATTTTATGTTTTAGACAAATGATAACAATGCTAAAGTTTGAAGTTATATAATTTTATAGAAAAATCTGTTTCTTCAACATACTTTTGTGTTACTGGTTCATTACAAACTAGTGGGGTTTTTTTCAGCCCTCCATCTTCCTGTCAGCTAAAGCAAGAGAACATTAAAGTACAGGAATATAAATTTATACTCTTAAATTGCCCAAAGGGATGGAATCCACCCCATCTGATTAACTTGGAAATTACCCATTTTAAATGCATTTTGAAGACCAAGGTATATCTAAATACCAAGTCATAGATAGCTGTTTGTGGTCCAGAAGCATGCTCCTGGGAGTGTGTCCTCTTGTCACAGAACCACTTATTGCAGGGGACTGGAACCCCCGCTAATTACTCTAGCAGTGATAGTCAGAAACTGTGCAATCTACACTGCTTTCACCCCTAGTCTTTATTACATTAGTTTTTAGTAAAGTGAATGGTGATTAAGCTGGGTCACATTCCAGAGCTGAACAGCTCAGGGATTGCAAACCATTTAAAATTCATTGTTAGGAGCAGCGGTAAGTGAACACTTGACAACACTGGGTTTGCTTTAGATCCACTTGGGGGTTCTGGAAGTCACATGGGTATTGAATTAGCCCTAATGGTGGGTCTTGGCTAAGGAACCTCAGTTCATATTTCCCAAGTGGTTAATTTTGCTCTTACACAGTCATTTCATGAGTGCTGATTGCCTAATTTCCTACTCACAAAGGCCGTACTGAGTGCTGAGGCTTCCTCTCTGCTCTCACACATTACTCATAAATTTATGAGGTTTTTCTTGGTAGGCCATTGCTTCAAATTTGAAAGGGAGGCACCATGGTTCCTATTAAGTGCAACATTTCAAGAAAAGATGTGAGAAATGTTCTGGGCAGGATTTTTGATGTCCTGTGCCAGACTGATCACAAGTCACAGCCTTGGGTTCTTGGTGCCAAGGAAAAATATTTTTCTTCAAAATGGGAGCCTTCAATGATCTTTAATAGCTTTACTAATAAACATGATTTGTGCAGTCTGAATGCAAGTGTCCAGATTTCCTACTGCTCAAGCCCCCTTAGTTATGAGGGAACCATTGGGATGAGTGATGGCACTTTATGATACTTTAGACTCTCTCTATTGGTTGTCACACTTTCTAGTACAGATGTCCTAACTATCAGGAGACCCAAAGCAATCAAAAGGCAAGTTGTTTATATTCAAAACAGGTGTGTTTGAAAACCCTCTCATATTGTAGCCAAAGCCCTTCAATCCTTCCTAATTGGCTTTCACAGTAAGGAGGCAAAGTCACTTGCTCATGGCACTCGCTGTGCCATGCTACTGGTGTGCAAGAGGAGAGAGAAAAGGGAAGAAGGGAGGGAGAGAGAAGACGGGGGAGTGTGTGTGGTGTGCTCGTTTGCTTGTTTCTTGTGGTTCCAGGCATAACCTGAGCTCCATCCCCAGGAATCTACCTGGTGCAACCAAGACACCAGACAACTGACTCATGCAAGCAGCTGTCCTCTCACCTCCACAAATTGTACACATGAACACACACACACACACACACACACACACACACACACACACACACACACACACACACTGAATGTTCTAAAAGGTTTTAAAGAAAGGAAGGAGGGACAAAAAAGACAGAAAATTCCATCAAATCTGGAGATTTCTAAATCAACAGATCTGCAATGCACAGCCACTTAAACACCACCTTCTGCAGAGATGTTTGGCGTCTTTAATTTTGATGTGTTGCCCTTGGCTATCACTAAGGACTGACATTTCAATGACTATAGTTCTTTGCAGCACATGCTAGGCTATTCACAAGCTGTTGCTTCCTCCCACACACCAGGTTCCCAGAAGGCACAATTCAAAATAATTTTTCAGAAAAACCAGGAACTTCTGTTGAATTAATGAATAATCATGCCAGATTAACCCCAGGGGCATGATGCCTTGGCTCAGTCATCCTAGAGTATATCTCTTAAGAGTTCAGCTCTACTGAGTGATGTAGACAACTAATGTATGCCTTGTCCTGCTGAACAATCTCTTGAAACTTAAAAGAATCCTCTAGATGGGACTGAAGTGGCACTCTTTTTCTTTGTGTTTCGAAATGCTGGCTTTGAACTCACCGTGTTGCTATGTATTCAGGAATGGCCTGGAACTTTGAGTAATTGCCTTACTTCAGCCTCCCAAGTATTGGGATAAAAGGAGCATGACACTATGGCTGACTTTGAGATACTGTATTACCACTTTTTGGACTAATCTATAGCATTTTCTTGGCAGTTGATTCATATAATACTAAGATGCTTCTCTGGATAGATTTTGATGACCCAGTGCTTAGCTTTTACATGATATTCTTAAAAAAATGGAGCTGTTGGATTGGTTTATACAATTGGAACCTAGAGCCCACAGTGGCCATCTGGATGCTGGAAACTGTTAACTGCTGAATCTACTATGCTGGAATCCTCAGAGAAAGAGGAATCAATGATGCAGCCTCGGTCAGAGGCTAAAGGCCCTGGTGCCTCCTGGGGAGAGGCACTGGTGTGAGTCCATGTTGAAAAGCTCAGGAAGCTGGCATGTCCATGGGTGATTGTAGCAGTAACAGCAAGTTGGCTCAGATAGAGTGGTGCTCTGTGTGCCCCATCCTGGATGGCACTGCAATATTTAGGGTGATTTGATCTTCTTAGTTACTGTCTCATGCATCAGTCCTCTCCAGAAGATCCTCATACACCATACAAGGATGTTCTCTATAACTCCTTTAAGCACCTTGCTGTCTAGTAGTGTTGGCATTCAATATACAACATCATTTGTGTTTGGATAATTTTTATACTATGCCTATCAGATTGACAGAGAAATTCTAAAAGGATTTGCTAAGGGTTCAGCTGTCTGTACACAAACTCTGTTTCTACGAACATCTCAAAGACAAGATTCAGTTAGTCTGTAAGGAGGCCTCACTGTCATGAAACTGGTATTTTAGAAGTGTATTTAAAATTTGTTTCATTATTTGTCAGGGGAAATATGAATAAAACTATATATAATGAGATATCACGTCAGGCTTGTTAGGGTGATTATTTTTCAAATAGAAAAAAACTAACAAGCGTTGGTGAGGATGAGTAGAAATTGGAGTCGCTATAGCAACTGTATGGAGATTCCCCAAGAAATTAAGGGTAGAACTGCTTACAGCACAGCAACATCATTCCGAGTTTTTATCCAAGAGGAATGAAGTCAAAATTTCAAATCTGGGACCAAGTTACACCTAGAGAAACAATTAGCTTTATAGATTGAGCCCCATAGCTTCTGTTTCAAATGACTATTCTAACTGTATAGAGGTTTATTGAGACGTATAGATGTGTGGGTCTGTTTAATTTTGGGGTGTGTGTGTGTGTGCTGCATGTGTGTGTTAATATTTATAATATATTTTATAAAAATAAAATAAGAAGACAAAGAAATTGTTAAAAAAAAGTTGGATTTGAACAAAGCCTTTTATTATTAACATCCAACCTGCCCTTCACATCACTTCTGGCACTTATATGTTTAAGACACTTTGATCCATGTGTAGGACACAAAAAGAGAATAAAATAGAGGAGAAACATTACACATTTTTCTGGTATGTGGAATCTAGACTTTTTTTTAAAAAATGTTTTATGTGAAAGCAGAAGGGAGACTGTTTCAGGGTATCAAGAGAAATCAGTGGGAGGTAGGAGCCAAAGAAGGGTAATAAGGAACAAATATGAGCAAAGTACAATGATATATGTTGTAGTGGGACAGATTCTGTGAATGCCTTGGCTGGGTTAAATCTTCCAGTTATAGAAAAATAAATCAAATGTGTGAATTCCAGCTCATAAAGAGTATCTAATATAGTCAGACCTATAGATTTACATTTGAAACTAAAAACAAGATAAAGGAGTTACTAAAAACAACTACATATGATCTACAAGAATGGCTGTATTCACTCGATCTTTCAGGAGACACACTAAACGATTTATTATTTATACTAAGCTACAAAGGATTTGAGTGGCTGGTGGGAACATGAGGATTTCCCAGAAAAGATGATGTCACCAAAGGAGCCAAGGATGCTGAGAACTTTCTGTGAAGGAGATGCAAGTGAGGAGTAAGGAATGCCTGCAATTGTCTGTGTTCGTCCATCCTTCTGAAGTCAGGAGAACTCACTTAGAATCCATTCAATTTCTTAGTATTTTTACATTAGGAAAATGAAGCTATATCCAAGATTTTTGAAGCCACTTGTGTTTAAATCAATAGCAATTTTTTTCATAAGATTAGTGATTAATGTATTTGTTAAGCTGATAAGAATAGACACTACACTTGACCTTAGCAAAGAGACAAGGCACTGTTACTAATCTGTTTACAAACAATAATATGGAAGTGGTCCTATGAGAGCCTGGGCAGGTGAGCTGGACTGCTATGTCCTTCTCAACTTTACTTTGCAACATAGCATTGGCACTGCTAAATTAGCTCCAATGGATAGCACTGAATATTTCTAGGTGAGTTAATGAATGAATGGATGGATGAATGAATGAATGAATATATGAATCGATGAGTTAACAGAGGAAATAATAAAGACTTAAGTCTGGAGAAACTTTTGAATCCTAAAATTGTAGGATCAACTGTCAAGAAAAATACCCAAAGATGTCCTTCAAGATGTCGTAAGAGCAGCTTCATCGAAATCATATTAGACTGTAACTCTTAAGTTTAGTGAGAATGACTGCTTCATTATTTATTATTCCTCCTACTCTTGCCCTGCAATCAATCAATAATCAATCAAACAATCAAGCCCCTAGCAGGTGTTGTGTAGAAGCCTCAGGCTCTCGACTAGCTACTTTTCGTTTATCTCAGTTTCCCAGATCCAGCAGTCATCCTAAGATCAGCAGCATGACTGAGCAGCCTGCCTTTATTCTCGTGTAGTCCTGGGGGATGGAAAATCAAGGTCAGGGTGCCGGCATGATATGAAAGAAAAGTGCACTCTAAACATACTCTTGAGTTCCATGAGCATTTTGAGTCCAAATGTTAATTTATGTCTTTAACATGATAACTTAATGGTTAATTAGATGTTGGAGTGAAGTTTTCTGTTGATTGAACAGAAAATAGTCTCCTCACTATGAAATAGGAAACTAAATTTTGACTCGGAGTACTATTTAATTTATTCCCTTATGCTTTCCACATGGAAGAGTTTCATTAATTATTTGTCGTTTTTCTGCTATAATTATGGAATAAATGGGGAAATCATGTTGGAAGGGTAGACTTTGGGAAGGATAATTAATAACCCACAGAAATATCCCTGGCTGGGCTTCTTTAGGGTACAAACTTTTCCACTCACACTGGAGTTTATGTATCAGGACATGAATTGACCCCATGACCCACTTCCGTGTGACCATTGGTGCATGGTTATAGAAAATAGTGTTTCTGTGATGTCAGAGTGGGCTTTAACCCCTACATCCCCATTTCCACAACCTTAAGCAAGTTATTTGGTTCTTCTGAAGCTTGAGACTATAATACAGATTTCCCAAGGTCTTTGTGATAATTCAAGAAAGTTGAAATGAAGGAGGGGGGTGATATAACTCTATTTAAATTTAAAAAACAATTCAAATGAAAATAGAAGATAAGATGTAGCAAATATTCAGTGTTCCTGGCAAGAAGTCTCCTATCTTACACCTGCCCAGTGAACCAATGGAAGCTGCCATGCTTGCTTGTAGCTAGAGGGCACAGTCCCATTGTTTTGATGTTGTTCACAAAACAGACTACGAGTAGACATGACCTATATAAAGCTGGAAAGAAACCAAGTAGGCATATTGCACTCTACTCTGTCCTTGAATTCCTGCCCTCTCTTATGAGAGAAGCTGAGCTAGGAGGGTGACAACCCAGTCAGCAGAACCAGAGACCAGGTCTGTCCTTTCATCATGGGAGTGCTATACTAGTTATGTACTAGTTTTGATTATGCCTTTATTTATGGGGAGTAAATTGTTTCTGTTTGAATGACATGCCATATTAAATTACAGCTCCTAGCCAGGTACTTGTGGTTTAAAGCAATATTATTTTTCATTCATAAATGCAGTCTATCACTTTTATCACTTCATATAATTTTCAGGTTACCTTTTTCAATATAAATGTTTATATCATTGGAAGTTATGATTACTTTTTCTCTTTACCTGTAATCTCTCTAAATCATTTAATTTCTTGGCCAGTTTTAAAAATAGTGTCAGTAATAATGCACATTCTTATCTTGCTTCTGATCTTAAAATGAATGAGCTTAAATTTATAAATTTGTTAAAAGAGATTTATATATTTTATTAAACTTTTGTCAAAACAGGGACATCCTTATCTATCCCTAGTTTTCTAATTTTAAGCTATTTTGTCTTGGCTTAGTCAATAAAAGAGATTCAATCTTTTTTTTTTATATTTCCAAAGTATTTTTTTGTTAAGAAAAATTTTTTATTCATTTTACATACCAATCAAAGATACCCCTCTTCCCTCCTTTTGCCCCTCCAGCCTTCCCCTCCCAATCCACCCCATTCCCTCCTACAAGAAGGTAAGGCCTCCTATGGGGAGGTACATTTAGTAGAGGCAAGTACAAGGCCCTCCCCCTGTCTCAAGGCTGTGTGAGGTGTCCCATCATAGGTAGTGGACTCCAAAAAGCCTGCTCATGCACCAGGGGTGGATTCTGATCCTACTGCCAGCTGGCCCCTTCAGTAGATCAAGCAACACAACTGTCTCACTGTGCAGAGGGCCTAGCCCAGTCCCATGCAGGCTCCAAGCTGTTGATCTAAATTTTATGAGTTCCCAATAGTTTGGTTTGGTTGTCTCTGCAGGTTTCCCCATCATGATCTTGATGCCCCTTGCTCATAGCATCCCTTTTCTCTCTCTCTCCAACTGGACTCTTGGGGCTCAACCTAGTGTATGGCTTTGGATCTCTGCATTTGCTTCCATCTGATACTAGAGAAAGGCTCTATGATGACAGTTAGGGTACTCACCAATCTAATCACTGGAGTAAGCCAGTTTAGTTCTGACACCCATTCCACTATTTCTAGTAGTCTAAGCTGGGGTCATCCTTGGGGATTCCTGAGAACTTCCCTAGCACCTGGTTTCTCTCTATCCCCATGATGTCACCCTCTATCATGGTATCTCTTCCATTGCTCTCCAACTCCATCCCTATTCCATCTTGACCATCCTGTTCCCTTATGTTCTCATCTCCAATCCCCTATCCTCCCTTGCCCACCCCCATCCCAGTTTACTTATGGAGATATCATCTATTTTCCCTTCCCAGGGTGATCCATGTATCTCTCTATGGGTCCTTCTTGTTAGATAGCTTCTCTGGAGCTGTGGATTGTAGTCTGGTTATCTTTTGCTTTACATCTAGTGTCAGCTTATGAGTGAGTACATACCATGTTTATCCTTCTGAGTCTGGGTCTTCACTCAGGATGGTATTTTCTAGTTCCATCCATTTGCCTGAAAATTTCATGATGTCATTGTTTTGCTCTGCTGAGTAGTACTCCATTGTGCATATGTACCACATTTTCTTAATCCATTCTTCAGTTGAAGGGCATCTAGGTTGTTTCCAGGTTCTGGCTATTACGAATAATGCTGCTATGAACATAGTTGAGCATATGTCCTTGTGGAGGGCTACTGATTTTTTTTTGAGTTAATCTTGTATCCTGTCACATTACTGAAGGTGTTTATTAGGTGTAGGAGTTCCCTGGTAGAATTTTGGGGTCACTTATGTATACTATTATGTCATCTGCAAATAGTGAAAGTTTGACTTCTTCCTTTCCAATTTTATCCTCTTGATCTCCTTTTGTTGTCTTATTGCTATAGCTAGAACTTCAAGTACTATATTGAATAAATATGGGCAGGCGGACAGCCTCATCTTGTTCCTGATTTTAGTGAAATCACTTTGAGTTTCTCTCCATTTACTTTGTTGTTGGCTGTTGGCTTGCTGTAAATTGCCTTTATTATGTTTAGGTATGTTCCCTGTATTCCTGATCTCTCCAAGACCTTTATCGTGAAGGGGTGTTGGATTTTGTCAAAGGCTTTTTCAGCATCTAATGAAATGATTAGCAGCATGGATATTGACAGTTCTTTGTGAGTGGAGGTCAGGTGGAACAGCTGTTGGCAGGTATTGCTACTGATGAGTTCAGTCTAAATCACTTGCTTCAAAGATGCCTCTGAATGAGCTGGATAGTTATTGTAACTGTTGAGTTTCTATGAAGGGTCAAGGTCTTGACAAACTGCCAAGTAGAAATTTATGGAGAAAACTGTGAGGCTATAATGTCTGGCTGCCTTAATGCCCCAGAATGGAAATTCCTTCTCCAACCTGCTTTTGCATGGGTCTGCAATAGTATTCTCACTGGCAAATGCTAACCAGAGGAAGAAAGTTAACACATGGGAGGAAGTTCTAGAAAACAAAGTTCCCAGCCAATGCACCCCCAAACCAAGATCAAGGTGCAGTGAGGCAATGTTGACAAATGAAACTGGGTGTAGATCTAAGATGGCTGTGTAGAACTCTTTTCTTTGTGCTCACTACAAGGAGTCATAGTGAATCTTTCTGATGTGCAACCTCTTTGACCACAGTGAGCTATTTTTAAATATACCTAGGGATCCAATTGGCAGAGAGACAGAGAGAAGCAAGAGGAGAGCCATTAATATGATTTAAGTCTATTGACTGTACAAAGATACCCTTTGCAGGGAATCTAAGTAGCTGTACTGAACTAAGAATGAATAAGAATCTGGAGAAAGTTTTGTGCTCTGGGAGTTGACGTAGAACTTGACTTAGTGGTAGTTGTCACTGTTGAAATTAGTGATGATTAAATTGTTTGTGGTAGAAATTCACATTTAAAGCTCCAACTTTCGTTTTTTTTTTTTTTTTTTAGTGAATATTAGCATCTGTTCCTTATTTGAAATGCTATTTAGAAGGTATTTTCTATTTGTCCTATCACAAGGTGACTCGTGAGTATTCATTCATTGAATTCTTATCACCATACTTGGAGGTTTGCTAGCCCAAGAGCTCCAGGGATCCACCCAAGTCCAGCCTCCAGCAATGGAGTCACAGACATGCACTGCCTCACCTGGCTGTTTACTCAAGTGCTGGAGACCTGAACTCTGGTCTTCACACTTGTAGAGCAAATGCTTTCCCAATACCAGTGCCTCCCTGGTCTCAACAGTTGGCCTGAAGTACTAGTCTGCAACAGGATGCCTGGTACAAAAATGTACAGTTTGAAAGGACTAGCCCTACAAATTCTGACTTGGAGTGTGTGCTCTCTTTTTAAGTCTGCTGGGGTCTACAAAATGCCACCGGCCTCAGGGTAGAGCAGGGAGAGGTTTCTGGCTGGGAGGCCTACTGCAGAGAGCCTGTGGATGTCTAAGTTAGCTTACCCATCTGCGATTGTGTCATTAGTCTGCTGCCTGGGAGGCTTAATGTAAAGTCTTGATTGACATTCATCTACATTTATTTGCCTTTTCGTTGTCCATGTTGCTCTTTCCTCTTCTTTTTAGCTTTTTTTCCCCTGCAAATCCATTCATATAATTTCTTTTTCTTCATTATTGCCCAGCTTTTGTCTTCTTGTATGTCTTTTCATTTGATACTCACCATTGTGCTTGAAAAATTACGGCATTAACTGAGACTCTCAGTGACATCATTGCCCCCCAGAGAATGTTCCCTTTCCTTTTCGCCAGACAGTAAAAGACAGGGCAGGTAGGTTGATATAAGATGAAGTTGATACAGTACTTGTGTAAATGCCTTTTATTCTTACAGTTCAGCCCTCCCTGATCTCTAGGTAAAGCAGAGAGTAGTTTCTAGCATTTGATACTCCTTGGTCCCGGTTCTTGGAGGATGCTCAGAGACTCAATCAGTTTCAAACAGGCTTTTCCATAGGAGGAGGAAGATAAACTCATATGCTGCCGTCATCTCCATGAGCTGCTCTTCTCCCTAGAATCGTGCTCCTAGGGTCTCTCCCGCTGCCTTGGCAGCAGTTTGCTTCCTTTTGTACCTTGCAATTTGTCATAAGTAGCAGACAGTCCTTGAAATTCTCTCTGTGCAGTCCGTGGAGGTCTAGGATGAAAATAGCCTTCCACAAAGACAATTGCATTTTCTAATGGTAGCCTAGGAGTGCCACTCTTCCAGGACTATTTGATTAAAATTATGTGATGTGGTTTTCTCCACCAGGCCTTAAGACTTAATCAGACTGAGTTCACACATCTCTTTGGGCTCAAACTGATCTCCATACAGACTGTGTAGGCACACTTGACACACAGGGAGCTAGAGGTTGACAATGGTGTCTTCCTTCATTGCCCTGTGCATTGTTTTGAGACAGTGTCTTTCACTGAGACTGGAGCATTTACTTGGATGCTAGGATTAGAACTTAGGTCCTCAGCTTATGCAGCAAGTACTCTGCCGACTGAACCCTCTCCCTGTTCCCTGAGCTGAAACTGATCTTAAACTCCTATTGCTGTCGCAATGAACACTTGCTGTCTGCAGCTTTAGACACACCCTGAACATCACACACTTGTTTCCTCACAGAATTCATATGATCAAAATAAAATAAAACAAAGCATAGTGTTGTTGAAATAAAGGTCTCTCTCCACTATAGGAAAGCAAACTGAATCCAGGAAACTTTGATCTTTCTAGAGCTGATGCAATTGGACCTTCACTGCTGGGAATAAAATTTTGTGATAAAAAAAGAAGTGCCAGCTCACCTTACATGAGACACCTTTTCTGAGACAATTTCGATGCCAACTTTTATTAGTAGCAACCCATATTATTTTTAAGAGGATCTACTTTAATTGGTACTGTCTGTAACATACACATACCAACAATGAAGCCACCAAGGCAGCAGGCAGAGAACATGCCTGCACCTCTCTTTCCTCAGGAAAACACTGAAGTCAGATTTTACTTTTCTTTTCCCCCCCTTTTTTCGGTTTCTTAAAAACTGACAGGATATATGGTGACATAATGCCATTTTCACACTGGTATACAACAGACTTTGGACACATAGCTCCTACCCAGCCAGGCTCCCCTTTCTCAGCCTTTCTGCCTCCCATTAGTTGCCTTTATCTCCTAGTCCAGTTGGCTTCCACTCTCACATCATCATCTGTACACACATGCTTTCAGGAGCACTGTGCTTTTATTACTGGATGTTTTGATTCTTCCATTTCCAACCCCTCCACTTATAAGCAATTCAAGCATTTTCTTTGTAGAGGACTCTGTCAGCAACAGAAAAGAAAAATAGATAAGAAACATAAAACAAACAAACAAAAAAAACCAGACAAGGCATACAGCTCAGTGGAAGGCTGAGGCCCCCAGTTTGATCTTCAGAAACAAAACAAAAACACCCAAACCAAACTAAAACAAAGCAAAACATGATTGAGATAGGGTGCTGTTTCTGTGATTGGAAGGAAACACGCAGCTGCTCCTGTTCTCGCAGCTTTGGGATTGGAGTAGGCTTTACACATGTTAAAAACGTGCTTCAGCATGGAGACTCACAAGCTGGGGAAAGAAATCTTAGGAGCATTTGGAAGCATTGAATACACAAGGACAGATGGGTTCTCATTGCAGTCACCCACTTCCCCCGATGTTAGCTCCCAAAGCTCAACTCTGCCTGACTACCATGGGCCTCTTCGTTGATCCTTCCTGTTTGAAGAATTCACCTAGGATTTTTGAAATCCACCCAGTGTCAGAGGTGGCCACGCCTGCCTTATGTATCAATGGCTTTTGGAGAGGTTGCACAGCAAAGACAGGTGTAAATGAGGACTGCTGGTGGCATCTGAGGTGACAAGAGTGAAGAGTGCTGAGAGGACATGTATGTAAAATCCTGTGACAAACCCATATGGACAACACACTCAACCTAATGAGGAAGCTGGCTCAGAATCACGAGCACACTGGAAAGCTGCAGTCGTGCTCAGATTTTTCACTTGGATTTTTATTAGTTTGCTTTATTTTTGTTTTTTACATCCCAAAGTTTCCCTCTCCCCTGTCTTCTTGGTTCCTCCTCCATTTCCCACTCCTCCCACCTCACCTCCTCCACTGTTTCTCTTCAAATACAGGCAGGCCTCCCATGGATATCAGCCAGCCATGGTATTTCAAGTAGCAGTGAAACTAGGCACCTCCTCCTCTATTAAGGCTGGATGAGGCAATCTAGTGGGAGGAAAGGGTCCCAAAAGCAGGTAACAGAGTCAGAGACAGCCCCTGCTCTCACTATTAGGAGTCTCACATGAGACTGTAGCTGAAAGTTTTCCTGGTCCCGCCCAGCTCGAAGCTGCTCAGACCCAAGTAAACACACAGAGGCTTATATTAATTAAAACTTCTCAGCCATTAGCTCAGGCCTACCACTGACTAGCTCTTACACTTAAACTCAGTCCATTTCTGTTAATCTATATGTTGCCACGTTTTCCATGGCTTTACCTGTGTGTAATTAAATGCTGCTCCTTGGATGGTGGGCTAGTGTCTCCTGACTCAGCCTTCCTCTTCCCAGAATTCTCTTTGTCTGCTTATTCCACCTATACTTCCTGCCTGGCTACTGGCCAATCAGTGTTTTATTAAACCAGTGTACAAAAGCATTATCCCACAGCATTTCCCCTTTTCTGTTTCAAGCTACACAACTGTAACATATGTGCAGAGGGCCTAGATCAGTCCCTTGCAGGCTCCCTGATGGTCCTTTCAGTCTCAATGAGCCCCTATAAGCCTGGGCTAGGTGGTTCTGTGGGTTTTCTTGTGGTGCCTTTGACACCACTGGGTCCTACGATCTTTCCACCCCATCTTCCATAGGATTTCCTGAGCTCTGTCTGATTTTGGGCTGTGGGTCTCTGCATTTTCCCTCAGTTGCTAGGTGAAGCCTCTCTGGTGACAATTGGGCTAGGCACCAATCTATACGTATAGCAAAATATCATTAGGATCATTTTACTGACTTTTTTTCTTTTTCTTTTTTTCTTTCCTTTCTTCTCTCTCTCTCTCTCTCTCTCTCTCTCTCTCTCTCTCTCTCTCTCTCTCTCTCTCTTTGGATTCCTGTTTGGTCCTATCCTAGGTCTCTGCAGTATCCTTCTTCTGGATCCTGTCCTTCAGGGATAAGCTCCCTCTCAGAATATGGGTCTCCAACTGTGCCAGGCATTAGTTGGCCCCTCCCACAACTTCTGTGCCATCTTTACCCCAGCACATCTTTCAGGTAGGATGAATTATAGGTTGAAGGGTTTGTGGCTGGATTGGTGTCCCAATCCCTCCCCTGGAAGTCTTGCCTGGTTATAGGAGAAGGCCAGTTCAGGCTCTGTATCCTGTTCTGCTAGGAGTCTTAACTAGAGTTACTCTCATAGATTACTGGGAGTTTTCATTGCTCTAGGTTTCTAGCTCATCCCAGAGATGCCCCCAGATATCAGTCATCTCTCCCAGTATTCTCTCCCTCAATACTCCCCACACCTGATCCTTCCTGTTCCTATTCCCATTCCTCCTTCCAGGCCCCTTCCCCACTTCCACTGGCAATGTTCATTCTATTTCCCCTTGACAGTGAAATTCTCATATCCCTCCTTAAGCCCCCCCCCCCAGTTACTTAGCTTCTCTGTGTCTGTGGGTTGTAGCATAGTTTGTGGTGATACTTTAATTGGGATCTAACAAATAAAACTTATCTGGGGATCAGAGGACAGAACCAGCCACTAGATTAGACATAAAGACGAGACAGTGGTGGCACACATGCCTTTAATTCTATCACTTGGGAGGCAGAGATCCATCTGGATCTCTGTGAGTTCAAGGCACACTGGGAACAGAGCCAGGAGTGGTGGCACACACTTTTAATCCCAGTACTAGAGAACTCATGTCTTTGCTTGAGAAGGTCACACACGCCTCTAATCCCAGGAAGTGATGGAAAGAAGCAGAAAGGTATATAAGGCCTGAGGACCAGAAACTAGAGACTTTTAAGCAGTTCAACTGAGACCCTCAGGGATGAGGACTCCAGGGCTTCCAGTCTGAGGATTCGTGGAAGCAGGATTGGCTGAGGTGAGGTTGACTGTGGCTTGTTCTGTTTTTTTTTTTTTTTTTTTTTTGATCTTTCAGCTTTCTCCCCAATATCTGGCTCCAGGTTTTTTTAATTAATAAGACCATTTAGCAATTCATACTACAATAGTCCTCCTTTACTTTACTGCTAATATTCACTTATGAGTAAGTACATAGCAGGTTTGTCTTTCCACTCAGGATGATCTTTTCTAGTTCCATCCATTTGCCAGCAAATTTCCTGATGTCACCATTGTTAACAGCTGAGTAATACTCCATTATGCAAATGTACCATATTTTCTTTATCCATTCTTCAGTTGAGGGACATCTAGGTTATTTCCAGTATCTGGCTATTATGAATAAAGATGCTATGAACATAATTATGCAAGTGTCCTTGTTAGGTATGGTGGAGTGTCCTTTAGGTATGTGTCCAGGAATGGTATAGCTGGGTCTTGAGGTAGATCAATTCCCAATTTTCTGGGAAACCACCATATTGATTTCCAAAGTGGCTGTACAAGTTTGCACTTCCACTAGCAGTGGAGGAGTGTTCCCATTGCAACACATACTTTCTAGCATGAGCTGTCACTTGTGTTTTTTCTTAGCCCTTCTGTCAGGTGTAAGATGGAATCTCAATATCATTTTGATTTGCATTTCCCTGATAGCTAAGGATGTTGAATATTTCTTTAAGTGACTTTTGGCCATTTGAGATTCCTATGTTGAGAATTCTCTGTTTAGATCTGTACCCTATTTTTTAATTGGCTTATTTGGGGTTTTTTTTTTGAGGTTTAGTTCTTTATATATTTTGGATATTAGAACTCTGTTGGATGTGAGGTTGGTGAAAACCTTTTCCCATTTTTTTTTTCTGGTTTTTCGAGACAGGGTTTCTCTGTGTAGCTTTGCGCCTTTCCTGGAACTCACTCTGTAGTCTGGGCTGGCCTCAAACTCACAGAGATCTGCCTGCCTCTGCCTCCCGAGTGCTGGGATTAAAGGCATGCACCACCACCACCCGGCCACCTTTTCCCATCTTGTGAGCTGTCATTTTGTTCTTTTGACAGTGTCCTTTGCCTTACAGAAGCTTCTCAGGTTCATGAGGTCCCATTTGTTAATTGCTGATCTTAGTGCCTGTGCTATTGGTGTTCTGTTCAGGAAGTTTCCTCCTGTGCCAGTGAGATCAGGCTATTTCCCAATTTCTCTTATACCAAGATTTTTTGTTGAGGTCTTTGACCCACTTTGACTTGAATTTTGTGCAGGATGATAGATATGGATCTATTTGCATTCTTCTATGTGCAGACATCAAGTTATGACAGCACTATTTGTTTAAGATGATTTTTTCCATTGTATAATTTTGGCTTCTTTATAAAAAATCAAGTGTCCATAGGTGTGTGGATTTACTTTTGGGTCTTCAATTCAATTCCATTGATCAACCTGTTTTTATGCCAATGCCATGCAGCTTTTATTACTTTTGCTCTTTAGTACAGTCCAAAATCAGGGATGATGATACCTCCAGAAGTTCTTTTATTGTACAGGATTGTTGTAGCTATCCTGCAAACCAAATCCAAGAACTTATTAAAAAGATCATCCACCATGATCCAATAGGCTTCATCCCAGAAATGCAGGGATGAGTCACCATATGAAAATCTGTCAGTGTAACCCACTGGTATAAAGAAACTGAAAGGAAAAAATGACCATTTTACTAGATGCTGAAAAAGCCTTTGACAAAATCCAACATCCCTTTGTGATAAAAGTCTTGGGGAGAGCAGGGATGCAAGGGGCACACCGAAGCACAATAAAGAGAATGGGTGGCAACCAAACAGCCAGCATCACATTAAATGGAAAGAAACTTAAAGCAATTCCACTAAAGTTAGAGACAAGACAAGGCTGTTTACTCTCTCCATATCTATTCAATATCATACTTGAAGTTTTAACTAAAGCAATCAGATAATGTAAGGAGATCAAGGGGATGCAAATTGGAAAGGAAGAAGTCAAAGTATGGCTATTTGCAGATGATATTATAGTATATATAAGTGACCCCAAAAACCCTATCAGAAACTCCTTGCAGCTGATAAACACCTTCAGCGAAGTGGCTGGATACAAAATTAACTCAAACAAATCAGCAACCCTCCTATATAAAAACAATAAATGGGCTGAGAAAGAAATAAGAGAAACAACACCTTTCACAATAGCCACAAATATTGTAAAATATTTTGGGGTAACTCTAAGCAAGTAAAAGACCTGTATGATAAGAACTTCAAGCCTTTGAAGAAAGAAATTGGAGAAGATATCAGAAGATGGAAAGATCTCCCATGCTCATGCATCAGCAGGATTAACATAGTAAAAATGGCCATCTTATGAAAAAGCAATCTACAGATTCAATGCAATCCCCATCAAAATTCTATCACAATTCTTTACAGACCTTGAAAGAACAACACTTGGCTTTTTGATACAGAAGCCCAAATCACACAAAAACTGGAAAAACACAGAAATTAGATCTAGTTAATCAGAGGTGGAAAAAATGTTCTAATGCTATAGTGCTAAGGTATAGAGGCCTCAGGGTAAGACAAATGAACAGCTCCCAAACTGTGGTTCCAAAGTCAGAGGATAACTTGCAAGAGTCAGTTCTCTCCTTCCATCTTGATGGTCCTGGGGATAGAACTTGAGTCTTCAGGCTTGGCAGTAGGCATCTTTATCTGAAGAGCCATTTCATGGGACCTGAGATTTGTTTTCTTTTCTTTTTTTTTTTTTTTTTAGGTTTTTCGAGACAGGGTTTCTCTGTGCAGCTTTGCGCCTTTCCTGGATCTCGCTCATCTAGAGATTTGTTTTCTAATGCAATGAATATAAGGAAAGTGGGTGAGCCAGGACTGGTGCATGAGCACCATGGACTCATGGTTATTTCAGGCACACCATGGTCCTCAGCTGTAAAATGACTCTTCTTCAACATGCAGCATCATAACAGCTTTCTAGGCAGAGGGAGGAAAGGCGTGAGCCTGTGGTTACATTAGAGCACATTCTTTGAACTTTCCCCAATAGCTTCTACTAATGTTGATAGCAGGAACTGTGTCCAAAGCTCCCAATACCTAAGATGGAAAAAACAGGAAATAAAGCCCTTAGTTATTCAGGGTAAAGGGAAATCCAAACATACCCTCTAAGCTTAGCTTCCTGCATATGCCTTTAGTTATGTGCTTTTAAATCATCAGTTTTAAGGGCTGTAGAGATGACCAGTGTTATGTGTGAGTGATGGCTCTTAACAGTGGTTAAGAAAACTTGCTCCTCTTGTAGAGGACCCAGGTTCCATTTCTAGCACCCAAATAGTGGCTAGCAATGGTCTGTAACTCCAGTTCCAGTGGACCAGATGTCTTTTTCTGGTCTCCATGGGCACTGCATATCAGAGACATGGTACACAAACATGCATGCAGGCAAAGCATCCTTATGCATTAAATAAAAATTTACCTTATTTTTTTTTTTTTAAAAAAAAAGACTCACTAGTTTTGGAAATCAGGTAGCTAGGCAACGTTTTATTAGCCTACTACTGACTTCGCTGTAGGTAATAACTTTGACTTGTGAGTTTATGATGGTAACTGTTGCCTGGCTGTTTCTCAGGAATGTGGAGGGCACTTTTGTCTAGCTCAAACTGGCTAAGTTCACAGATGTTTCGCTGGAACCTTTCTAATGGCTGACTGCTTTGCCATTAGAGAGTTGAAAACTATTTTTGTGGTTTGCATTGCATATAAAATACCACACACGGGCTCATGTGCTTGAACACTGTATCTCCACAGGGTTATTTTGACAGCTGTGGAACTTTTGCAGATGATCTAGGTGGCAGAAGTGGGTTGCTGTGGGGCTGTCCTCGAAAGTCATAGCTGCTCACAATTCCTGCCTTGAGCTCTCTGCTGCTGGACCCATGGAATGTGAACGAGCTATATACACAGAAAGCTTCCACTACCACAGATCAGGCCACACTGTTTCAGTTGCCATGGTTTCCTTATCATGATGGACTGACCTCCTTAGGTGTGAGACAAAATAAGCTTCTCCTTCCTTGAGTTACTTCTGTAAGGTGCTTTGTCACCTCAATGAGAAGAATAACATTGTCCTCAGTTGATGCTTGTATCATCAATTTTTTTTTAATCAAATGTCTCATGAAGAGCTATGGTTGATCACCCATGCTCAGATTACTGATTATTTCACTTCTACTTATGTCCAAACACATTTCCCCCTGGACTAGAACATCCTGCTTCAAATGACCCTAAAAGACTGTTGTACATCAGTTTCCTCAGAGTTGAAAGTGCCTCTAGGAAGCAGGCTCCTTAAGGCTCAGAGTTTCTAAGTTGAGATATTCCTCCCAGGAAAGATAGGAGAAGCTCATGAGAATCAAGAAATCACAAATCGAAAGAAGTTCCTGAAATTGATAAGATACACAAAGTCCTTGAGGTAACAGAAGCAAAAACAATTGCTGGAAAGAAGAGAGGAGGCAGAAATGCTTCCAGATTCTCAGATACTGAGCTGCTCAGAGGAGGCTCTCTGTGACTTGTTAAGTTGCCAACGTGTAAGAAGGAAAGCTTCGATGTCTTATCACTCGAGGTGGAGTAGGTTAGTTAACCTGTAACTTCCACCCCCAATCCCCTAAGAAATCTCAATAAGTTCATTGTCAAACCAAGTTGCCACCTTAGACTTTGGTAGAACTCTTTTAGTGTTGTGTATCTCGATTGCCCATCTAGGGTGAATAGATGTTTGCATGTCTCTTCCCAGGAAAATCTCACACAATAACCCTCTGCTCTGAGAGGAAGATTTAAGACTAACCATCTCATTTTCTTACTTGGCTGTTTTGTGAATAATCTATTTTGCATTAAACACATTATTTCACTGATGAGCCTATTGTATCGTGGGGAAAATGAGCCTGGTTGAGTACCATTCCCAAGAAAATTGTTATTTCTTAATAATTAACCAAGGCAACATGGATACACAGTGTTCTGTCTAGCATGGTCTTCTTTCTCTGACAGGAACAATAAAAGTATCACATATCACTGTTACTCAGATACATGTGGTCCTCCTACCTTGCCTCCTATGATAGCTGGTCTTTCTCCACCTCCTTAAAATTAGGTGGGGACATATTTCTTACATTTCACAGTAACATAAAAATAAATGGCTTATGTCATTTCAGGTGGAAAACCAAGAACTGTTGTGCAATTTATAACTCTGCTCAGGATTAAATATTCCATAAGGTAGCTGCTTCATCAGCTTGGGACCCTAAGTGATCACAAAGAAGTTTCTTTGTTGAGCATCGTGGGTACAGACCCTGTGACCTGTCCGAGGATAGTGCCAAGCCACAGAAATTCAGGGGTTATATTTCACCATATCACCGAGCTACCTCAACACATTCAACACTAGAGTCTCCCATCTACCCACCTCTTTTTCTATCTAAACATAGTAGTATCTTGGAATGAAGGGGCCAACAATACCAGGCTTACAACTCTCAAATTGATTGGCATCCTAATTAGGATGAATTAATAGGGGACACAGTGTCTTCACTTTAGCTGATTTGCTGTTAACAGTCCAGCCATTTCTACATCCATTATTTCCTTACATCATTTTCTCCTTTGTCTCCTTTTCCCTTTCTGTTTTTTTCTATCAGTTGTCCCATCTCTACTCCCTTCTCTTTCCAAGTAAAGAACCCTTCTAAATAGTATCTAGCTTCATTATTGGCAGTGGCATCAAGAGTTTCTTTCCCTTAGAATAAGAGGGTGTAAGTCACTGCTGATCTGTCTCCCTTTACTTAGCTTATCTTTTTTTCTTATATTTTAAAATTCATTGAGGGGGGACATGTGCATGTGTACGTGTGTGCATGTATATGCTTCACAGTGTACATGTAGGGGTCAGAGGATACCATCTCAGAGTCAGCTCCCTTTGGGGAGAGAACTCAAGTCATCAAACTTCTTAGCAAAGGCCTTTAACACTAGGCCATTTCTCCTGCCTTGTTTAGCACATCCAGAATCACTTAGTAAGCATCAAGCAGTCACTTTCCTTACCCAGCATTTGAAAGTATTTCAGCCTTACTTCTGATTTGTGGCTATGATAGAAGACATGGGCGAAGAGAAGTCCCTACTAGATAAGTATGTTACTTGATTTTGCTGACAATAGCTAACCAAATAATGATTTTAATTAAAAATTTTGTTTTACCAGCCAAGAACACATGGGGGAAGCTGAGTACCATATCACACATATGAACCCTGAAATATAATTGAAATGACATAAAACAGCATGCAACCTAAAGTTTCACACATCCTACTTACAGTAGGCTTAATTGGATATATACTGCTATATTTAGGTTTTATAATTATGGTATGATTTTTAAAGCAGAGACGAGTAATAGCTTCCATTGCTAAGAAAGTTTTGGTTATGAGTACATCCTACAGAGATGATAAAAATCATCCAAATGTGTCATGCTTTAGAAGCAAGGTACCGTGTAGTAATTAGTTTGTGATGATCAGATTTGTAAGAAGAATATTAAATCCACATTAAGATGTGCAAGGCTGTTAGAACTCAGGACTCATTTTTGAAAGTTTATTTGAATTAGCTCTGGAGTGCCTTGGAATGAAGATTAAGAGTTAAAAGATCATATTCGTTCTACTCAAATGACTAAGTGTCATATTAATGAGACACATTTTTTTCTTTACCTCAGCACATCTGTGTTGATGTTCAGTAAGGTACATTCATCTAGCTAATATAAAATGGTACCTCCAATAGCCTGATTTTGAAAGTGAATCCTTTATGAGGAATATCTTCCTATATTTGTAGCTAATTGAACATGTACAGAAATTCCCAGTCAGGTGCTTATCCTTCCAAGTCTGTTTTGGTTCCTGAATTGGACCAATTTTGATGACTCTAACATGAATGGTATTGTCATTGAAGACTGATTCTGTGCAGTTAGCCGCAGACCTTTGGCATTTGTAATGATTAATATTATCAACTTTACATGATGTATAATCACCTAGGAGACAAACCTCTAGACTTGTCTATGAGGAAATTTCTAGATTGGGTTAATTGAGCCAAGAAGATCTACCCTAAATATATGAAGTACTACTCCATGAGCTGGGACCCTGAAATAAATCAAAAAAAGGCAAGCTGAACACAAGCATTCATCTCTCTGCTTCCTGGAGGTGCATGCAATATGGCCAGCTGCCATAATCTAGAAAGGACTAAGATGTATGAATTGAAGGCATTTGGATAAAATCTATTTGTCAAGTTACAAGTTGCCCATTTGGTAAAGGGAAATGTCCTTGTATTCCATGAAGCTGCTTGCCACAGCCATGTTTGGGAAAAATAAAACATTTTGAGGATACTGTGAGAGCTGCTTTTGTGGACGGAACTGCAAAATATTGTTTACCCCAAGAGATTATTGTAGCTGGAAGTATTCCTGTGTCCCACCTGGTCCACAGCTGCACAGACCCAAGTAAACACACAGAGGCTTATATTAATTAAAACTGCACAGTCATTAGCTCAGGCCTATGACTGACTAGCTCTTGCACTTAAACTCAGCCCATTTCTGTTAATCTGTATGTCGCCATGTGTTTCATGGCTTTACCTGTGTGCCATTACATGCTGCTCCCTGGATGGTGGCCTGGCATCTCCTCACTCAGCCTTCCTCTTCCCAGAATTCTCTTATCTGCTTAACCCGCCTATATTTCCTGCCTGGCTACTGGCCAATCAGCATTTTATTTATCAACCAATCAGAGCAACACATTTTCACAGCATACATAAAGACATTCCCCCATCACTTCCCCTTTTCTTTCTAAGCAAAGGAAGGTTTTAACTTTAACATAGTAAAATTATATATAATAGAATAGTTATCAAGCAAGAATTACAGTTACAATATCTAGTCTATTTATGTTTGGCAAAATTAAAGAAAATATTCTATCTATCCTATATATGTAAGTCTAAAGTTTTATATATAATTTATTGTTTACCATAACTAAGCAAAATTATAACTATCTAGTCTTCAACAACAGCAAAGACCCCAGAAGGATACAATATTACCTAAGTAAAAAAGGAAGAGTGTTGTAAGCAACTTCCAAAAATCTAGAATGCCAGAGATAGCTGGCTGCCTGGACAGTCACCCAATTCCTCTGGAATGTTGGGGTATCCATTTTTAGGCCATAGGCCTAGTCTCTCGGTCACTTTTTTTCCTGTGTCCTGTAGAATGTCTGGCAGTCTCCTCTGTAAAGGAGGAACCTGAAGGATCATCTCACCTTGCAAAATTCAGTGGTCCCTTTTCTATGGGTCCTGCATGTCCAGTTGATTAAGTTATGTATGTCTTCCAGAAGAGGCCATTGCACACTTAGGAGTATTGTGGACTAAGATTTAGGTCCCAACCAAAGATTGTTTTGGAATTGAATTTACAACCCTTCTCTTGCCAGGTGTCCTGTTTTGTTGAACCTGAAGTCAGAGGTAGAGTGGGCATATGAACAGGACAGATCCTTTCAGGATACTCAGCCTTTGTTGTTGCTTCAGCAGCCAAATTAGTATCTTTTGCCAAGTTAGTATTTGTTTTAGGATGTTCTGGGATTTTCAAATGGGTTATTGATTTGGTAAATGCATAAGATCTGGTAATTCTGAGACCTGTTGTTCTGTTTTTTGTAGACTTTCTATTTGGTTCATTTTTGTATGTGTATTTCCATCTGATGTTTGCACATATATGTGTCTATGTTCATGTGTATGGGGAGGTATAAATAAGGGATCCCTGTGTGTACATGTGTAGAGGCCAGAGACTGACATCAGGTATCACTTTCCACATTAAATATTAAAGGAGGGTCTCCCACATGAGCTTCAGCTCCTTGATTTGGCTAGTCTAACTAATCAGCTTGTCCTAGGGATACCCCATCTCTTTCTACCACTTTATGTGAGTACAAGTGGGCTACCACCCTTATAAAGCATTTACATGGGTACTGATGATCTTAACTCCAAAAGCATAGTATCTATTTGTCAATTTTAGCTGTTTTGTTTTGTGTTAAATAGCATACCCTACCTAGTTAAGGCTATGAGTTTCACCTCAAACAAATGAGCACTCCTGATTATCTCAAGAGTAGAGGGAACTGCATACCCTTCCTGAAATATTTTTAGGAAGTTAATCTCATAACTAAGAACTATTTGTGAATAAAATTAGTTCTGTATTTTCAAAGAGTGTTTCCAGCATGTCTCTTTTAGGGGGAAGAAGTGTATCTATTATTTTGGTACAGTCATGTTTATCTGCGTTGCAAGAATGTTATATCAGAAACATTTTTATCTTTCTGTAATACAAGAATTTATGAAAAAACAGTAAATTCACAGGACACAGACATTTTAATAGCAGCTATTTGCCACGTGTTTCTACTTTCCTTGGTAACCTCAGACAAAGCAAATGAGGATTCTCTAATTGCAATATGAAGTACCAATATTCACTCTCAGATCACATATGTCATGTTGCATCACATCTCCATATATGTTTGTATATGTAGGTTACAGGGTGAATGAAAAGACTTAAAAAGGCACCCAGCAAAGTTCAAAGGGTTTCAGAAGTAGGCTGATAGAAATATAAATGAGTTTTTATTGGTAAGATGATCCAAACCAAGCAGTAGGGAAGATGTTGGTCCAGGCATTTTTGGTCATGGATTTAAACCTCTGTATTTGAGGTGAAGCAGCAGAGAGGAGTTAGATACTAATGTGAAAAATAAAAGAGAACTAGATTCAAAAGAAATAATGGGTGGATGGATGGACTGCAGGTCTAGATGACTGAACAGGGGGATAGATGGGTGGCTATAGAGTAGACTTCATCAGCTCAAAAAGCAAGCTGAGCTGAAGTCCCAGAAACAGTCAGGGGTTCTCTGTTGGTCCTATAAACACACACACACACACACACACACACACACACACACACACACACACACACACATGGTATTCAGATGAGAGGTCAGTGGGGGCCCTGGAAATCACAGTTCTTGGTCTCCATCTTTTTATGGGATTTAGGTGAGGAAGGTGCCCTTTTTTCCATTTTTTCTGACTATCTTCTTGACCATGGTTTCCTTGATATGATTAGCATGTCCATGTGTCCCTATATCTCCAATTTACCCTGATAGACTTAGACAGTTTTAGCTTCAAGGGAGCCATGACAAACTTTTCTTTTTATATAAAACTCATTCCCCTTAGGAATTATTACAGAAGATAGTGGAAAAAGACTATGAAGGGAAAACTGAGTTTTTTGTTTGCTTGTTTGTTTGTTTTTCCTGGTAGAGGAGGCAAGGATAGAGAAGGGAGCACACATTTGAATAAAGCTAATCTCTTCAGAATTTATCTTTAGTTTTAAGACAGTCTCTAAATTTTCACTATTAATCTTGCATCCTTCAAGATCTTTATTCAGTTTTAAGACTATTTCCAAAACTTACAAAAAAAAGTCAGCAATTTTATCATTTCTTATCTTAGTTGTTCCAAAAGTCTGAATAAATAGGGTATTCAAACTTCTCACTTAGCATGGGGAAAAGCAATTTAAGAATATCAAATGCTCCCAATTGAGGTAAACATAAATCTTTAGTCAGATTTCCCCATTTTTCCCAAAATTTTCAAGACGAATTAACATAATTACCAAACATAAAACCAATGAGAGTACCCTGTGGGAATTTATCTCCAAACACTTTCTTCTCTTTTGAACTTTTAAAAGTTTTGCCTGATAGTCAGAAAGATGACATGTCATGTATAGGAAAGCAATGAATGCCTACTAAGGGAACTAAAACTAGCCCCTAAAATTTGGCTCTGGATCTATAACATTCTCATTCTCCACAATCATGGGATTATGGCCAGTCCTTGAGAATCTTCACTATACATGTGGCTGTTTATTTTGGGGATCTTTAGCTAATATCTCTGAAACTCAAACACGCCAATGCTTTGCAAAAGTGTAAAGCAACCTGAGGTGCTTCTTTATTCATCTAGTATGTTGGAATTAAGAGAGCATATACCTGATGATATAGACAGAGAAAAAAATGAGGGTTGGGATAATCGAATGGAGGGGCAGAGTGTGCAGCAGAGAAAGGAGAGAAAGGAGTGAGGACGAGACATAAAGCTGAGCAAGCATGATTAGCTGAGCAGGCATGATTAGCTGAGCAGGAATGATTAACCAGATGCTATTTTAGTAGTCTGCACATTTCCTAACTATACTTTTATTGAGTTAGACTTTAAAACATTCTGGGATCCTTCTTTTCTATGCTGGGCTATAAATATGTGTAAGAGGAAAATAGAACTAACTTTGTGGGGTTCTAATTAGTTTGGACAGCTGTTTTATTCTCTTAGGTGGCCAACAGGCCCTGGTAGAATAGAAAACTAGCAGCACCCCGTCATTCAGAAGTCCCTCAAGGACATTTGGGAGAGATATGAGGGATTAGAGGAAGCAGCTGTCTGTTTGGAACGGACTCATTTTCTGTCAGACAATTGGAAAAACAAATATATTTCACACACACTTTTGCTCTCTAGCACATACATTTCCTCTGTCAAAGCAGCAGCAACGGTTTGGTTTTTTTTTTCCCTTAAATCCATGTTTACATTTTCTTCATCTTCTCATGTAATTCTCTAAGAAATTAACTAGTTGTGTTTTTAGTTAGCACCAATATCCAATCTATTTCTTTTAACCCTATAGAATTTCTTGATCTTAGGACAGATGTTTTGTTGTCATGAGAAAGGGGAGGTTGAAGGAACACAATGCTCACTGAAAGTTTTTATCTTCTCTTCTTGTGGGCAGAATTGGGACAGAGATGCTGTATATTTGTACTGATTTTCGTGTTTATTGTGCAAAGGGTCTCAGTACTCTTTCTAAAGCATACTTCACAGAGATAAGCAAACACTGAAGAATGTTGGTTATACAGTTTAATGATGAGTAATTTTGATAGTTTAATAGTGGTTTTTCCATTATTCTTTTTGAAAATACTTTTTGAGGGAGGGTTTTGCTGTGTAGACTGGCTTGGAACTTGGATGACCCTAAACCCACAGCATTCCTTTCTCCATCTTCCTAGCTCTGGGAACAGGCATTCACTACCACATGTGACTTAATTTTTACCATTATTGATACTGCTGTGTTTTTGACTAATGAAGAAGAACACAAGAATGACATCCAGATTCATGACCTTTAAGATTAATTTTAAACATCTTGTCCATTAGTGAAGCATCATTCAAGAAATTGAGAGATCTGGAGAGCTCAGAGGTGAACAAGATAGATATGTACCTAACTTTGTGCAGGAGACTTACGTCTTCATTTGCCTTCAGAAATAAAATATGTACTTTTGTGACTCATGGGAATCTATATGCAATTCTAGGTCATATGATCAGCTTGAACTAATAAGCATTTAAAAAATAAATATAGGGGAAATGCTGAATCTATAAAGCAGAAATTTTCCTGTCGTAACTCTGAGTCATTTTTGCCAAACATTAATGAGCCCTATCAAGGGTCGGCTCTACAACAAGAAGTAATACAAAAAGCTAGAGAAAGGAGGACTTAGGGAGATAGCACAGTTGGTAGAGTATTTGCCTAGCATTCGTGAAGCCCTGGCTCCAATCCCTAGCATTGCATAAACTAGCAGGTTAGTGTATGTTTGTAACCCTTGAACCCAGGAAGGTGGAGACAGGAGGATTGGAAGCTCAAAGTCATCTGTAGCTGTGTAATGAGTGTGAGACCTTCCTGAGCTACATGAAGATACTTGAAACTATTTTACACACACACACACACACACACACACACACACACACACACACACACAGAGGCACACGCACACTATCCTGGTACAAATCACTTATTTAGTTAAAATTACCAGTTCACTGTCAGGGGATACCTTACTCAGCCTTGACACGGGTCCCCGCTTGTCCTGCCTCAACTTAGTAGGCCAGACTTTATTGACTCCCTAAGGGAGGCCTTACCCTTTCTGAGAAGAGGATGGGGTGGGGGTGGAATTGGGAGAGGTGGTGGGAATGGGAAAAGAGGGGGGAAGGGGAACTGAGGTTGGTATGTAAAATGAAAAAAAAAAACACTTAAAAAATAAATAATTAAAAAAAATACCACTTCACAAACAGCAAAGTGCCTACCATGGGTTTGGAGGGTTGCCTATTCAAACTGTAGAAGCCTAGGTCTGCTGTCAGCAGACTGTTTCTCCCATCTGTGAATATTTCCAAATGTCAGGGAACGTTTTTCCGAGCCTCAATCTAGTGGCTCTCCACTGTAGTCAAACTGATATATTTACTTTTCCCGGAGACTACAGCAACTGTGTTTGTCAAATGACCTGAACATTGCAGGAATCCGGGCAGTGTGCCTGCTTACATCTCCTGCCATCAGTGCCCATGTACAGAGGGATAAAGACTCCTAAATCCTAGCATGTTGAGAGCTGGGTAATCAAGGGACATTGAAACAATACAGTATGACAGAATAGTTGGTTTCCCCCACACACAGCTTGATTTATAGGTCAATTGTACCTGTCTCTTTAGATTTCTCTTGTCCTGCTATCTTTTTGGTGATTTGGGAACACTATGAAAGATAGGGACAGGCAGAATTAATTAAAAAACAAAGATAAGTAGGTGCTGAAAAGACGGCTCAGTGATTAAGAGCACTTACTGCTCTTGCAGAGGACCCTGATTTAGATCCCAGAACCCACATGCACTCCTTACAACTGCCTATAACTACACAATATGAGTAATGCATAGTCTTTTAAACATAAAAATCAGTGCTGAACATGTTAAAGCTACAGCGCTTCTAAGCAAATCTGCTTTTATTTTCTCTGTTTCAGTTGAAATATGTATTATTACATTTGGTATTGTTGGAACTTAAATGTAGTTAGACTGTTTTTTCCTAAACCTATAATGACTGAGGGGTAACACTAACTCAGACATGAATTTTTGATGCTGCAATGAAGAAGAAGAGATCGCAAAACAGGGGAGGGGGAGGAGTTGCGTGTCCTGGCTGGCTTTTCTGTCAACTTGACATAAGCTCAAGTTATCTGAGAAGAGAAAGCCTCAGTTGAGGAAATGCCTCTATAAGATCAGCCTGTAAGCAGGCAGACGGGCTATTTTCTTAATTATTGGTTGGTGTGGGAGTGCCTGGCTTACCATGGGTGGTGCCAACTCTGGGGAAGTTCTCAGAGGTTGTATGAAAAAACAGGATGAGAAAGTCTGGAGGAGCAAGCTAGTAAACAGCATTCCTCCATCATCTATGTTTCAGTTCTGGCCGCCAGGTTCCTGCCCTGACTTACTTCTGTGATGAATTGTGATGTGGAAGTATAAGTCAAATATACCCTTTCCTACCCAAGTTGCTTTTGGTCATGGTGTTTTATCACATCAATAGAAACCCCAAGACAGTGAAAGAAGGCTCATTCTCATTGTTTGATCTAAATTCTTGACTGAACACTGATAATATTCACTCTAGGCAGAGTGCGTGCTCGGTGCTGGATTACAGCACTCCTTGACTTAGGATGTCTGTCTACAGACTCCTCTCACCAGCGGCATTGTTGGTCCCTGTGGTGTCAAATGCAAATAAGATGGAATGGCAGCCATTACCTTTTGCTGCTGGTGAGAATGCAAAACAGTCCAGCTACTTTGGAAGAGGTTATTTTTTTTTGTCAGTTTCATCCAAAACTATGAATCACCCATCATTTTTATTAGGATCTACTAAAAGTAGTACAAAATTATTCCATGTGAAAACACATACATACATTCTTTCAGAAAATTTGAAATTACCAAATGGTGTTCAACAGGTAACTGAATAGATAGTCCTTCAGTGTATCTAGATAATGGAATACTCATCCAACGTGGGTCTGATTTCAATCCCTTGCTAAGTCAAGAGTTTTCACAAAGCAGACTGCAGACTGCCCTTCACAAAATTATGTTCCCTTCCTTAATATACCACAAATAGGTTTATTAAGATTAGTAAACCGTACTTGGGATAAAAATATCTCTTTACCTCATTGCCCAACATATATACAAAGTTACTTTGGGACCAGTGAGATGGCTCAGGAGACAACCATTCTCAAAGCACAACCTGGTTGCTTCAGTTGGATCCCTGGATTCACATGCAGGTTGAAGAAGAGAACTAACTCCAGAAATCTGTCTTCTGTCCTCCACACACATGCTGTAGCATGTGTATACCCCTTCTGTCTCCACACAATGCAAACTGCTTTGAAACTTTTATTTTGAATCATATATTTAATTAATATATTAATCACATTTCTATTTCACATGTAAGCTTGCCTGGTACCCTCACAAACCACTTTGTCATCCCATGCTTATATTATAAATTGTATTCTTTTGATAGGAAATTAGTAGAGTGATGCATGTTTTAGTTTCTCTTCTCTCAATCCTGAAGATTTCCTCTTTTAAGCAATCAATTCTAAAAGTTCCAAGGCTACTGGTGAAGTCTTTAAATGAGTTTTTGTCTAACACCCATGTTTGCCTCTCAAGTGCATTTGTGCTTTTTCTTCACCAATAAACTTGTCTTTGCTTCACTGTGATGTGTCCTGAAATTATTTTCAGTGTTTATCAGAATCCCAGCTACACCTGAAGAGAATCCGGTAAGTTGCTGAGGGCAATGTCTCAGGCTACTCCATCAAATCCTTGAACGGTTTCCCCACTATTAGTGGCAAATGCCCTGGTATATTTATCTTCGAAACCCACAAAATGTATAGCATTAAGAATAAACTTACAGCCAGGCAATGGTGGCTCATGTCTTTGATCCCAGCACTGGGAAGGCAGAAGCAGGTGGATCTCAGAGTTCGAGACCAGCCTGGTCTACAGAGCCAGTTCCAGGACAGCCAGAGCTACACAGAGAAACCCTGTCTTGAAAAAACAAAAACAAACAAGCAAAAAAGAATAGACCCACAAATCAAATTGACTCTAAGCTCAGAATGATAACAATGCATCAACTATACCCAATGACTGGTCCAGTTCTTCTTAGTGGTGAGGCTGGGCACATAGGGGCATGTGACATACAGGGACCTTTCTGTACCTTCACTCCATTTTACTGTGAACCTAAACTGTTCTTAAAAAAAATTCTTTTAAAAACTATTTATGTATTTTTATTTGCATGGCCGCTTGCCTGGATATATATTATGTGCACCATTTGCATGCCTGGTGCCCACAGACTCCACAGGCACTGGAGCCCCTGGAACTGGTTGGAGGTAGTTACGAGTAGTGTGTGGATACTGGAAATCCAGCTCAGGCCTTCTGGAAGAGAAGTAACTACCCTTGACTGCTGTGCCATCTCTGTAGCCCCTAAATTCTGTTTTAAAGCCATGTTTATCTGTGACAGGCATGATTAAGCTTACTAAGCACGAACTTGATCTCTAGTTGTCATTACATTTATTGTTGCTACAAGTCTTATAGAAAAGTAAGAACCACAGCAGGTTGAAATTTTCTGCAGTTCCTGCAACCTAAGTCTATTGTTTTTTCCTGAAATTATGGTGTATGGTGTCAAGATTCTGGAAATTTTGACTTTCACCTGGTTATGGAATTCATATTTTAGAGCCAATTGCTAGTTGAAATAGAAATATAAACTTTCCAGCCACAAAGAGTAAATGTTTCCATTTCAAGTTGATTCATGTTTATAATTTTAATGAATTCCATTTGCTCTCTCATTCTTGCATACAAATCATCTATCAGAGTGAGGGAAATCTAGGCCGCTAAAAGAACAAAACAGCATGAAATTGTGTAGAATCACTTCATAGTTCATCCCCAAAGTAAAAAAAAAAGTGCATATATTATTTTAATTAAATGTTTTATTTGGGTTAATTATAGTATCACATGATGCTTTAAAATACAAAATTATAAACCTGGGAATAATTTGCTTTTCTTCAATGATACCATTTTATATGACTACTGTATATAAGAGTTTCACCAGAAGAACAATATTAAAGCCAGCAACCTCACCCAGATTTCATCAATTTTATACATTTATGTGTGTGTGCCCATGTGCCTAATTCTAATAAATTTTGTCATAGGCATATATTTCTTCTATGATCACCATATTCAAGACATGTAATACTTCATTACCACAAAAACCCCATTGCGTTGTAGTACCCTCCATCTGTTACCTTCTTCTCTGCCTCAATCCTGGCAACTATTAGTAGAGGATTTTTCCCCTCATCTTGCCACCATTATCTCAAGATTCTTTCCGTCTGCCTGGTTCTTCTGATGTCACTTGAAAGAATTTACACTAGATGTACCACAGTATGGAGGAGAGAGAGAATTTATTGAAGGGTAACAGAAAGCACATTCTGACTGGGTGAGAGTAGACAATGGCCAAAGTTTAGACCACACATTGATCTCCATTCTGGGCAAGCTTTGTGCTACCGTATGAAATCTCCAGGACAAGTGACTTTTCCTGAGGGACTTCATATTGCACAGGTATTACAGGCCTGTTTTTGAGTCCACAGAAGGAGCAGTAATGTATCTTTATTCCCACAAGGCTTGGCCTCATACAGTCTAAGACAGTTTAGGATAGTTATCCCCTGGTGACCTTTAGAGTAGTTCAGTATGTCATTTCTCATTCAGGGCTGTGGACATGACTCGGGTTCTGTGCTGAAAATTAATTCAAGCTCCTCTGATCTAGTCACTGCTTTCATAAACTGTTGACCACAAGGGAAGAAAGAGGTCCATCCTCAGTGCCCACAAGCTTTCCAGCACCTAATTAACTATATAAAAAAATCTCAGAATGAGTTAATAAATGGAATTATTACTGGGCACTTGTGTCCCGACACAGCATGCATAATTTCCTTGGGATCCATTCACACAGGCCCATCTCCTCTACTTTTTGTTATCATTGAGTAATGTCCCATGGCAAGAATGTTTAAAAGTCACCAAAAAAAATTATTTCCAATTTTGGATTACTGGCAACATATATTGTTATATATAAATATTTTAGGTAAACATGAATTTTCATTTTTCTAGCATAAATATATCAGGAGAAAATTCTTGGATTGTGTACTAAGTTTGGGCTTCCTTTTATAAAACACCCCATGTCTTAGTTAAGGTTACTATTGCTGTAATGAAAAAACATGACCAAAAGCAAATTGGGGAGAAAAGGGTTGATTAGACTTACGCTTTCACATTGCATTCACAGTTGAAGAAAGTCAGGACAGGAACACAAATGGCAAAAATCTGGAGACAGCAGCTGACGCAGAGGACACGGACAGGTGCTGCTTACTGGCTTGCTCAGCCTGCTTTCTTATAGAACCCAGGACCACCATCCCAGGGATGACACCACCCATAATGGGCTGGGCCCTTTCCCATCAATCACTCATTATGAAAATGCCCTACAGTCAGCCCTTATGGAGGCATTTTCTCCATTGATGTTCTCTCCTTTCAGATGACTCTAGTTTGTGTCAAGTTGACATGAAACTACTCAGGACCCTACCAAAAATGTTTATCAGGGTAACTGTACTGCTTTTTGTTACTGTGAGTGATACATGAATATGTTAGTGATGGCAGGAAATGGAGACAGAAACAGGAGGTGGCTGGTCACATTGCATCCTGAGTCAGGATGCACAGAGGTATGAATACTGGTGCTCAGCTGGATTTCTCCAGTACCTCTTTTTATTCAGTTTGGGACCCCAGCCATGGATGGTGCTCCCTCAGAGCTTTTGAGTCCTCCATTAATCCTCTCTACAAACACCCTCAACAGACTTAGTCACACTTATGCTTCACCAATTATCTGAATGTTTCTTGATCTAACCAAGTTGTCAATAGAAGCTAAACAGCATAACAAATGGCTCAGTTGCTTCATCTCATCAGTATTTGGTGTCATCACCAGTTGATTTAGTCATTTTGGTAGCTGTCGGGACATCTAATAGTGAAGACTAACATTTGCGTTTCTTAATGGCTAGTGATGTCAAACATGGGTCGATATTCTTCGTTACAATTCAAGTGTGCTCTTTGGGGTCCCTGCTTTCTCCCATTGTTCTTCTTCTCTAGTTGGACTGTTTGCTTTTCTTCTTTTTGTGCCCATGCATGTGGGGACTCGAGGACAACTTCCAAGTGTCACTTCCTCAGGCACTGTCTGTCTCCCTGCATCAGAGCCTCTCATTTGCCTGGAGCTCACAAACTGGGATAGTCAGGCTGGCTACAGAGCCCCGGGAATCCACTGTTTCTACCAAGTGCTAACAGTGTCACCATGCCTAGTTTCTTACATTGGGTTTGAGGGATCAAACATGTTACTCTGCTTACACAGTAATCACTTTACTTACAGACATCTCTGCAACCTATGGTCCTTCAATTTTTTGACAGGCTATTTCATAGGTCAAAAGTTTTTCTCTTTGACAAAATTTACTTTATTAGCTTTTCCTTAGATCATGTTTTTGGTGCAAAAACTATGAACTTTTCATGGTCTCAAAAACTTTTCTGTTTTTTTTCTTACTTTTATAATTTTAAACATTTTTATTCTCTCTCTCTCTCTCTCTCTCTCTCTCTCTCTGTGTGTGTGTGTGTGTGTGTGTGTGTGTGTGTGTGTGTGTGTGTGTGTGTGTGTGTGTGTGTGTAGATCAGAGGACATCTTGCAGGAGTTCTGTCCTTCTACTGTGTGGGTCCTACAGATCAGGCTCAGGTTGTCAAGCTTACAGCAGGCACATTTTCCTGATGGGCCATCTCAGTGGACCCTGTATTTGTTTCTTAATGTTTTATAACTTTGTATTTAATTCCATGACCTATTGGGAGTTAATTATTTCAAAGTCTATAAAGTTCAAGTTGAGGTTTATGACAGTGTCAATGAATGTCAGGTTGTCCCAGTGACATCTATTAAAAATAATATATTTTTGATAAATTAATTTGTACCTTTGTCAAGACCAGTTGGCAATTTTCCTGAGTTCTCTATTCTGCTCCAGTGACCTCCCTATATGCCCCTCTAACTATATGTTCTGTCACAATCACTGCCATATATGATTTTTGTTTTTGCAAGTCTTTAAGAACACAAAATTCTTAACATTTCTTCCTAAAGTAATATGACAGCTATCTCTTTTTTTTTTTAAAAAAAATGACAATTTCATAGGTCCTTTTATTTTTCTTGGGGGGCATAGTTTGTTGATTGTAGACAAAGGGGAAGACAGAACTTAAAATTTCTAGGTGTATGTCATCAATTAGAGGGATGTATGGATCAGCTTGGCCTGGGGAAATGGAGGAGATCACAATGAATAAACTAGGGAAGAGGGAGGCAATAGAGGGTAGGGAATGAGAGAATGAGAACATGGGGGAACAGGATGGTTGAACTGGGGGAGGGATGGAGTGGGAGAGCAATGAATGAGATATCTTGATAGAGGGAGATATTATAGGGTAAGGGAGAAACTGGTGCTAGGGAAATTCCCAGGATCCACAAGGATGACCCCGGATTAGACTACTAGCAACAGTGGAGAGTGTGCCTGAACTGGCCTACCCTGGTAATCAGATTGGTGAATATGCTAATTGTCATTATAAAGCCTTCATCTAGTATCTAATGAAAGTAAATACAGAGATCCACAACCAAGCACCAGGCTTGGGGGGGAGGTGAGGGGGTAGGCGTGTCAAGATCATGATGGGGAAATCTATAGAGATAAAAACACAAATGAACCAAGTTCAAAAGAATTCAAGAACTTTAGACTGACAGCTGTGGAACCTGCATGGGACCGGACTAGACCCTCTGCATATGGAAGACAGTTCTGTAGCTGGGTCTGTTTGAGGGGCTCCTGGCAGTGTGATCAGGATCTATCCTTGGTGCATGAGCCGGCTTTCTGGATCCCATTACCTATGGTCGGACACCTAGCTCACCCCTAATAAAGCGAGGAGGGGCTTGGTCCTGCCTCAACTGAATGTACCAGGCTTAGCTGTCCCCCCATGGGAGAACTTACCCTGTTGGAGGAGGGGATGGAGGGAGGGGGAAGCGGGGAGGCGGAGCAGGAGGAGGGATGAGAGGGGGATCTGTGGCTGGTATGTAAAATGAATACAAAAAATAAATTTCCAGGTGTAGCATTCTTTCACTTAGTATCTGGCAGAGAGTCCTGCCGTTCCCTCCCATTGCTACCTATCTCTTGGGTGCTCTCATTTACTCATAGTGTTATTTGGTCCATCTTACAAAAGAGACGAATGGTGCTCTCGGACATCCACTGAAAGTGTAGGACCAACACATTCTAGTTCAGCTCGACCCCACTGTTCACAAATTTATCCACTTTGTAATTCTGCTTATGATAACTCAGTTCAGTGCCACTTATACCAGGACACTTTACATTCATTTGAAAGATTTTTGCAAGTCTGGATTCCTGCCAAAAGAATCATTAAGAGGACAGTGAGTTTATATTAAAAGTCATAAACTACTATTTGCATGTCATGCCTCTTTCCCAATGCTTAAAATTTGTGAGTTGGCACACAGTATTCAAATAAGAAAGTACTAGAAGTCTCTCTCTCTCTCCCTCTCTCTCTCTCTCTCTCTCTCTCTCTCTCTCTCTCTCTCTCTCTCTCTCTCCCTGTGTGTGTGTTTATAGTCTTTAAATCTCATATCATGAATCCTAAAATCTAAGGAGTTCTGAAAAACAAAGATATCTTTGTGTAACTCTTTTGATGACAAAGCCCGTTTTGAACTGATAATTTAAGTGTTTTTTAGGTGAAATTAATGACAATTTCATCATGAATCAGTGGTCCAAAGTAAACATGTTGGTGACGGTTTATATTGACTATCCATTTGACAGAATCTGGAATCATATAGAAGATAATTCTCTGAGCATGTCTTCAAGAGATTTATTCAGATTAATTAATGAGGTGGGGAGACTCACCCTAAATGTGGGTGGCACCATTTCCTGAGCTGGGCTCCTAGACTGAATAAAAAGGAAAAGTGAGCTAAACACAAGAATTCATTCTTTGATTCATGACTACAGATGTAATGTGGCCAGCTGCCTCAAGCTCTGCCACCAAGCTTTGCTTCCGTGATGGACTGCGCCCTCAAACATTTATACATTCATGCTGTGGGATGTTCTGTATGGCAAATGTGTTGCTCTGATTTGTTGGTAAATAAGACACTGATTGGCCAGTAGTCAGGCAGGAGGAAGTATAGACATGACAAGGAGGAGAATAAAGCTGGGAAGTGGAAGGCTGAGTCAGAGACACTGCCAGCCGCCACGATGACAAACAGCATGTGAAGATGCCGGTAAGCCACGAGCCACGTGGCAAGGTATAGATTTATAGAAATGGATTAATTTAAGCTGTAAGAACAGTTAGCAAGAAGCCTGGTACGACCATACAGTTTGTAAGCAATATAAGTCTCTGTGTTTACTTGGTTGGGTCTGAGTGGCTGTGGGACTGGCAGGTGAGAGAGATTTGTCCTGACTGTGGGCCAGGCAGGAAAACTCTAGCTACACATTCAAAAGGTGAATAATCCCTTCCTAAGTAGCTTTTGTCATATTTTTCTATAACAACAGAAAAAGTAATGAATACACCATCTTTCTATGATTGTGCATTAATAAATTATATATATAAATTATGCATTACAAATTATATATATACATTGTGCATATATAAATTATAAATAATCTATAAATTGCACATTATCTGGAAACACATTTATTCTCAAAGGATTTCAATAAAAACTGTAAACCTGCATTACTGAATTCAGGTGGAATTGGCAATAATGGAAAGTGAAATCCCGGGCAGGATTATCATTCCAGATGAAGTACCAGGGAAGGTCTCTGGGGAGGGTCACCTCAGCTACTAAGACTTACGGAGTAGTATGCTGGGTAAAGGAAGAAGGTTCACCAGCACCAGACAAGGGTTCTGGGAAGTGACAAACAGCAGGAATGTCTCTGGGTCTGGAGCAGAGCAAACTAAGTGTGGGACAGTAGGAAGTTGATGTGCCTTGTGGTCAGCTCCTTAACCTTAATCGAGGAGCCACATTACATGGGGTTCCTACTCTGTTTCTACTGATGACCTGTGTCTCTTTAACAATCTTGCTGTCTGAGTTGTAACCTATCAAACAGTTTAGTTGAGTTTTGCAACCAGATAGCTGCCATCTTTTATATATCTGCTTCTATGGGAACAAGTAGAGAAGCGTTCCTGTGCCACAAGGTAAGGCACTAGTGAGATTTACAGGTGAATTAGGCTGTATGAAGTGTTACTTTGAAATCCTTGGCAGGGCAGGGAATGCTAAAGGGTCTTAATAAGAAATTATAAATCAAAGAACATTCTTCAGATATATCAAGGTTATTATTCAAAAGTATTGAATTAGCCTTTTCGCTTTATTAAATCATGTCATTGGCTGCTTTCTTATGGAAGGCAGATTTTTGCTAAATCAATTACACATGCTCAGTGCTATTTTGTATTGGTGAACCAGCCGCATTTGATGGGATATTCAGACTGCAGGGGGCTATCTCTAGCAACTTGTAAAATGAGCCTTAAGGGAAAAGGATACAATGTTATATAAAATGGAATCTAGATGGGTTGAACACCAAAGGATCCAAATCAATTAAAATTCAGTGTGGGCAACAGAATGAACCAATGACTGCAAGGGGTAATCCGCTCTGATACAACTGCAGTTCCTCCTTTCTTTATTTGAATGTTAGTGCAAAGACCTCTTTGTCCCCTAGTCTATTGCCTCTTTGTTCCAGTCCAGAGATAAGGAGAAGATTACTTTAATATGAAAATAAATAGATTTTTGTAGGGCCAATGTCATTCAGCTTTAGTAAATTAATGAGCCAGAAAGCTCCATTTGCATACCCTACCCTTCATGTTCCTCCGGTTACTTCCAAGTGCTTTCAGAGGGGCCTCGTATGTGGTCCCCACTGGTCCCAGGGCTTCAGTGCCCACTGTGTTCTGGAGTGCCTGTGGGGCTGTGCTTGCCATTGCTTTTGCCCTCTGAGGGCTGAGGTGGTAAGGGAGTTTTGTTCTCTGGAGGCCAGAGCTGAGGGTCCTGCTGTTATTTACACCTTCTCTCCAGGGTCTACCTTAGCTGTCCCTTAAAGCAGGGTCTACTTGAACTGTCACTTAAAGAGCAGACATCCTTGTACTAGAGGGAATCAGTTCATTTTTCTTGTTACATTTACACATGATATTAGAAGTGCCTTTTGAACAGCCAGTGTCTCACAGAGGCTTTGTGATAAAGCAAATTTTTACTTCAGCCTTGAAGACAACTTTTACTTTTATTAAAAATAAATACTGAGTTTATTAATTTTCTAGGGTTACCATAACAAAGTATTGTGGGTTAAATAGCAGAAATTAGTTTTTCTTCCCCACAGTTCTGAAGTCCAAGATCTGAAGTTTCCTGTGTCTTACAGTTGGATTTTCTTCATGATCACTTAAATCTCTCTCTCTTTCTCTCTCTGTCTCTGTCTCTCTCGGTGTGTGTGTGTGTGTGTGTACTCATACATGTGTGTGTGTGTGTGTGTGTGTGTGTGTGTGTGTGTGTGTTTTCTCCAATTCCTAAGAGAAAAAAGTCCTAACAGGCCTGGACCCTCCTTAATGACTTAGTTCCATTTTGTACGTGTTAATAACCCTCCCACCATTTATGGTGCAATGATTACATTTTGGTGCAAGTATCTGAGCAATCAGCAACCATGGGAAGAATTAGAACCTCCTGAAAACAGAGCTGCCTGAGTAAAGTAAAGTATTGCCTAACAGTCAAATTCAAGGCAACATACCCTCTTTTGCCTCAGTTACCTGTATAGAGTGATGCCCAGAGGACAAATATGAATGATCCTCTCGAGCCCTGATATTACTTAAGGGACAAGTGAAAAAAAATCAGAGATTCCACCAGGCATCAATAGAAGACCAAAGCATTTCCAACCCATCTCAATCCATAATAAAATGAATCAATTAATGCTTTCCATCCCCCCAAACAGTTCTAGGAATGTTGACACCAGTTCCACAGCAAAGGACTCACTAGTAAACTACTGATTGGATTTTTAATCACAAAAGATTTGTATAAAAGACTCTGGAAACTGCTTTCTTTAACTAGCCCATTTCTTGCCCAGGCTGCCTGCCTCCTGGAGCTGATGCAAAGGAGTACATTCCTTGTCATTTTCTGATTATTCTTCATTTTTGTCAGCTCTCTGGGGAGCCGTGCATAATAGCTTACAACAGACTGGAGCACGATGTGCTTTTCTTGTAGATGCATGACTTAGATAGCAATAGTTCCCCATTAGTACTAAAGGATTAATTTCAAACATGTTAATTTTGTCATTTCCCTGATGAGGCAGTGTTTTTCAACTCTCACAAGGATTATAAAAAACAAAAGCTATATCTGAGAATCCTCTTAGCCTTCTACCATCTGTGGTGGTTTCTATTCCATATGAGGTCAGGAAACATTTCCTATATTTTCTAATGGTAGTTAACTACACTGTTGCTATGGTTAGATAAGTATCCCTCACAAGCCCATGCATTACAGGCTTCCTGCATAGCCCGTGGTATTATTAGAATGACTAGATTGTAATGAAATCTGTAAGAAGTGGTGAGACCTAGTAGAAGTAAATAAGGTTGTTGGAGACATGCTGTCTTAGTTACTAGTCTATTGCTGTTAAGAAACACTGTGACCACTGGCCATCTCCTGTAGTCAGGTTGATTACCCCAATTGTCATCAGAGAGCCTTCATCCTGTGAATGATGGAAACAATGCAGAGATCCACAGCCAATCACTAGGTCAAGCTCAGGGAACCATGTTGAAGAGAGGAAGGAAAGATTGTATGAGCCAGGCGGGTCAAGTTCATCACAAGGGAACCCACAGAAACAACTAACCTGGGCTTATAGGACCTCATAGACTCTGGACCAACAGCTAGAGAGCCCGCATGAGACTGACCTAGGCCCTCTACATAATGTGTGACAGTTGTGTAGCTTGATCTACTTGTGGGACACCTAGTGGTGGAAGCAGGGGCTGTCCCTAAAGCTTGCCTGTTACCTTCTCCTCTGGCAGCATGCAGAATGCTCCAGGTACCATGAACACTAGTCAATAGAGGTGAAGGCTCTAGGTAGGCATCAGCTTGACTTCTCTGTGTTCAATGGGGTACATAAGTGCTGTCTTTAGCAATAAGACCTAAAGCATTAGTTTATGAAGAGAGACCAATAGCCTTGGCAATATATTTTGGGGTTTCCATAGTCTCCTTTGGCCAACAATTCAATTAGATGTAAACCATTCTTGACACTAGAAATTTCACTTGACAAGTGAAACTGTTATTTGGTGATTACATTTAGATTTATTTCATATATGTATATATTTTAAGAATCTTCTACTGTAGTAGGTTTCCATATGATCCCTCAAATGGCCCTTAGGGTTAGGTGACCTTCCCCACATCCTTGATATGTTGGCTTTGTCCAGCTTGGGCCTCTACTAATAAGTACATAGGACTTAAGTCACTTTTCTTAAGTAACTTTTTTAAAGTTGTATAGAAAAAAGTTATGAAATAGAATGCCTGATGCTATGTTGTAGAAGTAACTCCATTTCTGGGGGATCTAATGCCCCCTTCTGGCCTCTGCACACTGTACTCACTTGCACAAACCCACACATAGATGTATACATTTAGACACAATTAAAAATAAAAATGAAATCTTTTCAAAAAAGCATGTTTTTTAAGTAAAATTTGACATGAATTTCATTTTTAAGCACAAAAACTATTAATAAGAAAAGCAGAGAATTAAGAAAATAACATGCAATCCAGCCAGGAAAGCAGGTAGACTAACTTCAGATCTTCATACCTTCCTCCATTCCTTCAAGTCCAGTCCCCCAGGCTCATCCTAAACTCTGTAACAAACCACTAAATACAGCCTCTACCCACTCTCTGCCCTCAATCGCAGAGAACTAAGTAGATTTTGGTGGAAAAACCAAGTTTTCCTCCCTCCAGTTGAAACCCTCAACACTCACCCAGCCCATCCTCATTTCTAAGTGCCAGTGCCAGTGCCAGCTCCCAATACTTAGAAACACATTTTACTTAGAATCCCCAGTGACCACACCTATTAGGATACCGGAAGAATTTGTTACCAAGTAACACACAGCCAAAAAACTCTTCTCTAAGAACTAGAGAGTGGAACAGAAACCAAGGGGAAAAACATGCACCCAACAAAGACAAGACCAGATGATAAACCTAGAATTACAATTTTTCCAAACTCTGATGCCTAGATGCCAGCATAAAGCACAATCAAAACAGCGAAGACAATCTTTCTCCATTACAGTCTAGCAACATTACCACAGTAGGTCCTGAGTGTTGCAACATAGCTGAGGTACAAGAAAAAGACCTTAGATAGCCTTTCTGAATATGATAGAGGTCCTTAAAGAGGAAATGAAAATGTAAACAAACAGTGGAAGGAAATGAATAAAACAGTTCAAGGCCTAAAAGTAGAAATAGAATCAATCTCCCAAATATAGAGAAATCTGGAAATGAAAAATTTAGGAACTTAAACAGGAATCTCAGAGACTAGTCAATAGTATACAAGAGATGGAAGAGAGAATCTCAGAATTCAACACATAATAGATAAAATGGATAGCTCAGTCAAAGAGAAATGTAAAGAAATCCTGGCATAAAACATCCAGGAAAGCTAGAGCACTATGAACAAACAAAATCTAAGGGTAATAGGAATAGAAGAAAGAGAAGAAACCCAGGTCAAAGGCACAGAAAATATTTCAACACAACCATAGGCATTTCCGTGACATAAAGAAGATATCTATCAAGGTACAAGAAGCATACAGAGCACCAAATTGACTGGACAGGAAAAGAAAGTCCATTTGGCACATAATAATTAAAACTCTAAATGAACAGAACAAAGAAAGATTATTAAAAGCTGCAAGGGGAAAAGACCAAATAACATATAAAGGAAAAAGTATTAGAATAACACTTGACTTCTCAATGGATAGTCTAAAAAACAGCACTTGACAGATGTTCTACAAACTCTAAGAGACCACAGATGCCAGCCCAGACTACTCTAACCAGCAAAACTTTCAATCACAAAAGACAGAGAAAAAATAACAATAAAACCAAATTTAAGGAATATTTAGCCACAAATCCAGCCCTACAGATGTCACTAGAAGGAAAATTCCAACCTAAAGAGGTTAACCACACCCAAGAATCTATTAGAGAACAGATATTGCTAGACCAACAATTCAAGAGGAGAAACAAATAAACACAACAGCAAAGTAACAGCAGTCAGCAAACATTGCTCAGTGGTATCTCTCAACACCAATGGTTTCAATTGCCCAATAAAAAGACAGACTAACAGAGTGGATGCAGAAACAGGATCCATCTTTCTGTTGCATCCAAGAATCACACCTTAACATTGAGAATAGACATCACCTCAGGATAAAAGGATGGAAAAAGATATTCCAAGCAAATTGACATAAGAAGCAAGCTGGTGTAGCTGTTTTACTATCCCACAAAACAGACTTCAAAACAAAACTAATCAGAGGAGATAGGGAAGGACACTACATACTCATCAAAGGAAAAATCTACTGAGAGGACATTGAAATTCTTAACATCTATACCCCAAACACAAGGGCACCCAAGTTCATAAAAGAAAAACTACGACAACTTAAATCTCACATTTATCCTCACACACTGACAGTGGGAGACTTCAATACCCCACTATCATTAATAGACAAGTCATCCAGACAAAAACTGAACAGAGAAATGTTGGAGCTAACTGAAGTTATAAACCAAATGGACCTAACAGATATTTATAGAACATTTCACCAACACAAAAAAGAATATACCAGGGCTAGATATATGTCTCAATGGTCAAGAGTGCTGGCTGCTCTTACAAAGGACATGAGTTTGGTTCCCAGCACTCCCATGGCAGCTCACAACCATTTGTAACTCCAGTTCCAGGGGAATCTGTCACCCTCTTCTGGTCTCCATTGGCACTGCACACATATGGTGCACAGACATACATATAGACAAAATGCACACACACACACACACACACACACACACACACACACACACACACACACAAAGTAAATTAAAAGTCTACCCCCCAAAAATATATACCGACCTATCGTTCTAGAGGAGGTGGAACCTAGGATTATAGAGATGATAAACGAGGCAGACTAAAATCTTGTGCAATAGCCAACTTCATTCAGGGCATCTGACGATTTGTACTCTGAGGGTTAAGATGAGTCGCATGAGTAAAAGTGTGAAGTCACAGGAAAGCTGCATGTGGAGGAAAAGCCACTCATGGCAGAACGTGTTTTTCCACATAGGCATATGAAAAATAACAATATGCAGTTGAAATGAATAATCAAGCAAACTCACTCCTTTCTGCTATACCTGGGAGGAACACTAAAACACATTCTAAGAACATTTCGGTGTTTTGAGGAAACCGAGGTCACAAGACTCTTGTCCTATTCTTGGGGTATTCTCATAAACACCCAGAATTCTCCTCCCACTACTTCATTCTTGGACTGTGTTGCGACATCCTCCACCCATTTTTACGTTTCAATAGCAGGTTATCCAGAGAGGTTTTGATTTGAGATGTTGTAGATAAATCTAATTGTCACTTGATGCATGAGTATCCTATAAGCAAGTAATTATAAACGTAATGAATAATATTAAAACAGTGAAAGCACTGTGTGTAAGTACTCTGCCACTAAGAATATGATATCAATCAGAAAGATCTAGAGAATAGCTTGAAAATAGACCCATATGATCAGTAGTTTTTCTCTTTTAGAACATAAGCCCCTATTTACTCTTTAACAGAAATACAGATGTTATGATGTCCTATGCAAACGGGAAGTGATTCAAATCCCAGGGAAAAATTAAATGCAGTCCCTTCTTCAGATGAATGCATGAGTCTACTACAGGCCCAAGGTCCATTCAAAAATGCAGAGTAATTAGTGAATATATCAGGAGCTAGATCCATCCAATTACAAACTGAAATAAAGGAGGATGAGAAACACAAGACCAATACGTTTGCTCAGTGGCACTCACTGCAGATGGCACAGGTCAAAGAAAGTAACATCACCAGAAACAGATTCTCAGGTGACAAAGTGCTCTGCGTGTCTCATTGAATAACTTCTTCTTTGCATAGGGCCTTAACTTGGCATTAGGTGGGCAGACTTGACTTCTGATGATATGGTCAACATCTCCTTTGGACCTTTAGCTGGAGATCTGCTATCTTTATGGTGACTTCCATTGCCTCCTTGCCCTCTGCCTTGTCTTTGATGACCACGGCCAGAGGAACAGAAGAGGAATCCATAGTGTTTCAGTGGATCCATCTGCAATGACAGATGCATACCCCTTCCCAACTTTCCTCTGGAGAAGTAAAAATAAAGCATCAGCTTGCTTATTTCTGTCTTCAATAAAACCAGGGAGGTTAGAGTATGCATGAGTATGAGTCTATTGCTGGACACAATCCTACAACATAAGCAAAATCTGAAATAATATTGAAAAGTGTATGAATTATCTGTAATATATTAACCCAAACAGCAAGTTCTACCTGCTAACTTGAGGAAAAATAAGTATTAATAGATTGATGAAGATGTGGGCCATAAGTCCCTCCTATAACCATAGATGAGACATCAATAAGTATCAGCCCGTGGAAGAGGAGAAGGTGGAACAATTTTTGTAATCACAAATTCAGTTTGTATGGGAAAATCCAATAACTTTCCAGCTGGATAATGATTCCCTATCCTCTCATAGTATTCACAAATGAAATTTGAAAAATCCATAGAATTCTGTAATTCTCTTAAAAACTGATTGTTAGTTAAAGGTAATATAATAAAGCAACTATCAAATCCATATAATTGTTGGTATCAGGTCCTCCCTGATTTACTAACTGAGAAAGAAGAGTAAGGTAAGCAATTAGTATTTTATGACCCTTATGGTGTAAATAAATCCATTCCAAAGGTTTATCCCCTTGTACTATAATATCTGTAGGAGATAACGAAGTGGGGGGAAGAAGTAAGTTTAAAGAAAATGAAAGATCCACATGATACACAAATGCTTTTAGTCTGGATTCAAATAGCTTAAACTTTTCTTGCCCATTGAGATAATATGAGAGGGCTATCCAATGCTGTCTCTCTTTCTACACAACAGATGGGAACAAATACAGAGACCCACAGTCAGACATTAGGCAGAGAATGAGAGACCATGAAGCACTCATCCCTAACTGGGAAGTCTCCATCAAATCCCTCACCTCAGTCTCAGGGAACCCTGTGTAAGAGGAGGTAGAAAGAATGTAAGAGCCAGAGGAGGTGAAGTACACTAAGAAAACAAGGCATGGGGACTGAGGCAGCACACACAGGGCCTGCATGGGTCTGCACCAGAGGGATACATGCCTCCATCCCTCACCCAGAAGCAATCTCCTATTGATAACCAGTAGTAACTGACAATTTAGTTTCTCCAAGGGAGTCTCATTGGGGAAATGGAACTACAGTTGTAGATGGCCAACAGAGAATGAACTCAAGCGTGTCTTTGGAGGGTCCTTGTCTGACAATGTTGTCAGGACTGTTCTATTTTTTAAAGTTTATCTTATTATTTTTATTTTATTTTATTTATATATTTTTACTTCTATCATTTTGTCCTTTAGGTACTTTGCATATATATTATGGCTTCCAATTTAGTGTTTTATGGGATTTCTGAGTGTGCAAAGGAATAATTCTCTATTTCTTATGCTTTCTATTGGGATTTTTTCATCTGTTGGTTTGTTTTCTCCAGTTCTGATGTGTCAATTTTATTTTATTTTGTTATTATCCCTTAGAAGCATGTTTGTTTTCTAATGAGAGATGTATAATGAATGAATGCATATGGGAGGGGAGGTGGAAAGGAACTCAGAGGAGTAGAGGGAGGGGGAACCATAATCATGATATATTATATGAGATAAAATCTATTTTCAATAAAATGGAAAGAAAAGACTATGAAAGAGAGAAAGAAAATGTGTGGGTTTGGATCATTGGGTTGTGAGGAGGATCTGGGAGGAGTTGGGGAGGGGAAACCATAATCAGAATATATTGTATTAAAGTAATCTACTTTCAGTAAAAAAAAAAAAATCAAAAACAAAACAGAAGGGCAAAAAAAAAAGAAATAACATAACATGATAGCTTAATTATTAATGGATTCATTGTTTTTCATTATGGAATGGATGTCCATTTTATAGAGATATATAACAAAATCTTGATTTAACTTCCTATCATCAAGAATCTTGAAATCATGTCAAGAGAAAAAGAGATGTCCTCTTACAGACAGAACTGAAGTACTGAGCTAATGTGTTCTGGGTACATCATACAACACTGGCAAATGTGATTGAATCATCTAGGGAGAAGGTTCACCATCGCTAGTCCAAAGAAAATCAGCTGAGGACGATGCTGATGGCTGCACAGTCCTGGGTGGAGCACTGGGGAGGCTGGTGAGCAGGGTGTGAAGGTACCGGCAACTCGCATGCATACCTCTGAAAGTGCTGTGGGAATTATACAAATGTAAAGGAAAACTGACCCTAAAATTTTCCTTCCAGGAACTGGTTATGGACAATGAAAATGAAAATAAATTGACTCTACCAAAGCTCATCACAAAGTGCTTGCCATAGGGAACTGTTTGTGACATTTACTAAGAATCCATAAGAACAACATTCTAGGAAAAATGCTCATTTACAGAAGAAGGTGTTTCTGAGAATATATACTTGGTGATTACAGGTCTATTAGTCAGAGCTCTGTCCTCTTCTAGACAGGAAAGAACATTTTTACTGGCTCACAGTTTTTAATATATTAGTTTTTGATCACAGCTTGGGCTTGAGGTAAGGCAACACATCATGGTGGGGACATATGGTAGCATAAAACTACTATATCATAAGCCATGGAGCAAAATTAAGGAAGTGGTGGGATCCCACAATCCCCTTCCAGGGCATGCTCTGTCTCCCCATGAACTAGTGTTTTCTCCTAAGATCACCACCACCTACCTAAAGCACCACTGTGGGGTCCTAGCTTTCAACACATAGGAAATTGGGGAACTATCAAGACCTGAACCACACCAACTACCAACAATGCTTAGGTATGTCGCCACTGTGTACTAAAGGTCAGGAAACACATATCAAAATAATAGCAGCAGTTGCTTTTGTTATACTGTGAATGCTATTTTTACATCTAGATTTTCCTAGGTTTTGGGATGGGTTACATACAATCCAGTTGATGGCCAAAAGGGTCACATGAGGATGCCCAAACAACCCAGGCTACTGCCAAGGCCATTGGTTGCTCTCCACAAACTGAAGGTAAGTCCCTGTTGCTGAAGACAGTACCTACACAACTTACTGTTCGTAAAGAAGTCAGTCTGGTGCCTACCTAGAGCCTTCACCCCTGACTAGTGTTCATGTTACTGGCAGGTACTTTGCATGATACTGAAGGAGAAAGGTAAATAACGCAGCTACTGATCCTTCGATTTACAATGGTGGGGACATACGGTAGCATAAAACTACTTATATCATAAGCCATGGAACAAAACTAAGGCATGCTCTGTCTTCCCATGAACTAGTGTTTTCTCTTAAGATCACTACCACCTACCTCTAAAATAGCGGCACAAAGCTGATTGGACTAACCAACTAATACCTGATTTTACTTAAGGGTGCACTCCATGAAAGGGAACTCACTTCTGATACCACTCAGGGAGTCAGAAACTTGAGACTAGATAGGCCAGAGACCTAGGATAAAACTAAATACTACTGTTCTTCTAAAGGGACATGTCAACAGAATTACTCCTAATGAGATTCTGCAATGCCCGTAGATCAGGTCTTACTCAGCATCATCCAGAAGCTTTCTCCTGCTGTGGATGGGAATAATTACAGTGCTCCACAGCTGGACATGGTACAGAGAACAGAACTCCACAGCTGGACATGGTGCACAGAACGAGAGACCTTGGAACATTCAGTCCTAAATGGGCTGTCATCATTGAATCCCTCTGCTCATTCAGGGACCCTGTGGAACACAGAGGAAACAAGGCCTTCTAAATGCAGCAGGACTGATGCACATGTAAACTCATAGAGACTGAGGCAGCATGCACAGGGCATGCATGGATCTGTGCCAGATGAGGTCACAGTGGTGCTGAGTGAAGAGGTGGACACATGCCCACATCCCTAACACAAAAGCCATCACCGACCGATAGCCAATTGCAAATGAAAAATTAGTTTTCACCAACAGAGTCTCACTGGGAAAACAAGACACTGTTAATACCAGGCCCGATGTTCAGCGGTAGATGCTGCCAACATAAACGAACTCAATTGTATTTTTGGAGAGTTATTTTTTGGGAGGGTAGGGGCTCTGGGAATTTTTTCTTCTTCTTCTTACCCTACAGGTTTTTTGATGCTATAATATATTTCCAATTTTGTGTTTTTAGGGGATTTCTATGCTTGCCTGTGTGTCTCTGTGCTTATATATTTCTTGTGCTTTTTCTTTGCTTCTTTGTTTTTCAGTTTGTTTTGTCCTTGTTCAGGTTTGTATACATATATGTGTGTGTGTGTGTGTGTGTGTGTGTGTGTGTGTGTGTGTGTGTGTGTGTGTGTAGACAGAGAGAGTTTTATTTCATATTTATTTTATTCATATAAATTTTTTGATTTTAGAAACTTGTTTGATTTCTAATGAGAGCAAGCAAGAAAGGATGTGCATTTTTGTCCTGGGGAAGTGAGAAGGCGATGTGGGAGGATTTGGAGAGTTAGAGGAAAGGCAATCATACTTAGAATATGTTGTATGAAAAAGATCTTTCCAATAAAACAATTGCATTGCTTAAGAAAACTTCAAATTACTTTATATTCTATGTTTTCACTTATTTAGGGATTTTTGAGACATGTTCTTTCTCAAGCTGACCTTGAACTTGTTATATAGTCCAGGCTAGCATTGAATTTGCAGTCCTCCTGCCTCTGCCTCTCTAGTGCTGGGATTACAGGTATTCGAGACCGTGCCTCGCTCTAATTTAAAATTTTAATGATCAAAAATAAGTATTAGGTCTTCATCAAAATAGGACACAACATAATAAACAGTACAACACACCAAAGCTGTACTTTAAAACCTAAGCGTTCTTTGTTTTGAAAGCTGGACCATAATATTTAGGATAAAGATTTTATTTCTGTATTTTTCTTGTAGGGAATAGCTTATGTGTTAAATTCTGGCCAACAAGAAATAACAGAAGTAGCATATACAACTTCTAGAAAATATCAAGGCCTTTTAATAATAATATGAGTAACTCTTTGGGATATCAGAGGAGGTTTCAGAGATGGAGACTAAGAGATGGAAATAAATTGTTTACAGAATTTTATGCCATACAAATAGCTAGGGACTCTGAGAAGTACTTGTATAAAAGTGAAATCCCCGTGCTTGTTCCTTTGTTTCATATCCTAAAGGAGACTGTTTTGTTTATAATGAGTAGTCTAGTGATGGCACACTCCACGGACACAAACTTAGTTCTGTCCTTCACTTGGAACCTGTACCGAGTCCTCCCTCCATCCCTCTCTGATTAATGACAATGAGGAGAGTAAATTCTAAGAAGGCTCTAGCTGAAAGTCACAGGAAAGCTTTCTCAGATGGTCAAATCAAGAAGGACACACATATTTCATAAAAGAAAGTCAAGAGATCACTTTGGACCCACTATGTGTCAAATCAACAGCACACCACTTGGGGTTCCACATGAAACTCCTGTGATCAACTTCGCTTTTCTCTCAGTCCATCAAGATGGCTACAGTCACCCTCAGCATCAGGAACACCTCTAAGAGTGTCTGGAGCTTGTAACAGGAACCCTGTCCCAGAAAGCCCACCATTCTCCCCTTTAAATTCCCATAACCAGGGATTCCTTGTCAACAACCAATGACAAGAACAACAGGATTATCCTAAATGGTTTGGGCCAAATTTACCCTGGACACTCAAGAAAAGCTTGAAGATGCCAAGAACTTTCAAAATCTGTTTTCAGTTAGCAACAGAATTAAAATAGAAGATCAAGAGGTGTATTGCACAAAGTCTTTTCAAAAAATGCTGGTATGAATACTAGAAATAAGTTTATTAAAATGTCTTCTAAAAGAATCTAATGAACATTTTTCCAAAACATAGATAATGGAAACACACCCATATATGGACTGGACAATTATGTGTGTATGTATTTAACAATGAATGTAAATAAACTGTTCCATACTTTATAAAATACATTATAGCATAATAGATAAATATGAATAATTATCTATGAGTATAGTAATAATTTTTATAATATTCATATAATGGAAAACAGAATCTCAATGCCAATTTAGGTAGGTTCCTTTGTAAATGCCTGTAAATAAATGTGTACTTTTTACAAATGTTAATGCTATCATTTCCTCTCTGGAAAGGACAAACAATTCATGTAAAAATGTTCAGCTAAGTGACATTTTATGGGTGCTGTCCTTGGCAGGCCCCAAGGCTGTCCCTCTGGGAGCCATGCTGGGCCAGGCATGCACTTACAACCCTTAAGTGCTCAGTTCCAGCAGGGAGACATCAATGCTCAGAATAATTACATTTTCTACAATAATAAGTACAAGGTGATCTACCAAAACATTTAAGGATTAACATGTTACAAAGGTTCTCCTCCAGTTGTTAACAATAAAAATAAAATGTGCTTTTATGAAGATTTACTTGAAATCCTTTTTAATTCCAAAGTTTTCATATCCAAAAGATGTCTTAGAGAAAAATGTATTCACTATTGTCAGCTGGCAAACGACTAAGGGGGAGGGAAGAAATTCTCAACCTCCTTTACAGGCACAGAGTTAGTGGGTGGAAGTGTAGAGCACACACCAAGGCGTAATCTAATCAGTTCACACTCCCTAGTGGAGTGAGCTCCACTTTGATCCATGAACAATGGCAGTGCTAATGTTGAAGGAAATGGAAGGAAAACAGCGCTGCATTAAAAAATTAGATCTATTTATTTTATTTGTGTGTGTGTTGTCTGCATGTATGTCTGTGCACTGTATGTGTGCCTGGTGTCCTCAGATCCCCCGGAACTGGAGTTACAGATGGCCATGAACTGTCTTACAGGTTCTGGGATTGAACCTGGGGTCTCTGTAAGAGCAACAAGTTCTCCTAACCACTGACCCATTGGTCCAGACCCAGTACATTAAAATTGTCACTCTGCCACCACTTATTTACAGCAGACAATTATCCATAATTGTCAAAACTTACAAATTATGCCATTCAGGAGGTGCATGATGATCTATCCAAATAATGGGCTCTTATTCATCTTGAGGAAGATTCTAGCTGTCAAGTTATGAGTAAACACTAAAATGCATAGTACTGAGTAAAAAAAGCCATCTAGAAAGGTTACTCCTTAAGACTTCTACAAAATCTACAATAGCTTTTCTCTGGTAGAAAAGATAAACCATGAACATAAGGAATCAGTGTCTGGAGAGAGGGAAATATGTCCAAGAAGAGCTCGAGGATTTTCAAGGGGAGAAGTATTCTGTATGATGACATTGTGGTGGATGTCTGTCCATACCCTTAGAATGCACAGCACCAAGAGTGGGTGAACTTTGGGTGACCATGACGTGCCAGTATGGGTTCATGGATTGCAAAAATAAACGTCACTCTGGTGGGGGGCACTGGTGATAGGGGGAATTTTGCATTTGTGGGGCAGCAGGCACACCTCTCAATTTTTCTCTGAACCTAAAACTTGGTAAAGATTATTTTTCCCAGAAAAGAAATGTTCTTTATTTTAAAAGGAAATCAACCATAAATGAGGAGTGGAAACAAACAATTACTTTGTAAATATTTGACCTGAGATAGAGTCAATATCTTCATGAAATTTAACTGAAGGAAAATAAATTTTATAATCAGATATACACATACTAAATGAAATTTGAATGTCTCTCTTCGTATCTCACAATCCTGAGATTTCCATCATCATCATCACCATAATAATAAATAAAAGTAGCGGTCACAAGTCAGGTGTGGTGGTGCACACCTTTAATCCCAGCTTTCAGGAGGCGGAAGCAGGCAGATCTCCATGAGTTCAAGGCCAACCTGTTCTACAAACAAGGTCTAGGACAGCCAGGACTATTACACAGAGAAACCCTATCTCGATAATCGCAAAAGAAAAAAAAAATAGTGCTCACAACTTAATTAGTTCTAGCCAGAGGCCAGATTCTGTATATAAAAATATATAATGAAGTAATACCACTAGCGCTTATTTTCCATGCTTTCAACCTCACTAAGAATTAATCACATTTATTATGTACCAGGTACTTTCCTAAGTGTATTACATGTACTTATTTAATCCTCTCAATTACTTATGAGAGTGTCATTATTAATACAGTTAGGAATATTAATAACTGAGGGGAAGTTTAAGAAGCTTCAAGCTTCATGTCCTTCCAGAAAAGATTCCAGCTTGGAGGACGGGCAAGTAGCTTATGCAAAGTCCTCAGAAGTCTTCCCTTGAAGCCCACAGCTGGCACCGAGCCCCATGCACCCTGACTATGAGGAGATCCCAGAAAACAGGAACACAGAAGATGTGCCAGCGAAGGGGAGGGCACAGAAATGGCTTTAGTGCACGCAGCACAGTATTACTAACTAGTGCTTTCTAACAAGCTTCTCTGACACGGTACCCATGTTCTGTCAAGTTGCTGTTGCACATAGACCATCATAACGTATATGAAGGACACCTCCGAGAGTTCTTTGCTGACCTTGTTGCCCAATCAATGGGAGCATGCAAGTCAATTGTTGCTAGGGTGGAGGCATATGATAAAAACACACTGGTTTTGAACTGTATTCCGCACAATTTGAAAACTTAGGCCAACAACCCTACTACATATTTTGCCTATCACTTATAGATTTGTTTGTTTTTTGTTTTTAATTATTAGAGATAAACTTGCCCTGCTGCCCAGGCTATCTTTGAATTCTTGAGCTCAAGTGATCCTCCTGCTTCATCCTTTGCTGTAAGAGCCAGTGAAACAAAAAGTAGGTGCTTTCTGCAACCCACTGGATAAAATGTTTTCCTCACTTCCAGACAATGTGTACCATTTCTTTCTCAGTGCTATCCACACCATCATTCCCAAGTGGCCTGTGACTTTGGTGCCTCTGCTTAGTCAATGTACTTTTGGTAGCTAGATCAGCATTTGATGTAGAAGTAGTCCGAAAAAAGAGACATGGCCAAACTCATACACATTAAATTAACTGTTCTTTGATGTAGATATATGAAAATAATAAAGTAAGATGTCTAAAACAAGGTAGCCGAATTTGTCAAGAGTGTGGTCAGAAATCCCCAAGCCCTCTGTCTTGGCTGACACTATCAAAGGAAAACAGTCACTGATAAGCATGCTTATTACCATAGGGGTCTAGATCTACTGCCATCTATGGTATGGTCAGCATACTCAAGTCTGGGAGAGAAAGAATGTGACTTCAATTTATTCAATTTAACAGATCAGAGTTGGCAAAGGGCATTGTAAATTACATGGCATTTGTAGGCGGGGGGGGGGGGGGGGGGGGGGGGGGGGGCGTAATGAGAAGGCAGATGGGCGTTGCTGGAAAGGGTAAAATCTGCTGGGAGAGTATGAATGGTACATCCACTGGAAACATCCATTGGATATCCACTGTCCATATTGGACATCACATTTTCTCTTTTCAGTTGCTGTTGCTGTCTCACCTCTTTAGAAATCTCAGTTTGGAACCAAATTAAAATACAACTTCCATGTATTGTCATGGTATATGGAATAGGAAGTGATCTTGAAGTCTGTTCTGGCCCATCTCCCTCATTTTAATAAGAAATGACATTTAGATAGAACTGGAAAATACCCAGTGTTCTGTAGAAACAATTTTAAGGACTGTGGTTGTTTGCTTTTCTTTGACAGACATTAAAATACGTAACACATGTTGTGTATGATTCTTTAAGGCTGATGAAAATCTAATAATAACCTAAGAAATCTTCACTGTACTTTTATGATTTCTATGCCAGCCACACATTCCACCATTTCCATATGGAGGGTTTAGAAAGTTCACTTATGGCATATGTTGAGTTTGAGAAATCTATTAGGCCATCTAGTCCATAGGTGCATTTTGAATATATAAATCTTGAGATAAAAAGGAAGTTCAGACTTGAAATTATAGTTGCCACAGTCCTCAAAAGTCAGCACACAACTCAAAGAAATTATTGGACAGAAAAGTAATGTTAGAGACATGAGGACCGAGAATTGAGTTCTCAGCTTCCACTTCATCAGTAGCCAAGGCAAAGAGAATTACAGAGTTCAACAAGGTGAGTGTTGAGTCAAGAGAAATCCAAAACACAGCCCTGGAAACCAGGATATGGGAGGATTTCTAGGAGAAGTGACAATGGTCTGTGTCAAATGCTGTGGGCAGAGTTAGATGTAAGCTGAGAACCTATCACAGGAGTCAACAAGATGGAGCCACCCATGATCTTAAGTAGTGTTATTTTAATGGGGTGGCCTACAGAAAAGCTTGGTTGTAGTAAGTAAAGGAGAACAGGAGAAAGGGCTTGGAAAAAGTAAATCTAGTAAGGAGGTCCATTGCAAATTTGAAAAAGAGGAATGCATCAGTAGCTAAAGGGAGAAGTGTGTAATGAAGTCCTTGTTCTGGATTTGATTTGTAATAGCGAATACACATAATAATGATTGGAGTGACAGTAGACAGAATATATTGACAACAAGAGGAAAGGGAAGAGAGAAGAGTTAAAGAGATGCTGCAATGTCCTTGAATACATGAGTTCAAAGAGAATACAGAGTCCAGCCCAGGAGACAAGGAACTGGCCCACTGATGAAAGGGTTAATCTCTCCAGGAATTGGGAAGTCAGACACTGTCTCCAGGACAAGAAGAGAAAGAATGTGTAGCTTGAATGCTGGCATGTTTCATGGGTATGATGGTTTCTAACATTGAAGAATTTTGAAATACATTGTGAGGAGGTAATTGCAAGGGAAATTGTAAAAATACAGATGTCCACTTACCTCTAACGTGAATCACAGGAAAGTTTTAAGAGTCCCTCCCATTCTCTTCCCCAAATAATTAAATATGAATATTTTGATATCATATTTTAGACTTAGTGGAATTGTCTTTTTTCCTTTGGGAAATAAGAAAATAACCATCATATCATTTTATTATTATTTCCCTGAAGTTTCATGTTTTACCTTCAACACATTTGTGTTTTTGCCATTACTATTTATACTTCAGCGACAACAAGCAGCTCACTTGGACACGCTACATTAACGGACTTTCAACCCACCAGTACCAAGCCCCGTGGGGAGCAGAGGAAGCCTTGGATGAATATAGAAAGAATGAGTGAAGTCCTGAGTAAGTGTATATTATTTGACATGAGCCCGCAGTGTCAAAAACCAAGGGCTCAGACCCATGGGAAATTTGCAATGCCTTTCTTTTGAGCCAGGCTCTGGAAAACAAAGTCTACGTACTAGTGTTTGGACACATCTGGCCAGGGTGAACAGAAACTGTCAACCACAGCACAGCTTCCTCCTCCCTGTATTTACAGCCTGAGACTGTCAGCCTATAGAGAACTCCTACAGAGACTATCTCATTTCTCTGTCTTCGTGATGTACACAATAAACTAGCTGAGGCTTCAGGATGCTTTGCAGTTGGTTCCACTCTATGAGACTGTATACAATGGACCTAACCCCAGCTTTCTGGGGTATGTGTCTGTCATTTCTTTACTGTGTATCCTCTCTTCATCTCCTGGCTGCTCTTAGTCTGGTCAATTCTCACCCATGCTAGACACAGTGAAATCCAGGTTGTTTGATATTTTAATTAATATGAAAAAGTATTAGTATTGTGCCTCTTACAAAAACAAATGTCGTGATTAACAGCAACAATGGCAAAAGTGAGCACCTTAGTTTCTTTACTTGGTGCTGTGACAAGAACAATCTAAAGGAGAATGGGTTTATTTTATTGTATGTATGGCTCCAGGCTTCCATCCATCACAGTGCGGACATAACAGTCACATGAGCTTGATGGAACTTGTCACATCACATACATTATCAGAAACAGAGAGCAATGACAAATGGGTGATACTGTCCCGTTTTCTTTCTCTAGCCCTGGTCACATGCCCAGGAAATGGCCCCACTCAAATTAAAATGGGTCTTACCACTCAATTAATCAAGAAAATTCCCAACAAATATGAATTTTTTTCATCTCCCAGGTGATTCTAGATTCTGTGGAGTTGACAGTTAACAGTAAACACCACAATAGCAAAAATTATTTTAATTCACTATATATGCTGTTAAAGTTTTCACACCTTGCACAGACTGTACCCTTCAACTGTCAAAAGTAAATCTTTGTATCTGATACCCACTATATAAAAGAGTGGATTGGGGTTTCTAAACAATTTATTCAAGAATATGCTCTTTGAACTAAGATTTAAATGCAGTTGCTTTGGTGATTCTTTGTAGGCAAGTATGATGGCTGATCTCTACTATCAAATTGACAGAATTTAGAATGACCATGGAAACAGATCTCTGGGCACATCTTTGAGGGATTATATACATATTAGATTGATAGTACTGGGGAGATTCACCCTAAATGTGAGTGATGCCGTCCCAGTGTCTGAGATCCCTGACAGAGTAAAAAGAGAAAGCTGGCTCAGCACCAGCATTCATCTCTCTCTCTCTCTCTCTCTCTCTCTCTCTCTCTCTCTCTCTCTCTCTCTCTCTCTCTCTCTCTCTCTCTCTCTCTGCTTCCTGACTGTGGTTACAATGAGACCAGCTGCTTCAAACTCAGCCATGACTTTGCTTTCATGGTGGATTATGTCCCTCATCTATGAACTGTGAGCGAAAGTAAACCCTTCCCTCTTGAAGTTGCCTTTGTCAGGGTAGTTTATCACAGCAAGAAGACATGTAATGAAATGCATAAGGCTAGCTCAGGACCCACACTGTTCACAGCAGATTCCCCTGCCAAACAGATGAATCATTGGTTTGTTGTGGTTTTGTATGCAGCAGCAGCGTTTGTGTGTGTGTGTGTGTGTGTGTGTGTGTGTGTGTGTGTGTGTGTGTGTATGTGTGTCTGTCTGTCTGTCTGTTTGTATGTTGGCTGAATATATTCATATATGTAGATTTCTACTTATTTATAGGTTTATATCCAATGGTTTGTGAAGCCGTTTAGTGTTTTACTCCAATTCCTCTACATTTGTTATAAATTCTTCACGTTAAGGGCTGGTCTAATCAAGTTACAAGGGTAATTTATGAAAACATTCCTATTCTGCTTTTCAGGCATCTGATTGGCTCAATGAAATCATATCCACACTTGTGTCAGTCAGAATTCTCCCTGGAGATAGAGCCAACTGGGGATGGGAACAAAGTTGGATAAAGGGGAAAGGAAGGGACAGAAGGAGAGCGAGTTTGCTCATAGAATTGTGGGGCATTAAATTGTGTGAAAGGCGGCAGGCTGACAACTCAGGTAAAAGTTGATATGCTTTGAGGAAGAATTCTTCCTTCTCGAAAGCTTTGTTTTTCTGTTACTGCTCACAACTGATCAGATGATGTTTGTTCACATTACCAAGGATATTAAACCCCATGAAAAGTTGATTGGTTGTTAAATATCAATCAGATCTACAAAATGCACAATAACATCTAGGCTGATGTTGAGTAAAACATCTGGGCATCATAGCTGTCTTTGTTTATTTAGAATACTATAATATATCATAAACTTAGTTGCTTATAAATAATATGAAACTAATTTTCTACTGTTTTAGACTTTAGATGTTGTGGAATAGTCTTTGTGTACATTGTGAAGATATGTCACTCTGACTGGTTTAATAAAAAACTGAATGGCCAATAGCTAGGCAGGATTTCTGGGCAGACAGGATGCTGGGAAAAAGAAGGCAGAGCCACCAGGAGACACAGAGGAAGCAGGATGGGAAGTGTGAAGATGAGATAATAAAGCCACAAGAGGGAAATTAAATAAACAGAAATGAGTTAATTTAAGTGATAAGAGCTAGTTAGAAACAAGCCTAACCTAAGGTTGAACTTTCATAATTAATATGTCTCAGTGTCATTCTTTGTGAGCTAATGGCCCAAAGAAAATCCCAACTACATTTAGAGACCTTCAGGATAGATATCTGCTGGACATTTACTTCTTCATTTTAAGATCCTGGACTTCTGTCTGCATATAGAGTCTTTTTTGTAAGTACACTAATCCCACTTCTGAAAGACTGAATGACTTTGCAACTTAAAGCACCTCCTAGAGGCTCCAAATGTTAACACCGTAACTTCAGGGATTGCATTTTCAAATAGGACTTTGCAAAGACACTAAAATTCAGTCTCTGGTAACAGCCTAACCAAGGTGACACAGGAAATGGACTGTGGCATTATTCATGGTGGTAGGATAAGTAACCCCTAACTCACTGCAGAGATCATAATACTGATTATCAGGTGCATGTTGTGATGTGTTCTTAAGCACTGCTGCATGTTAAAATATTGGTTTATTACAACAATACCCCGTATTTATTTTGCTTAAAACAGCTTCTATGGTGGTTTTTCATGGAAATTTATAATACCAAAACATAGGCTATGTTAACAGTTGCAATGATGGTAGAGATTTTTTATTGTGTACCAAAGTATGCTCTTTTTCTTGTCTCTTCCAGAACTGTATGAGGAATAAAGCCCTGAGCAGAGTTTTATGGCTACAGATGACCAGTTAGGAAGCAACCCTTATTCTTAAATGTATTGTGTACCTAATTCAGAATATAAGCCAAAGAAATAAACTGTTACTTTCAGGCTAAGACTGTAAAGGAGTAGGTTGGTTGTTCCACATCCTTTTTCTCCTTTCTGACAATGGAATGGCAGGGAACAGTGGTAACATACAATGGAAGGATACTGGGTATTGAATCATTTGTGGAATTGAGCTATGAGGGAGAAATAGGTGCCACAAAACACTAGACGCTCTGAGCAAGAACCAGACATACAAGCGTATTATGTCAACAGTTCTGTGTCACTGAGAACCTGTAAAGCAAGATAGTGTGCTAATTCACCAAAATCTTGGAATGACACTGTAACACGAATCTTAAAAGGTCTTATTAACAGAAAACCTGGAGCCAGATATTGGGGTGAAAGCTGAAATATCAGAGAAGCAGAGCAAGCCAGCCACAAGTTGTTACCTCTACGAAATCCTCAGTCTAAAGAGAGCAAGTTCCTGTTTCCTCATGCCTTATATACCTTCCTGTGCCCTGCCATATTACTTCCTGGAATTAAAGGCATCGTGACCACTGCCTGGTTCTGTTTCTCTCATGTAGCCATTGTGGCCTTGAACTCACAGAGATCCAAATAGATCTGTGCCTCTCAAGTGACAGGATTAAAGGTGTGCACCACCACTGCCTGACCTCTATGTCCAATTTAGTGGCTGGCTCTGTCCTCTGATCCCCAGGTAAGCTTTATTGGGGTACCTAATATATCACCACATGACATTATTAGTCTAAACGAATAAAAAAAATAGGAATGTGCGTTTGGGGTTTTCATGTCTTCATGGATTCTGGGAGAAGAGGCTGACCCAGCCACTGACAGTAGAGCTATGTTTGTTTATATTTTTTTCTTCTGATAACCTCCAAACAATGAAAAGGGGAGCATGTGGGCTACAAATCACCAAGATTTTACATATAACTGTATGAAACCTACCTCTCAATTTGTAGTCTAGAATGTTATAAAATATTATTTATGGTATGAAAATAAGGCAATTTCTAAAATTGCCTGGTACATTTTCAGGATGAGGAATGGACTGATCTAATGATTACATGTTAAATCTCATTCAGTTTCCCACAAAAATGACAATGCAAAGATCAGGAGGGAAAAGACAGCTGCAATAATGGAAGAGTTGGGAGTTTGTGTTTGCCTGAGAGCAAAAGATGGATGTGTGTGCATGTGTTAGAGGTCAAAGTGGAACAGCAGCACTTCACTTCAGATGAGACTCAGTAGAGTAGTGTGCTGAAGCAAACAGACCAAGAACTGCAAATGTAACCCCTAGGCATGGCTGTGGTCCCATGACTTCACTTTGATTGATTAGAAAGTTCAAAGAGAATCTAGAATTTTTGGTAAAGGACAAGTAAGCTTTGTCCCAGGGATAAACAAAACAAAAACCTATAAAAAATGAACTCTCTAGGGAGGCACAATTATCTTGTTTGAAATGTATCTGGCGTCTGTTTGGTCTGGACATTAATATATAAAAACCCTTGAGGAGATTCATTTACTTGGGTAAAGGAAATAAAATGGTAAATTGAAAACAAGTGAAACCACACAATAGAATGAAATCTCATATAATTTACTAAAGGCTTAAGAATTAAGTATATGCCAAAGCATGTCTTCTATGTAGCCTATGTCTGGTATGAATCTTTCACACTCTTACCTCTTCTTTTGATGTCTCTCACTCTCCCATCACCTCCCCAACACACACAGCATAGTTATAAAAAAAAGTGACATGTTCAGGATAAGTTTTGCTACAGAACATATGTAGTCTAGACAATCTTGTGTTTTCTGAAGCCTTCAACACCTGGTTTAAAAATTCTGCCTTAATGAGGTTCAGAATATCACATCCCCTATTACTGGAAGTATACAAGAGGCCAAAATGATCAGCATTTCCATTCATAACTAATGTTCAGTGGGCCTCTTCACATCTTCCTGGAGGCCCTTCCTTCACCCTTGTTCCTGTGAACATAGATGCATATGATTTAAACTTTTATGGATGCCCTTCTTCAAAAGCTCTGTACTGCCTGTCCATTGCCTATAGGATAACTTGCCTTTGCTATCAAAGGTAGGTCATGTGCTCCCAACTTTCATTGTAAATGATTAAACATCTCTGGCCATTGTCTCACATGTCACTCAGTAACCACAGTGGAAAGGGGGGAATTCTACTTTTTTCCCTCTTTGTTGGAGAAAGATTTCTGAAAATCAGATCTAACCTTAGCTTCCTAATAGTAAACTTTATGAAAATGGCTTTCATTATAATAAATTGGACAACATCTAGGTTGTAATACTGTTTAACCTTTAAACCTACCTCAACTTTGCCTTCCCTTTTTCTATTGTGGAGACATATCCTTGACAGCTAGGAACTCGGTGTCAAGGCATGTGGATGGGATAGAGAGAGTTATCTCTAAATCACATGAATATTCTCAGACAAGTGACTCCAGAGAAAGCATTATTGGATCACTCAAAAGACACAGCCTAAAGGTAGCTTTTTGAAGAAAATGTTACCCACAGATTTAAAAAAAAACCCACAGGATTGCAGCCCCAGTTACAGGCCAGTAGGCAAGACTCCTGGTGGCAAGCCTTCCCACCTCCCCTTCAGACCCTGTAATCGAGAAGTCTCACTCTGTCTCAAACCCACCCATCCCCCAAGACCCCAACAACACCTGTGATACAGACATGACGTTAAAAATAACTTTATGAAGATGATAGAAGCCTAAGGAGAGAAAATGAAAAGTTAATTCCCTTAAAGAAATTGAGGAAAAGACAAAAAAAAATGTGAGAGAACAATAAATCCCTTAAAGAAAGCCAAGAACAGTGGTCCAGAGGTTGCCTGGACCGGTCTACTCTGGTGACCAGCCTAGCAAATAACCTAACTGTCATCATAGAGCCTTTGTCCAGTGACTGATGGAGGCAGATGCAGAGATCCACAGCTAGGCACCAGGCTGAGCTCCAGGAATCCAATTGATGAGAGAGGAGAGATACTGCAGGCGAGGGACATCGAGATCATGATGGGAGGATGTGCAGAGATGACCGGCCACACTAGTGGAAGTCCATGAACTGTGGACTGGTGGCTGTGGAGCACCCATGGGACTGGACTAGGCCCTCTGAATATGGAAGATGATTGTTTGGCTCAAACTGTTTGGGGGGCACCCAGGCAGGGGAATCGGGTTCTTTTCCTGGACTATGGGCAGACTTCTGGGAATCCGGTGCCTGAGATGTGACGCCTTGCACAGCCTTGGTGCAATAGGAAGGGCCTTTGACCTGCCTAGGCTCAGTGTGCTGGGCTCTGCTGACGCCCGATGGGAGACCTCGATTTGAGGGATGTGGGGATGCAGGGTGGCTTGGGAAAGAGGGCTGGGGGTAGGAGGATGGAGGAGGGGGGATCTGTGGATAGTATGTGTAGTGAGTAGAAAATTTTTTTTTTTTTTTTTTTTTTTTTTTTTTTTTTTTTTTTTTTTTTTTTGGTTTTTCAAGACAGGGTTTCTCTGTGTAGCTTTGCGCCTTTCCTGGAACTCACTTGGTAGCCCGGGCTGGCCTCGAACTCACAGAGATCCACCTGCCTATGCCTCCCCAGTGCTGGGATTAAAGGCGCGCGCCACCACCCCCCGGCGAAGAAAAATGAAAAAAAAAAAGAAGAAAATCCCCTGAGACACTAATGAGAACTTGAAAGTATATCTTCTTTATAATCATTAGCAACCTTTAGTTATATGATTTTATTAATGAAAGTTAATGGATTTCTAACATCTCCATAGACATTGGCTTCATTTAATCTTATTTTAGTATCCATAATTTTATGTAACCTTTCTAATTAAATTAATAGAATTTAAAAAAAAGAAAGCCAAGAAAAAGCAATCAAACAGGTGAAAGAAACAGTTCAAGACTTAAAAATTAGAATATAGGCAATAAAGAAGACACAAACCAAGGAAATGCTGGAAATGGAAAATATGAGTAAAGGAACAGGAACTACAGATGCAAGCATAAGCAACAGGATGCAAGAGATGGAGCAGAGAATCTCTGGCATTGGTTGAAGATACTATAGAGGAAATAGATTCATCAGTCAATGAAAATATTAAAGCCAACAAGATCATAATACAAAATGTCCAGGAAATCTGGGACACCATGAAAAGACCAAACCTAAGAATAATAAGGATACTAGAAGGAGAATACCAGCTCAAAGGCATAGAAAATATATTCAACAAAATCATAGAAGAAAACTTTCTCAACCTAAAGAAGGAAATGCTTATGAAGATACAAGAAGCTTACAGAACACCAAATAGACTGGACCCCCCCCAAAAGTCCCCTAACCACACAATGAACAAAACACTAAACATACAGAATAAAGAAAGAATATTAAGAGCTGCAAAGAAAAAAGACCATGTAACTTATAAAGGCAGACCCATCAGAATAACACTCAACTTAACAATGGAAACTCTGGAAGCCAGAAGGTTCTGGGCAAACATTATGCAGATACTAGGAGACCATAAATGTCAGTCCAGGCCATTATACCCAGCAAAACTTACAATCACCATAGATAGAGTAAACAAGATATTCCATGACAAAACAAACAAACAAAAAACAGATTTAAGCAATACCTATCCATAAATCCAGCCCTACAGAAAGTGCTAGAAAGAAAAATCCAACCTAAGGAAGTTAGATGCACCCATGAAAATACAGGCAATAGATAATCCCACATCAGAAAATCCCAAAGAAAGGAAACACACACACACACACACACACACACACACACACACACACACACACACTACCACCAAAAGATAAGAAATAACAATCACGGGTCATTACTATCCCTAAATACCAGTGGACTCAATTCACCTATAAAAAGACACAGAGACGTCTTACACCTGTCAGAATGGCTAAGATCAAAAACACTGAGGACAGCTTCTGTTGGACAGGGTGTGGAATACAGGGAACACTCGTCCACTGTTGTTGGGAGTGCAAACTTGTACAGCCACTTTGGAAATCAGTATGGCAGTTTCTCAGAAAATTGGGAATGAATATGCTGCAAGACCCAATGATACCACTCTTAGGCATATAACCAAGGAATGTTCAATCATAACACAAGGGCACTTGCTCAACTATGTTCATAGCAGCATTATTCATAATAGCCAGAACCTGGGAACAACCTAGATGCCCCTCAACTGAAGAAAGGATAAAGAAAAGGTGGTACATATACACAATGGAGTACTACTCAGCAATAAAAAAAAATGACATCATGAAATTTGCAGGCAAATGGATGGAACTAGAAAATGTCATCCTCAGTAGGTAAATCAGACTCACAAAGACAAACATGGTATGTACTCACTCATAAGTGGGTACTAGATGTACAGCAATGGATAACCAGACTACAACCCACAACTCCGGAGAAGGTAGCTAACAAGGTGGCCTCTAAGAGGGATGCATCGATTACCCTGGGAAGGGAAAATAGATGAGATTTCCTGAGTAAACTGGGAGGGGGGAAATAGAGGGGAGGGGATGGGGATGAGAACATGAGGAATGGAATGGTTGAGCTGGGGGAAGGATGGAGTGGGAGAGCAATGAAAGAGATATTTTGATAGAGGGAGACATTATGTGGTTAGGGAGAAACCCGGTGGTAGGAAAATTCACAGGAATCCACAAGAATGACCCCAGCTTAGACTACCAGCCATAGTGGCAGGCCTACCCCCATAATCAGATTGGTGAATGCCCTAACTGTCATTATAGAGCCTTCATCCAGTAACTGATAGAAGCAGATGCAGAGATCTACAGCCAAATACCAGGCCAAGCTCTGGGAGTCCAGTCAAAGAAAGGGAAGAGGGATTCTATGATCAAGAGATATCAAAATCATGATGGCGAAACCCACAGAGACAGCTGGCTCGAGTTTGTGGGAGCTCACAGCCTCTGAACCATCAGCTTTGGAGCCTGCATGGGACCAGAGTAGGCCCTCTGCATGTGTAGCTTGGTCTGTTTGAGGGGCCCCTGGCAGTTGGATAAGGCATAACCCTGGTACGTGAGCTGGCTTATTTGAGCCCATTATCTAAGGTGGGATGCTTTGCTCAGCCTTGATGCTGGGGGGAGGGGCTTGGTTCTGCCTCAACTGAATGTACCAGGCTTTGCTGACTCCTCATGGAAGGCCTTATCCTTTCAGAGGAGGGGATGAGTGTTGGGAGGAGGTAAGTAAGGCTTGTGGGGAGCAGCAGGAGGCATGGGCAGGGGATCAGTGGTTGGTATGTAAAATGAATTTAAAAATTTCTTAAATAAAAAAATAAACCACAGATCATATCTATGATATAATAACAACTGGCATGAGGAACACTGTCTCTTTCTACCTGATAAACAAGCATAATAGGTCTGGGGATATAACGCAATGTAGAGTGCTTGCTGCGTGAGGCCCTGGGTTCAAAACTTAACACCAGAAAAGTAAAACCGTAAAAATAAGAAGCACAACAGTGCCTAGTATTTCTGCTTACCTTTTTCTATCACACACTTACATCCTCACCCTTGAAGCCTATTCCAAATCTCACTCACCTTCCTTTCCTCTTTCCTCCTTTTCTGTCCATTTTCCTCTTACTTTCTTTTCTCTTACCTTCTTTTCTTCCTTCCTCTTTCTCTCCCCCTTTCTTTCTTTTTCAGATTCTCCATTCTTTTTAATTTCTTGAAGCTGTTTATTCATTTCTGTTTTTCTAAAAGCAATGACTTAAAATGCTTCCATATTATGTTTTAAGTCTGATAGATGAAAACACAATAATAAGTTCAAAAGGCCTTACGTATTTCTAAGGCTTTATATACAGATTCAGTGTTTATAGCCAATCTATGATACTAAAATATTTGCATTTTCTTCATTTTTACCAGTAGACATTAATATTTAGAATATCAGTGACTTGTTCAAGGTATCATAGATAATAAAAGGTAAAAGGCAAAGTTTGTTCCAACTGACTCCATAAAACACAGTTTATTGATCCAAGCATACTAATTAAAGCTATAGATGCTAGAGACACAGCAATGACATGACAGAACAATCATTCATCTCTAACTTTGTGGACCTTAATTTTATATATGCATACATTGCATAGAATAAGTTAAGTAGACAAAAATGGGTCAACTCCAGTAGTTCAGGTCTATAATCACAGTTCTTCCAGAGGCTGACTTAGTAGATAAAAAATTCAAGCCCAGTCTGGGTTACATAGCTAGACACTTTGTCAAAGTAAAGAGTTAAACAATAGTTTAGTGGTAAAGAGCTTGCCTTCTCTGAATATAGCCCTAAGTTTAACCCCCAATATCAAACACACAAAGAAGACAAAGGACAGTGTTTTTCATGACTGTTGCATAGAAGAGAGGGAGTGACCTCATCTCCCAACACTTGCAATTAAAGAGTTTTCAAGTACTGAAGTAATCTCCTGGAGAAGAACTGAAAGACATTAGAGAGACAATGTTATCATTGGCATTTCCATTAGCTAGCTGTCACTTATTGAATTGGAAGTTCACAGAGCTTGGGATATAAAGCACAATCTTTCTTGATGATCATCTTATAAAGGAATGGCTTCCAAGTTGTTGTGAAGGACTCCTGGCTATTGAATCCATGAAAGCCTAGAGATAATTGCTTTAAGAAAATTGAGGTGAGATTTCTTTAGTCTGGAAGAAACTTGTTTAAAGTTTATTCAAGTTATAGAGAACATTAAGGCCATCCATGTTGGGAGAGAGGCAAGAATGCACCATTAGATTATACCAGACAGATACTGGAGTAAGGTTGATGTTTTCTTGCATGATTTACATGAACTATACAGATCTCGGGGACCCTTGACTTATAAAGTCACAACTTAGAATTAGGAAAAACATATCCTTATACAAATAACATAACTATAGGTCTGGTCTTTACCAAAACTTTGTTGCAGGGTAGATGGTCTGGTCTAATCAGGGCTTTGCTTGCCATTATTCCCAGAGCCCATCATTAACTTTGTTTCACAAAATGTCCTACTGTTGATCACCTCAATCGCCTTCCCACATATCTAAGCTTCTGGTTCTTTCAATCTAAGCATCTTATTATACCTCTCTGTTCCACTGTTTCCTTCCACTGGGTATTGAATACATGGTGTCATCCATGCTAAGCTAACACTGGGCTGTAGTCCCAGCACACCTTTACTTTTTATTTTGTGAAAGGCTTTCTCAACATTTCTCAGGGTGGCCTAAAACTTGTTATGTTGCACAGGCAGGCCTCAAATCCACAATCTTCTTGCCTTGTCCTCTTGGGTATCTTGCAGAGACAACCTCTTATATTCCTGAGAGAGAACCCCTTATTCTCTGGTGTTGTAGAATATTATTTTAAGATGTGTTACATTTGTTTATGCTTTGGAATATTTGCTTAATGATGTGAATATGTGTTGCATTCCTTTATGTTGCATTTATTTAACTCTGTGAAGCTGTGTATCTTTGCATGTCTAAAACACGTGATTGGTCTAGTAAAGAGCTGAATGGCCAGTAGCAAGACAGGAGAAAAGATAGGCAGGGCTGTCAGGCAGAGAGAATGAATAGGAGGGAAAATCTGGGAGGAGCAAGATAAAGGAGCAAGAAAAGAAGGGGCCAGCCACCCAGCTACACAGCCAAACACGAAATAAGAAGAAAAGAAAAGAAATAAAGAAATAGAGAAAGGAAAAAACCCAATGTCAAAAGGTAGATGGGATAAATTTTTTAAAAAGCTGGCTAGAAATTAGCCAAGCTAATGCCATGTATTTATAAGTAATAATAAGCCTCTATGTGCATTTATTTGGGAGCTGGGTGGTGGACCCCCCAAAAAGTAAAAAAAAAAAAAAACTACACTCTGGAATTCTTATCCACATCCGTTTCAAGTCTGTTATTTTTTGAGAGAACGCAGAATTAGTTCATGCACTGTTCCCCCCAGCGAGTATTTCTGTAGGCGCAAAACATTTTCAGCACCATGGACAGCAGCATTTCTCTTGCGTAATCACTGAAGCAACTGATGACAAACATCTCCAGCAGGGGACTCCTTTCTACTGATTATGCTACACTATTATGTTTACATCCTTGCAGAAGCATTCCAAAGTCTCTGTGTTTTACAGAAAAAGCCGAGGCTTAGAGATTCTTGTCCAGGCTGCCTAAGTATTAAGCAGGGGAGCTGAGATGAGAAGGTAGGTCGCTGTGCTTTCAAAGCCACTACTCTTTGTAGTTGTGTTTCCATTGTTGTGTCTTAATATGAGCCCAGTTGTTTTCCTATGAATGGGGAGTTGAATCTATGTTCCATGTCTTTTTTTTTCACAGAAAGCATAGGCATCTTCAGATATCAGACTGAAACTTGAGAAATATTACTCTGTTCCGTTGTAAAATATTTACTGTTTTAGCTTGTTTCCTTTAAGTTTCTATATTTGATTAAAAATTATAATCAAAATTCAGTAGGGAATTTACCTTCACATCATTTTCACATTCACCCGATTTCTCTTTTGTGTACCTATGGTTCCAGCACCCCTAATCCAGAAATCCACAAACTGGAGTGCTTCAAAACAGGAAAGTTTTTAAGGATCCGCACAAGTTTTCAAACTATAAGCTCTATGAAATGATGCCTCATGGACAATTTTATTTAAAATGTTGTGTAATATTACCTCCAGACTCTACATATAAAGTGTAATATGAAGCAGATGTTGTGTTTACACTTGGATCACATCTTAAGACATCTTACTACGTATGTGCAAATATGACAAAAATCAAAAAAATAAAATCTGATATTCAAAACACTTGCATTTATAAGAAATTTACATATTGTAGTGTTCTGAATAAAAATGGCCTCCATAGGCTCATAGGGATTGGCACTGTTAGGAGGTTTGGCCATGTTGGAGTAAGTTTTGCTTGTTGGGAAAAGTGTGTCACTGGGGGCAGGCTTTGAGGTTTCAGATGCTCAAGCTATTCCCAGTGTGGCTTAATGTATCTTCCTGTGCCTACAGATTAAGATATAAAACTCTCAGCTCCTTTTCCAGCACCAAGTCTGCCTGTATGCCACCATGCTTCCTGTCATGACAATAAAGGCCTAAACTGCTGAACTGTAAGCAAGCCACCTCAATTGAATGTTTTCCTTTATAAGAGTTGCCATGGTCATGTCTCTTCATAGCAATAGAAACCCTAACTAAGACAGCTACTAAAAAAAAAATGTTTCTAATTGTACCACAAGGCTTAGGAAGTGACCATTAACTCGGCCACATCTTATCTTCTCAAAGTAGAATTTACGATGGATACTTGAGAAAATTCAGATCATATCTTCCAAGGAAAAGTGATATTTGGGACATGAAGATCTGAGCACCTGAGTGGCTGCGAACCCAGGGTGCACCTGTGTAGGTTTAGACCCACAGTGTTCATTTGGAGTTGGGCTGCAGCTGCTGTATTTCTGGGAATCTTCTGTCGTGATGCTTCCATGAGCCTATAGACACTGTGAGCTAGTTTCGTCACCATGAGCTTGATCTTGCTTAAGGTCAGGAGAGAGATATGAGATCTTTATGGTATCCTTACAGTGACACTGACAGCTAGTAAAGCTGTGTGCTTGAAAGAATGGACAATCGGTGCACTCATAAATCATGGTTGGTATAATAAAATCAAACAGTCTCCTAGGGAGACAGAACAGTATAAAACAACACAGTACAATCATTGTGGAAGTTCAGAACGGCATAAAGATCACTCAGAGATAAGAGTCAGGCACTCAGAGTCCCATATCATATCCTGAGTTCTCCTCAGAGAACCTCCTAAATATTTCCGAGGTAGTCATGCCTGAGACTCAAGGAGAATTTCATTAGATGGTGAAATGATGCAACTACCTCTGAGAATTAACAAAGGACATGTAATTCCTCAATGATTTCTTTAGTCAGAGTAGTCGGGGGGAAACCTAACCAGATGTTAGTGCTCATAGATTAAAAAGCTCTCTGTATTCAGCTAAGTGGATGGATGGCAACTTAATTTGATTTTACCTCATGCAGACATTCGGTGGCTGTGCCCCTGGGAAGAAGCACAAGAATAGGATTGGATTGCCATTCTCAGGGACAGCTGCTGTGTGGCAGAAGCCCCTTGCTGGTTCTGAGTGACAGGGTTTGGATATCAGTTTTTTAGGAGTGGTGGGAAGCTCCAGTTCTCTGGTCAGAATGCTTGTCTTTCCAAATCTCAGCACAGTGCCTCTGAAAATGGAAAGCACTGTTTTCTCCATGACTCAGTCCGGATCCAATGAGAAAGGGTGTGCTTCCCCTTACTTTCAGCTAATTCATTTACTCTGATGTGTCTGTCTTAGCATCCCTGTGCTGCAGTAACCGGCGCCATGCAAATGCACAGCTATCAGGGGAGAGGACTCTTCATTCATATAATTTCATTGTTCCTTGCTCCACACAATACTGATGATTGCTCCAAGCTTTCGTTCATTGCTTAGGGTAATCTTTTGCCCATGGGAGGAAGTTTTAGTATTGAAAACACTTTTATAAATATTGTTAAGAAGTGTGTGCTTAATGAAAATTTTGTTATATGGTTTCATGGTCTGACAATATCCAAAGGGTCAAAAATCATGATTGAAATAAAAAAAAAAACCCTCAAGGATTTAAGTCCATTTTCTCATTAAAGATCATGGATATACAAATTAAAGCTCCCCATTCCATTGGATGGAGAGGCAATCCATAATCCAGGTACAGTTGGAGTTACCTGGTCCAAACTTTCTCAGGGATTTTGTTGAGAGTGTAAAGATCACTCCCATCTCACATCAAGGTTCTTCTAAAATTTCCTTCCATTGGTTAAAGTTTGATTTTATGCCTGGGATTGATTATTTCTTGACATCTATCCCTTTCGGTGTGATTTCTTCTTTTTGTTCTAGAGTTTTAAGTGTGCTGTTATTAGTATGAGATCGCTCCAATTTATTGTTGTTTTAAGTAGGCATGTAGTGCTTTGAACTTCCCTCAACTGGTATCATTGTGTCCCACACATTTGGGTGTGCTGTGTATTTATTTTCATTAAATTCTAGAAAGTCTTTCATTTCTTTTTTAAATTAATTTATGTTTTTATTCTTCCCTCATATATTATACCCTGACCACAATTTTCCCTTCCTTCTTCCCTTCCAGTCCCTTGCTCCCACCTTCCCTCTCCCCCAGATCCACTCTACTTCTGTCTCCCTTCAGGAAAGAGCAAGCCTCCCAGGGATATCAATAAAACATGGCATAACAAATTACAATAAGACTAGGCACATACCGTCATATCAAAGCTGGATGAGGCAACTCAATAGGAGGAAAAGGGTCCCCCAAACTGGCAAAAGAGTCAGAAACAGCCCCTCACTTCCACTGTATATATGGAGAGAGAGAGAGAGGACCTAACTCAGACCCATAGGGACTCCCTGAAACTCCAGTCTCAGTGAACCCCTATTAGCCCTGATTAGTAGATTCTGTAGGCTGAGTTCTTGAGGTGTTCTCGACCCCTCTGGCTCCTACAATCTTTCCTTCTCCTTTTCCATGGAATTTCCCAAGATCTGCCTAATGTTTGGCTGTGGGTCTTTACATCTGCTCATATCAGTTGCTACATGAAGCCTCTCTGATGACAATTATGCTAGGCTCAAGTCTATGAGTATAACAGAATATCACTAGGAATCGTTTCATTGACTGTTCTTTTTTTCTTTTTGCCAATTATATTTGGTTCTATCCTGGGTCTTTGGGTACCCAGCCTCTGGTTCCTGGCCCTCCAGGCAGTGTCAGGCATTGGCTCCCTCTCATGGTATGGGTCTCAAGTTGGACCAGTCATTGGTTGGCCACTCCCACAAGTTTGGTGCCACCTTTACGCCAGCACATCCTGCAGGCAGGACAAATTGTGGGTCAAAGTTTTTATGGCTCAGTTGGTGTACTAATTTCTGTCTTGACCTATATTTTACCCAGTAGTGAGTTATTCACTTTCTGTGAGCTTGTAGGCTTTCTGTTGTTGATAGTATGCAGATGTTGTTTCCATTTTCTTGTATTTGTTGAGACTTTATTTGTGCCTAAGTGTGTGGTCAGTTTTGGAAAAAAGTTCCATGAAGTGCTGAGAAGAAAGTATAGTCTTTTGTGTTTGGGTAAAATGTTCTGCAGATACCTTTAGGTCCATTTGGTTTATAACATCTGTGAGCTCCAGCATTTCTCCATTTAGTTTTTGTATGGATGACCTGTCTATTGATGAGAGTAGGGCATTAATGTCTTCAACTATCAGTGTGTGAGGGTCAATACGTGATTTAAGCTGTAGTAGTGCTTCCTTGATGAACTTGGATGCCCTTGGATTTGGTGCATAGATGTTAAGAATTGGTGGATTTTTCCTTTGGTGAGTATGTGGTACCCTTTTCTATCTCTTTTTGATTAGTTTTGGTTTGAAGTCTATTTGGTCAGATATTAAAATAACTACACCAGCTTGGTTTTAAGTCAATTTGCTTGGATTTTTTTTCCATCCTTGATATGCTGTCTTTCCTTGATGTTAAGGTGTGTTTTCTTTATGGTACAGAAGGATGGATCCTGTTTCCTCATCCATTTTGTTAGTTTTATTAAAGAATTAAGACCACTAAAGTTGATAGATATAAGCTAGCAGTGTTTGTTGATTTCTGTTATTTTCCTGTAGTTGTGTGTGTGTGTGTGTGTGTGTTTCCCCTCTTTTGACTCACTGGTCTGGGATGATTCCTGTGTTTTCTTGGGTGAAGTTAACCTCTTCAGGTTGGACTTTTCTTCCCAGCCTCATGTTTAAAGCTGGATTTGTATATTAATACTGCTTAAATTTGGTCTTACCTGAAATGTCTTTCTTTCTCCATCTACAGTAATTGACAGTTTTGTTTGGCATACTAGTCTGAGCTGGCATATGTGGTCTCCTAGATTTTGTAGAACATCTATCCAAACCATTCTGGGTTTTAGAATTTTCATTGAGATGTCAGGTGATATTTTAATTGGTTAGCCTTTATATGTTATTTGCTATTTTTCCCTTGCAGCTTTTAATATTCTTTCTTTCTTCTGAACATTTAGTGTTTTGATTATTAAATACCAAGGGGACTTCCTTTTCTGGTACAGTCTATTTGTTGTTATGCATGCTTCTTGTATCTTAATAGACATCTCCTACTATTGATTAGGAGAATTTTCTTCTATGGTTTTGTTGAAAATATTTTTTGTGCCTTTGACCTAGATTTCTTCTCCTTTATCTATTCTGATTATTCTTAGATTATTATTTTTTTTTTTGGTTTTTCAAGACAGGGTTTCTCTGTGTAGCTTTGTGCCTTTCCTGGAACTCACTCTGTAGCCCAGGCTGGCCTCGAACTCACAGAGATCCGCCTGGCTCTGCCTCCCGAGTGCTGGGATTAAAGGCGTGCGCCACCACCGCCCGGCTTCCTTCTTTTTTTTTTTTTTTTTGTTTTTTTGTTTTTTGTTTTTTGTTTTTTGTTTTTTCGAGTCAGGATTTCTCTGTGCAGCTTTGCGCCTTTCCTGGATCTCGCTTTGTAGACCAGGTTGGCCTTGAACTCACAAAGATCTGCCTGCCTCTGCCTCCCGAGTGCTGGGATTAAAGGCGTGCGCCACCACCGCCTGGCTTATTCTTAGATTATTTTTATAGTGTTCTATATTCTCTGAATGTTTTGTGCCAGGATATTTTAGATTTAACAATTTCTCTGACTGACGTTTCCATTTCTTCTTTTGTGTCTTCAGTGCCTGAGATTCTGCCTTCTATCTCTTGTGTTCTTGGTAAGGCTAGCCTCTGATGTTCTTCTTCAAGTGCCTAAGTTTTTCATTTTAGATTTCTTTTAGTTTGAGTTTTCTTTATTGATTCTGTTTCTGCTTTCAGGTCTTGAGCTGTTTTATTCATTTCCTTTTACTGTCTGTTTGTGTTTTCATAGATTTCTTTCAGGGATTTATTCATTTCCTCTTTAAGGACCCCTATCATATTCATAAAGGCTATTTTAACGTCTTTGTCTTGTGCTTCAGCTGTGTTGCAATTCTCAGGACCTGTTGTAGTAGAGTTGTTGGACTCTAGCAGAGACATATTGTCTTGACTGTTATTGTGTTTTTATGCTGGTGTCTCAGCATCTGGGCTTGGGAAGACTGTGATTCTAGGTACTGATATTTGGTCTTGTCTTTGCTGAGTGGGTGGTTTTCTTCCCCCTTAGTTTCTTTTGCCCTCTCTTGCTCTTAGAAGGATGTGGTAGCTGTGTGTTGCCTGGTAGGGGATTCTTTTGGGATACTGACAGCTGTGGCCACTGAGGGATCTGGATAAAATCATTTTCTAGGTAACGGAAGCTGACATTTAGAAATGATAGGTTTGGTTGCTGACCATGATCTTCTCAGTTCCCTAGGAATGAGGGCAGAGAGTGAGGAAAGGCCTCAATATGTAGTCTGTTACAGAATTGTATGATACTGGGGGACTGAAATTGAAGGAGAGGAAGTAGTGGTGAATATCTGAAGTACAATAACAAATTTATCTAAAATATAAAATTCCTTTTTTGATAACTTGAGGAGTTATCTGTGCTCAAACAATAATACATGAGGAAACGCTCCCACGATCACATTGATGTAAGCAGACAGAACACTCTCCACACCATCTGGGCACTTGCTACTACAGAATCTACAGAAGCTGTTGAAATGCCATCATTTTCCCAGGAACAGTATACATTGAGGTTAGAACCTTTAGCAATAAAGGAACTGACTAGAACAAAGTTCGTATGTTAACAGTGAGATTTCTTCCCCCAAGGCTAAGTGGTTCCCAAGAGTAAATAGGACAGTTGCCTTTGGGATTGAAAACGTCAGATGGTGAAAGCGCTGTGAAGGTGTCAGAGAAGTGCTGAGGTGCCATGCTGCGAGCAGTTCACAGATGCCAATCTCTGTGGGCGGTGAGACAGTGTGCCATAAAAATTCATACACATATGCACTACTTTGCAGCAGCAAAAGCTGCTCAGGGAATTGGGCTAACGTTGTGCTAGCTTTGGATTTTTTGGGGGATATTTTTCTAAGTACAAATTTTCTAAAATTAAGTGAGTTGGGATTGACTTAGATCATCCAACATGGAAATAATAAATAAAACCAATTACTATCATTTATAAATATTACTATTATAAATACTAGTGGGAAAAGGATTAAAAAGGCTTGAAATGAGAAAAAATTATCTCCATTGGATTGGCAAACTTTTTAATTGAATTGAATATAAGTCATAATGAAATTAACAACAAATCATGGAGCAGAGGTCTAAACATGTGAGGTGAGATGTGGAAACAATGCAAAAGGACATGGAACTATAGAGTCAGAGATACCAGTGGGACAACACTGTAAAAGAACATGACAAAGGAGTCAACATGAGAATAGAGGAGACACTACCTACATCATAGCAAGTGACCTAGAGAACATGAATGAGAAAGGTGAGAGGATCATATGTAATAGGAAAGAATATAGAGCATCATAGAGAATACTGTATATATGGACGTCAGACAAGGAAATCTATATACCTCTGGGGTCTTCAATGAACAATTTAGCAAATGGAAGACAAAAATATTCTCATATACAAGCAAACTTTCTATAACTATGTGAATTAACATCTATTAATTTTGACAATGGTATCTGGCTCAGACAAATAAAACAATAGAATGGAGATGAAGCCAAATGTATGATTGGGCTCATAAATCAGGAACTTTTACATAGTTCTAGAGATCAAAGACTAAGTGTGATCATAGTTTTGGCATGGTTGGGTTCTGAGGAGGGCTTTCTTCCCTGGTTGCAGAAAGGCAACATCTTACAGTGTCCTCATGAGGCAAAGAGGGAGCCATCTCTGGTGTCTGCACACATTAATCCCATTCTGTGGTCCTACTCTCATGTCCTCTTCTAAACTTAGTCACAAAGGGCTCATCTTCAAGCAACATCATTGTAGGTTAAGGCTTCAATGTTCAGCCCAAAACAATTATCTGTAAGGGATGAAAATTCTCTCATGCTCACACCCCTTCATGGGCACATTCAGAGGAAGAGGATGCTGAGCCTTGAGTGTGTCAAGAAAAGGTGGAAAACTTCCAAAATTTTATAGCTAGCATAATTTTCATTCAAGTACAAATGTCATAACACTACAAATTCTTGAGCATATAAGAACTCAGTATGCATAGTTATAAACTATTTTGTATAAAATACCATATGATAAACCAGATAAACCTGAGTAAACCCAATAATGACTAGAGAAATCAAGGCAAAAGAATCAGCATTCACCCAGGGTTCATTTAACCATAGGACACAGGCTACAACTAAGTTTGTTAGGTGTGAAGATGTTTTCAATGATAGTGTAGGTCTAGTAGGACTGCATGGGAAAGAGAGATGATGTACAAGGGAGAGATGGTAATTTTAGTCTTCAAATAATGAATGAAAATTTTCATCACTGATAAAATTACCATGAAACATATAACAACCACTGAGGCAGAAGCAGTGATTTGAAAACTCTCAACCATAAAAAGGTTAGGGCCAGATGGATTCATCATAGAACATTATCAGAACTTCAAAGAACTAAAACTAATACCACTGAAATTATTTTGTAAAATATAAAAGAAAGGCACTCTCTAAACTCTTTATGCAATCAGTCAGTATGATTATGATACCTAAAACCAGATAAAGATTCAACAAAAATCAGAACTACAGGCCAATCAATCTCCCTAAAGAATATAGACACAAATAACTACTTACAAACCATATTCAAGAACACTCAAAAGATCACTCCCTGTAATCAAGCTAGCTTCAGCACAGGGATGCAAGGATGGTTCAATATGCCTATATCAATGAACATGTCTTATCACATAAATGGGCTCAAGGTCAAAAATGACATGAAAATTTCAATTAACATAGAATAAAGAAAACCTTTGACAAAATCTATCAATATCTTATGATAAAAATCCTAGAAAAATAATAATTAAAATACTGAGCATATAGGTCACTCATGTAGAAGCAGCTTACCTATGAATGAAGAAACAATGGGAGGGAGTACTTAAACAAGTTTGTTCTTGACGAAAGATGATCCCACTCCAAACTAATGCAAAAATAATTTCTTATTTTAGGGGGCTGTTTGAATTTTTGGCTCTTACCTCACTTAAACTCTTTCTGACTGATTAAATAGATAAAATTGAATTTCATTATTTATATCCAACTTACATTTTTCTATTTTTAACCTTGTTAATATTTGTATTTTCCACTCACATTGATTCTGTTTAAAAAAAAATGGGTCTATCTTTAAAATATTCCCAAGATGACTTTATTTAAAATATGCTGCCCATTTTGGTAGTTTTTATAACTTGTGGCACATTTTAACTGTCATAGATTAACAGAATTTATAAATCGATGTGCATCAGTTTGAGACAGTGCACTCATCTGTATATAGTTACACTTTGAAAAGAATTGTGAAGAAAGTCCTCGGCTAATCCTCCCTTTACTGATATTCTATACTGATTTATTGACAAGAAAGCTGTGATAAGTAGGAAACTCTGATTATAAAGCAAATCTTTAACTGTCCTTGCTTTTGCTTTTTAACAGCATTACTAAAGAGAACACATGTAACAATTGCTGCACTCTTGATCATAACATTCTGTATCTAGCTGTGAAACCAAGTATTATTCTTTTGAACAATTTATTGTGGCATTGGGCTAATGATTAAATGGCCCTACACATGGAAATTTCAGTTGTCTCTAGCCATGCCCTAAAGTCAAAGTTTTTTGCCACTAGGAGAAGAGGCAAAACCCATAGTGTGTGATGGTGTTGCCTAATCTTCTATATTATTCTTGATCGCTTCATGAATGTGTAGACAAAACTGTTGATGGCTTGTCATATTCTACTCATGACAGATGCAGGCAATGGTACTCATGAAATAACAGGTTAGTAGTCACTGAGTTATAATTGGTTTAAATACAATTATTTGTGACAGAACCCAAACCCATCCAAATTTACTCTGAGGCAAACATTGTGAACACATATATTAAAATCTGTAAGTATTAACTCCCTTTCTAGAATAAGATTCCTAAATAACATCACTTAGAAGCTGATAACAGAAAAAAATGGCTGTAAAGGAAATAAAATCTCTTTGGAAATTTTGATAATCCTTTCTTTAAATGCTTAGGCATATACTTGCTCCATGACCCAGCAGTACAATTCAAAGGCATTTGCTCACCAGAAATGAAGCTTGTGTTCCCTAGAAGCCTGAATGAAGGTGCTTATAGTGTCTTCATTCAGAATCTCAAATACTAAAACCAGGCACATGTTGGGGATTTATAATGTACAATGCACAGTAGTATTCCATTAGGAATCAGAGGCAGCAGACTGGCAATGCATGCAGTAATACTCAAGAATCTCAGAGATGTTATGCTCCATGGAAGAAGAAAACATGACATGGCAAACCTGTAATTTCTGCTTATGTATAACTCTGATGTGAGTGACACAGAGCCAGATAAGATCTATTTGTGTGGGCTGAGACAGGGAAAAGGCATGAGGTTCTCTGGGGTGGTGGGGTGTTATATTGGTGTGTCAAGAGGAGAGTGTATATACAAGTGTATAATATATATATATATATATATATATATATATATATATATAAAGACATCAAAACCTTGGACATCTTCTTGTGACTATTTTGCTATCTGTGAATTATTCTTCAAAAAATACATGTTTAAACAGTGGGATAATGACTGAAGGGATGGCTCAGCAAGTAAGAGCACTTGCTGCTCTTTTTAGACGATCTGGGTTTAGTTCCCAGCATCCACAACAACTAACTACTGTCTGTATCATGGAAGATTAGATTCACTCAGTTGCTGTGTGTAGCTCTCAGTCTTCAGCTCTCAGACTGCCAGCTCCCAAATCATGCCATGGAGACTTATTATTAGTTGTGTGCTCAGCCTTATCATATGCTTGTCCCACTTAGGTTTCCTAGTGGCTTTATCCAGCAGGTCTACATGAAGAAGATGATTGGACCATGGGCCTAAGTACCAGGTGCTTGGAAGGGTCTACACTTGGCTGTATCTAGCAAGGGGGAGGTTTTTTGCTCCTTCCCTTGGCATTCTCATAAAAAGCCCTTTGCAATAAAGTTCTGCGCAGATGGATAAAGATCCAGACCCTCCCACAACTATCCTGTTTCTGTCTTTCCTCTCATCACCTAGGTATCTTTTTCTATCTAATATTTCTCACTTCTCCCTACTCAAGAGTACCCTGGGTCATAAAAATGGTGGCTGGTCCCCCACATCCTACTAGCCCTTATAACTTAATCTATTTCTCTTCATCTATCTTTTTCCTTGGGGCCTTTTTACCTTTCTTTCATTCTGTATGTCCTACGTTCCTGCTTCCTCCATGTCTGGCTGTCTGGTCCCTGCCTAGCTGGCTGGACTTTGGTTGCTCCCTGGCCAGCTGGCTGGCTCCCCTTTTCTCTCTGCCTGCCAACACTGCCTATCCCTACTCTGTCTAGCTATTGGCTGTTCAGCTTTTATTAGACCAATCAGGTGCTTTAGACAGACAAGGTGAAACAGCAGCATATGTTTACATAGTTAAACAAATTCAGCTTAAACAAATGTAACACATCTTTATCTAGTTAAACAAATATTCCACAACAGCTGTGAACATTAAGAGAATGAGAGTGTGTTATGGAACATTTTCTTTGGTTACAAATCATTGAAGATCTGTTGCCAGCAGACTGAAGAACTAGTTACTTACTTTTTTATGAGAACATAGATTCAGAAGTAACAAGTACTATGATTGCTATAGCTCCAGCCATTATTCTGTGTTCAAGGAAAAAATAACAAAGTATATTCTGCCTGTATTTTTTTAATCAGGAATTCCAATGCTCATCTAAGCTTATGAGCACATAATGTTATTTATATTGATAGAAATATATCATCTGTCACCATGGGAACTAGCATGGGAAAGATGCAAAGTCAGTGTTTAAACTGGGAACCTTGCAGCCTACCCATTCCCACAGCTCCATTACCAAGCAAGAATTGAGGCAGGGAACTGGATATGTAACTGGCCATGTCTGGGACGTATAAAGATAACAATCAACTCTGCACCTCTAATTTGTGGCTCTGAGTATTTGTCTATGCAGGAGATATAAAGACCCAGAAAAACAATAAAGGTGATTTCATACAATTCTGAAAGTCAACAGAAATGACCATCTGCCTGAACTGAATGTATCATAATAAGGTTATGAAGCCTGCATTCAGGAGGACACTTCAAAACCCAGCTCTCTATTTAACCTATTCCTATTCTCCAGATTCTAAGCAATGAGAAACCTGAAAAAGAGATATCTGCATAAACATTGTCCAAACACAGGGATAAAACAGCAGAGACATGTCAAATTCTAAGGTCAAAAATCTCAAAGACTTCCACTTAGTAGCTTATTCAATCCAATTTTCATGTTTGAGTTTAATTTACTTTTACTTTTAATAAATTCAGTAGTAATCTTCTCATATAGTTTGAATGTGTAATCAAAATGAAAAATCAATCCATTGACTCTCTTCTGCTTTGTTTTGCTGGAAATTCCCAATTAAGCAAGTCTGAAGAATGACTCATAAATAAAACATATACTTTGGCCCAGTCAGAAACATCTGGAAGCTGCTTTCATATGTGATATTTGTGACAGATTTCACTTGCTGTCATGGCTCAAGGATGATAATAATTATCATTTATTTGAAGGATGACATTTTATTTCTCTATTTTTTCTTGATGTGAGGGTCATTTAAGCTGAGACACTCAGGAAATGCCAACAGCTTTGATGAGCTACATATGTAACCACAGTATGCATCACTCTGTTTATTGTCTCTTTATCTTTTTCATTTCATCATAAGAAAAATCATGTCTAAGCTTACATATGTAATGCATTTCAGTTATTATATATTAATGTGCATACTTAGAATTATTTAAATGAATCTCCAAATAAAATATTTTCTACATCTAGAAATTTAAGCATGTCAAAAGCCTACCTATTTTCATCTGTAATTATTTCTCCAATATTTTCATTACTGCCAACTTTTATGGTTGCTCTAAATAATTTCTAGCCAGGGCAGAAATAAGTAAGACTGACCAGGAAGAACTTGACAGTTGTCAAATCTAGGTGATAAACATTACATTTTCACTTTATTCTTTAAGACAGTTTCCTTATTAGGTAGTACTTGATAAAAGGAGAGAATATGAATATTATTGCCCAAATAGCAGAGATAATTTTTATCTAAGTTAGTTGAATTCTTCAATCATAGGATATGTACCTCCTATAAAAGTATAAAAGGTACAATTTTGTTTTATTTTTGCTAAATATTACAATTTACAAATTCTTCTATCTTAGAAACAAGTAAGCCTGTCCTATACGCCCAAGACTCCCTCCAGCTATGATCCCACTCTGCTTTCTCTGTACAGCTTTCACGTGCACCACTGATCCTGTTTCCTCTCCTCCCCATTTCTAAGATGTGCTCAAACACTCATCTCTGTGCTCTGCTAAAATCTTATTCTCTTAAGTCATCACTGACTTCCATATTACCAAATGCACAAACTATCTGTATCCTGGTCTCTGATCTACCATGAATATTTGGCACTGTCCTTCAAACACGATTTTGCAATTAACTTCAGGGCATCCGTGGCTCTTGGCCTTCCTCTAATCACACCAGCTTTCCTTTATGCCATGTGCTGGGTCCCTTTTCTTTCTGGCCTATATGTGTTGAGTTGCCCTAAATGTTTTTCCAGAACCCTCCTTTCTTCTTTGTATACACTTATTGGCTAGCTAATTTCAGCAAGTCCTGTGGTGTCATAAACACATCTGTATTTGTGCAACTTCTCTCCTGTGATTTGAATACCCTCACTAGTGACCTGTTAACAATATGTAACTAACATTTTCAAAAAATTGTTTTCTCTTTCAATCTTGACTTTACCCAGTGTTCCCCATTTCCATGAGTGGCCTCTCCATTCATCAAGTTGGTCAGTGGAACATTGATTTTTCTATTTTTTTCTCCATAATCTTACCCAATCTATCAGTATAAATCCTTAGCTTCTTCCTCAATATAGACATGGAATTTGATGACCAGGCTCCTCTAGGACCATATCACCTTACTTCTCCCTAATAGACCTATAGCTCTATGACCGTCCATGCTTGCCCTCAGATGTCCATTGCATACTCCAAAGTCAAAGGTCACGGTCTATATTATAAGCGCTTGAGAGGTCCCTGCTGTTAATGTTCTGAGTTTACCTGTGATGCAGGGTAATGTTCAAGTCTATGTCTTGCCCAAGGAGCCCTACGGTTCGGGGCTTCTTTACTTAATTCACATGGTTTGCTCAGTCAGTTCTCTTGGGATTTTGCTCATAATTTATTTCATTACAGACCTGTGCTAATCCTTCACAACAATGATTTTGCTTCTGTCTCCTTACCCAGCCTGCAGGTTATTAGATTCACAACTGCTGGCACATGTGTTTCATGTGTCCATGCTTACCTTTCAGAGCCCCACTTTGCTCCTGGAGTATAAGCTACATCAGGGCAGGAACTTGGCTTCATCCCTACATTGTTCTCAGTGTTGAGGCTAGCTATTGGCTTGGCCTAGGCATCTATAGGACACAGAACCACGAGTAGGCCAGAATCACTCCTACAAAGCACAGCCAGGCCAGTTTTCCACTCTGGATCTTTCCTTTTAAAGTTAATCCTTTTTGCTTCACTACAAAGTAAAATTCAGTGTTCTCACTTGTTTTAACAGAGAAAGTATCTGTTGTACTGCCATCTAACTCTCTAATTAGTATGAAGAAGGAAATGCAGCTGGACAAACATTTGCTCAGAAAGAGCTGAGTGTCTCTGCTTGTGAAATTCTGAGACATGAGCACTCTGATCTTGGAGGGGAGAGGTAAGGTTGTGCCATTAAACACTTGTCATGTGACACCAGTCAATCATTGTTACTGCCGATGAGCCCACCTATGTAAAAGGTTCTGTAGTAGGTTTGGTTAGCAGAGTTGAATTTTCTTTGCATAAAAGTAAAAACTCAGTTATTATGGAGTAAATTGAATATTGAACTCACATAAAAGATTTAAACAAGTGATTTAAAATGTATAATAAGAGTCCTGTATCAGCTATTTAGATTTAGCATTTTCCAATGTGATTTGATTACCTGAGGTGTCTGCACAGAATCCTGACCAACACATTTAATACTATAAAACCTCTTGAATATTCATCCCCACAGACAAGACAGCTTGTATATCTGAATAAGAAATAAAAGTGTTTTAATATCATGTAGTCCATTTTATGTCTCTAATGGAAAACATGAATATGGAAAGTAATAGAAAAGCTTATAGGATAAATTTTACTTTCTCAGACTTAAAATCTTATTTTCTCACTGGTTTAGGATGTTGTTTTAAACTATACTCATCATAGTCTTGTAGATGGATGAATCTCTCCCATCCGCCTATTCCCGAATAATCAGTCAGAGGCTTAATATTAATTACAAACTGTTTGGCCTATGGCTCAGGCTTATTACTACCTAGTTCTTACATCTTAAATTAACCTATTTCTATTAATTTATGTATCGCCACATGGCCAGTGACTTACTAATACTTCCACATCTTGCTTCTTGGGCAGCCTGCTGGCATCTCCTCGACTCCGCCCTTCTTCTCCCTGTATCTCTCTTGGATCTCCCACCTGGATCTATTCTGCCTTGCCATAGGCCAATGCAGCTTTATTTATTAGCCAATGGGAACAACACATATTCAGAGTACAGAAAGACAACCCACAGCATAGTCGTGTGTGTATGTTTCACATGCTAAGATATTTTTAATTTAAACTTGTAAAATCATAAAACCTCTATACATTAATGGGCTACCACAGGATGTATACTGCACACTTGAATTAGGGTAGTAGCACATACCTCCTCAAGCGCTTATCATTCCTTTATGGTAAAACATTCAAAATCCTCTCCACCAGGTTTTGAAAGGCACAGAACATCATAGCTTCGGTGGCCTTACTGTCCATTGGAGGACCAGGACTCCTTACTATGGTCTAGCCGTAACTCAGTTCCTACCTCTTCTCATTTTCTCTCATAACCCTTATTTTACTGACAATTTAATGAGGTCAACTTTCTTGTGGATGCCACATTGACTGAGACCACATGACCATGTGGTACTTGATTTTCTGTACCTGGCTTATTTCACTCAACATAATGATCATTTCCATCCTTGTTGCTACAAGTATATGGGTTTCACAGCTGAATATTTCTTTATCCATTCATCGGTTGCTAGATGCTAATGTTGATCACGCATCTAGGCCAATGTTAATTGTGCTGCTGTGAACACAGGAGTGCAGGTGTCTCCTACGTAAGGTGACATGTTCGGAGCAGGACTTCTGAATGTTTTGAGGACTCTCTGTACTATGCCCATGCTAATTTGCTTACACATTAGCAGTGGGAGAGAATTGTTTTAGCCACATCCTTGTCATCACTTTCTGTCTCTAGTCTTTACACAGCAGTCCTTCTTCCTGGCACAGGCGAGGACTAGTTGGGGTTTGGATTTGCCTTGCTGTGATGATTGGTGAAACTGCCCATTTTCTTGCCCCTTTTGGCCATTTGACTTTTAGAAAAGTCGACTTAGGTCTATTGCTCACTTTAAGTAAGGCTATTCACGGGGCCTGGAGAGATGGCTTAGAAGTTAAGAATAGTGACTGCTCTTCTAGAAGTCCTGGATTTCATTCTCAGAATCCACATAGAAGCTCACCACCATCTGTAACCCCAGTTATGGGTGGTGCCCTCTTCTGACCTCCACAGGCACCAGACATACATATGGTGTGCAGACACACATATAGGCAAAACACTCAAACATATAAAATGAAATGATATGAAATGAAAGAGCTCACTGATGCTTGCTTCTGAGCCCATCATCTGATGAATAGTTTGAGTATTTCTTGGCACTGTGTAGGTGGGATCTTCTGGTGAGTGTCTTCTTTGCTGAACAGAAGCATTTTATTTTGACGTAGTCCAGGGAGATTTTTGGAAACATATTTTGCATCATCAAGTCCTTACTGTTGGAATTACATTTTTTTTTTAGCAATTGAAATGCTAAAATTTCTTCTGACAAAGTAAATGGATTTTAAGTCATTGAATATTTTGTCAGTTTGCCAAAATAATCAGGAAGCTGTTTGCAAGCTGTCACCTTTGCAGTATGAAGGGACCCCTTCACTCTTCCAGCAGCTGGTGTATATCCCTCAAAAAAAAAAATCACATAGTTTTGGCAGCTAGATATGCCTTAAGGCAGAGAGTTGCAGCTGTTGGGAGATTCCTTTTAGTCTTCAGGTAACACCTACCTCCATTGTTTCTGACTGGACAATGCCCCATAGTTGTAATTCTTGGGTGTTTTAGAATTCAGCTCTCCTAGAGTTCACAGGCATGCAAAGTGACCTCCAGTGCAGTTGACCTACAAAGTGGACTCCATGTCACAGACGACTCTAAGACAACTGCTGTGTGTTCCTCATTTTGTAGCAATTAGTAGGCATAGAGAAACATATCAACAAGCCCAAGTCCCCAAGATGACATCCTCCCAGAAGCTCATATGAGGCAGTTCACGGCCAGAGGTGACTGACTCCACAGGAACTCTGGTCATGTTCCTCTGGCTGCCCTGATAGACCCAAGCCTGTAGAATCTGTGTCTATCAGAGCGCTCTTGTTCACGTGTGCACCGTTGGCACAATAATTGGGAATTTCTGAGAAAGAAAATTCGACCAGGAAGCTTCGTACATCTGTTTCATTTGGAACTTCCAGGGTCAGTGCTAAGAGCTGTTTGTTTAGTAGATGTGGACAGAGATGTTTAAAAATAGAAAATTCACCTAGGCTACTACTGGCTGTTGCCAAGCTCCTTTCCCATCCATCCTTCCAGTGCCCCTGACTGCCTCCTCAGGCCTGTGGTCTTTACTGGCGAAGCTCTCTACACAGCAGTCATTTTGCATGTAGAGGAGGAAAGAAAGTCAAAACTAAAATAAAGTTGCATTTTCAGAAAACTAGATGGTGGGAGTGAAAACACTCAGGTGGGTTACCAGCGAAGTATAGACGACCGGAACTGTGACTCAATTGTAGAACACTTGCCAAGCCTAATGAGGCATGTGTGTGTGTGTGTGTGTGTGTGTGTGTGTGTGTGTGTGTGTGTGCACTGAAGGTATGACACATGTGACTCGACAGTGATGAGGAAAAACCTTGGTGACCTAATATACAGGGAGAGGTGACATACTAAATCTGCAGTACTGATGACCTTGTTTCAAATGACCTAGATGATCTGTGATAACTTGGGCCTCACATGAGGACCGCAGCCAGGGGAGGCCTTTGTATAACACCTCTATTACCCAGCCCAAGGGGCTTTCTGACATTCTAATACTTAAGTATTGTCACCTTTTACTTAACTATATGGATTCAGTGAAGTTCACCGTCATTATTATAGATATTTACTACAAAGATATTGACTACACACTATGACACTTTAAAGACAAATTACCTAGAAATAAATTGTAGGAACAGAATAAAAATCATTAGAGGTATGTTCCTGTGGAAATATGTTCTTGAGGGATTGTTTAATAAAAAACCCAGTTACCAGCCGGGCGGTGGTGGCGCACGCCTTTAATCCCAGCACTCGGGAGGCAGAGGCAGGCGGATCTCTGTGAGTTCAAGGCCAGCCTGGTCTCCAAAGCGAGTTCCAGGAAAGGCGCAAAGCTACACAGAGAAACCCTGTCTCGAAAAACCAAAAAAAGAATCCAGTTACCAAATGGTGGCTTGATCTCATTTTTATTCCAATGATCAAATACAGATTATAAACACATACATGTATGTATATACACTTAGATACTACAGAAGACAGAGAGAGAGGAGAGAGACAGAGACCCAGGAGCAGAGCGGGAGCTCCCCCCTCATCCCTTACATTCAGGAACAGAAGTGTACTCACTAGAAAATAGACAAGTGAGTGGAAATACCGGGTTAACTACAGTTATCACAGAGGAACGGAAACGTGCTGACTTCACTAATCTGTGTTTTCTAATCACGTAATAACCTGTCACATTTGCAATCTGAACAGTGAAATCAGTTTCATATCCAAGTCTTACATTGAAAATCACTTCCTGTCCACTATTCATTTCCAATAAAAGATGTATCAACATGGCATATTTTATCTTTAGCTCAGAAATAAACATACATCACATTTATTAACACTTGGCGTATAGCCAAGAAATTATAACACTCAATAAAATAAACCACGAATGGCTAACTTTAATAAATTAAGTATGAAACAAAAATGTGTTACTATGGAGCAGGCATTAAATATATCTCCCCCAATAACCCCAAAGACACCCTAAGTTCAGCACCAAGAATTTCACATACTCTGGTTACCCTTACACAGTTACCACTCTATGTAGCACAACATTTCAAACTAGCAGTATCACATGACATTTTAAAATAAAAGGGCTTGAGTCTCCAGTTCATCACCTACATAGCATTCCGTTATTCTATCAGTCAGTGTAACTAGGAATGAGGAAAATCAATAACATATTTGCTTTGTGTAGAATGGACACATACGGGTTTTCAAATGCCTTTTAGAACAGTACAATCGAACTAAGAATCAGGATTAAATTAGGCAAATTTATTTCCTGTACTATCTTATTTTTGAGAATGATTTTGACTAGCATGCACTTTTCCCTATTTTGTGAAACCTCCTGTCTCTATTGTATCTTAGGCTATGACTTAGGATTTAAGAAGCGCCACTATTTCCTCATACCTTAAATAGCAGTGTGAACACCCAAACAGCTGTTCTCCTGCAAGGCTGGGCAGAAAAGGGAAACAGGAGAGAGCCACAACCAACTACCACTAACTAAACTTTGTGTGAGCATTTCAGCAGACTACCACAGCTGTGGAAAGATAGGCAAAGGGCCCGCTGTCGACCTGAATGATAAGGTAACACCAGGCATCTGAGGTTGGCAAAAGTGTTGGACATCACATTATTCAGCTTAGAAACAGTCTGATCTGGGTTGATTAACAGCTACATCACTCCAAGGAGCATCCAACTGTGGCTACCAAGCTTCTCGGAGGTATCACTTTGGCAACAGTAAAAACATCAGCTATCTTTACAATCTAAACCAGTGAACCTTCTAGAGTGATGCATACATACAGGCTACTGGAATACCATTACTCTGAGTTGTTCTTAGCCTATTCCTTAAGGAAACATTAACTCTTCCACATCTAAAGTACCATTTTATTCCTTTTGATATGTGTGATATCTTTTTGCTGTTATTATGGAACTTACTTTCATGTAAGAGTTTTATTTTTCATTATTATAAGTGAATCTATACCAACATTTGGTACTTTTTAAGGAAATATGAGAAAGTCTTATTTCTTAAACAGGCAAACACATTAAGATAATCTTACCAGGTTTGATTCTTCTCTCTGGAACTCAGACTGCCATATTACAGAACTGGATGTTCACTCACTGTCCAATGCTCTGCTATATTTTTGCTACAGCAGAAGGGGTAATTTTATTGAACTAGATAAATTCTATACAGATTGAATACAGGTTGTTGTAAGTTGGTAAAAAAACTTTTTATTTACTCTATAAACATACTCATCCTAAATCATATTTGAGGGAATGACATTTTGGGCCATTGGGTACATCTTCACTTGTCACTTAATTCTCTTCAGAAACAATCTTAAAAAAAAACAGTATTCAGGTGTCTTCTCAGAGGGTTCTTTTCCTGGCAGCACTTGACTGTGATTGGTACATCAAAGAAGGACTAGAAGACTGAGTTCTTCTGTATGCTAAAAATGTATGCCAAATAACTACTGTCCTGCTCACCCCACACTGATCTCAAGTCCATAAAGTGGGGACTGTGGTAAATAAATATGATAATGAATATTTGCTGAGTCCTTATGTTCCAAATACTTCACATGAGTTAACTTATATCATCCATTTCGCATGATTTAGGAGCTAACAGCAATAACAAATTCAACACTGTAGAAAGTGGCCATGGGAGAGCCACACCTTTGTCTGATCTTCCTTTTCATTCGTTACAATGTGCAAAACCCTTTTTATCTCTACCTATTTACTTCAGTACAAGAAGCCTATATGAATCTATTCTGGCAGGCTTGGTTGTTCATGGGAAAACACACGAATCCCAGTCCTAAATCCCATACCCCACACTGCTGATAATCTTTCAGTGACGACTTCTGGCAGTATCAAAGGCTTCTAGCTTCATCTGTGGATGTCTGTCATGTGAATTGATCTGCTCTGTAATGCTACAAAGCAGTGCATGACTTCTGTTTTGTGCACATCCTATAGTTGGGTTTTACAGTCTGCTGGCTTTGTTGACACTAAGATGAACATCCGAAATCCCATGAATCCTCACCTCATTTTACATAAGTAAGGAGGTCCAGCATCTGGAGGCACTAAGAAAGGAGCATGTCTCACCAACAGTGAATGATTTACACCCTGGGAGTCTCAAGCATTTGCAAGGTTGAAGTCAGAAGTCAGCCACAGTCTCTGAGGTCACAAAGGTCTCAAGGGAGACAATGGGTTTTGGTCCCACGACTCACATGTTAGCTGTATGGCAAGTCATTTGGACTTTCTAAGCCTCAGTATTTTTATCTGCACAATAAAGCTAATGACACCTACCCTGAATCGTTGTGACAAAGCTGACAAATTCCACTTGGAACAGCAGAGATGATGTAAGAGCTTAGTGAACAGTAGCAGCTACGTTTCCCATCGATTGTCTCTGCATTACATTATTGCCTACCACAGCATTCCAACAACTGGTCTGTTTTAGGAGACGACCAGGCCGGTATGGGACCAGTTGATACTGGGAGAAGCAGAGGTCAAATAAATCAATATGTACAAGTTCTTGAATATTTTTCCAAATTTACTTTCTTATTCAGCTGCCTCTAAATGCAAGCTGAAACACTCGAGAAGGTGGGAGTTGTCTTCATTTATCTTCATACCTTCAGTCTAGAAGGAATTTTGATAGTGACCCTGAACCCCTATGACATTTTCACAACCACTATATAAGACACCACTACCACAAATTGATGGCTTTTGGTGTTAAGCAAATAATAAGCAAATTGAAATCGAACTGAGAAAGAAAAATTTCAGAAGTGAGCCCATTATAGAGGTGTCTGCGATTGTCAGGTAAGCCCCACATAGGCAACACACACTGAGACTAAACCATAAGGCCAAGTTCTTAACTAAAGTGACTTTACTGACTAAAGCTCTGAGGCCTCAGCTGATTGCAATTCTAACTTGCTCAGCGAAGATGCTGCTCTGAGCTGAAAACTCACGTTAGACGACATAATATGTCCATACTCCCCAGGGACCCTTAATTCCCAAACTCCAATGGAGAAGCACAAGCTTCCAGGGACTGAATCATTCCTATGACTGTGGTACCTAGATGACATCCTTCCATCAGTGGGATCAAACATGCTATAAAAGGACACAGAACTCAGTGACAGTGACCACAGACCACTGCACTTCAGGAATGATTAGGACATGATAAAGCTTCATGCATCTGGATTGTCCCAGCAATCTGACTGGCTTCTTGTCTGAGGCAGCTGATCTACACTTCAGATAACTGCTTCCACTGATTAAACTGTGAAGTATCTCTTTCATGCTCCACAGAAGTTCCTGCAGGTAATTAAAATAGATTCTTCTAACCAGAAATAATAAGATGAATGGTTTTAAATCCATGGGTAAGTTGGTGAACTGATAAATCAAGAACCAAAACTGTCAAAATACTTTTGAGGGCAGAGTTCTGCTTGGAGGGCTCCACGGAGGGTGTGTCTCGCTTTCAAGGAAGGAATGACGCTTCTTTTGTTTCCGTTCAATTCTTTCCTGCCTTTCTTTCTTTTCCTAAAGGAAAAAAAGATAAAAGAAAAACAGAAAACTCTTAAGTTTACATACACTATGCGAACTTGTTATTGAATTGGATTGCTGGAAGAAAATAATTCATTATAAGATCTTTATATACAATTTCTTGATTAGTTATGAAGAAAAAGTAGCTAGGGAATATTGCATACACAAATTTACTATTAATAGGTATTAATGTCACATTTTGTTTGTTTGCTTGCTTGGTTTTTGAGATAGACACTCAACAAGCCTCATCTAGCATCACAATCACTGTGTAGTCAACGAGGACCTTGGACTCTAATCCGCTACCTTCCCCTCCCGACTGATGATGCCTGACTTTACCTCACTTTTTTAAATGTTGAAAGTTACAGTAAAAATGTCCAAATAGCTATAGAAGCTTACATTTACAATACTCAGGAGGCTCAGGCAGGAGGATTGCCATGGACCACAGGCCAGCCTGGGCTACAGAGTGAGTTCCAGACAGCCTGGGCTACAGAGTGAGACCTTGTCTGGAGTAGACATTGAGGATGATGACAGGAAATGGAGAAGAGGAAGACTAGGAGAGAGGAGGCTGCACAACGTGACAGGAGGTGAAATCAGAGGCAGCACGGTGGTGCCCACATAATCCAGCACTTGGGAGGCTAAGAGAGAGGAGGATCATAAGTTGGAGGCTGGCTTTGTCTACACAACAAGACTCCGCTTCAAAAACTAAAACCGAAAATCGTTGAGTGGAGTTTCATACCAAACACCATGATTATAAAAAGATAGTGGCACCCTTCAGAGGACGAATTTCCAGAGACCTGCAAGAGCGACGTCTGACTGTGGCAACGCAGGATGTCCAGGTTGTTGAAAATCTAGGCTCACCTGTTACTTTTTTTTTATTGTGCTTGAGCACATTTTAAAACAATATGTTGCCCTTTCTGTGATTTTTTTTATTTAATTATTTGATTTATCTAACTGAATAGATAACAGTACTTTTAATATTTATTAGTTTGAGTATTTTCAAATTAAATATGTTTTGTGTGACTTTGTTTACACTATTCTTAGTGTTAACTTTTTCACAATGTATTAAGAAATAATTCAACTACAGAAAACTGTGTAATATTAACAATAGATGATTCCCCAGTGAGCACAACCCCACCTCTCGAGGCTCTGTGTTAGCTCCCTCATCACATCTCCCCTCTCCCAACCTTTTTTGGCAGTGTTTACACACGTTCAATTTCACCAAACAACCATTTATTCTCATAGCAGCTGGAGGAACTGACTTGCCCACTAGCACCTACACTGAGCTTTAGATTTTTCAGTTTGATAGCACCACTTCATTCCCTGATGATTCTGAGCATTTAACAGTTTAGAAAGCGCGTGAGATCCAGGAGACTGGAAGAACACAGTGTCAATTGCTTAGAACTTCCTATTTATTGCATTAATCCTTTTGGCATTTTTTTTTTCTGCTGTGAAGCAAAGCTTTGGAGTCTAAATATCAAAGGAATTACCCCATAGCCACTCTGCTGCCACCTCTAATTCGTGCTACTCCTCACATACCACGTTCCTACATAAAAAGGTTCTGAGGTGTCGATGGAACTCACATTCTTCTGGCACCAGGCAGCCTTGATTTTTGTTTCTTCATTCAAATGTCAAGCACTCAGCTTCTACTTGGGGTCAAACACAAAGTGCTTATCAAATCCAAACACACACACACACACACACACACACACACACACACACACACACACACACACAGAGTTTCTGTTGCCCAGAAAACTTTTGAAACAGACAGGTGAGAAACAAGTAAATTAATACCATAGGATCCAAAATTGGGTGAGTTTCTCTGAAACAAAGAATCAAAGGGTCACATGCTCCCACTGAATAGTGGATTAAAGGAACGTCAATCTAAAGGGACACACAGTGGTCATGGTAACATCCAGAATTCAGGCAAAACTGCAACTAGGGACATAATCAGGGGAGGAGGGTAGTGGGAGGACACAGAAGGAGGACGTTTGTGTGTGTGTGTGTGTGTGTGTGTGTGTGTGTGTGTGTGTGTGTGTGTGCTCTATCATCATACAGGGACAGTGAACCAAGCATTGTGGTATCAGGTGGCTTGGTAAAACCCAGAACTTTTCTAGCTTGGCTTTGGTTGTGCTGGAGACAGGGACAGGGCAAGGGTGGAGGGCGCTGGAAAAAGTGAAGAATCCCCGAAATTAAGAAAAGCAGAATATGAGCGATCAGAGCTGGAAGGGGATGCTGAGTAGAGATTTCATTACTTTGTTTTTATTTCTAATTAATTTCTATGACACATGAGGCAGATAATTCAAGGAGATAGAAAGAATGCAGCTTCACAGAGGGGAAGCATGATATATTTCTATTTTATTGTTCGAATAGAGGATTAGTGGCATTTCCTATTATTGTTGAAGTGGTATCTTTCATGTTTCTACATTATTACAGCAGGTGAATTCGAGCCTCTTCTCATTTACACTTCTTTTGAATAAATGTCCATTTAGGGGTTAATACAAAATCTACATACTCATCTAGACACATTTCACTTAGTGTCTGAACAGCACTTGCTCTTCCATCCTGAAACTTGGATTGTCTCTGTTTCTGTTTCTCTGCTAAGAACAAAAGATTTGAAGCTCCTTCTGGATGTGGTTTCCTCACATTGTCAGAAAAGCAGCTGTTGCCATGAGACCCTTAGACAAGCCTGTCGCTGTAGGCTGACGGCTTGGGGAGACACCAGAGTGGATGCTGGCTGTCTGCATCATTCATCAGTATATATGAAGATTGGGAAGTGTCCCGCAAACAGTATGACAATGTAAGACTTCCATTCGTAGACCATATTCATAAGGCAAGAGAAGTGAGGAGAGGTCTTAATATTCATAGCCTTGTTCCATGAGAGGGTCTGAATGCTTGATGCTCCTACTGAAGCAAAGGGGGATGATTTAGAACATTCCAAAGGAAAAGCTGTCTTTAGTTCACTTGATCCAGCCATGCTTCTTTTCCTCCAACCTACCTTCTAAGAGAAAACCTGAGACAAGTGTGGCCTTACTAGGAGGATGCTGAAAAGCCAGGAGTAGAAGTAGACAGCCATCCCCCTCACTATCAGGTACCAGGAATCAACAATGTCACCATCAAAACAACTACAAGAATTTAGAGAGGTGTTCAGTCAGTTGTGGGCATCTGGGCTCCTTCCTTCCCTCCCCCCCTTTCACCACACTTTCTTCCACAAGCAGAGAGTGTCAAGTAACAAATGGGGAAAATGGAGAGTGAGTCACCAGCGTGGGATCTGATCCTGCTCTGGGAAGCACGAGGCAGTGTGCTAGTTGTCAAGACTTTGAGGAATGGACTGATGAGCACGGGAACATGCCAACACACTGTTCTACACACAACGACAAATGATGCTGGTTTTTCCCAATCAGGACTCTGCTGACTCAGACAGAATGGACGTCTTTATATCACCATTTGAAGGTCATTCCTACTCAAGAGCTTTGTGCTGCATTTCCTCAAGTCTTGGCCTGCAGGAGAGTTCTACAGAGTTCCTTAGGTTGGTCCTACATGATTATTCACTTTACATCTCAATGTTGTATAATGGACCACTTTTAAGGAGTTTAACTTGGTCTTATGTGCTCAAGGAAGTGCTAATTCTAAAATGTATATGAAAAACAGGGAAGCACAGCGAGAAACACTGTGAAAGAGGAACTGTGATGGGGAAGCATGTAGATCCACACATGACACGTGAAGCCTCGTAAGGAAACTGACCGGTACTAGAGAAATTACATGTATAATGAGACTGAGCAATGAGGCACAAGGTCAAGAAACAGAACCCCAAATACAGGGATCTATCGTAAAGATGAGCTCTAAACCATCAGGAAAAGATGTGCTGGTTTGTAAAATATACATCCTGGGAAAGTTAAGTTGAATCAAATTTCTCATAATGTAAGAAAATAACTTGAAGGCAGAGAAAATGCTAAGACAGTGAGATATTGGAGTCGTAAATGAATGAAAGAGACCCAGCAGCTCCAACTATGGGGAAGGGCTTTTCACCTAGGTTTGAAACTCAGAGACCAACAGAAAAGACAGAAATCCAAAATGAAGTGGATTTATTGTCTTAGGCACGGCCTGAGACACTAGTAACAAAGTTGGGAAAGCAAGAACAGAGTGGGTGCAAAAATTGCATCTTCTATTAGAAATTATAGAGGAATTCCCTCCTAAAGAGGCTTTTAGAAATCAGTATGACAGAGACAATCCAACAGAAAAATGTGTGCATCTCTGAAGGGAGAATTTACAGAATATCCATTATTAACACATATTTATAAGTGAAAACACGCTCAAGTTCAGGCTGAGGTATGCAAATCAAAAAATACTCTCAATGATGTTTTTAAGATGGCAGATTGGGATGAATCCAGTTAAGTCAGATTAAAAAAAAAAACCTGCTAAAAGGATTGTGGAGAAATGAACTATTCATAAGATGTCATCTTCTTGCACAAAGTACAATATTTATGGGTGTTATTTATTCAAAATTAACAAAATGAGTATTTGTTTTAAAATAGAAGATTATATTTTGCTTGACAGTCCCAGAAGTAACCTGTTAACATATGTAAATTAAAACCAAATATTTATTACTCAACCCTATAGTAAAGGGCAGCTGGATATTGTACCTTCCAACTTCAGTGTTGATTCTTTCATTGGACAGTGTCTAAATAAGACCCCTTTCCCCGGATCATCAGCAACAGCAAAAGAGTCTAAGAAATGGAGTAAGTTCCTCACCTTCAGTGTCAGTGCTACAGCACGCAATGACTGATTCCGCCTAGAAGCCTCGGCACCCTCAGTGCACCTGCCTGCCTTCTAGGACGTCAGAGGCAAGAAGCACAGAAGGAAGAATGGGCACAATGGGAAGGGACTGAGGCGGGGATGCAGCCCTAGAACATGACACCTGGAACAAGCTCAGATGCTTCGGTCAACCTCAGAAGCCTGGACAGAAGAGAGGCCCTGGGGGCATCTGATCTGCAGAAGGCTGGGCTCAGCAAGGCAGTCTCCAGGTAGAACAGAGTGGGAATGAGAAGCAGAAAAGGAATAAAGAGCCAGTTTAAAAGGAAGTTCATTGCACACAACACCTACCAGCCACTTTTCATATTCACTGATGGCTTGCTTGTCTTTGTCTTTCTTCTCCGCTCTCTTTAGCTCTTCCTTTCTTCTCTCGTTTATTTTCTCCTTTTCCTTTTGCTTGAGAAGAGCTTCCTTTTTCTCGCTCCTGTGTAGGAGAACATGAAACACTGGGAAGTTAAAGGAGACTATTACACTAGAGATGTCCTAATGTAGCTTTGGAAGCAATGAGATTGAGTAGACCTGTAAGCAGGAGGTCCTAGGAAAGCCTCAAGTATTAGCTTGAAACCACCGAACTGCGCATCATGCAGGATTACCATTTCTCAAAAGCAGTTAAACTGTCTTTCTTTTTCTCAGCAACCGTTTCTTCTTCTTTCTGTTTCTTTGCTCTTTCATATTCTTTCTCCTTCCTGGTCTTCTCTTTCAGGTATTCCAGCTTCTTCTCTTTCCATTTTTCAAACGCCTAAAAGAGTTCAGAGTGGTTTTCTTACTTGCCACGACTTTTCTGGGGTCAGTAAAAGCACAGTGGATCCTTCATTCAAGCACAAGTGTGGCGCACAACTCCAGTCAGAGTCAGGGCCTGGGGCACTCACCTGCAGGGCCTCGCCTTTCCTCACGGCATTCTCTTCTTCCGTTTTCTTCTTGTTCTTTTCCTCCAGCCTCTTTTTTGCAGCTATTTTCTTTGCTTCCTTTTCTTTCATAGCCTTCCAGGCCTCAAATGATGCTAATGCTTCCTCTCTCTTAGCAGCTCTTTTCTATTTTGATTGAAAAAAAAGTGGCATACATATATGTGGCTAGACACAAGTCCAGGCCTAGACACAGATACACAAATATGTATTTGTCTTTAATCTCCCAACAGTTGCCATACAAAGAAGTTACAAAGCAGGTAATTTATTTAAGAATTACTTGGACAAGTTGATCTACAAAAATTATTGACTGCCTTTTAGAATGTCAAAGCACTTATCAGGTGTTGATCAATTTTGTATTCATTAGCAAGAAGCATCTATTGACTTTGGAAGTATGCTAAAAAAATGTTCTCAAAATGAACTACAACAGGCTAACTGGTACTGTAAAATGTTTAGTAAAAAAGTGATGAAAGATTTTAAAGCAAGTTAAGTTTCCTAAGGCATATAGTGGGTACAGGTGTTTGGGTTGAACCCCGTTTTGATGGGAAAGCATGACATTCCTATGACATGATCATATACCAAATGTCAAATAAAGGAATCACACTGTAAAACATGTAGGGGCAGTACTGCAGCTATGTTACAAACTTATTCTCTAAGCCCGTTAAGGCCAATATTTAGAAGACATAGATTGCACCATGGAGGTGACATAATTCAGAAGCCAAAGTACCCCAGGTCCCACACAGCAGTACAAGGGCACAAAGGAGCTCACAGGCACAGCCCCTGGAGCCACCCAAAGAACTGACTGGCCCCGGGGTGCTCTTTTCTGGACTATTTCCCTGTCGACCTACTTTAGTGTGGATCGATCCAATGAAGTGGGAAGAGAAGAAAGATCTGAGAACACTGTGGGCTCTCAGAGTGAAATCACAGGAAGGGCTGGACAAGTCTCATGCAGCGAAGGTAAATGTGGGTCAGGAGCCATAGCAGCGGTCGGCAAGGAAGACAGGAGGAAAATGCAAGCCGTGTATACTGACGAAGTCCCTTCCTTACTCTAATCAATGTCAATTTCTAAGACTGAATTTGGGGGTCACACAAACACTAAGTTAATAGTCAGCCCTGCTGTGTCTAGCCCATTCATATGACACTTAAAGTGTATGTGTTTTTATGTAAAAGTTAAATTGAACCCAAAATGAAATCAGAAATCAGTTCTTTCATGTACACTTTTACCACTTCAAAGCAGTTGATTTGGTAACATCAAATATCCAGAGATCTTTTACTGACATAAAATTCTTTCTTTTATGATACCTGTTCATTTTGGATCCTTAAGTTTTCACTTTCAATTCTTTTTATTCTGTGCATTTCATGTAAATACACATTTTTCTTTTCTAACCACTCCTGTGAAATTAAAAAAAAAAAAGGTTATATGATACTATAAGGTGTCCAAATGACATAGAATTTTTATCTACTTTTGAAATATTTGTTCAAAGTTTTAAAAAGAAATCAAGAAATTTATGTATTTTATCTAAAATAGTATTCTTTTTCCAGTGATACTGTAAAACTTAAAGATGAATATTGCTGTCAAAAAAAAATCTTCTGTGTATTATCTTTCTTGTATTGTAAGACCTCAATGATTTCATATAATGGCTAAATATGTCAACATTTTATACTGAAATTCAAGTGTAAAATTTTCCAAAGGAGATTATATTCTGCTTAACACAACAAAAAAGATCTTTCTTGAAATTGTGGGGAAAAAAGTAGGAAAATCTTAGTCTGTCTCAAGAAAAAGCTTAAAATATTTGATCATGAACAGCATAAACTTTTAGAAGAAACACGATAAAATGCATGTAGATTTACAACAAAGTGGCTTTTGCTAAATTTCTATAAATTATAACAGTATCTTCTATTTCCTTAAAAACATTATTTTTATATTTTAAACAAAACATGGCAGCAAATAATTCAGAAAAACCCTTAGGATTGTGCACACACTTCTAAAAAAAAAAAGCTTTCCCAGTGACAGTGAGTAATGAGTTATCATTTTAGACGGTTGAGTTATTAATTGATAAGCAGGCCTATGGAAATGATCAATTCTTTTTTAAGAAATAGTTTCCATTTTACCTGATAAACAGCTGCCCTTATGTGATCAGCTTTATCTGGCTCTAGGCTCTGTTTCCGTGATGGCTTCTTGTCCAAGACTTTCAAAGACCCTAAATAGTGAGAAGGGGTAGCTGCAGATGGACTTCTCCTTGTGGGGCCAGATTTCTTTACAAATTCAGAGGTCATAAGCCTGGAAAGTTCCAAATGGACCAAGAGCAAGTGAGATAGAGCTGTCAGATATACAGTTATTATCTTTAAAACTACATTCTAAAACCAGGTGTGATACCTCACACCTATAATCCCACACTCAGGAGGCTGTGACATGAGTTCAAGGCCAGCCTGATATACACAGTAGGTTCCAAGCTACCCTGGGTTAAGTGTGGGACCCTGTCTCAAACAATCAAAATGAAACAAAATTATGACTGAATGCAATAAATTATAATTACTTTGAAAATAACCCAGTCAAAAGTCATGTTTTCTTAGTTTTGCTAACATAATTTAAACTTTATAACTTTGAACTATAGTTCTCACCTTAGATACTTAGAGAGCCTTTTAAAGAAACATAAGCCACATCTTAAATTACATTAAAAACTACCAGTAAAAGTAGGTTTTAATCACTCTTTGAATATGTTATTGTATTATTCTGTTACTTGATATACTCTAACTATGAATTTAGAAGAATAGGACCCCGTATTTCAGATATTTATGGGAAAACCTGGCCTATCTTCTCTTTTGATGAATAAAGCTTACTGCATGGCAACTCTAGTTACTCATTTGCATATTCCCCACCCCTCCTTCGGGCTGCAGTGGCAGAGCTGAGTGGTTGAGGCAGGAATAGAATGGCTCATGAAATGTAAAATACTGACGTACTGGCCAAAGTTGGCTGTCCGGCTTCATTTGTCTAATAACGTAAAGGAATCAGAAGATTTTCAGAACACTGATGAGTTGGCAACATCAGTCAGAGAGTAGGGAGGAAGCTCTATGGATTCTCAGCATTTACTGTTATTACTATTTATCACTTGGTTTGATTTGAGATAGGGTATGACTATGTAGTTCAAGTTGCCCTGAATGCACAGCAATCCTCCTGCTTCAGCCTCCTGAGTGCTGCATGACAGGTATGTGCCAACATGCTTAGCTGCAGATCTTATCATTTTAATACACCCATTTAGCCCCTGGAGACTATCCATTTTCTTCCTGTGTTTGCCAAAACACTTAATAGAAAAACAGTGCTGGATTTCAGCTTTACAGCCGTCTATACAGAGTCTCATCAAAACAGGAGCGTTAGCCAAGGAGTTCTGCAGTGGGATTAGGAAAAAACTAAAAACACAGCTGGAGAAAAAAGCCCAAAAATATTGAATAAATGGAGCTCTTTCTATAGAAGAATGAGACCGACTGAGAGTTTCATCATGAGCTAGCTATCCCATCTGACAATGGAAATTACTAGAAAAATCCCTGACAGCAAGTGAAATTTGTCTCATGGATTCTAGATTAAGGAGCGTTTTTGCTAGATTATGTATGTGAGCCCATACATAATGATGTTGGTAACTTTTACCTGCCAGAGGCACTGGATATTCTATTAGTCGTTGACTTTTTATTCTTCATGTTTCGATCTTCATTTGATTTCTAGTAGAAGGAAAACACATAACTGGATCACTCACCATGATTATGTCAGGCTGGGAAGCAAAAACTGAGGAAATCAGCACTGTTCTACATCTAGTGTCAAGTACTCTAGGCACTGGGTCAGTGCCCCGGTTACTCTCAAAGTTCTGAAGCAGCCTAAGGATGAATGACACCATCGCAGAAGTACTGTGGCTCATGAAACAGCCAACACTGGGGACAGTGAGTGACTAAAGAGAGGCTGAGGGGCTTCTCAGGTGAAGCTGACCTGGGGAGGGCCCTGGGAGCATGATGGGAGCTGCAAGGTTGAGCAGAGGACAATGTGAGGGTCTACAGAAACAAAGAAAGCCCAGGTGCTTAGCCGCGGTTAACACACGCAGAAACACGGTGCTGACACTCAGTGAGACAGGAGAGGAGTACGCATTCAGAGAAGAGTTGGGGAGCTCATCAGATGGTGGTAAGAAGCACAGATGCCATTCTCATGCCCAGTGTGGTGGTTTGAGAGGGAGTGGTCCTCAAAGGGAGTGGCACCATTGGGAGGTGTAGCTTTGTTGGAGTAAGTATGGCCTTGTTGGGGGAAGTGTGTCACTGTGGGGGTGGGCTTTGAGGTCTCTTTTGTTCAAGCTTCCCTCTCTGGGTGTGACACTGAGACCATTTCTTGTTACCTACAAGATATAGGACTCTCAACAACTTTGCCAGCACCATGTCTGCGTGCACAGTGCCATGCTCCCTGCCATGATGATAATGGACTGAACCTCTGAAACTGTAAGCGAGCCCCTCAATTAAATGTTTTCCTTACAAGAGATGCTGTGGTCATGGTGTCTCCTTACAGCAATAGAAACCCTAACTAAGACACCCAGAATCAACAAATAAACTGCAACAGGGGGATTACTGGATTCAGAGTAGGAAGGATCATTCAGTAGAGCACGAGAATAAAACCAAAGTTCACCTTGGAAGAAGACCCTGGCCTTATCGTAGTGTGTAAACTGTGTATTTTAATTTGGATACATTCCTAGTCTCAGATCCTGTCTACATTTTAGACATGACTCTCTACTCCACACAGGTGAGGCTGGCTAGCAGAACAGTGAGGGTGTGGATGTGAGCTCAATCGGAGATTGGCAGCAGTGGTACTAGTGGGCTTCTCCACTGTGGCTCATGAGCCTCCCCATACCGTTTGATCACTTTGGATTTTGGATTATGTAAGCCAGTTCTCAGCCACTGGAAATGGACAGCCATAGACATTGCAGTTGGAGAGAAATAAAGATCGCAAGTGCCCCACTGTCCACTGTAAAAGCCCTGGACTCTGACAGGTCTTATCATAGGGCAAAATCATCCTAGAAAACACAAATCCACTCCAAACATTGCCATCATCTTGCTGACCACCCATCCCTGCTCACCCACTTGAAAAGGGACTGGCATTGAAAAGCACTTTAAAAACCTTCCCTTCTCTTTTTCTTTCCCTCCCTCCTTCCTTCCTTGTACTCTCCCTCATCTGTCTCTGTCTCTCTCAGTAGGGTCTCATATAGCTTATACTGGCCTGGAACTCACTATGAAGCCAAGGTGCTCTTCAAACCTTTCATGAAAGTTGTCTATGTTTGAAGAGATATTGAAATTTCACTGATGTAACATCTTCATAGCTGTTCTAGACAGTTGTATGTTTATGACCTAAACTATAGAAACCTATGAAGAGACACATATACTATGTGATTATGAAATATTTTAAATTATAAAACTATGCCTGACAGTTTCCAGTGAATACTTGGCTTCATTCAGCCAAGTGCAACTTGACATGAAATTGAAATTCAGTTGAATTAAGTAACATCTAGTTGAAAATACAATACCACTATCAAAAGATGTTCTCCACGCTGCTAGAGGAGTGTGAAGATGGAAATGAGATACTTGCAGGTTCTATTTCCTGTGTGAGGTGCAGGGCCAGTGCTATCCATTACAGATGTACCTTGGTTGGCTCTGCTGTCTCAGTGGGTGTTATGACACTCGGGGACGTGGAGAGCAGTGGGTCAGTGGTGAAGTCATCATCAGTAAATGCAGCCTTCTCTTTTTCTTCTTCAGTGTCATCTGTAGCCGCCTTGGGCAGACCTGCCTTGGGCTGCTCAAGTTCAGGAGTAACACAGTTTACCAAAACCGAATTTTCTTCATTTTCATTTGATATCAAGGAATCCCAGATTTCAGTCGGTTCTCCATCATGATCTGTTTAGAGGCGGAGTGAGAGCACTAAATCCTTCTGATTCCACATGGTGTACGACAGATTCATTTACTATCCTTCAAATGAGTGTTGTCATAACTTTTTAAAATGTTTGTTTGTGTGTGTGTGTGTGTGTGTGTGTGTGTGTGTGTGTGTGTGTTTGTGAATATGAATGCAGGTGTCCTTCTCAGAGGTCAGAGGAGTCAAAATCCCCAGCAGCTGGAGTTACAGGCAGTTGTGAGCTGCCTGATGTAGGTGCTGGGAACTAAACTGGTGTCCTCTATAATAGCAGTAATATGTGCTCTTAACTGCTGATTTCCTCTTTTGGAAGCAAGGTGTCCTATAGGTGAGGCTGGCCTTGAACCCCTGAATCATCTTTCTTTACTTCCCAAGTGCTGGAATTATAGGCATGTGCCATGATGCCTGACTATAATCTCTTTTTTCTTACAAAATAAACCACAATGAAAACTATCCAGTTAAATTTGAACACACTTGATCTACGATTGCAAAAGTGCTCATTCAACCTAACATTTGACAAGCCTCATACTTAGAAAATAACAGCATATGTATAATTAGAATGGAATAATTACCCCCAAGGAAAGGATTTGTACATATGGATGTACAAATCAAGTAACTGAAACCGAAATATCCACCCAATTAAAACTAAGAGAGCACGCTGGGAAAGCAGGAGGCAAACAGCTCCACAGCACCTCATCTGGGTAGCAGCAGCTCTGGTGAACTGCAGAGACGGGAGGGAAGCACCGCCCCCTGTAACTCATCTTACACAGAGTTCGAGCCAGGCTCAGGCCCGCTTCACCCCTTCATTTTCTTCATCATCTCACACGAAGGAGGGACCAAGGACTGGCCTGTTGAACACTCAGGACTCCTCGGCACAGGCCTAAGCTGCCCAGAAGAAGAACTGCTTCTATTTATACTGACTCTAGGACACTTTGGGACAGCCAACAGAAGGAAGCCAGTGATCACTGTGTGATGTTCAACAGAAGAGCCAGCAGCCGTCCCTGTGGACAAGCAGTTTTGATTTCCACCAAGATCTAACTTCCAGTCACTGAAAGGTCTTAACTCTGAGGCTTTCATTATGGCTATTTGGGGGGCAGATTTTGGGGAGTCACTAAGTTTCAAAATCACTTAGTCATTACAGCTGTTAGGTTTGAGTTTGAAGAGCATCCATGACTCAATTCATTATTGGACTCTTTGGAGCTGTGCAAAGAACAAGGATTTAGAAGCCGCTCAAACCATGTCTCCATCATGGACCTTAGGTATGTGTCTCAATAACTCTGCACTTCAGGTTTTTTTAAAATCTATGAAATGACAAAAATTACACTACATCGTAAGTACGTATCTTTGTCTACCTCTTTGTTGCTATGATAAAACACTGAACAAAACCACCTTGAGAAGGAAAAGGTTTGTTTGCTTGCATGACCTGTTCAAAGTCCATTGTTGAGGGAAGCCAGGGCAGGGCTCAAGGCAGGATCTGGAGTGAAGCCCACGGAGAAACACTTTACTGGCTTATATCCCATGGTTTGTTCAGCTTGCTTTCTTGTACTACTCAGGACCACCTGCCCAAGGGGGACATCACCTACAACAGGCTGGTTCTAACTACATAAATCATTCATCAAGAAAATGATCCATCATCTTGCCACAAGACCAAGATGAAGCAGGCATCCCCTCAGCTGAGATTCCCTCTTCTGAGACATGTCTAGGTATATACCAAGTTGACTAAAATTAACCAGCACAGCACTTAATGAAAGCTAGTCCCACACTACAGTCCCCGCAATCAGCTCTTCTTTTTGGCTGCATCAAGCTACACATGCTCCAACATTAACCAAGGAAATGACATTACCAACACACTCCCCATATTTAATATGCACTTCCTCTGGTAGTGGTCTCATGGCCTTCTATGCATTACTAATTCTTAAAATTCTCCCAACCACATGAGGTAGATGACTCTAAGGATAATTCACAGGCCCAGAGAGGCTTGCTACTGTGTCCATCTGTCTATGTCTGGATAAAAAGTCCAGGTAGCTATTACGCTATGTTATCTGCATGATTATAGCATCAAACATGTAATACAGGTTCCCCTTAAATGATCATTCCAGCTGTCCTTGAGACTTTGCTGGGGCCAGAAAAGACTTTAACACTTACTTTTCACAACAGCCTTTTGAGACAGTTCTACAGTTCAGCGGGGAATCAGAGGCACTGGGAAATTAACTTCTATATTGTAAAGTCACCCAGTCATTGCATAGTCAGGGTTAAAACTCACACAAAAGCAAACGTATCTTTTCCCATAAATATGCAAAATGCAGTTTCCCTTGCAGACAGGACACTGAGTAATACAGAGTTCCCAAACAAGGTATAGTAATAGGTGTGACTACCTTTTATGGATGCTTTTTCCTGAGATCCTGGTGAGGTGCATTTTCCAGGGCTTTCTTTGAGGGATGATGAGGTCAGACTTTGTAAGAGCGAGTCCTATTAAGAAAGTATTTACCATATAAGGTTAGCCCTAAGGACTCCCAGAGGCAACAGAATCATTAACGTTGTCTGTGTGTGCTGGAAAGTTGACTCAAGGATTAACAGCATTTCCTGCTCTTCCACAGGACCTCCGCTCAGTTCCTAGAACCAATGTGGGCATCTCACAACGGCCTGTAACCTCAGCTCCTGGGAATGGGGCACTCTTTTCTGCCCTCAACAACACATGCCAAACTATCAGGAAGAAAAAAACCAAGGGCCAGCAAGATAGCTCAGGAGATAAAGGGCTTGCTGTACAAGCCTGCCTACCTAAGTTCAATCCCCACAACCCATGTAAGGCTGGAAGATTTGAAATTCCACAGAGATGTCCTCTTTCCTCCACAGGCAAACCACAGCATACACAGATTCACAGAGGCAACAAACAAACAAAGTTAGTAAGTATATAAAATGTAAAACAAAATAGAAATAAGAAAGAAAAAAAAACAAATTTAATGGCACAGACCTCTCCACAAAGAAGTCTCCGGTCCCAAATAGTGTAACTGGTGAACCTTCTAATTTAACTTTTCATAATTCTGTGTTTCATAACAAACTTTTAGCAAATAGAGAGGAGACACAGATAGGCAAACACAATAAATGAGAAGTAATCCCATCTGACATTCAAGCCTGATTACAACATCTGAAAAAAATCCTCATACAGCAATGGGCTTCAGACATGTATAGATGGAAGGTTTAACAAAAGAGTAAGAAATCAAAGCACCAAGCCTACAGTGTCTTGATCAATCAGGGTTTAAGGCAGGCCAGTGTATAACTGATATGCTCATCGGTCATGCACACAGGTATGCACACTGAGGAAAGGCAAGAAGAACATGCAGAGAGGAAGCAAAGGTCACTCACTCCCACCTTCCCCGTCTAGTGTGGGATCTGCAGGACTGAGGCAGAGGAGGAGGTAAGGTGGGGCGAGAGCTCATACAAAGATGAAGAGGCTTGAGCACCACTGAACACCCGTGGAACTGACCACCGAAGAGACAAAGGTCACACACCCAGGGAAGAGAAGGCCTGGTCATACTCCATGCAAAATCCCCACCAGAGTGACCTTATAGAAGAGTCAGAGCAGAGCCAGGGAGACTTACAGTGAGCACTAGGGAACATTTAATCATCAAAAACAGAGTGTCCAACAGGACAGCAGTTCTCCATTGTGGGCTATGTCAGACACCACGCGAATGTCTTCAAGACCACCTCACAGCATGGAAAGACTCCATGCCTTACAAACAAGAAGTCCAACACAAAACACAACGAGCGTGATGACAGACACGAGGAAAGCAGCCGGGAAGGGAGGAAGAGTGCCACTGCCGAGGCAGAGGGTTATGGCTGGATACGTGCCTTTCTGCAATAGTTTGACACTACTACGGGGGAAAAAAGGAGCAACACATACATCCCATTTCAAGTCAGGGGGAAATCCAAGGAAACATTTACAGTTAAGAACCTGTCCCTTGGGCTGGAGAGATGGCTCAGGGGTTAAGAGCACTGGCTGCTCTTGCAAAGACCCTGGGTTCAATTCCCAGTACCAACATGGCAGCTCACAACTATCTGTAACTCCAGTTCCAGGGGCTCTGACACCATCACACACACATACATACAATCAAAACATCAATGCACATAAAGTAAAAATAAATAAATCATTAAAAGAAGAATCTGTCCCTGAATGAATGGAGCTCCCTTCCCCAAGCATGTCCACCCAGAGGTCTTCATTTGTAAGTACCGTATTTGCAGATGTGATTGTAGTTAAGATGAAGGCATGCTGCCCTAACTCTGACAGTATTTGCTTTAGGAAAAGAGGAGGGAAACAGAGGTACAAGGCATGGTGATGAGCGCAGGGTGGTGTGATGTCTCCTTAGACCAGGGAGGGCAGATGGCAACCAGCATACTGGGAAGAGACAAGAAGAAAGGCCCTCCTTAGGGCCTTAGAGAGAGTGGCCTGACATCTGGATTTCAGAACAGGGAGAGCAAATTTCTCCTCTTGTCAATCTCCTGGCTTCTGGCAGTTTGTTCCAGCAGCTACAGGAAACCAATGTAATATCCAATTGAGCAGGTAATTGTATTAAATACATAAAATCACTGTTCCAGTTCCTCTCTTGGTTTTTCAGAACAAATTAAGCATGAGCCAGAGGAGCCACAAGTGAGATCGAAACCGACAGCTCTAAAGGAGACGTGGCTCTGGGGTCCACGGACCCAAGGTACCCAAGTCTCTCTCCACTCCCTCTTGGGAGCAGGTCCTCCCTCCTTCCCTGCAGCTGAGGGGAAAGTGGAGGAAGCCAGCCAGGCTGCTTGCCGCTTAACTTCCCTGTCTGTTCAAGCTGATTATGGAGGACAATGTACTCTTCGGAGACACAAGCTGGAAGTTGGTTTTTCACAGTGAAGTACAGAGAGGCGACAGGTGGTCTCCCTCGTGACACAGTGATCCTAACTCCTCATGGAAACCTGAGGAGGTACCAAGTCTCACAGAAGACACAACAGTACCCTGAAAGTGCGTCCAGCCAGACGAAAGACATGAACTCAACTGTCCTTAGCCAAAAATCATATAACCAAAGACAAATAAATAATCACATAAATTATTATAACTGAAGATAGGCAACACTACAAATCCCCAGAAAAGCAAGATTATTTTAGCATTTTATCTTTTTTGAAATGGATGAGTCTTGCTATAATTGTTGTGGTATAGATTTCTAGTGGCATGTAAAATCATGTTATGTTTACAGTCTAGGGAATTTTAGACTTAATGGAATCTAGTATACTAAAAATAAAAAAAAAGAACAAACAAACAAAAACACCCAATGAGAACTCTTTTAACAATTTCAAAAGAAAATGCAACACACATGCACACATATGCAAGTACACACACACACACACACACACACACACACACATACACACACACATGCACGTTAGGTCTGAACTAAAGGACAATTCAACAGCTGCACATTATGCCAACCTCAAGATCAAGGTTCTCGGAGTGCACTTTTTCCTCAGTTTCCAACTCTGTGCCATTCTGCCTTGGAAGGGAAGGCATGGGGGCAGAGTCTTCACTCGGGGAGTGTTCTTTATCATCTTCTGGTCTGTCTCCCTCCTCCTTGGGACTGCTCTTTTTCATGCTCCTTGGCCGAGGTGAAGGCTTAGTATGGCCATCTGCTTCATGACTGCTGCTGTCTTCCCCTGAAAAAGGAAATGCTTTCAGGTGTGTGTGGAACTGACCTCAGCTTCAGCTGCCCCCCTGAAGATGCTCCTGCAGTGCTTGGAGCATCGGGCGAGCACACACTTCTCCACGAGCTCTAACAACGCACAGGTTTCATAACCAAAATCTAAAACAATTGTTGCCATCCTGTAGTTAGCTAGTCTAATTTAGTTTTAAAAAAAGTTAATTTCAATTTTTGTGAGTTCTCTTAGTATTAAAAACATTTCCAAGTCAGGCGGTGGTGGTGCACACCTTTAATCCCAGCGCTCGGGAGACACAGCCAGGCGGATCTTTGTGAGTTCGAGGCCAGCCTGGTCTATAAAGCGAGATCCAGGAAAGGAGCAAAGCTACACAGAGAAACCCTGTCTTGAAAAAACAAAACAAAACAAAACAAAAAAACCAACCAAACAAACAAACAAAAAACATTTCCAAAACATAAACTATCACACAACCTTCCCTCTATGAAATGAACCTCTGCTGAAGCCAAGCCCTCCATACAAAACCAGCCCTTTTAACCATTGGGCAACAAGGTCTCCATCCAAGGACTTTGTAGGTAGAAAAAACACATGACTCTAAATAAAGAAAATGACAAAACAAAGGTAAGTGTTGTCACGGAATGCAGAAAATGATGCTGGCCTTCGGGGGATGGAAGGCCTCTTGCTGGAGGAAGGGATGCAAAGGTGACGGATTAGACAAGTCTTCCTCCATCCAAAGAGGTTCCCTAGCAGTTATGGTGATACACAAGGTGTTTAGTGCTCAGTGGTTATGGTGGTTCACAAGGTGCTTAGTGCTCAGTGGTTATGGTGGTTCACAAGGTGCTTAGTGCTCAGTGGTTATGGTGGTACACAAGGTGCTTAGTGCTCAGTGGTTATGGTGGTACACAAGGTGCTTAGTGCTCAGTGGTTATGGTGGTACACAAGGTGCTTAGCACTCAGTAGTTATGGTGGTTCACAAGGTGCTTAGTGCTCAGTGGTTATGGTGGGACACAAGGTGCTTAGCACTCAGTAGTTATGGTGGGGCACAAGGTGCTTAGCACTCAAGAAAACAGTTCAATTCCCAGCATCCTAAATACAGAATAAAAAAAGATTTAGTCGGTACAGCTAAAGCCAGGAAGTACATTTTTTTTTAATGAATGGATCAGCTATGTATTCATCTATTCATTTTGATCCTTCATGATTTAGATCCTTCATGAATTCTCTGTGCCAGGTACTTTTCAGGACCACCAGCCTCAATTTTTATTCTTCAGACAGAAGATCCCAACAACTTTAGTATATTTTATGCCCCAATTTCATTTCCAGAAATATTGTCAAATTCTCAGAAAGAAAACTAAGTTCTATTCGTTTGAAATGCTTTGCTTCAACCCTAACAAGATTATCTGTCTACTTAGATGGAAAGACTCAGGCATCCGCACCTGAGGGCATTCAGAATTCTGCTGCCACCTTGTGGTTAGAATGTAGTATTGCCTTACTCATTTTTTTTTTTTTTTTTTTTTGGTTTTTCGAGACAGGGTTTCTCTGTGTAGCTTTGCGCCTTTCCTGGAACTCGCTTTGGAGACCAGGCTGGCCTCGAACTCACAAAGATCCACCTGCCTCTGCCTCCCGAGTGCTGGGATTAAAGGCGTGCGCCACCACCGCCCGGCTGCCTTACTCATTTTTAGTTCACCTTTACTGCGGCTTCCCCACCCACTTTTTCTAGGAACTAAAAGGAGGTCTTGTTTTTCAGTCCACATCTATGTAGCACAGGCTAGCCTCAAACTCACAGCAATCCTGCTGCCTCACCCTCTAGAGGGATAGGACTTCATGTCCGCATTAACACATCATGCTCTAGCATAGCTTTAAAACATATTAACTAGGTGGAGTATTGCTTGACACTTGCCGTAAAATGGTAATTATACGCTGTGTTCACATCTCTTCTCTGACTTCCTTTTTTACTTACTTCTCTGGTCAGTTCTGGGGATCAAATTTAGGACCCTTTACGTATGCTGGGTCAGGACTTTATTGATATACTGTTTTCCCAGTCCTCCTATTTTCTGAATAACTAAGTTCACCTATGTTCCTTTCTACCTATGACTCCACCACTGTACCTGGAAGGCTGGGGTTAGAAGTTAATTCAGCTTCCTTACACTGACTACTTACTTACATTTGATGGCATTTTCTAGATACTTCAAAAGAGTCTCAAAACAATATGGTGGGACAGGAAAAACAGGTTTGCCCTCCTACTCATGAAGCTAGAGTGGCTGAATCCATTTGCCTAAGTCACACACAACTAATATGTGGCAGTGTTTTTAATCAGTGTCTTGGACACTTTTCTGGGGGTATCTGCTCTACTTTTATCCTTTTGAAGTTCCTAGGATTATCAGGGAGGGAAGAGTCATTCCTTAACAAATGCCTGAAATAAAATTTTATTTGATGTTACTGGTACCATCTACCATGTTAACTATGAAATATCTGACAGTTTTACACAGTATGATGGGGGAACATTTTATGCTGCTCAGCATCAACCAGTTTTTCCTTTATAAAGCAGAAAAAGAAGATGACCAGGAGACATAGAATCCTTGCCTTTCCACAGGCTAGTTCCATTGAATCTCCCACAGGCTCCCAGGGTTGCCACCTGGCTGTCCTCCATCCTTTCTTTCCAAAGTCAAGTGTTTAGCAGACGAGTGGAGAGTACCCCAGTCCTTCTTAATTGCACCAGGAAGCTACCTTCAGGAAACTGGGTTTTGGCTCACAGTCCCATGCACTCTTGCATTGCAAAGAAAGATTCTGTTTTCTTAAGGAGAGTCTGGAAGCTTCATTAACAATAAAAGCAAAATACTGGTATAGAAGAAATGCTTCCATGCTTCCATAGACCTGAGCTTGAACCCAGGGCCCTGTGTATGCTAGCCACCTGTCCACCTCCTCACTACAGCCCCAGTCTTGTAGATGATTGTTTTAATCTCGGGAACACATGGAGATTAGAATAGATTCACTGAAGCTCCATCCCCATAAACGGAATTGAAGCTGATGAGTCAGGTGTTTGGGAGTTACATCTGTGCGTGACCACAGCAGCTCCGGCTTTCTCTCATGCACCAGCACCAATTCCAGATTGGATATTCAAAGGGCTTTTGTAGCTATGTTTACTAAGTTAAGCTGGGAAACTGGAAAATTAAATATATAAGCTACCATAAAAAAGCATTCTGTGACTTTATCTTAAAATAAATGTTCTGGAAATGTAATTATAATAATTTCCCAAGTTACCTGAAGATGTATTTCCTTTGATGGGAAGAATTCTGGGTTTAGGCTTTATTGTAATGATCTCTTTTCCAACTTCTTGATCATCATTTTGAGATTCAGAAAAGGGATTTCCAATCATATCTTCATGAACATCAGGTGATATGTCTTCACTGTTCTGTATGACAGATTCCTGCTCATCTTTGGATATATCACTGTCTACTTTCTTGGTTTTCAAAAAAGACAGTCTTGGAGAATTCTTTTCCTCATCGTCAGATATATGAAAATCATTCATCTTTTTTCTAACTAGACTTTCATCTGTTGAGGTATCTGAAAATTCACCTAAAGAAACTGAAATATGAACAGGTGATTTCAACAGTGTATTTTAAACATCTGAAGGTTATATTCTATTTCTTTCAAAAGCAACTATCTTCAGGAAGAGAAAGGACTAGAAATCAATCAACAATCCCAAATAAGTACAAATTTATTTTTTAACTCTTGAAAACACCTAATCTAGGCACTCCTTGTTGACATTTATGAAATAAGATCTGAGTTTCATTAGCATATTAAACATATTTACCAAGTTCCTATAGCACTGTGTTTATTCTGGGGTGTGTCCCTCAAAGGTTGCTCAGTGTACCACCCACCCCAAAATACTACAGTCTAATAAAGAACACCAACTTAACCTGACTTACAGAGAACATTTATTCAGTGAATATTATCAAGTAGCACATTCAATTTCAGACTCAGAATTCTATAATCTTATACCAGAAATCTAAAGTGGAATATTTTGCTCACTTAAAAGAAACTAAGTTAAACCAAAATAGTGGACATATCCATGTGAAGGGACTGTTTTCCAAAATGACCCATTTTGGTTGTTTGAAGGAGAATGTCCACCATAGGCTCGGGGACTTGAACACTTGGTGCCCAGTTGGTGGCGCTGTTTGGTGGGAGCTGCTGCCTTGTGGAGGAAGCACATCACTAAGGACAGGCTTGGGGAGTACACAGCCTTGAATCGCTTCCAGCGTGCTCTCTGCTTCTGGTCTGCTGTTGGTGTGATCCTCAGCTCCCAGCTCCTTCCACCTGCGCCTGCGGCTGGCTTTCTGTCATGCTACCCCCACCAGGATAGACTCGCATTTCTCTGAGACCAGAAGCCAGAATAAACTCTTCTATTAGTCATTTTGGCCATGGTATTTTTTTTTTCATAGCAACAAAAGAGTACCTAATGCAGAAGTCAGTACCAGAGAGTGGGCTGCTGCTGTCAGAAACCTGATCATACTGGTTTTGGAGGAATGTGGAATTCCCTGGAACTCTGGATTAAAATGGTGGTTAAGCCTTGCAAGGAGAGCTAGAAAGTCCGTTTTAGTAGGAGCCTGGAAGACTGACGTTCTGAGAGTAATGGGGACTGTAGGAGTCCAGCTCAGGAAGTTACAGGAGGAAGCAAGGACTTTAACAGCCTCTGGGATAGAGGCCATTCCGGTAATATCTTGGTGAAGAATCTGGACGCCTTCTGCCCCTGTCAGAAGATCTTGCCTGAGGATAAATGTGCTGGTTTGTTTTTCTCTACTTGACAGAAACAGGAGTATCTCGGAAGAGGAAGCTACTACAGAAGAGCTGCCTCCAACAGATGGCCTGTGGGCACATCTAAGGCATTCTCTTGATTAATGAGTGATGTGGGAGGGTCCAGCCCACTGTGGGCAGTGCTGTGCCTGGGCAGGCAGTCCTGATAGTGTATGAAAGCAAGATGAGCAAGCTAAGGAGGAGTAGGCCACTTAGCACTGCTCCTCCATGGTCTCTGCTTCAGTTCCCATCTCAGCTCCTGAGTGAGTTCCTGCCTGACACACCTCAATGATGGATTGTTACGGGGAAGTGCAAGCCACATAAACCCTTCCCACACCAAGCTGGATTTGGTTAATATTTTACCACAGCAATAGAAAACAAAGAGTACACTAACTTCAAAAGTAATGGACTAATTCATTTGAAAGAGGAAGCTTGAAGACAGTGCAGCATTGGATCTGTGGCGTGGTTTTTATTGATTTTGCTTATGCAGGTATATAAGAAAAATGAGTATGTGGGGCAGAAGGAAGTACAGCCAGGAGAGAAAAAGGGCCCTAGGAGGCTTACTGATTCAGCACAGCTTGTCCTGGGAGAGCCCTGGAGGCTGATGACATCAGCACTGTTATGGGAGGCTCCCAGCTCCACAATGGAACAAAGGGAAGGATGCCCTTACAGCAAAAGACCCCTCCCAGCTAAGGAGCTAAATTTCCAGTTGTGAAGGAGCATATGGAATTCTGCTTCTAGAAATCAGTGGGATAAAAAAAGGTGTGACTCAAGGGAGTGACAGCCCACCCCAAGTTGACAGGCAAACTTGGCAGTGCCGTCTACTTGGTACTTTGGAGGCCCGCAATTCAGAAATGTGAGAGGATCACCGATTCTCCTCCTATGGGTTGCAGAGAGGCCTCTAGGCTAGTAAAGTTGTGACCGGGAAGTCACCGCTTGAAGGCCCTAAGAGGGCAAAAAGCAAAACAAAACAAACCATGGTGTGTAATCATGAAAATGAAACTTGGGCTGTGGTGGGAACCTCAAGATGCTGGAGATGCAGGGCCATGAGACCTCTGTCAAAGAGTTACATACAGGATTAGAAGCATCCCAAAAGAGAGACATATGCTGCAGAGAAAAAGCTTGAGGACAGAGTCCACTAGAGTCCCAGCCACTAGATAAGGAGCCCCATGAGACTTCACATTTGCCCTGTTATGTTCCTTTTGGTCTTGCCTTAGTGCAGTATTTCCTCACTATGCCCCCCATTCCTCTCTCTTGGAATGGTAATATATATCCTGTTGGAAGCATGTAATTTGCTTTTCTGATTTTTTTCAAGGAGTTACAATTAAAAGATTGTCCTGAGTCTCAAAAGAGACGGGACTTTCAAACAGTGCTGAAAATGTTAAAGACTGTGGGGAATGTTAAAGTCGGACTAAATGTGCTTTGCCCTGACCATGAGCTCCTGGGCTACAGCAAGTGGAATATGGTAGTCCAGATGAGAATGTTCCCCAGAGGCTCAAGTACTTGACTACTCGGTCCCCAGGTGGTGACATTGCTTGGTGAGCAGGTATTAGCTTGTGGAAGAAGTCCATAACTCGGGGCAGGCTGTGAGAGCGCATAGCCTTGACACTCTTCCAGTCTGCTTTCTGCTTCGTGTTTGCTTTGGAAGTTTGTTTGGAAGTCTCAGCTCCCTGCTCCAGCCACCGTGCCTGCAGCTTTCACCGTGCCCACCCCCCATGATGGACTCGCATCTCTCTAAAACGATAAACTCAAATAAGCTCTTTCTCTCAAGTCACTTCTGGTCATGATGCTTCATACCAGCAACAGAAAGCAGAAAAGTAGCTCTGCATCCCCACAATTCCAACCCCAGATCTGGTCTGTTATCAAGCATTATCAAAGTGCTCCCCATGAGCATCCTGTGAACTTGGGGTGCTATCTAAATGTAGAATTCTTAAAGATGAAACTACTTTCCAATATAGCTCTCTCCTAAGGCATCATTTTACTGTAGACTCGGTAATAATGTATTTATATATTTTTAAATTCACATTTGGAAATGAGCAAAACATAATTCATTAGCTTCTTGAGAGTTAAGCATGGCTTTCTAACTCATTGCACACATAGAATTCTGAAACTAGGGAATTCATAGGCACTGTATTATCCTAAGAAGTTAGTGGGTAGGTGAAATGGAACTAAGGAAGCAACACACAGGAAACGGGTTCATTTGTCTGTTCCCTTACATACCAATCTCGTCACTGTCAAAGTCGTCTGAGTATTCAGAACTCCTCTGCCTGGCCGACCGGGCTGTAATTGCTCTGATCAGCTCATCCTAAAATGAGAACAGTAATATCAGTCCCATCCAAGCAGGGATGTCTCCTACCTAGAGGTAATTTTTAAACAAATAATACTTGATTATTCTGCTCTCAGATGTAAGTTTCATTCACCTACAGTCACTCTAAGTCTACTTTGTCCCATGCTCCCAAGTCATCAAACTCATTGCAGAATATTGAAATTGGAGCCGTCTCCTATGGGATTTGTAATTAAACAGGAAGTAACTGCTAGTATCAGATAAATTAATTGCAGGTTATGATCTGAGCTAAATGCTAATTAATGATGGGGCACTCATGTAGATAGGATTTATTAGAAACTGACATTTTGTTAGAGATCTGTACATTTTGAGGGAGGTAGGGGCTTGGGTTTGACGAGCAGAGTAGGCACACAGCCTACACGGAGCCACACCCTCAGCCTTGCGCTGGTACTTTGCGCATATTGCAGAGATGGGCATAATCAATACTGCAGATGCAGAGGAAGAGTTGGAAATTGTAGTTATCCAACAGTAAGTCCTTTTTATGCTTACAATAGAAAACTGAAGTCTAGACAAAGACAGACTCTGAAGTGGCTCTTTTACTTTCAACTTAGAAGCCAATATTGAAGGAAGGGTAGCCACAGAGGTGGGTATTTTAATAGCAAGTCCAAAGTTAACAGATCGCCTACAACACAGCAAAAGAGAAGCAAGAACTCCTCCCACTTCTCGCCAGAACCCTGGAGAATCAGGAAGTGCTGAGTCCTAATATACTCAAAACCAAAATGCTTTGACATATTTTACCTGAAAAGAAGTTCTCTTGGTAGCTTTTGGACTCTTGGTATATGCCAAAGTTGTGCTGAAGATTTCATCAGACATACTGTATTCTTTTTCGCTACTTTTATACAATTGTTAATAAATAACTGGAATTATTCATTCAAACTCTGATGTTGGCTGAAAAAAATATAAAGATATAAAAGAATTAGAAGCTTTACATGATCGGGATACTCTATTCCTGAGGTTAGTGCCCTCCCTGCCAAATAAAGAGAAACCACTCTGAGCACTGGCCTATATGCTCACCTAAAAATATAAACGGTGTTTTAGTAAAGACATGAAATTCTCACAACAAATTCGCTTTCACGAAAAGAAAATACAAAAGGAAGTTACTGCTCTAAACTATTTTAAGGATGAATAAATTGCAGCCAAATATTTTTCACCTTTCCATTATTAAACAATAATGCATTGTAGATGCCAGCATGACTTATTTCAAGACGAGACCAAGAGGATTGTCAGAGTCAAGGTTATATGACCCCTTCCCTGCCCCGGAAAAATGCCTTGCAGATAACCGTATTCAAATACAATGATTAACCACAAACAGCAGCGACATTTTCCTAAGCCATTTGTTTGCTCTCTCACAAAAAAATCACACAAAGGACGTCTCGACCCCAGGCTGCATTAATGTCGCTGTTTCTGGCGCGCGACGCGGGAGGCCCATTCGGATCGCCGGCCGCCGCCCAGAGCTCCCCGGGCCGGCCAGGTGGCGTCCCTGTCCCCAGCTCCGCGCGGCTCCCGACCCAGCACGCGCCAGGCCCGCGCACGCCGGGCGCGGTCCCCTCGGCTCCTCCGCGCCCCATGGCCCGCGCGTCCCGCAAGCACCCCCGCGACCCCCTGCGCCCAGGCTCCTGTGACCACCTGAGAACCCAGCGGCTGGGCTCCAGCACCGATGTCGCCTCCGGCCAGGGCCTGGCAGTCTGGGAAACCAGGTATTGGAATAAGCAGGAGGCGGGGCAAAAGATGGAGGCGGAAGGCGGTTGCTAGGCAACAGCGTCCCCGGGAGGAAGTGACTTCCAACTCTCCTGGTCTCTCGGGTACCCAACACCGCCTTTCCGCCTGCGTCGCTAGGACAACTGCTCAGACCAAAGGAAGTGACGTCACCGGCGTAGGTGTTGGGAGCGCCGTGCCGTAGCAGCCTCTGTGCAATGGCTGTTGCCTAGGAGACAGGACCGGCCCTCTGCCATCAGGCCAGGGAACCTTGATTGCTCATGCTCAGTTGTGCAGGTATAACGTAACCGCGACGCAAAGCGTCGTTTTGCCAGCTAAGACGTGGAATCTGTGAACCTGAGCAGTGTCAGCAGACCGGACAGAATAACGTGGTAGTGACGTTTACAATCTTTGGAGTCAAACTGCATGTTTGATTCTTGGCGTTTGCAAATTAAGGTCTCTATGTTTTGATTTCTTCTGAAACTAATAATTATAATGATGCCCGACTTAAAAGAGTTGCTGTGAATACTGAATGCTATATGTAGTGAAATATTAGGGAAGTATCTGGAGTTGCATTCGGTTAATATTACACATGACCGCTACTTACAAGGAATGCAGTACCCTAGAGTCTGTTTTACATCTTTGATAGAAAGTTTCTCCTTTCTATGTTTAGCGGATAATCGCTTTAAAAAAAAAATCAGTCAATAAAAAAAAATGGACAGGTAGGCTGGAGGACAATGTACCGCTGAAGGAATCAATATCGTTTTCATTTAATTATCGTCCATAATAGAAATACACAAAATATTTAAAATTTTAAGTTACACAGGTTTCAGCTATTGTTAACTTGGAAACAAGTTTGTAAAGATTAATTCATTGACTAGTAACTAAACTAGTTTGTTTCTACATCTCCACAATATTTTACTTAGTAATTATTTCTAAAGACTTAACACTGAAAGTAGATTTAATAAATCACCATGTAAAATATTTAAATGTGCGTAAAGATAAATATAAAGTTTAGTAAGAAAAACATTTCTGAATTATATTTGCAATGATCCTTTTTAAAAGCTCAGTTTGCTTTTCAACTTGTTCCTGTTTGGTAAATTTGGTTTACTTAATTATGTTGTCTTTAAATATTTTTAAATGGGGCTGGGCATGGTGAAACTCACCAATAATCCAGCATTTGGAAGTCATATGCAGACAGAACTCTGTGAACTCAAGTCCAGTCTGGTCTACAAAGCAAATTCTATCCCCCACCTCCACCCCTCAGGGCTACATGGTGAGACCCTGTCTCAAATTAAATAAATAAATAAATAAATAAAATAAAGCATATCTTAAAAAAAAAATTGAAAGCTAGAAAAATGACTCAGTGGTTAAGAGCACTGTCTGTTCTTCCAGAGTGCAGTTCCCAGAATGCACATGGCTGGTCACCACTGTCTAGAGCTGTAGTAGTCCCATGAATTCCAATACCCCCCTTGTGATGTGCAAATGCACACACAGACAAAAGCACCCATACAGATAAATAAATAAACTATTTTAAGGGGATATTTGCATAAGAAAAAGATTTTCTATTCTCACCAGTTACTGTGAACTTTCCTAACCTCAGTTTTATTCACAAATATGATTCTTTTAAAGCCCCTGTAACCCTCAGCAAGCAGATACCCAAATTTTCTCATATGGGAAGAACTAATTTTTTGATAATGTTGAGATCATTATAGTCATGAAAAAGTAAAGACTGTGTTCATTTTTTAATCCATTTGGCTGATAGAACTTTAATTTAGGCAGGACTGATGGAAATAAAATTACAAAACCATCAGTAAAGGGGCTGGAGAAGCAGCTCAGCAGTGAAGAGTGCGTCCTGCTCTTCAGGGAACCCTAGTTTGGTTTCCAGCACCCACATCAGGCCATTCACAGCCACCTCTGTAGCAGGGTCCTTGCTGTTGTTCCCTTTGGGGGCGGGGCCAAGTAGGCGCAGAGTCAAACCACACAGACTCCAGGAGAATGTCGAAACAACAAGCTCAGTTTATTCAGGAAGAGGCAAGCCTTATATACCCTCCACCCCACCCTGGGGGGAGGCCTGATGAATATGCATCAGCTGGTGTGACATAGCTGCCTCTTGTTGGTCCAGGTCATCTCCAGATCATGTTTCAGCTGCTGTTGCTAAGACCCTTAGGCAGACCCAGGCTGGCTCTCAGAAAGTATCTTTTTTACTTGTTTGGGCCATCTGGCCCTCAAGCCCGTTAGGGATGAATCATCCCACACACCTCTAACTCCAGCTGCAGGAGATCCAACAGCTTCTTTGGATCCCCATTGATAATGGCATACATTTACACACACACACACATAAATAAAAAGTCTTTAAAATTTCCAAAATTATCAGTGAAGAGGGCTCTTGAATGAAGATCTTATTTTCCTACAGGATACATTTGATTTTGTTTCAATTTCTTAATTGATACTAAAAATTAGTAGATGACATAGTTGTGCTATAGAAAGCTACAGGAAATGAAAACAATTCACCTAAAATGGTTGATTTCTCCACAGGATCTAATGCATAATGTCTTGCTGTGGGATAATCCTTCTGTACTCTGTGAATATGTATTACTCTCATTGGTTAATAATAAAGCTGATTGGTCTATAGCAAGGCAGGATAAAGTTAGACAGAACAATCAAACTGAGGACCGGGATGAAGAAGGGCAGAATTCAGGGAGACTCGAGCCAATGCTAGGAAAGCAAGATGCTAGAGGACAGGTAAAGCCATGAGCCATGTGAAAATAAATAAATTAACAAAATGGGTTACTTTAAAAGTAAGAGCTAGTTAGTAATAAGCCTGAGCTATTGGAAGAGCATTTTTTTATTTAAGAAAAATTGTTTTTATTCCTTTTACACACCAACCACAGATACTTCTCTCATCCCTCCTCCCACCCCACACCTAGCCTAACCCCCCTTGACCCACCCCTCATCCCTCCTCCAAAAGGGTAAGTTCTCCCGTTGGGGGACAGCGAAGCCTGGTGTATTCAGTTGAGGCAGGACCCAGCCCCTTCCCCCTGGCTCAAGGGTGAGCAAGGTGTCCGACCATAGGTAATGGGATCCAGAAAACCAGCTCATGCACCAGGGATAGATCACGATCATAGTGGCGCATGCCTTTAATCCCAGCACTTGGGAGGCAGAGCCAGGCGGATCTCTCTGAGTTTGAGGCCAGCTTGGTCTACAGAGCGAGATCCAGGACAGGCATCAAAGCTACACAGAGAAACCCTGTCTCAAAAATCCAAAATAAACAAATAAACAAATAAAATAAGTGTCTGTGTGTTTATTTGGGACTGGGTGGTCAGGGTAAAAAACTTATTTTACAATGTCTTTTCATTATTTTCACATTTTAAGCGACTAAAATTTTAGTGCTATGTTAATATTTTCAAGTAGCTTCCATATATGTTAACAGCAATGTTTTATAACATCAGAATTGTGGTGCCATTTTTTTCTAATGCACACTTGGTTATAGACCCATAATTGTTGAGTGAATAAGCTCATGAATAACCAAATAATACATTAAGTGAAAAACATTATTAAAGTATTGCAAAAGCTCACAGATAACTAACTCTTTTAGAAAGAAGCTCTGCAGGGCACAAAAAAATCTCAGTAGCTTTAAATTTTTCTCTAAATTACATATTACCATTTCATATGTCTGTTGAGTTTAATACCTCCATGTCTTAGCTTTGGGCTTATCCCTTTGTTATACTCATATAAACAACACGTTCTGAGTCTGACTTGGAGAGTCCAAACGGAGAACACCAAGTTCCTGGCTACCAACAGGACATGGCTGCAAGGCTGAGTAAATTCACAATGGGAATCTGTTCAGATGATGGCTCCCCACAAGCACAAAATGAGAAGTTCTAAAAAGAATTCTTCCTGGCAGTATTTCAGTTTTTACAGATGCAAGTGTGAGTTGAATACCAAGCTTAGGAGAGAAGACAGACCCAGAAGTCTAGTCCACGGAGCCCGTGTGACAGTGGTTTTGAGTGGTAGAGAACAGGTGCTGCCTTTTTGTTGTTCGAATCTTAAATGGTCTTATAATAAAAAACCCTGAGTCAGACATTGGGGTGAAAGCTGAAAGATCAGAGAAGCAGAGCAAACCACAGCCAATCTTGCATCGCCAACTCCTCAGTCCATCCTGTTTCCATGAATACTCAGACTGAAAGCCTCTGAGTCCTCACCCGAAAGGCCTCAGACAAAAAGACCCTTTAGTTCCTGTCTCTTCCTGCCTTAAATACCTTTCTCTGCCCTTCCATATTACTTCCTTGTATTAAAGGTGTGTGCTTCCCAAGTAAAGGCACGACATCTCAAATGGTGGGATTAAAGGTGTGGGCCACCACTGCCTGGTTCTGTTTTCTCTCCTAGACTGAGTCAATCTCATGTAATCCAGCGTGGCTTTGAACTCACAGAGATCCAGCTGGATCTCTGCCTCTCAAGTGTTAGGATTAAAGGTGTGTACCACCACTGCCTAGTTTCTTTATTTAATCTAGTGGGTTATTCTGTTCTCTGATCTTCAGGCAAATTTATTAGGGTACACAATGTATCACCACACCTTTTGCTAGTGCTTAAGATATGCTTGTGGTGTTTATTCAGCTTGTACTGCCTGTTGGGCTTGGTGTGTGTGTGTGTGTGTGTGTGTGTGTGTGTGTGTGTGTGTGTGTGCACACGCGCGCATGTGTGTCTTTGTCTCTTTGTGTGTATATGTCTTGTGTGTCTGTGTATCTCTCTCTCTTTCTCTCCGCCTCTCTCTCTCTCTCTCTCTCTCTCTCTCTCTCTCTGTGTGTGTGTGTGTGTGTGTGTGTGTGTGTGTGTGTGTGTGTGTGTGTGTCTGTGTGTCTGTGTATGTGTCTGGGTATCTCTCTCTCTTTCTCTGTGTGTGTCTGTGTGTGTGTGTCTGTGTCTATGTCTCTGTGTGTATGTCTCTGTATCTCTCTCTCTTTCTCTGTGTGTGTGTATGTGTGTGTTGGGGGTCTGTGTGTGTGTGTGTGTGTGTGTGTGTGTGTTGGGGGGGGTCCTGTGTGTGGGGGAGGGGCAGGGTGTAAAGCAGAAAGACCCCTTTTCACAGAACAAAGCAATTGAGGTGGGACTTTTCTTCAACAGTTCCTTATCCTCACACAGCAGGAAGCTATCTGTATTTGTGTGGCTTGTGGTGCAGGTTAGAGATCAGATAAAAATAGAAAAGGAACAGGGATCTGTGCTCACAGCCAACATGGGATGATAAATCCAGCTGCCCTTGGGCACTGGATAGTATGCTAGACATGAATCACCATGGCTGTTGATGGATGAAGGTTGAGCTCAGATACAAGTACACCGACAGTTGGGGAATTACGGGGGAGTGCACTGCTGTAAGGAAGGGACTCACAAACGGGGGACATCAGAATCTCAAGGAACGCCATCCCCCTATAGTAAACTGCAGTAGTTTAAGTATAATTTTTCATATATGTGGGAAAATTTAACATCACCACTTTGAAAGAAATGTTAACGTTATCAGAATCAAAAGAAAGTAAGTAATACCTTAACGGTGTGAAAAAAGGCTTCTGCATGGTTGACTGATCTCACTAAAGACTGCCGGAACCATCTCACAGACACTGCTTCATACAAAGAACACTTCTGCAGGACATCTAGCCAGCACCTACCTGTTCAGACTGGAAATGACCCCACTCTTTTTATTAACCAGAGACTGAAGATTATTGTTTCAAAATATCCCATTTTGGTCTTTTGTTCCAATGTCCTTGCATATGTCCATAATTTGCTATAATGTACATGTTCCCATGGCAATGTTCTGCTATTGCCAAACAATTTCCTTTTTGTTTTTGGAGAATATCACTGTTTTAAAAATTCAAGTTGTCAAATATAACTATGCACTGTTGCATTTTATTTAGAGATTTTTGAATTACTATACAGCAAGAGAAACGTGATTATTTATTCTAAAACAGGACTTATTGCACGAATCCTAAATGGTCTTTTTTTTTTTTTTTTTTTTTTTTTTTTTTTGTCTTAGGGTTTTATTGCTGTGAAGAGATACCATGACCATGGCAACTCTTTTTTTTATATTATTTTTTAATTTTATAATGTAATTTAATTTTACATATCAGCCACGGATTCCCCTGTCCTCTCTTCTCCTGCCCCCCCTCCCCTGCCATCTCCCCCAATCCACCCCCCATTCCCATCTCCTCCAGGGCAAGGACTTCCCTGGGGATTCAGCTCAGCCTGGTAGATTCAGTCCAGGCATGTCCAGTCCCCTCCTCCCTTCACCCAGGCTGAGCAAAGTGTCCCAGCATAGGCCTCAGGCTCCAAAAAACCAGCTCATGCACTAAGGACAGGTCCCGGTCCCAATGCTTGGGTGCCTCCCAAACAATTCAAGCTAATCAACTGTCTCACTTATCCAGAGGGCCTGATCCAGTTGGGGGCTCCTCAGTCATGGGTTCATAGTTCATGTGTTTCCACTAGTTTGGCTATTTGTCCCTGTGCTTTTTCCAATCATGGTCTTAATATCTCTCACTCATACAATCCCTCCTCTTTCTCGAAAATTGGACTCCCGGAGCTCCACCTGTGGCCTGGCCATGGATCTCTGCATCTGCTTCCATCAGTCATTGGATGAGAGTTCTATCATGACAGATCACCAGAGTAGGTCAGTTTGGGCTTTCTCTCGACCATTGCCAGTAGTCTATTGTGGAGGTATCTTTGTGGGTTTCTGGGGACCTCTCTAGCACTTTGCTTCTTCCTATTCCCATGGGGTCTCTTCACCAACCCCACATCTGACAGAGGGCTGATATCCAGAATATATAAAGAACTCAAGAAATTAGACATCAAAATGCCCAACAGTCGGATTAAGAAATGGGCTATGGAGCTAAACAGAGAATTCTCAACAGAGGAAGCTCAAATGGCTGAAAGACATATAAGGAATTGCTCAACATCCCTAATCATCAGGGAAATGCAAAACTAAATGGTCTTATAATAAAACCCGGAGTCAGAGATTGGGATAAATGCTGAAAGATCAGAGGAAACAATCCACAGTCACTTCTCTCCTCACCAGCTCCTCAGCCAAAAAAGAGAAGATCCTGTCTCCATGAATTCTCAGACTGAATGCCTCTGAGTCCTCAGCCAAAAGGGCCTAATTCCTGTCTCCTTCTGCCTTATATTCCTTTCTCTGCCCAGCCATATCGCTTCCTGTCTCAATCTTCCTAGTGCTAGGATTAAAGGCATGTGACTCCCAAGTACTGGGATTAAAGGTGTGTGATCCCAAGTGCTAGAATTAAAGGTGTGAGCCACCATTGCCTGGCTGTTTCTCTTTTAACCTGGATTAATCTAGTGTATTCCAGGGTGGCCTCGAACTCACAGAGATTCAGACAGATCTCTGCCTCCCGAGTGCTAGGATTAAAGGTGTGTGCCACCACTGCCTAATCTCTGTGGCTAACTCTGTGGCTGGCTCTGTCCTCTGATCTTCAAGCAAGTTTTATTTCTTAGATTATAAATATATCACTACAAGAACTCATCATCTTGAACAAACTGTCTTTGTTGTTAGGTTAATGTCCTAGGTAATGTGTCACTACAGATGTTCTAGTTAGACACATGGTCTGGGTGGATACTAGGACTATTGCTAACTATGCTGGGTCTGGTATAATTCTTTATGCTTTGCTAATGTTGTTTATTTTAACCTTTATCTACCCTTATAAAACACTTATATTTTGTATGGTCACATTTTATAGGTGAGAAAATGAAGGTCTAAAAAACATAATTATTTTTCTCAGGATATTTATTTTAGTGGTTAATGACTACAAATAAAATTGGATCCAGTTAGACTAACCTAGAACTGGTGCTCTTAACTAACAGTTTAAGTAGGCAGTGTGTGCCTCCTCCTGGGAAGGGTGCAGGGGGAGAGGTCCACAGCCTAATCCCTAGCATCTGGGAAATACATTACCTTATTTTTTAAATTAATTAGCTTAATGCTTTCAAAATCATAGCAGGAACTATCCTCTATGATTCTGGAGGAACAAATGTAGTCACAAGAGTCTTCACAAGAGAACAGTGGGAGGGTGACCTCTGTGAGGACAGTGAAGGCAGAGGTTGGAGTGATCCAGGGTCTTAGCCAGGGAATTTGATCAGCTTCTATGGATTCTCCTTTTATCCTCCAGACTTGTGGTCCTGTCAACCAATTTTGGACAAAACCAATAGCAGACCAAAGACATTATCCACCCCATACCTATCTTGTGGAACCAATGGGTTTTTTAGATTTTCTTGCAGGAGCATGTGTGACTCCAGCAAACATAACATTAAAAAGTCCACCCCAGCATGAACAGTGGCACATAAAAGCTGCATCAATATGGTTCCCCACATAATTTGCAAGTAGCTACATCAGAGGGTTTCTTTTTTCCAGCAACTGTCTACCACTTGTATGACATTGAAAAGAGGTCTCATGGGTTGTGATTTTCTTGTGAGTCTGTAGCCTTCCCCCATCCTCCAGTTGGGAATGTTTCACTCTAGAGGGAAGAATTATGCAATGTCTCATTTTGTGAACTGTAAGAGTATAAATGTGTGTGTTTATAAATAACTGTGTTTTAACATGCCATGGGAGCATAAGAAATTACATCATTCACGAAGTATTTTTTTCTTTCATATACCTGATTTTTAAGTCAAGATCCTGTGCTTATAATGGGAAAATTAAGTAGAAGGTAGATTATTTAATATTAATATGTCTGTGTTCCTTTGGTATGTGTTACACATTGTGGGAAGGCAAGAGAAATTATGAACCACACACTTAAAATTTTAGTCTATAGGGAAAATGGGAGAAATTATGACTGGATTGTTCTAAATAAGGGTAATTTTAACTATCATAGGAGAGGTGAGCTGGTGTAGAAGAGAAGAACCAGTAAAGAAGTTGGAAGAATGACATCATCTAGGAAAGTTATGGCATTAACTCAAGGTAGATGTAACATGAACAAAATATCAGACAGTGGCAGGGAAAATGAGAAAGAATAAAAAGAGTCTAAGACGTTAGGACTGAAAATTCTGCTAAAAGCATGTGTGCTAAGCCGAAGAGAAACAGCAGTATGCTGTGTGCACACTTGCTAAATCTGATGACTGGAGTATATGAGGGGAGGGAGGGGCATGAAACCAAGATAATGAAGACAGAACACAGAATGGGCCCCAAAATGGAACCCCTGGGAAACATCAACTGGGCAGGTAGCATGTGGCACAAAAAGACAAGTATCTGCTGCAGAAATAGAGAGAGAACTGGAAAAGGAGAATGGTTCTCCAATAAGGGAGTGGTCAATACTGCTCACTGGTCAGCGGTAGAGAAACTAAATGTTTTAGAAGGTCTGCATCATGCCCAGGTGAGCACTGCTGCTTCAGAAGGAGGAATGGTGGAGCTGCACCTGCCCTTGAAAGTCTCTTAGACACATTCAGTTAGTTCTACTTTCAGTGACATCAAGGCGGCAGCTTTAAATCAGCTATGGTGGAAGGATCTTTAAGTTGGCAAATACCACAATGCTATAAATCAAGGCTTTCCCTACCCACTTGCATCCAAGAGTCAAACATTTACTTGGTAAGGAAGAAGATGAACTTAACTTGGTAAGGAATAAGGTGAGGTTACAGGTAAATGGGGGATGAGGAGGCAGGAGGGACAGAGATCCCTGGTATTTGTTCCTGAGGTTGATGGTGACAGAAAGAATAAAGCATCCCAACACTTAGAGACACAGGTTCAACAAATTGTCCCAGGAAATGTTTCAGTCAATGTAGCTGGAGTCTTCTCCAGTCCTGCCTGGCCCACAGCCGCTCAGACCTAAACAAACACACAGAGGCTTATATTAATTAAAACTGTTCAGCCATTAGCTCAGGTTAACTATTGACTAGCTCTTACACTTAAATTAACCCATAATTCCCAGTTTTGTCTTCATGTCTTGCTTCTCATGGTGGCGGTGGCTGGCAGTGTCTCCTGACTCAGCCTTCCACTTCCCAGCATTCTCCTCTCTCCTTATCCCGCCGATACTATACTTCCTGTCTGGCTACTGGCCAATCAGCATTTTATTTACCAATCAATCAGAGCAACACATTCACAGCATACAGAACATCCACAGCAAGTAAACATGGTGAAGTTTTAAGGGATCTTCATTTTAATAAATTCTCATGTTTACAAGCACACGTTATTGTTGTGTAAGATGCTGATCCAGTGTTTTGTTTCTTTGCTGATCACGTAGCACACATAGCGTGTATACACAGCCTTCTCCTGTGTGTAGCTCCCCAAGGCCGTTTGCTAGTGGCTTAGTGACTTTCTGCCCTGTGCATCTTCCCTTGAAGTCAGATTCGGTTGTAAGACAGAAAGTAGTGTCTACTCATTTGTATCTCTGTTTATTTTTTTTAATTTTTCTGCATTTTAAAGTGTGTAAGTTTCTGTGGAAATAAAATCCAGTTTTGAAGAACGCCCGAGACAATGTGAAATGGGAACTTTGTGAAAGATTAATATCTTTAGGATGTTCAAGGAATGTCCAAGGCCAAATGTAGATTCATGAGATAAAGTGACTCACACAGTACATTCGTAGAAGCCAATCTCCATTTCATGTTGCTCTGATTTGTGAATGCAGTTATCTCTGCCTTGTCTCCTCTGGGAAGCCTTATGGAGATTGGGAAAGAGACCTGTTGGCATGCACTCTTACTAAGCTCCAGGAGATGGCAGCAAAGGATTTGCACCCATGTAGATGGCAAAAATTAGGGTTACTTGGGAGTAAAATGACTTAAACTTTTAAAAACTCAAAATTAAAACCCCATATATTTTTAATAACTTCATGATGTTTTTCACACAATCAATTTTTTCTTTGTATTATCAAGTTAAGTGCTTATTACTTAATGTGGCAAGAAAACATTTAAAATTCTTTTTACAAGTTTTGCATCAGCAGCTTACCCAAGTCAACTCCTTATTATCCTCAAACAAAATTACAGTGTTAATAGTTACAATTATTTTCCATAAATTTTTTAAAGCATTAAAATATTGACATAAGGCATACTCTTCTCTAGCCTGGTTCTGCCGTTCAAATAGCCTTGCATGTTAATTAAAAGCAGCATTGTGCTTCCTTCCTTCAATAGTTATACAATTACATGCATTTTTGGGTCATTGTTGGCTACCCATTGGATAGTTTTGAGCTTTCATGAGAATTTTTGAATAAATACAAATTCTTAACCTAGTTATGAATTTAGACTAAAACCCTACACACAGAATCAGTGGAGCAAAGTATATATCCATTACCTGTCATTATACTTATCACCACAAAAGGTTTCCAAACATTTGTAATCCTATCCATGATTCATGAATACCACGAGAATAGTGGTTACCTAAATTTATCAATCAGATAGGTACCCTTATCATACTCTAGAAGGTGAAATTTCTTTCCTAAACTTTCTTCTCACTTTTTATGCAACTCAGTTTATTTTCCCCTTCAGAAATAATGCCACAGATATCCATAAATTAAAAGCTAGGTATCCGATAGAAACTTAAATGTAATACTGTTTCCTTCAGTTTCTAAAATTAAACATTAAAGGATGAAGGGAAGGAAAATCATTCAAATTTGACAGGAAATTCCTCATCTGTAGGTAAAAAGAAAGTATTTTGAATTTACTTTCTTCTATAACAATTACTCACAGGAACAACTGAACACAGTTTTGTTGAGGAAATCACTAGGTCATGGGAACTGAAAATAACATAAATTAAAGTGCTTCATGTTTAGAACAAGCCGTGATGAATGCTAAGGAGCCACCAAATAGTTTATGTGACTTCAAAGATGTGAACTGCCTCATCATGCATTCAACTTTAGATATTTTATACACATGTGCGATGTAGCCAGCCGTAGAGTAAACTTTGATAAAAGTTTTCTATTATGTGAGCTACTTAGCCTCAGAATGAACTTTTCTGGCCTTTCAGTAAATATTTTAAGGTGAGGCTTTTAATCTTTGGATTTGCTCCAGATGTCGACCACACTTTTCATCTCATGGCATGTAAGCACTTCACAGCCAGCTAGGTTTCTCTGTTACAGACAAGTGAAAAGAATGTTCCCTGTAAAACTGTGTAGACTTTCCACTTCACTGCATGCTGCAGAGTCTACCTTTCTGCAATAGTGAGTTTTCTCCGTAAATGTCAGCATTTTATGTTAACCAAGATCTTTCCTCTGCTAATTGTCAGCCACACTTCACAAACTGGAGAAAGTATTTTATATTGCTTGTAACTATGGTGGATTTTGTTTTGTTTTGAATCTTGGAATAATGTATCTTGAATTTGTAGGGATTGAACCCAAAGTGGTTATATTTGAAAATGTGTAGACAATTCAAAATAATTTTGGAGGGCTTGATTTCAATATCTAAGTCTCTGGGAAGTTTGGACTCAGTTTGGAAACAAGAAATATTTACCTGAAACTAGGCAATTAGTTAATGAAATGATGTTTTGCAACCGCCTTCTAGCATCAGTCTGAGGGTTTACAGTTGGTGTGTTTTAAACAACTTTTAGACAAAATCAAGAGCATTCGGCTCCATTTGTAGTTATCTTAGTGGGTTGAAACAACTAAGTTTACTGCACTTTCACTTTGCAGTTAAACTAGCACACCATGGCTGCGATGTGATTTGACAGAGGGATCCTATCGGAAGCAGCATGAGAAAGAATCTGAGCACATTAGGTGACACAGCATGCCTTCATCACACAGCACAAGAACCTCATTGCTGTGAAGCTCTACATAGTTGTATTCTCCACATTCAGCTAAAATGTTTTTCCATCTTTTGTATACTGATACTAACTCCCTTCTACCATCCCAGGAAATAAGGTTAAGCCTCCTGTTGCTTAACCAAACTTCCATTTTAAAACCTGTCAACATCCTGGTTATGCTTTTTTGTGGATAATCTAAGATGATTTTCTCACCAGAGTTGTTTCTATGGTGAACAGCATAGCAGGGAAAGTACACCCTGCACAGAGTGTCATCTCTTTGTGATACACTCTGCCCCTAACATAGCCTGAGCTCAAACCAACATTTCCTTTTCTGTCTGACAGGTTTTGCTAATAGCTTGAGCTGTAAATTTATAGATTATCCAACTATCATATGATTCAATAGACTCTTTGGGATTAAATGTAAGATTTTGTGCTTTAATTTGATTTGGGGCATTCATTTCAAATCTTTCCATCTGCATCCATTTTTTTAAGTGCTATAAACATATTTTTTTTTCAGTTTGCTATTATCTTCCAATTTAACAGATATATGTTAGCAAACTGTTCAGTATGAATATTATATAGAACAAAATCCAAAGTTTGAAGACTACTACTTTCTAGAAACTCACAGTAGCATTATAAGAAAAGAATACACAAAAATTCATAATTACCTCAAATATTAAATAAATTAGTCAATAATTAAATAAATATGTATGCTTTTTAAAATACACTCTATGTTTGAATGATGAGTGGGGAGCATGCTCACTGAAGAGTGACAGATGAAAGAGGGGCCACACGGCATGGGCTGTTACAAACCACAGGTAATCGAAGGACTGGATTATAGCAAGGAAAGTGTAGTTAAACATGCTAGAAAGAAAATATTAGGAAGAATAAGGCTAGAAACCATTATCAGAAGATGAATTGTAACCAATTAACAATAGCATCATCAAGATTTCAATCACACCTGAGGAGGCTCAGCTCACTCAGTGTTTTATTTTTAGATTAATAGGCAGGTGTCAGAATTTTTCTCAAAGTGACATAAAATCTGACAAGTGCTATCTATTCATCTAAAGAATAGATTCCGAGATTTCAGGGCCATGTTTGTGCTGTAACTCCTTTATTGATGCCAATACTTTAATCAATTTAAATCTTTGCCTCTTGTCTTTGTGATTTGTTTTTACAAATTTCTGTAATGTAACGCTTGTTTCACATCTCTGCTTTATATCTTCAATTTAAAATGTGTTATTGCATCTGTCACTTATCCTTTATTATTTGTTGGTCCAGGCTGTACACAGAGGTCAGAGGACAACTGTGGAACAGACTCAGCAATAAGCACCTTTACCTGCTGAGTCAGTTACTGGCCTTATGTCTTTAATTTCAAAGTAAAAATTTGAATGTTTGTTTCGTGTTGGCATCTAATCATACCATAGATTGTTTTGCTCTTATTTATCAAATTTTGGATTAGATCTCTATCTGCAAATTCTTGTTCATTTACTTAACCATTGACTTTGCATAAGTTTCACAACCTCTCTGTGTCTCCACTTCTTCCTCTGTAAAACAGAAACAAAAAAATGATAAGATCAGTATCTGATAACCATTGAGGAGATTAATGAAGGCAAACATGAAATATATATATATATATATATATATATATATATATATATATATACTGAAATGCTTAGCATAAAGTCAATAGCCATTAGAAGGCTGAGAACATTATGTTGTATGTGATATACCCTACATGTTTAATGTTCTGCATTTTATTATAGCAATATAACAATATTACATGCTATATTGTTATAGTAGAAAAAATTCCATCTGATCTATCAGATCAAATTTCTGGCCTGTGTAGAGACCTAACATTCCAGCTGGGCTGGTTCAACCAACTGGCAACGAAACCACCTGTAGGAAGGCGGGTTCACCTTAAACCATTCTAATGAGTTAGGTGGAACAATTATTCCTTTAATGAGATACTGTACTTGCCTTCCCAGGATCTCTGTCCCCAGCAGCGGTTTCTTGCCCACAGCAATGCAGCTCTGTCAGGTTGCACCCTTTCGTGAGTGCAAAAGTCACTTCAGAAAAGCGACTTCTCCTGAACACATTGGCTTTCCCCAAATCTTGGGCTTCCTTCTTTCTCTAAAGCTTTCTGTCCTGTCCAATGTCTGCTTGCCCACCATATGTCTAACCTCCATGTCTAATGAAATGGCATGGCTCTTTTCCTTTCATCCTCCATTGTCTTCCTTCTGGCCTGCCCAGGGAATGTTTTCTTTTAAATTCTGATAAAATTGTCCTTGAGCATTTGGTTGAATTCATTCTTAAGTTCCCTTATTAATGAGACTAAGTCCCCTAAGAGGAGACTCCATTTCCCCTGTATCAACATTGCACATACCCTATGTTCCAGATAACCCACCCATCCTGTGCCTAGTGGATAAAACCAACTCACTATTGCCATGAAATTTGGATAAATTACTCCAGTGCTTGTCCAGGAGAAATTAGAGTTGATTACTGTCTCTTGCTGATGGAAACCTTGTTTTATCTCCATGGGAAAGCATTATCCCTTAACAAACAAGACCTGCTCAGAAGGGGAATATAATATTTCAGGGTCAAGAAACACATGTGTTAAGTAATTTATTAAGAATAACAGTGAGAGAAGCCTTTTCTCCTCTGATCCTTTGTGGAACTGACATCCCTCTGGAAAAATCAACCACAATTATTGGCGCTGCTCCAGTGTGTACTCTGTATCTTGTGGGAGAGCCACTCATCCTTCATGATTACAGGAAGAGACTTTTGAGTTAGTCATTCAACCAGAATGCTTAGACACTTGCTTCTGGGTAAGGGAGTACAGATGCAGTCATCGAATCTCATGGTGTCAACCAAGTGATTTGTAAAAGCAATTCCTTGGTTAAATATAGTCCCTGTGCGGACACTGTTGGTAAAAATGTCATACTGCAAACATGTTCCGTGATGATGGTGACAAAGTGTGCACATACCAGTGATGGTGAAACTCAACACTGTCTGAGGGTACCATCCAATAACAGACACTGTCTAAAGGTGACTGGTTGGCCCTTTTTGCACATTGTATTCTAGCAAATGCTTTGTATTGATATATCTTGTGGGAACATTAGATATACAATAGCAACATTAGCCAAACCTGACTTGATGAGAAGAAATGTAATTTGTTGAGGTTACATAACCTCCCTCTGCCCCACAAAAAAAGGCTTTTTACCCCTCATGGAACATCAGGTGATCTTCTCCAACAGACTATTCTCAATTCTTCTAGCACTCAGATGAAGCATTCATTTATAACCCAGTATGCTCAAAGTTTATGCCTATTCCAAATAATCTATTCAAATTTCTCCTCCTCATCAATTCTTTCATCTTTTTCTTTTGGTGGACTATTGGACAAAGCTTTAGCTGGTGAGTTGGGATAGACAGATCACCATCCCTCTGTTATTCAACTAGGAATGAAGAAGCAGATGAACTGCTTGGTAGCTGCCTTTTTGCCCTGTTTCTTTCTTTTTTTCTTATTTTCCTTAACAGTTTATATAAAATGTCTAATGAAGTCATTGCTGAAGTTGATGGAGTGTACAGCATTTGGAATGACTGCCATGGAAATCTGAGACACCTAATTGTGTAACTCTGCATTGTTTTCAGGATTTATTTGAACCTAGCATTGCACAAAACGCTTTGATAACAGAGTACTGTTTTGTCTACCCAGTTTAACTGCTTGGCAGCTTTCACAGGTAGACAGTAGCACACTATGGATGCATTTGTAAATGGATTATCTATTTTTACAAGTAAGTAAGACTAGTATTCTATGGAGTTTCTTTTTGAGGATTTCCAGAGCACTATGCAACCTGTTCATGGTCCACAGGCCTTAGGCAAAGTTGCATGTGCTTACTGAGGTATAATAAGCAAGATGTTGAGACAAGGATTAAATTTTAAGGAGTCAATCTTTCTAAAACCATTTAGCTTCTGGGAATAGATATGCAAAAGCAAATCCTTGGACACTAGGCCCAGGAATCTCAATCTTTAGTGCATTGGAAATGATACCAGGGAGCAGGTTAAAATGCAGATGCTGACACAGAAGATATGAGGTTGAAGCTGAGCTCCCAGGCTCCGAAAAACCTTGCAGTTAACACCAACACCAGCCCTAAGCATGTTTCCTGAGTAGGATGACCCAATACAAGTGACCTCGTAGATTGTAGATAACAAATACCTGTGTATAGAGCAGGGGCTAAAACTCTCTCTCCAATGGAATGTGAATGAGCAAGCCTGTTCTTGCTCCTCATGGATGACTTGTCCCTGTTGTTTCCCCATTTCTCATGTAGACAGCAAGAATATTCTCCCAGAAACCGAAATTGTGTGAGTACAGGAAGAAGTATGTCTGTCCTTTCTTCCTTCTCTACATGAATCTCCTCCTCTGCACCTATTCTCCAGGCCATGTTGTCTTGCATTTTCTTTCTCTTTCCTACTCTCCCCTTGAATCCTCTTCTTTGTTAAACTCTTTTATAATGTAAGGACTATGAGAGAATAGAAAAAACAAAATAAACAAGAGACTCTTTATACTGCTGAGAACAATCTGACCCTTAGACAAAGCTGGAACCTGGCAGATACAGTCTATTTCTTCACTTTAAAAAACTACTTTTCGGCCGGGCGGTGGTGGCGCACGCCTTTAATCCCAGCACTCGGGAGGCAGAGCCAGGCGGATCTCTGTGAGTTCGAGGCCAGCCTGGACTACCAAGTGAGTTCCAGGAAAGGCGCAAAGCTACACAGAGAAACCCTGTCTCGAAAAACCAAAAAAAAAAAAAAAAAAACTACTTTTCATCCTTATTCAGAAATATTTTACCTAGGCATCCTGTTTATATGAAGGCACCTATTTTTGTTACAGGGATCCCACCAGAGATGATCACTTCAATTCCAATCTGCTTGATACTGTGCTCAGGTATTTGGGACCCAAGTGAAGCACCGAGTGTTTAGAGTGAGGGTTTTTAAAAGATGAAAACCACATCCTGGTATCTAATTCAGCAGATGTAGAAGGAGGTTTAGTGCAAGCAGGCAGTTTAATAGAAGCTGGGACATCTTGACCTCGGGTTCCTAGAACAGAGTTGGGTACTTTTCCATGGGGCTTCCCTTCAAGGAGATCAAGTTCTTGTTAAACATAAAATGTCCTCAGCAAGAATATGAGATGGGGGAATGGCTGCACTGACCTGCCCTGTTACATTTTTAAAGTGCTACATTGAATTAATCTTCTTCTCTTAGCTGTTATCAGAACGGCTCAATCTTGCTACTACATTTTCTAACCCAGAGCATAGAGACAATGTAGAATAGTGAAAAATGGGAGACAAAAACAAAGCTTCATGGCCAATTCTGCCATATTATTTATTTAACTGTGGGAATAGCCCTGACTTTAACACATTCCGGTATCTATGCCCTTTGCTGCACACTCCGTTCTTTCTTAAAAGATAAGTTCCAATTCACTGCTTCTTAATTTTGGGTTCTGCCACTTGACTTGTTTTGGCTACTAGGATGTGAGCACATTTGACATTATATATTTGTTGCATTGTCTTGGGTTCTGGGGATTTGAACTGAGGTCTTCATGCCTACGAAACAAGTACTTTCGCCCATTGAACCATATCCTAGGCCCTGAAGTAATACTTTAACTAAAGTCTTACACATGATGCTATCCCAGTGTCTACTTTGGAGGAAATGAACCAAAGAGCACTAACTTAACTGGAGGTTATTTATCTTCTTATGCCTTTTTTCCATTGTGATTCAGCTCCTATGACAGTTGAGCTCCCATCCTTAATACTAATTACAGGTGTCCTGAAGGCTGACCTTCTCATTTCCATAGAGATGATGATTACTGGGCTGGTCTCATCAGGTGCATGCTGCTGTTGGGACGAATTTAGATATCAAATTCAAGGACAGCCCATCAGTGTGCAGATTGTCTACTCTTAAGTTAGTTCACAAGACTTGCTTTATTAACCATGACCAAGGGGATTGAGAATAAGGATTTTGTAGTAGAACTGTCAGCATAATATTCCTTTAACTTTTAAGTCAATATAGTAGATATAAAAATGGTCTACCCAATTAGTGAAGCTTCCAATGACATTCAGAATACTTCTGCTACAATTAGTAATAGTGGAATTCTTAATAGTTTACAGATATAGGATGTATTCCAGGTTTTTATATTTTCTTTCACCACTGAAGTTTGTTTTTTTAATGGAAAAACAAAACAAAACAATGTTTTGTGGTGTTAGGTAATGAACCTCTCCACTGAACTATCCTCACAGTAAATGCTGAAAGAAAAACACATTCTTTTTTTTTTGCCATTAGAGAAAATATACTAAGATTTCAGACAGGGAAAACCTTTTGAAAAATGGTTTTCCTATTGAAATGCTTTTCAATAATTACTGCACATTTTGTACATTGCATAGTCAAGCAAGTCTTTGTGCTGTAAAGCTCATGAATGTTGTACAATAAAGGCTTTCAAAATTTATCTGACAATATTTCATAATTTCTCTAAAAACACTATAGTTTTGAAATTTTGAAATGAGATTTTTTTACAGCTATGAAACTTTTTTCCAGCATCTGCAATTTGCTGGAATCTATTCATAAGAGAACACAAATTACCTTATTATACTGAGTTGTTCGAATACATCCAATTTGCATTCCCATATTTGAATTTCACATATTCAATTTATGTTTCCTTCCATTGATCTCTCTGGCTTCCTTAAAAAGATGAAAAATGACATGTATATTTTTGGATGATTCTTAGCTATGCTTCCCAGACAATTTGCCTATTTTGGAAGATTTTATTATCTTTTCTTTTAAACACATATAGATTCAGTAGAGTGTCTAAAGATTTAACATCTTAAGTAATTTTTTTATCTATCCCAAAGCTTCTTGCTTAAAGGGGTAGCTATATCTATTTTCCTAATATGGGATTGTTTCCTCTCTCTTCAGTATAGGCACTATATTTAGTATTTTATTTGAACTTTAATAAGATTCCTGGATAGTCCTTCATAATCCTCTGAAGGCAGCCCTGTGTTCTTGAGAAAAACGTTTATTTTCCTTAATAGGAACTCTTTGGACATTTACCATTTGCTATAAGAATACAGGTGATAGTCTTGAGAATACTGGGCTTTCTTTCTACACTTTAAACAAACTACAGTGTATCATGAGAACCGATCTTTCACGTGACTAGAGATGAGTGCATTCTCTGAATAATGCTGAGGTTTGTTACAAACACTATTACATTGCTCCTTCTTCATTGTTACAAATAAAGATTTTCCTTGGCAGCTCCACTTTTCCTAGGAATTTTCTATTTTGGGGTTTCCTTCCCCAGAGGTGGGGGTGGGATCCTGTCCACTTTGTGTCTTTGGGGAATGTGTTTTTCCACAAACTCTAGTGTATGGATTTTGATAACTCACTTTAGGATTGTCTAAGGACTCAGAGTAAAAAAACTGGCTACACCATAATCCTGTTTCTTTTCTTCTTCACCATTTATGCAGTCCAGCCCTGTTATTAAAACAGAATATAAGCTAGCAGAACACTGGAGAGAAGACTGGGTAATATATTACTGACTCAGAAACCTGGTGAGCTGCTGTTGTATCTTCCTACGAGCTTGCTGTTGTGTTACTCAAACCAGAGCTCAGCACCGCTCCTGGCCTGCAGCAGGCATTCATTAAGTGGAAGCCTGAACTTGCTTTCATTTCCTGTTTAATAATGATTGATTGATGGTGACTGTTGAGTTAGTTTTTGCTATAATGTTCCATAGAGTTTCCTTTTTTTTTTTGGTTTTTCGAGACAGGGTTTCTCTGTGTAGCTTTACGCCTTTCCTGGGACTCACTTGGTAGCCCAGGCTGGCCTCGAACTCACAGAGATCCGCCTGGCTCTGCCTCCCGAGTGCTGGGATTAAAGGCGTGCGCCACCACCGCCCGGCTAGAGTTTCCTTTTTAATGTACCTTCAGAATATGACCATTCCTTATTCTTTTCATTGCACCATGTGGTCCATGCCATCATCATGTCACTAGATTCTTGCAGCAGCTCTAGCTCTCAACATGCTGGCCTACTGGAATCCCCACATAGACCAACTGCCTCAGTTCCTTGAGCTCTTTGTACTAGGCTTGCTCATCACTTCTTCAATGTCCTTAGTCATCATTACTTCCCCAGCAGATTGCACCCTCTTTTCTAATTTCAGATTCCTAGGGGATACACACTACTTCTGCTGCTTCTTTCTCTTACGGTGTTCTGCATTTCCCCAAAAGTTACAATAGTGCCTTGTTTCTTAGCTAGAGTTATGCTAATTGCCTCTTTTCTCCCACTCAAGGATAGATTTTTAAGTCACTGTCCTCCATGCCTCTAATTGACATCAATGCCTAGAATATTGTCTGGGCCATAATCAGCTCCGAGTCAGTGCAGACAGAAAAGAAGACAGATGGGCATCTTCTATAGAGCAAGAGGATATGGAGGGGAATTTTAAGATATGCAAATGGATTTTATCACTTTGTTTAATTCTCTCCTGGAGCTGAATTATGAGCTAGAATGTGGTGGCTGTACTCAGAATTGTAACATCTCTATGTTGTTTTAAAAATGATAAGCAGCGCTGGGTGCTGTGCGGAAAGGTCATGAGACATAAGCCATGACAAAACCCAGTATCAGAGCTTTATTAGGAGTGCGTGTGTGTGTGGGTGGGTGGGGGGCGACAAAAGAACCAGGCCTGGGGAAGAAGCATGTGCAGAGAGCAAAGAGAGAGAGAGAGAGAGAGATGGTGGGAGGAGGAGAGAGCAGAGAGGAGGAGTCTGTGTCCGACTTTTTCAGGCGCAGGTGGGCTTACAAAGCTATGCCATGCATGCGGTGATTGCATGACCAGTCTGCATGTATACGCGCAATCACGCAGCACACGGATGACGTAAGACGCAAGACCCCTTACTTAGCTCCTGAACTGCGCATGTGCAGCTGGAGTGGCGGCAGGATCCTAACCCTCTATCTAGTTTGGCATCCCGCCTGAACTATACCCTTCTCTCGGGTTTAAACTAATTCTACACATACGCAATGGTCAAGCCCATTCATCTCACTCAGATACCCAATGAGATGGCCTGATAAAGTTGACGAATTTCTTTGTAAGTACAAAGGGTAGTGAAAATTAACTGAAGAATGATATAAAAAGGCAAAATAACAGAATGTAGTTCTGACTACTAGCTAGTCTTTTTGGGGTTCCAGAAGAATCACACTGCTTTCTTTAATCATAGAAATTCTATTTTATGCACACTTGACTTATACTACAGCTCATATTTCTTTGTTATATATAAAATAATTTTAAATAATAGAAATCTTCATTATGGGAAAGATTGAATAGGAGAAAAAACATTTCCAAATAAGCGTAAGTCTGACAGGAGAGAAACCATTTGGTAGAAATTGTGTAATATTAATGTTATGTGTGTGGGTGAGCTTGGAAAAGAATTAACTTGGTGATCAAGGAAGCTGGAATATACCTGCCTTGTAGGCCAATACCTTTTGGTGGTTGCCAAGTGACAACCTTTGTTCCATCTAGGAAAGACAGGTTTGGCAAACTTTTATAGTAAAAGTCTGGGGAGGGTTGTGTAAGGATCAGAGTTCATGTTCCATTGAGAAAATACCTCTGTTTATAGAATGCAGAGGGGAGATTTGAAATGACCTGAGCACTTTTGTTTATTCCTTTCCATAAAAACTCATGCTAATTATTCATTAATTTAAAACAAATCATTAAATATTCAGAGAAAAATAAGTTCTAGCTGAATGTCAGCCTGTCTAGGTTACTTTAAAGGATGAAGCAGTCAAGTTTTTTTGTTTGTTTGTTTTTTGTTTTTTGAGACAGGTTTCTCTGTGTAGCTTTGTGCCTTTCCTGGAATTAGAGGCGTGTGCCACCACCACCCAGCTAGGAGTCAAGTTTTTAATCTCACTTTGTGGAAACATTCCCACTCAAGTTTCATCATGGAGACTAATTTTCATCCACCCTCTTTTAAGATGAGAGCACTTCATCCTTGCAGAAGTTTCAAAGTTAACAGGAAGTCACAGAAAAACTAAAGAATAAGTTTGACATTTCATTAGTTTGTGATAGTCTCCTTAAGTTGAGACATGATTTTAAAAAAATCACAATTCCATTTGTCTTTATCTTCTCAAATTCTGAGTGTTTACTCAATGTTCTTGAAAAGATTAAGCAATAAGGGATTCATAAGAAGAACAAGATTTTATGGTGTTAGATAATATTACAATAGCTTCTTGAATACATAGGCACTTGGATAATGGGACTACGTCAAAAATTAATCTGTTTCCTAATGAAGTTTTAGTATATAATCCATTAGGCAGATGAAGATTTTCAAGTGGAAAGAATTTTATTTTCCAACCCATGAGGCCATTAGAAACATCATATACACCTCATATACGAACAATATTGTAGTTCAAAACAAGCTGTAAATTCAGACTTATTTTTTCCCAGGCTTAATTGCATAGTTTGTATACATCTGGATAGCCTGAAACATAAAATCAGGAATCCTCAAGTCAAAAAATTAACTGCACAGGTTCAAGCCAGATGGGGTCCCAGGGTTGAGTAGGGGAAGTGAACATAGGCTCCCACACTTAACAACCAACTATTTACAACTGATACTACTGACCGAGGATAAGTTTATTTTCTCCAGTGGAATCTCACTAGGTATATTAACCACACTTTAGGGTAGGCCCTATGCCCAGGAGTAGTTGGCCAACACCTAACAAACTCAATAGTATTTTCATAGACTTTTTGCTTCATTTGCTTTGTTTGGGCATTTTTTTTTAAATTTCTGTCTTATTAGTCTTTTGCTTGTGTGTGTGTGTGTGTGTGTGTGTGTGTGTGTGTGTGTGTGTGTGTATATATTGTGTGTGTGTGTGTGTGTGTGTGTGTGTGTGTTTCTTGGTTTTTTTATTTGGTTATTGTTCATTTGTTTTTTGTTTATATTGTGGAGTTGAGTAGGTGGGGAGGTAGGGAGGATATGGGAAGAGTTGGGGGAGGGGAAAAGCATGCTCAGAAGCGCACTCCTTTAATCCCAGCACTCGGGAGGCAGAGGCAGGCGGATCTCTGTGAGTTCGAGGCCAGCCTGGTCTACGGCGCGAGATCCAGGAAAGGCGCAAAGCTACACAGAGAAACCCTGTCTCGAAAAACCAAAAAAAAAAAAAAAAAAAAAAAAAGTAGTTTAAATTAAAATTTAAAAAGGTAGCCTGGTGTGGTGGCACAGGCCTTTAATCCCAGAACTTGGGAGGTAGAACAAGTGGAGGATCTCTGTGAGTTCAAGGCCAGCCTGGTCTGCATAGCAAGTTCCAGGACAGCCAGGACTACATAAAGAGACCTTGTCTCAAAACAAAAAAGCAAAAAAACAAACAAACAAAAATTTAAAAAGACAAGGAAATATAAAAAAAAACATAACAAAAAGCAACTGTAGAGGACAGGACAATTCTTTAGACTATAAGGAGAACTTAAGCAAATGTAAATGCACTGGACGGTTTATCTGTTTCTTTCTTTTTTTTTTGTTAGGCATCTAACTGATGGCTTCACTGTCAGCAGTAAGCACTGGCTGTCCAGCTGCTCATCACCTTCTTTTGTCCTTAGTGTGGAGAAATATTCAGATGCAGATGTAGGAACTATGCTTAGTGCCTCATTTAATATATACCCAGGACTCTATTTTCTCAAATCTTGGTGTTCAATTTTTCTAAGTCAGATGAGCTGATAACCAAGCTATGTTTGGGCATAAATGTGTTTTCTAGATATTATGAATAAAAAATGTTGATTGGCTCATAAAGCATAATTTAGAAAAAAGTGTTAGTCCCTTCCTTTGCATGGAGAAGGATTCTAAGCGACTTTCCAATTTAATAATTTTTTTTAGCCAAGTTAAATTTCATAAAGTCCCTTTAGGAAAGTGTGAAGAAAGATTTGCCTCTGTTTACTGGTAAATATATGAATGTATTTTATATAACCTTCTCCCCCATTTTTACTGATATATTTTCTCTGTCTATAATTTGCCTATGAAAATATAGCTGACTACCAAGATTGGTGGTAGAAACATGCCTTGTCCACAGATATCTGTAGATTGAGAACATTGTTGGAAGCAAATGGTGCTAATACAGTGGTTCTCGACCTGGGGTCAGTATACCCTATCACAGGGGTCGCCTCAGACCATCTGCAAACCAGACATTTTACATTATGATTCATAACAGTAGCAAAATTGCAGTTATGAAGTAGCAATGAAAATAATTTTATGGTTGGGGATCACCACAAGGTGAAGAACTGTATTAAGGGATGCAGCATTAGGAAGGTTGAGAACCACTGATCTAATATATGTTCAACTGTTTTCTGGTTAGACCAAAACATTTATTCAGCTAGTAAAGCCTTCCAGGAGAGAGGCAGAGATGGGGCAATATGTTATAGTTTGATAGTATCAAGTACTTCTGATGTGTTCCTCCAGAACAGGGCAACTGCCGATAATTTCAAAAACTAGAAGAAAAGATTTTGAATGTCTTTTTTTTTGTTGTTGTTGTTGCTGGTGGTGGTGGTGGTTTTGTTTGTTTGTTTGTTTGTTTGTTTGTTTGTTTTGGACAGAGTCTCTCTATGCAGCCCTGGCTGTCCTGGAACTCACTCTGCAGACCAGGCTGGCCTCGAACTCACAGAGATCTGCCTGCCTCTGCTTCCTGAGTGCTGGGATTAAAGGTGTGCATCACCACGTTGGGCTTGATTTTTGAATGTCTTAATATAAAAATCCAATTGATGTTTCATTGGATTAAACATGACAAAATGTAGAGATGTGTTGAAGCCCCATGGAATTCCACAAATACTTATACTTTCTTTTCATATGTGCAGATAAACTAAATGCCTACAAGTAAATGTGTTCTAGTAGAAGCCCATATGAAAAAACTGTGAGCCACTGTGTGATTACATACAGAAGGTTTAGTAATTTTCTTTTCAGAGTCTCCTCTTGACTCAGTCCTGGCCCTAATTGTTAGGGACCACTGCACCTGTAATCACACCTTTCCCTCTGCTAGGTCAGGGAAACAGCACTCTGTCCTTTATAACATGGATATCTTTTTTTTTTTTTTTTTTTTTTTTTTTTTTTTTTTTTTTTTGGTTTTTCGAGACAGGGTTTCTCAAAAAACTGTGTAGCTTTGCACCTTTCCTGGAACTCACTTGGTAGCCCAGGCTGGCCTCGAACTCACAAGAGATCCTCCTGGCTCTGCCTCCCGAGTGCTGGGATTAAAGGCGTGCGCCCCACCGCCCAGCAACATGGATATCTTTTTCGGGGAGCATCCAGACCTGAAGAGCAGATCAGCAATGAGGTGCTGAAGTGGGACAGGGGCCCTGGGTAAGTGGGCTGGACAGTGTGCTGTGGGGCTGGATGGCTGTGGTCTAGCACTTTGCCTGATGTAAATAAACTCATGCTATCAAAGCCTTACACAGAAGACTGGATGCTTTACACTGTAAATTCCCTCTCTTTCACTCTTCCTGCTTCTGTTTCCTCTCCTCTCTTCCGTCTCTCCCACTTCTTTCATTCCTTCCAATGTATCTCCAACATTAATACGCCAGACAATGTGCCTCTAGAAGCCTATGTACCCCAGTTTAAACAATACTGGTGTTTGCATTTTCTGTCACCCAAAATTTAAATACAATCTGCATTCTAAAAGGAGGAGGTCTCTCACTGTCTCAGCAAGCTTCAGGAATTCCTATGAGTTCTCCTAAAACTCTAAAAACACTTGAAAACGAGTTTCCCGGGCAAAGCGATGTGTGTTAGCACGTTTCTGTGCCACACAACCTTTTATTTTGGCGACAGTGCGAACTTGTGCAATGCCTGAAAATTACCTCAAGGGGGCAGTATGGCGCAACGTTGCAGCATCGAAGTGTGAGGAACAGTCAAACCTGGAGATCATTTTCCTGCCTAGTTTTCTTTCTGGCTAATGAGCCATTTCTAGGGAAAAGGTCACTAAAGGAAAACAGAATTTGTCCTGAGATGATATTTTTTGTCCTCTTTTTTTTTTTTAGACCGCATGCTACTGAGGTTTGGGAGATCACATTTAGGATCGAGAACAGAAGATTCCGGATTCACAAGGATTGCTTTGCATAGATGGCATTTTTTGTTGCCAGAACTCTGGAGAGGCAGAACGAAGCATGGGATCCTGACATCTGCCCAGAGAATGGTGGACTTTGTCCTCTAAATTCTAGTTTAGAGGTTTGCATGACTCGGAAAGGTCCTTAAATGTAGGAGTATTTGCTGTGCAGACATCATGAGCCCACTAAGGATCAAGAACTCTTCCGGGTCCAGAGCAAAGTCCCTGCTGTCTCACAGCGGACAGCATGGAGAGCTCTGACCCCTTCAGCATGGTCCAGACATTCTCAAACCCGAGGGGCATGGCTGAGCTGTCATTATGTAGACACTGTGATCACATAATTTTGTTTGAAACTGTTATTTTAAAAGAGGTTTTAGAAATGCATAGCCTTAGGGTATAGACAATTTAATGAGGACATGGTTTCTTACAACGGAGATGCCCACTATCTCTCTCCAATTCTCCCCAAACCGTTTGTCTTTTTACTTCTTCCCTCCCAACTCCAAGTCCTTATCATCATCATCATCATCATTACTAACATTTCTAAAACCATAAGAATACTAAGCGCAGGTTTGTAGACAGATACATTTGCACATGTGCTTATTAAATATACTTTCTATGTCATATTCTAGTACAAGTTATGAGACAGATCAAATGAATTTTTGCGAATTTTCAAAGGAAAGGCTTGAAGTATGACAGTCTTTGAAGGAAGTGAGATAGCAGGAGATACAACGCCCTCTGAGAGAAGTGTCAGGTGCTAAATTTTGAGAAAGATTTGAAGTTACTTGTCTATAACATACAGCAAATACGACCAAATTGCTGTCTCCCTGTATCTCAAGAGGGTGTTGCTGGTTTGGAAAAGCACCAGGCTTTAAGCTTTCTAGTTATTGTGCATATCATTTGCACTGAGTATGAGACCCAAGAAATACTTGGATCTTCATATTAGCCTAAGCAAATGGATGCAAATCAAACACACATTTATAATGCAGCCAATGAAGCGAGCTTAGGCTCCAGGATCCATCCCTTGTCCAGGCTCTGTGAGTTGCTAGGGGTTTTAAGGTGTTTGGGGAGGCAAACTGCAGACAGGAAACCCTTTTCATGTAAAGAATCTTGTAACTTCCTGCTGTGGGATGGTCTGTATGTCAAATGTGTTGCTGATTGGTCAATAAATAAATCACTGATTGGCCCGTGGCCAGGCAGGAAGTATAGGCGGGACAAGGAGGAGAATAGAGCTGGGAAGTGGAAGGCTGAGTCGAGAGACACTGCCAGCCGCCATCAGGATAAGGAAGATGTAAAGTACCGGTAAGCCACAAGCCACGTGGCAAGGTATAGATTAATAGAAATGGATTAATTTAAGCTGTAAGAACAGTTAGCAAGAAGCCTGCCACGGCCATACAGTTTGAAACCAATATAAGTCTCTGTGTTTATTTGATCGGGTTTGAGCGGCTTGGGACTGGCGGGTGAGAGAGATTTGTCCTGACTGTGGGCCAGGCAGGAAAACTCTAGCTACAAATGGCGTCCAACGTGGTGGCAAGAATTTCCACCTAAAACCTGAGAAAAAAGATTCTAAAACGGAGCTAAAAACAGCTTCCTAATTGTCTCTCTCAAATGAGCGGCAGCTGCCGGTTTGAGCTACTGGCGGGTTGCTGGCGTGCGCGCTCGACCTGCCGCCATATGGCGGGAATGAGGCCTCAGCAAGTGGCACATTAAGCTACATTGTGGATTTAGCATTTGCTAGTACAAAAAAAAAAAGAGGTTTCTGGGCTACACGCTGCTTGGATAAAAGCGTAGACCCACTATTTCTGAGACTTGATGGTTCCCAGAGCTGGCGGAACCGCCATGTTGGGAAGCTAAAGTGGGCGGAGCCAGCAGCCACAGTGCCGTTTCAGGCTTAGAAGGCTGCAATTTAAAGCAACAGGTTCACAATAAGACAGATTCAGATGTAATAGTTTAAAATGTGTGTAAAATATACGTAGGCTTGAAAGAGACAAAAAAAAGGTGATATATACAGTATAGAAACAAATACATGGTTTTAAAAAATAAAGTCTTTAAAGAGACAGTAAAATTAATATAAAAAATAAGCCACGTAGAGATGACTATTACACAGAGAGTCTGGATTGTGTTGTCTTTGGGATTCTTAACTACAGAGAGATGTTTGATTGTAAAGGAAGCTGAGTTAAACCAGTACGTATATTTTAAAGATACTTTGACTTCAAAATTTGGATGTAAGGATATGTTGCTTTGGAAAAGAGTCTCTTTTGTTTCCACAGAAAGCAAGAGGCTATGGATTTGTTCCAGAGTAAGATACATCAGGTTTGACCAGCCAAGACCCCCTGAAAGGTCTCCGATGACACCATGGCCCAGATGATCCAACATCCAGAACCATTTCAAGACAACTGGCTCAGATGATACAGCCTCACGGACTACTCCATGATTCTAAAATTTTCTTTGTTTCCCCAGAAGATACAGCGCCCCCCTCCAGCAGGAAGTAGTAAGAGAAGCTACGCCCAAATTCCCAAATATACCAAGCTGACTTTGGAGATGTGTAAAGGTTAATACCTTCCTTTTTAAGAAAAGAAAAGGGGAGGTGCTGTGGGATGGTCTGTATGTCAAATGTGTTGCTGATTGGTCAATAAATAAATCACTGATTGGCCCGTGGCCAGGCAGGAAGTATAGGCGGGACAAGGAGGAGAATAGAGCTGGGAAGTGGAAGGCTGAGTCGAGAGACACTGCCAGCCGCCATCAGGATAAGGAAGATGTAAAGTACCGGTAAGCCACAAGCCACGTGGCAAGGTATAGATTAATAGAAATGGATTAATTTAAGCTGTAAGAACAGTTAGCAAGAAGCCTGCCACGGCCATACAGTTTGAAACCAATATAAGTCTCTGTGTTTATTTGATCGGGTTTGAGCGGCTTGGGACTGGCGGGTGAGAGAGATTTGTCCTGACTGTGGGCCAGGCAGAAAAACTCTAGCTACAACTTCCTTCAGAATTCTCAGGGAAAAGAGTTTACTTTCTAAAGTATCTATAATTTACTTGAATTAAAAAATTTTATTTAATGATAAATACACTGTTGTGATGTGTGTGATTTGTATTATGTTTCATGAAAATGAGCTCTAAAATTGTCTTAAGCATAAGCTTTTTTTGTTAATCTTAAGATTAATAAAATCTACATCCATTCCTGGCTTTAACAAGCAAATATGAAAGACTATTGAAAGCCATAATGGAGCATATTTTCTTGCTTATGCACTATCCATGGTAAGATGGGGAACAGACGGGTAGGCAGTCCATCTTCACCCAGTCTTCAGTCTCAGGATGTTGGGAAACCTCGCAATCCTTAGTATGGCTTCTGCGATGATCCTGGGAGCATCAGCCCTATGGTCAGTGCATAGGAGAAGAGGAACTTTTAGGAGAGGCCGTGCATGCCAGCTTGGAAAGGGTGCCTGATTATTCCTCACAATCTGCTGGGTCAGTCCCATGTCTGTTACTAATGCAGGAGACAGGGAAAGGGCATGCAGCCGGAAGGAGAGGAAAAGACAGATTTAGGGTGACATTTTGTAACAAAAATTTGTTTGAATGAATGTGTGTGTGTGTGTGTGTGTGTGTGTGTGCGCGTGCGTGCGTGCGTGTGTGCGCGTGCCCATGCACGCATGCTGGCCAAAGTCAGATGTCTACCTCTATCACTGTTTTTTTTTTTTTGAGACAGAGTCTCTCACAGAACCCGGAGTTTGTCAGTTCAGCTATACTGGTTGGCGAGTATGCTGCAGGCCCTTCTTTATCTCCACAGCACTGAGATTAACAGTGCACACCATGGTGACCAGACTTTTTTTTTTAAATGTGGTCATCGGTGATGAAACACAGGTCCTCAGGTTTGTGTGACAATCCCTTCCCCAATAATGCCATCCCACCAGTGCCATCGTAAGACATTTTTGTGTGTGTGTGTGTGGTTGAGGCACACAGTTTGTACTTATGTGACTTTTTTGCTTATATAACCATTTTAATGAAGTGTGGAAAGAAATTCAAAAATTTGCATGGAACAGAATCTAACGTCTTACTCTAGCATATGTCCACCTGGCAGATAGTGGCTGAAAACACATAGATTTAGTTTTTAATTTGATTTCAGTATAGAATGACTATTGACTGCCTAGGAGTCACACACTGTAGACTTCAGAATGTGAAGACGATTTTGACAATGTGTCACTGGCAAACAGGAACCTTGGGGCCTGTCGTCTTGCAGTGATTGAGGTCAGGTGAGTACCCAGGACAACAGCAATGTTACTGGCGCTTCCCCAGCCGCATACTGTTGAAGCTGGAAATACATGTTATGAAGCAAATTGTGTTATTTAACATGCTTGATTGAAACCAATGTGCAAATACTGTTAGAATTAATGGAGCATATAATCAGGTCATTGTAAAGGAATGGGAAGTTAGAATGCATGGAAAAGTCAGACTCCAGAGTAAGAGATTTCCAAGGTAAATATTGATGTTTCTCCCTGAAGTGAGAGCTACAATATTTAATCTACAGATTTTTGTGTGAATCGGACAACATGGATAAATCCATGGCTTTTGTTCAGTGTCAAGTACCATGGGACCATATCAGAGTCTTGCTGCTATTTGTAAGTACCATTGTTATTTTTCTTTTATGATTTCATCCAAATCAACAGTATACAACAGATGTCTTCCAAAAACAGTTTTATAAACTCAGGAATTTTTGTAGGAGTTAAGCCTGTGGAGAATATGATTTCCAGAAAAGCAGGGGGGTGGGGAGCTTAAGGCAGTGCAGATCAAGGCTGGAAGCTGCTTTTATATTTAAGACAGAAACCTCTGTTTGTTCTTTGAGTTGTCTTTTCTTATTCCTTTAAAAACGCTCATCAATTTAAGAGATTAAGATTTACAAATTAATGCGGTTTCCTTCTTGATGCTACACACTTTCTACCAGCTAGATGCAAATCATTTTTCTGTGCTTTATTACCACAATGTGAAATGCTCAAAATAGCAAAAGATGGGCAAGAATAGACAGTAATCAATAATATGCAACAAGTCATGGGATCCCAAAGCAACAAACTCATTCTAAGAAGTAGCTTCACAGTTGAAAACTGTTACCAAGAATTTTATTCACGAAGAAGCTGCCAAGAGGCTGCACTAAAAGATAATTTGGATATACGTTTCCATCACGAGTGGTAGGTTTGAAAAGGTGACATGATATGGTCATTGTCACACAAAGCAGGGTGAAGTGCCCGATCCCTTCACTTTCTAACTCATTTCATCAGAAGCTTCAAATGTGAGCATTAACTAAAATACAGTGACAGTGTTTTGTGTTTTGAAACTAGGATTTATCACACAGCACACGCACATTACACACACACACACACACACACACACACACACACACACACACACACACACATGCACACTTCAGACAGTAACCCTTCATGTCGCCCAGGCCTGCCTGGGATTTGAAATCCCCTTCCCTCAGCCTCTGGAGTACTACTATCTCTGGGGTGTACCCCCCCCCCCCCCGCCCTCCAAACTATGTGTTCTTTGTCGGCACCTGAAGCTGTGACTATTTCTCCACAGTACAATAATGAGAAAGCAGGATATTATATGTGTTTGGCCACAATGGAATAATGCTAGGCATAGAGGCAGCTGGCTTTCATTCTTTTAAGAAATATGGAATTAAACTTTTGCTTCTAAGTAGACAATAGATATATTCTTCCTAATTCTCCAATTAAATAAACTAAAACTTGTGACTATTTATTTAGGAGACAAAGCTGAAAACCAAAGGGAGGTGGAGAAGCTAGGGACCCATAATTGGGTTTCTGTTTGTCTCCTACAGCCAAGACCCTGAATCGGAGAAGTCAGCAGTCTAAGAGGATGAAAAAATGGTGAAAATAAAATCACATCCTCCCTAGGCAAAAGATCAGCAGGAGAGGAGCCAACAGGGAGGAAAACGTGTCGACAGTAACTACTCTACTCCAGACAGCCACCAAAAAGAAACTGTCCCACTACTGTGTCTGCAAGGCCATTGGGGAGCAAATCCTCCCATGGTGCTGTCTTAGCCCTTCATTAGAGTTTTCCCATGAGTAGACACAGAGTGGAGGACGCATGGGGTCTCTTTATCTATGTTCTTCCTGTTAGAAGGGTACTTGTGCTCATCATAAAACTAAAATCCTATTTAAAACGTAATGAAAAGACAGCCAGATGGCCTGCCACCAAGCCTGATTACCCAAGTTTGATCCCTTAGTCCTAAATGGTAAAAGAGAGGTGACTCCAACAAGTTGTCCTCTGACCTCCACACACGTCATGACGTACATGTGAATGCTCATGCACACACATACACACACACACACACACACACACACACACACACACACACACACACACACAGAGAGAGAGAGAGAGAGAGAGAAATAAATAAGTTCCTCTCAAATACCCCAAACCACTCAAAATCTAGTTAATTGGGGATTTGTTTTATTCTCCCAAAAGCAGTGATTGAAGACTACATTAGAAATAAGAACTTGGAGAAGGACCAACTAGGAAAACAAAATAAAATTTTCTATTGCCTATAAGGAAAAATACTTAAATATGTATCCTATTAATCACAACATTTAATATGATTAATGAACTAGTGTTAGTGGCACAGACATTACAGAGCCACCGCACACCATAGTACTAAACAGAGGTGAGTCTATCCCTAGGATCAGGTTGCCAAGGTGACCTTCTTTAACCAACAAAGTCAGAGTACTGATTACAGCACATTACAGGCGAGCTTTGTTCAGGTCTCTCCCCTTTCTTGAAGGTATAGTAGGAACTGAAAATTGGATCATTAGAATGATTTTTATCATAGACAGAGTTTTAACCCTCAAGAAGTATATGCAAAACATTTATGCTCAAACATCATTATAGTCATAATTCCATTTTAGAATAAATATGCCAACATGATCACTGTTTTGCTAATCACATGTGACTTAAAAGAAGGGTTTTAAAAGGCATGAGAAGTCTTCTGAGATTGAAGATACGTATTTGGTTAAGTGTATAATGCAAATATAATTTATACTTGAAAAATAGCAAGTTAATTTGCTGTTTCAACCACTACAGTAACATTCATGATTGAATTATGTGAAATATTCATGGAAATTGCAAACTGGCATATGATACTTTCATAACTCATGCTAAATATATGTTTTGTTGACCAAAACTACACCTAACAATTACTCACACACACAGTTTTTGATTTTACATAATAGCCCAAAGTAGAACATTTATCATCAAGTGTAGGAGGCGTAGGATGTCACTAAGCAGATGATATAGAACAGAATAAATTATCTGCACACCCCAAAACTGACAAAAAGCAATATTAAGCTTCAGCATGCTTCTTTATCCTCTCATCTTTCAAATACAAATGTTTCCTTCTGTTTTAAAGTGTCTATTCATGGACAACTATCACATACAATCTTGGGTTTGTTCTTTCTATGTAATAGAGTGTAACAGACCACTTCCTGTGTCCTTGTCAATCTTAACATCCTGTTCCACAGTTCTGTTTATCATGTTAAATCTTCATGAGGTTATAGGAAATATACACAAGCTTAATGATTAATGGAGTTATCAGTCACTATTAGTTCATGATATCATATATTAAATTTAAAAGATCTTCACAGTTTCACAAGGTAGTTTTGAATGTTGAGTGAATAGTGTTATGAAATCAGCCATGGGAAAAGGTTTATCCAAAGTGCAAGGCAGGACAACAGATGTTTTTAGTTTGCTTGTTTGGTGACTGATGAGATTAATGGCTCCACTATCCATTTCCAGCCACAGTGTCTGTCTCATCACAGGCCCAGAAACAATGGCGTGCCAACCAATGGTGGCCAAGAGCCCCTGACACTGTGAGCCAAGTTAAACTTTTCCACCTTTCAAGGTGATTCTGTGAACTATTCTGCTTCAGTGATAGAATACCCACTACATATACAGTGTAGCATTTCTACACTATAGGGTCCATTTTAATATTTCTTTAATAATATGCAGTATTAAAGATCAGGAAAGCGAGAAAATAATCATTTTCTCACTTTTTAAAGATAATAACAATCAGACTAGATCAGTGGCATTTATTTCAAACAAAAATAGTAATACAAAGAGGATAATAGGACCTTAGCCCCTAGTATATGAAGAGAAGGGGCTGAGGCTATTACATCCAACTATTAGAGACTTTACATTCTCTCGACAGCACCAAAGGCTGGTGACTCAAACTGTAGCTACTGGCCTTTGGGGGAGCATTCAAGATTCAAACTGAAACACATTCCAAGACTATCCACCATAATTATGTACACAAACCTTAAGTCATCTTGCTTTCCTGGAAACACTAGTTCTAATCATAAACAAAACACAGACTTGAAACTTTATGCCCTTGTCAGCATGGTTCAGTGAAATTAAATAGTTATCTATATACACTCAGCTGGACCATCTCTGATTGCCTTCAAGAGAATGATAACACACAGCAGGGGACCGTGGAAAAGTCAGCAGGCTTCCTCCTCCATGCTTGACAAACTGCTGGGACATATGTGGGTCTGGTGTCTTTCTGATGTGACTTTGAGTCCTTCTGGTTTCAGAGTTGTTCTTTAGTGTGTGCAATAAACTTTGACAATTATTCTAACTCTGCAAGACTTTGTATTTTATACTATGAGTGTATCTTGTACAAACATCTTTGTATTTTACCATAGTCTGATTTGGGACCATTTTAAGTTCATAGCAAATTTGAGCAGAAAGTGCAGAATTATTCTACACCCCTCCACATCCATACACGCATAGCCTTCTTCATTATCAGGATCCCCCCATAAAGCCAATAGCTTGTTACAGCTGATGGACCTATATGGACAGACCACTTTCACTTGAAGTTCATATCCATATGGGTGGTTCAGTTCTTGTGCATATTCTGTGGGCTTGTGCAGTTAGATAGTGACAGCAATCCATTATCATAAGAATACACAGCATAGTTTTCTTGCCCTAAAATTGTTTCATTTTTAACCCTTCCTCCCTCTCTCCCCTCAACCCCTGGTAATCACTGCTCCTTTTACTGCCTCTACAAGTTGACTTTTCCAGACTATGAGAGAATTAGAACTGTTTTTCTGAAATGCTTCCTTTTACTTAGGAATTATACATTAATTATTAATTATTCACTTAGTAATATGTATTGAAATTTCTGCTATGTCTTTCCATGTCTTGATAGCTTATTTCCTTTCAGTGTTAATTAATATCCCATTGTCTTGATGTTCCACAATATATTTACCTATTTATTTGTGGAAGTGAATCTTATTTGCTCCCAAGTTTAGATGATTATAAATAAAGCTGCATAGACAAATGAAGGTTTTGTGTGGACACTCAGTAACTTCTAAATACAAAAGTCCTCAAAATTGTCAAAAATTAACCAAAAATAATAAAGACATTGATCATCTAGTATTTTCACAATCTCATTTTTTTCAGTGGCTTGGTGAATTGAAGGTCCTGATGTTGGAACCTAGGGCCCTATACATGCTACTCAAGGGCTATACCACTACCCATCCCTCCCTGCCCAGTATTTTTATTGCCCCACATGAGTTGTATCTTATTGCCTTCTTTATTTTTTCAACCAGAGTAGAGAATGTGAGCCTTCTTTCCAGGGTCATGACTGGACACACGGGGGATCTAGTGTCTATTAAAGAAAACATCATTTCCTCCCTGAAGCACTTTTGTTCACAGAAACAAAGTGGCCAGCTGTGGCAGGAAGCCCTTTCCTCATGAATTAAACCTCAGTTGTATCAAGAATCTGTGATAAATACTCAATTTGTCTATACCCTTGTAGCTTCCAAAAGAATAGAAATGCTAGAACTATGGAGAACTCATTTGGTTTGGTAATAAGGAAGTAAGGCCCAGGGATGCAGGTGATGCTTTTAAACTTACACAAATGTTGATTAATCTTAGGTTGACCCCTCGTCTCTTCCTCTTCTTTCCCCTATGTTGTAATACCTCCTGTTTGAAAGTTGTGTTCTTACTTTGTAACTTCATGATGGTGTTGACCTTAACCTCCTTCACTATGATGACTGCGTCTCTCATATGGTTCATGTAGGTAAATCACAGTCACCATTAGGCAGTATCAATTCCAGGGTTATTGTTAGTTTGAAATGATGAGTCAGCATAGGATGATCTTTGCTGATCAACCATAGACACAGGGAGTTTACCTACAATGCGGGCAGGAGAAGGCTGCTCAAGGCTTCTGTGCATGTCTACCTGTGTGCAAGTCTGCTGCCCTCTGTGGATTTTACAAGCAACACAGGCTGTGGCAAATTCAGCCACTCAAATCATCTCCCTTTCACTGTAAACTTTCTACGTTCTGTTTCCTTCCTAAGTTTTCTTCTACCACATGAGTGAGGTGAAATGGTTTTCTTTGAAGAAGTTATATCTCACAAAGAGACACTATGAATTGTACTTGCACATCGTATAACTCAAAGTCCAGCAATCTTTCTCACAAGAGAGTAGGTGCCATGTTGAGCACAAAGTACAGATGAAGACTCTTCATGTCTGAATCTGTTCAATTTGGTTCTTTTATGAATATTGACCACTGACTTGGAAGAGCCTCATGGAGATGTGATCACAAAATATATAAAGTAAAAAAAAAACATATGGAAAAGAGGAGTGCACGTGATTCTACAAATAGCAAAAAAAAAAAAAGCTCAGATATGTATTTCATAGAGATTTTGTGGCCATAGCAACCAGTGTTTGAATGTAACCAACGGGGAAATGTTAGGTATATGGTACTAACTGGCATGTATCATTGACAATCAAATAATTTCATTTAGAAGGCAATTTTACTTGGAAAATGTAGAGTGTGTGTATACATGTATGGCTGGTGTATAACCTGGAAAATTGCCAGAATTTTGTTAAATATTCTTCCAGATCAGCTATAAAAGGTGAACAATCCTGGATCCTTCAGGTACTCAAATAATCTTAGGCTGCATCTGATAAATCACTCAGGGCTATTGTGGGCATAAATATATAAAAATAACTGTCCACTCCCTCCCCCCAATCTTCTCTTGCCAACTCACAAATACCCACAGAGATTCAATATTATCCTAGGATGGGGACCAAAACATTTTCTCTGAGATTATTTGTACTACTTATAAGGACAAAATTTATTTTTTGATAAATATTCTTGGTTATTTTTAGTAACCAACAGGCTCATTCTGTTCTCTGTAGGAATTCTCTCTAGAGCTCAGATATCTCTGTTTGGTGGATGCTGAGGTGGAATCCAATATAGAGTTACTACATCTGGACTCCATTTTAGGAGGATTAATTATTCAAGTGACAGATAACGTACTTGTAAACAGTATCCTCCAGAGAGTTATTGGGAAGGAAAAGGAAAGGCTTTGAGTGTAAGTTACCAAGGTTTCTGTCTCAGTTTTGGCCATCAATACTTACATACTTATATTTAATGTAACAAAAGTGTATATTTTCTTCAAGGACCAGGAAATGATGGTAATGGCCCACTGGTTATTTGTTTTCAAGATAACTGAAAGTAGTATTATATTATGGTCAATTATATTGACAGTAAAATCATCATTAAAATTAACCATAAGTAACTGGCCAGGCAGTGGTAGCACACATCTTTAATCCCAGCACTTGGGATGTAGAGGCAGGCAGATTTTTATGAGTTTGAGATCAGCCTGGTCTACAGAGCAAGTTCCAGGACAACCAGGGCTACACAGAGAAACCTTGTCTCAAAAAACAAACAAACAAAAATTCACCATAGTTTTTTTTATTTTTTTCACTTACTCAACTATTTACTACCCAATCACTTTGAGGAAATGACTGTTATAAGCACAAGAGAACAAGTGCAGACATCCAACAAGGAAACCATGTTTTCTGTCCTCTTGAGCTTCCAGTCTGGGTCAATTCACAGGCCCCATGGCTAGCATTAGCTTGTGTGTCTGCTGAGGCTGCTTGGGTGACTAGACATTAGACTTTCTCATGTTAAGACTTAGTTAGAAGCAGATTGGAGATGGAAGAGTAAAGAGGATCCAGCATAGCAAATCTATTTTATAATTTGCCAAGTCTGGCTTTAGCAATATTGTAACCATGATCTCTGGTCTAATGTAGGTCATTAGAAATAATATATGTGTATTTATACATATTTAAATATATTTAATTACATATATACTTATCTACATTGTACTCAGGATACATATGTGAGATGATATAATTCCTGTCTTTGAAAACTATACTTAATTTTTCAGAAAAATAAGACATTGAATCTTTCAGATAAAAAAATAGTTACATAGTCTAGAGTCAATTCATTAATTTCTGGATGATTGTTTTCTGTCTGAATGATATTGTGCCACTTCCAAATGGGTTTTCAAAGTACAGAGGCAAGGACTTGAGTATGAACATTGACAAAACACAGAGATGTGTAAGAGCAGAGGGAGCCCCAGTGAGAAAAGTCCTAAGTAAATGTGTATTGTTGGCATGAGCATAGCCATGTTGAGAACTCTCCAGGCCTCAGACTCATAGAATGTAGGCAAAGCCATTTCTCCATATCGAGGCTCAAGAGGGATGACAAAGCTTTCCTTGGGAGTCAGAGTATGAGTTTATGGATGATTGATCACTGTGCACCAAGACTAGCAAGCACAGCTTCCTTTTCCTGGATGTTTACAACCTGAGACTGTTGCCTGCAAAGACTTCCTACCCAGATGAGCTGATCTCTCCCCTTGTGCTGTATGTACCTAATGAACATGCTGAGAATTCTGGGTTGTGAGGCAGCAGACCCCACCTGATCATAGCTTCACTACACAGGTCTTTCCTTTCTTCATTCCCTTGCCACCCACTCATGGTTCCAGGACTTAAGCCGCATGGTTTGTGCAAAAATACAGTCCTAGATTGAGGATCTAGAGTATAACAACATCTTGATGGTTCTTGAACGGGGGGAGAGAGAGAGAGAGAGAGAGAGAGAGAGAGAGAGAGAGAGAGAGAGAGAATGTGTTTCTTCATTTTCTTTCACTTGCCTGCTCTGTCTTTCTTTTTTCTTGAGGCTTTCACTTTTCTTTAATTCACTTGAATAGGTGAAATAGCTGTGTCAAAGTTCTACATGCTGTTTGTTATAGCTCCTTCTTATCAGAAAGAGGAAGAGGCTCTGGCCAGGATAGTATATGCTTGTAGATATCCACGGACTTGAAGAAAATGGCAGCCCACAGAGGACAAGGCAATCATATTGGCTATGCTGAAATCATGGCAAACTGACATCATGGGAGCAAGAAGACACTATTATGCTTCTGGTTTTCGGTGAAACTGAAGGTGTGGTATCAATGATGGTAATGACAGCTGTGGCCAACAGGAAGAAGGGAAGGAGAAAATACGGGATAAAGGTAAGTAAAGGTTTCATAGGGACACATGTTTAATCAAAGAGGAATTTCCCCACTTTCATTATAGCCAAAGCCAATCCTCTTTTCTCCCAAAGACCGTGGAACAATCCCAAACACCCCCATAAGCTCCCACTACATTACGGAAGTCCTGGTTTTAAGGGCCTTGTGAACTCTTAACCTGGCATCTATAATTATTGGGTTTCAGTACATACTGTAATCTTTGAGCATTTGCCAAATTTTTGTGGGTAAAAGTGTAGTTTAAACTCAAAGTTCATAGATTTTGCCAATCTAGTAAAGTCCAGTTAAAACTACTGATGCTGCTAAAAAATAAAACAAAACAAAGCAAAAAAAATATGAATGAAAGATTCAAGAGGAGGCTGAGAGATCAGCATGCAGGACAAGGTTCTAATGGTTCCATCCTGGTATTTTCAGAACGCAATTGCTAGAAGACTCACTGAACAAAAAGAGATTGCTTAAAACTGCCTTTGGCTGAAACCATAAGCTAGCCCTCAGACACTGTCTTGAAACTCTTGTGCTGAATGTCCTATCTTTGAGGAGTGGTCAGGAGATTCAAGTCATGTGGAATACAGAAAGAAGATGAGATGAACAATCACTTTGAGTCTCTTAGTCATGCTGTGTTTTCACTTTAAGCTGTTATTGAGCATATACTATGGTTATGTGCTAGACCACCTGTGGACGTTGTTTTACACATTTCATTTATTTATGTAGAAACATGTTAAAAAATGTCTTAATGCTGTTTATTTCATCAGAGACTATGGAAACCAAGAACAACCAAACACTCAATGGCAAGCAGGTGCACAGCAACAAGCAAGGCATTGCATCCCTGTACCAGATGGACTACGCCAAGTCAACCAAATCTGCACTTGCTCATGCCTCTCCTCCAGTAGGTAATATGAAAAGTACAGAGAACAGAGGTAGGATGCTCAGTATCTTGTGTAAAAACACTTACAGCAAACTTTAGGATTATCTTTCTAGATCACAAATGGTTACTTAGTGATATCAGGATCTACTAGAAGGCAATGGAGTACATTACAATATGGCAACCAAAATGGAAGGACCATGTAAGCAGATAGTGTTTCATCTAAAGTAGTTATTAATATCTGGATACATTTTTCATTACATAAGGAGATAAGAAACCCTAGGGAAATTTTATAAAAAGAATTTCATCTAGATAAATGGTACTTAGAAAGTATCTTATCTTTGCAACTGAAAATGTCTTGGTTTGTGTGTATGGGTGTTTTGCTGAAAATAACATTAACAGAACTTATTTAAAATTAAAATGTTCATATGCTACAGCAATGAAAAATATATAAATATTTTTGCTGCATATTGTATAGCAAAAGTATAATTATCACAGAAACAGCTCATTTCTATCAAAATAGTCAAAGGAAACAGGTGTGGAATAGATTATGTTCCATTTGAAACATCATTTGCTTTATTGCTGTTAAATAGGTTTATGTGAAACTACACCCTCTGGGGAAAAATGAACTCAGAATGAATCATGCAGCCAAAGGTCATTGATCTAAAAATATAGGTCCTGTGAAATGGATAAACATGTTCTACTCAGTGAAAGCCACCAACCAGAGGGCTTCAGAATCCTTCTAAACCATTTAAGCTTGCCATGCTGTTAATTAATTTATCAGCATTAGGGAAAACAGCCACTCTCCAGTGCCCTGGCCTCAGGGAGCAAGGCAGATAAAAGGTGGTCCTGCTGAGAAGAGGCAGACATCAAGGGGCTTAACCCCTCCCCAGGAGGAAAAGGAGCATATGGGCAAAACGGAGCGGATCTCTGAGCCCTAACCCTGGATTGCTTTTGGAAAGCAGATTGAGCAGGACATCTGGAAATGCTGCTGCTGCTGCCGCTGCTGCTGTGCCCCGGAACTGACTGACGAAAGAACCTAGAATATATTTAAATTAAGACACTAAAAATACTTTAAAAAGTTACCAGATGTTCCTAGTTTTGGATGATGTTTCAAATTGTGTGTGTGTGTGTGTGTGTGTGTGTGTGTGTGTGTGTGTGTGTGTGTGTGTGTTTCCTGAGCCCTTAGCTAGGTAGCCACTTTCTCTGATACTTACTGTGTGCATATTACCAAGTTTCAGATAGCTCGCCATCGATAATTGCCTTGCCTCCACTGGCATATATTTTTATAGTCCTGCTTTGGTGGGAGGGAAAGAAAAAGGAAGGAGAAGTTTTTCCAACTGCCTCTTGACAACCTTGTTCATTGGTGGATAAATACACACATAACCAATGGCGAGAGAGTGAGACTCTTTATCTTGGATACAGGTTATTTACCGACATAATGTCATTTAAGAGTTAAAAAAGTAAAACGACTACATGTGAGACTGGCCTTTATTTTCACTGTGTGCAGGCATCAGTAGTAATAAAGGATTCTTCTTGCCAGAGTGGACCCCTCCCTGAGCTGGCTTCCTCCTAGAGGGGTGTGGATAGGAATCTGTTCATGATCACACAGAAAGGTCCCTATGGGGGAGTGTCTCCTTTTTATAGAGTGGAGTTTAATCACATGGACATTTTTGTCAAATGGAAGGGAAGTGTAGCTTAATTCAAAATTTAACAATAGTCTACTACAAAATCCTATTTATTATTGAAAAAGTGCCTTGCTTTCTTTTGCTAGAGTTCTATCATTTTCCAACAAAGTCTTCCCACAGGACCCTGTAAGGTGAGTATCCATTTAACACATGTAAACATGAAGTGCTCTGGAGATGACACAGTTGCTAAATGATGAAGCAGAGAGTGAACTGAGGTTCTCTGATACTTAACTATGATTGTTACAAAATGCAAGTTTAGTAAATGCTTTCCAAAATTCAATAAATTACTTCCTTTTAGTTAAATCTTATTGCTGTTTAAGTAAATAAAGGTAGGTGTCTTAAATGCAGATTTCTTTGACTTGTATTGAACCAAGGGAAATCTCCTTTGAAATTAGTTTTCTTTAAACTCACATCAAACTTTTTTTTCAGAACAAACATGAAACTGAATTCACAAATAATATAGTTTTTTCTTTGTTTATGCAAACAGAAATATAAAATGCTTATCACAAATGCTACGTATGGCACATGTACTCACACACAAAATACATGCACACACACACACACACACATATCCTGTTTACTTGGTGGCACGATATCAAGGGAAATGGTTAGATAACTGGGAACTTCTCGAATCCAAATCCCTTTGTGGCTAAATCTCTGAAAGCTGGTGATGGATGAGACTGTATTAGAGAATAACAAGAAAATCCAGAACAACTAGACTCAGTAAGGAATTCAGACAAGAAGCATAGAGAGAGGAATCAGACAAAATTTCCATGTCCAATATGTTGAACTTGATTTAGTTATAAAGCCTAGTAAGATGTCCATAATTTGATTTGTAGTTCAGAAAAAAACTCCAGGTTGTTAAGTTTATACTGTCACTGGTGTGTGTGTGTGTGTGTGTGTGTGTGTGTGTGTGTGTGTGTGTGTGTGTAAAAACTGAATGATAGGAAGGCAAAGGTCTCCATGCTGATGTTGGGGAGTACCAACTTAAAAATGAGTAGAATTGAAGACAAAAGCAGACTGTGAGGATTAACAGAGGGTAATAAAGGGGAAACAAGAGCATTGGAGTAGTCACCACAGCTGAAGATGGAGGTGACTTTATATTCCACTGAGAAGTTAAGATGAGAAAAGAAAAAAGTCCATTAGCTAATACATCAGCAAGGTCACAACTGACTTTAACAAGAGACGGGAAGAAGCAGTGGGGACAAAGTCCAACCACAATGGGTTGAGTAATAAGGGGATAGAAGTGGAAGCTCTAGTACAGGTGACCAAGTGGCTAATGATTAGATAATAATCACTGAGGGCTGTTAAATCAGGAAAGAAGTTAAAAAACGGCCTTCTTGTTGTTATTGTTGTTGTTTAAGTCTAAAGCTCTTTATGGTGATTACACTGTAAAAAGGTATATCTAAGAATTTGGAGGAAAATGCATATGACTGAATGAGGTCTCTAAAGATGTGTGAACAAAGACTGATAGATCAAATGTGGACATGAAGTGATGCCATTCCTGAAGAGTAGGGTGAAAGTGGGAAGGAGTGATGTTTCTACAGACTGTAGCATGGCATTGGTGGGCTCCTTGCTGGTTTCCCTTCACTTTATTTCCCCAGATATTTCTTGTTTTTGTTTTTTTTTTTTTTTTTTTTTGGTTTTTTGAGACAGGGTTTCTCTGTGTAGCTTTGCGCCTTTCCTGGAACTCGCTTTGGAGACCAGGCTGGCCTCGAACTCACAGAGATCCGCCTGGCTCTGCCTCCCGAGTGCTGGGATTAAAGGCGTGCGCCACCACCGCCCGGCCTATTTCTTGTTATATAGCAAATGAAATACTTTTCAGTAAATAAGAGGGGAAGTGATGGGGTGGTTGGTAGATTTGGAGAGTAAGGCCAACATTTGGAGAAACCACAGTGACAGAGATTGCTGGGCTACAGTAAGAGCCTGCATGGGGGTGGATGCCAGACTTCAGCAAATGGCACTGGAAAGGCACACAGACCAAGCTCTGTAGTTGGCATTTTCTTTGGGTGGCCAACCAGCTCTCAAATAAAGACACAAAGACTTATTATTACTTACAAATGCTCAGCCTTAGCTTAGGCTTGTCCCACTAGCTCTTTTAACTCAATTTAAACTGTTTCTATTCATCTAAGTTTTGTCTTGGGGTTTTTTTTTTTTAACCCTTCTTTCATTTTGTATGTCTGCTTCCTCTGTGTCTGGCTGGCTGGTCCCTGGCATCTCCCTGGCATCTTCCTGGCATCTCTTTTTCTTTCTTCTTTCCTTTAACTGAGCCTAAATTCCTCCTCCTACTTCTTCTCCCTGACTGGAAGTTCTACCAATACCTCCTCCCTTGCTACTGGCCATTCAGCATTTTATTAGACCAATCAGGTGCCTTAGGCAGGCAAGGTAAAAAAAAAAAGCAACACATCTCTACATAATTAAACAAATGCAATGTGTGTTTAGTCTTTACAGAGTTAAACAATTACTCCCCAACAGAGCTCTACTTCCATATGCTTCCCTCTAGTCTTCCAGGACAGTTGAGATAAAGTAGCAGAGCTGTCAGTGAGGGAGTCAGTCCAGGGTTGAGGCCTACAGAGCTGTTGAGGTGAATGAACAAAGTAGGGAGGACAGAAAAATGTAACTTATGACTATCACTCACCATGTTGGCTTATAAATTGCTTTTGATTATGTTACACATAGTGTAGAGATAATGGGTCATCACAAGGCACAGAAATTCAGTGAGGAAAGACAAAAATGAAAGATGATCCCTATAGTTCAAGACCCCTGAGACTCCCATGCTGAAGGCATGGTCTCCATCTTTTGATACTACTGGGAAATGTGGGACCTTTAAGAATCAAGGCCCAGAGGAAGGAAGTCAGGCTATTGGGGAGCACATTCTCAATTGGAATATTGGGATATTTTGCTCATCAAACTTTCCTTTTCCATCCTGGCCACCATGATGTGAGTGCCCTCTTCTGCCATGCACTCCCATTGTGGGGTGCTGCCTCTCACCAGGTCCAGAGGCCATGACCAAGTTATCATGCACTGACAGTGCTGATACCATGAGTCAAAATAAATTTCTCCCTCTTACAGCTTGGTTATCTTAGGCATTTTGTCACAGTGCCTGAAAGCTGGTCTACACAGACTCCTTAATGACTGTTTACAGACCAGGAAGCTTTACTTAAAAGACAAGGCTGTCCTCTATCTGCCTTATTCTACTCTTTGAGGGGTCTTTAAGTGTTGTGTTAGGCTAACATTTGTCTGCCTACCAGTATGCTTCTAAAATGCCATCTAAGTCCAGCTTTATGTGTTGGTTTTTAAAAGCAATCTGATTTCTGGAGAGTGGAATGGTGATCACATGTTTCCACTTTCACATGCTTTACTTAGCCCACTTTGCTCTGAGGAAAGGACCTAGTGCCAGAGGGAATACATACTCATCTGAAAAAAAAATTCTCTTGACTTACTTGGTGAATTTACTGCTCATAGTGCAATTTTTTTTTCTGACTTAAAACTGTTAGAGTGAAAAATTCAAAATTAAAAAAAGCATAGAGCTGAGTCTAAATTTAACCTGGAAAAGCACTTTGTTATCAGAGTGAGTCTATTTTGTTCTCTTAGTAATAATGGGGAGTGACATGTCTTTGCCACTAGCTCACTTTGCATCTTTGCTTCCTTGCCAATAGCCACAGGGCTGTGTGTTGATCATTATAGATGGTGACACACAGTGTGTTGGTAGAAATTTTCCTGACCCCCACTTTGTGGGAATGGTCTGGAATTTGGACATTTTATGTGCTTATAAGCCAATTACCAAATGGAATATTATGAACTTGGCTGTGACGTGTTTTGTGTGCTCACAGTATTTCAACAGTTATATGTATGGGTTCTATGCTTGGGGGATAATGTTCTAAAAATAACAAATGGCTACCACTGATAAAATAATTAAGTAGCCACTTTGCATCTCTGGTAATTTCAGTAATTAATAAATTATGTATAGATTACTCTTTAAAGTGTGCTTGATGTTCAGCTTTGCTGAAGTCGAAGATGATGCTCATAAATGTGGGAACTCATTGTGGCTATGTACTATGTATGCACTGCTTGGTTGTGGGGCCAGAGATGACCCTAAAGCCTTTATTCAAACATACACCAAATCAATCATCCTTCTTCCCTCTTTTTCTTCACTCTTTCCTTCTACCCCAACACTGGAGATGAAACATGAGTCTTCACTCACAATAGGCCAGAACCCTGTCCTTGAGCCCCATCTCCAGACCACTCAATTATTCTTCTTGAATTGTCCTAAAATATTAATAATATTAATAGCAGTTAATTGAGCAAAGTTAAGCCATATACATATACATATACATATAGATTATGAAATATATATTCATAATCTTTAGAGTCAGAAACCAAAGTGTGTGTGGTGATTTGAATGAGAATGGCTCCTATAGGCTCATATATTTAAATGCATGGTCCCTAGTTTGTGGAATTGATTGAAAAGGATGAAGAAGTATGGCCTTGTTGGAGAAAGTATGTCACTAGGACATGTTTTATGGTTTCAAAAGTCTTGTGCCATTCCAGTTCTCTCTCTTTGTCTCCTGCTTGAGGACAGGATGTAAATTCTCAGCTGTTCCTGCTGGCATGATTTGCAAGATGGTCATAAACTCTAACTTGCTGAAACTGTAAGCCCCAATAAACTCTTTCTTTTATGGATTGTCTTGGTCGTGGTGCTTTATTGCAGCAATTGATAAGTACCAAGATAGTGTTATTAGCGGGTGAGGCAAGTCGACTGAGGTGCAGGATGTATGGTAGAGCAAACCTGCTTCCATGTGTTCTGGAAGACAGAAAAAAAAGGAGTAGGGCCCCACTTTCTGTCTGTCTGTCTGTCTCTCCTTTCCCTCCTTCTCCCTCCCCCTCCCTCCCTCCCTCCCTCCCTCCCTTCCTCCCTCCCCCTCCCTCTTTCCTCTCCCTCTTTCCTTCCATCCCTCTCCTTCTCTTTCTGTTTTCCTGTGTGTGAATACAGGTACACTCCTGCTTTCCCACTGCATATACTAGGTCAGTTGGTCCACTAGGTTCCAGGGATTCTCCTGATTCTGCCTCCCATTTCCCCACAGGAACACTGGGATTGTCGACCTCTGGCTTTTTACATGTGGCAACTGCTTTTTACCCAATAAAACTCTTTCTACGAAACCCTGACTGGCTTTCCTATGTGCATGATGCAGAGAAGGGCAACTTTAAAAAAGCTGTGGTGTCAGAAGCTACACCTGTAAAGTCTCACCAACATGGCTGCCTGAACATGAGCTCAATAAAGACAACAGCAGTAGATGTGCCAAAGTGGATGGGTAAAAGCCCAGGAGGCCTCAGCCCTACACAAAGAGCTATGGGCAATTAAAGGATACCGAGAGTGAGAGAAATGGTATTCCCCAGGGAACAACACATTACTTGGTTATCTAATACCAAATGGTTAACCCTGAAAACATACATATGAACAGCATTATATGAACCAAGTCGGTCATACTTAAGAACATACATACAATATATATGCATATAGGCATGTGTGGTGGTTTCTAATGAAAATGGCCCCAAAGGCTCATAGGGAGTGATTCCATAATGAAGTGTGGCCTTATTGGAGGAAGTGTGTCACTGGGGGTGACCTTTGAGGTTTCAAATGCTCCATGCAGGCCCAGTGTCTCTCTCTTCCTGCTGCCCGATTCAGCATTAAAGAGAGAAAACCGAGAGCCATATCATGACTGGACCCTCGTCTGTCTGTACCTTATTGATGATTTGGGAATGACATCTCTTCTCAAACAACTGTTTGGAGATGAAACTTTGTGGACATGAGATGAGAGCAGCGCTCAGCTGGACAGACATCCAAGCAGGACAGAGCGCAACACCTGCATGTGGCCCTTTAATGTCTTGACTTAAAAGTATACAAAGTGAGGGCAAGAAAGAACTCCTGTAATTTGTCTTTCATGAAAACAGATTCCTTTATTTGAGTATAAATCTAGAAACTAGTTAAAATGAATAAAAAATAATTACACTCTATTACAGGATTTAGCGATTTCAATTGCTAACTTTTACTGCAACACTATAAAAAAAATGTGTCCCCTAAACAAACCTCTTTCTGAGAGGACACTAAGCACCCCAGTGAGGAATATTACTGTGCTAGACAATAATAAATAAATACACTTACTTACTTTTATTTGAAAAAAAAATTAACTCTTTGAAAATCTCATACAGCTTATTTGGAACATACTCACCCACCTCAGTTCCTCCCCCCCCTCACTCCACAATCCCATCCTTTCCCACTCCATTTTGAGGTAATTTCTTGTTATTAACTCTTGGAGAATTTCATGCTTTTATTTTTATCATATTCAACCATTTCCCAGTTACGCTCTGATACACAAGAAAGCATCAGTCCTTTTCAGTGCAAGCGGTGTTGTCCTTCGAGAGTCCATAAGCAAACCACTCATAATTTTCCACCCATCTTTATGGCAATCAAGGTATTTCAGGACTTCAGGGATCACTACCACCATTGCAATTATTTGTCAGCATAAGCTCCCCATCTGCTTTTGGACATTGCATAAATGACTTCAAACTATTGAAAAGCTGAAGCTACTTTTAATTGAAAGTGAAAAATTAGGGAGAGAATTAGGAGTTGACAGACAAAGTGGGGTCAAAATGAGACTTTCCACTTCTTTTAAAGCAACAGACAGAACCACATGCAAACACCTGGCTGGAAGGAGAAATCTCAGAGAAACTGGAGACATTAAGAAGAATTGCTGGTGGAGGGGATCTCGGAACCAGTGGAGAGAGGGGTTTGCTTTGGTTAAACACACAGGCAGTTGGTCATCTGGGGCTACAGAAGTTAGTATGCTGGTGATTTAAAAGGACTGATGATGGAGGAGTATGCATTGGGAGTTTGAAATGATGGGGAGTGGCATGGAAGAGGGCGGGATTAAAAACAAGTGATGGTCAAGGTGTCTGCAGGCAGTTCTGTGGCTACCTTGAGCACGGAGGATAGAAAACACGATTTTGTCTGTCTTTCACCAACACACTCTACTGCTTTGCAGGTACAGAATTAATGGAAAGTGGGGTCAGTCCTTAGCATATGCTGAGAACAGCAAGGGTTAAAATTTTCATGGGAGTTTCATGGAGTTTCAGAAACCATAGGGTTTTAGCTACCTACAGGGCTAAAAGGAAAGATGAAAGGCCCAAAAGGCTTTGGATCCAAGGCGGGCTTTGTGAGAAGATTTAGGAAATTGTTGACACTGGGGAGACAAAGGGATGTGCTGGAAGGAGAGGAGATGGCGAAACAGGATTAGGGGGTGGAAATTGCAGAAGGACTGACTGAATTTAACAGCAAACAGAGACAAGTGCAAGGCACATCTTTGAAGGGTTTTAGAGGTTGAGAATGCAAGGGATCAGAAGTACACATACACAAATTAACAGTCTGAGTCCAAGTCAAGGAGCCACGAATAAACACTGAGGTAGGTACACGACTGGGGCCGGGTTTCCATAGAGGGTATGTCTGTCAGACCGGATTGGAAGATGGAGAGTTCAGAGAAGGAGAGGGCATGGAATGAAAACCGAAAAAAAGAAGTCAGTGAGACGCCATCTCCAGTCCTAGGCTTGCTTGTCAAAGGACTGAATAGAAAGACAATTTAGGTCATGAGAGGATGACAGGGAACTCCATTGTCCAAGGAGAACATTCAGAGTTAACATTTGCAAGTTAGGAAGGGTTTTGTCCATTTTTTTCCACTGTGCCAGTGAATGTGCACAGTGAATGTCTTAGCAGGAATTATCTGTTGAGTGGGTTTCATTCTCCGTGTACCTATTCTAGTGTTGAAACGGCTGCTGATGGTGGAACCAAATGCAAACAATGAAAAGCTGGGCATTTAAATTCCCTCTCTTAGAAATATTGAACAAGCACTAAATCCACAAAAGGAAATAGAAACTACAGCCTCTAGGAGCTAACTGACTTGAAGATGTCTTTGCAGTGCTCTCTTTTCCATCAGAGCATTAGTACATGTTTATAATGTTTTGTCAATAATTAGGCTCACATGCAACTGGGGAAATCTAATTTAATTTAAATCATTTTGTCAAAAATACCAATCGTCATACTACAACATACTACAAAACGTATTACATATACTTTTATCAATGTATGAAAATACATTCTATATTCTTGTCCTTACATAGACTCAACTTTGCATGCTGAGTCCATTCTAAATATCTCTTGTATTAGAAACTGTATAGCTATTTAAAAAAACATCTAATTTCATAAACAGAAAAGAACAAGAACAGAGAGGAATTAAAATTAAGTATATTGGAAAATGATTTCTTTCACTATAAATAAACATTTTACTAATCATTTGAACTTCTAATGAACTGCATCAATCAATTAAATCCTGAGTTGCAGGTAGACTCATAAATTTTACTTTTTATGTGTAACCATGTTTAGCTTACTGGCATCTCAGGTGTAGCCATCCTGAAAAACTACCATTATCGTGCTATAGTCTCAATTTTTCTATTTCCCTCCTCTCCATTAGAAAGGATTTTGGGATGACTGTCTTCCCTTAAAATTCATGGGTTGAAGAATTATCCTGTAGTACTTTAGAGTGTGATTCCATTTAGTCTTTTCAAATATCATTTATAAAATTAACATGAGGTCATATTGGGGTGGACAGAGCCCTTATCCAATAGACTGGTGCCCTTTTGAAAAGGAGAAATTTGACAGATACACACACAGAGAGAAGATCATATGGAAGATAAAGACATAGTGAAGCCTGTACAAGTCAGGAGGGTACAGAGGGCCCAGTAAATGCCAGGAGCTTGGGGACACAGGGAGACTTTCCTTCAGAGGGAACTGGACACTCAGGCTTTAGTTTGTGTTCAGGCTTTAGTTTCAGAGCCAGGAGATAATAACTTTCTGTAACAGATCTAAGTGATATGCGTATGGCAATAGCATACTAAGCTAGGAAAGGCCAGGTGCTATCTCACATTTTTGCAGACCTATTTGATGGGCATGTGTTTGACATTAGCCCCTTACCTAAAATCAAGATGGTGACATTTTTCAACACAGATGACAGTAATCACAGGATTTATTCTTCAAAGAGAATATTTACCTGCTAAACTGGAGGGTAACAAGGACAGCTCCCATAGTTTTCAATCTTCTTGCGAACCAACCAACCAGCCAGCCAACCAGCCAGCCAACTAACCAACCAACCAACCAACCAACCAACCAACCAACCAACCAACCAATCAGCCATCCATCCATCCATCCAAACAACCCCCTTAAAGTAAAAACCAAAAGTCAAAACCAAAACAACCAACCAAACAAAACACAACCTCTCCAAACAACCAAAACAAAAAGCCCAACCCCCTAAAACCCTTTTAATGTCTGATATTTTTTGTGAGCATGAGATGAGGGTATGTGACTTAAAAGACAGAAGTTTTAACAAGTACTTATTAATAAATTGTTTGCAGTGTTGCATATTTTTTCTTTTTCTTGGAACTTTTGCTTTTGTTCAAAAATTTTCAAGGTCTTTTGTGCTATGCTTAGACTTAACCTTTCATTTTTTAAGACAGTGGTCTAGGTGGGGCTGGAACTGGCTGAAGTCTAGCATGGGCCTGAGCTCCTGATCCCCAGTTTCTACCTATGGGGCGTCTGGGATTAGAGGTCTGTATGCTTCCATGATCTCATGTAGGTGGTACTGGATATCAAACCCAGAGCCTCTGATATGCTAGATTGGCCCTTTACCCCTTACACTGAATTCTTAGCTTATGTTGCTTTTAGACTGAAGATCAGAAAAATTCTATGAATGTTCTAGTATGGCTTGTAGGATCTAAGTTGACAATGAGAAATTGCAAAGATTGTTCTGTGCTTCACTAACCAATGCTCATTGTCTTCATCTACATAGTTCACATTTGGAAAAATACATTTTGGACAATTGTTTTATACCCAACAGTTCACAGAACTTCCTTGGGGTCTGAGTTTCTATGAAAAGGGCTAGTAAGTGATCAACATTACTAACAGGAAGAGAGAGAAATAAGGAAACCATTCCCACTTGCATTAATTTGAAACCCCTAGAACAGTGGCTCTCAGCCTTCCTAATTCTGTGACCCTTTAATACAGTTCCTCATCTTGTGGTTATCCTCAACCATAACATTCTTTTGTTGCTATTTCATAACTGTAATTTTGCTATTATAAATAATAATGTAAATATTTGATATACAAGACATCTGATATTCGACCTCCAAAGGGGTCTGGACCCCCTGGTTCAGAATTGCTTCCCTAGAATCTGAAAGTAGACTTTATTGTGGTGGGAAGTTATGTTGAATCAGAACTAGAGAGCTTCCCTACCTCATTGAGAACACAAAGAAAGTGGTAACATAGATGCCAAACAATCCCCAAATTTCTTTCAATGTGTCTAATTTTCTTCACAGTCAGAGACCAGTTGATTTTCTTTCCTTCCTGATTTGCTTTCCAAGGGAGACTTTCCATGAACAGTGTAAAAACCAAATTACAGTAGAAATAGTATCATTGCTCTAGTGAGTGATATATTCATTTTCAAAACAATATGTAGTTACATGTTTTCTTGATCTTCTCATCTAACAGTGAAGTACTGAATCAGTATTTTTGCAGGCTACTAAAGACTTTGGAGAGGATCATTACAGCTGTAACTAGTTTTGTTGTTGTTGTTAGGATAATGTATCATATTTGCTTGGATTTGAGTAGTAGTACCTCATTTTGAGTTTTAATTAGATCATTAATATATTTTAAGGCTAATAATCATGTTAAAGAAATATTTTCCCCCCAATGCTGAGGCTTGTACTCAGGGAAGAAACATTAACTTTTGCAGCACCAAAGAAGCATTAGCTCACTAATTTGTGATAAAAATGCCTTTTATAGAAACGTAGAATGTTAGCACTTTAGTTCCATCAGCAATAACGTAATTGTCACAGCCTGGGCTGTGCTTTTTTTTTGTTTGTTTGTTTGTTTTTTTGGTTTTCCGAGACAGGGTTTCTCTGTGTAGCTTTGCGCCTTTCCTGGAACTCACTTGGTAGTCCAGGCTGGCCTCGAACTCACAGAGATCCACCTGGCTCTGCCTCCCGAGTGCTGGGATTAAAGGCGTGCGCCACCACTGCCCGGCCTGGGCTGTGCTTTTAAACCTGTTAAAGATTTGCCAGCTCCTTTTGCTGTCATCTGTTGAGCATCTCTCCTCCTGCAGTAGGTGCTTCCTGCATGCAGATGTTCCTTCGCATTGCATCTGACTCAGCCCACAGTCACCAGGTACCAAGCTTCAGCAAGTGCACATACAGTGGAATGTCCGCTGGATGGAAAGCGCTGAGCAAATCATCACATCACACGTGTTTTCATTCTCCTGGGCAGATTGTACTTCCGTGTTTAGCATAACAGCTCTTCAGTTTTATGTCTGAAAAAAATAGCGAAGTCAGTTTTTAATATAATATTTTTTGTTTTCTCTGAGAATTTCATAGACGTATATGGTATATTTTGATCATATCCATTCCCTTCTGCCTCTTTTCATATATCTGCATCACCTCTCCTCCTCCTCCTCTTCCCTGTTCTTTCCCACTGAGTACAGTTAGTTCTGCCAGTAAGTGCATGGGTGTGGGGCCGTCTAATGGAGCATAGAAAACCTCCTAGGAGCCATGTCCCCAACAAACAAAACTTACTCTCTCTCCCAGAAGCAATCACCTGTCAAAAAGCCTTGGATATGGGTGGGACCTCAGAAGCATCACCCCCATCCATGCTGGGATTTTCACTGCCTTGATCAAGTCCAAGTCTTGTGGAAGCAACCACAGCGGCTGCAGATTCACAGGCGCACCTTCTCTGCTGCATTTTGACAGTCCTCCCTACCTCTGACACAACCTTTCTGACCTTCTTCCACACTGCTTCATGAGCTCAGGGGAGGGACTGGGATCATTCAAAGCACAGTGCTTCACATGTGTTCATAGCTTTTAGATACCCCAAAGTCCTAATTTTGCCCTCATCAATGCTGTATGTGTTTTCCCAAAAATCTCTCCCTCGCTAGCTTCCCCAATGCTTTGAAGATGAATATATTTTAACAGCGTTAAACCAAGATGTGGATTCTGTGCCTATGCGTGCACGCGTGTGTGAGCACACACACACACACACACACACACACACACACACACACACACACACACACATTCTTGGTGGCAAGCATCTATATTTGCCGAGCCAGCTCTACGGCACACACACAAAAAGACAATTCTTGCTAAAAGTGCTACAAATACTCAAATAAGAACATTCTATCTGAAGAAATAGTAAATGGGAAATTTGGGGAAGGAAGACATTTTTAGAATCCACATTTCTATCAGTTTGGTATTTAACTTTCTTGTGGTGAAATGAAATCAAAGATGAAATAATTGTTACATAATCTTGTGTGACAAAGCAGGTAGAACTTTGCAGAGAATATTTCAAATTATCGTATGTACAGACAATAGAAAAGCAGGAGGCTGGAAGATTTCCAGTTAGGGAATATGAGAGTGTCTTCATTTTGGTAGAATAGTTACTAGGGTTCTTGTAATTTGCAATCTAGTTAAATACTATCAACGTTGTGTTGTTGGCTGTGTTCTGACATATTCTAAGTCCATATCCCATACAGGTAGTAATATATTTCAAATTATTTATAATCATCTGTGTTAGTCTCTTGCAGAGAGCTTGCAGCAAATTATAAGCTTTGCCCTTAGCCTAGAATTCATGTAATCTATCTGCATATGTAAGTGTCAGTTTCTTTGGAAACTAATTTGATAGCTCCTTTTGTTTTTTGTAACTAATGAAATCTTTCCCTGAGTTGTTCCCTCTGAGGACTCCTCCCACGATCTGCCTTTCAGGAGTCAATGTCTCTGAGGTTGTTTCATTGTTCTAGATGATAAGGAGAATACAGCCCTTGAGCAACACTCCAGCAGCTGCCCATCTCTGGTAGAAAGCTGTGGTTTGAGAAAAGGCTAGTAGGCTTCTACAGCAAGTGACCCTGAGAGCTGGACACATGGCATTGCCACCTGGCTTTGTTGTTTGCTAATGGAAAAACAATACCTTGGGCCTAATAAAAGCAAAACCTACTTTTCAGAAATAGTGCTCTCTAGTTTTTAATTCCAGTTTTAGTTATAAATGGAAGTGATAGATATTGAAACAATTATCTATTATTTTCTCCAAGATCTCTTAAGCTAGTAGTTCCAAAACATAAGTAGGTTGGATTCTGGTGTATTTCTGCACAAATTATCTATGGAAAATTCGAGAATATTGCTTATGGTTGACCCGTGGGAAATGGTGTAAGGAGAGAATGAAAGGGAGGGGAGGAGGGAGAGAGATGGACTTATTTATACTTATTTAAAAGTAGATGGTAGAGGGCTAAGGCAATGTTCAGTCAACAAAATGTTTGCTAAGAAAGCATGAAGACATGAATTGAGAATGGTGACATGTACAATCCCAGTACTAGGCAGATAGAAACAGGGCGGTCTCTGGAACTTGCTGACTGGCTTAGCTCAATCAGTAAGCCCCAGGTTTCAGTAAAAGACAGTGGGTCAAGAAGTAAGGGTGGTGACCTATGGCCTATGCTTGCATTTACAAACATGGGTACCTGCATACACACATTCACCCCTGCCTCATTAACACATTCCCTGCAAGCTTCTTACAACTGTGTATATAAATAATACTACAGACCTAGATAATTTTTCTTCAGTTAGATAATATTAAGAATTTTAACCCTTTTCACACGCACTTATGGCTCAGTTCCAAAAACCTGATATTGCTTCAAATAAATGTTTACTACTACTACTACTACTACTACTACTACTACTACTACTACTACTACTAATTTCAACAATCAAAGTGAGACACTATGATTTTGGATAAGCCAGGATTGCATTGTTTACTTGAAAATCACATTTCATTTTCCACTGTCCCCAAAAGGGACATTTGATGACATGCCACTGTACCCCTAAAATCTCAGATCATGCCGAAGACTTGGGTACATGGAAAGGTTGTGGTGTTGACATAACACAAACCTGATTAGAGATGGTATCTTTGAAGTTTGGGGGGCTCCATTATAAAGAATTGGGTATCTTGGCATGTCTGAAAAGGGTGTCATGGTTAGGGATCGATCATGTCTTCATGAACCTTAACCACTGCCTTTAGAAATTTGACAAGGCAAAGAACAGAATGAGTAGAAACTACATACCTTTTAAAAGAACATAAAAATATTTAACTAACAAACATGGAAAAAACAAATTTCAAAATATCTTTTAGACATCTGTCATAGCGGTTTGACTGGGATTGAGGGTTGAACCACATTCTAATTTTCAATTTTTGACCACATTTGTATGCACATACCATCTGTCCATGCTAGTTCATTCTTACAAAGGTATTGACTCAGCCCTCTGTAGAGTGGATGAATGTAGTGATCATTTAAGAGATAACTCCTCACCAGATACAGCATCCTTTCTTGTATCATCTCCTTCAGCATCAGAAACATAGACTAACACTTTAGAGATGGTACAATGACGTGTATGAAAAAGGAAAAAAAAACAAAACAAAAAACAAGAGCTGGAGTCCTGTTTGTTTTTATTGTCAATTTGACATAGCTAGTATTACCTGGAAAGAAGCAATACTAACTGAAGAATTTCCTCTATCAAATTAGCCCATGATCCTTCATCCAGCAACTGATGGAAACAGATGTCAAACATTAGGTGGAGTTCGGGAATCTTGCAGAAGATGGGGAGAAAGGAGTGTAGGAGTCAGAGGGGTCAAGGACGCCACAAGAAAACTCACAGAATCAGCTAACCTGGGCTCAGAGGGGCTCACAGAGACTGAACTGACAACCAGGTAGCCTACATGGGACTAATCTAAGTAAGCACTCTGTATATATGTTACAGTTGTGAAGCTTGATCTTCTTGTGGGACCCTTAACAGTGGGAATAGTGGCTGTCTCTGACTCTTTTACTGACTTTTGGGACCCTACTCCTCATACTGGGTCACCTTGCCTAGCCTTAATTCATAGAGAGGCACTTAGTCTTATTGCAACTTGATATGCCATGTTTTGTTGATACTCACGGGAGACCTGCCCTTTCCTGAACAGAAATGAAGAGAGAGTGGATTGAGGGTGTGGGAACAGAGGGTGGTGTAGGGAAGAGAGTGTGGGAGGAGAAGGAGGAGGGGAAACTGTGGCCAGGATGTAAAATAAGTAAATAAATAAATTTATTAAAAATTAAAGGAAACTCAAATCAAGTATGAAAAAATTGGCCTATGAGCACGTGTCTAGGACATTATCTCTATTGACAACTGATGTGGGAGGGCCCCGCTCATGCTTGAATTCTTGTCCTGACATTCCTCAATGGTGGATTGCAGTGTAAGCCAAATAAACTCTTTCCTCCTCTAAGTTGCTTATTGTCAGAGTGTTTTATTAAAGCAACCAAGATCAAACAAGGACAACTAGAAACTATATTTTAGGTTGAGTTGAGCCTGCTTGTGTGTAACCCTTTCATCATTATAACAAATATCTAAGACAATAAGTTTATAACAACAATAAGCTTCCTTTTGACTCATTTCCTAACCAGGCCCTCATGATGATTGTAGCCTATGCTATGAAACAACATGGTAGAACTACATGGCAGGAAAAATTACTCATCTCTCAGGGAGCAAAAGAGAGTGAAAGGAAGATAATGGGTCCCTTGTCCCTGTGATGGCTAACCTTGGCTGTCAACTTGACTGGATCTGGAACTAACTAAAAGGAAAACCACTGGGCTCTCTTACAGAGATTTTCTCTATCAGATTATTTGAAGTGGGTGTCATCTTTTGGTGGCAGCCCAGATAAATGACAAAAAAAGAAAGGTTTGTTTTTGCTTGCTTGCTTTCACTCTCACTGGCGAGGTCAAGTTCATCTATACTGTTGCTGCTGTTGTATTCCTTCCTTGATATTTGAATCCAACATTGGCCTTCCAACATGTACTGAAGACCAGTGCCTCTCCACAAATCTTCAACATCACATTGGGACTGTCGAGCCACCCAGCACCATGGATCGAGCAACTATCAGTTTATCAGTGTTTCTGGTATATCCAGAAAGATTGTTGGACCACCCAGACTGTGTTGTATATGTCAAACTAATAGATCCCTTTTAATAGATATTTCCTCTATTGGCTTTATTTTTACAAAAAATTCTAATTAATATAATGCCTTCAAGGTTGGTCCCAAATAACCCAAAGCCTTCCCATTAGGCTCTACCTTTTAAAGGTTCTAGCTCTTCTTGGCAGCACCAACTGGGCCAAGTCTTTGAATACCAAGGCTTAAGGGGGGAAATTCCAGATCCAAAATACAGTAAGACTTCTCCATGACCCTCATGCTTTACTTGGGTCTTTCTACAAATGCCACAGAAAATCATTCTGATCCCTCTCCATGATGTCTGACCTTTAAACATTTGAGGACATTGGTTCTTTATTTTCCTTCTAAATTCAGTCGTACACACTGAGCATCCCTGTTCCCTTCTATCAATCCTCATGAGGGAATTTTCCCGTTGATGCAGTATCCTTGTGGAGGAAAGCCCACTAGCAGGAACAACTCTCAACAACACTCAAAGAGTCTTGTATTTAATTGAACACATTAGTTAATAAAAGCCAAAGTAGAATTGTTTTTTTTTTTAAGAACATCTTCATTACTGTAATTTATTTTAAACCTACAAAAAATGAACTATCTCTTGTCGCAAACCTCCTTTTAGTCCATTTTCCACACAGCAAGTTTGCCTGGCCTAAATTTAGGGTGACATATCCAGTCATGCATTTCTCTCTAATTTCACCCCCTTTGTTTCAGTCTATCATTTCAAGCTGTTTGCTCGGTGTTGGCAAACTTGCAGTTTATTCCTTATAATATATTACAGTAAAATCACAAACCCTCCCGTGGATTAGCAGTGGGAGATCATTAGCCTCAATTTCCTTGGCCCTCTGAGGAGACAGTGCGCTGTCAGTGCCAGCAAGTGTCAGGCAACATGAAAAAACATGATTTAATTATTGAAACATTTAGATAAATACTTTAAGTTCCTTGCCCACTGTCATAATTGAAGCCACTGGTGCCTGTAAATGTAACAAGAATTGTAAAGATTTGAGGCCTTTTCTTTTTCACTTTTATGAGATTTTTAAAGAATTATGATTTCTCATTATTTTTTAAGAGTTAGTCTTGTTGGCCTGATGCCAAGAATGGGATTGTATACTGTAGAATCATGGTTTGTCTCTGCTAGGCTCTGACTCATGCCCTAAATTAAGAAATGGCTCTCGAGGGTAAAGCTGTGCTTCTGCATTCAGCTACAAATTAAGAGTCGGGCTTTGCAAAAGATGCTGGAGCTTGGATGAATTTAGGCTACAAGTTAAGAGTCAGGCTTTGCAAAAGATGCCTGTATATGAAGGACGCTTTCAAGGACAGAAGTGCATAAAGCTAAGTAGTCATGGGCACATCCATATTAAGAGTTAAACACTGGCTTCAGCCAGTTTCTTCTTCACAGGAAAATGTCAAAAGAGAATGAAAGGAAAGAGAAGGAAGGGTAGAAGAAGGAGGAAGGCAGAGATGGAGGAACGGAGCAGAGAAGGGAAAGAGGAGGCCGCAAAAACTACAAAATCCCTCTGCGACTTTTTTATAAGTTCAAAATAAAATGACAGCATCTCTTACTTAGCAGCTAGTTGCTAATTGCCACCTTTCCTTCCCGAGATTTCAGCATTCTCTGCCTCCTAATAGTTTATGTCCCAGCAGATATCACAAGAAATCAGCTTCAAAGGGCCTATTGGAAAACACTGGCAGCCTGACTGAGGACTGAAAGGAAAAACTCAGCTTGAAAACCCAGTTGCATCCCAATCAATTCCTGTTAGCTGCTTTTATTTTGCTCACGTTTAGTTTTGTTTGGGAGCTGAAGAAAATGAATCTGACCCATGAAAAATTGAAAGGCTGTTTTGTCTGACCGAGAAGTCTACATGATTTTTTTTCCCTGTGAATTAGAATAGACACTATGGTAATATAAATGCAATAAGAATAGATAGACAAGACCTTCTCCCCAAAGGGAGGAAGTGATAAGATCAGTAAAAGGAGTGACAGTGACAGCAGCCGTGCATGAAGGTGGGTACAAGCCAGAGCTTGACAGGACTGTCATGGGAAGAGCAGAGTGTGACTTTCTGACATCGTGTAGGGAATGAAGAGGAGGAAAAATCTCCGCCCAGGGCTTTTATACTGCCTGGCTGAAGTCTAGAAATGACAGTCGGTGATTACCATTGGGATAAGAGATCTCAGAGAGGGTAAGAACAAGCTATAAGCTGCATCTCTGCCTCTTCCTTTCATTTCTTTTCTTCCCTTAAGATGGGGAGTGTGAGGAGAGAGGTGAGCGGAGAGACAGACAGATAGACACGACAGGTAGGTGGGTAATATGAAACTATAGTGATTAGTGAGACAGGAATTTTCCTGAGTTATTACCGTAGCTGTGCTAAGTTCCAATTCCCTTCACTTTCTCATCCACAGATAGCTCTCTCCCCATTGTATTTTTCTCTCTGTTTTTAAAAGCAGGGCTGGACAGCAGGACATGTGGTCTCATTTGCAGACTGACAGGCTCATCTGCTCTATGACAAGAAGAAAGAACTTGCCTTTGATTCCTGCTTTTCCAAAGCATTGATGGGTTACTCATGAGAAAAACAGAGGCTGTTGTTGCACACAACCAGGGCACGCATGATGCTCATTACCACTGACCTCTCTGTGGAATGAAAATGATGGCAGGACCCACCTATAAGAAAGACTTAGAGCTTTTCTGGATATTCCCTATCATGATCCTCAGTGGTCTCTTGTTCAGATCACTCTTCAGCAAGACCACATTAATAAACTATCAATGCCCAGCAAGCTCTGGGATGATCAGAGGACATACCCAGCCATTTTAAAGTAAACATATAAGTCAGGCAGTGGTAGCACTTGCCCTTAATCCGATCACATGGCAGGCAGGGTCTCTGTGTGTTCAAGGACATACTAGGGAACAGCCAAGCATGGTGACACATGCCTTTAATCCCAGTACCAACCATAGAGACCTGGAGGTCTGTACAGACAGGCAGTAACAAGGAAGTGAGGTAGCTGGGCTAAGAGCCAATGAGAGGGCAGAACAGCAAGGCAATAAAAGCCTGGGTAGACAGGATGTAGCTCTCTTGGGAAGCTACAGCAACATGGTGAGTTAAGGCTAGCTGGTGTCTCTCACTATTTCCCTGATCTCTGAGGCTTTCACTACTATATTTGGCTCTGTGTTTCTTATTTAATAAGACCATTTAGAAATTTGTCTACACCTCTGGGATTTTATCTTTCTCTATTTTATATCTCTTTTCTTCTTTCTCCATGCTGACTGTGTGGTTGTGTGACTGGCCCCTGGCATCCTCTCTCCTTCTCCTTTTCTCACTCCTCCTTCTTCACTCTTATTTATTCTCTCTGCCTGGAAGTCCTGCCTATCCCTCTCCTGCATAGCTATTGGCTGTTCAGCTCTTTATTAGATCAATCATGTGTTTTAGGCAGGAAAAGTAACACAGCTTCACAGAGTTAAACAAATGCAACATAAAAGAATGCAGCACATCTTTGCATCATTAAGCAAATATTCCACAGCATAAACAAATATAACATATCTTCAACTAATATTCCATAACATCATATTCCTTAACTTGTCTGAGTTATCATTATCCAACCATCAGTCGATAGACATTTAGGCTGCAATCATATTCTTGCTACTGTGGCTACAATGTCAGTGATCATGGATGAGCATATGTCTCTATAGTAGGATACAGAGACCCCTGGGTACATTCCGAGGAGAGGTATGGCTGGGTCTCAGGATAAATTTATTTCTAGTTTTCTGAGGTACTATTGCACTGATTTCCACAGAGGCTGTGCCAGTTCCCACTCCCACCAACCACACATAGTGGCTCTCCATTCTCCATATCCTCACTATTATTTGCTGTCCTTTTTGTTTCTCTTTTTCTTAGTCATTCTGACTGGGGAGAGATGAAATCTCAAAATAGTCTCAATTTGAATTTCCCTGGTAGCTAAGGGAGGCTGACACTCCTCCTCTTGTTGGCTCTCTGTCCAGTTCCATAGCTCACTTCCACTTATTGGCTGTTGGTCCTATTTTATGGGCAGTCAGGATCCTGTCAGGAGAGTCTTTACTTGAACCTGTATCCTGAAGGGTGCTTCCTACTCTTTCTTCTAGAAGTTTCAGAGTTTCAGGTCTAACATTGAGATCTTGGATCTATTTGGAAATTAGAGTGTTCCCACACAGGGGGATAGTGCTCCTCCCAGAAGCCATAGGTATAGGTAGGGTTTTCTGTCCCACCAGTCAGCTCTGTCCTGTCATCTGGCTCCCAAATAACCACACAGAGAACTATTACTAATTATAAATACTCATCTGATACCTTAGGCCTGTTGCTAACTGCTCTTACATCTTAAATTAACCTGTATTTCTTATTTACACTCTACCACGTGGTGGTGCCTTTTTTCAACACAGAATGTTCATCTCCTGCTTCCTCTGCATCTGGCATTTGATTCTACCCTTCTTCTTCCCTGCACTTTCTTTTTGTCTGGAGGTCCTGCCTAACCTCTACCTGCCTAGCTATTGGACATTTATCCGTTTATTAAACTAATACAAATGACAAATCTTGCAGGGGCCAGGGGGGTTGGTTACAAATTATTATTGGTCATGGTGAAGAAAAAAAATACTAAGCAAACAAGTTAGATTCAAGGATCTCTTTCTGAAGGAAAAAAGGGGATAGACTATGAAAATTATGTGATAAAATAGTAGATCATTGAGCCTACTTTAATTCAAAAAGAAACTACTAATCTTACTTTACATTGGTATGAATTTTGGTTTATTGATACAAATTCAAAGTTGTTTTTGTTATGCTGCATGTATGTTTCTACTCTTTTTTGGGATATTATTATGCTTATACAACTCATTTAAAAATGTGATGTATAATTAAGAAATACAGATTAGTAGTTAGTCATCTATAATAATCAAACTTGTAGTCATATCAGGTATGTTTTCAATGTTAAACATATATATATACATATATATATATATATATGTATATATATATGGTCTTCAAACACTTCAAGACCTATGGAATATGGTGTTTAAGTTTAAGATGTTTAATAACCTGAGGCTTTTCGTGACAGTGAGAGATATCTGCTCCTGTGTTGGAGCCCGTTCTCAGGTTCCTCGTGGCTTTACCCAGCAGGTCCGCATAGAGGATGATTAGACCATCCCAGGTGTCTGGGATGGTCTGCACTTGGCTGTGCTGAGGGAGGAGGTCTTTTGCTCCACCCCTTGGCGTCTCTATAAAAACCCTGGGGCAGAGACAGTCAGGGCCCATTGGAATAGGTTCCAGGCCCTCTCGAGGCTATCCTTTATTTTCTATCTGTTTATCTCCGCAATAAATCCTTCTATCTAATATTTCCTGCTGCTCGCACTCAAGAAAACTCTGGGGAACTGTGGGGGTGGTTGGGTAAATGCCCCACACTCCTAGAAGCACCAATTTACTTTAAAAAAAAATATGATGAGCATCGAAGAATCCCAAAATGAAGTTTGCTTTGTTTATGACAAAAGCTAGCCATTTGGGCAAGAAACTGCCCTTGCTTCAATGGCTGAAAGCGTGCTGTCCAAACTGGACAAGCAGGATGTAAAAGAAGCTTTATTATGCATCTGGAATTGGAATGATTGTTTCCTGGAGACATTTTCCCAAATTGTACTGTGTTTTAAATATGCTGACAAAGAACTGCCTGGCATTAGACTGACTCCCTGAAGTCAGATTTAGGTTGACAAAGTCAATCTGAACTGGATTTTAATTCTCATCTTTTCATGGATCACTACCTGCATTGGCACTTGCAGGGTCCCCTTGAGCTTACAGGGCTCACAGCTGAGCAAAAGCATTGATGTCTTCTCTCCCCCAATAGCCTGCTTCGTTAGCTCTTTCTCACACTATCTGTTAGCTATCTGGGAGGAGGGTTTTGTCTGAACTCCAGTTTGATTCAGTTTGATTTCTCCATGTCTTACAAACATGATGTATGGTAACTTGAGCAACAGTGCCTTGTCATCTAGTTCTGGTGGCAGCCAAGAGGAATGTCAGCAGCTATTGCTTTGGGAGCCTCTGAGTCCTCCTTGACCAACAACTTCCAATGCGTCATCTCACACTGGGCATTAGGATTTTTTTTAATATCCTGTAGCTTCTAGGAGCATCAATTACCCAGTCATGCAAGGCAGTGCTCTTTCAAATACTTAGATATATGTAAGTGTTAAGTGGCTTATGAGGCAGCAGATTTCCATATGCCCTTTAATGAATCATCATTTTGGTTAACTCTGACATTGTTTCATTAGCTTTCCAATCCTGGTACTTCTTCCCCCACTTCAATCTTTCCATCCCTAGCATTACTCATATCTAATATATTACCTGCATTCTACTATCCCCATATCAATGGCCCCTTCCTAATTTTCTGATGCTCATGAATATTCCAAGTTAAACACACAGAACTAAAGACTAAAAGCTAGCTCCATATAAGACAGAGTACATGTGGTTTATGTCTTTCCAGGGATGGGTTAGTTCACTCAGTAAGGCGTTTTCAGGTCCACCCATATAGCAGCAAATATCATCACTTAATTTTTCTCTATAGCTGAATAAGATGTATAATATATGTAGGCATTATATTTTCCTTATCCATTTATCAGTTATTGGACATCCACAGTAATTGCATTTTATACCTATTGTAAACACAGAGGCAATGACCATGGGTAAGCAAGTATTTCTATTCCAAAGAATAGTATAGCTCGAGTATATAAGAATTCTGTTTTAGATTTTTGTGGAAACTCTACACTAATTTCCACAGTGTCTATACTACTTTACTCTCTCAACAGTGAGAGCAGGATCCCTTGTTCCCACATCTTCACCAGAAAGTATGGCAACAGTGGAGTTAGCCTGGCTGGGGTAGCAGAGGTGTGGCTCTGATTTGGAGAGCACATAGTGGCTCCACAAAGGTACTGACATGTCGAGTTTGAGGGCTGGTAGGCATCTGGATGACTGTTGTCTTTGGGGAAAAGCAAATGATCTCTGCATGTCCTGATATACCAGGAAGGGAATAAGTCAAGCTGTTTCTGATGCTCTCTATACAGGTTCTTAAATGGCGATGAAATGTTAACCATTTCAGAAAAGGATGGAAATGAAGCATTTAACTGTGGAATGATTTGAGACTCAGCTTGTGTATTTACACGGTGGGGATGAGGTGTCAGAAGGAAAGTAAGTGTGGGCTCCACCTGTGGAGCCAGGAGGAGCCCAAGTAGGTTTGGGGATGGAAATGCCAGAAAGATGGAGAGGGTGGCATGGTCTCTCTGCAAGGCAATCAGTGTGAGTCCTGCAAAGTAGGAGAGGAGACCTGGCAAAGTGGGGCTGAGCATTCAAGAAGGAGAAGCTGTAGGGAGAGGGTTCTTCTAGCCATGTGGTGTGTGTGTCTGTGGGAGGAGAGGGGTGAACTGACAAAGGGCTTTCCTGGGAAGGCAGGAGACTTGGGGCTACTTATTTATTTTTTGAGACAGAGTTTCACATTGTACCTCACCTGACCTATAATTCATGATGTGACTTCAAATCCATGGCAACCCTTCTGCCTCAGACTTCCTAGTACTAGAATCGCAGGTGTAAGACACCATACCTGGATTTTCTCACGAATGTTGACATCAGGATGCTGGGAGTCTCAGTAGGCCTGGAAAATGCAGGTGGTTTGTGAAAATTGGCATTTGTTCTCCAGGCTGGTGTCTTCTAGAGTAGATAGGACTGAATTTAGTTCTGGTTGACATATTCCATGTATTGAAACCAAATTGTCATGCTATAAACATGCAGGCGTCTCATGTTTCTGACTAGAATTTGCTTGCTGTCATTTTTAGACAGAGTCTATCTGCAGTAAGCCAGAGCAAATCTCTGTTCTAACCTGCATGTGAACTCTAGAAAGAAAACTCCTGAAAGGAAAGAAACAGCCGCCAACTATTCTACTTGACAGTTTGACAAGGTTGTGGTTATTTTTCTGGGCTGTGATTTATTTAAAATTTGCAAGTCGTTATCTTCTTTCTGGTTTCAGGCACTTTGATTGGTGATTCATATGAAGTCAAATGTTGCTTCCAAAACAAGACATTGTGCATGGAAGATAAGGAAAGATCGAGGGTGAGGCCTTCTGATCTCTGGTTCAATGCTCTGTCTCTGAGTTATGTGATTAAGGAGCTTTTTTTTTTTTTTTAATGAGAAGTTATGTGACTTTTCATGCCTGGTGTCCTGATTGGAGGCAGTCTGTTGATGGCCTTGTTCCTTGCTGGCCTCGTGCAAGGAATGATGGGAAAAATCAATGCTGTTAAGAACTCTGGGAGGTTTATCTAAGAAACACTTCCGTTAAGTTAATTTCTCCTAAATTGACTAAAACAGCTAATAAGCAACAGAAGATAGAGTAGAATTCAGACAGCTTCTTGGATCTGTACAATATATGTTGTAATATGCTTACTGTATTACAATAACACAATTGACCTGTACTACACACAAAGTACAAACTACTACAATGTATATGAGGACGAGAGCAAAGGTTATCAATGTCCAACAGATTAAAGCAAGTTTTAGCATTTTTGCTTATTTAATCCATGTTTTAAATCCCCCTCTGAGGAGAAACCACACGATAGTATAAAAGAAGTTCATGGGTGTTTTGCTGTGTTTTGTTTTTCAGCTCTTCCCTCACCAGCACTCTGAATGAATGACAAGTAAAGAGGGAGATCATTATTAAAACACAACGCCCTGACATACACACATCATACTGAATGAAAAAGGTAACGGGAGGTATTATTGATGCACTAATAAGCCTGTCCACCCCAAAATGCTGGGTGCTTGTGGAAAATCTACTTTTAGCCAGAAGGGAGAGGAATGAAAAAGTTGATGTAATTGTCACATAGAATCAGTCATAGAAAGATATTTTCTTGGAAAATAAGACTAAAAATCATTTAGGCAAATTCAGTAATGATCACACTTTTCAAATAGTGTTTGATCCTTTTAAATAGTAACAATAATACCAAACGACAGCATTCATTTACCTTAACTATTTTATTGCTCTATGTCCTTTTAGTATGTTAACACAAACTTCCCGTGACTCTATTAGGTCACTCCATAACTCTTTTATTGTAAGAATGAGGAAGTAGAATTTGAATAATTTACCACCAAACAGTTATAAACTTCAGAGACTGTGTCAATCAATAAGTTATCTTGATCCTGATTCTCTTCTATTGCTTTTATTCTCCAAGTTTTATTATTATATGTGCAATTTAGTGTTGACATGTGTAACTTGTCCTTAGAATAATTTTACTATGTAGGGTGAAATACTTTCAATCTGGAATTTTGCCCCCGTTTCATGATTAGCAAAAATGTTAGCAAGATCACAAGCCCTAAACGTTGCTGCCCTGATACAGTGCTAGTGTTCCACTGTCCTCTTGTCTCCAGCTCCTACTCCCACATTCCACATGGCTCCTTCTTGCTTTCCTAATGAAAACAAGGGACAACAAATGGTGAGGATACAGGGAAAGGGGAACCCTCATTTATTATTGGTGGCATTACTCACTGATATACTCATTATGGCAACCAGTATGTAAAGTAGAACGTCCATATGACCTAGCTATACCACTACTTGACATAGGCCTGTGGGAATTGATGCGTACTCCACTAACACTTGCTCAGCCATGTTCATTGCCACTTTATTCAGAATAGTGAGGAAATGGAGACAATCCAAATGTCCTCCAATTGTTGAATGGATAGCAAAAGTGTAACTGTATGCAGTGGAATTCTCTTCAGCTGCAAAGAAAAATGAAGTCATGAAATTTGCAGGGAAATAAGAAAAAAAGAAAGAGCAAAAATGAAAACATCTAATTCCAGAACATTAAATTATATCCAAATGAAAAAAATGTATTAGAGGGGTCTGGAAAGATAGGAGCTTTTACTGTCTTGCAGAGGACTAGGGTTCAGTTTCTAGCACCAACGTCAGGAGATCAACCTGCCTGTAACTCCAGATCTAGAGGATCTGAAATCCTTTTTTTGGCCCCTTTGAGCCTCTGCACATATCTGGAATAGACATCACACACAAAAACATGTACATACACACAAATAAATATGTATTTTTAAATACAGTAAAATGGTATAAAATAGGGAGTTCTTGAACACTGTAGGTAGGAAAATAAAAGAACACGTACCCTATGGAAAACAGTGTAGAGTAGAATGCCCAGAAAATTAGAAATACCTATAATCCAGCTATCTGAGAGTATATGTTCAAAAGGATTAGAATCAGAACTTTGAAGAGATATATACTCTCCTGGGCCATGGCAACATTACTCAGAATGACTAAAATATTCATTTCAAGTTCCAAATAATATTTGCTAAGTAAAAGAATAGACAGAGTTTGTGTTTCTCAAGTTCTGTCAACAAATTTTATCTAGTTGAATGTTTTGGAAATTTTACTATAAAATATATTAGAAATAAGAACAACAAGTGGGGTTGATTAGACTTTAACCGACTTCATAATTCAAAGCATTGTGATCAGCTATTCTTAGCAATGCTCTTTCTAGTGAGATCTAGCTTGTGTTTTACCAAGAGGTCTTGGAGTAATTTATGAAATAAAAAATAGTTTTCTGCTAATTCAAGGACCAGATATTGGTTGAAAGAAATCACAGTTAAGTTTGATATCCAAAGTACATTTTGATGTCTGTGTTTGTTATGTTCCGTTATTGCTGCTGCTGTCCCCATTTTATCTCACAGTTTTAGAGGTTTTTGGTTCATGCTCCGGTGGATTTGTTGGCTTCAGTGTGTAGCAGTGCCTTATGGCAGGGTCAAGTGCTGGACTAAAGGCACTCATCGTGAGGTTGAGAAGTAAAGAGACTGGAGTCCCTTAGTCCTCATCAAAGCTATGCCTCTAGTGACCTCAGGACCTCCTTTACCAAAGACAATGGGACACTTAAAGTTTCCTCGTATTTCTGAGGCCTTTTCTGTTGTTGACACAAAATCACGTGTTCATCTCAAAAGGCACAGAGGTAGCTAGTTTATCCTGTAGTGAAACATGTGTGACCATGGCTTGCATACACAGATTCATGCTAGTCTAACTACCATGTTCCATGTGGAAGTGGTCACATCAGGTTAGTTACATCTCAAGGAAACTAAAAATTAGAGCATTTATCAAATACATTGTTGGAGACCACGGATAGGCAGATGGTAAAGTTCAGAAAAATCTCATAATTTGAAGATGATAACCATGATATTCTTGGCTATTAGATTGATGGAAGCTAGTGGTTTGTTATGAAGGCACCTTAAAGATTCTGAAGTAAAAAAGATGTGAGGCCAGGCATAGGGGGTGTGCTTTCAAAGGAACTAGAAAAAGCCTAAGATAAATTGGCCCTGATCTGTAACGTACTCACTCTTTGTAGCCACGAAGTTCAGTGGTTTGGTCGCAAGGAACTTGTAACACAGCTGAAGCTTTTCTCCCTCTGTGTTTTCTCTGGGAACCTAAGTTCCCAGTCTCGAGGGATTTGTCTGCTGATGACAGCCCCAGCTTTTCTTCTTCCTCCTAATTTTGGACTTGCCTTGGCTTTTGTAGCTCTTCCTTGGCTTTTTATTAATGGGGGTTCTGAGCTTGCAAGCTCTAGTAATTTTGATCAGTTTTCTGGAATTTTGAGGCACTTAATTTATAAATGCTGCAGAGGTTTGTGTGTTTGATTAGTGTGATTGCCCAGTCTATGCCATGGCTTCATGTTCAATCTATGTTCCTACATGCTCCACCATCTAGTGCCTGTACCAGGATGAGACAAAACCTTGGATGTCCTCAAACAACCTTTTTGCCCAATGTAACAAATGCTACTTCCTGCTGAGATTCCATGTAGCATCTCTGTAAATAATTCTGGTGACATGGAACTTGCTATGTCCCCAGCTGGACCATTTCAACTTCTTAAAACTCTGGAACATCCGAGATATTTCTTTCTCTTATTTTTAGTTTTAGTTTTTGGCATAGCGTACTGAAGACTGCTACAGAGTGTGTCTAATAAAGCATGCTAGATGATATATAGTGATGCTACTGCACATGCTGCCCGTCCCCCTGGTTAACTATGAAAGTCATCATCTTGGCAAAGATTTGAAGAGGTGAGGGATAAACCTGGATAATAAAGAACAAAGAAAAACTTCAAGGTCCTAGATGATATGGTACAGTGACTAAAAATCAATTCATCTGTCACTACTATGTCTACTAATGCCATTTATTTTCTAATGAGAATCTAGGAATAAATATGACAAACACTCCTATTAGGCATTGAGATTCATGAGCCTACCACCTTAGTGATAGAGCTGGGTGGAAAGAGGAAGTGATGTAGCTGGGCAGAGAGAGGAAGTAAGATGGCAGGGCACAGAAAGGGATATAGGTGTGAGTATACAGGAAGTAGCTCTCTCTTTGGCTGAGGATTTCCTAGTGGTAAGAATGTAGCTGGCTTCTTTCTGCTTCTGTGATCTCTCAGTTTTTACCCCAATATTTGGCTCCTGGTTTTTATTAATAAGACCGTTTAGCAATTCATCTTACATCTGTCACCCAATGTGGGGCTTGAACCCACAACCCTGAGATTAAGAGTCTCATGCTCTACCGATTGGGCTAGCTGGGATGTAAGACAAATTGCTAAACAATCTTATTAATAAAAAAAAAAACCCAGAGCCAAATATTGGGGTGAAAACTGAGAGATCAGAGAAGTAGAAAGAAGCCAACCACGTTCTTACTGCTAGGAAATCCTCAGCCAAAGAGAGAGCTATTTCCTGTGTACTCATGCCTACATCCTTTGTGTGCCCTGCCATCTCACTTCCTCTCTCCGCCCAACTACATCACTTCTTCTTCCTGCCCAGCTCTATCACTTCCTGTCTGTCTGTACAGACCTCCAGACCTCTATGGTTATCTAGCACTGGGATTAAAGGTGTGTGCCGCCACACCTGGCTCTGTTCCCAGTGTGGTCTTGAACTCACAGAGATCTGGATGTATCTCTGCCTCCCGAATGCTAGGATTAAAAGTATGTGCTACCACTGCCTGACCTCTATGTTTACTACAGCGGCTGGCTTTTTCCTCTGATCCCCAGATAAGCTTTATTGGGGGGCACAAATAAAATATCACCACACCTTAGTTTCCCTGTACTTTAAAAGAAATTATGAAATAAAATTTGATATAGGAAAATTGGTTTCTTTCCTTACAGTTTGGTCAAATGTATGTGTCTGTGTATTGGGGAGTGGGTGTCCAACTCTTTCTCATCCTATGACCAGGAATTTATTAACACAATAAAACAAGAAAAGGGTATAATTCCTTCACTTGTGCACTATAAAAAGGTAGACTCCTAGCATGATGGCCCTTACCTGATTACCTGGTGTGTGTCAAGGACTGACAGTCAGAGACTTGCACACTGAACTTCAGCTCAACTGGATGTCCACTGTTGACATGGCCTATCAAACGACTGTCCGTCTGACTTTCTGTTTGACTGTCCAGATGCTGTCCATTCTGTACTTTTGTGTGGTTGAGAATATCATGACTAGAGAGGTGACTTAGATCTAATTATTCTGACAGGAACCAGAGTTCTGTAGTTTCAACTCACATTTTCCTAAGCTCTTCCTCTGAAGGAATACTCCATTCTCAATCATCTTAAAGTCTGTTAATATCTAACGAGCTACCTAACAGTTCTGCTTTATCTTCTTTGAAAGCATGTCTTCCACTCTGAACTCACTGAAGTACATCACAGTTCCACGAGGTTCTGCAAACAGGTGTTGGTATCTCAGAAGGAGGGGAAACAGGACAAAATTTATGCACCAGAGTTAAATTAAAGATGCACTGACTGACTGCTCTGTTTGTGCTCTTAAACAGATGCATGATGAAGATATTGCAGACTCATTTTCTTCTTAATTCCAATCCTTGATTTCATTTTCTTGCTAAATAGCTGATATATTTCACCGTTCAGAACAAGACTCAGATTTTCTGTTATTTTTCCAAGCTTGTTATGAGGTTGACAGGTTTAAAAACTCAGGGAAGTCCTTTCACCTCACAGCATCTCTCCTCCCCTGTCCTAAAGACTCAGCCAGGACACAATCTTACAGTCTTCTAACTTAAAATTTACTCCTGACTTTTCTTCAGTTTCCACATTCTGATTACTATTCTTCATACAATTTCCACCTTATATTTTATTTCCATTCTTCTTTTCATGCTCTTATGTATCAGTGGTAATCTCCTTGGGATACAGACATTTCCAATGCACCACATAGGAAGAAAGTGAATAAATACACATTTAAAAAAACAAACCTCTCAGTTGCTTTTACTCCAATTATCTCTACCGTCTGGCAACATCTTCCTCAAGACCTCTGCAGGAACGTTCTAGTCTCATCTTTCTGGAAAATATTTGTATCCTAATAAGACATTTGTATGCATACCAATCATCACATAAATGTGGGTGTGCTCCATTTCTCCCAACACAGCTATAATTTAACTGAATTTCAATCATTTGATCTTATTGAAGGGAATACCTTCTTTTTCTCATGGACCACACATATTCCTCCTCCTCCCTATCTTCCTTCTCTTTATTCAGCTATGGTGATGGAACCCAGGGTCTCATACATACCATGTGTCTTCGTTAGGGTTACTATTGTTGCAGTGAACACCATGACTAAGCAAATTGGGGAGGAAAGGGTTTACTTGGCTTATAATTCCACATTACAGTTTATCACTAAAGAAGTCAAGACTGAAACTCAAGCAGGGTAGGAACCTGGAGACAGGAGCTAATGCAGAGGCCATGGGAGGAGTGCTGTTTAATGGCTTGCTTCTCATGGCTTGACCAACCAGTTTTCTTATAAAACCCAGAACTACTAGTCTAAGGGTGGCACCACCCACATTGGTCTGAGCCCTCGCCCATGCCAATCATTAGTTTAAAAAAATGCCCTACAGGCTTGCCTACAAGCCAATCTTGTAGAGGCATTTTCTCAGTTTAGGCGCTCTTCCCTCAGATGACTTTAATTTGTGTCAAGTTGACATAAAACTATCCAGACAACTGACCCCTTGTCAGCTTGACACACAAACACATCACCTAAAATCTCATCAAAATAGCCAATCTCTTAAAAGAGGTAGCTTCAGGATATTCCAGCAGAAGTCCTTACGCTGCAAGAAGTAGATATAAACAATTGAATTTATTATATACCTAAAGTTTTCAGCCTTCACATGAGGTAACTTCAGGAAGCACATCCTATGAGGTGTCAACAATTGCCCAACTCTGTCCATAGCCCGCTTGGACATTCCTCATTTTGTAGCTGTCTCTTGAGTATGCTCATCCTAGAATTCGGCATTGCTGCTAAAGCAACCTTGTTTGGACAGTTTTAGTACTCTGTCATTATGCTGTTATTTTAATATAAAAATGTTCTCAGAAAAGAACTTTCTCAGAAAGGCAAAGTTTTAACCTCTGCTTTTGTAACAAATGTGTACAAACCCCACCTGTTTCTGCATTACTTTCCATCTATCTTTCAAGACAAACCAATTTCAAACAAAACAAAAATAAAACCAGCATTTTTATTTTTATGAATATTATGTCTACATGTAAAGGGAATTTTTAATTGACTTTGTCTTCATTTTTAAATTAAAACAATCTTTGGGGGATATAATGACAATTGATGTGTAGAATCTCCTGATTATTAAAGCCTATTGTTTCATTTGTCTAACTGTAATGAAACATTTCTGATGGGCAGTGGGTAATTCAGGTTTTAATACAATCCCTAGAATGGTAAGTTCAGTAGAAAAGACATCTCCCTCTTTACTCAGAACTCAAGCGACCTACAAGTTGAGCAGAGATGAAGGCATCACAGCAGCCATGGGGCTAGGCACTAGGGCCATCTAGTGTGTTTGCATCTGTGGAGCTCAATGACAATAAAGCCCCAGACCTTCTTCCCAAGAAGTGCATCTGGAACCTAAAGTTTTCAGATTGCCAGAGCCCCTTTGTTCCTCTGAAGCCAAAGGCATGAAGTAAAGCACACTCAAGAGTTCAGCTCTGTTTCTTTCCATGGGCAAGAACTTGAAATGCTTAGAAGACAACTTAATAAACATCCTATTTCTTTAGGTATAGAAATCATCTTAATGATCACAGGGCAATATTTCTTAATAGATTCATATGTCATAAACTTTATTAATAGTATTTGAGAGATAAGAATTCTCAATTTCTTCTTTCGGGGGGGGGGCGTCTATGACGGAAAATGTAAGGGAGGTGCTCAGTGTTTAAGAGACGAAGTTGGAGCAGGGACTTCCTAGCATCCAAAGATTTCTCTCTTCCTTTTACTGGGGTGCATGGTCCATGGCTCCTCACTCCTTGGAGGTCATGTAGTCCATGATGTCCATCACCTTGTTAATATAGCTAAATTCACTGTCATACAAGGAAATGAACTTGATAACGTGATCACTGTTGGCAATGACAGCACCAACATCAAAGGTAGAAGCGTGAGTGCCACTTTTAAGGTCACAGGAAATAGCCTCAACCACAGTATGGCACAGGAAACCCTTTAGGCGGCCCTCTCATGTCTGTTTAACCACCTTCCTGATACCAATATATTTGGCAGCTTTCTCTAGGTAGCGGATCAGATCCCTGAGGGACATGTTGGAGGTAGGAAATTAAAAGGCCTTGCCAGTGAGCTTCTCATTCAGCTCTCTAATGATGTTGTCCACAGACCCTTCTTCCTTCTACAACCCACTTATTGAAGGAAGAACATTCAAAATGTTTTCAAAGTTTCTTTTATATTCATTTCAAGTTGGGATGATCATAGTGCTTCCTGTCTTTACATTTATCATCACAATATAAATAAGAATTTAACACTCAGCAAAGATTCCAAGTTGATTTCTTCAAAGGCATGCCAATTTTATATTGTTCTTTGAAACTGTATTTTTACTACTCTGTATATTTACTATTGAATTGCTAAAAATAGCAGAGAAAAGACTATCTGGATAATGACTAACCAAAACTTCAGGTAGAAAGGATTTTCCTAACTCTTCTGTGTTCCCCTTCCACGCATATTCTAAATCCCGACTTTCTAACGTGAGAGTGTGGAGGGATTTGAAATCATGTTAATCATCTTAACATTCTCAGCTATAGAAGAAAATCAAATAGCTGAAATTATGCTAAAAATAAATCTTCCAGATTGGGCGACGTTGGAGTGTAAACAAATCTTCTCTCTTGGAAAACTAATCCTGCCTGGCTTTTGACTTTTCCTGGGAGATTGCTCTAATAGGCTTTTAAACTGTATGTTGGTTAATTGTTTCCACAACTAGCACAGATTGCTTTTCTCAAAAGAAAAAAATGAAAATGAAAGTTCCATCCAATTAAAATAGGACTATTAATAGCTCTCTGTGTGGGAAAGGAAAAGGCAACTTTTCAAAAGCCCATGCAATTCATCACTGAAATGTGGATTTTCTCAGCAGCTGAGAGTTAGGGGGAAAGTTTAAGATGTACAAAGAAACAGAAAAGCACACGATTCAGCTTGTTTTCAAGAGCATGTTCATATTCCTGGCAGAGAGGAGTAAGTGCTCCTATTTGTGACTCTTCTCACACATCTCAGCTGGTGCATGACTGGCCAGTGTGCAAATTCAAGAAAGAAATCCTCTGTTGGTTAATGTTAGCAAGCTCAGTTGCTTCCTGAGTCCTTCTCTTGAAGCCATCAACCACTTTCCATCAGGAAAGACAACAAACAGCTCTTTTCTACCTATAGCTACTGTCAATCTCGGCAGCACAAGGAAATTCATTCTAAAAGAGCGTATTATTAATGATACTGATAAAAGTAGCAAAAGACTATTACCAAGAATAAGACAATGGAACCAGTGTCAATATTATCATCATTCAGAGGACAGAAGCTGGAGCTCCAGCCTTTCTAGAAGCATGTCTTCCTTTTATCGACAGATGTTTTACTTAAATAAACATAATCGGGATTTGTGAAGATTCACCTTGGCAGCAGCTAAAGCTCATGAATATTCACTAATCTCCTCCTGTCCCAGTTGTTTCTCCAGCTGCTCTGGAGAGGCATTGATGAAATGTTGGAGATGGCAGTCCACAGGACTCTGTGCCACACATAGCTGGTTCATCCAGAGCTGCGCACATAAGAGGACAGCATCTGTTCTTTACATCCTTCACAGACCGTGAAGCCCACGTGAGCACTAACTTATTTCACAGTCCTCTATGACCCTCCCCAAGTGGTAAGCTTACAGAAAACTGGTGCTAATCTCACATCAGTTACCCTCACTGAACTGGGACTCCAAGAACTCCTAGGGCAAGGTGTGGAGATTCCACATAAAGAGTGAAAACACTTCCCCTCTTTGCCTCTTACCCCGTCTATCCTGCATTTCTCTGCAGACCATCTCTCTGTGCTCCCTGACCCATACAGCATCAGTACATTTTCTCATTACCAGGTCTCCATGCATTTCTATTTATGAGAACCATCTCGGCCTAATGCTAAGTTGTGTGTGTCTTAATCCAAGTCCACAACAACTGGCTTTCAGCTGGTTGCATGGACAATTGTCTGTGCTATTCAAATTGGCCAGCAGGGCACTTGAAGAACAAAGCTTCCATCATACTACAGGAAAATGCAAATACGATAGCAGAGTACACTTCTGCAGTATGCCCCCAAAATAACCATTTATCTGAAAAGTGTCATAAGCACCTGTTCCATATTGACTCACACCTGAAGTCACCATCTAACTTATTCAGATCTTGATTTACAATTCAGACACAGCACTTCCAGTGCCTGGGAAAACTGTGTTATGTATTGGTTTCTAGATATGTGGGCAGCATACTGTTCATTTTTGTATTATTTCACTTGGGTATTAGTGGTGAATTATTGACAGGTAAAACTATCTTTGAAAGGTTAAGTGAAAATCCCAGATGCTTGGCAGTCATACTTCTGGTATAGTTTTCTTGGTCTTGCTTCTATAAATATATCCACAGGGTATTTTATAGTTCCTGGAGAAATTCAAATTAATCCATTCACAATATCTAATATATAATAGGTCTTTTATGAATATGTTTTCTATGCTACCATTATTAATCTCAACATCTTAACTACAAAGTAAAGATTTGGAACTACTCTCCTAGAAAACTGTTTTGCTTGATTAAACTGCTCTCTTTGGAATCACCTGAAGCAATCGTCTCTGAATGTAGAACAGTGACTGACTCCCTTTGATTAATAAGCTTCACATAGAGGTAGAAGCAAATGTGCAATACACTTTTGACTAATTACAGAGCTCCAGAGTATTTGAGTATGAAATCCCAAATGTAAGAGGCAGCTGTCAACTGGACATTAATCAGAACATAAATTTAACATAAATTATCTAGGCTTATAAAAACAGACAGTATGGGTATATTATACTTCCTAGTTCTTGTTAGTAGGTAATCCCTACTGATACTACTTGGGAATTAGAAATCATGCACACCTCATGTATATAAAACATATTTTCTCATGGTATTGTTTCAGATGGTGGCCAATACCTAGAAGATACTTCTTTGCTGATTGAATGTGGGCATATAAGAATGTAGTAGAGATGACATAAACAGTTTGTAAGTTAACAACAAACTCCCTATTAAAATTCATCTTCAGGATCACATAAAGTGATGACAGAACATGGTATCCATGGGACTAGAGTTTAGAACAGATTCCATTGATTTCTAGACCTTGAGTCAGAGGAGGTGGTGTGTTGAGACATGGACTCTAAATCCTGGTGCCCTGAATAATGGACCAAACAGCAAAGCATCAGTAGACAGTGAATTCATAAGGTAGAGTCAAAGGAAGCAGCTGGGCTCACATCTACCATGTACCTTGTACTCTGCCCCCAAAACAGCCATGTGATTTAATACCACAAAGGGGCAAAGTATCATAAAATAGAACATGCTCATCAACTTTTATCACTGTGGTGAAGTGATGGACACAGTCTGGTTATTAAATAAAGAGGGCTTTATTTTGACTCATGATTCTGAAGGTTGCTGCCCAAGATCAGCAGCCAATTATTGTGTTCCTGCTGAGGATATTAGGTGATAATGTAAAAGAGTGTGTGCTAGAACAAACCATATACATATATGTATGTATGTATTATATACATGGACTATAGAACAGTGAGATAAGAGTCTGAGGTTCCACAATTGCTTCTGGCTTAAGGATCCTCCACCAGGCTCTACCTATCTCTTAAAGATTCTACTACATCCTGGTATTCCCACTCTATATAAGCTATATATACATGTTATAAGCCTTTAACATGTGGATCATTGTGTTCTCTGCATTTTAAACAGTTGTGGTTTTCTGTAAATTGTTCATGTGTATGAAAAAGGAAGGCAATTTATAAAAGTTTTTAATTGGGCTTACAGTTTCAAAAGGTTAGAGTCTATGATGGTGGAGCAAAGGTATGGTAACAGGTTCAGCTGAGAGTTTACAGCTGAATCAACAAGAAGGGGAGACAGAAAGGTAGCTGGGAATGCTGCAAGTCTTATGTCTACCATACTAGATACCATGGAAAGAACAATGAGTGGGCTTGAAATAGAAGCAGCAACTATCAAGTAAACATAAAGAAATGACTGGAAACATAGGTATCAGTTAGGGGTTGAACAGTTTAGACAAATCCAATGTATGTACAAGTGGAGCCCACCCTCCCCAAAGACAGGGAGGCGTGAGAACATATATCGAAGGAATAATGACTGAGAACGTCTAGGAGCTGATAACCATAATAAGCATACAGGCTCAAAAGTGCCAAGACCTCAAGTATCTCAGTCATAATAACATCAAAGCCATTTAGTAAATTGCACTAAGTCACAATAGTCAAATGCTTAGATGATAAATGCAGTGGAAGAATCTCCCAAAAAACAACATGAAAAACAGATGCCTTAGTTCAGCCAAAGGGAGAGGGATTCCTTCTGTTGGAAACCATGCAAGTCAGGTTACAGACCAAAAATATTTTGAAATAATAATGGGGGAAAAATTTCAGTCTAGATTTTATGCAGAGAAAAAAATCAAAATTAGAAAATAAAAAAAGAATTCTTAGTACATAAGAAATACAAACTCATTTTTAACTAGGACACTTGCAAGGTTTTTTTTCTTATTAAAAGAATTCTCTCAGACAGAAGGAAAATAATACCAAGTAGAATTCTGTATCTACACAGGAAATGGCGAGCTGCAGAAATGGTAGCTGTGGGCATAAAAATAAAACACATTTAAGAATAAATGTTTAAAGAAAAACATATATCAAATTATTTATATTGTGCAGAGGTAAAATGGATGCCAGTATAGGGTAAAGGTTGGCATAAAAAACTAAGACTCAAACATCATGAGGTCCCCTTTCTATTGATGCTGTACTGTAATAATACGTAAATGAAACAAGATAACATGGGCTTTCAAGAATTGAAATGCATTAAAAATGAAAGCATTGGGGCAGTGACAAATAACTAAGAAATAGAGAAATAATAGAAATGGTAGAAACAAACAGGGAAATACAAAAAGTTTACCACATGAAAAATTGTGCATTTTATTTATTTTACAAATTTTTATTTTATAATTATGTGTACATGTTTTCTCTCTCTCTCTCTCTCTGTGTGTGTGTGTGTGTGTGTGTGTGTGTGTGTGTGTGTGTGTGTGTGTGTGTGTGTGTGTGTATACATGACTTGAGAAGCCTGGGGTGGCCAGAAGAGGGTATTGGATCACTGGCACTGGAATACAGGTGGTTGTGATTCACACTTTATGGGTGCTGGGAACTGAACTTGGTTGCTTTGCTCTTAACTGCTGAACCATCTCTCTAGTCCCCATTTTGAAGGCAGATTTTCCTGTCCTTCCTGCCAGATACCAAATCACAACATGGAGACTTATCAATTAGAAAAGCCCGGTTGATAGCTTAGGCTTGTTTTTAGAGAGCTCTTATAACTTAAATTAACTCATTTCTATGAATCTATGTGCTACCCCAAGGCTGGTTTACCTCATCTATGTACTCTCCATCCTGCTTTCCTGCTTTCTCTGTGTCTCCTAGCATCTCTGCCCCTCTTCTTTCCAGCGTCCTCTCTGCTCAAAAATCTTGCCTGGCTTTTGGCTGTTGAGATTTTTTTTATTAAACCAATCAGAGCGACACGCCTTTGCAGTATACAAAAAGATTATTTCACAACACTATTATTTTTTAACTGGAAACTAGATTTTTTTTTTTTACTTTCATAGTTGTAGCACCATTGATTGACTTAGAGGAGTTAAATTTGGCCATATAGATGTATCACAACACTTTGAGTGTATGCGTGTGTTTCTATTTTTATTTTTTAATATGGAACCCTGAATAAGAGAGCATTACTCTTAAGTGAAGCTAATGATGGAATTTTCATAGTGCCTTCATCTGACTCCTTTGCATGAGATACTCTGATGTCTGGAAAGATGCAGTTATTTCTGATTCACTGCATGCATGCAGGGTGGACATTAGATGTTTTTTTGAATGTTCTCATTTTTCTAAGGCAAGAACCTGTTGAAAATTATTTCTTGCAGTCATCAGCTCCATATCCAGTGTCTCCAGAGAGATTTCAAGTTTCTCTTCAACTTCATATCCTGCTTTTCTTTTTTTTGTTAACCTTTGTTTTTTGTTTTGTTTTTATGTGATTGATTAAGTTTCGTCCCTTCTTTTAAGGCAAATATCAGACTGTAAAAATACCTATCCATGCCTTTTTTGACAAACTCTAGCTGTGATTTGTCCTCCCCCTACTTTTCCTTTGATAGACTTTTGCCATTGCATCTACCATGTCTTGTGACATTTCTTTGTTTCTTTTGACTCCTTTAAATCATTCATAGAAACAATGATATAGGTGAGTGATTATATATTCTTTATTGTACAAATAATTTTCATACATGCTTAATGCATACTTTCCCTATATTCACTCCCTACCCATAAAATAATGGTATATCTCCAAATTATAGCTTGGCTATTCCTCTCTCCAAAGAATCCCACTTTTAATTTCATCATATATATCTCATATATAAGGGAAAACATAATAGTATTTGTATTTCTGAGTCTTGCTAATTTTGCTAACATGATGCTCTTTAGCTTCATTTCTGCAATTGGTATAATTTTGCTCTTTATAGATGAATAAAACTGCATTGTACACACACACATTTTCTTTTTTAAAACTTTTTAAATTTTGTTTAAGATGGATAATGAAAATGCCTACAGAAATAAAAGAAGTTAAAATTATTTGCAATTCATGTTGAGAATTTAAGCACAGTTTGGTAGGAAACCTGAATAAATCAAGGCAAGATATATTGGTGATGCCCTCTGCCATAGGCACACAGAAAAACTTCTCCTTGGATCTCCATCCCTTGGGTTAATCAGAAGGACCTAAACACATAGGTCTGTTTATCTTTAGCCCAAGGACACCATGGTAGTAAACAGTAGCTCTCTAGCAATATGGCTTTCATAAAGACCTCAGGAGGTTAAATTCATATGCTAATATTTGATTGAAAAGAAATGTTTTCCATGTACTATATTCTGATCAGTTTTCCTTCCTACATCTCCTCCAAGATCTTCTGCCCCTCTCCATCTATCCAGCTCCATGCTTTCTTTCTCTCTTTAGGGAACAAATAGAAAAACAGACTAAAATAAAACAAAAAAGAAAAAAGGAAGGAAAAGCACAGAAGCATACACCCCCCCCCCCCCGACACACACACACACACACACAGAGAGAGAGAGAGAGAGAGAGAGAGAGAGAGAGAGAGAGAGAGAGAGAGAGAGAGAGAGAGAGAGAATAACAAAGTTAGAAAACATATTATACAAGCAAATGACCAGTAAGATACATTTTAAAAATGTCCAAGCAAAACAATATGAGACAAAAAAGCCTCCAAAAATACCATTTTAATTTTGTGTTGGCTAACTACTGCTGGGCATGGGGCTTACCCTTAAATATGGTTTGTGGATCCAGTGATTCTCAATTGAAGAAAACTGATTTTTCCTTTGCAAGTGGTTATTAGTTGGAGATGCCTACTTTCCCATCTCAGTGTTGGAACCCCAATCTGGATTGAACCTGTGCAGGCCCTGTGCATGTTGTCCTCGTCTCTGGGAGTTCATATGTGCAACAGTCCTGCTGTGTCTTGAAGACACTGTTTCCTTGGTGTCATCCACACCCTCTATCTTACAATCCTTATACTTTTCTCTTCCTCATAGTTGCCTGATCTCTGAGGGGAGGAGTTTGATAAAGTCGTCCAGTTTAGGACTGAATGTTCTAAGGTTGCTCATTTTATGCATTGTCCAGTTGTGAGTCTCCGTACTAGTTCCTTTCTGCTACAGGAGGAAGCTTTTCTGGTTATAGTTGGGCTAGACACTGATCTATGAGTATAGCATAATGTCCTTAGGAGTCATTTTATTGCTGTGTTCCTTTAAACAATAGTATTTGTTTTTTTCCTAGGTCCCTGGCCTATCAAGTCTCAGGTTCTTGGCCACCCAAGCAATGTCAGGCATGAGTTCCATCTAATGGAGTCAGCCTTAAATCCAATACAATAGCAATAGCCTTGGCAAATAGCCTGAGGTTTTTGGGGATTTCCATGGGGCCTCTTTGACCAGCAACTGAATTAAATATAACCAATTCCTAGAACTGGAGGTTTCACTTGGTGGCAAGAGTTGTCTGGTTGGGACTTTGTCTCTCCCTTATTTGATGACACTGTTTAGGTTTCTTTCATATCTGTACACATTTTAAGAAACATCTCCTGTAGTAGGCTTCCATATGACCCTTCAAATAACCTTAGTGTTAGCTGTCCCTCTGTATATTCCCTCCCTTCCCTCCTCTTTCCTTCTGGGCTTTGTTTAATCCTCCTATTCCCGTCTCCCCTTCGCCTCTCCTTACAATCTATTTCTATTCTCCCTTCTTTGGGAGATTCTCTGACCCCCCCCTCCCCCTAGTCTCTTATATAACCTCTTTGGTTATCTAGGTTTAGCATGCCATTTTAAAGAGTAAAAGCTAACATCTACATATAAAAGAATATATAGCATATTTGATTTTTTGGGTCTGGGTTTCCTCACTCAGGTGATTTTTTTTCTAGCTCCATCAATTAACTGAGAAGTTCATGATTTCATATTTTGTTGTTATGTTTGTAACAGATGAATAATATTCCATTGTATAAATGCACCACAATTTCATTATCTGTTGATGGACATCTAGGTTGTTTGCAGTTTATGGCTATTATGAATAGAGCAGTAATGAACATGTAAGAGCAAGTGTCTTTATAGTAGTATGTGGAGTCCTTTGGGTATATACCCAAGAATGGTGTGGTTGAATCTTGAAGTAGATCTATCCCCAGCTTCCTGAGGAACTGCCATACTGATTCTACAGTGGCTATATGTATAGATTTTCACTCCCACTAATAATGGGTGAGAGTTCCCTTACCCCACATCTTTGCCATGATGAGATGTTTCTGTTTTACTGATCTTGGTCATTCCAACTGGTGTCAGATGAAATTTCAAAGTAGTTTTGATTTGAATTTCTCTGATGACTAAGGATTTAAGTATTTTTTAGTGTTTCTTAGGCATCTGTGTTTAATTGAACTCTCTGTTTAGTTCTGCAGCCCATTTTTAAATTATTTATTTTCTTGATGTCCAGGTTTTAAGTTTTTTATATATTTTAGATATTAGCCTTCTATGCAATGTGTTATTGTTAAAGATCTCTTCCCATTCTGTAGCCTGTTACTTTGTTGGAATAATGATGTCCTTTAACATATACATAAACTTTTCAATTTCATGAGGTGCCATCTGTTGATTGTTGTTCTAAGCGCCTGTGTTATCAGTGTCCTGTTAAGAATGTCTTTTCCTGTGTCAATGAGTTCAAGACTATTTCTCGCTTTCTCTTCTGTTAGATTCAGTATATCTGGTATTATGTTGAGGTACTTGATCTATGTAAAGTTGAGTTTTGTGCAGTGTGATAAATGTGTATCTCTTGCATTCTACATGGAGCCATCCATTTTGACCAGCTCTGCTTGTTGAAGATGTATTTTTCCAGTGTATATTTCTGGCTTCGTTATCAAACATCATGTGTCCATAGATATAGGGACTTACCTCTTGGTCTTCAGTTTGATTCCATTGATCAATATGTTTGTTTTTATGTCAATACCATGCTGTTTTTTACTATAGCTTTATAGTACAACTTGAGATTGGGAATGGTGATTACCTCGAGCAACTATTTTATCATTCAGGATTGTTTTGGCTATCCAGTCATTTTTTTCTATATGAAGCTGAATATTTCCTTTCAATATATATGAAGATTTGTGTTGGAATTTTTATGTAGATTATGTTGAATCTGTAGATTACTTTTGTTAGGATGGTCATTTTCACTATATTACTCCTATTGATCCATACGCATGGGAGTTCTTTCCATCTTCTGATAGTTTCTTCAATTTCTTTTTTGATTTCTTAAAGTTTTTATTATAGCAGCCTTTCAATCACTTGGTTATAGCCGCCTCAAGATATTTTATCTCCTTGAGGCTATTGTAAAAGGTACTGTTTCTCTGATTTATTTTCATCCATTTGTCATTTGTATATAGGAAGTCTACTGATATGTGTGTTCATTTTGGATCCAGATACTTTGATGTAGTGGCTTCAGCTATATTTCATTTCTGGGTCTACTCTAGTAGGGTTACTGTGTTCTCGTAGAAGTGTATTGTCTTGACTGTTAATGGTTGTGTCTGTGTGCTAATATCTAGGCACCTGGGGTTAGAATGATTGAGGTGATTTTAGGTACCGATAACTAGTCTTGTCTTTGTTGAGGGAGTGTTCCATTCCTTGATTTCTGCTTCTCTCTCTATGTCTTAGCAAAGTGTTGTGTCTATGGATTGCCTGGTTGGGAATGCTTCCGCAGGTCAGTGGGTGGCAGAAAGGAGAAGGACCTTTCCTGAGAAGGCCTTCTGTAGCTGGAGTTTTCCTGCCTGGCCCACAGTCAGGACAAATCTCTGCCACCCGCCAGTCCCACAACCGCTCAGACCCGACCAAGTAAACACAGAGACTTATATTGGTTTCAAACTGTATGGCCGTGGCAGGCTTCTTGCTAACTGTTCTTACAGCTTAAATTAATCCATTTCTATTAATCTATACCTTGCCACGTGGCTTGTGGCTTACTGGTACTTTACATCTTCCTTGTCCTGATGGCGGCTGGCAGTGTCTCCCCCTCCAGCTTCCTGTTCTCTCAATTTTCCTCTCTGTTAGTCCCGCCTATACTTCCTGCCTTGCCACTGCCAATCAGTGATTTATTCATTGACCAATCAGCAACACATTTGACATACAGACCATCCCACAGCAGCCTTCAGAAAAGAGCTAAGGGGATCCTGTTCACACTTAGAGGTGGGGTCCACAGAGCAATGGGATGTTGGGAAGAGAGCATCTTGCAAGTAGGTACAGTAGGGCAAATAAAAACCTAGAGAGACAGGGATGAAGGGACTAGGGGGACCCTGGGTCTGAACCAAAAGTTGGAGTTTCCAGTGAATGAAGTTGAGGTGGGAGAAGGGGCAGGCTGTGGGTGAGAATGGAGAGATCATAATGGAGGGCAGGAAGGATACTTTCCTGATGGGTGTGGCCATCAAGGGTCCCAGGCAGAAAGTGTTTCTAAGTATGAGGGTTGACACGAAGAAGCAGGAATGATGGTAGCTGAGTTGGCCAGCCTGCCAGCTTTCCTTCATTGTCACCACCCAGGCGAGCTCTACAGCACTGTCCTGGCTAGCTCACCCAATGCAGCAGGCAGCAAGGAGCAGGGCCAGTTCTCCTGCTCTCACACCCTTCTGTCCAGCTCACCTGCACTTGTACCCCCAGGGCCAGGTCTACTATTTTGCCCAGGTGAGTTGCAGGGCCCACTCTCCTGATAGCTGCAATTGGTGATGAGTAGGGCTAGCTCTTCTGTTCTCATGTCCCCAAACTGGCTCTCCCACCAGCGTGGCAAAGGTTGGGGGCATATTTCCCTCACCCATGCCACCACATGACAAACAAGGGAGGGGGTGGGGCGGCTCTCCTGTTCTCAAGCCCACAGGACTGGCTCACCCTCGCCCCACCAACAGGGGCAGCTCTAGTGTGCTGCCCAGGCAAGGTGCAGGGCCCACTCTCCCTGTACTGCAGGGAGGGCCCACGTACTGCGGCCAGTGAGGGGCGTAACCAGCAATCCCACTCTCATGACACCTGGGCTAGCTCTCCGGCCTGTCCGCCCTCCGCAGGTGACGAGAGGACGGGGGAAGGGCATCTTTCCCTTACCCATGCCACCACATGGCAGAGGAGGTGGGGCTCAGAAACAGTTCTACTGCTCTCATGTCCTCTGGGTTGGCTCACCTACCAGGGATATGAATTAACCCACCCCAACCTGAGGTGTCTATGAACTGCTGGAGTGTGTCTAAAGGGGCCAGACCTGCAGATGCAAAGCCACAGGATCTCCATGACACAAGGTAAGAATAGGATATCCAAGAGGAGTTCCAGTGACGCTCAATAGTGACAGTGTAGCAGAAGCCAGAGGCCTGGAACCAGACCAAGATTCACTGCAATGAACGCCTACTAGTAAAGATGTGTGGACTAAAGGCTATACTGTGTGACTCACTGGGCCACACTGCAGTTCCATGCTGAGATTTTTTTCTCATTTTCTTTTGTTTGTTTGCTTTTTTTTTTTTAGTTTACTTTTAATTTTTGGGGGTTTTTTTTGGGGGGGGAGGTTGCAAGGACAGAGGGCAGAATCAAGGGAACAAGAGGATGAGTGGGATTGGGATGCATAATGTGAAATTCATAAAGATTCGATTAAAAAACGTAAAAAAGAAAGGGGAAGGTGCTGGAGAGATGGCTCAGAGGTTAAGAGCACTTAAGAGCACTGGCTGCTCTTCCAGAGGTCTTGAGCTCAATTCCCAGCAACCACATGGGGACTCATAAACATCGATAGTGGGATCTGATGCCCTCTTCTGGTGCAAAGGTGTACATGCAGATAAAGCCTTCATACATTAAATAATAAATCTTTTTTAAAAAAGAATATTTTTCAAGACTAAGAAGAAAAAAAAGAAGAAACAGGAATGGGTTAGAAGTAGGGACTGAGAATCCAGAGAAAGGAGCAAAACTGAGTCCCCCACAAGGTTTAGTGGAGTTGGCAGAAAATGGAGGGCAGAGTAGGGGTGAGTGGTCTGCCACCAGGCTGGGGATGAGACTGAAGCGACTCTAATGGAGGACAGATAGGAGAGTGAAGATTGCCTATATGAGTCACAGCCAGGTGTGGCCCACACCCATTTTGTTTGTCTGCCTATTGGTGGACATCTAGACTGATTCTATAATCTCGTTTCTGTGAATAATGCTACAACAGGCATAGATCTATACATACATTGTGTTGGGCTTATACTGAATATCCACAACGAAATAGTGTAGCTGCTTACACTGTGTCCACAGTGAGAAAACACAGAGAACCGGGAGTGGGTCTAGGCTGGAAAGCCCCAAGGCCTGGCCCTAGTGACCAACTTCCTTCACCTGAACCCTGAAGTTTCGACGGTGTTCTCAAACAATGCCACCAGCCAGAGACCAAGCATTCAAACACAGGGGCCTCTGGGGGGTGTTTTATTTGAACCACTGCATTTGACCATGTCAAGCCTCATGGAATTTGGTTTACTCAAAATATTCTTTCTTTGTCAGGGCATTGAGCTCTGCTGTGATAGAACCCCAGGTCTTATGCATGCTTAATATGTTTTCTACTCCTGAGCAACACCATCAGCCCCTCAGACTTTCTTTCCAATCCTACATTCTGAAGCTGAATGTAAGAAAACGAGACCTTTAGTGCCATAGTTTTCAAAAGGCTGACATGGTTAGTCTGGGGGAGAGCAGATTGAAGAGGCAGGGTTTGGACATCAGAGCTGCTCATTGCCCCTTGCAGCCACTGAGGAGATAAGCACCTCATTTCCATCAACCCCTGCAGAAGTGGCATTTCTTTATGAAGTAGGATTCTGCTTGGCATTGACTTTGGGATTTCAGGGTTGTGATTGGTTTTCTTTGCAGCTCTTTTGCAAAGCTGCTTTGGGGAATTTTACATGAGGGGGAAACGACTTGTAGTTCTTTCACATGCCGAGACTGTCATTTGTGCCAGTGGGGCCTGTGGTGACTCAGTGGATGAGGTGAGACTTTGAATTTTTATTGACACTTTTCTTTGTAAAATTAAGCACATTCCTCCCTCCTGCCTCCCTGTGAACCTGTGTCACACTGGGTATTGTCACTGAATTGCTCAGATGCTGACTGAGAGCCATCTCCCCCACCCCTCATCTTCTGCTCGTCAGAGTGACAGTTCTCTAACAAAGCTTTTCAACGCTTGGGCTTTTTGTTGAAAACGTTCTTAAGTAATGGTGTTTTTTAAACGTACCTACTAAAAATTAATGAATCTTTATTAATTGATAAACTGATTGATTAGTGACAAGCTAGGCCTTTTGCTGGGGGCCTCTGCAAAGGCTGCTTTTAAAAAGCTGACCAAGAGAGAATGATTTAATGTCGCCTTCAAACCTCAGCAAATACAGTCATAAGTTACACTTCTGCAGTTTCTCTGTGCTAACGCTTTGTTGTTAATAAACATTGTGCCTCCTTAGGGAGCAGAGGAAACCATGTTCAAATCTTCATGTTTGCTTTAACATGTTCTGGGTATTTAATTTGCTTTACATGCATTATAAGTTCACAGGTACCGGTATGGGAAACTACAGCCTTTCACCTCTGCCCCAGGCAAAGCCATCTCTGTCCTCTGCTTCTGAGAAGGACTGTGTTCTCTTTTACAGGAAATGCTGTTCTTGAAAAACCCACTCCTTGAAGCTCTGTCCTTATCAGGTAGACTGAATGTAGCATCCACAGCCACGAAGTCTGAGGTCTGATGGAGTGCCAGAAACAGCCTTCCACCACTCCCTGCTTACAGATGGGAACAGCCTTTTAGGTTCAGTATAATTTTAAAAGACAGGAGGGAACCTCTTAAGTGGGACTTACTACCTCTCAGTTGGCTAAAGCTTGAGAGAGAAAATACAGGTCAAGTCCACTGTGGGGGGCTGTGTGCTAGGCTAAAACCATAGAACTTCCATCTGGGAGACCCCCATCTCTGCTGCTCCCTGACAGTGTGACCCTGGGGAAGAAGGAAAAGCACACTGAATGATACTATTGAGTGATTCGATCGCACTTTTCTCTGTCAGTCTCCGCAGATGAAATCGGTACAACAAAGGAAGAACATAAAACAGCTTTTGTCTAGGACTTTCACCTCCTATAGAAATAACCTTGGGATTTTTGTCTTCCTGGTCAGAGTGACAGACAAGCCAAAGATTGGAATCTTCCCTTCAATGTCAAGACTCACAGATGTGGTCAGGGTGTCTCATAAACATGTACTTCACATTGCCACAGAGACCAGGCTCACTGGCCGCACAAACACAAGCTACTGTCCAAAAGCAGATATCTTATGTCTAGAAAAATACCTCCATCTCTGTGTTAAATGTCCTAACCACATACTCAAACAGTCAGGAAAACATTTTGTCATCTCCTATAAAGTAACTTTAATCATCCAGGAAAAAAAAAAAAAAACCTGAATAACACAGCAGCAATGTCCTCAAAAGACAAGTACAAAAGAAACTGCTGGGTAAGAAAAAGATAACGAAGCCAAAGTTTATGATTGCTAGAACATGGAGGACGGCAATCGCTACAAGACAAGGGAGATGTTAGAGAACTGCAGTTTTCCTAAATTGGAGGGTCAAACTATGCAGGGCAAATCTTGAAGATAAGGTTTTTTACAGACTCTCTAGTCTCAGGGTGGGAGAATATAAAAGATGGTCTTGGTTCCAACTGTTTTCATGTGCATGGTGAGCATTATTAGAGGTTGATCTTTAATATTCCGACAAAAGCAGTCATTTTTCTAAACATCACACCTTTCACCCAGAGTTGACCCAGAGCCAGGATGCACTGACTCACAGATGCCAGCTGTAGTCATGACCCCAGCTCTCATTTGATACTATGACACAAGTAGCTTGAAATTAGCCTAAATGGGAGCATTCATACAAAGCAAACTGGCAATCAAATCAGAAACCTCTCAGATGTCAGCTACTGAAGGTGTTCATGACTCTCAATTTCTCTAAGCTGTGGTTAAATGAGATCGATTTTAACTGCAATAATATTTATGCCATCTCTCCAACCCCAGAGGCCATTGTAAGTGTTTACTAGTATAACACTGCCCTGATGTCTTAAGACGTAGCATCAATCTTCCAATTGTTCACTCCATCTTCCCACATACACTACCTTTCCTGACTGAAGCTGCATGCAAGGTAAATAATAATGTCTCTTTCTTCTAGACCATCATCCACAGGCCCTACCCCTCACTCTAGTAGCTCCTATACTATAATTACAGTGAAAACAGCTGGTTAGGAAAACTGGTATTAAGCTGAAATTTGAGACAGTAGAAACAGAATGGCTGAGGGCTATTTGGAAGGACTGAATTGAAGAATTTTCTTCATCTGATCGGTTAATGCATGTTTCTTAAAACAGTGTGAAACTAGTCAACGCCATTAAGTAGCATCAACATTTTAAGAAACATGGTTCCTTGTCACAAAAAATTCACTGTCCAGGAGAAATGCACACTTAGAAAGGGGTAAATTTAATTATTTTCATTCTATGAAACTTTTAGGGCAAGAATAGAAAGATGAAATCAATTGGTAAAATCACAGTGAGCCAACCTTAGTTACAAGTAAAAGCTATCACTTCTTAACGTTTTGTAAAATGACATTCTGAAGGTTTATTTATTTGATTTTATGTGTATAAGTGCTTTGAGTGTATGTATGTGCACCATAGGCATGCCCAGAGCCCACGAAGGTCAGGAGAATGTTGGATCCCACAGAAGTGCAGTTGCAGATGAGTGTGAGCCTCTATATGGCTTCTGGGCACCGAACACAGGTCCTTAATAAAAGCAGCCAGTGGTCTTAAATGCTGACCCATCTCTCCAGCCCCAAGGTCATAATGTCAACATGAGTTGTACAGCAAGACAGTGAGAGCCCTGCATACAAAGGAGCAGTGTTTTTTTGAAAATAGCAGAGTTTTTCTCCTGTAGTGATGTCATTTTCAAATAAACAAATGCCATTTTGAGACAAATGTGAACAAAATTGAAATTCAAATTGGTATGCATGTTGAAAACCGACAATCTCAAAACACAATCTATAATCATCTCTGGAATTTTCATTCTGACCATGCTTTTCTATAACAATGTTCTATACCTGTGTATTATTTTACAGTTTATAGAATACTTTAACCTTTTCAGTTTCATTTCCCTGGAGGAGTCTCAGAGAGCTTAGGTAATTGTTTTAGATGTTGCCTTTCTTATTCCGTCACTGCATGAATAAAGAAAAATAATGATGTGTATTTTTATGCTTTGATATGCCAATCATGGTCTGCATCTTTAAACTAATTTCGTTTCATGCTATGTTAAAATGCAAAACGTAGCTATTATTATTTTAGCAGCTTTAAATTTTGAACTTGATAATAGCTACCATTAGGAACTCATTATGTGGCAGGTGCTGTGCTAAGCACTTTGGGTACAAAACCTCATTTAACACTCTCAAGGATGTTATAATTTCTACTTTGATATAAATGAAACTGTAAAGATTGATTTCAAAATTGGAAGCATGAAGAGAGCACACGTTTTACATTTTACCTTCTCTGACTTTCTTTCGTGTATTAACAGAGCTTTAACCACTACTTGCTACTTGCCCTGCTCAGTCCTGTTCACTGAGGGTTTGTTGTTAATAAGTGCAAACATATTTCACTTTGTGACCAAATAGCCTTAGAATAACTAATATGCTCTAGCTACTCTGTTTATACCTTTCTTCATGGATTCCATCATCTACCATTTACCAAAAATTAAAATAGAAGGCAATGCCCAGTCATTGCTAAGCACATGGACTCCAGAATCAGACTAACTGATCCTCCATCCTCTTTGTCTGCTGGGATACATTATATCAGTTACTTGTGCTTTTATCATAACAGTTTCCTCCACTGTAAAATGGAGATAAAATGAGTGTCTCCTGCTCATTTTTGTCTGATGATTAAACAAATATATGCATATGAGGTACTCAGAATAGTACATACAAGATATTGGTTCTAATTTACAGTTAGTATACTTAGCAGCTGTATCAAAATTGCTAATGTTAGAGTGTTCAGAGGCTTTGTTCAAGGAGTCAAGTTGTACTTAGAAAAATATTTTAGTTAGAAACCTAAGCTTCATAGGTCATAGAAAAGAAAACCACTAACATCCTGGTTTGCTGTTATTTTAGAAGAAAACTTTGGAAAGTGTAGAACTTAGCATGCTTCCATTTCCATTTCATGTGACTATTATTATTTAGGCCACAGACCTGCCAAGGAACCTTCTTCTCAGCCTCCCCAAAGACAGCACAGGTGGGAAACAATCCTATCTGACAGCTCAACAAAAGGGCAGGGGCGGCTGCCTCAAACTCTGACCCTCTCTGCCTGTTCCTCTTTGGGCCCACCTGAGATTCATTCTCATCACCAGCAAGGGCTCTGCCCTGGGAGTCCAATGCAGCGTTCCTATTTGCCATCGTGCCTGGTACACAGAAAACACTGTGTTGGTTCCACTCAGTTAGTTCAAATGAATGAGACTTCACTGTGTTGATGAAAGTTCGTGAATATTTTAGAGCCTTTAGACGCGGTTGTTTTAACTCTTCATCAGACTCCTTACCGCAGACGTTTTCAGCCACAAAGGTTTGGGCAAGGTACATTCATCGTCATCAACACACTGTAAACGGGAGGGTGAAATGTTTCTCATCAGAAAAGTATGCAAAGTTTTGAGGACACAGGTGCCCTGAGAGTCATAGAAATCTGCCATGCCATGCTCATCAGAACACCACACAGGCCGGGTCGTCTCTCAAGATTCTTCACTTGGGGTGGGTTCCATGCATCTTCACAGCTCCATAATGAAGAGGCTCTGGCTATACTGTTCTCCAAAGCAGACTCTGTTTACTAATTAAAATAGCTTGTGGCCCAATGTGACCGGTCTCTGAATGTGGTCAGCACTCAGGTTGGCCCGTTCCAGAAAGATGGCTCCATTGGAAAAGGCCACGGTCGCTGTTGTCACCTCATCTTCTAACAACTCCAATTCTGTCATTTTCTCCATAGACCACTGTTGAAGACATTTCTTCTGACTCTTGTAAGTGAAAATAAACCCTCGGTTTTCAACCTGGCCTTTGGGACCTCTCTCAGCTCCTGTGCATCCTATGTTGACAACTTCTGGGATCTCTCCCAGCATTTTTAGACTTTTTCAGATAGCCTTCAACACAGGGCCCAGACACCCCTCCTGTTATTCCCTCTAATAGCCCCATGGCATCTTAAAATAGTTGTCAGTAGCAGATTTTCTATACAGGTAACCCCCCTGTCTGTTAGAGACTCACTTCTGATAGCTTCTCACTGAGTTTTAGGTATAAGCCATCTGATCAAATGATCTGTCAAGGCAAGGAACACATAGCCCTGGCTGTTTGGTGGCAAGGTGAAACCCCTCACTAGTCTTGAAGTAAACAGCTCTACTTCACTGTAAAAAGAGTTGGGCTCACAGCAGCATTTTCTCCAGAGAAACTCTCCCCAGTCCTCACGTATCAGAGCTCCTTCGGTCAGACTCACGGTGCTGACAGTGTACACACCTGTTACAGAACACAATTTGGTTTTTTACCTCTGTTCTGTATGTTCTACAAGGCTGCTGGCCTGCTGTCTTTCTTGGATATAAGAGACTGATTAGTAGCTATAATCCTGAGCCTACTACTTAAATAAATTTGAACTGTTATTTATATTTTAGAGCATTTAATTCTCTAGATACATGACCTTATGCACATAAGGCATACCTGTTTAGAAATCAGAAAAAAAAATATCATTTTAAAAAGTGATGGTTCATCCAGAAACTCTTCCAGGGATCAAGGACAATAGTATGATTTTGTCAACAGATTAAATCAATAGCTAATAGACTTTTACATTATCTTTAAGAGTGTAATTAAATTTTAGATGATGCTAAATTTGAAATAATGTTTATGGTTTTAGTATGAGAGAAGAGATTTCGAAGCAGCCTGATAGGATATTAAAGGCCAGATAAATAATTATCCGTGGTCCTCAGTCCTGGGAGCCTTGCCAGATTCTAACTGATTATGCTGCAACCAGGACATCCTGGTGCCTTGGTTGCTTAGCAACCACTCTCATCGCATACTTTTTTCCCCCTTCTTGTAGAGGTGCAGAATACAATGTCAATTGGAAATGAAGTTGACAGATAAGAAAGTCAATTTCATTACATCACCCAGCACTTGTTTGCCACAGTCACAGACTGAACTTTAAAGTTAGATGATCCAAATCAGAATATTAACTTTGGAAAAGATAATTAACTTATCTGCATTTGCTTTAAAAGAGAGTATTACATTTGAGAAACATGTATGTATACTAAGTGTCCCTCTCAGCCTGCTGCTCAGGCCAGCTGTTAGATGCCCTTTAAGCATCTGGTAGTGGAGATAAGCTCACTGCATGACTTGTGCTCCAGGAGAGACTCACTCAAGGATTTGCTGATAACTCAGTGGAGTGTTACAGAAAGCTCCCGATGGAGGGAGGTAATTGTTGTTAGCCAGTTAATTGATTGATTTCTTCTTTTAGAGGTGTGTGTGTGTGTGTGTGTGTGTGTGTGTGTGTATTGTGCATGTGTGTGTGGTGTGTTGTGTGTGTGCATGTAGATATGTATCTCCTACAGTGTAGGAGGTCAGAGTACAGTTTTCAGGAGTCAGTTCTCACCTTCTACAGTGTTGTGACAGGGTCTTTCATTGTTTCTGCTCTTATGCTATGCTATATTGTTTCTGCTGTACTCTCTGTTAGATGGTCCACCAATTCTCTTCTCTTTATCACCCATTTTGCTGTAAGAGGGATGGGATTTCAGATGCATGCCACTGCATCTGGCTTTTCACATGAGTTCTGGGGGTGCAACTCAGATGGTCAAGCTAGACAACAAGCATTTTTTTTTTATCCACTAGCCATCTTAACAGCCCTGATTAATTTCTTTATTTAAATAATTTTAGAGGGCTGGAGAGGTGGCTCAGTCATTAATAGCACTTGTTGCTCTTGCAAAGGACCTGGGTTCAATTACCAGTACCCACATGGTAACTCACAATCATCCACAACTCTAGTTCCAGGGGGGTACACATACATACATGCAGGCAAAATACTCATACACATAAAATAAGACATTTGATAAGTAAATAAATGTTAGACTGTTTCTTGTATGTTCTATGTATTTTTGACATGATATAGGAACTTAATAGTGAAGACAGTAAGCCTGACTACTGCTATAATGGAGCTTATGGTCCAGTCTAATACATGTAATGAACCCTATCTGAGTAATCGGGCACAAACAGTTGGGGTTTGAATACACAATGACCTTTCTAGATGCATATGTTGAGCACTTGATCCCCAAATGGTGTTATGCTTGGGAGGTTATAGAATATTTTGGATGTAAAGCTTTTCCAGAAGAAGTGAGTCCCTGAAGGTAAGCCTTGATATTTTATATTCAGGCCCCAATTCTGTTTGCTTTCTGCTTCCTGATTGGAAACAATGACCATTTACCTTGAGGCCCTGCTGCCATACTACCCCATCATGATGGATGGCATCCCCTTGAACTATAAACCAAAATAACCTATTACCTGCTTGTAGTTTAAGTTTTCCTGCCTGGCCCACAGTCAGGGCAAATCTCTCTCATTTGTTAGTCCCACAGCTGCTCAGACCCGACCAAGTAAACACAGAGACTTATATTGGTTACAAACTGTATGGCCATGGCAGGCTTCTTGCTAACTGTTCTTGCAGCTTAATTTCCATTAATCTATACCTTGCCACATGGCTCATGGCTTACCGGCATCTTCAAATGCTGTTTCTCATCATGGCGGTTGGCAGTGTCTCTCTGACTCAGCCTTCCACTTCCCAGCTTTATTCTCCTCCTTGTCCCGCCTACACTTCCTGCCTAGCCAATGGCCAATCAGTGTTTTATTTATTGACTAATTAGCAACACATTTGCCATACAGAACATCCCACAGCACTTTCCCCTTTTTTTTTTCAAAAAGGAAGGTTTTAACCTTAACAAAGTAAAATTACATATAATTTGGGAATTTGGGCGTAGCTTCTCTTACTACTTTCTGCTGGAGGGGGGCGCTGTATCTTATGGGGAAACAAAGAAAATTTTAGGATTATGGAATAGTCCATGAGGCTGTATCGTCTGAGCCAGATGCCTTCAAACCATTTTGGATGTTGGATCATCTGGGCCATGGTGTCATCGGAGAACTTTCAAGGGGTCTTGGCTGGTCAAACCTGATGTATCTTAATCTTGAACAAATCCATAGCCTCTGGCTTTCTGTGGAAACAAAAGAGACTCTTTTCCAAAGCAACATATCCTTATATCCAAATTTTGAAGTCAAGGTACCTTTAAAATATACATTTTGGCATAACTCAACAGCTTTTATAATCAAATGTTTTTTTGTAGTTAAAAATCCCAAAGACAACACAATCTAGATTCTCTGTGTAATATCCATTTTTACGTGGCTTATTTTTTATACTACCTTTACTGTCTCTTTAAAGACTTTATTTTTTAAAACTATGTATTTCTTTTTATAACTGTATATATCACCTTTTTTGTCTCTTTCAAGCCTACGTATCTTTTACACACATTGTAAACTATTACATCTGAATCTGTTTTATTGTGAGTCTATTGCTTTAAACTGCAGCAACCATGGCTGCTGGCTCCGCCCATCTCAGCTTTCCAACATGGCGGCGGTATTACCGCCAGCTCTGGGAGCCATCATGGGTCCATGCCTTTATCCAAGCAGCATGCAGCCCAAAATACTCTTTTTTTTTTTTTTGTTTTGTGCTAGCAAAGTCTAAATCCACCATGTAGCTTAATGTGCCACTTGTAGAGGTCTCATTCCCGCCACAGGGCGTATGCTATGAACCCACAAGTAGCTCAAACCAGCAGCTGCTGCTCATTTGAGAGAGACAATTAGGAAGCTGTTTTTAGTTCCATTTTAGAATCTTTTTTTTTAGTTTTTAGGTGGAAACTCTTGCCCCACGTTGGACGCCATTTGTAGTTTAAGTTTTCCTGCCTGGCCTACAGTCAGGACTAATTTTGGGGATGTCCCTTTTTGGCAAGTTATTATCTGATTAAATGAAAAGACATGTGTTACTGGTATAAGTTAGTTTAAATTGGATGTTCATGCTGGTTGAAGAACTATCACCTCCTCTAATTAAGAGGTTTTTCTTGTTTAAATCGAACCTTTATCAATTTTGATGGTATCCATAACTTATCTTTTCCTGTAGAAACAAAAGCAAAACCTCGTCCCCAACGTAACACATATCCTGGTTTTTATTTTGAGGTTAGCATATCCTTAAAGTATATAGGCTGATTTAATTTTGTAGTTTTTTTTATTATCTAATGTTTTTCTGTAGTTGTTGTTCTTTTTTTATTGGCATTAAGAAAATTTAAAGTTAATAGAGCATTATGAAGTCTGTTTCTGGGGGTTTTTGTTACCCCTTTCTGTTTATTTAGCATATCCTTTAGAGTTTTGTTTGATCTTTTTATAACTGTTTGACCTGTAGGATTATGTGGTATGTCTGTAATATGCTTTATATTGTAATAAGTAAAAAACTGTTTTATTTTAACAGAGACATATGATGGACCATTATCAGTTTTGATTTGTGCAGGTATACCCATGATGGCCATAACTTCGAGCAAATGAGTGATTACAGAATCAGCTTTTTCAGAACATAAAGCAGTTGCCCATTGAAATCCTGAATAAGTATCGATAGTGTGATGTACATATTTTAGTTTTCTAAATTCTGTAAAGTGAAACACGTCTATCTGTCAGATTTTATTCCTTTGAGTATCTTTTGGGTTACATCTAGCTGGTAATGGCGTTTGATTGTAGAAGGAACAAGTAGGACATTTTTTTACTATTTTTTTGGCTTGTTGTCAGGTTATGGAAAAATCCTTTTTTAAACCTTTACTATTGACATGATGTTTTTTATGAAATTTTGAGGCCTCCAGCACATTTCCTATCAATAATTTATCAATCTCATCATTGCCTTGTGCTAGAGGGCCTGGCAGACCAGTATGGGATCGAATGTGAGTTATATATAAAGGATGACTCCTTTTTTTGATTGTATTTTGTAATTGAATAAATAGTGAAGTTAATTCTGAAGCATCAGGGATAAATTCTGTAGTTTTAATATGTAATATTACTCTTTCAGCATATTGAGAGTCAGTTACTATGTTGAGAGGTTCTGAAAAATCCATTAATACCAACAGAATAGCATACAATTTTGATTTTTGAACTGAATTATAAGGACTTTGAACCATTTTACTTAAATTTTTTGATTTGTAACCTGCCTTTCCTTGTTTGTTGGCATCTGTATAAAATGTACGAACTCCAGATATGGGATTTTCCCGTACAATTTGAGGCAAGATCCAATCAGCTCTCTTTATAAGATCAATTTTATCGCTTTTGGGATATTTGTTGTTAATTTCTCCCAAAAAATTACTGTAAGCTCTTTGTCAAGGTTTACTTTCTGTCCATAATTTTTTAATATCTTCCTTAGTTAAAGGTACGACAATTTCTGTTGGGTCTATTTTTGTTAATTGACGAAGTCTCAATTTTTTTTTTTTAAATCAAGTCAGAGATTTTTTTTATATAAGTTTTTAATTTTTTATTTGGTTTATTTGGTAAAAATATCTATTCTAATATAATATCTTTTCTCTGTATTAATATTTCTGTAGGAGAATGTCTAGAAGGTAAAATAACCAAAATGTAATCCAGCTTTGGATCAATATGATCCACGTGTCCTTTATGTACTTTCTTTTTTACCAAGGCCAATTTTTTTTCAGCTTTAGGTGATAATTCTCTTGGACTATTTAAGTCCTTGTTACCTTTTAAGGTTTTGAACAAATTATGTAGTTTATCATTTTTTATCCCAACAATAGTTCTTAGATGAGAAATATCTCCAAATAATCTTTGAAAGTCATTAAGAGTCTGTAGTCGATCTCTCCTAATTTGTACCTTTTGGGGTCTAATTTTTTGTAGCTCTATTTTATATCTTAAATAATTAATAGAATCTTCTCTTTGTATCTTTTTAGGAGCAATTTGTAATCCCCAGCAAGGCAAAATTTTTTTTTACTTCTTTAAACATTTTTTTTAAAGTATCTGTATTTGAGTCAGCTAGTAAAATATCATCCATATAATGATAAATTATAGATTTAGGAAATTTTTTACGTATCACTTCCAATGGCTGTTGTATAAAATATTGGCACAGAGTTGGGCTATTTAATATTCCTTGTGGGAGGACTCTCCATTGAAATCTTTTAACCGGTTGAGAATTATTGTAAGTAGGCATTGTGAAAGCAAATCTTTCTCTGTCTTTTTTTTGTAAGGGTATTGAAAAGAAACAGTCTTTTAAATCAATAACTATGAGAGGCCATCCTTTTGGTAACAGAGTAGGCAAAGGAATTCCAGATTTTAGAGAGCCCATTGGCTGAATTATTTTGTTAATTGCTCTAAGGTCTGTTACCATTCTCCATTTACCAGATTTTTTCTTAATAACAAATACAGGAGAATTCCAAGGGCTGGTTGATTCTTTAATATGTTGAGCATTTAATTGTTTTTTTACCAGCTCTTTTAAAGCCTGGAGTTTCTCTGTTGTTAAAGGCCATTGTTGGACCCATACAGGCTTGTCTGTTAACCATTTAAAGGTAGAGCTGTTGATGTCTTTGGAAGATCATCAGTTGTTGTGCCCTGTTCTTGTATAATATGGATGGCTGGTGACCATTCAGAATAATGTCTTTTAATATTTCTCTCAGAAACATGTGTTAGTTTATGATTTGTTTCTGAGATTGGAGGGATGTTAATCTGAGTATTCTATTGTTGTAACAAGTCTCGACCCCATAGGTTCATAGCTATGTTAGCCACATATGGTTTTAATTTTGTTTTCTGTCCTTTTGGACCTATACATTTGAGCCATCTTGTACTCTGTTTTACCTGAGATAATGTCCCAATTCCTATCAGTTGAATGTTTACCTCCTGAAGAGGCCAAGTTGGATGCCAAAATTCTGGTGCAATTATGGTAACGTCCGCATCTGTGTCTATCAGACCAGACAACAAAACATCATTTATTTTTATGGATAATTTTGGTCTTTGTTCATTAATATAAGTTTGTCAAAAATTTTTTTTTATGTTTTTTCTTGAATTTTTTATTTTCTTTGTTTTATCATCCTGACCAGCATGACTTATTTTAATAGGCATTTGGTTATTTAATTGTTTTGAGTTGGGGTTTCCTCTACGACTGCAGGAAAGGTTTGAACTGGATTTGTTATTGGGGCCTGCATGAGGCCCCTCTGGGAGTTTTCCGAAGATTGAGGCAAAGTATTACCCTGTCTGTCCCTTGTTGATCTACACTCGTTGGTCCAGTGTTTTTCCTTACCACACCTTTTGTATACTCCAGAAGGAAGGGGCAGTCTGTTGTCATTGTTCCTTGAAGAAACATTGTTTTAGGAATGACCTGTTTACAGTCCCTTTTTAAATGTCCTTGTTTTTCATATCCAAAACATCTAACATTCCTCAAACCTCTTGAAATTGTTTTTCCTATCCATGTATCATCATGCTCATGAGCTTCAACATTAACCGTGTCTCTAATCCAATCTTTCAAAGGTGTAGATCTTGCCTTTAATGGCCTGATTATTGTTTTGTATGCTGTATTCGCATTCTCAAAGGCCAAAGACTCAATTATTATCTTACTAGCTTTTGAATCAGGGACCATTCTCTTTACTGTTGAAGCCAGTCTTTGTAAAAAATCTGTGAAAGATTCTTTTGGGCCTTGTACAACCTTTGTAAATGACTTAGTTTTTTTTTTTTTTTGGTTCCTCAACTCTGTCCCATGCATTCAAGGCTGTTGTTCGACATAAAATTAGGGTTTGGACATCATATAAACATTGTGTTTGTGTTGAAGCATATTGACCTTTTCCAATAAGCTGATCTTGGCAGACTTGTATTCCTTTATCCCTCCACTGTTTTTTTATGTGTTTAGCTTTATCCTTGAACCAAGTTAGTCATTGAAGCCTTTGACTGGGTTCAAGAACAATTTTGTTTTTGTGTCATTTATTTGATTAAAGAAACAAGAAAAGGAATAAGAGAAATGGATATCCATCAGGGCCAACCAGTGGTTAAACCTGGCAATGTGTTTCTTAGCAAATTTTGGAACTGGTTTGGAGGAAGAATATGGAAAAGTTTGGAATGTCTCTTTGGAAGAGCCCTAGGATGTTGAAAGCTCAGTATACCAGCTTGCTTTCCTATTGGTGCAATAAAGACCATGACCAAAAGTGACTTGGTGGGGAAAGGGTTTAGCTGACAGGCTACAGTCCATCAGCAAGGGAAGCCATGACTGGACCTCAAGGTGGGAATCTAGAGGCAGAAATACAAGCAGGAGGTATGAGGCTTAGTGGCTTGCTACTCATGGTTTGCTCAACTTGCTCTCTTATATAAGCCAGGAACACCCGATCAGAGGTAGCACTGCCCACAGTGAAGTGGACCCTTCCACATTAATTATTAATCAATAAAATGAACCACAGATACACTCACAGGCTAATCTATTAGAAGCAATTCCTCAACTGAAGTTCCTTCTCCTCAGGTAATTCTAGATTGAGTCAAGTCTACAAAAACTAACCCACTAATTGACCTCTTGTCAATTTGATACACAAATAAATTACTATTGAACTTTTCCTTCCTTGTTTATCTGGAAGGTCATCTGTTAATATCACAATATAAAATATAAGTTGAAAAGTTCTAAAGTCTTTAAAAATGCTATAATTTAAAAGTCCAATATCTCTTTAAAATATCCAGTCTTTTAATGGTGCTCCTGTAAAACCCAAAATAAGTTATATACTTTATTTTAAGAGGGAAGAACCAGGACACAGTAGCAACAGATTAAAGCAAAACCCAGCATCCAGCAGCATAAGTCAGATGCTGGTGCTCATGTCTGGCATCTGGGACCTCTAATCTTCTAGGCTTCAGAGTGGTTGGACAATCACATTTCTCCCATTTTGCCATCTACAACACACACAACTCATTTAGTAGGCTCAGGCTGGCTACACTCCATATCTGCAGCTGTCCTTGCTGGTCATCCTTCATACCTGGCACCTCCAATATGACTAAATCTCCACTGAATTGTCACTGTACCTTCACCAGTAGCCTCTCCTGGGCTCTTTTCAATGACTCCAACTGTGCAACATGGTGCCAAACCTCATCTGTTTTCTCTGACCTTTCACTGCTTCAAAACCAGTACCATGTGGGAGACTGTTCCACATTTCCATGTTTGTCTGCTATCTCAAGATATAGACTTGTTCTCCTTTGAACCACAACTTCTGTATTAATCTTTAGGAAATAATTCCCAGAAGATTTCACCTCAAAGATGTGGGTCAATTATTAATCATAGCAGATTCTTTGGCCCCAACTGACCAACACTTATTGACCCAGTAAAGCATAGATTTAATTTTTTAAATTTTATTTTGCACTGTTTTCTTTCATTTCATTTATATGTCTGCTGCATTGGTTGTAGAACATTGCTGACCACAGGTGTCAAATATTCTCACTCTCAAATACAGCTTTCCCTCACAGAAACTTTCAACATGGCCTGGGGCTTCTGTGCTTTTCTCCTTCCACACTTACAACAGCGATTGTAAATTAGTAAGGTTGCCATGTATCATTTCTCTAATAGCCTTACTGTACTCCCACTGAGCATAAGGCAATGATCCAATTATTCGCTGTGCTCGCTTGACTTCTTTCCTTACCCCCTGAACAGTCCCCTTGAGGGCCGCAATGAAGGATGCTTTGTGTTTCTTTCATCTCAAGGACTCTGCTTAGGGTCAGATGCTATTACATTGTGTTATTGTAGTTGTGGCCTTATTGCTGTTGTTTTAAAATTATAGTAATTTGCATTGAAGTTTAATAATAAGCACTAATTGTATTCATGAATCAAGTTCAGTGTGGTATTTCTTCATATGCATATCAACTCAATGATCAAACTGTATCCGGTTCTCTTGTAGGCTCCCTCATCTCCAGCAATCACTGTAAGCAGTTAGGTAAACCATCTTTTAGATTTCACCTGTTAGAGGACATCTGTGTCTGACTCATTTCATTTAACATAGTGTCTTCCAACTCCATTACTCTTGCTGCAAATGAAGGGGTTTCATTCTTGGATGACTAAAACTTCATTGTACATATGTGCATACTTTATGTCTTCATCTGTTGATGGATAGCTGGTCTTAATTTTGTTTGGTTTTTTGGTCTCTCCTTTACATATAAGAAGCTACCTTGCACCCAGAATGATGTTAATTTGGCAGGAATTCATCTTCTCTCCTTTTGTTAGCTTGAAATCTGGTTCTATGTACACTAAAAACATACTTTAAAGTGGAGAGCTGGGGATAGAGCTTGATTAGCAGAGTGCTTGCTTGGCATGCAGAAACTGGGGTGACAGAACACACCTACAGTTCTGTACTTTCAAAGGTCATAGATGAAGAATTTAAAGTCCAAGGTCATCCCTGGCTATACAGTGAGTTCATGGACAGTCTGTGAAACATAGGACTGTCTATAAATAAATAAATAAATAAATAAATAAATAAATAAATAAATAAATAAATAAATAAAATCACTTTTTTGATTAATATAGCTATCTGTAAATTCCTGCATCTCATAAAACATGCAATTCAAGCACAAGAAAATCAGCATCGTCTTTCTGCTTATAATGCTTTTGTTGGTCTTTCCAGTTTAACTTTTATTTCATTAAAACTATACTATTATGAGAAAAAACTTTTTCAACTATTTCTGTTGATACCTCAAAGTAAGCAATACTGGCTCAATTCCAGCTTTCATAGGACTTACAGTTCAAAAAGTGAATTGTTCCAAAATTTTATATATATATATATATATATATATATATGATGTAATGTCATTACATGAAGCTCAGGAACTATGGAAGATCTAGCAGAGGACCCAACAACACACTTTTGTATCTAGGAAGTCCTCAGTGAAGAATTAGCCCTTAAACTAAGACCTAAACTATCCCATAATGTAGAGAGTAGACAGAGATGCATGAATGACAAGTCAGGGGTGAAGGGCAGGTTTGGGATGAAGAAATGATTACATGATTCTTGATTGTTGCAGGATATTAGAGTTCAAGGCCAGAAATGATAGAAGAAATATGTCATAAGGTTTTACAAACCAGGAGCTTATATAGCAGTCATGTATTGCTTCTACAACTAATTACCATGAACAACGTAGGCCACAGAGCAACTGAGCAGGGTTAACTGAATTTTCAGTTCTTCCTTGGACTCAGCTCACTTTGTCTTTGAAATAGTTTTTGCTTTTCATCTTATGCATCTCATTCATAGGTTCAACAGGGGAAGTTTTGAACTTTAAAATTCACTCAGGCTGTTGACAGAATTCCTTGCAGTTATAGGTCTGAGAGACAACGCTTCTTCCAAACAGCCACTTTAAGACCTCCAGTTTCTAAAATCTGTCCAATCTTTTTCCACATGACTTCCTACATAGCCACTTGATTCACTAAATGAGCAAGGACTTTCTGATGCATCTACTAGCGAGAGTTTTTACTCACCTTAGTTCTGTGCTATAGTTTAGAAGCTAGATGGAGGCCAGCCAACAAGGATGGGAGCTTATCCAAAGCTATGGGGACCAGGAAGGGAGTGATTCAATGGAGTCAGCATAGCATCCATCCATCATCACACCTTATAATCAAGCCTACGTTGTTTGAACACTATTACACCCTAATGAAAATCCTGAAGAATTTTATTGAACTAGAATGATCAGATTTCTAACTTCTGAATATGGAAAGGAGGGAGTGTAGAAGGAAGACCTCAGAATAAATGACACTTTCAATAGTGCTGGGACCCTGTAAAGAAATGGATAAGCTCTGAAAATTTCAAAATATTGATAGGACTTGGGGTGGCTTACATATACACAATGTGGCTAAGCAGAAGCTAAATACAATGTTAAAGTGTCTGGATACAAAGGGAGTGTAGTGCTGTCTATTGAAAAGGAGCTTCATGGAGGGGAAACAAAAATAGTTGGAAAAAAGAATACTGATTTTCACTTAGTACAGTGAGAAATTGCTGTGCGCTATGTTCTGGGAAGAGGGCCAAAGGCAGAGTTAGGAGAGCACTGGGCTAAGAGAACTAGCACTCTTATATAGGTAGAAATGGATGTCATGGCAAGAGATGAAGTCATCTGGAAAAGAGAATGTGTATGTGAGAAGAGAGTTCACAATGGTACAGGAAGCACAATAGCATTTCAAAGAGGAAACTGAGCTGTGGTGGGATAATGTAATTGCCTGCCTCATTCCACTACACTCCCTAGTGTATTGGCTGCCAAGATGTGGAAAGTCCCCAATACAGCTTTTCATTTTCCTTTCAATGAATTTTCATAACAAAGTAAATACAGCCCTTTATGCCATCATCCTTTCCACCATGTGTTAAAAGAAAGGACAACTCCAAAAAAGGAGAAGAAAAGAAAAAAGAAAGAAAGAAAAAAGAGACAGACGAGGGAAGATTCTTGAAGGAAAAGTGAATCAATGACTACTATTTATTAAGACAAATAGGCACCATATTTAATTTAAAGGGAATCTGTGCATTTTCAGACTGTAATTTGAAAAGGTGTTACATGAAGAACCTCACTGCTAAGTTCAGAGTTGGCCAAGGATGGTGGCAAAAGAACACAACAGGGTTGATATAAAAAGAGTGTCTGTCCACTGAACAATAAGAATACCATCACAAGTCAGATTCTACTCTTTAAGCTAGTTATGTGGTATATCATACTTAATAGCAAAAGTCAAACCCATATTTTCAATGAAGAATATAATGAATATCTTAACTTACATATGGAAAGTGTGGCAACTACAATACGTCCTGAAAACTTTAAAAGGGTCAGGGTAGAGGGCAGATCTGAAACAATTTGAATCATGAGACTATAACCAGGTAAACCAAAGAACTTGGAAAATCCATCAAGAGAAAGTAGAGTCAATAATTTTAATTTTGATGTTCAAGGATGACTGGCATCCTTTATGCTACAGATACATACAGTTCAACTTACTATCTTTATTGCAGTAGTGATGACAGACACAAAATTGGAGAAATGGCTTCTCTAGTGCCATTAAAGACACAGCAAAATCAAAGGATATAAAGCAGTTAAAATAGTTTTCTTTGTCCATTTTCAGCATAGCTTGTATAGTTACTGATAGTTGCACCAGTAATGGTAGGTGAACAAGAGGGACTTGCAAATTAGTAGAAAGTATGCAATTTCTGTACAGCACTCATATATTGTGGATTATTATTGCATAGCACATAAAATATTGTACTCTAGCATTAAACATGGATACTGCACAAATCCTTATCAAGACTGTGAATTTTGTAAGGACTAATGCAGAGGTTTTCAACCTTCCTAATGCTATGACCCTTCCTAATAAGAAATGTAGTTTCTCATGTTGTAGTGACCCCCAACCATAAAATTATTTCCTTGCTGCTGCATAACTATAATTTTGCTATGGTTATGAATCATACTGTAAATATCTGTTTTTTTCTGAATGTCTTAGGCTACCTCTGTGAAAACCTCCTTTGACCTCCTCAAGGGATTGTGACCTACAGGTTGAGAATAATTGGACTAAGGGATGAAATCCTCTCCAGTCTCGGGGATTCCTTAACATATTGATGCTAACTATAACATATCACTTACATTTCAGAAGTAAGATAGATAAGCCATGGCTTAGATGTTGAAAAATCTTATGATGAGTTTATCAAAACAAAATGTGTGCCAGAACTTCAGGATGAAACTAGGTTGAGGATTTAGTAACTTCAGAGGAGTTAGCTGTTCACATAAATGAGTTAAACATGTGCCTTCACGATGGAAACCAGGGTATCAACACTGAATCCAAATCATAATGGAGAAGCAGAGGAAACTGAAGCTACTGTGGCAAACTCAAATGATGACAATTGTCTTCACTTCAACACAACGACTAACCACAGCCTACGAACAGGAAAAATACGTAGTCATATTTGTCTATTTGACACAAAAATATGAAGAATGACTCCAAGATTTCTGACAAAATAATATTTTAGTTCATTCATGACACAATTTCAGGCAATTGTTGCCTGCCAGTTTTCAAATAGGTTGTGCTGCGCTTCACCCTGACATTCAACACACAAGTTGGTTCGTGTCTCTTTCCTAGACTTTCAGAGGTCTGATCTGTCCAGAGACAAATGTCCCCTACTTCATAATCATATTTTATTCATTTCATCTTGTTCCTTTTCAGCAGCAACTACACTTGTGAGTGACATTTTCGAGAAGGAAGCTCATTGAGAGAAAACTTAGAAGCGTGCTATGGGATGAGCACCCGAGAACTCACTGAGAATTGCAGCCACACATTGAACCTGATGTCCATTCATTAGTTTTTCAAATACCCCACTGCTTTTAGGATGCTTTCTTTTCCTTTGCTTTTATTGCAAAATATTTTTTAAAACAATGAAATTTTATAACTTGGACACTTTTGTTTTCTTTATTAGAGATTGCATACTTGGGATCTGCTCTGTAATTTTCAAAGGTTCGCTAAACAGGTACCATTAATAAGGGTCATATGAAGAACTTCTTTGCTTATCTGTGGTGGCAGATAATGCAAAACTTATACAGACTTACTTTTCATCAGGTTTTGATAGTATTTGTGTGTTTGATGTGTGACCCAAGACAATTCTTCATCCTTTGTGGTCCAGAGAATGAGAAGTTTGGTCACATTTGACCTAGAACATGAGGAAGAACTGAAAATGTCTCATGGGACTTGAGTATTAGTCACAGCATTAGGAAAAATGGTGATATAGTGAGTTCAGTTAGCTTAGTGTAAGGAGTCCCAGAAGACTAAGTTTCTAGAATCCCCTCAGATCACTTAGATATCTCAGATTCATTTGTTTGTTTCAGACGTGGTCTCCCTACATAGCATTGTTGTATCTCAACCTCATCATCCTTCCCTCTTAGCGTCTCTGGTTCTGGGATTAAAACAGATACTGATACATCTGGTCAGATGAATTACCATTTATAAGAAATAAATGCCTCATCTAGAGGCTTTTTAGTGCTAGTAAAACGCAAACCAAAGGAAACTATGACAGCTCATTTTAGTTGTTAGCTTGATTGGATCTGGGATTGATTAAGAGACATGCCTCTAGTATTTTTTTGGAAGAATTGTAGACTGGGCAGCCACCAGGCTCTTAACTTCTTTGTTGTTCAGATGGCCATTGTTGGACCACCCATCCTGTATCATGTAAATAATCTGATAAATCCCCTTAGTAACATATACTCCTTCTATCTGTCTGTTCTAGAGAACCCTGACCATTATGCCCTATCATAGTCTATTCCCTTTCAAAGTGCTAAATTAAATAAGCAAAAACCATGGGCCTAAGGCTATCTCTGTACTTTGAGTTCCTAGGTAATGCAACCCAATTTAGCACATAAACAAACTGCAGACTAATTTAAGATTTTTTTTATAGCAGCTAGACCTCAGTCATGTGCATCACATTCTCACAGACAGCAACTGCCTAACTGCAACTGTTCAAGATGTGTCTGAACTTTTCTTCCTTCCTTCCTGCTGCTGTGGGTACCTCCACAGTTCCTAATGGTGCCCCTGAGCCTCTTCTAGCTTAGAGTGCTCCAGCTAATGGATAGCTATTTGCCCAAATAAATTCTCTTAAGCTTACCTAAAGCTTTTTTTCCTTTTTTGAAAGTACCTTTATAAAACTCCAGAGTAGTATGCCAAGAAACCAAGATGGCAGTTAACAGTGGGAACCATAAACCATAAAATACAAATTGGAATCCCTCTAGTCCTCAAATTATGAACTCCTTAAGTGTGGTTACTCCTTATGACTAAACCTCAGCATAGTGCTTTGTGACATAGATATGCATAAAATATGAGTGTAATGGATGAGTGAGCAGCCCAGATATTATTGTACTGTCAATTTTTATCATTACTGAGAAAAAAATAAGAGCAGAAATAATCTAATGGAGGAAGAATTTATTTTGTCTTTCAGAGATTTCAGTTCCCAGTCCTGGGCTATAATTACTACCCCTGATGAGAAAGCACACCATGGCAGCTAGAGCATGTGGAGGAAGAGACTGCTCACCTCATTGTGGACAGGCAGAAAGCAGAGAAAGGGGAAGGGACTAAGGTCTAAGTAAGTTCTTCAAAAACACAGCCCTAGTGATGTGCCTCCTCCACCACCTCCCCAAGAGCAATAGTAGTCAGAGACCAAGCACTCACACATGAGCCTCTGGGGAACATTCCCTAGTCCAACTATAGCAGTTACAATAAGCTGGGCATTACATCGACCCACAAATTTTAATTGTTGTTTGCAATATTCTTATGAAGCCAGAGCAAAAAATACTATGAAAATAACAATGACGATTGGTTAGCCAACCTGTCATCTTGAACACATTACCCAGTCACTTCTTTTTAATACCTTCATTTTCTTTATAAAAGTATTCATATGTTCATTGTCATTTTCAGAGTTATTTATAATAAGCAAAATATGAGCATTTTATCACTGTTTGTATAAAAGAAGAGCTGTCCTTAAACTTTGTCTGCACCATTAACTCTTTGACCTCTAGTTCACAGAAGGAGAATCTCATGGTAAATTAGTGTGCTTATCATTTGGAGGAGGCAAATAAGATTGTGCAGACTGCTGTAGAAGCCTGCTGTTCACAGAGGTCATTAGCTTCTAGAAAATGGATTTTCCTCCAGTGGAGCCAGGTAGAAATAGTTTTCTGGCAAATATGTCAGCCTCATTCCAAATCTCTACCACCAGAATTAATGGAATATTCACAACCATAATGAAACACATCAAATATGTAGCTCTTTATTGTGTTCCCATGACAATAACCTGCCCATATTTTTAACTTGAAACTGTTTTTACTTTTGCTTATTCCTAAAGCAGCTCCAGTTGAGGCTGGAGAGATGTCTCAGTGTTTAAAGAGTGAGTACTGTTCCTCCAGAATACAAATCCAGTCCCAACACATACTGCAGTGACTCAAAACCATCTGAAACTCCACCATCAGGATTTCTAATGCCATCTTCTGGCCTCTGTAGACACCTATACCACACACACACACACACACACACACACACACACACACACACACACAAAGAATAAAAAGACAAAGTAACCCAAGTTAATAAAAATAGATACATAATAATAGTAACAAAAGAATAAAATGCATTTGAATCTACTCAAATATCAGTTTTACTTATTTATGACTCTTTGGGGCCTTTCTTTATCTCATTTATTTCCTTATGTTTACATATTTTATATATCCTATGAGAAGTACCATCCATGGTATCAATCTCCCATTTCTACCATAACATCTCATATATATAAAATTATTTTGTATTATTTCTAGTAACTACATGTGTTTGACATATACGTATATAATACACATATCAGAAGTTTATATTGATAATTCCTATTTCTTAATGAGAGTAGTATGTCCACTTCCCATCTGTATAAATAATGCCAAAGTAACATCCTTAACTACATTTTCACATGTGTCTGAAGGCTTCTTAAGATATGTAAATAAAACTTACTAACAAGATCCTACACTTCTCTTGTCATGTAATTCCACTGTTAGCTTGTCCTGCAAAAGTGTTAAACTATGTGCTCCCACCTGTACTGTGAGAAACAATCATGAAGCTAAAGGTGCCATATAATATGAAAAATGAAACAGATGAATTATTTGCTAATTTTGGTAGAGGTCAATTTCTCGGAATTGTTTTAGAAAAACAGTCATTAGTGCTTGGAAAAGAGGAAGACAAATTCCCACTTAGTTTAGTGGTTGCATGATTACAAGGTGGTTTTTCTCAGGAATAAATTGCTACCAAGGAACTTTAGCTGGCTCTTAAATGGCAGAACATGGCCAGGAAGTGATGAAGCTCACCGGCCTTTTGTTTATTTAACCCACAGTCATGAGATGTTCTGAATATCTGTCATCTGTTCAATGTTATTCTACATATCATAGAAAGCCCCAAAAATGAAGGTTTGTTTAATATCCTTAAGTATCATATTCCTTTAAGAATCACACACCCAAAACATAAAAAGTATTTGAAAAGTAACAGTTGGGTTTTAGAAGCCCGTGTAAGTTTTTAATAGACTAGGTGGGAGGCAAATATTTAGTTTGCTTAAATGGAAATTTATGAGAAATAAATGAATTTGAATTGGATGTTGGATAATAGAGAGGAATGGCACTGAAAGAGACATAATATGATCCAAACAATCAGGAAATGAAAGTGAGCATGTCACAACCAGTTTTCACAAGGACACTGGCTTGAAGAGAAATATTCAATTGAACAAATGTGAAAACATTATGGGAAGCTTTTTGAGACCTATTTACACAAAAATATTGAGGTCTATTATAGGAAAATCTAACTTTCACTTACAAATTGTAGAACTCATGTGATGAGCTCAGGTGAGCATGTGTAGTTCATGTTTACTGAAAACCTATAGTGAACAAAATAAACAATAGTAAAAGAACCTTAAAACAAGTCTCTGCCTGTGAAGCCAGCAGTTTAAGCACAAGAATGCATTGGGATCTTAACTTGTGTCGTGACTTCACTGCTAACATTTCATAGAAGGGGAGCCATGTGGAGAAGTCCCTTCTCTTGCCCTGCATTCTGAGTTAAGGGACTCAGCTTCAGAAATCCTCTAGCTTTCCACTTCACCAAGGACTTAGTCTGTCTTAATCTGTTCATACTGCTGTAAGACTTACATTGGAACATGTAATTCATAAAAAATAAAATATATTTCCTATGGTTCTGGACACTGGGAATCTGAGAGTCATACACACACACACACACACACACACACACACACACACACACACACTGGGAATCTGAGAGTCATACACACACACACACACACACACACACACACACACACACACACACACACACACACACAGTGTCTGGGTTGGGTTTTTGTCCCAGCTTGAAACATGGCATACCTTGCTGCACCCTCACATGCCAGAAGAGATGTGAATGTATGAAAGGGACTGGGCAATTCTTTCAGAGAAAGGGACTGGGGTACTTCACCCATCCACTCATAGGGGGATAGACTTCATGATTTATTTCTTAAAAGAAGACCCACTTTTACTACTATCACATTGTGGTTCAACCTCCAGTATAGAGACTATGTGTGACTACATTTAAACCACAGCACTCATAAGAGAAGAATAAGCCATGTGTGGAGTAAAATTAGAGCCCCTTGTGGGCTGGGTCCTTAGAACCAACCTGTTACATTCTCTTTGTCATTATGCTATGGTCTTTATTAACAGGTACTTAAGAGTCCAGCTCTCAGAACCAAGAAGGGAATGAAACATTCTTTGGGTGAATTTTACTTTTTTGCTTCATAAAGTAATTTAGCTCTTTTGTGGAAGGGGCAAACAGATATTCTAATTATTTCAGGACACATGAAGGGGCTGGAGTCAAAAGCCACCATCATAGAAGTCAATAGGTGGTTCAGATGTGTAGCCAACCGGGCTGACACATGCTTTAGCTCTTGGGGACTAGAGGGATACCAAGTTAACATCCAGCATGATGGGCTTTAGTTCACCTTGGCTGTTTTCCCTTTGGGGATGCCTGTCCTTAGACATGTATTTTGCCCCCTCACCTCACTCAGGTCTTTGCTCAAGTGTTACCTCTTCGCTGAGCCTTCATAGCAACTTTTTGGGAGAAGCCATCCATGCTGCTCCTCTCTTTCCTTTACACTAGCCTGTTTCTAACTACACTTTATATTGTTGACATATCATATCTTTACTGGTATATTCAATTATCATTTAATATATCTATAATCAAGCTCCAAGGAGTCGGGAATTTGTTTTCCTAACTTTACCCCTAATCTCCTTATACAGTGGTTATCATATATATTGCACTGCAACGTATTAGATCAATTAAAATAAAACAGAGTATCATGAAAGCAAATATATGCCCAATTAAAGGAAAAATTGCCAATGGTGTCATGAAAACATGTGAATTGCATAGAATTCCAAATAGTGTCACTAGAGAACTACTGCTCTCAACTCCTATAAAAACACTAAATTTTGCATCTTGATGCTCATATTTTAGTTTTTAGCTTTGCAGTAATTTGTAAATATTCTTAGTGGTGCTTAGAATGATGTTCTGAGGCACTGGGCCACATATTCTTTTGTTGTTGTTAATGTCTTGGCTTGAAGGGAAAAAATGTGAAATATCTAAATCTAGTATTTCTCACCTACTTTGTGGGCACCTGTTATTGTAGACATGATCTTATCATATATTAAATAAACACTAAGCCATCTCAGATGTTTCTAGAAGAAATTGGTCTATGTAATGACTATTTAAAATTGGTCTAATTACAATTAGAAAAATAGAAGCTATGGTAGTTTTTCATTGTGTCAGAATGATTTGAGAACAGTGAAACAGGTTTGGAGTTTAGATGAGTCTAAAAAGGCATGTATATTACATTTTAATCAACACACAGAACAGTTGGAGAATTCCTAAAGCATACTATTAACCACCATATTAATAATCCAAGGACTGCAGGGTATCACACATGCAATGGGCATAATATCTACTTACTCACTGATTCTAAAGGCTGTCATTTGGCCCTAAGTCTTCTTTTTCTGTTAGGCTCTCATTGCACATTAGCGATCATCAATGAGGATAAAATTGCCATTCCACTGATAGAGCTACGGTAGTTAAGTCTCATAACCAGATGTGTTCTCACTCATTTCTCAAATTGATGTTCCCTCTTCTTAGATGACCCTACTCCGTAGCTTCAGGTCAGCTTCACTCCACTGCTGCCACTGTCTTTGGTAGTCACTCATAATCCTGGCATCTTCAGTATGCTGGGGTCTCCACTGCAACTGAAGCTGCACCTTCAGTGGTCTCCTGGCCTTTCTTCAGGGGCTCCAATCATACCACACGGTGTCAAACCTCAGCTACTTTTCATGACCCCTTCTATTCTAGGAAATCCACTGCAGCTGAGGCTGCACCTTCACTACTGATAGCTTCCGACCTCTCACAGGGCCAAGCCTCAGCTGCTCTCCGTAGCCTCGTCATGCCTTCAAAGCTGGTACCATCTGGGAGACCCTTACACAGTACCAAATTTGGCTTCCAGTTTGAGGTGCAGCCTTCTTCTCTCCCTATGTCCTGCAGACCACAGATCCTGTGTGCTAACCCTAAAGAAATACTGCCCAGAATATTTCATCTTAGTGGTGCTGGTCTCTTCTTCTCTTAAATTAGAACTTTATTATAAATAACTCAGTTACACAGAAAAGGAATCACACAGCAAAATTAATCAGACTCAACACCAAAGTCTATCCATCTCAATGAACTCCTATATGGTTAAAATAGCCACTCAGAATATATGGAGTATTACATTGCCTTTTACATTTTCACTATCAAATTTTTAGGTCATATTAATAAGTTATTGAATACTTCATATTGGGCCAAATCTCTAGTATCAGTCTCGTCTGTCCTCTAACTAGATATCTTCTATTTGCAGGCACACAGAAAAGTACCATAAGCTATACCTACAAAATTAAGGAAAAACGACTTTTTGTTTGAGTTATACAGGTACATGCCTCTGGCTAACTTTAACTTTTGTTAAGAAAGGGCCCTTGAATACATCCAATTAAATGTTGTTTAAAATAGCACCCAACTGCATTCCCTTAAAAGCACTGGCATTAAATGCTTTACTCAGCATCAGGATAAATCTGTCATCTTAATCTGCCTTTCTCTATCATTAATTATAATGAAGCTATTAGATTAACAATGAAGATGCTAAATAAGGTGCACTGATTTTACCTCCAGAATTAAATGCTAAGGAAAATTATATCTTCCTTCAAGAAAATTGTGGAAGAATAAATATAGAATAATAATGTCTGACAATACCTTTCAGAGAACATCAAGAGAAGGGTGTTAAACAGGAAGGGGACCACTGAGGACATCTGCACGCACGAGGAGATGCAGCACACCACAAAACCAAATTGAATGCCAAATAATATGGGATGTGAACAATTATTAATAAAGACACCTGATGAGACTTCAAGTTGTCCTTCAGTTTAGGATTCAGGTATAGTTCAATTCTAAGTGAAGTCTGTAGTTTACTGGAGTAATCTAAATGAAAAGGGGGGTAAGAAGAGATAGAGAAACAGGAGACAAACGGAGTGGGGAGAGCAAGCTGTGATGAGAAACTGATTCCCATCTGGAGCCCCGGGGCTCTTCGAACAAAGAGTCTCAAATTTTTATTTTAGTAATAGCTGGCATCTGAACCAGTTTGTCCGTCACTGTAGGAAATCAGAGGGGTGGGAGGCCAACCACCTGAAAGGTGAGGGGACACCATTCCTTGGTTTGTGAGCACATTTCCAAGATAAGTCCAAGCACAGCCCGATGGGACGTCAAGCAAACAGCTACAGCCATGTTCCACTCAAGCTTGGATCACAAAGAAAAGTTCACCAAAGACATCATTTGCTGACTACTGCTCGGAATAGCAGTTACTATACACATTCAAAGCCTTGTGACTAATTTGTACTTTCTCAGTAGAATTCATTTGTTTGAGATATTTGAGGTTTTAAATTTTAAAATGAATTTTGAAAATATCAGACTAAATGATCTATAAATTTAATTTAAAAGTGTTTGTTTTAGGTCTTCAGTATTGGACAAGTATTTATTTGCCAATTACTAGAACCAGCCAGGGTTCCATATGCAAAGGACACTTCAATGAGTAAACATGAATGTTTTTTGTCCCATGCTACTTTCATACCAGTGGAATGCAGATGTATATGAAAATCAGTATAATATATAAATAAATTAAGCACCATGTTAGATGGTGGTGGGTAAGTGGAGAATAGACTAAAGACAGGAGAGAACAGATGGAATAAGGGCGAAAGGGGGTGGGGTAAAGAGTAGCTTGCTGCATTAAAGAGAACAGTCATGATAGACTGAGTAGTTAAGTAAACTGGAAGAGACAAGGGAGGCAGACACATTGAAGAACATTCCAGTGGAGGAAAGGCTAGCAAAGACCTGTGCCTTTGTTATCTAGGATCAGATGCTGTAACATGGCTGGATTAGAGGGAGGATTGTTTATATGGTGCTGATAGGGGATTATGTATAAGAGTCAAGGACTTAACTTCTGTTTTGAAAGAAATGAAAGCAGTGAGAGAAAGATGGCTGAGCAGTTAAGAGCAGCTGCTGTTCTTGCAGAGGACCTGGGTTCAGTCCCCAGCATTGACATAGAGGCTTACAAGCACCTCTAAGTCTTACACCAGGAGATCTGGTGCCATGTTCTGGTCTCTGTGGGTACTAAGCACATAGGTGACATATATACATGCAGGTGAAACCTCACATACAATAAACTAAATAAATTTCTCAAAAATAAAAGAAAGAAAGAGGGACTTGCAGGATTTTAAACAGAGGGATGATGCCAGCTCTATGGCATCTGAGAGACTGCTTGATGGCTGCAGATTGATAGTGGTAGTGTCGTCGTGGCTGAAGGAAGCAGATAGTATACTGTATCCAGGGGACCTGAATTCTCTTTGAGGCTTGAAGAGGTCCACAATAGATTATTTTTAGAAATAATCATGCAGTTTTCAGATGTCTCGGGGGAAAAAGCTTCTGTACTTTTATGCAAATAAATGTTGCTGCAAGAAAACAAAATGTTTCTCCGTGTCTTTTCATAAAGTCCTAACCATGAGAAAGGGTTATCTGACCATCAACCACATTGCAGTCTGAGGATTCCCAGGCCCACACATTATTCCAACATGTACTGAGACATCTATGAGAAAAGTGTTCTGCAATGGGTTCCAGCACTCACAGCCCCCAGTTATGCAGCTTACTTTATTTAATTTGTCCTTACTGGAATATTAAGTAATCAGGGTTCATATCCTTATGAATTGTCTTCCCTGAAGGCCAACTCATTTGTAATAAAAAACACATTTCAAGCCATGAAGGAGTCCAGCTGGTTGCACTTGCAAGACATTTTTATCTTCTCAAGAATATTTCAGATTTCTAAGTCTCACATTTGAGAGAGAAATGTTTGCTGAATTAAAGGTTAATAAAACACAGAGAGGTGGGTCTGTGAGAATGCATACTCCATCCTCTGCTGTTTGGGCTGTGACCAGACAAACACTGCTCATTAGAGGACTGATCAGATGCAGTACTGGTAAGAGAATGTTTCTCTGATAACATGAAGCTTGCTCAGATGAATGAAGAAATGAAAAACACAGCTGAAAAAAAAAAAAAAAAAAAACCTCAAGGAAGAAAATAGTCCTCCATTGTTTCCAACAAGCAGTTTCAGATGCAAATCGAATCAGCTTCAAGCACATTCAGTCCTTGCAGCTCTGCCAACCTTCCCGCCATTCATTTGCATGGTGCACCTGTTTGTAGACGCCAATACCAGTTGATATAAGAGCCTCACAGTTTACCATTTATAACTTGATACTTTTGCTTATGCTTCTCAGTAAATGCACACTGAGAAAGAACTAAATTTATTCAACATACAGAATGTTCACAATCTCATTTTGAAGGGTTTTGATCTTTTACAAAATCATGCTAGGTAAGGAAACCATGAGCAATTTATAACTTTATGACTAATTCAGTGTCAGTATTTTCTCCCAGAAGATTCCTTCTGCATATTTGTTGTTCAGGCCCATAAAGGTTTCCCAGTGATATCTGAGCTTGCTTTACCCAGCAGGGCTGCATTAGAGGATGGCTTGACCAGGTATATGCATGGTTACCAGGTAATTGGAAGGGTCTACACTTGGCTGAGCTAATGAAGAGGTCTTTGCCCCACCCCTTGGCATTCCTTTATAGGAATGTTTATACAGTCCTTTAGAAGAGACAGAAGGGACAGTGGATAATGATCTGGGCCCTCCCGAGGCTATCCTATGTTTCTGTTTCTCTCCCCTCTATCCTTCTACCTCTATATTTCTATCTAAATCTCTTATACCTCTCTCCTCAAGAGTTCCCTGTCATAAAAAAGCTGGTCTCCTACAATTTACCTCCATTCTCACTGTCCTTCTCTGCTCACCTTTAAGCACCGCTGTATTAAATAATGCAATTGGGAAGGTGTTCTGAATGTTTAGTGCCAGCTTGATAAAGATCATTTCAAGAATCCTATTAAGCTGTATATTATGTGGAGGTTTTAGAAAGTTGGCTTACAGAATTTTTAAATTTTCTCAGAGCTTCATAGGATTGTTGTTGTTGTTATTATTACATGTGAAAGAGTGAGCCATGTGTATTCACATGTATATATGGGTGCACACAACCATGTGTGAAGGCTAGGTCAGAATGTCCTGTGTCTTTCTTTATTATTTTCATCTCATTGCCTTGAGACAGGGTCTCTCACTGAACCTGGAGCTACATTAGCTGTAAGCAAGTCTGTATGATTTTTCCATTTCCCCACTCCCATAACTCTGGGCTAGCAGAGGAGCATGTCTACACATGAGTTATTATATGGTTGTTATAGGGATTTGAACACAAGTCTTAATACTTATAGCAAGTGTTTTTACCCATTGACATTCTCCTCAGCCCTTCATAGAACTATAAGGACTCCGTAAAAGTCCATTTCTGCTTTGGTAACATGTGCTTGGTATCATCAAACACAAAGTACTTGTATGTTGTATATCAGCTCATTCAGTTAAGTTCAGGGGATGCTGTGTACACAGCAGAAAACTTCCTTTATCCTTGTTCCTGAACTCAAGCAAATTTGAACCATCTTTATTCTATGACTTGCTATGTATTAGGTAGACTCCAAACAGAAAATGGCACTTTCATAGCCTTCAGGAAGCACAGTTGAAGCATGGACACTAGGCTTACATGTTGTGGCTATTAGCTTGATGTTTTTGTGGGACTCCTAACCATGGGAGCAGGTGTGTCTTTGACTCAGTCTGCTCTTAGGACTCTTTTCCTTCTGTTGGTTGTCTTGTCTAACCTTGGTATGAAGGCTTTTGCCTTGTCCTTTTTTATTTTATTTTTGTCATGTTTGGTTGTTGTCTCTTGGAGACATAATCTTTTCTGACAGAAGATGGAAGGGGAGTGGATCTGGATGAGAGGGGAGGTGGGGAGCTAGGAGGAGTATAGGGAGGGAAAACTACTTGGGATGTATTGTATGAGAGAAGAATCTATTTTCAATAAAAAGGTCTATTATTTTATAAACTTCATATATATGTATATGCATACACATACATAAAATCATATAAAAAGACATAATTGGAACCATACTACACTGGGAATAATGCTCTTTCCATAAGCCATAAGCTGCCAAATAAAAAAACAGTGCCATATGTGGGATACCATCCCTGGAGTTGTTAGCCAAACAACATAGGCTATTAGCATTGCTCTTAGTTTCCCACCAGAACTTGTTTGTAAGGCCATATTGCTAAGGACACCATACACTTTGATCACAGAACATTAAGAAATCCAATTGCTACTGACCAGGAAGTAAAGTTTTCAACAGTTTTACCAGCTGTGAATCCTGTGAACTACAACAATGATGAGAGAGGTAAGATATGCGTGCAATAGTGGCAACAAGTGTTATGGAGGTGACCAACCACTTCCTGGTTGGATTTAAGGTCCAGTCCAGAGGAAGCCAGGAGCTGCAAATCTGGCCAAGAATTCATGGTTGAGGGGCTCATAGTCCCCAGGGGTAAATCTACTACTACTACTAATTTCTGAATGAACGTAGAATCAAATTGCCCTCATAAATTTGTATGTCCATACATAAGCATAGCTCTCAAACACTATCAAAGAAGTTTCTTGTACAGTAGATGGCAGAAATTCACAATTGGTCAAAGTGCAGAGATTAGGTGTTTGTGGAGTGCTCTGCCACAGATGGAATATCTGTATCACATTCTCTTCTCTCAAGGGTCAGGGTCCATCACAGGGAAGGAGCAGAAAGTTTATAAGAGTTGGAGATTTGCAGAGAGTCATAGTGAAACAGTGTCTTCTGGACAGAACAGGACTTCTGCACTCACATTAGCTGTGGCTGCATGGGCAAGACTTACTTTTGTTTTGTTTTGCTTGTTTATTTTTTCATTTTTCAGAGGATCATTTGTTTATTTATTAAACACATTTTGTAAGTATCTGTGATGTCAGGCAACTCTTGAAGACACTGAGACCAAAAAAATGAAGAACGGTGGTAATGGTCTTTGTCCTCATGAAGGTTGTGTTTTACAGTGGAGGTAGAGGAAGAATAAACAACCCCCCCCCAAAAAAAAATCATGTAGAGCATCTGTGGCAATAACTACTATGGAGATAAGAAAACTGAATATGAGAGAGAAAAGTGCTCATGAAATCATTCCATCTGCATTCCTTTTCCCCCCACCCCAAGCTAACAGCCATCATGTGCAAGACTTGTTAAATATCAAGTCGATCAACATCCTAGCATAAATAGGAGTGGGGGTTGGCTCATGGATCACCAATCCTAGCCAAGGAGCTATTGACTGTTGATGGCTTCTAGAGGAGGGAGTGTCAATATGAGGAGTGTGGCCCTAGTGAGTCAACCATGCTCCAGTGGGTAGCCCACACCTGTGAGTACATGGGCAGCACAAATTGAACTTCACAGTTAATTTTAAAAGGAAAAGAAGACAGGAGGTTGGGAAGAACATACAGATGTCAGGTCAGTCTTGGAAGGGTTCAAGGAATGTATGACATATACATGTACGAAATTCTTAATAATTAAAATAAAAATATTGTATTAAATGTTTTTAAAGTAAAGAAAAGGAACAAGTGTGGTATGCCATGCCTGGACTCCCAAGAGTGAAATTCAGTTCAATTCTCATTGTATGGGAAGGGAGACGTTGGCTTAGGACTTGTGTGCTTTGGCGAAAGGATGCAATTCACTCTAGACAACCCCTACAACTGAGTCTATGATTTCATGCTCCAGTCTCTTTTATCTATTTCTAGTTTCTACCATTGCTTAAGCCCAACCAGAAGCTGGAAAGGCCTGAGGGACTGACACACTGCTCATGATCAGGTTTCTAAGTCACAGTGCAAAGTGAAGAAGAGGGCTTGAAGCACATCTCAACTAATTTCACTGTCCACTTTGATACTGATACATATTCAGCTGAGCTAAATGGCCAGCAGGATTGACTTGATGAGGATTTTACTAACAACCTTGCACTGACTTTGTTTTCATACAAAGGCCCCTTGAGGCTGCAGGAAGAATCACAGCATGTACAATTAGTTTCTGTCAGGCATTTCAATCTATGTTATTAGCCTTCTGTCATTAATAGAGTTTTTTTAACTTTAGGTAACTTTTTGATGCCTTGCCTTAATTTAGTAGAGCTACTTAGGCCTTGAGAGAGATTTAGAACATGAGATTGAAGCAAATCAGTATGAATAAGGAAAAGGTAGCTATTGACACTGTTCAAATTTTATCTTATCCAGGAAAGAGAGTCCAGATGTCTTTAAAATTTTAAATTACTTTGAGGATTTTTTTTTATTTATCTCTTTGGAAAAAAAAACCCTCAACAGTCTTTCATAAATGTGACCATAGGCCAGCTTAATCTAGAAAAGTAGTTCTCGACCTGTGGGGTCATAACCTTTTTGGGGGCCAAAGGACCCTTCCACAGTCATTGCCTAAGACCATCAGAAAACACCGATATTTACATTTATGATTCATAACAGTAGCAAAATTACAGTTATGAAGTAGCAACAAAAATTATTTTATGCTTGAGGGTTGCCACAACATGAGGAACTGTATTAAAGGGTCGCAGCATTAGGAAAGTTGAGAAACACTGGTCTAGACAATTCCTCACTAAGCCTCCCTTCCCAGGTGATTCTATCAATTGTTTCAAGGAGACAAGCAAAACTGATCATCACAGACCTAAGTGACTGATCTGTCTGTGTGCAGGGATGAATCTATTGGTGGGGTGTGGTGGGGCCAGCTTCTGCTTCCACCATGTGCATCCTCAAGACAGGAGTCAATTTAGGACAGAATGAAAATTTTTTTTCTAAGAGGCTGTTTAGTAACTCAGTTGGTAGAGTGTTTGCCTAGCTTGACAGACCCTGGGACTGAGCCTTAGCACAATATGAACTAAATGTAGTGGCACACACCTGTAATAAATACCAGCAGTTATAGGGGGAAGGCTAGAGTACCAGAAATTTGAGGTCATCCTTGATTACATAGCAGTGAGATACTTGATACTTTCTCAAAAGAAAATATATCAACCAACCATAACAATAATGATAAGAAAATAATAAAATTAAAAGTAACAGGATGCACCAGTGTGCTATTATAATCCCATCCCTGATGAAACAGAGACAGATAGAGCCCTGGGACCCATTGTTCTTACTGAATTTGTCTTCTTTACACTAACTGCAATCATCATTTTTCTCAAAATAAATACAAAAGTTTTTAAAAGGTATTTTAAATTTGACATTAAGTAGTTTTACGGTTTTTTTTTTTTAAAGAAACCTGTGCCATTATCAAATGTATAGCCTGTTCCCTAAAGCTTTTGTCAGATCATTTGCTCAGAACACTGTTCACTTTTGCTTTTTGAACAAAAGGTGATTGTTTCCACCCAGAGCTAAAAATTTCTTATTGAATTGAAGACACATAAATATAGAATTGACAGTATATTATTAGTGTCATCTCATCAAGTACACCCTTCAGTCTGAACTTTCCATGGCAGATTTTTGGTGCATAATTTTATTGCTTAGGTTTGAACAAATAGCAAATGAACTTTCCAAGGTCCATTTGGAAAGAGGAATAGAAAAGCAAGCTAATGAAGACAAATTTTGACTTACACCACAAGAAAAGCAACGTGAGTTCCTTTTCAATATACTTTTTACAATATAATAAGTAAAATCACTCTATTTTAAAATGCTTAAAATGCAACGAAATAAGGAGGGGGAAAAACCCTTAATTTTGGGACCAGGCAAAACTACCCTTGCCATTCTAATATATTCTTTTTAAAAAACAAACATTTTTTGTTTCCTTTATTTTTCTTTATAAGAGCTTGTTTTATCTTTGTTTTGTTTTAAAGTAAGTGGAATAAACCTATACCTATATCTTATGCTATCTTTAAAAAAAAGTTCATTTCAACTCATAGGCTTCTATAAGCTTGAGTTTTTCTTTTGTGTTCTGAAACCTAAATTATCTTCATATAAGTTATTAGACTGGAATGCAGATGCTTGCCCTTTTTGTATATTAGCCAATATGACACTAAAAGAAACAAGTCAAGATTTTAGCAGAAAAGTAGTTGTCATCTTTAAAGAAAGCAATTGAGACTTAGATTCAGCTTGCAACAATTCAATCTTTGGGCTAAATAAAACATCTAAGGTAAATATTTAGCAATTGTTAGTCAAATCCTCCTAACTGTCTTTTGAAGTGGACAAGTTTTCCAAAGGCATCTTTCAGGACTGTTCCTGTGGTGGTTTGAATGAGAATGTCCCCCAATGGCTGGTGTATTTGGAACACTAATTGCCCTGTCGGTGGTTCTGTTTGAGGGGGGGTTAATGAAACTTTTGGTATTTGGAGCCTCACTGAGATCAGTAGATCACCAGGGCAAGTTCTGAGAATTCATTGCCTCACCCCGTTTCCAGTGGTACCAGCGCTCTGTTTCCTGTGCATGCTTGAAGTGTGTTCTCTGATCTCTCAGCTTCCTGCTCCTGCTGCCTGCCTTGCCACTTTTGTGAACATGAAGTTCCTGTGGAATTAGAAGCCGAATTAAACTTTCCTCCTTAAGTTGTTGTTGGTCAGAATGCCTGCCGTACCCTAGCAACAAAAGGTAACTAATACAATTCCCTCTGAGAATTTTGAGTAAGGAAGGAGTGGAGGACATTCCAAGCTTTCAAGAGGTATCAGTGACGCAATAAACAGTCCTAGACAGCCTGAGGACCTCTAACTCCCGGTGTCTTACAACAACAGGGATGAAATCAAGGTGACAGTAGAGTACATAAGCATTTGAGGCTTAAAGAATGAGGAAAATTACAGTTAGCAATCAGTGGGAAAAGGCAGCAGAACAGGAAATAGAATGTTCTAAACGAAGGGCTGAAACAATCACCTGGGGCATTGTTAGAACTAGATCTATGACATTCCCCACATCCAAGGGATCAAAATTTCCAAGAGATATACTAAATACTTATTTAAAATTACCTTTCCACTAAAAGAGTAAGTCCTCCCTTAAGCAATTCTTATTATAAAATAAATTTGAGAGGGAAACAGACTATATGGATATGCTTTTTACTCCAAGTATTTGCTACCAGCAAATAATGAACGCATTCCTAAAACACATTGAATGTATTTGCTGATTAAAAGAAAGGCAAGAAAAGACTCTGGAGGCCATGGATATAACCCAATGGTCAGGAATGACCTAATATGCTTGAGGCTCTGGGTTCAATCCCAAGACCTTAAAAATGTTTTTCTGTCTCCCAAGACCAGGTATAACAAAATAATAAGCAAAACGATATATTTGTGTGTTGTGTGGAGGTATTGGGGGGAATATACATAAATAATATATATATATATATACTATATAATTATATATACATAATATACTTATATGGAATTATGTAGGTAATAAGAAGAGCATCTATTTTATTTAACTGACAATTTGTTAATAGCATTTCCTGTACTGTTGATCTTGTCATTTTAGGATGACCTAGAACATTGACACTTGAATTGCATATTTAGAAAAGCACAGTGGCTCCCATATTCTATATTTTAAAATAAACTTATTTACAGCAATGGTGTGAGTTGTATATTTTGTTTCACCAACTCAATAATCAGTGACTATTATAAAATATCCCATGACTTTCCTGCTCATCTGGGCCAAAACTCCTTATTGTAAAATTCAGTTTCTGTACCAACTAAGTGAACTCTCACTGGTGGGCCTGGAAATGACTACCGAGGGATGAAACCTAGGAAACATAAAGACAAAGTGGACTCCACCTGCCCTTCTAAAGACCTCTACAGGGATACTTGCTGCAATGGATCAGGCCAGAGCAGACATCCTCACGGCAGTGAATAGCCACATCTAAGATAGGAACACAAGGTACAGTGATCTCTTCTGAGAAACTGGTTGTGTTCTGGTTTTCCAAGTACTGGCCTGAGAATAGGGTGCACTGGCAACCATAAATCTTGACCAGCTTGTTGCTGTTTGCTCAGTTACTAACAACTACTGCTCCAGGAATCACTGTACGGGACTACTTTTCCTGTTTTTGTGTTTGGGATGTTTTCCAATAGCGAAGGCGTACCCATGCTTCCACTTCAGTGCTTACATAAGATTGTTTTACATGCCACACTTGATGTACCATAAGCCAGCACGTGACACACTGGCAAGGTAAGGCCAGCATCCATTGAGACTTGCTGCTACTGAAGACTGCGTTTTAACTCACAATCTGAAAGGGAAAATGTGCAGCCTTTCAATCTGGACTTTCTTCTGCTTGGGAAGCTGCTCAGGGGGAACAGCATCCCTGGGGCACTGAGCAGCATACATTCTCTAGAATGCTACAGAATTGCCAGTTTGGGACCATTTGTTCTGGGCATCTGTGTCCTTTGACTTTCTCCTTAATCTGTAAGTGAACTAAAAGGAAGCTGCAGACATTTCCCTTGAGACAATGTACAAGCTTTGAACTATTTCCTGGGTAGAAAAAAAAAAAAAAGAGGAAAAGTACTTTGGCTCATGTCTTAGTTAGGGGTTTTATTGCTGTGAAGAGACACCATGACCACAGCAACCCTTATAAAGAAAACATTTAATTGGGGTGGCTCGCTTACAGTTTCAGAGATTCAGTACACTATCATCATGACGGTGAGCATGGTGGCGTGCAGGCAGATGTGCTGGAGCTGAGAGTGCTACGTCTTGCAGGCAATAGGATGTGGACTCACAGTCACACTGAGAAAAACTTGATCAAAAGAAACTCCAAAGCCCGCCCCCACAGTGACACACTTCCTCTAACAAGGCCATACCCACTACAACAAAGCCACACCTCCTAATAGTGCCACTCCCTGTGAGATTATGGGGCCAATTACTTTCAACCCTACCACAGCTCAGCACCAATCTAGGTCTAGCAAAAGGCATTGCATTTACTTTAGCAAATCCACATGTTTTAAAAAAAATGATTTCATACAAAATGGAGCAGCCTCTGTTTTTTGGGCTTTTTTTTCTTTTATTGAAAATAGATTCTCTTCTCATACACTATATTCTGATTATAGTTTCCCCTCCCTCTCTTCCTCCCAGTTCCTCTTCACCTCCCCTCCCTTCTGGATCCACTCCCTTTCTGTCTCTCATTAAAAAAAGAGCAGGCTTCTAAAAAATAACAACCAAATAAGAGAAAATAAAATATAATAAGGTAAAACAAAAACTTTCATATTGAAGTTGGCCATGGCATCCCAACAGGAGGAAAAGAGTCTCAAAAGCAGGCTCACGAATCAGAGACCCACTCCTTCTCTCATTCAGGAGTCCCATAAAAATACTAAGCTAACAGCTAAAATATATACAGAGAGGACCTGGTGTAGACCCACGTAGGCCCTGTGCTTGCTGCTCCACTCTGTGAGCTTATGTGCACCTTACTTAGCTGATTCAGAGGGCCTTGTCCTCCTGGTACCTTCCATCCCTTCGGGGTTTACAGTCTTTCTGCCCCCTCTTCCACAGGACTCCCTGAGTTCTGAGGGGAGGAATTTGATGGAGACCTCCAGTTTAATCTCTCTCTCAGCATAATGTCTGACTGTTTGTCTCCACTATGTCCATTTGCTGCCCCAGTGAGCCTCTCTGATGATGACTGGAGAAGGTACTGATCTGTGAGTATAGCAGAATATCATTAAGAATCATTTTATTGAATTCTATTTTTATTTTTTTGAGTAGTAGTGTTTGGTTTTACCCTAGGTCTCTGTACTATCTAGTCTCCAGTACTTGGTTACCCAAGCAGTGTTGGGTGTGGGTTCCTTCTCATGGAGTGGGCCTTAGGTCAAGTCAGTCATTGGGTGGCTATGTCCACAAGTTGTGTGCCACCATTGCCCCAGCATATTTTGCAGCCAGAGCAGATTGTAGGTCAAAGGTTTTGTGGCTGAGTTGGTTTCCACCTTTCTTTTTCAGTAGCCTGCAGAGTACCTTCCTACACCAAAGAGCCTAGGACATATAGGTGAGGGCTCCATGTAGGCACCAGCTCTACTTCTGTATGTGCAGTGAATTGTGTGGGTGCTGTCCTTGGCAATGGGGTCCTGCTGTCAGTATGCAGAGAACAAACCTTTGTCTTAGCAACAACCTGGATTGATTGGGGGATTTCCACGGGACGCCCTTGGCCAACAATTCAATTGAATACAATCTAGTCCTGTCACTGGAAACCTCATGGCTAACTAAGAGATGGCCAGTTAAGACTTCATATCCCTTATTACTAGGAGTTCTCATTAGGATCACCTTCACAGATTCCAGGAAAATTTCACTGTACTAGATTTATACAGCAACCCTCAAGTGCCCCCCAAGTCTAGCCATCTCTCCCAATACTCTCTCCCTCTACCCCAATCTCTTCCCCATCTGCTCTCCCCCTACTGCTGATTCCATCCCCATCAACACCCAGTCTCCACAGTCAGCCTGTAAAAGCTAATATTTAACCCTCCCAAGGAGATCCCTTCAGGCTCCTTCAGGTCCAAAAATGGAATACCTGGATCTTGAAGTAGATAGATGCCCATCTTTCTGAAGAATCTCCATATTGATTTCCATAGTGGCTATACAGGTTTGTACTCTCACCAGCAATGGAGGAGTGTTCCCCTTGCTCCACATCCTCAAGAGCATGAGCTATCACTTGTCTTGTTAATCTTGGCCATTCTGACAGGTGTAAGATGGAATCTCAAAGTAGTTTTGATTTGCATTTCCCTGATGGCTAAGGATGATGAATATTTCTTTAAGTGTTTCTCAGCCATTTGAGAGTCTTCTGTTGAGAATTCTGTTTAGAACTCTATCCCTATTTTTTAAATTGGATTATTTTTTAAAATATATCTAATTTCTCCAGTTCTTTATATATTTTGGATATTAATCCTCTATTAGATGTGGATTTAGTAAAAAAAAAATATTTTTCTGTTTTGTAGGCTGCCACTTTGTCCAAATGACAGTGTCCTTTGCCTTACATAAGAGTAAGATTTTCAGTTCATGAAGTTCCATTTATTAATTGTTGAGCATAGTACCTGAGATATCAGTGTTCTATTCAAAATGTTGTCTCCTGTGCCAGTGCTTTCAAGGCTATCCCCCGCTTTCTCCTCAGGTTCAATGTATCTAGTTTTATGTTGAGGTCTTCAATCCTCTTGGAATTGAGTTTTGTGCAGGATAATAAATATGGATCTATTTGTATACTTCTACATACAGACTTCCAGTATGACCAGCACCATTTGTTGAAAATGCTGTCTTTTTTTTTTCTGGTGTGTATGTCTAGTTTCTTTCAAAAAAACTCAGACATCCATAGGTGTGTGCATTTACATCCCGGGCTTCAATTCCATTCCATTGATCAACATGTTTGTTTTTATTCCCAAACTATGCAGTTTTTATTACTATAGTGCTGTAGTAAAACTTGGAATTAGGAATGGTGAGACATCTAGCAATTCTCTTATTGTTCAGCATTATTTTAGCTATTCTCAGATTTTGTTTTTCCACATGAAGCTGACAATTGTCCTTTCAAGGTCTGTAAAGAATTATATTGGAATTTTGATAGAGATTGCATTAAATATGTAGATTGATATTGGTAGGATGGCCATTTTTATTATATTAATTCTATTGATTTGTGGGCATGGGAGATCTTTTCATCTTCTGATGTCTTCTTCAGTTTCTTCAAAAACTTTAAGTTTTTATTATACAAGTCTTTCCCTTGCTTGGTTAGAGTTATCCCCAAATTATTTTATATTACTTGAGGCTATTTTAGAAAATTTTGTTTCTCTCATTTCTTTTTCTCAGCCCCTTTTTCATTTGTATACAAGAGGCCCACTGATATATAAATATATATATATATATTAGTTAATCTTGTTTGCAGCTACTTTGCTGAAAGTGTTTGTCAGCTGTTAGAGTTCCCCAGTGGAATTTTTAAGGGCACTTTTGTACACTATTGTATAACCTGCAAATAATGATTCTTTGACTTTTTTCTTTCCAATTTGTATCCTATGATCTCCTTTAGTTGTCTTATTGCTGTACTCTTATTGGAGTAGCTAAAACTTCAAGTACTACATTGAGTATATGTGGAGATAGTGGACAACCTTGTCTTCCTGATTTTAGTAGAATTGCTTTGAGTTATTCTTCATTTAATTTGATGTTGGTTATAGGGTTGCTGTAATTTGTCATTATTATGTTCAGGTATGTTCCTTGTATCCCTAATCTGTCCAGGACTTTTATCATAAATATGGGTGGATTTTTTCAAAGGCCTTTTCTATATCTAATGAGATCATTATGTGGTTTTTTTCTTTCAATTTGTTTATACAGTGAATTACATTTTCTAATTTACATGTATTGGACCATTCCTGCAGCTCTGGGATGAAGCCTACTTGGCTATGGTAGATGATTTTTTTTGATGTGTTATTGAATTTGGTTTGCAATATTTTATTATTTTTGTATCTATGTGGCTTGTTACCTCATTTTCTACATGTCATGATTTCTTACATTTCTGGTGTCTCCTCTGACTTCACCCTTTTTCATCCCAGCATCCTTAGGTTGATTGTCCTGCCCACACTTCCTGTCTGGCTGCCAGTCACTCAGCTTCTTTATTAACCAATGAGAGTAATATATATTCACAGTGTGCAGCAAGTGTGTCTACATTTATTTTCTGATGGTGCCTGAACTCATGATCTTTAGTCCTTCATGAATAAAGAGTCAGTGGATTATACAGTCACAACTGTGCAAACATCTTCTTGATCATATTTTTCTCATGTTTACTCTTGAAAGTTTGTTAGCATTAAACACCAAGATGATAAATATATTCTACATCTATGCATTTAAATAATTGTCCAGACCTTATACTTTAAATTAATAACTATTTTCAACTGGGACCAAATGAACTTCATTTACAGGTTTTCTTTTCTAATCTTATAACATGAGTTGGTATTTGAATTATTTAACATAATTACTAGACTTAGATATATTTTCTGGAATATTCTGCAACATTTTGTAAGAATTAAAACAGAAATGTTCAAATATGTGAAATATTTTGAGATTTGTTATTTATGTTGATATTTTAATAGGATGAAATAGTATTCAGACAATAATAATGACTATGGTGTCCTTAATAATGTCCAGATGTTGTAATAGCATTTAACATGTGATAGCTTATGTTCTCATCACAGTAGTCTTCTGAGAAGATATGATTTTCACTCATACTAGGACTTGAGGCCAGGTGTTTCAGTTGCAAAGACCAAATGGCTCAACTTTACATCAAGTTGACTCCCATATGAAATCAGATTGCCAGTAAGTGAAGAGGGGACAATGGAGCTCATAGTAATGCTTAACCATAATCCCCTACAAAATCAAATTGAAAAAGTAGATCACATACTTCCAAGGTACAATGGTAAAGAATATACATTATTGTTCTAAAGGGGAGGAAAGAGAATGCAATGAGGAAATACTAGACCAAAGCAAGACCAAAACCAGCTGGGTAAACTCCAAACTCTACATCTCCCTCCATGTCTGATGTCAAAATGCTCTTCAGAGCTCCACCTCCTTATAGCTTTGTTGACTGCAACACACTTCTTTCTCTTGAGCTGGTTCTACTCCCTGTTAGCAGCTCTCCTCAGCAGGTATCCCACACTCTGTTATCTCCAACATTTTGGGGTCTCCAAGACAATTCAGCCTTCACCTTCACAGCTTCATGCAATGGCCTTTCTAGGCTTCCACGTAGGGACATCCTTGAAATATTCCTAACCTCATAGGCTTCCCTTAGTTGCAGAGGGAGATTCCATAGCCCCTTTTTCTTGTATTCTTGATTCTAAAGCCAGAACCACATGGCTGAAGCTGCCAAGTTCTGCTGCTTGCTGGGGCTGGAATATGGCCCCCTGTTCAAATACATTTTTACCAGCTTTCTGTTTTCTATGGTTTCCTTCACTGCCTAAGCTTGGTTATCCTGGAACTTGATCTGTAGACCAGGCTGATCTTGAACTCAGAGATCTGCCAATGTCTGCTTCCCAAGGGCTGGGGTTAAAGATGTGTACCACAATGTCTGGTCCTAAGATTTTCTTTAATTTCTCACAAGTTGGAAGCTTAGCTGGGTGAGGTCTTGCCCTGAAGTCACCACTTCCTTTATTCCATTTAACACTGTGCTTTTCTTTAACCTATTTATCTCCTTGAACACAAGTTCTGTGTTAGCTCCATTCCACTTCCTGGTGCCTTTCTCCTTGGACTGTACATTTTGTCTAGATTACTTTTCTTCATCATAGGTCTGAATAAGAGTGAACACTAATAACCACATGACAGAGTCCATACTAGGCTGTTTTGAGATTTTCTCTGCCAACACAAATAATCCAAAGCTCTCAAATTTGGCCTCCAGCAGACTTTTTGGACGAGGGTAAAAAAGCATCCACATTCTTTGTCAAAATATCATGAGTCTCTAGGCCACATAAATATGTCTCTTCTGAAACCTCTTGAACCGGGCCTCTACAGTTCAAATCACCCTCAGTATCACTATCATCCATGTTCCTATTAATATGGCCCATTAGGCATTCCACTGCTCTCCTAACCCCAGATTCCAAAGTCCACACTTCTCCAAACAAAAACATGACTCAGCTTATCACATTCTCTTTATACACTGAGACTACTATAAATACTGGAAGGCATATCTTCTATCAGGAGCCCTTTGTTCTTGGAGTGATCATAATTCTAAATCTCCTTTCTTCCATTACCATCTCATGCCTGTTTGGGTGGATTACCAGAATGGATGGCTGAACCTGGTCCATAGGGCAGGTCTTCCTGAAGCCAGGGCTTCTCCCCAATGTCTGTGCACACAATGGAGATACACGTGCAATCTTTCACCAGGGCTCTTCAGAGTTCCACAGGCGACATTTGTACTATCCTCCAAGCAGAGCTCCTGCCATATATTGTGAAGAAATGCTACGTTTCTCCTCTTTAGTTCTCATGACTGAACACTGAACCCTAGGGGATACCATGTCCAATCATGCTGAGAGTCATTTCCAAATCTCTGATTTGTATACCAAGAGAAACAGTGACTTCGAGTATGAAGTATGTTCATGTATCGGAGAAAATAAACTCATAGAGAGTGGAGATGACAAAATTTGTTGCTTTAGAACTTATCAACTTTTGATGAGTAGTGCAGGCCTTTATAATAACACAGGGCATGATCATCTGTGACGGGAGGTGGGGGGGGTGGTCCCTGGCTGTGTGATTTATGAAGGACAGAACTGAAAAAGTGTGTGCAATTATGTACCTAATACAGAACTTAAAAGTGATGTAAAATAAGCCAGTTACTCCCCATCCCAGTAAAGTTATGCTCATGCTCAGTAGCTAATAGAGAGGAAAGTAAAAATTAAAGGTTATTTTCTGCTGTGATAAGATAATTCGGTGGGCAATCTTTGCTGGCTTTATCATGGAACTCTGCTCATCAAGGTCACAGGATAGCCAAGGGAGTTGTACTGACCCCACACACTGTAACAGACAGACTTAAGGGTCACTCAATATACTCTGTGGTTTTCACCCCTTGTCCAACCCTTCCCTTTGTCTGTCAGTCAGACCTGTGACTTACTTCTAATGAAAAGGACAAAGTAAATGAGATGGGACATTTCTCCATTGGTACATCACATTACAGAGCACTCTATCTGCCTACCAGACTCCTTTCCCCACATCTACCTTAAAGCAATAGGTTGCTGTGGAGTAAGTAGCATTATTGGAGAAATCCATGGGCAGCTTCCCTATCAATCTAGGTCACAATTACTTATTTTTTGAATTCATCCCATATTTATGACAGTAGTCTTTTACAAAGAGAGCACTATGTTGTTTTCATGGTATGATTTTTGGCATGGCCTCATCCATCAGCCAAGTTTCTCTATCCTACTAACATTTTACAGAATCTTTTTTTTAATCACTTTGAATAAAGCATCAGTAGAGCATAAATGGGCCCTTCTAAGACATAATACCAAGGACTATAGCTCTCACTAGGTCCCACCTCTTAAAGGAGCCACAATCTCCATTTCTCAATAGCATCATGTCCTGGTACCCAAGTCTTAGACACAAGGTCTGCCGGGAGATACTTAGACCTAAATGATCCCGTCTCTTCACGCTTTTCTTCTTCTGCCCCTTTCCTTTGTCTTTTAAGTAAGTTCACTCTTCCCTGCCCTGCTCACTGACATGGTTTCCTTGCTCTCCCTTTCTTCTCTGCTTCTAATATCCCCTCAGCCTCTTTATCACCCCTGCCTTCCCTTTCACTTTCCCATTTAGAGGAAGCATGTGTCATCTAAAAGGCAAAGGATCCACTCTGGATGCTCAGTGATTCCAAACACTTGGATTTACAAAGAGTGATACCCTGCCCCCCCACCTTGTTTTCAATGGTGGTTTCCAAAAAATTCAAGATGAACCAGAGCATCAGGAGCCAAAATAAGAAATGGTGTATCAATTTGCCAATTGTCTTCAAAATTGTGTACGTAGAGGGTATATAGATGATTTGTGCAAAATCAACTAAACACAGCTGCCTTTCATATTTCTCTGTCTATAGAATGGCAATCATGCCAACTCTCCAGTTTTCTATTGGGTCACAGACAGAATGAGAGTATAAAATGAACCATAAACCAGTGTTTCTTAATTCTTTCCACACATGTATGGTCTTGTTTTCCATTTTTTCTAATTGAAGCAACTAATTTTACCAAAGAAAATCTTTATTGATAGCATAGTCTGTAAGTCAGTTCAGAAATTGTGTTATGAACTATAAGTCATTTATGAAAGATGGGTGGATCATTTTGCACTTATTCTGAAACAAAAACTACATAACACATCAAAGGAAAGACTTTTGGTGGAAGAAAAAGACAGACTGGTTCATTGTCATTAAATTCAGACCTGGACTCTGAACTCATCCATCACCACTGGCATTTCTGTTTGCTGTTTTTGGAGGGCAAACAACAGCCTCTGCTTAGCAAGGAAAGCACATTCAGAAGGATGTTAATGCTGTCTAGAACTGTTGTGAACGTCCTCAAGCAGGGTAAAATGGACTCCGGGAAAAATTACCTGTTAAAAGAACTGTTAATTTGAAATATATTTAAGTCAGGGAAGCTATTCCACATTTGGGCCAAGAAGAAAAGGAAAAGGAGAGAATGGTAGTATGTGATTCAATGGGTTTAGAGGCATTCTTTTAAATATAAAGATTGCAACCAAAAGAATATAAAGTAATCAAAAGGATGAGCAGAACCATGATTCCTGGAAATGAAGCATCATTTTTTTTTTTTGTTTCAGTAAGACAATCAATGTATACAAAGAGCAAAACTCTGTCATATTAATAAATGTAGAAAACCATAACACAGTGGAGGTATTGCACCAATGCTGTGTCAGAACATGTCATAGTGCACAGATGAACCCATCGGGACAGTGAACCCCTTAACAGTGCAGGCAATGCCCTTGAACTGAGCTTGATTTGTGGAGGTAAGTCATCCCTACAGCTTAAATTCAGCAGCTTCCATGACCAAGCAACTCTCTGTTAGGTCAGTTTCCTGTCCTTGTTCTCTACCATGAGTCAGGGGAATCTCTAGGCTGAGGCCAGCCTGAACCACATAATGAGATCCTTTGTCTCCAAACCACACTCAGTACACCCTTTTCCACTGATAAAATGCAACGTGTACAAAATCGCACAAACATTTATGAAGGGCTATGTCATTTAGTGACTTTTACTTGCTTTGTAAATGTCTAAGCCCTTTGGAAAAAAAGAATAAATGACTTCCTTTGGGGTTCTGATAGCAATCTGTATCAGAATTCCCAAATTGATGGAACAAAATAGGAAAAAGCACTTGAAGCCATAAGTTATATTTAGGCATTTGTCACGAAGCCAGGTTCCATGAGTTCTGCATTTCTGACCCCTTGCCATCTTCCCACATAATCAACCCTTTAACCCAGACTTGGATTAAAGGGAATAACACTATTTTTTCCCTTGTCTGTTTAACTTGGCTTAACTTTCAGTAGAAACTCCTCTTTCCCACAGCCTAATTCCAAACAAATTGTCGTGTTAACAATGCCCTAACCGTGGTTAACTCAGTCATTCTGCCAGTGAACTTGATGAAAGGCCAGTAATTGGGTTCTCCTTCCTTTTTAGGTGAGAAAGTAATTAGGAATTGCAACCTAAGGTTTGACTTCTATTCTTGCTGGTGAACCTCCAACCCCTCCACACACACACTGAGACTGAACACAATTCTTGTTCTTGAGAGCTTAGGAAAAAAGAAAAAAATGCATGAAAAACCACAAGGGAGATGTTATCGAAAAAGTTAGAAAACACATTTTGTTCCATTTATTTTTTATTTATTTATTTTTTGCTTCAGTAAGTACCAATAAGTAAAAGAATGGTAGGAAACCTTGTACAGGCTTCCTTCACAAAGCACAAAGAAAACTTTTAATTGTAGATTTGGAGGAGTGGGGTTTGGATGGGACAAATACATTTTTTTATTTCTTTTTTTCTTCAAGCCTCAGAAAGAAATAAAAGGATTTAAGATTGGATTACGTTTTCTGAATCAAGAATAAAACAGAGAAAGAAGCATGTCTGTGATGTTTTGGTTAGAAAATCAAGATGACACTAGGGTGGAGAAAGAGAAGAAAGTAGACCATGGCTGTGGAAGGCAGATTTCAGTCTTGCTTTAGGTTACTTAGGTCATTGCTGGAGGAACAGAACCCAGGGCATTTTTAACAGCATCTGCAGCGGCTGGGAGTGTATCCCAGCGGTACACTGCTAGGCTAGCAGACTAAAGGCTCTGTGTTACATCCCTATCACCAGAAAAATGACAATTCCTACAATGGGAGGATGGAGGACAGATCTGACGGACACAGCCCTGGGCCGCAGCTTCCTTGTGTCCGTCAGCACTTTCTACAGCAGGTCAGTGGGAAACTCGGTGTCACAAAATGTTTGAATAATGTCCACAGTGCAGGGCATGGGCTCTGGGTAACAGTCTTACATGGTTATGTGTGATTTAGAAATACTGCTAACTTGCTAAGGGATTGAGAATTTGCTTCATCGGGCATTTTTCAACTTTACTTCAGCCAAGAACCTCCTTATCTACTCCTCTTCAGATACATACAACCCTAATGTTTATGACTCACATGTCCTAAATGTCTCACACAGATTACTTTGGTAAGTACTAAGAAGGAAAATATTAAGGCCTTTGAAAGCCCCTGAAGGCATTTGGTGGTTAATTCTAGTGGTGAAGAGGGAGGCTCACAGGCTGAGGCTCTCAGAAGTAAAGAAACTTCATCTTCACAGTGCCCCATGCTAGAGGGGCTTGCTTCCCCACTCCTACATACACTATACCAACTGAGTAAATAGGACTTCTTAATCTTGTTCTTTAACCTACAGAACTCTCTGCTCTTGGAGAAGCCAACTTAGTGTTTCAACTTGAGAGGACAGGGATTTAATTGGCTTTCTAGTTCCAGAGGGATATGGCTCATTATGGCAAGAAAAAAAAAAGTTGGCAGGAGGTAGGAAAATGGTTGATCACATTGCATCCACATTTAAGAAGATGAAAGGAAGAGGTTGGGGAAACAGCAAGTGGAATGGAGCTATAAAGGCTCAAGGCACATCTATAAGGACACATTTTCTCCAGCAAACTCCACCTTCTTAAGGTTCCACAACCTTCCCAAACAGTTCCACTACCTGGGAACTGCAGTTCAAAAGTATGGGCTGTGGGAGACATTTCATATTAAGTCTACAGCACCACCCCACAGTCATCTGGAAAGAAAACCTCTGGTTTCCCTTCTTTGCTTCCATTGCTAACTGTGAACACAAATGCAAGGTCACTTGCCTATCTACGTATTTTCCTTGCTGTTACATCCTGTGGTAATAGAATGCCTCTTCAAAGTACACATCTATCACTAGTCCTGCTTATTCCTTCTTTTTTGTTTTATCTTCACTGTCTTCGATGCTTCCACTTTGATGAGTTCCTGACATCTCAAACCCAGTAAGTTTTTTAAAAATTTTATTGAAATTTTTATGCAATATATTTTGATTACATTCCCTTCTCTCCCTCAACTCCTTCTAGATATTCTCCACCTCCCTACCTATCCAAGTTCATGATTGTTCTCTTTGTCTCTAAAAAGTAAAACAAAACAAATATAAAGGAATATATAAAAACAATAACATAAAACTAAAACCAAAGCAGACAAATAAAAAATAAAACCAACAAGATAATAAATACCATTCCAAGACAAAATAAAACATAACAAAAGAAACAAAAAGCATATACACAAAACATGGAGCCAGCCACTCCTGGTTTATCAAGCACACTTGTTTATCAAGTGTGCTTGATAAACCCAGTGTTACTCTGTTGGAGAAAACTTATTGTCCCTTTCCCAGAAGAATTAGTTGTAAACAGCTTCTCAGCTAGAAATGAGACACTTAGCTCTCCTCTCCTTCTCTATCCTAGGAATTTGTCTGATTTAAACCTGTACAGATCTTGTGCATGCTGTTATAGTCTCCATGAGTTCACATGGGCATCATTTCCATTGTGTCAAGATGACACTGATTTTTTTTTATGTCATTCATTGCTTTTGGGTCTTAGAGGCTTTCTGTCTCCTCTTTCACATTTATTCCTGAGCCTTGAAAGGAGGGATTTTATAAAGACATCCCATTTAGGGCTGAGTGCTCCAATGTCTCTCAGTGTCTGCTAATTTTTCAGTTGTTAACTACCATATACTGCAAGAGGAAGCTGCTCTGATGAGGGTTGCACCATGCTCTGCTTTATGGGTAGAGCAATTTATTATTAGGGATAATTTCATTGCTATGTTCCTTTAGTAGAACAATAGTAGTAGGTTTTCCCCCAGACACATGGAACTGGCTCCATCTCATCAAGTGGGACTTAAAGCCAATAAAAAAAAGTGGTTGGTCACTACTATAACACCTGTACCATTATTGCAGTAGTGTATTTTGCTGTCAGGTTGCTGTTGTAGGTTGCAGAGGAGTGATCATCAGACCCAGCATGTTTAACCATACAACTGTTGGTATCCCCAGCTGGCATCACCCAGAGTCCACACCCAGCTGACTTTCCAACAAGCTGAAAACATGGAGTCAATCTAAATTATCAGATAATTGCTGTTTTACATCCTGTTCAAGCTTGTCATCTTAGGTATCAGTATATTTGATTTTCTGTCTATTAGTGACCCAACTGCAGCATGCCTGGGGCTCTGCCATAGGTTTGCCACAGACTAAATTTTCAGTGCCAACAATAGTCAGAACAAGGAGGTTGGAATGAATGTGAGAAATAGATGGTTTCATGCAGAAAGAAAGGAAGGGAAGGGCAGGGAGGGGAAGGGAAAGAAAGTACAAAAGGAAAGAGAGGCAAGAGAATGGATGGGGAGAGCAGAGAAGAAAGGAGAAGGAAAGACAGAGGAAGGGAGGAAGGGGGGAATGGAGGCAAAGTGACAGGAGCCAGGGGAAGCATTAGACCAGGAAAGAAAATGTAAACAGAGGACAAAAGCTAGGGCTGCTCTGAATGACTTCAGTGGGCTCTGGATAAGAAGATGGTCCCCAGTGACCTGGCCCCTGTTCCAAGTTCTTAAGGCACAGGATAATTGCCTCCTGGGAGCCCGGGGTACAGAATCTGTGTCCAGACAATTAGCATACAGATCAAAAGCACAACATCCTTTACTAGTTCCCTGATTCCTAAGCACAGATCAGGCCATTGCCATTCAGGCAGAAAGGTTTCTGAGATGTCAAAATATCACAATATACAGAAAATAAGCATATATACAATATAGATGGACAAACAGACTGCAAAATTTATTTTAATATTTCCACCCTATAGAAGCATCAGAATGTCACAGGGTGTTTGTACATGTATCTGTATGTATATGTGTTTGTGTATGTATATTCATGTGTGTACATTTAGGTAGAATATTAACAGTTAAAACTAAGAGAAGAAAGAGAACATAGTTGAAAATATGCACATAAGTCTATTATAAAAGTAAAATGATAGCAAAAGGAAAATAGAGACTGTAAATGAAAAATTAGGAAAACCCATTGAAGACACTGTACTTTTTAGAATAAATGATGCAACACAAAGCAAGGTCCTAAAAGCATGCTGGGATTTTAACTTAGAACTAAGATTGCCATAATAGTAGAGCAAAATTGCATGCAGTATAAACATGTTTAAAAGCACACATTGTACATATGGGGTGTGGCTTAGTGGGAGAGCTCTTGCTTGGCCTCCTTAATCTTAGTTTGCATTTGCTCAGCCTCCTTAAAATCTTGGGTTTGATTTTTGGCACCATAAAATCACAACAGAATAAAACATACAAGAAGAATGCAAATAAATGCACCAGAGTAAGGAAGATTGTGAAGTCTGCCTGAAAGCAGATGATCTGCCTACTAGCGCTCAGTAGTGATCCTAAGATAAACTGTCCTTTGTAGCCAACGGAAATGGAATGTAACTGTGACACACACAAAGCAAAGTAGTGATCTTGGCTATGGTTGATAATAAAAACTTCATGAGGCTCTTTAAATGTTGGTGGTGTGATGACAGAAAGTGGGAACATTGCGTGTGATAGAGCAGTAGTAGGATTTCCTTCAGTGTTCCATCTGTCGCCATTGCAAAGGAAATGTCCTAGTATAACTGACTGCCAGGACTCTAAAGGCTCAGAGCATTGGTGCCAAGAGAACTGACTCATTCTTGGTTGCTTCCCTTTCAATTCTCTTTTTCCTTGATTACTTTGACAATTACCTGGTAACACTTATGTTCAGGAGAAAGAATGGAAGTGTGGACCGCTCAGGAAGAGATACAAACAGGAACAGAGAAGGACAGAATAGGCTGGTCAAAACAAAGAATGCTTTCCAGGACAGAGGGAAGAGTAAAATTAAGTTGAAACTTGGTAACGTAACAGAAAAGACCTCTAAGTCTCAGTGGCCTCCAACAATAAGTTTGCTTTTCCCCATGTATCTATTTGTAAATCAGCCACAGGCCTCTCAGTCCCACATCATCCCTCCAGGACACAGTTTTGTAATCCTCCTTTGTATGGGAAAATTGCAGAGTAAAGACCATGATCTCATATGGAAACCCTTACTTCTTGAGCTATCATCAAAGTTAATATAGGTTACTTCTGTTGACATTATCATGAGACAAAGCAAAGTGCCTAACCTAATCCAAACCACAAGGGTGTATGATCACACAATGGGCAGAAAGAGATACTAGAAATGAGATTTATAGCAAAAAGAGAGGCACCATAAACTGAATGTAAAAATACAAGGATCAAACCAATAACACACCTCAGTATAGCCAAAGACTGGAATTGAGATTTCTAAGCTGTATGATACCATCTAATGTTTTATGAGAGCCAAAAAGCTATCCCCTTGGGCTGACTAGTCCAACCTTGGACTTCCAGAAAGAAAACTGTGCACTAAATAAACCACTTTTCTTTGGAAGGTACCGAAGCACAGGTGTTTTTGTTATAGCAATACCAATGGACTAAGATCTTGATGTCATCCAGGATGTGCCACAAAGTGAGGAAGGATACAAAAGATTATGCTTGATAGAACCCTGATATTTTTCCTGTAGAGAGATAATATGTAGCCTTTATTAAGAAGGTACAGGTTGACAGGAATTAAAAAACAAGAAAAGCTAAATATTAGGAAGGAATGAAACAAGATATGGACATGAGTTAGCAAAGAGGACATAAAGTCAATTGTTTTCCTAGTTTCTGCCAGGGATATTTTAGTTTTGGTGGTGTTAGGTAAGTGCATAAGCATATTTGATACTGAAATTGTAAAATGTAGTGAGAAGCTTCACAGCTTCTGTTCCGAAAGCTTAGAGAAGTTCACTGAGTTGTATAGAATTTGTGTCTGGTTAATTTTGGTGTGTGATGTTTTGATTTACTTGCAAGGTTTTTATAATAATAAATTTTATAAAATTAAGAAATCCACATCTACATAGAAACATTACTCTTGGGGACAGACATTTGTTTCTGAGGACGGGTAAAGGCTGTGCATCTGTGGAACCTTCCCCAGTCCTCAATATAAAGTGCTCAAGAAAGCAATTAAGAGTGACTCAGACACTTGGGGTTGGTCCTTAGTTTGACCTCATAACAGCCATGAGTCTTGGAAAATGCCCAGTTAACATATTAACTCTTTCCTTTACCGAATAAGGGAGCAATGGTATGTTCTACTCAGGAAGTTCCCACCAAAGCTGCAGATCATAGGTAAGAGTGTTGGGAGTCCTTTCAAAGTACTTTAATGTCACAATGCTCTGTCTAGCTGGGGGAATTCCTAAATCTATTTTGGGATCTCATAAAATAGGGAGAAAATGGAAAGTCTCTTGCCAATTCTCACAAGATAAAAATTGACATTTCTGATATGACTCATTCTCCCTTTGAAAACCAACTATCAGCTAAGGGTCAAGTGTTTCTGTAAAGAGAAGCCTAAAGAAAACAGGACTGTGTGAAAGTTCTTTTGAGCAGGACTAGTGTTTTTCACCATGCTCATTGGACAGGGTCTGAGATTTGTGTGTGAGTCAGTCTGTGCAGACCTTCATCCTGGTGCTTGGCAAGGCATTGTATCTTTCCATGGATGCAGGCATGTTAGTGTGGTGGTAGAAACAGATGAGGCTTCTGCTCACAGCACCAAAAGTTTCAGTGAGTTCTTCTGAAGTTCTTCCTGTTGACCAGCTTCTCGTATTTGTGAGGTTATTAAAAGTGAGTCCCAGAACCCACATCTCCAGTTGACAGTAGGAGTTTTGTGTTTTCAGGCAAACCCAGGGAATGTGCCTCCTATAACTTAGATTCCCAACCCACAGATAACGTCTTCTTTTCAAAAGCCCTTAGCTGTCCATAAACAAAAAACAAAAAACAAACAAAAAAAAACCCCAACTTCACTTTCATTGTGCATCTAAGTTCTCGAAAACCTCAACTCAGGAACATGCTCATACCCGTGCTCCAAGCAGTATGTAAGAAATTTTGGGGATTTTTTTTTTTTTTTTTTTTTTTTTGTGTGTGTGTGTGTGTGTGTGTGTGTGTGTGTGTGTGTGTGTGTGTATTTTAGAGTAAAATTTGTGCTTTCTGTTAACTAATCAGTCCTTCAATTTTTTTCCTATGAATAACGAAGTATCTTAAAAATGTGAGACTACTACACACTAGTGATGACTTAAAGAGAGAAAAGCTTTTGTGTATTTATTTGAAATTATTCAGGTTTTGGTGATAAAACATTAAAAAAGATACTTAGGGCTATATAAATAATTGAATTCATTTTGTTCTTTCAGCTAATTTCAGCTATTAGACATAGAAATAGTATTAGGGAGATGGAGATGCTGTGGTTTGGTAAGTATCCCCAAGGGTCTATTAGTTGAAGGTTTGATTCCCAGTCATAGTGGCCATAGTGTTATTGGGAGGTGGTGGAAGACATAGAAGATGGGGCTTAGAGGGAGGAAGTAAGCCACTGGGGTACCCTTGAAGGGGATAATGGAGCCTGGAGACCTGACTAACCTCTCTCTCTTCTCAGATAGATAGCTATGTGGACATGAGCAACTTCTTCCACCCAATGCTTGCATCTTGTATAGGCCCCAAAGCATCAATACCAAGCGACTGAATGAAACATCCAAAACTGTGAGCCTAAACCTTTTCTCTTTATAAATTGATCATCTCAGGCACATGTTATGGTGTTGGAAAGCTGACTGACACAAGCATTGTTCACTACTTCCTCCCCCAGTGCTTGCAACCTACACAAACTATTTCTTTAACATTTTCACTATGTCCTCAGTGTCTTTCTGAACAAAACACCTCAAGAAACTACTTTCAGTCAATCACACTGCTACTAGAAAGGCAAACTTATCTGCCTTCCTGGGCCCCAAAGCCTGTATATGTGACAAATACCAAGAATTAAATGCATTTTACTTCCCTTTATGTATTGTAGATAGACTTTGAATTTAGACTATATCTTTGAATATAAAACAGTCTTTTGTACCTTAGTTTATGATGCAAGTATTAAAAGATATAGACAGCTGCCTCCTTCTCCATAGGTACCACACTTCTTATGGAGTAGTAAATCATGATCATGATGTTGGCAGTTACCCATCACTTATGTCCCAAGACAACACAGGAAACACTTGTAAATTCTGAAATGCCAACTGCTCACGATTTGGTTAACATCGGGTCTATTTTCCATCCACTGTTATCTGGGAAGGTGAGAGCAGGCTGGTTTTAAGCCCCATACCAACTGCTTCATCGCTTGCTGACTACAACCTGTTTATTCCAGACTTCTGCTAATCTCTTCACGTGGCTCGTGATTCCATAACAAATTGGACATTTATAATAAACTAAATTTGAAAGCATTCATTACTCTTCTAGAACACATACTTTTGCTCTGAGTGAAAAGCATGTCCCTCTTTTTTATATCTTTTAGACTCTTCCAAATGAACCTTCACTAATAGAACTGATCACAGAAAGAAGTGCTAGGGGCAGGGAAGGCGATATGAGACATCAACTCCAACCTTGAAGAAAATGTCTTAATGGAGGGGAAAGATTTGCCAGGGAAAGCTAGATGTCAGTAAACAGCTGTTTCTGTTCCACGTTCCATCAGATAGGCCAAATTTTACAACTGTACCCTTTTTAAGTAAAAGCTTCAATAGATTGTCTTTAGTCATTTTTACTTACAATAAAGAAGTGGTGTTTGAAACCAGCCTGTTGGCTGACATTGTTCAGTGAGCACTACTGGCTGGGGTCCCTGGTGACTTTTTTGGAATGTACAGAGATAAGCAGACAGCATGATTTTAAGCTACAATGGTTTTTAGCTACAATGGAAACGTAGGATAATATCTCATGGCTTATGATATTATGATATGTGATCTCAGAACTGACTGAGAACATGAGTTCCAAATGTGCTTTCCATATGAAGTAGCATTTAATGTGCCTCTTTGTAGATAGTTCCACTTCACATGTGGAAATCATAAATGGCTCCTGACCAAGAGTCCCTACACACAGAATAACCATTAGTAATGGACTATTAATAATCATTTGAAGCAAGCATTTTCATGTATTTAATTTTTCCATTGACAAAATGGGTGAAGCAGATTGGCTACCCTTTAGCAATTGAGTGGGGAGAATTTATGCTAGAGCTGGCTCTCTGAATAGCCACACTTCCCACATGACAATTAAAATGATGAAAAGTTGTGGGACAGTGGCAAGTACCAGAGAGTACAGAAGGTCTAATTTCCATCAACCCAGCATCTTGGTTGGAGTAAATGTATGTTCCCCTTTCAGAACTAGAAACCGAAGACTTGATATCTTCCCAGTGAATTCTGTAACATGTTATTAAGATGTCACCAGACAGCCATAAAACTGGTGAGATATAAATGATGATGAGATCAAAATGTAAGACAAGCAAACAATCTGTGAGGCTAATACCACTGAACGTGTGCAGTCTTCAATATGAACCATGAAGTTTGGAAATTCTGATTGTCATTATTTGACCAATAGTTTTGGGATAAAAATACAGTCATACAATTACCACCTTTATGTCAATTGGTCTTAAAAGAAAATGTCCTTAATTGTTAATACAAGATTCACCATGCCCAGATCCCTTTCGTTATAAGTGAATATATCAAATAAGATGGAAGCTCTCCCTTCTGTTTTGCTGAGATGATTTGTGGGACTTGCTCAATATGTCACTGATGTTCACAAACACTGAAGTTTATTCAGTATTTCCTTGAAAACAGAATAGACTAAGGTTATGGGTCATCCCCACACCAGTGTCACTCTTGTTTACATTTCAAGTGTCTTCTTGAACTTGAAAGAGAAATGGCATGCAGGCCAGTAGGGCTAGGGCTCTGTCAGTTCTGCACTGTCTCATATTCTCATGTGTCCTTAGGGGAGGAGGATCTGTGGGAATAGGGCTACAGCACATTGTGTACTATGTGTGTACTGGGTCAGATTAGAAAGCACGGCTCTCATCTCCACAGAGGATCTGCCAAGGGCTGAGTCTGGGTTCCCACACTCTACAGCATCTCATCTGCTTCCTGCAGGGTGCAGTGCCTTCTCAGAAGAGTTTGAGCTTGGGAGCTGTGAATAAGATGGACAGATTTCCCAGACCTCCTGGGATTACTGGACTTTTAAAGCAAAACAACATCTACGAGGATGGTCAGTTCCTTCTTGAGGGCCTGGCTTCTCTGCTCCATCCATGTTCATCCACTTTTAGACCCTAAGTACATTCTGTCCTCTATGCTCAGGGATGTGCATGTATGTCTTTCTTTGTCAGAAATGTTCCCTTATCCTCAGTGCGCCCTCTGTTCTCATCCACACTCTAAAATTTATCTTCACCCTCACTGATATTGGGACATGATTTGACTCCATCACTGCCTCCCACGTGCAGAGACTGAATTTACTTTCCAAACTGCTCAGGCTTCTCTGCATTGTCTTTCCCTAGAACTTGGGGCTTTAAAAAAAATCATTATACTAGCTATTTGTCTCGTTGCTGTGGCAAGAAGCAGTTTAAGCAAAGAAAGGTTTATTCTGCACTGCAGTGGGAGGGATACATTCCACCATAGGGGTGAAGCCATTGCAGCAGGACCTGGGGGCCATTGATCAAATTGCATTGATAATCAAGAAGCCGAGAGGAACCCATGCTTGAGCTATGCTTGCTTTCACTTTTTTATTCAGTCCAAGATCCCAGCCATGGAATGATATCCACATTAAGATGAGTCTTCTCAACTAACCTAATCTAGATAATCCCTCACAAGTATGGGCAGAGGCTTGTCTCTTCATTGATAGTGGATCTAGTCAAGCTGACAATCAATGCCAACCAGTATAATCATCATAAATTTAGTATTCTCCTTCTTCCTGTGATCAGGGACAAAAAATAAACTATTTTGCCTAGTATTGTCTGTCTAACATCTAGCAGTGAAGACACACAATATGTACTCAAAATACATTTGTTGAGCAGATGAGTAAATAGGCTCTACTTCTCCCTGCAGGAGGAACTTACCAAAATTGGAGGGACTGCGCTTGATTGTCACTGTGGTGGTTTGAATGAGAATGGCTCCCATAGGCCCACATGTTTGTGCTCTTGGTTTCTAGTTGGTGTATCTATTTGGGAAGGATTAGGAAGTGTGGCCTTGTTAGAGAAGGTGCATTATGGGAGTGAGCTTTAGTATTTCAAAGATCTATGACACCTCAGTTTTCTCTCTGTCTCTGTCTCTCTCTGTCTCTCTTTCTCTCCCCTCTTGCTTGCATATATAATGTAAACTGTCAGCCTCTGCTCCATTGAAATACCTGCCTGTCTGCTGCCATGCTCCGTGTCATGATGGACATGACCTCTAACCCTCTGATCCCCTGAGCACCAATGCTTCATTTAGTTAGTTGCCTTGGTTATGGTGTTTGGTCTGGGCAACAGAAAAAATAACTACAACAGACATATGGTCTTGATTCTCCTCATGTTAATTCTGTACACTAATTGGAAACCTATGATAAATGAATTAATAAGCATTTTAAAATTTTAGGGTAGTCTTAATTTACATATACACGCGCATAAGATCTTTCTGACTTTTGTTGTTGTTTGTTTTTGTGTGCCCATTTTTAACATCTTACTTGAAGAGAAGGCATTTTTTACAGCTAAGAACATTCTTTCCTAATAACCTCAGCACCACACACTTCATTACTAAAGTCTTTTCAGTGTTGAAGGATGCCATCCACATGTCATGTTCCCCTTCCTCTCATGCCTCCTCAAGGTCCTCTTGCCTGTAAGTGGTTTCCCTCATTTCTGCTCACCTTCTCAACCCTGAGAAGGTGTTAGTTCATTGTTCACTGCCCCATGTTGTGTTCTTGCTAAGAGTTTCCTGAAAGTTACACAGAACTTATGAGCTTTGCGATGGAGGCCACACAGGGGTGGTGTCTTCCATATTACACCGAGGGTACTCTATCAGAATGGTAGAATGTTCCTAAGACCATCTTTGGCTTATTTCTGGCTAAGTACTAACCTCCAGGCTTCTGGTAAAGATCCTCATTTCCCCTTTCACAGAATATGCTCTGGAAGGAAGACTCTGAGCAGCCTCCAACTTAGGAAGGGGGAGGCACTGCACCCCTTTGATGTGAATCATCTACACTGATTGCTTAAGATTCTTCTGTATTTGTCGATATTCAACCACTTGTTTGTTTACTTAATTATTTGGGTCGATATAGACTCACAGATATTTATTTTCTAGTTTTGATTATAATTCAATATTATATTTTCCCATTTCTTGCTTAAAGTTTTTCATTTTTGAACATTGATTTTTTTTAAACAAAAAATACAATCTGTGTGTGTGTGTGTGTGTGTGTGTGTGTGTGTGTGTGTGTGTGTGTGTGTTTGTGTATCTCTTACATGTGTCTAGGTGCTTGAGGGGGATGGATGAGAGTGTCAAATGCTGTAGAGCTGGAGTTACAAGAGGTTATAAGCATCCTCACATGGGTTCTGGGAATTAAACTCATGTCTTCTGGAAAAGTAGCAAGAGCTCTTAACTGCTGAGCCACCTCGTCAACCTCCTGAAAAATTTTAAAGTGGTTCTTTTGTCACTTTGATATAGGATTTCTATGTTGTTCATTATTTTCTGACATGATGGCATGGGCCAGTGTAAATTTTACTTGTTTTTGTTGTTACTATTGCTGTAGTCATTGTCTGCTGTTCAGCAGTGCTGGGGATTGAACCCAGGGCTTACTCATGCTAGGCTACTTAGATCAGCAGTCCTTTTTCTTTTCCTTCCTTCTTTCCTTCATTCCTTCCTTCCTTTCTTCCTTCCTTCCTCCCCTCCTCTTCCTCCTCCTCCTCTGTCTTCTTTTTGAGACACCATATTACTTAGACTGGACTTGAACTCACTGCAACTTGGAATAGCTTTGAGCTTGTGATAGCCCTTCCGCTTCCTCAGTCAGTGTCTCCAAGAACAGCAGTGGACCACCAGGTCTTACTTCTGGTAATCTTCTCTATTGTCTGCCCCAGACCTATGCTTAGCCATTTATACACTGAGCCCAGATCCCTTTTATGGGAGTTAATTCAATTCCCTTGGAACTAGGTAATTTCATTTTTTAAATGCCAGTTTAAATTTTGGAAGTATCAAAAGATTTTTTTTTTTTATGTCAAGTCAACATTGTCATGTTTCCATACTGTGGAGATGACACAGAGATAATTCTGGGTTTGTAGATGTGCATACTACAAGTTTTATGGTGACTTTATTTGTAAAGTTAACTCAGCATTCTCTTTTACTGTTCTATTTCAGTAATATCCTCTATTTCTGAATCTTACATGGAACACTCACAACAAAGGTGTTAGATCTGGGCCATTGCCCTTCAACACTGAAATCTCAGGTACCCTCAGGCAAATGATTTTCACTTTCTGAGCAGAATATTTAAGGGGGAAAATGTCTTTCACATTCACTTCTGCATCTTTGCTGTTCTTTTGATTTATCTAACTTGGCAGCTATAAAATTTTTCTTCTGAGAAAGAAAAGACCTCTGAACTCCGAGGCCTTCTAATGTAGGGCATAGGAAATTCTGCTATAAACAGAGGAAGTCAGATGTTTCCTTCCCCATAACTTCTAAGAAAATTATTATTGCTAACATCTCCTACCACCTAGCAATAAAAAATTTAACACAAATCAAAGAAATTCCTCATCACAGGAACTTACTTTATCTAGAGAAACAGATGTTAAGCAAGAGTCTTACTCAACTTGATGTGGATGTTTGCTTGACATGTAATAGAGATAAATGGACTCTGGTACAGAGTCCATGTTACTTACTTCTCATGGGAAGTGTAGCTTGAGAAGGACAGTTTTGCAATGACACTGGACAGTGAGTAAAAATGTACCAGAGGGTATTAGAGTCAAGCACTTTCACAGAGATATACAGCTGTAGGTGATGAAGGCCTGCCATAAAATTAATGCTCCAAACCAAACACTTTTGACAGCATGAAGGATCTAATAAAAGTAACTGGAATAATTTATAAATTTTGAGATGTTTAGCTTTGACTATTATGATGGTTTCATTGCATGCATATTTTCTTTCAAAATGCATCTATTTTTATTTTTTCTTTAAAAGGTAACACATTTGCATAAATTAAAGGGAAGTATTTAGTTCTGTATATTATCTGGAATATAACATAAGCAGTACTCCTAAAAAGAAGCTTTGATGCATCAAAGGGGCTTGTAGATGGTCACCTCAACTTCATAAGAAGGAAAATCTGAACAGAATCAAACTTAACATTTTGTTTTTTTTACCAGTCAGATCTGAAGATGCATGAAACCATAACTACAAAATGGGAGCAAATTGAGAATTCAGAACACATTCAAGGACTGCTCAGCAGTCAAAGAAGCCATAATGCACAGAAGTGTGAGGGAACATTTCAGAGGACATTCTAATGACTTTCAGGATGCTGAATGTAGACAGGGTTTTGGTGAGACTGAGAGTCTGCGCGTGTCACGACTTTATAGGGGCATCTACACTTTAGTGATTTTTGAGGATCATCAGATATTCACTGTAAAAATCTATGAAAAATTCCCTCGTGTCTTTTATAGGAGAAGGAATGAAGAAGTGTGGGTGAAACACTCTCAGGGGTGTCTCTATGACAAAGCTCCTGTTCTCTAGAGAAACCTGTTCATGAGAACTGAATCCTATTTGGAAGAAGGGCCTTCTCCCCAACTAGATGCTTAACCTATGAGGGCAACGGAAAGTATGCCACTGGGTACAAACATAACCACCACTACCCAGCACAACCAGGTCACTCAGGAACGGAGGTTTGGTCATAAGCTGATGGAACTCTTCCCACTAGCCCCAAGTGAACACCATGTCACAGAGCTCCTGAAGAATGATAGTGGGCTGTGGTGGAAATTGTTGTGAAACTCACTCTTTAACAAAAGGAGTACTTAGAGATGCTTAGAGCTAGCAGTCAAGATGATCAAAAGACCAGGAAAGGAATTTGGCAATGGCTAAAGCAAACTTCAAGGAAGACACTGTGCTTTTCCTAATGTTAAGTCTTCACACAGAACGATTCTTCCTCCATTCCGATTACCCAATACAACATGGCCTACGTTCACAAGAGATTTCAAACCAAGGCAGAAAAAGCAATGGAGAACATATTGGAAGCTGACTTTGGTGTAACACAGATGTTGGACTCATCAGACCAAGAATTTCAATAAGATAAATATGTTCAGGGTTCATGAAAAACATAGACAATTCGTGAGAACAGTCGGAGGGCATATACAAAGAAAAAGAAACTAAGAACAAAGAAGAAGAAAGTGTTGGAAACAAGAATGTCTGTAATGGAAATGAAGAACACTTTTGGCTGTTTCATAAGAATTATGGCCTGAGCAAGGAAAAAACTGGGAAGAGTGAAATGCAGCAGGCAAAACCTTCTGCACTGAAACATGAAAACAAAAGAAGCAAGGAGTCCAAGGGAGGCGAGAAGGCGATGGGGAAAGATAGGACAGTGGGCAAAGGACATATAGGACATGAAAAAGGAAAAGAGAATTGCCATGGGTCTGCAAGGAAAGATAAAGGATGGCAGCATTTTGAGAGATGGAGAAAGAGAGTCACTAAAGCATGCTTTCTTCAGAAATATTATAATGTTCTCTCACACATTATGTGCTAATTTAAAAATTAAACAAACAAAAATTAAAAAGTAAACAAGTGAATAGGCCCAGAAATTTTCTTTTCTTCTTTAATTTCTTTTATTCTTCCATTCTTCTTTGTTCTTAAAGAACTGCCACATGTGGATGAGTTGACACAGGACTTTAATCTCAGCCCTTAGGAGGCAGAGAAGAGCAAACCTCTGTGAACTCAATAGCAAGTTCTGGGCCAGCTAGAGCAATACAGTAAAAATCTGCCTAAAAAATAAATACATAATAACACAAAACCATTTGTTTAAAGTAATAGCACTAACAATATGATGAAAGACTTTAGAATATGGATAAGTGATATGAGTAGCATCCACGTCACTGGGATTGGCCCAGAAACCGACAATATCCTGTTGAAAGCTTTCTGTGGTACACATAAAGTGGTTTAGTGTTAGATGATTGAAGTTTTAGATCAACTTCAGATGTGTAATTCAAAAAGTAGAGTGCTGGAAATTAGAAGAAATGATTGATTGTACAAAGAAAAAATAAAGTAGTCATATATAAAGTCCATTAAACCAGAGAAGGAAGAAAACAAAAGAATAACACGGATGAATAGAGAATAGTTCTAAATGTGGTGGAAATTAATTTCACTATGTTATTCATAAGGGACTTACTCAAACTATTAAAAAAGTCAACTGAGTTAGAAATGAATCTTGCATTGGAAATGTAGCTCAGTTTAGGGAGTCTACTTTCTGTATATAAAGCTCTAGGTTCATCTGTGAAGTGTCAGCATTATAAAAACAAAAATGGTAAAATGATTGATGATGGATATCCCAAGTTAACACTAACTAACAGAAAGCTTTGAGTGAAATTAATCTCAGATAAAACAGACTTCTTCATGAAGAACATGACGAGCAATAAGAAGGTCAATTCTCAGTATGATAGCTCAAGTCATCTGGCACTAAGGAGGCAGAGACTGGAAGACCTCTGTGAGTTCAAAGCCAATCTGGTTTATATAGGGTGTCCCCAGGTCATCCAGGATTACATAGTAGCAACCCCCTCTCTCAAAAAATTGTTAGTTCTCCAAAAATATGAGCCAGCAATAATGGTGAATGTCTGTAAAAACTAGGAAAATTTGCAAAACAAATAAAGGTAGAACCTAAAGACAACACTGAGGTTGTTGAGAACTTAGAGACCTTCAGATTAGTTTCTGCTGGGGACTCTAAAATACAAGTCCAAATTCAACTGTCAGTTTAACATTACTAAGGATTGAGACTTTTGATAATTGATTAGGACCAAAGCTCTGCTCTTAAGAATAAATTTGTGCCACTGTCCCGGTAATGGATCAAAGCAGAAAGGAAGGCTTCATCTTTCCTCCTCATTCTGCGTACATGCTCTTCACTGTATGATAGCATCCATCATGCTAGGATAACATGAGAAGCTCCAATAGGATGTGTAGCTGGCAGTTTTCCTGTGTTGCACCCAGTCCACAGCTGCTCAGACACAAGTAAACACACAGAAGCTTATATTAATTAAAACTACTCGGCCATTAGCTCAGGCTTCCTACTGACTAGCTCTTACATTTAAACTCAGCCCATTTTTGTTAATCTATATGTCGCCATGTTTTCTGTGGCTTTACCTGTGTGCCATTACATACTGCTCCCTGAGCAGTGGGCTGGCATCTCCTGACTCAGATGCCCTCTTCCCAGAATTCTCCTTGTCTGCTTATCTCACCTATGCTTTCTGCCTGGCTCCAGGATAATCAACGTTTTATTAAACCAGTATACAAAAGAATTATTCCACGGCAAGAATGTGACCCTTTGATCTTGAACTCCTCAGTCTCCCATGCTAAGAGAAATAAATTTCTCTTCTTTATAAATTATCCAATCTAAGATGATTTGTTACGGTAGCAGAAAATAACAAACAGCAATTAACATATCAAGTAGGCAGAAAATCAATAGATATTTAAGTTGAATAGATCAATAAAATTACTGAAACTAATGAAGACAAAAATAGACATGACACAAATTACTATTATCAGAAATGAAAGATTTGATGATGGAGAAGAGGGAGTGGGGAAGAATTAACCAAGACTAAGGATGTATGAAAAGAATTATGGAAATGCACTACTTTATAAGCTAAGTAAGAGCATAATTTTAAAGAGAGTTTGAATGGAGGTGCCCTGCATGGGTAGATGGTGATACTCCCAGAAACTGTGGGTTATTACATGAAGATCCCATTGCCAAGAGTGGGAGACCTCTCTGTGAATTGTTGGTGAGGGCTGCCTTTGAGGTACCTAAAGCAATAGTCTTTTCCCCTTGTTCTTGGTTGCCCATTGTAACTAGATGCTAAAGGCACCACACACTTAGGTTGCAAAGACATAGAAAAATCAATTTTGAATTAACCTGGAAATCTCCCTTCTTCTGGCTGATTTCCATCATGCCAAAAGGCTTATGCAGGCTGCTGAGGGGGAGAAATCATTAATGCTCAAACCCAGTAGTAGACCTTGTATAGATAAATTTCTAAATGGTCTTATTAAATAAAAAAACATGGAGCCAGATATAGGGATGAAAACCTGAGAGATCAGAGAAATAGGGAAAGTTATAGCTAACCTTACCTCCCCACCTCTACAGCTTCCAAAAGCGAGCTACTTCCTGTCTACCCACACCTATATGCCTTTCTGTTCTGTTCTCTCATTTGCTCTCTCAGCCCAGCTACATCATTTCCTCTTCCTGCCCAGCTCTGTCACTTCCTGTCTGTCTGTACAGACTTCCATGGTTAACTAGTGTTCAAATTTAAGACATGTGCTGCTGTGGGATGTTCTGTATGGCAAATACTTTGCTCTGATTGGTTAGTAAATAAAACACTGATTGGCCAGTAGTCAGGCAGGAGGAAATATAGGCAGGACAAGGAGGAGAAGAATGCTGGGAAGTGGAAGGCTGAGGGAGCGAGACACTGCCAGCCGCTGTCATGACAAGCAGCATGTGAAGATGCTGGTAAGCCATGACCCACATGGCAAGGTATAGTTTTATAGAAATGGATTAATTTAAGATATAAGAACAATTAGCAAGAAGCCTGCTACGGCCATACAGTTTGTAAGCAATATAAGTCTCTGTGTTTACTTGGTTGGGTCTGAGCGGCTGTTCTGGCAGGTGACAGAGATTTGTCCTGACTGTGGGCCAGGCAGGAAAACTCTAGCTACAGTGTGCCACCACATCTGGCTCTGTTCCCAGTGTGGCCTTGAACTCACAGAGATCCAGACAGATCCCTGCCTCTCAAGTGATAGGATTAAAGGCATGTGCGACCATTGCCTGACTTCTATATAGTAGCTGGCTTTTTCTGCTGATGTCTAGGTAAATTTTATTGGGAGGCACAGTATATTGGGGAACACAATACATCACCACAACCTTGTTACAGTACCAACCTCCTAGCAAGATGGATTCACTAGTGCAGTAGTTCTCAAACTTCTTAATGCTGTGACTCTTTAATACAGATCCTCACGTTGTGATGACTCCCAACCATTGCTTCTTCATAACTGTGATTTGGCTACTGTTATGAACTGAAATGTAAATATCTATGCTCTCCAGTGATCTTAGGTGATCCCTGTGAAAGGGTTATTCGACTCCCAAAGGGGCTGCCACCCACAGGTTGAGAACCACTGCACTAGAGCAACAGTGGCATAAACAATATGGTGCAACCATTCACTTTCTGCTTGAACTTTAGGACTGAGGCATGAAAGGCCTTCATGCTTGGTATTGTAATCTTAATCAAAATTCCATGGCTAAAGATTTCAGATGCTCTAGTGGTTATTATCTTCCACTGTGGTTTTGTTAAATGGAGAGGTTGTCAAACTGCCTTCTGAATATTTGTGACTTTACCCACAGATTCTGACTACTCTAGGCCGCAGGGAGAGAAGTTATTTCATGTAGTGAATGCACAGCAGTGAATGCAGGAACTCATAACTTGTCAGAGTGCTGAGGAGAAGTGGGACACTTGTCCCTCCTCCTCTGCCAACCAAGGCTCAGGAAACATCACAGAAGAGGGGTTAAAGAGAGCTCAAGAGCTGGACGAAGGGGAGGAGCTCGGTGAAATGTTGTCTTCAGGACATGACATGACCGTTGCACTCATGAGTTCACTGCAGCTGCCCGGGATAAGGTCCTTTAGCATTTCAGTATGGGTGGTGGGAGGGAACATTAGCCAACCCCAGGTGAGGAATTATCAATAGTTAATGGCTGCTGGGGGGCCAGTTTTCTTCAGGTTTGTAGCCACTGGCAATCTACCCACAATCCAGTCAATAACCCTGTACCTATGGACCTACGAACATGGAATCAACACTATTTAAACTCACTGGATTCTCTGGTTATGTTTAAAAAACAAAAGTAAGAGGGGGCTGTGTTAGAAAGTATGACTTGGTGGGGCAGGAAAAGCAAATGTGAGTAAATATGATCAAAGTATCTTATATGCATGTATGAAATTGCCACAGGATAGATATAACCATGAGAATATGAAAAAGCCATGGAATTCAGTTAATAGTTTATCAGTCTGGATCTGTTAATTGTACCATATATGGCATGTTGCATAAATACTTTAAAATAGGAACAGCTGATGTGGAATACATGAGAATTCAGTGACCTTCAGAATGTTTCTATAAACATAAAACCATTTTTAAAATAAAGTTCAAGATTTGTTAAGATGTTGATAATGTATACCCTAAATATGATGCCATGAAGTTAGCACATCTGTGGTCTTCCTTTCAACACAGTCTAAACATGAATAAGACATCAAACAAATCCAAGCAGAGGGACATTCACCCAAACCAATCTATCTCTATTCTATATTGTCCATGATGCCTCAGAAGTAATTTGTCAAATTTTGCAAGAGATCAATCTGATTAGCCATTTAAGGAGGCAGGGAATGTACAAGAAATGGTTTGCCTGGTGTCCACAGGCAAGAGTGATGAGGATGCTTTTACTACCAAGAGCTATGGGTCATGGATCCATAGGTCTACTTATGTTTGAGTCCCCTCTGAAGAGAAGGCATGTTTTTAATTACTTTGTTGTCCCCTCCTTTTATTAATTTTGAGTGTTGTTTTTGTCTTTTAAATAATACTTGATCCTAGACTGATAAGCCCAGTCAGTCATTTATTGGAAATTGACAAATTGTTCCTTTTAAATTGGCCAAAGCTGGCGACATTATTAACAGTTTTGGGCTACACTTTTTGTTGGGTGTTTAAGGCCTTGTGGGTGGCCACAGACTAAACTTTATGATGTTTAAAGTTAGTTGAAACTCTTTAGGGGTTATCCATAGGGACTGAGGACAGAAGCCTTGACTCCCTTAGTTTCTGTGCCATTGAGGATATGAGTCAGAGTCTGTGCTGACCATGCAACTGCCTTTGGAAGCACAGGAAGCATGGCCCTCTCTATTGACTCTCCTCTTAAAGGATGTGTACTGGTTAGAGCGTAATGTCTGAAAACTCCATGACATCTCTGATCAAGAGGACAGGCAAGTTACCAGAGAGTTCCTACTGTCTGCTGTATCCTAGCTGACTTTAGAGGACAAGGACCAAAATGTTGGCTGTCCTTTCCGACCTTCATTACTGTAGGCCTCTGCATTGTCTATTGAACATCCATAAGGACAGCTTTATCAGTCTTATAATTGTAACTTTTGTATAACATTTAGAGAAAACTTGAAGAGGAAAAAGCAAACACTTTTTAAATAAATCTAATTTTGTTAAAATTACTTTTCCTAAGTGGTAAAAGCCTAATAAAATTAAGAAAACACTAATTATCTTTTTTAAACACACTTGCATCTATCTATCTATCTATCTATCTATCTATCTATCTATCTATCTATATATATATATATCTGTCTATCTATCTATCAAACATCTATCTATCTATCTATAATGTGTGTGTGTGTGTGTGTGTGTGTGTGTGTGTGTGTGTGTGTGTGTGTATGTTTTCTCTGAGTCTAAGTGTTGCCCGAGCATGCTGAGGTTGACCTTGAGCAGTAAGTACTTTTCATAACAAATAAAAAGCAGAAGAAAAAATACACAGGGAAGCAAGACTCTTCATTTGTTAACTCTGAGTTTGCAGTTTAGGATGCAGGTTTTTATTGTTTTTGTCGTTTCATCAGTAGAGACATGAAAGACCAGATTGTTATGGAGTGTATTCTTACTCCCTTTGTACGAATCCCACGTGTTACTGTTCCAGGTGTTAGGGTCCCAATTTTGCCCTGTTGTAGTGATTGTTAGAGACTTTCCTGGCCTTGATCTTGCTTCTCCTTTACCTGTGGCTTTCTTGACTTGCTTGTGGTGAGTATGTACTTGGTCCCTAAGAATAGATGTCTAACACTGAAACACACTGTCCTGGAGTGGTTGATATGCCCAGTGTCACTCTATTAGAGAAAACTGATTTTCTCTCTCACAGCAGGTATAAGTGACAGTTCAATGACAAGCTCTATAAATCTGCCATCTCCTTTTTAAAAGTGAATTTTTCCTTGTCCTGCCTAATCTCAGTTTTAATAGCTTTTTGATAGGTAGTCAGTAAACACCAGCCTTACCAGGTCAAAATCATCAGATAATTTCTCCGAGTAACCATTTGCAAAGCCAGAGCCACATGGTGTGGCTCAAAAGTTTTCAGCTTACTAGACCACTGTTCACAAAGACCAATCTGCCTTACCTGTGTCTGAGCCAAACTGCAAAAAGGGAAGTCTTCTCAGCCAGAAATTTCCTCAGCAACCTTGGAATATTTACTCCTTTGAAACAAAAATGTCTCAGTTTCATGAGGTCCCATTTATTAATTGTTGATCTCAGTTCCTGTGCTAACAGCGTTCTGTTCATAAAGTCTTTTCCTGTGCCAACAAGTTCAAGGTTATTCCCCAAGGGGAATTGGAAAGAGTGTAAGAGCCAGAGGGAACAGAGGACACCAAGAAAACCAAGCTTCTAAATCAACATGAGCAAAGCTCTTACAAACTCACAGGGACTGGAGCAGCATGCACAGGGCCTGCACTGGTCTTCACCTGGTTCTCAGTGTATACACTATGGCTTCTATTTTGTGTTTTTTAGGGGACCACTGAGTGTGTGAATGAGTGGTTCTCTGATTCTTGTGCTTTCTCTTGGGCTATTTTCTTTCTAGTGGTTTGTCCTGTCTAACTTTGATGTGATAGTTTTTGTTTTATCTTATTATATTTTATTTTGTTGTATTTTTTAAATGCATGAATGAATGAATGAATGAATGAATGAATGAATGAAAACCTAGCTACTAGGATAAAAGTTAACAACTAAACTGTCACTTATACCTGCTGGGAAAGGAAAAATCAGTTTTCTCCAATAGAGTGACACTGAGTCTATCAACCACTGCAGGACAGGCCTCATGAGGAGCAGCTGACCGACATGTCACAGACTCCACAGCTTTTTATTTTTGTGTGTCTGCTGTTATTTGGTTACAATTTCGTGGTAATTTTTCATCTTGTGTGTCCTTTTATTTTGTTTTCTTGGTTTCATGGGGCATTTCACTGTTGTATTGGGATTTTTTTTTTTTTTTGAGAAAGAACTTAAAGTTGGGTGGGTGGTTGGGGGAGGGGAAGGACTTGGGGAAGGAAAAGAATATGATCAAAATATTTTAAAAAGTAAAAATAAAGAGAAAAAAAGAAACAAAACTGTCATCCTGACTCATGCTCATGCTGACTACAATTATGTTCTGTGTTGGATTTGTGTAAGAGACTTTATTAAGTGTATGGCAAACAAAAGTAAAAGATCTACTAGTCAGTATCTGAGAGAGAGAACCCACATCAGATCTCGGATTGGGGGCTTACAAACATTCAGTATAAATAGACTATGAGAAAGGTCCAGTTGAAGCCATCAGCTGGAGTTCCTGTCTAAGACAGAGTCCAGGGCAGAGTCCATGGCCCTCAGGTCAGGCTCGGCTCTCTGTGAATTCAAGGCCAGCCTGGTCTACAGAGTGAGTTCCAGGACAGACTCCAAAGCTACACAGAGAAACCCTGTCTCAAAAAGGAAACAAACAAACAAACAAACAAAAACCCAGTTTTGTTTTATTTCGTTCTGTTTTCTTTGAGAATGGGATTTATTTTCTGTTGCTATAATAAATGCCGTTTCCCAAAACAACTTAGGAGGAGAAAGGTTTATTTGCCATACATGTCAGGTCATAGTCCCTCAATGAGGAAGTCCATCAGGAACTCAGGATGAGAGAGGAGCAGAAAACACTGAGGAAGGCTTCTTATTGATTCACTCACAGTCACATGCTGTGCTAGCTTTTTTATATGGCCCAGGATCATCTGCCTTGGGACCAGTGCTTCTCATATTGGGTGGGACCCTCCTACATCACTTTACAATCAAGTTATGACTTGCAGACATTTCCATAGGCCAGTGCTTCAGGACAATGCTTTTGTACACTGGTTTAATAAAACACTGATTGGCCAGTAGCAAGGCAGAAAGTATAGGTGGGACAAGCAGACAAGGAGAATTCTGGGAAGAGGAAGGCTGAGTCAGGAGATGCCAGCCTGTTGTCCAGGGAGCAGCATGTAATGGCACACAGTTAAAGCCATGGGACATGTGGCAACATATAGATTAACAGAAATGGACTAAAAGTGTAAGAGCTAGTCAGTAATAAGCCTGAGTTAATGGCAAAGCAGTTATAACTAATATAAGCTTCTGCATTTTTGTTTTTTGTTGTTGTTGTTTTTTGTTTTTGTTTTGTTTTGTTTTTCGAGACAGAGTTTCTCTGTGTAGCTTTTGGTGCCTGTCCTGGGTCTCACTCTGTAGACCAGGCTGGCCTGGAACTCACAGAGATCCACCTGGCTCTGCCTCTCGAGTGCTGAGATTAAAGACGTGTCACCACCACTCGATCATATCTTTTAATCTACATTTTTCGATGTAGGTCGATAACTTTTACTCTGTATTGTTCTTCCTGCTTCTGTTCCATCTGGCTGGCGACTCTGGCCTTCCTTCTTCCCAGTGCTCTCTCTGTCCCCAGAAGTCCCACCTAACCTCTTCCTGCCTAGCTAATGGCCATTCAACTCTTTATTAAACTGATAACAGTGACACATCTTCACGGAGTGTAAAGTAAATTGCACAACAAACCTAGAATTAGCTGAGCAGAGGAAACTTCAGCTGAAGACTTCTCCGGATCAGAATGTCTTGTGAACAGGTCAGTGGCCATTTTCTTAATTGCTAATTAATATAGAAGAGCCTAGCCAGGGGACCGGTCAAAGTCAAGGAGGCCCAGCACCTTGACTTTGCCAACAGAGTTCCAACGCTTAGGCTGTACAATGGAGTTAAGGATGCCTCAGGACACTGGGGACCAGACTTAGAGTTTAGAGGAGTCCAGTGTGGGATGTCATTCAGTCCAGAGGCTGTGCAAAGAGGCAACTAAAACAGACTTCTGTCTGTCATGGTAGTCCTGTGGTATTGAAGGACGGGCCCAGCATGGATTTGGGGCCTGCGGAAGCTCCAAGTGATGCTCAGCTTAGAGGATAACTAGTGTTTGGGTTGTACAGAAAAAAACTAATAGAGCTCTGGAACAGAGAACTCCAGTTGTTTAACGTCTTTGTCCCGTGTTTTCTGTTGTTGGCTCTTTGTTTTTCTGTTGTTTATGCATAGGCAGAAGTTTCTCAATCCCACCCAGCCCCAAGGTCCGGGCAAATCTCTCCCACCCATGGTCCCACAGCCACTTATAAAATAATTACACAGAGGCTTATATTAATTACAAACGATATGTCCTATGGCTTCAGCTTCTTGTTAGCTAGCTCTGTCTTCTTAAATTAGTCCATTTCTATAAATCTGTATGTTGCCACATGGCTGTGGTGACATCTTGTTGCTCCTTGAGTGGCGAGCTTCCATCTCTCTCGACTCCATTCTTCTTTGTCTCATCTCCAGTTTGAATGTACCACCTAACCTTATCCTGCCCTGTATTATAAGACCATTTAGGATTCGTGCAACATTTATGTCTTGTTTTATATGTCTGGTCTTTTAGTACTATGACTTGGGGCAGGCAATGTGGAGCCAAAGTGCAATGTGTAGCCACAGGCCCCACAACCAAGCTCCACTGATATAACTCTGCTTCTTGCCCAAGAACATTGAATTTAGAAGCTTACCAGGTACTCCTTCCCAGGAAAAGTTTTGGTTGTTTTGTATGTATAAATGGACCCACGCCTGTAAGTTTTGTTGCAAAACGTGGAGTTGAGCAAAATTGCCTCAGGCACAACTAAATATGTAAATGTGTGTGGCCACTTCATGTTTGTTTCTGACTGGTCTTAAGTATATGAATGTACTATGTACTGCATGTCTTCATTATAGATTAATAACTTATTGGGTATGGTTAAACGTCTCTAACATCTGCAACAAAAGATAACTTAAAACTTGGAACCCGGGATTGGAGCCATTCTAAGAAACAACCAGTGGCTCACCATCATCTTAACTCAAGGCATCCACATGGATGGTCGCCATTTTGACCAGGGTTGAAAAGAAGCCAGATGTCATGGCTTCAGTGCCATCTTGACTGAGGGCAACCCTTTGACATAAGCCAGCCAAAGATTCAACAGGTCTCAAAAGATACTTTAAACTGGAATAAGACTTTTACATAGTTCCTGTCCTGTCTTAAGAACCAGGTTTATAAAAGATAAGATTTAAAACAACGCTTATTTAATGAGGTATTAAAGTTCCACCTCCATGCATTCATATACAAGAACATATCTTGCTAGTGCCGTTCTTTGTAATAAAAATAATCCACTTTGTATTGATTTTAGAGACACTCAATTGTTTATACTGTTGGAACTTGGTTTTGTCTTATGCAGAGTACTGTTATGCTCTATAGCTTCACTCTTGAAATGAAAATGGCACTTTGTTTTGAAATTACTAGAAAACACAGTTGAGATTTTGAACTTCTTTAAAAAGAAATTTTAGAGTTTTACAGAAAATTTTAAAAGCTGGATATTAAAAAAAAATAGCTTTTAAAAATGTCTAAGTTTCCTGGTCAGTGGTGATTGCAAGCCTTTAAACGAAGCACTTGGGAGGCAGAGACAGGCTTATTTCTGTGAGTTTGAGGCCAGCCTGATCTACAGAGTGAGTTCCAGGACAGGCTCCCAAGCTACAGAGAAACCCTGTTCCAAAAACCAAAAAAAAAAGCTTAAGTTTATAAGGCTATGGGACATTTTTAAATTTATAGGGTATTTTACTAAATGTCTTTGTTAATATATGGTCTTGATAAACAGATAAATAAAAGGTTAAAAAAATAGGACAACAGCTAAACACCAGAGACTAAGATATTCCTATTTTATGTGGTAAGATGGTGACCTAAGCAGTCTGAAAAAGAACTTAGAACCACTGGCTTAGAGAATGTCTCTCCTTTATTAAGGTCTATACAGGCTAACAGAAACTGCTTTAAAGATATATATCTAACCTCCTTGATTCTACTAGCATTGTTTGTTCTGTTTTGTTTTGTTTTATTTTTTGAAACAGGGTTTCTCTGTTTAGTCCTGGGTGTCCTGGATCTCCCTCTGTAGGCCAGAATATCATTTAATTCACAGAGATCTGCTTGCCTCTGCTTCCTGAAAGCTGTGATTAAAGGCATGTGCCATGATGCTTGGCTTTCTGTTAGCATTGTTATGATGTAGCTATTTTGGTAAAATGAGTCATACAGGGAACTGTTATGTTCCATAATGTATGTATAGATATGTAAAGATAAGGAGAGTTCCCAGTCTCTTTATGAACTGTGAATATTAATAAAAAGTCTTATGTTGATATTAAAAGACCTTCAATTCTGAAATTGCTATATGTTCAAATTAGCTTCTTACATACATTTTCGAAGTTAAACCTAAAACAATGTTTGTCTAGTTTATTTTATTTTTTTTTTGGTTTTTCGAGACAGGGTTTCTCTGTGTAGCTTTGCGCCTTTCCTGGAACTCACTTGGTAGCCCAGGCTGGCCTCGAACTCACAGAGATCCGCCTGGCTCTGCCTCCCGAGTGCTGGGATTAAAGGCGTGCGCCACCACCGCCCGGCTTTGTCTAGTTTAGATATACTTATCAGATAATAGTCCTCAAACACTTCAGAGATCTGAACATATGGTATTTAAAATGTTTAATAAAAAAGCTTTTCATGATAGAGAGACATGTTGGCTCCTGAAAGCACCCTTATCTCCTCCAAAGATGAAGGGCACAGAAGAACCTCCATCTGGAGCTTGCTTTAAATGTGGCAAAGCTGGCCATTGGGTAAAAGACTGCCCTTTACTTCAACTGCTGCCAGGACTCTGTCCAGACAGTGGACAACCAGGACACTGGGGAATTGATCACCCTACTTTGCCTAGACAAGGTGGGCCAGTCCCCCCAAGTTCCTAATCCACATGAAAGTCTATCAGATCTTCTGGACCTAGCAGTCCTGAGACCTCTGACCCCAATGACCACAGAGGAACCTGGGGTAGCTGCAGCCAGTAAGTCTCTATCATTTTGGTTGGTCTTTTCAAATCTCTGATGGTGTTTGACAACTAGGCTGGTGATAGCTGCACTGGTTTCACAGCTCCTTCTCCCAAGGCTACAGCCACCTTGTTAGTTCATTAGTCAGTTAAAGCTGCTAGGCCTCTTGTTAAAAAAAAAAAGACAGGTTTTCCTTGTTCACGGGCTTCATATTAAAGGGTAAACAGGTTTTAGGTGTAACTTCTCAGCAAAAGAACGTGCTTTACAATGATTCTTCTCTAATAATTATTTATGTCTCTGGTAAATGATTAAAGTTCATACAAGGTCTAAGTTCTGATGTTCTAAAAATGTTCTAGGGTATATAAGGGTCTGAGGATGTAAAAATTTAAGTGAATTCTAAAGTCCTCATAAATATTTTAAGATAAATAAATGCGAACTGTAAAGATATATTGTTGCAATGAGATTTTGAGGGTTCAAAGTTTTAACATAATGAATTAACGTTCTGATAAACTGGTGAAACACTAACTACTTACTATTTAGTCACAAGCTCAAGATTTTAAATTCCCTTTGATTGTTTTCTAAATATAGACTTAAAGGTGCTTTTTTAGTGGGTTGAAACATATATCAGGCTCGCTAGACATAGGAGAAATGTTCATGCTTTTTAACCCAAACCTGTATCCTTTGCTATGATATTAATATGTAAATCTGTTCCAGCTTTTTTACAGATGCCTGTTAACTGCTTCTTCTGCAATATGGGTTTCAGTATGATAGTAATGCATATATATATATATATATATATATATATATATATATAAACTTTTATCTTCTTTGGTAAACTAAAATTCACGTAAGCTTCAAGAAATCAAAGTCATAAGGCTTGGATTCACCTGTTGACAGGTCAAACAATAAAATTCCGTAGTAAGGTTTTCCTTAAATTCCTGAGTCTTAACTTCTGTCCCTAGTCTATATCTTAGCAGATTCCTCCTTGGCTGACAGACACACCATCCACAGAGCGCCTGTAAAGTGCAAACTGCTGAGCTCTAGACTTACACTGAAAGGTATGTGAACCAGTCCAGCCCATGTGATTGTTCCCTGTCCCTTCACCTGGATCAGCTAATCAGATGCTTCTGATAAGTGCCCCATTGCCCAGCCTTTTACTAGCCTTTCAGCCTTCTGGCCATGACAATCGATACCCCATGAATTGTCCACAGCTACAGAAGATAGTATATCATTCCTGACCCCACAACAGTCTGATAAAGGCCAAGGCAAAAGCAAACTCAGGGACATAGGGAACAAAAATGGCTACTTACAATGCTAATTGATTTACCAGAAAAATGGGCTCTGATTTATCAACAGGCAGATTCATTAAGTAAAATGATTCTACAATATGATAAAACATTTGGCCTGCTTTATACAAAGCAAAGAGATTATCAATCACAAGGCTTTTGGCCCTTCTGCCTCTATTAATTACTGTTGGCTCTTACATCATTAATACAATAACTAAATGATAATTCCTTGGGTATCATTAAGCTAATGGTTATTATATTCAAATGTAAACCAGTACCCATCATAGAGTCAAAGACTTGACTCAGGATACAACTTCAAGGGGAAATGTTAGACCTAAAGTTAACCTATAATCCCCACCTACCCAGGGACCAAGTAACTTCCTGGGATTCTGGGAGTTGGCGTTCTTAGAAACTAACAACAAAGCCTCATGGGTTTTAACCCTATAAGCTCTAACAACACGTGCTGTGGGATGGTCTGTATGTCAAATGTGTTGCTAATTGGTCAGTAAATAAATCACTGATTGGCAGTGGCCAGGCAGGAAGTATAGGCGGGACTAACAGAGAGGAAAATTGAGAGAACAGGAAGCTGGAGGGGAGACACTGCCAGCCGCCATCAGGACAAGGAAGATGTAAAGTACTGGTAAGCCACAAGCCACGTGGCAAGGTATAGATTAATAGAAATGGATTAATTTAAGCTGTAAGAACAGTTAACAAAAAGCCTGCCACGGCCATACAGTTTGTAATCAATATAAGTGTCTGTGTTTACTTGATCGGGTTTGAGCGGCTTGGGACTGGTGGGTGAGAGAGATTTGTCCTGACTGTGGGCCAGGCAGGAAAACTCTAGCAACAAATGGCGCCCAACGTGGGGCAAGAGTTTCCACCTAAAAACTGAGAAAAAAGATTCTAAAACGGAGCTAAAAACAGCTTCCTAATTGTCTCTCTCAAATGAGCGGCAGCCTGCGGTTTGAGCTACTGGCGGGTTCCTAGCGTGCGTGCTTGCTCGACCTGCCGCCGTATGGCGGGAATGAGGTCTCTGCAAGTGGCACATTAAGCTGCTTGGTGAATTTAGCCTTTGCTAGTACAAAACAAAAAAAGAGGTTTCTGGGCTACACGCTGCTTGGATAAAAGCATAGACCCACGATAGCTCCCAGAGCTGGCGGAAAACTACAGTACTGCCGCCATGTTGGGAAGCTGAGGTGGGCGGAGCCAGCAGCCACAGCTGCTGCAGCTTAAAGCAATAGATTCACAATAAGACAGATTCAGATGTAATAGTTTAAAATGTGTGTAAAATATACGTAGGCTTGAAAGAGACAAAAAAAGGTGATATATACAGTATAGAAACAAATACATAGTTTTAAAAAATAAAGTCTTTAAAGAGACAGTAAAATTAATATAAAAAATAAGCCACGTGAAGATGAATATTACACAGAGAATCTGGATTGTGTTGTCTTTGGGATTCTTAACTACAGAGAGATATTTGATTGTAAAGGAAGCTGAGTTAAACCAATATGCATATTTTAAAGGTACCTTGACTTCAAAATTTGGATATAAGGATATGTTGCTTTGGAAAGGAGATTCTGCTTTTGTTCCCACAGAAAGCCAGAGGCTATGGATTTGTTCCAGATTAAGACACATCAGGTTTGACCAGCCAAGACCACCTGAAAGGTCTCCGATGACACCATGGCCCAGATGATCCAACATCCAGAACCGTTTCAAGGCAACTGGCTCAGATGATACAGCCTCACAGACTACTCCATGATCCTAAAATTTTCTTTGTTTCCCCAAAAGATACAGCGCCCCCCTCCAGCAGGAAGTAGTAAGAGAAGCTACGCCCAAATTCCCAAATATACCAAGCTGACTTTGGAGATGTGTAAAGGTTAAAACCTTCCTTTTTAAGAAAAGAAAAGGGGAGGTGCTGTGGGATGGTCTGTATGTCAAATGTGTTGCTAATTGGTCAGTAAATAAATCACTGATTGGCAGTGGCCAGGCAGGAAGTATAGGCGGGACTAACAGAGAGGAAAATTGAGAGAACAGGAAGCTGGAGGGGAGACACTGCCAGCCGCCATCAGGACAAGGAAGATGTAAAGTACTGGTAAGCCACAAGCCACGTGGCAAGGTATAGATTAATAGAAATGGATTAATTTAAGCTGTAAGAACAGTTAACAAAAAGCCTGCCACGGCCATACAGTTTGTAATCAATATAAGTGTCTGTGTTTACTTGATCGGGTTTGAGCGGCTTGGGACTGGTGGGTGAGAGAGATTTGTCCTGACTGTGGGCCAGGCAGGAAAACTCTAGCAACAAACACGTGTCTCGGGGAGCCACTTATTTGGAAAATCTCCAGGTGATGGTCCTGATCAAAACTCCATCTTGGTCTGTATTTAGTATTTTTAACAAAAGCTTGCTTAAATTAAAAAAAAAAAAAAGAAGAAGAAGAAGAGCCCAGCTCACTGTGGGTAACGCCATCCCTGAGCAGGTGTGTCTGGGCTATGTGTGTAAGAGATAGTCTTACAATCTACAGGAAGCAAACCATTATACAATGCTCTTCCATGGTCTCCATTTCAGTTTATGTCCCAGGCTCCTGCCATAATCAGCTTCTTTTGGTGACAGACTATGGCCTTAAGATGAAATAAACCATTTTTTCCTCAAGTTGCTTTTGGTCATGGTGTTTAATCACAACCACAGAAAACCAAACTAGAGCATCCATTTTGCATTTTGGAGTATTGCTAGTAAAATATGTTGGATATACTTGGAATCTTGTTACGATTTGTTACAGAAGAGTTCTTCCATTCTCCAATACTAATAGACTAATTTAGAAGGTTATAGAAATTTTGATGCTGAAAACTATAATACATCTATTTCACTGTCAGTCGAATCCCTGAAAAACTAGCATAGTACATTTTAGTGTGTTTTGTCAGGCCAAGCGTCAGTGTAGGACACCTTTGAAATAAGCATTTAATCAACAGTCTATCACACTCAATTCTAAAATAATAGCCTTTTCAGAAAAGATCATACAGCTGATAAAACTAGTACAAGCTAGGTAACGCTGCTATACATGAAGGCCTCTAAACTCTCAGTCAAAATGATTTCTGTGAAAGGAAAGAGTTCATCACTTCTGAAACAAAGTGATTCCTATTTTAAGGGCTGCTGATTTTGAGAAGGTCTTTGGACCACATGCTTGGGTGTTTGTTGTTTTTGTTTGGGTGTTGGGGACAGAGTTCCAATTCAAAATCCTCCTGCCATAGCATTACAGGCTTGGCCCATCACTCCCAATTCTGAGTTCCAATTTTTATATAGAAATGCCTACTAATTCTTAAGAGAGTTGTCTCTGGCCTACTTAAAAGTTCTTCCAAGAGCACAAAAAACAGTCAGCTTTGGAATGCTCATACTAACTGAGTAAAATTAACCTCCAGGAAAATAAGTGTTTTGTAGAATTTTTTTCTTTCCATTCAACCTCTTAAAATACTTTCTGAGTCTTATGGCAAGAATTATATTTTAGTGGCATGGATTATGCACAGTCTGTTATACTGTTATGCTGCTTTTTAGTTAGGCAAACATAAACTCAATCTTTTTGAGAAGTAGCCCCGCTATAAAACATTTTTTTGTATCCCTGATTCAGAGTTTCAAAATCCACAGATGTTACAATGATATCTTCTTTGTAGGATAATTAAAGTTCACATACAGATGTGGGCAGTGATGAAAATACTGTTAAGGTCACTTTCTATTTACTACTCACATCTCTTGAACATTCATGGCCTATACTTCTGCAGCTCTTCTGGTCACAGAGTTAAACTAATAGGTCCTGACCCCTTATGTTATCTTTTTCCCAGTTAAGGACACTTTCTTTTACTGGGCTAGTACAGGGGAGGGTAAATGAAAATCTTCTCTTTATGTGATGATCCTGCAAGTACTTCAGGGTGGTCTTCCCATCCAGTGGTTCTACATTTCAACACCTTAGCACTCTATTGTAGCTAGAATTTTCTCCAGTCCTGCCTGGGCCCTGCAGTCCCATGGCCTGCTCATAAAATAATCACACAGAGGCTTAATATTATTTATAACTGCTTGGTCATTAGCTCAGGCCTACCACTGACTAGCTCTTACATTTAAACTCAGCCCATTTCTGTTAATCTATATGTTGCCACATTTTCCATGGCTTTACCTATGTACCATGACATGCTGTTCCCTGGATGGTGAGCTGGCATCTCCTGACTCAGCCTTCCTCTTCCCAGAATTCTCCTTGTCTGCTTATCCCACCTATACTTCCTGCCTGGCTACTGGCCAATCAACATTTTATTTATCAACCAATCAGAGCAACACATTCACAGCATACAGAGCAATATTCACAGCACTCCGTCCCAGGCCCTGGGTCCCCATGACAGCTTGTGTTCAGGAGAGATTTAAGTTCCATGGGATTCCATTAGAGTAACTAGTTTTCTCCAGTCACTTTCCTGAGTTTTTTCCCACCATGGCTCAGCATCCCATGCCTGAGTAAGAGCCTAAAGGTTTTGTTGCAGAGAAATCCTTCCCTAGATTAGTGCACCAGCTTCTGACAATACTAGAGATATTTCACACCAATAAGTACCCCTTGCCTAAGTGTTCTGTGAGAGCCTTTTCTTGGGATCATAACACACATGTCTATTTATCACAGAAAGTGAATCTATAACAGAGTAAAGTAATGATTACATCAAAATCCAACTTAGTGAACCAATGAGTTTTACTGGGGTTATTAACAGAAGTATGGATGAGAGGTTACTTACAGGAGCAAGAATGATTCCAAACTATGTCACCCTAACATGATGAGCTCACCATGGATGACCACTCACAAAGCTGCAGCCTTGGAGCTCTCTGTACAACCTGCAGGCAGCTAGCTTGTCGGTCTCCCTCCCCAGCAGTTGTTCACTAATATTCAAAGCAGGGTGGAGGGCTTTGAGAGTCCTGAAACTTTCCCCCAAACACATGATGTTTTCCCTTTCCCCAAGACAGAGTCTCACTGTATTGCTCTGGCTCTCCTAGAATTCTCTATGAAGAAGACTGGCCTAGAACCCACAGACATCGGCCTTCCAGAGTGAGGGGATTAAAGGCCTGTGCACCAAGCCCTCACATGTTATGTTCTATCTCTAGAGTTTTGTGAGCTTCCCATTATCTCTGGAGGAAACATTTCATTGGGAAGAAATTGCTATAGAACATTAAGTAAATCTTAAAACTGACAAGAAAGAAAATGTATAAAATTTAAAACAATATATTTTCATCTAGACAAAAAGATATTAAATTTATCAATGATAATTTTTAGTTATGAGCCTAACCTTTAACACCTGATCCTTCCAGATCCCAATCCCAAACCAATTTTATTATCCCACTTTGGTAATAACAAATTTTCTCTCTCGAGTGTATAAAACTCACTGGATACCTGAAAGAGTTGATGTAACTGCATACAAGTTAGACAGTGGTGAATCTAAAAAAAAAAACCACTTAATAGAAATAGCCAAATCACCATAACTCTCACTACAAAATGTATACTTGATTTCAGACCACTGTTTTAAGTTCTGAGGAATGTTGAATGTCTGGAAAGAAATTACACTGATGAAATAAACATTGTTTTGGTTTCCTGGTAATGAACATTAAAACATAGGTGGCTGAAGACCACTCTGATAAAGCTTTGGTAAAAATTAATATTTTATTACAGATGTCAATAAATGAATGAGGATCAAGAGACATACATGTATTAATATTTGACATGCAATATTATTTGTACTCTGTGTACTTCATATATTTTATGTATAACATGTTCATACATGGAATGAAAAGGATTGTGTATGCACATATACTAAATTACGCATAATATACAATATATAGTATATATGTAGCATGTGTGTCTAAACATGGAGAAAGACTTCTATGAGAAAAAAGATTTTCTGATGTTCTAGTTGTAAAAGAAATACTGATTGCCTTATAATAAACACTATATTACCAGTAAGTTTACACCAATAAAATATTGATCATGAAATATATATATATATATATATATATATATATATATATATATATATATAGTGTTCACGAAAAGAGGAGCATATCAATGTAAGTGGGAAAATGAGAATAAATTAAACAAACTTTAAGAAAATTATTTTGTTGATTTTAGTGCCAGGTTTGGAAGCCAGGGCCTCAAGCATGCTGAGCAGGTTGTCTACCACTAAGCTATAGCCCTAAATATAACTTTCTTATAGAAAATTGCTTCTTCCAAGACTTTTCTGGTTCAACTGAATTCAATCAGAATTTCAGGGATTTTTAAAACAAATATATTTATGCCTGAAAGAAACATATAAAGAAATCACTTATTTTTAAAATAAATATGCCTTTAAAAAGTAGGCTTAGATTTGATATTATCATCATCATCATCATTTGTGATCAACTGCATTTAATTAGCGTATCACGTGTGAGCATGGGTAGGGGGTTATTTCACTGAGTAGGGGCAGTATACCCCTGATACATCACTATGGTATATCCCTACCCCTCTCCTTGCCACCTTTAGCTGTCAATAACTGCTTTGGGAGGCGTTGAGGTCTTATGGACTCCTCCCCTATCCATTATAAATGCTGGCAGACCTGGTTTTCTGCAGGTCGGTGTAGGTAGCCACTGTTGCTGTGATTTCTGTGTGCATCAGCCATGTCATGTCCTGCAGACAACATTTTACGGCATATTCCCATCCTCCAGCCCTTATACTCTCCCCACCCTTCTTCTTGATGCACTGAGCTTTGGAGGTATAGATGTTCTATTTAGGGAAGAGGACTCCACAGTCACTTGTTACCAGCATATTGACTAGTTATGACTCTGTGTCCTCTGTAAGCAGAAGGTTGCTTCAATAAAGTTATTAAAAATTTTATTGTGTATTTTCACCTGGTTTATTGACTCCTTAAATAAGAAGTAAAATTTAATAATTAATATCTTGTTTTTTCAAGAAAAAAACATAACCACTGACACATTTTTACTTACGTAATGTTTTATATTAACCAGGCTTTCGACAGAAACAGAACTAATAGAATTTTGTACAATATGGGAGAGAGCAATCTTCTCTCTCATTCCACTTTGTAATGAGATAAAACTAGTGTTAATTAAAGAGTTAAAAATAAAAGTTATGTTGAAAGGATGATAAAACCAATACTGAATTATAAATTTCACTTTAGTCCTCACCTAATTCTAGTTAATAGCTGTTCCTGGTCCTTTACTGATAGATTATATTTATAAAATAAGAGTGAATTTTAAACTTGCTTCTTGAATAGGTTATAGTTGTCATAACAATTGTTATTTCAACTTTTCTTTCTCCTTCTAAAAGGAAAGTATTAAACAACATGTATTAAGTTTTAACCCGTATTTAGCCGGGCGGTGGTGGCACATGCCTTTAATCCCAGCATTTGGGAGGCAGAGGCAGGTGGATCTCTGTGAGTTCGAGGCCAGCCTGGTCTCCAAAGCAAGTTCCAGGAAAGGCGCAAAGCTACACAGAGAAAAAAAAAAGTTTTAACCTGTATTTGAAAAGATTCAATTATATTGTGATTTTTATTTCAACAGTCTTTAACAATTTCCCAACAGTTCCCAAGAGCTAAAGGAATTTCAGGTCCTATCCTCTGTTATAATATCCATTTAATAAAGTAATTACTATTACATGTTTTAATAATTTTAAAGGATGATGAAGAGTCTTTTATGCTGATTCAGTTCACTAAGATGAGAGCAGTCAGTTAACAGTCAATGCTAATTGTCATAAAGTTGGTGGACAGACTTCTTTCTTTTTTTTTTTTTATGTATGTGGGCATTTTGGCTGCATTTGTGCATTTTTTGTGTGTGTGTAATTCTCATGAGGGCCAGAAGAGGATAGCTGGCTTTTGAAACCTCAAAGCCAGCCATCAGATGCACTCCTCTTCCAGTAAGGCCACACCTCCACATCCTTCCCAAACAGTTCCACCAACTAGATACTTATATTCAAATGTATGAACCCATTGGGGCCATTCTCATTCAAACCACCACACTCTCTTTATATGGAGAAGAACAGTAAGACACAACAGACTTTGCTGCTGGTACTGTGTCTTGCTCTCTAGTAGAGATTGTTCTTTAAAATTACAAATTAGTTGTTTACTTCAACCTAGCATTTTGCTCCTATAGTTAATCAAAGCTTATTTTAAAGGAGAGAGAATGTACATAATAACAGAAAAATGTCCTCATTGCTATACTGTGAATGAAATAGACTAAGCCACTAGGTAGCTCCTTAAGAGCTTTGGAAACTAACCACTTTCTGTGGCCTGAAGACTAAAATTATTTGTTATAAGGAATAAAAGTTTGAGAATCTCAGTCATTTCTTCACTTCAAATTTATCTCACAAATTTCTGAGGAAAGCCGATATAAAGCATTTAGTGATTTCAAGTAGCAGTTGTGGCATTAGTAAATACAAAGTGGCAGTTAAAACTTAAATATAACTGTGTTTTCTTTTAAGCTTCCCTCTTGTTCCTCTGGTCATCCATCTCTGCCTAGCTTTAACACATCTTCTAGTTTTTATTTCTAAGTTTTGTATTGTCCGTATTATTTTCCAAATTATTGTCACAATAAGAATTCTATCTTTTTCTCTTAAGATATAACTTGAGATTTTAAAAGGAACCCAAGCTTAGCATACAGCATCTGGTTTTCTGAAATTTGGAAACATAAGCCTTTATAAAATTCAGCAAATACAGCACTCGGGAGGCAGAGCCAGGTGGATCTCTGTGAGTTCGAGACCAGCCTGGTCTACAGAGGGAGTTCCAGGAAGGGCGCAAAGCTACACAGAGAAGCCCTGTCTCAAAAAAACAAAAAAACAAAACAAAAAAAAAAAAAAAAAAATTCAGCAAATACAATCTTTTGTTGTGACACCAAAGCATGACTTGCCTGTCCATATACTCAGCACAAGTTGGTGTTAGCAACCTCTAGTCTGAATCTGGCACTTTACTGAGCACTGTACTACTTCAAAACACTCTTCACCAATCCAGCTTTCAAATTCCTAATTTCCTCCTTTATGATAAGAATTTATTTCTAGGAAGTCTTGAATTTACAGTTCAAAGATCTAAATTCATTTAAATGATTCTTGGCCCCTCATGGGTCCTCAAAGAACCTAGTGATGATCTCATTTTCATCATTTGTATCATTGTATTGTAATTACTTTCCAATTTCTCTTTCTTCTCTAGACTGAGTTTTTGTGGAACAGTGACTAGACTATGTCTCTTTTTTTCTCAATTAAATCAAAGTAAAACATAATGTTAAATGATTGACGCATACCATTGATGGTGTAAGTTTATCTCATTGCAAATAGGATAAATGTTTGAATGTGTAAAGTTAATAAACGGATATGAAATATGATTGAATAAATTAGTGTTTAGACAACTCTTGATTCTTATTCTTGATCTACTTAGGAACTCATAAAAAGCACTGAACAGAGCTTTCTCCACAGCCTCTACTCCACCTTGTAGGCTGTTTGCCGACCAAGGCCATTTCTTTATGGTCTAAATGTCTTAATTAGTTCAAGCCTGGTCAATTTATTCATAACTTCAATGAGTTTAAATGAACAAGTTCAACACCCTGTAACAAACATGCTGTGTAGACTAGTTGGATAAAAACAAGCATTTGCAGTGTTTATGACAATAAATTTGCTCAGAAGCTTTGCAGCTGTCTGTGATTCTGCCATCAATTCAGTGCCACACTGACAATGCAGAGTGAAATAAATGTTCCCAGAATCCCTTGCCAACCACAGGTTGGATTTGGCTTCTGATTTCATGGGAGACTTAGACAGCAGACCAAAGGGGAAGTAACTGTCTCCTGGCCAGAGCGGTGAGCTGCAGGGACAAAGAGTCTTGAGATTTTTATCATCACTCCTGCTGCAGGAAGCTCATATCGCCAATAATGTTTTCTTCTCTTCCCTGAATTCCACCCTCAGGTCTTCGTGTTAGTACCTTTCCTGTCCAAATCACATAAGGTGGGTTCTGTTTTCCTGTTGAAAAGAAGTCTGATGAGTGATTGTCACAAAAGTTATGTAACTTAGAGATTTAAAGAAACAATGTACTAAACAGCTGAAGCTGGCTGAAAAGCTGCTGTTTTCTTTCATACTCCTCCCTTATTTACTATTACCCACCAACCCTCTCTCTCAGCTTTATCTTTCCTCCATACGTGTTACTGACATTGCACATACTTCATGAAAATTTTAAACTGTCTATCATACCACATTGGGAGAATCATTGCAGCAGTGGTCCTTATTTGCGTTGTTCCTAAGCTTCTGGAACACTGCTCAGATATAGTCATTCAATAAAAGCATGAGAAAAACTTAACTAACTGATCGTGGGCAAGGTTTCTCTTGTCTTCTAGGTTCAGTGAATGGATTAATAAGAAAGAGGGCTGAGAACTTACAAGTGTGGAAAGAAGGATGGACACGTCGGTTCATTGTTCTCTTGGAGTCAGCATACTACAGGGAGTGTTTGGACTGAAAAGCAGAATGATTAGCCTGGAGATCAGTGCTATTTTCTTCCATTGTTTCTCTGTAAATTTCCTTGTGACCTACACTCCATGTTATCTTAAGATGCATTTGATAATGAAGATCAAAATGTTAACACAGTGGGCAACGACTCTCAACATACAAACAAATTCCAAATGAATGAGAAACACTGTTAAATGTCAACCAAAAGCAAAGAACATAAACATAAAGTGGACCAGAGACGTTAGGGTAAAAGCCTGGTCTCTGGCAGCTCCTTAGTAACAAGCTAGGCTCAGCTACCATCTTCGATACCACTAAAGAGACAAGAAATAGTGAAAGCAGAGAAAGGAGGTTAGTCAATTGGCCACACCAGAAAGAGGAAGCTCTGTTTGTTCTTGGTGACGCTAACAGTGTTGAAATATGGTTTTGTTAGAGAGAGGACAAGAGGTAATTCATAACTAAGCAGTCCTTGTCCAGGTGTGGTTCATCATCAACCCATCATGTGCACAGCTCCAGTCTCTCCTTCAAGATAATCTCCTAAATTCTCAGAACTCTGTGGCATCTCTTCCTAAAATACAAGTGTTTTTCTGGTTGCCACCTTCATCAGGTCCCTTTCCCACCATGGCATTTCTGAGAAAATTCTAATTATTTTCTGTCCATTATTTCAATGATCCGATAGCTGAAGGCAGAGACATAAGGGCCTCTCTTTTAATGCCAGGGTAGTTACAAAAACTTAAATTATATAGAGTTGTGATAATAATGATAACAAAAACTCAGTAAGTAGTTAACATTACTCATAAAAGAAACAGAATTCAGCATTTATGTTTAATAAAAACTACTTCACATAAGTATTTAATAAATAAAAGAAGCATGCAATTTATCCTTTACATGAAACTGATGTAATTACACCCTTTGACAAGACTTACCAAGACATCTAGCCAATGACGTTAGTCTCTACAAAATAACTTATTTTCTGAAATCAAAGTTCTTGAAAATGGATCAAAGGGAATTAAAAGGCATGCAGGAGAAAACCATGACAAACTTTTCATCTGTTTGTAATTGTGTGTTGTATGTCATATTTAATTTAGTTTTTAGCTTGTCTTAGATTGTCTTTAATAAACAGAAGTTCTAAAATTAAAAATTGACACAGCTCATCAGTTTTTCCCTTGCCTATAAGAAAGTTCCTCTTTACTCAGAAAATTGAAAATGTGCTATAACACAATGGACTTTCATTTGGCTATAAAGAGAAATGAACTTATGAAATTTGCAATAAAGTGGATGGATCTGGAAAGCATTGCACTAAGTGAGGTCACCCAGACCCATAAAGATAAAGACAGTATTTTCTCATATATGCAAATCCTAACTTCTAATATTTGTGTCTTAGTTACTTTTCTATTACATGAAGAGATACTATGACCAAGTAAACTTACAGAAGAAAGAGTTATTGGACTTAGAGGTTCAGAGGGTGAGTCCATGGTGGAGAGTATGGCAGCAGGCAGGCAGGCATGGCTTTGTAGAAAGGGTGAGGTGGATAGGGACAGTAAGAGGGAGACTGGAAAAAGTGTTGGCTTTAGTTACCTCTCAAAGCCCACCTCCCAGTGACATACTTCCTCTAACAAGGCCACACCTCCCAATCCTTCCCCAAAAGTTCCACCAACTGGAGACCAAGCATTCAAATATATGAAGGGCCATTCATATTTGAACCACCACAGTATGTGTATAAAAATTGAGTAAATGACATTGAGTAAAGTTATAAAATTATAAGAGGTGTTGAGAAAGGAGATGTGGTGGTGGGCTAGAGGTTATATGTGGCATGAAATCAGAAAAGAGGATGCTGGGGATAGGAGAGTACAAAGGTGAGGGCGAAGAAATAGCAACACAAATTTATTTGAAAAAGTGTCATAATGGAACACAATTCTTTGTATGATCATAAAACTACTTTAAACTAAACAAAAGCTTAGAGTCCTGTTTGCTATTCCCTTTGCTCACTGTCCTCCTGTACTATGATTTTTTTTTTTTTAGAAACAGAAATTCTCTTTCTGTAGTGCAGGTTCTATAAAGCCTTTAACAATTATTGTGGTTGTATTTTATTTTTCGTAATTTAACTTAATAATATTTTTGAGGATGTCATACATGAGTACTGTATCCCTTCGACCCCCACACTCTGGCCCCTCGAGCTCCTTCCATGTGCTCCTTCCTCCCTCTCATCTTCATGGCTTTTCTTTATTACTGTCAGAAGTATTGAAGGTGTTTTGATTCCATGATGTCTAAGAGCACCCTGTCCTGACATCTGACTTCCAATTCTTGAAGGCCAGTTGGCTGTGTAGAAAATTCTATTCTGTCTGTTTTCTGTTGCCTCTCTTTGCACCTTTTAAGAAGTCAGCAGCAAAGTTAGCAGTTGGTTACTGATGTACTGTTGTGCATCATATGCCTGCATCTTGGTGAATCTAACATTTCATTATCTCTGGTTTAGTCATTTTAACAAAAAACTTATGAGTATACTTTTAAAACCTTTCTTATTTCCTGGGCATGGGTGTCATAGGATTCCAGGACTTGGGAGGCATAAACAGGATCAGGAATTCAAGGACATTTTTGACGACCTAATAAGTTGATTTTTGAGGACAGCCTGGACTACATGAAAGCCTGTCTTAATAAATCCTTAAAAAAACATTATTAGGAATTGTTGTGCCAACCAGAAGATATATTATTGACCTACATTCTGAAAAATCCCAAGTGTTGTGTAACAGAGTATATTGCCTTTCTCTTAATCTCTATTCTCTCCTTGCAGTACTCTTTTATATTTTACCCCATTATTTCTATTTTTATCTTGTTCTTTGTTTTAGTCTGGACTATTTCTTTAGATCTATTTCTGAGTTATAAATGGATGCCATCTTCAATTTTCTCTATTTGGCAATTCAACTCATAAGATTTTTTTTTTCAATTATTGTACTTTTCTTTCTTGGAAATTCTCTTTGATTCTGGTTTCAAACTGGTTAATTTTCATATTTTATTATTTTCCCTATATAGCTAATATACTTTATTTTTAACGTATTAAAATGATTATTTTTTATTCTATTTTGAATAGTGATCTTGTTTGACTCTTTGATGCCCCCAAAGTTCTACAAATGTTAAAGCTGGGTCTCTGGCTTGTAGTGCTACCTGGAAATAGTGAGACTTTTAGTTCATAGGGCCTCCTGAAAGAAAGAGATGACTAAGAGTGTGCACTCATTCCTTTCTGCTCCTAACTATAGATGTGTTGTGATTAGCTCTCCCTGACTTGACTTGACCACAAAGATAGGCATTACTCTAAATTTTTTATTTTGTTTTTATTTATGCATCTATATGTCTGATACATATGTGTGGGTTTGTGTTGAATTCACTGGAGCAGGAGTTACAGGTTGTGAGGCACCCACTGATGGTCATGGGAATTGAACTCAGGTCCTCTGGGAGATCAGCAAGAGTTCTTATCTGCTAAGCCATCTCTCTAGACCCTTACCTTGGAATTGTAATTGTAATAATTGTAAGCTCTTTTGTCCCTTAAATTGCATTTTGTCAGGGAACTTTATCGCAGAAATACCAATGGAACTAGGACACTTTCTTATTGAAGCTCATTTTCTTGAGACTCAAGCTATAAAGATTATTTGAGGCTTATCTTTAAAGTGGATTCCTTCAGTGAAGATTTGTGTGTGCCTCTGCAGAACTCCTGGAGCTTTCCCAATACATCCTCACCTTAAAAATAAAGGTTCTGCCTGACATTTCCAAGCTACAGAATTGGTGTTAATCCAGCACTGTTGAAGTACAGACTTGAGGTCTGAAACTCTCAAGAAAGAGCTGTTTCTCTCCTGTTCTTCTTAAGCCACAAAGATAAGGCATTTTGTGCGAAAATACTTCCCCATCTCCCCACTCCATGTGGCTTCTACTGGTGTTCTGTTGTTACCTGGGAGTGGCTAATTGTTTGCACTGTCTCTTCTGGTCAATCTTCAGGCCTTAGCCAACCAGGCCCAGGTAGTGACTCAACGGACCTTGTCAGCTGGACTGCTGGCTCTCCAGTGGTACCCTCCCTTCTCGTGGACTCTAGTCTCTTCTGGCTTCTAGACACATAGCCAGGTTAAACCTCTAAAGCATATTTCATCTGACTTTCTGAGTATTTGGTTTGGGGAAGGGTTTTATTTTATTATCTTCTGCCACGTAGCAAAGCAAAGAATCTTCAGCTTAAAAGTCACAGTAAAGTAGACCTTTCTAAGAAATACTAGGGAAGAGATTTGGTGAGATGCTATTTCCCTTAGGTAATATTGTCTGCTGTTTAAACTAAGCATTTCATAAATAGGAGCACAGCAGTCATAACTGTCATTTTAATAAAATGAGATTCAAACAAGTCTGCCATTGCACAATTTGCCTTTTTTTAAAATGTCAAAATAGAGTTCTCTTTACTGTGATGCTTGAATTACTTTCTTTTTTTTTAAAACCATGGTGTATGATATACATTTTGGTCCTAATGATAAGACTGTTGTTGGAAGTCCCTGACTCATCTTGGATCCTTATTCAGTCTGAGACCCATAGGAAGCAACACCCCTGAAACATAGGTGAAGATCAAACACCCTGATTTCTAAAGGAAAGTGTGACTCAAAGCAGAAGCAACACCTACTCATTCTATGTTTCCGAAAGATTCCAATAATCTCATTAATAAAAATATTGTAGGTTAGTGAGCACTTTGTAGGAATAATGGAAATCACCATCCCTTACTCCTACAGAGTGCTTATAACAGCTACATTATTTTTCTTAGATCATATATTATCACTATAAAATTATAATACAAGAGAGAGAAAAAGCTTCCCTTGCTACCTTATTAAAATGAGAGGACATTTAACTGACTAACATATGATTTAACTGTTCCTACCACCCTTTGAACAGTTACAAAATCGTCTTTCTTTGCTAGAAGGAAGGGGCTTTTGTGACTTTGGGATATTTCCTTTAAGAGTAAGGAGGGGCTATAGGATGATTCAATGGTTAAAAGTCTCCAACAAAGGGTCCACATCAGTTAGCTCTCAGCCTCCTGTAACTACAGCTCCAAAGGATCCAACACCCACTTCTGTCCTCTACAGGCACTCACATGTGTGTAACATTTACAGAGACACTTACATCCAGCACAAACACATAAATAAAAATAAATCTTTAAAGAATAGTTATAACTCAGTAATAAAGCATTTGCCTAGAAAGTGTAATGCCTTGAATTTAATCCCCCAAAGAGAATTATCAGTGCTCAGAGACATCCATATGTAAATATCAAATGTATCCCTTAGGAAATGTATCTTTCTAAGAAGTGATATTCTGTTAAACCTGTAAATTTTTATTAGTCTTTTGTTTTCCTTTAGAAAGTGCTAAATCCCAAGACCTTTTTTACACCTGCTAGATAAGTGATCTGCTCCTGAGCTCTAGCCTCCACTTAAAGCTGTGGCTTTAAACTAGATTTCAATCTAGCTATTCAAGAAACTCTTCAAATAGCAGCCAGCTCTACCACTAAGAAGATTCGTGGGAGATTCAGTCTCAGAATGTTTGGGGATGATTATGTATCCGATGTCTAGAAATAGAGGATGCAAAGAATGTTCAGCTATCTAAACAGACATTTATTTAATCAACGATTTTTAAAATAAGTCTTTCCCAGAAAGGAAGTGGGAATGACAACTTTTATGAAATTTGAAAACTGGGCTAAAGTATTCTGAGCTTCTGCACCTTAATACTTTTTCTACAAGTAGTCTGTTGCATACATTTACAATGATTTGTCTAGTTGCTTCAGAAACTACTTTCTCCTTCCCTCCCTTCCTCCTTCATTCCATTAAAGAAAACACTCCGTTTGGCTCACAGATTGGAGGTGTCATTCCAAGATTTGTTGGTCATGTTGCTTTGGATGAGGGTGGTCATAATAGTAGGAACATGTGACAGAACAAAACTCTTCACCTCATGTCCAGGAAGTGAGAGGGAAGTGAAAGGGCTGGGTTTCCCACTATCCTCTTGGAGGGTACCCACACAGTGACCTAAATGAATACTTCCCCTTAGGCCCCTCCTGTTGATGATTCTACCACTTCTCAACAGTATCACACTGGAGACCAGGCCTGACCCCAGGACCTTTTAGAGGATATATATATATATAATCATTGCTATTGCAGAGGACTGGATTCTATTCCCAATAATCACATGATGGTTCACAGCTATCTGTAGCTCCAGTTCTAGGAGATTCAATGCCATCTTCTGACCTCTGAGGGCATTAAGCATGCATGTGATACACATATGAATGTGCAGGTAAAACACTCACAAAAATGTAATAAATAAATAAATATAATTACGAATAAATACATAAAATAAAACTGGAGTGGAAAAAACTAAAGTATGAGTGTGGGGAGATAGATAGATAGATAGATAGATAGATAGATAGATAGATAGATAGATAGATCTAAACAAACATAAAACAAAATCTATCTTCAACTGTTCAGTTGTTTTTGGGAGCGTAGAGTCCCTATGAAAATGTAAATCTTGTGTAAGAGGGACCAAGCTAGACGGTGAAAAAGTATCATTGAAAAAGCAGTGTATGGGGAGCCTACTAAAAATAAGACCCTAATTAAAGCTATCCTCTTATAGATTCTTTTTGATTCATAGCCTTGTTTTGCTGAATTCTTAGCAACTTTTATTTGTGAGGAATATCTTATGTGAAAATATTGCAAGTGCCTTGAAATATATTTCACAAATGTGGATTTTATAGTAGTCATGAACGCACTCACCTTGCTCCTCAGTAAATTAGTGTATAAAGCCTATATTTGAGTTTCAATTACCAAAGTCAATGCACTTTAAGTTTTACTCATGGAGAGTGCTTTAAGCAGCATTAAGTCTATCAGGGTCTACAACATACTTCTTCTCAAACCCATACACACTGAGGAAAACTAGTGTCTGTATCTAGGTAATCTATCAGGGCTCAAATATTGGTAAAACATCCAATATAACTATGATTTTAAGATAAATTCAACATACACAGAATTTTCATGTTAATATATTTAGTTCATCTCCCAATTTCAGAATTGATATGATACCTCAGAGTTACAAAAGTCAAAAAGACTTTATGTTTATCAGGATAAATGATATAGTGCTCCTTTTAAAATGTGAATAGAGGGACTTGAAAAAATGCCTCCACAGATAAAAGTGCTTAGAGGGCTTGAGAGACAGCTGGAAGTTAAGAATATTTCGATCATGATGACCTGAGTTAAAATCCTGAGAACTCAAAAAAAAAAAAAATCCTGAGAACTCACATATAAAAGCATAAACAGGGCTCTCACTGCAGTTTTCTGGTCACTAACTTAGCATCAGTTTCTGTGACAGACCTTATCTCAGGAGAATAAAGTATACAGCAACAGGACAGGGTACCTGATATGCTCCTCTGGCCTTTGTGGGCATGTACACACACACACACACACACACACACACACACACACACACACACACACACACACACACAGAGAGAGAGAGAGAGAGAGAGAGAGAGAGAGAGAGAGAGAGAGACAGACAGACAGACAGACAGACAGACAGGCAGAGACAGAGAAACAGAGACAGAGAAAGACAGAGAAACAGAGACAGAGAGAGATAACATCAGTAGACTAAGGATTTTTTAAATTATCTAATTCCATGTTGCACAGTCCTTGCTTCAGGCCACCTCTTTATCATACACTTCAACACTCCAAAGGAAGAAGTCAGGCTGTACCTTCAAAACTCTGCTGCTAAACAGGCAACATCTATTCCCACACTCCTATGCTGTTCACCTCGACTGAGCTTTCTACCACTGTGCAGAAAGGGTGTTGTTCCCTTACTTTTCCCATAACACTTTACTCACTTCCATCTCCATCCACAGTTCACACTCATGTTTGTATCCACAGTCTGTTCCTGATGGTTTATGTATGTTCTCAAACATGACAGGTTTTTATTCCACCATGATTCTTACCTGAGATCTCTACCAATATTTACATTTGTATTTCTTTTGAAACGGTTAGTAACAAAATCAAGGCTTTTCAAAAGCTGACTTTACCAAGTGCATCCAGCCTTTGCTATTGCACAGCTCCAAAGACACAGTTTTAGGTATTTGTTCCACTACTGTCCACTTCCCACACTATCAAAATGCTCTGTGAATTTCCTGTTTGTTGCCATAACAAAGAACTCCTAATAGTGCTTTAAGAAGCCCGGAGTTACTAACTTACAGAAATGTGAACTGGATTTGACTAGACTGAGACCAGGGTGACAAAGGGGCTGCTTTCCTTTCTGGGCAATCGAAGGTAAAATAATCTCCCCTTATTTCTCTGTAGAGGCAGCAAGCATTCTGCGTCCCTTCCATCCTCAGGGCTGGAAACTGCATGTAAAGCCTGTCTCTCACGGTTTCATTCCAATAGCCTGACTCTGACACTGACCTTCCTGTTGCCTGTCTTTTATAAAGGTCCTTATAATTACACTAGGTCCATACAGATATTGTGGTATAATTTCATTTGCATCCTTTGTTTCCCTTTCATTTTATTTTTATTTTTATAATAAAATCACTCCCATGGTCTTTTGTGGTTCAACAAGAGAAACTAGGGAAACCATAGAAATCCTGGGAGATTTAACAGTGCATTTTCAAATAAATAGTGGATTGCAAGAAATTAGAGAGGAAATTTAAAAATCCCAGAGCCAAATGAAAATGAAAATATAACCTAACTGAATCCCTGGGACACAGCCAATGCAGTACTGAGTGGAACCTTAATAGCTATAAGTGCTCGAGAGAGAGAGAGAGAGAGAGAGAGAGAGAGAGAGAGAGAGAGAGAGAGAGAGAGAGAGAGAGAGAATATTAGAAATTTAAAATAAACAATCTAATGATACAGCTCAAGGCTCTTCAAAGGCAACAAGAAAGCAACCCCCAACCCAGAAGATGACAAAAAATAACAGATTAGGGGAGAAATTAATGAAACAGAGACTAAAACAACAACACCAGAAATCAACCAGACAAGAGTTGGTTCTTTGTAAAAGTTAACACATTTGGCAAACGTTAGCCAGCCTGACAAGAAAGAGGAAGAAGACACACAACATCAAAATTAAAGATGAAAACTGTAGCTGGAGTTTTCCTGCCTGGCCCACGGTCAGGACAAATCTCTGTCACCTGCCAGTCCCACACCTGCTCAGACCCAACCAAGTAAACACAGAGACTTATATTGCTTACAAACTGTATGGCTGTAGCAGGCTTCTTGCTAACTGTTCTTATATCTTAAATTAATCCATTTCCATAAATCTATACCTTGCCACGTGGGTCATGGCTTACCGGCGTCTTCACATGCTACTTGTCATGGCGGTGGCTGGCAGTGTCTCTCTGACTCAGCCTTCCACTTCCCAGAATTCTTCTTCTCCTTGTCCCACCTCTACTTCCTCCTGCCTGACTACTGGCCAATCAGTGTTTTATTTACTAACCAATCAGAGCAAAACATTTGCCATACAGAACATCCCACAGCAGAAAACAGGGTCCTTATAAGGGACTCCAGCGAAATGCAGAACCTCATGAGGGGATATTTTGAAAGCTTAAACTCCAAAAAGCCTAGAAGAAATTGCAGATTTTTTAAATGCATATGATCTATCAAAATCAAAGCCAGAAGATATAAATAATTATAATAGGCCCATCCAGACATTGAAATTGAAACTAATATAAAGTTTCCTCTTACAAGAAAGCCCAGGACCAGATAGATTCACTGCTGGGTTCTATAAATCTTTCTTCTTTTAAATCTTCATGTTTTTTCATTAAAATTTCACTATAAAGAATTTGAAAACAAAAGAAAATGCAGCAAAATTAACCAAACCAAGAGTCCTCATAGCAAACTGCTCTATGGTAAGAATAGACAATTGAAACTGAAGCTTCACACTGGATCTTAACCTTTCACCTTTGAATATGTCTTCATGTACTCATTGCATGTAATGGGTCTATTTACATTATTTATACTTTCTGCAAGGGCCCAAGAGGTTACAGAGGGCTTGCTTTGCACTGAGACCTTGTCTTTGCTAGCATTTCTGTTTAATGGTTGTGACTTCCCTATTCTCCACAGAATGAAGCGAAGTGGATTTTAGTACTTGCCACCCATGTGTCAGAACAGACCTGAAGGTTCAGGAACAATCAAATGTCCCTTCTGGGCTCAGCTCAGCAGGCAGTGTGTCTGAAAGGAGAGGGCATGGGAAAGAGCGATGTCAGTGTAAGGTAGCATCAGGAGTCTTCACATGACCCTCACAGCACAGTGGAGACACTGTCCTGTGCCCTCTGCCCCTTCCTACACTTTTCCTTTACTCACGTTTAGCTTCTACCCGGTGGTGTCTGTCCTATTCCCTGGCCACTGTAGCCCTACCTTCCCACCTGCTCATGAGTCTTAGTTCAGTGTCCTCTGCTAGTACCCAGTTGGCCCTTCCCCATCATCCTTTTCTAAACATGAGGGGGCTCTTCAAGAGCCAACATTGGCACCATCCTTTCAGAAATACTTTGTCCACCACAGCAATGTTCCTCTTCCTCTGAAGGATCACATAATTTGATTACTTTAAAACTAATAGGGCTGGCTCCTTTTCACTATGAGATCTATTTTTGTATCCTTCTCGGTCTTAAGCTCAAAGTAGTCTGAGGATAGATTTTTCTACTGATCTAAGAGGGTTAATTTGGGAGTAAGAGAAGTTTATGACATGACAAGAGAACAATAAAGCCTGAACCATCAACCAGCAAAGGAGCTATGAGGGTTAGCTGGATCTTTTGGGAAAAAAAAACAATTTATTTATCTTTATTTTACATGCATTGGTGTTTTGCCTGCATGTCTGTCTATGTGAGGATGCCAGATCCCCTGCAAATTGAGTTACAGACAGTAGTGAGCTGTCATGTGGGTGTTGGGATTGAACGTAGGTCCTCTGGAAGAGCAGCCAGTGCTCTTAACCATCTATCCATCCGGGGTCAGCTGGATCTTAAGGCTAAAATTTCCCTGGTTCCTGTAGCTGTGTTGGCATTTCTGTCTAATTCTGTTTCTTCCCACTTTCATCCTTTCTTTATGCCGATTCTTACTGATGTTTACTATGTAGTAGGCAAAACCAAAACGGAGAGCCTCAGTGGGACCAAAGTAGATGATGAGTCAGGAAGCAGAAATGTCAAGAGACACTCAGGACCTATTTGTCTTAGACTTCTTGGAGTTGAAGGATTGAGAAGACACCAGGAGTAATTGGATAGTGTGTGTATGGGGGGGTGGGGGATGTGTGTGTGTGTGTGTGTGTGTGTGTGTGTGTGTGTGTGTGTGTGTGCGCGCGCGCATGCGCGCGTGTGAATGATTTTAAAAAAATACAAGAACAGCTTTGTACATATATGTGTATTAATAGAAATTAGAACTGTGTAGTGAACCAAATAGAGGCAAGACCTTAGTCAAAAGAAATTACATTTCCGTGACCACAAAATTATCTTCACAAGGAGTAGATCGGCCTCAAACCCGAAAACCTGTCCACCAAAGCCAACCAAAGAGAGAGAAACTTTCCCACAAAAGAGTTGGAGTTTCGAATTACGGAAACTACAGTGGTTCTGTACCAGCATGCAGTAGACAAGATGTTTTCATTTTGTTTTTAATGTGCCAACTTTTCCTAGAGTCTCTCCTTTGTTTTCTCTTCCTTGTAGCCTACCCTGATGTGTGTGTCTGGCTTTAGTGGTTTGGAGGCTGGCGATTGGGCGGGGAGCAGGACTCAGTTCTCCAGCTGAGCCTGGGAGGAGTGGGAGGGACTCGGAGCAGCAGCGGGTTTCTCACACCCGCAGCCTTCCAGGCAGTCTTCCTCCAGTGTCTGCCAGCCAGACCCCAAGACAGCACAGCAGTGCACAGCCTGGGGACTCAGCCGAGCTAGGACACCTGCAGCCCGGTGCCCCGGTGGCCCTGACCTCGCATGACCGCACCATGGTGAGTTTGCGCTGTGACTCGCTTTTCTAGTGTTTTGGGCTGGAGAAGGGGAAGGGGCATGGCACCAAGATGTGGAAAGAAGTCCTGTGCTGTAGGGAAGGGACACAGGAGAATCCTTTGGGTCGTGACAGGGAGAAACAAAAGCGAGAAGTAACTGTTTCGAGTAACGTGGGCAACGGGCGCTGGGGGTGTTCCGTGCGTCCCGCCGCGCCCTTACGGTAGGTGGACAGAAGGCACTTGCTGTGTTCGGCGTGGCGGTGAGTGCCCATGGTGAACCCGAGCGGAGACCAGACCGACAGGTGTGACTCCAGCGTCACCTCTCTGTCCACCGCCAGCGCCGCCGCCCTCCATCTACGATCCAGTGCGGTTGTGTGTGCGGGTGTGCTCTGCAGCTGCGGGAGGTCACGAACCTCGGTCCCCAGGTCTGGAAGCCACTGAGTAAGTGATCGCGGTGTCCTCGCGGGCCCGGGGGCTCACAGGGCAGGCGGCCCTGTGCTGAGCCTTGGCCGAATCCTTTCCCACGCCCTCCCGGAGTCCTGCCCAGCCCTGGGAAGCAAGATCACGGTTCCCACGCTGGGGAGAAGCGAGGAAGGGACTCCCAGGGCGTGATGGTGGTCCACTGGAGCAGCTCTGGCTGGGCGCTGGGGGCCCTCAGTGGGGCCGTGCAAGGCGTGGGCGACTGTCTCCCACGCCGAGCTGCCAGTCCTGAGAAGCTGTGTGGCCTCCCTCAACCAGTAGCAAGACAGGGACAGACGCTAGGACCTACAGCCTCCAGCTTGTGGCCTCATCTGGGCTTTCCTCCTCCAGGGAGGGAAAGCAGCTCAAATCCCTAGAGAATGCAAACTGCAAACTTCCAGAGGCTGCTGGGGCCTCAGCAAAGCGTGCCTGCATGCAGGGTGCGAGAGACTGACTGCTCATTAGCAGCCTTTCTCTTGTTATAATGACTGTAACCCATTGGAAGGCAATATCCAGGCGTCACAACAGTCTCCTGGGCCTAGCTGAGTGGACAGCCTGTCCTGGGTCCTAAGAGTTGCCTTTAAGTGACTTCTGTGTGTGTTGGGCTGCCTCTAAGTGTGTTCACGTGATTCTAGGGTACTGGTTTCCTGAACCTTTTTTTTTTCCCCCTCTGGGGTTCACATAGTCGTCCCTTCGTTTTAAATTTGATAAACAGTTTACATCTTCTGAAGTAAGCCGGAGAGTTGTCCAGCTCACTTAAGTGGCTGGATGTATCTTGGCTTCCAACATATTGAAACCTGGCTGGGTTTAAAGGAATATAGATTGCCTCCATTTACGTTTTCATAGTGGTTTCTTAGGATCAGCTCTCCAACAGTGATTCTTGGTAGGAGCAGCGTTCACCTTCCTGTTGCATGCTTGTTGAGGCACTTAAAGATAAGCAGTTTTGTGTCTCAGTTCATCCTAATGTAAGCACAATCTGCTGCTTTTTTTCTAAACTGGCAATACTGTTTTTTTCTTCAGAAAAGATCACATCGGGTACTTTATTGTCAAGAGCTGTGGTGATCAAAAGAGATAGAAGATGACACCATGAAACTGTCTAGAGTTCTGAAGCAACAACAGTATGTTGCTTTTGTTCAGTTATCAAATGGTCGGGTATATGATCTATTTTAGGGGTCTCGTGGTCTCAGAAGTTATAACGAAGTATTTGAGTTGTTGCATTTTTAGGGAGATAGAATGAACTCCTCAGTTGTACAGAGAAATTTGCGACCCAATAGGAAAATGAGGACCGGCGTTAAGTCGAACATTTTCTGGTCCAAATCCTAGCCTCTGTACATAAAGTGTGCAGACACAGACCAGCAGATTTCAGAACAGTGCTGCAATAATTAAACAGTTCAAGTACTGGTGAGGTGGGGGCGGGGGGACGGGGGGAAGGAATCTGTATACACTACCTGGGGAAATGTAAACTTGGGAAGCTACTATGGAAATCAGGATGGAGGTTCCTCAAAATATTTAAAAATAGAAATAGCCTCACGATTGAGCTATATACACTCCTTCAGGTATATACAGGAAAGATTTTGTGTCAGTACACCACAGAGACAGCTGCTCAGAGAGATTTAGTAGACACAGTAGCCAAGATATGGAACCAGTCTAGTGCCCAGCAACAAGTGAATGGATAAAGACAATGTGGAAATATCAATGATGGATACATACACATTTATTCCTCTATACAGAGGAATAAAATCTCGACATTTGCAGGGAAATGGGTGGAACTGAACATCATTCATAAAGAAATAAAACAGACAAAAGACATTTTCTCTAGTATATAAAAACTAGAATTATATGTATGTATGTATGTGTGTATTTATTTATATATGAAGCTCTCTGCATATGAAAAACTATGAGAAGGGAGTAAGTGAGCCAAAGAGAGGGGGGATAAGGACAAAGAAGGGCAACTGGGTCTATAAAATGTGAAAACACATGGGGAAAAGGAAGACAAGCAGGGTGGGGAAGGCAGGGGAGCAAATCAACACAATGCAGAACAGAGCAATTCACATACGTGAAAGTGTCACAATCAAATCCTTGTATCCTAAACAAAATACACTAACGAAAGAAGAAAGGTCCATATAAAATAGACTCAAATACATCATTATCGGTATCACTTGCTAAGATGAGTTCTGTGAAGTTTACTTAGTAGAAGTCTGTGATGCATGGATGGGTGGGTTTTGTTTCTACTTGCACGGTTGGATCTTTTCAGCTTATTACAGAAAATCAAATACTTTTCTCTTATTGAAATCAAACTGAAATATCATGTAGTTTTGCTTGGTATCATGTTCCATGAGGCACAGCATGTCAACAGCCCCGGACAGACCCCCATTATACATGTTCAGGTATAATACGTGATTATCTTCTGCCGTTTGGGAATGAGGAAAGAAATGTGAAGCTATGATTTATATCCAGCAAGAGGAAAGAATTCATAATATTTAGTGCTGGTGTCTCATAACTATGGCTTATTAGATAATCCTGTTTCAAGACGTTCTGGAAAGTTGCTTTAATTTGTAGACTTCATAACAAGCTTAAGTAATGACACTAAGATTATGCTGTTATGAGTAATGTATCAGTAGAATACTTAGAGTATTAAAATTACAATAATTTGTCATAGATATCTTCAGACTTAAAAGAAAAAACTCCTTCACTGAACAATTAAAACCATGTAACATGATTCTGTGCCTCACCTGGAGCATGCTTTTTTCCCTTTCTGGTTCAAACATGTTTGAAAACCATGTAACATTGGATTGTGTCAGAAACAGTGAAAGAAACATGAATTCTCTTATTTGCTAGTGAGTGTGTATATAGGGGAGGGGAGAATATTGATTTTGTTTAAAAGTTGCTTTAGGATGGCATGATAGGTTCCCCATGTCTCTAGTGAATCTTTAAAAAACAAACACCAAATTAACTTTAGGAATGAGTCTCGTGAAGTGAGAGGAACTGGAAAGGCAGAGTAATATGTCGATCAAACAAGCCCAAATCTGTTATTGATGGGGAAAAAAATTGCAGCAAGTGGTGTAGTAGAATTGCTTTCGAAGTCAGGTTCACAAGGAAGTTGTTTGCTTTCTTTGCTTTGAGAGGATATTCCATTTTTATGGAACTATTTTTATGCTACTTGATTAGAACTATTTACCCGAAAGACTTTCCCTGGACATCCTATTCATTACATTTCTGCACATTTGTAGAAGGAAATGTCTCTTTCAGTAACACCCATAATGATGACAATTGTCCTTTCCAGGCCATCTAGGTCTACCCTCGGGCCAGTGGTTTCCTTAGCCGTCACCATCTTACCCTGGCACATGAGCGTTCAATAATCTGGAGTGCTTTTGGTGATTCAGTGCCTTTGAATCAGTTGACTTACTGGAAGCCAGAATACTTTCTTGTCCACCCTGTATTGTACCTGATTACTTATTTTCTTTACAATTTCTGATTTCACTTATTTATTTTGTGGGTGTGTGTAGAGACGTGTGTGTATGCACGTGCCATGGCATAACGTGCAGGTCAGAGGATAGCTTTCAGATGCCTGCTGTCCTACTGTGTGTGTCCAGGAGGACAAACACCTCAGTTGTTGTGTCAAGAGACTTTACCCATTGAGTCATCCCACGAGCTCCCTTTTTCTTTTATCTTTCTCCAGAATACTTTTGAAATACTTTACCTATTTTGTATATCTAGGTCAGTAGGCATCCACTTCCTCTAGCCCAGAGTGCTTACAAAAAACAAATACAATTGTTGGGGGGGGGGGTGTAAAAAGAGCTTGGGGCCAGGTGTGCCCTCATCATACAATGAGAGATACTTTTTATTAAAACTGCAGAGGCTCTGGGGCCTGATGTTTTTGCCCCAGAAATACGACTGTTGGTGCCCGTGGTTACTATATTTCCTTGCCCAGCATGCTTGCCAGTTGGTATTAATCTTTTCTTAAAGCAAACCTTTCTTTATATAAAATGGAAGCCAGAGCTAACTCATGTACCAACTACTCCCACGTAGTAAGGATTAGCAAGAAGTCAACCAGGAGAGGGTGGCTGATAGGAAGCTAGGTAAACTCCCACATGAACCCTCCTGGCCACCGTAGTTTGTATCCCTTTCCATTCTGCCACATGACACTGAGAGTGTCTGTTTCAGTGTCTGCATCTCTGGCCAAGCTCAGTTCTCTGCCGTTGGATTTGCAAAGCCTTGCAGGCTTCACAATAGGTGTCTAGTGAGCTACACCTTGCTGGTACTGAGTTGAGGCATTTTGTGTGTGATGCCATAGGTTATACTATTCACGAACACCACGCAAAGCACAGTGCTTGTTTGGGGAGCACTCCTGTGGATTGTTAGAAGCATGGCCACGCTGACGTCCTTCTGTGCCTTTTATATAGGCTCTTCAGCCTGTTCAGAAGCAACTGATGTGGCATTGCTGTCACCAATTGCACTTTCAGCTGGCATACTTCTTACCCATCTCCATTGTCAGCACGCACTGACCTTCTGAGCATTTCCCCTTCTTTACAACCCAGACCAACAGAGGCTTTGCACACCACATTCCAGGCTTCCTCTGTGGTCTGGGCTTCCTTCAATATCTACTAATGTGATTGGTCTATTTTTAGCTTTGACCTTAACCTGCTCCGCTATGTAAAGAACCATCAAGTACATCAAGTACATCCTCTCCTGTGATTTTCATCACTTTAAGCCTCAACTAAAAAATCTTGGAGACCCATGGTCTTTTTTTTTTTTAGCACATTTATCTGTCCTTCCAAATACTTTACTAACTTACAACTACTTGATGTCTCTCTCTCTCTCTCTCCTTTTTGATCCTTTTCTAACAGTTTCCTATTTTTACCAACCTATTTTAGAGTCCAATTTCAACTCTGCTCAACTCCCAAATATTTTCCCAAAGACCCAACAGACTCTGTCAGGAATGTCTTATTGTGTAATTATTAAGGCCACTCCACGTAGTTAAAAGGAGATTTATTTAATGGCGTAACTTACAAATTAAGGGATAGGTAGGTCGCGGGGTCTGGGGAAGGTGTATCACAGTCCAGCGGTGTTCTCTGGAGCTCTGCTTGGTCCACCTCCACTATCCAGGGTCCCGGAACGGAGAGAGCGCTGCCGATCCAGATCTGGGGTCCCCAAGCGCCTCCCTTGGCCCCGCCTTGTAGGCGTGACAGTTGCTGAAGTCTCAATGGGGGTTGGAACTTCCAGATCAAAGCTGGAATGGCTACCCACTACATCGTCTGTTTTAAAGTCTTCCTTGAGGTGGACTCAACTAGAAGAGTAACTCAACTACCTCATTTGCTTGACCACCAATTGACCTGCTCTACCTTTAGATCAATGGATACTTAATGGGCATCATTGCCTTTTTATGTTGACAGGGCTGTGAAGTTATTTTTTCTTCTTGATTTATTATGTACCAATTATCTGTAGCAAATGCTCTAGAATTTTATCAGTTTTCGTAGTCTATGCAGACCACCCTCAGTCTTTATTCTCAGCAGATGATTGATTATATTTGCTAATTTCAGTTAGAAGGACTGAGATCACTTTTGACAAATTTTTGTAAGGCTACTGTGAGCTGGTCTTTTTTTGGTATACCAGTTCTGAACATAAAGACCCCTTTCTTGTATCAAATGACACACTATTTTAATATTTATTTACTTTTGCCCTTTGATTAAAAAAACGTTTTGCATATAACAGCTCTTGTAATTTCTGAGATAATCAATGGTTTTTATTCATTCATATTGGTAGAGGAGAGAGACTCTTCGCTATTGAGAATTTTCTCTTTTGCATAAGCTGGTTCTTCATAGATTGTAGTCCTCACAGCTGGGTAGACACATGTGTGAAGACGGTCATAACGCTGTCAGACACACTGGGTCGTCACCACTGGATGTTGCATTGTAAGTCAGTGTATCTCTCTCTCCACTTCTCTTTCCTTTCCGTTCTTCCTTCCTCATTTCTTTCCTTTGTTCTTTCTCTCTTTTTTTTTTAATTTTGCATTCTTACTACAGTGCTGAATCCCACATCTCTTTTGCATATTTTCCTACAAATACCTTAATTTCCCTCAATTTCATATTTGGCTGACTGATTTGGACTCACGATGTATTCCAAGTTGCCCTTGAACTTGCAATCTTCCTGCTTCTGAACACTCAGGGCTTGTATTAGAGGTGAGTGCTAGCACACCTGGCTTAATTTAGGAATTACAAAATACACTTACTACAATTATGTGTAACCTTTGTTTTCACCTTATTGTTCCAGAAGGTCAGAATTTTTTATTCCAATTTGATAATACAAATCAAACATTTCTCACCATAGAGGCACTAACAGATTTTATCAGTATGCAGTTTATCCAAGTAACTGCAGAATGATGAGCTGGAAGGACCCTTAACATGGTCCCAGAACCTTTCTTTCTGTTTCAGGGTCATCATTGAGTTGATCCTCTTACAAGGCTGTCCTGCAGGTTATTTAGGCTCATGCTTTTCTTTTCTTGGCATTTACTGGGACAGACAGACCTGGTCAGATCCCTGACTGGAATCTGTTTCTACTTTCTGCAGAACTGATAATAAGTTACTTTATCAAAAACCAAAAGCAGTCACACTGGGCTCATTTATAATGACCTGTTAACAACACATTACATGTCCAGTACTTAAACAGTATCCTTTAAAGATTCGTTTTGGATTTGGGCCTGGTATTAATGTCAAGCTTTTGGGGGTTAGAGTTAGTGGAACACACTCTCTATTTTGAAAATGGAGGCACTGGCCGAATTTCTTGTTCCCTGTTAACACATTGCTTGATGTTTGTTTCCTTCTGCTTTTCTTCCTCCCTCTCTTCTCTCCTCCTCCCTTCTTCCCTCTTTCCTTGCCCTCCTTTCACTTTTCTGTATTGAGACATGATCTTCGGATATAGCTCAGTGTGACCTAGAACACATGATCCCCCTGCCTCAGCCTCCTGAGTGTTGTGATCACAGCTGCACGACCAAAACCAAAACCATCATTGTATTTTTAAAAATTGTTTGGACAATTCCATTATCTTACTAATCCTTTTGGTACTCTGTAGTGTAATTTCTTCCTTTCACCAGACTTGAACTCACTTAGAAGGTTTTATAGTGTGGTATAACCTGGACCATATATTTCTTATTCTACTTTCTGTCTCAATATTACTGAGGTTTTTTTTTTTTTTTCTTTTTTGGCAAGGAACAGCAGTGACACTGAGTCTAGAGTCATACAGACTGTCTGAGGATGTAGTACCAGTTGACCTTCTTTGTCTCCTTAAAGGCAGAACACTTTTCCTACATCTAATGAAAATGCCATCATTACTGCTTTATCTAGCCATCAGTAACACGAATCAAAAGACATTTTTGTTCTTGTAAGCTTTAAAAGCTTCGGTTTTGTTTCATGCTTTGTAATTTATGGTGCCCTTCTCGGAGGACCAGCCGCTCTTTTGTTCTCCTCTCAATAAAGTTTATTACAGATTATACTTGTCACTGAGGAGACACAACCAAGTTGATGACACAGTCCTTGATTGGAAGGAATTTAAAGTCTGCACATGGCAGCTAGCAAAAGCAAGAAATAGTCTCCAAATTATACATGGCAGCCCTTAACGAGCAGCTTGATGTGCATGTGGCAGTTTTAATAGGTTCTAAAGAACTGAAAAGGAGACAGTTCTGCAGTGGAAAAACTCAGGAATGAGTTCCAGGAACAGTCCAGGACAAGGCCAGCGTACTGGGTCCCGTGGGACCCACAGGGTTTAGAGTAGTAGGGAGAGTGTGCCAGGCAGAGGACAAGGCAAGAGTCACATCAGGGAGCAGGCAAGTGGGTGTGATCAAAGTGTTGGACATGGGGCACAGCATGGGCATTTTGCAAATCACAATTCTGTTTTTGTTTTTGTTTTTATTTTCACAGTGAAGATTACTCTGCCTGGCCTAGCCCCGGCTCCTGCCTCATCTTTAGAATAGCTACAGTTGTGTACCACTGTCCGGTGTGGCCTCTTCCTTAGGGGATAACATAAGTGCTTACTTTGCCCTGGTGTTTACTTTTCTTCTTGTTCCTATATTGGGAGGCCCACACTGATTTACTCTTCAAACTGCAGATTCAGCTCTCCTGTTCTTCTAGTGCTGAATTGAGTGTCTTGTTACCCATTTGACCAGCACCCCATATTTTCCCTGTACATTCTCACACTACATTATAATTGTATTTGGGATCATCTTTTCCCCATTAGGGTTTTGTGTGTATGTGGGGGGAGGGGTTTTAGTCTAAATACCCAGTCTGTTCACAGACGTCCAGGAGAAATGCTGAACAACTCATAAATACACATTAAGTCGGTGTGCCATGGTGGGGTGTTGCTTGGAGAAATGAGATTATCTAAGAGTCCATTTGTGTAAGGCGTGCAAGAAAAGAAGGGATTAGGTCATAACTAGAATGTTATGTGGAATCTTTGCTTCATTAGGCAATGTGGAGCTTGTTATGCTTGTTAAAGTTGGGGAATGGGTGAAAGGTAGATGCATCAGTTTTAACTAGGCATTCACAAATCAATTTTAGTCATTCAGAGTTCAAAATTTATTCGGGGACCTAACCATAAAATTATTTGGTATCCTTAAATTCTGTATTAGTCCACTCACAGTATTGTAAGGGATGGTCATAGACTGGGTGGCTTCTGTTCATGAGGGATTCCAAAGATCTCCAAGTCAAAATACCATCACACTGGGGCTGACTTATGACATAGCAGTGGGGATGCAAGCATTCAAGTTTTCATGATGTTGTGTGTCTTAAGAATACTAAAAACAGCATTACTTGAATTCTACATATTTTTGTTAAGTATGTTTATTTTCCTAGTCTAAACACACACACACACACACACACACACACACACACACACACACACACACAGAGTTAGCTGCATAGTCACACACACACACACACACACACAGAGTTAGCTGCATAGTCACACACACACACACACACACACACACAGAGTTAGCTGCATAGTCACACACACACACACACACACACAGAGTTAGCTGCATAGTCACACACACACACACACACACACACACACACACACACACACACACACACACAGAGTTAGCTGCATAGTCTCGTTTGCCCAAAGTCACACTGCAAATTCAGATATGCTTTCTTATAAGCAATTGAACAAAATGTGATTCATGTATGTTCCACTAGTCTTCTTATGTATGGTTTTGATTTCTGTGCTTTCAGTTACCTGCAGCTAACTGTGATATGGAAATATTAAATAGATGATTCCAGAAATAAATAATCCCTAAGTTTTCTATAACTTTTATGACAATGTATTATTATAGATATTAATATATTGTTTCCTATCTCTTGGTGTGTTTAATTTTGAAATTGAAGGTTATTATAGATATGTATGTGTACATAGTAAAAATAACATAGCATGTACAAATTGGGTTTGATACTATTTGTGTTTTCTAGCATCTGAGAAATCTCTTGGAATGTGTCCATATCTACCAAGGGGATTGTAGTGTTGAGTTAATAAATCACTGAAAAAATAATTTCAATATTTCATTCCCAGAGGTAATCTATTAAGCTGTGCATTTGTTATCATGAAGGTTCATGACAGCATTGGCATGTGTGAATTATTTAGAAGGTTGCATCTGTGACATGGAAGGAGGTTTGGAGAGGCATAATAAAATGATCAACACCAGAGATGTCAAGATTTGCATGATGTTATTTTTGTTCTGTTCTCATTTGAGACAGTGCATCCCTAAGTTGACCAGGCTAGCCTCCAATTCACCCTGTAACCCAAGCTGGCTTGAACTCGCCATTCTCATGTCTCAGCTTCCTAAGGGCTAGGACATTTCACTCTAGCTGACTTAAAACAAGGTATATTTACACTGGAGTGGTTGTATATGTTTGTAATTGTGATTGGCATAGGACAGAATTTGGGGTGAAAATTTGGATAAAATTCTACATCTTCAAATGTTTTAAAAACTTTTCAGTCGCTAGTTATAGGCAGCACCCCTTCTTCCACTTGTGCCCTTAGAAATGATTGTATGAAGCCCAACATCTATTTCTGAGTCTTTTTCTGGTGAATGGATTCAGAATAGTTCTTATGCTGTGCTGCCTTATGCTAAACATTCTGCAGTGCTTGGAAGGGAGTCCTGGTATTTCCTGATGGAGTTTGTCACTTACTTGGAAAGCAAATCATCCTAACTGAAGCCCCTGTTTCTTCTTTTCCTCTTTCCTCCTTCCCCATGGGCTATGAGTTCATTTCCACTTAAACCTCTTAGTATCTCTGGCTCACTTGTTGGCATAGCCAAGAGCAAGACCATACATATATAGGGGTATTCCTGGCCTAGCCTTCACCCAAGTTTCTGTCCCCCTGGTCCTGCCATAATCCTTAAGTTCCTTTGGGTTGATGTGGTCTTTTCCATTGTGCCTCTAGGCTTCAACAAAAAAGCTTTTATTCAGTATAACTTTGCTTCCCTAAGATCAAAAGTGCCTTTTATTAAATTGCTTACTGCCTTCAATCAAGAGCATGGCATGTGGGCAAAGACTATTAAAGTTAGAGGAAAGTTAAGGAAAGAAAAAAAGGAAAGAAAGAAAGACCCAGTATGTGTGGCATAGATAAGAAAGACAGGCCATGAACTGGCTTACGCCAGTAATCAGATAGGTGAATACCCTAACTGCCATCATAAAGCCTTTCTCTAGTAACTGATGGGAGCAGATGCAGAGAAACGCCAGGCCGAGCTACAGGAGTGCAGTCGGAGAGAGGGAAGAGGAATTATATGAGCAAGGGGCATCAAGATCATGATGGGGAAACCTACAGAGACAGCCAAACCAAAACTAGTGGGCACTCATGAAACTTAGACCAACACCTATGGAGCCTCTACGGGACTGGACAAAGCCCTCTGCATAAGTGAGACAGTTGTGTAGCTTGATCTGCTTAAGGGGCAGTAGGATCAGGATCCATCCCTGGCACATGAGCTGGCTTTTTGGAGGCCACTACCTATGGAGGGGACACCTTGAAGAGTCTTGAGGCAAGGGGAGGGCCTTGGATCTGCCTCAACTGAATGTACAAGGCTCTGCTGACTCCCCATGGGAGGCCTCACCTTCTTACAAGAGGGAATGGGGGGGGGCGGGTTGCAGGGGGAGGCTGGAGGGATGGAAGAAGGGAAGAAGGGGATCTGTGATTAGTATGTAAAATGAATAAAAACTTTCTTATTAATAAAAATGAAAGAAAGAAAGACAGGCCTAGATGGGGTGTAGTGGACAACAATATGATGCACACACAGTAGGAAGATGATCAGAAGAAAATAGCTTCACTTTGTTGCCGATCAGTTGTCTTCATTATTAGGGATGGTTGGGACATTTTTCCTCACCAGCAGTTTGAAGCTATGATTATCCAAATCAAACCAGAATAAACCGGTTTAGCTGCTTCTACTGTATCACCAATGGTGATTCATTTCACAGTGAAGATTACTCGCTGTTGGTTGCCAGTCTAGTTTTACACAATGCATTTTTTAGTGTGGTTATAGTTGCATTAACCCGCCTTGATACATGACACTTGGTTCCGTGAATACAAATCTCAACGATTTTTATTACATGTCGTGCACTGCGAACCATCTTAAAGGGGGGTTCAAGCCCACCTGCTTAGAAGTCCAGGCTGGTGACATAACTGTCACACTGCTGTCACTGCGGCTTTGCCTTGTTCTTCCCCGTACTTCAGGGCAATCAGCCAACTGCCTCAGCTGTGGCTTATTATCACATTCTTCTCTCTTCCTACATCTTCGTACTTGGCCCACTTACATTTTATCCTGGAAAATCCTTTCTGGATTTCTCTACTCCACTGTTTCCTATTTGTTCTACAAAGTTCTGCTTATGTATGTGTTCAGAAAGAGGTCACCAATGTGACACACAGGTTTTGCTGCAAGCTTCTGAAGTCACCGTCACAACCTGCTGTGACACATTCAGTTCACCTTGAAATGACCTTGTGTGGCCTTGGTTTCTGCATGCAGTCTTTGCTTTAAGGGTATGGAGTTGGGTCTTGTTCTTAATTTTTAAAACGCCATTTTCAAAAATGTAACAATAGCTGAGAAATACTGTTTGGATCTATGAATAAATGAACAAATGGGTAATAACGAAAGAATGCATGAATGAATGAATTGATGGAAAATTCTAAGGGAAGAATAGGTAGAGATGTTACCAAAGAAAGGTCCTGAAGAAAGGAAGACATGATGGAGTCTAGACCATTGAGGGAGCAACATCTTTAAAATGGAAAGAGTCATCATGTGTGAAGACGATGCAGTCACAGACTCTGAGTGACTGTGGCACCTAGGGGACTTGTTAGTGTCATCTACAAGATTAGTGACATATACACTTAAAGAATATAATTTCTAAACAGCAACTATAAATTTGGTAAAAAAAATCCACAATCATGTTATATGACTATTTGAAATAAAAAATATTTTTTATCCCTGAACAAATGAAGGTTCTTGGCAATATATGAAAAATAAACCATGTATACATATTTGAAAAGAGTATTTTAGTGTGCAGTGTCATACGTTGTAGCTGTTTCTGGCATGACACCCAGATGAAGATATTACAATTTTCTTTTTTTTTTTTTTTTTTTTTTTTTTTTTTTTTTCCGAGACAGGGTTTCTCTGTGTAGCTTTGCGCCTTTCCTGGAACTCGCTTTGGAGACCAGGCTGGCCTCGAACTCACAGAGATCCGCCTGGCTCTGCCTCCCGAGTGCTGGGATTAAAGGCGTGCGCCACCACCGCCCGGCCAATTTTCTAAAAGCTGTTGTGCAGTGTGGGCTCTAAAGATCTCAGCACCCTCAACCGCCATGTTTTCTGAACCATCCCACTTGCATGCTGTCACCCATCACTGTCATGTTGCATGCTGGTCCATTAGAAACTCTAGATGTCCTGAAAGTTACAGACATTGCACATGCCAGCACAATTCATCACCCAGTACCAAAGAGCTGGGTTGACTTTGCCATTGCTGTCTCATGAGGAATTTTAAGTGTTCTGAAGCCATCAGTCATAGCAGATGGAGCTACGAGAGCTGTGGGGTGAGGGCATTTCCATTCTCTTCTTTCGAAGTCAAAAGTGCAACCTTCATTATAAGAAATGCATGAAGAGATTTCCTTTAAATCCAAATAAATATTAAACATGAATATAATATTTTAAGGAAAGACTTGTTAAGGTGATTTGAATATTCCCCTAAACAATACTGTGTAGTTGCCTTCTGTAAGTAGAAGAGAAATCTAGAATTACAAAATACTCATGTTAATTCATGAATATTAATAAGCATTAATTGAGTATTAAGAAATTAAAAAATGTAAAAACACAGCTAAGAAGAATAGAAATAATGTTTTACTTTCCATGTTTTATATAAAAAGAACTTAAAAATTTGTCGTCTCATGTGCATGGCCCTACTCACTCACAATTCTGAAATCTGTCTATTTGGTCATATGTACATCCTTCGAAGGTGAACTGTACCAATCTTCAATGCATATACTAGACCTAATTTAGAAAATTTAAGACAGTCATAAATTCCATTAGAATGATGATGCCATCACATGTCATAGCTTCTGGAAAGCTTCCCTGTATTCAGAGAAAATGTCAGTACAGAAGACATTTAGGATCAGAGCATGGTCAGGAAAATATTTTTGACCAGGCAGCTGCAAGTATCCGGCATGAGAAGTTAGAGTCTGCAGAGCCCCCTCACACGCTGGCTTTTTTCTGCTGCCTTGATGGGTGTAGGAGGTTGCGTGAGGACAGCAGCCTTCTTCCCTATGATCAGTGGGACACAGATTTCTTAAGTTCTGGGATTTGTTATTGTTGTAAGTAGCTTGATAATGCAAAAATAGTATGCAAGGAACTGCACATATGGCCAGATATACTTGTGAAGCAATGGCTGAAATAAGGCAACAGAGCCCTTTAACACCTTGAAAATTTCCTTGAGTCGCTTCTCAATCCATCTCTCCCATCCCCTTTGTCTCCAGGCAGCTAGCATTCTGCCTTATGGTTTTTTAGGTTTGTTTTAGCTTCCGTGTTTTATATAAAAATAACTTTACAGTTTGTCCTCTCATATGCATGGTCTCATCTACTCACAATAATGACTTTGAAATCTGCCTATTTAGTTATGTGTGCATCCTCTGAGTGCTATTCCCATTCATGTGTGGCTGCACAACATTTTATTTATACAACATTTTATTTATGTCCATTATGCAGTGATGGACATTAAAAGTGCTTTCGGGTTTTGGTTCTTACAAATAAAACTGGGGGGATGGAGAGACGCCTCATCCAAAAATACAAGTAAAGCTGGTATGAACATTTACATATTAATCTATATTTAAATATATGTTTATATTTCTCCTGAATAAACATGTAAAATTTGAAAAGATACATTATGTTGAAGAGAATACTTACAATTTTATGAAAACATCAAATTAGTATTATGGTACCATTTGGCCATCAGCAGCATATGGATATTTTAGTTGTTCCATATTGTAAAAACCTTTGATATTTCAAACTTCATCTAGAACTGGTGGGACAGACCTATAATTACAGCTGAAGAGGAAGCTGAGGCAGGAGGACACAAGCTCAAGGCCTGCTTTGGGTTTTGAGTGAGTTCCAGACCAGCATGAATAGCTTAGTGAGACTCAAAAAGAAAGAAAAAAAAAGGTTATAAGTCAATGGTAGGCTATTTGTGATGCCTTGAGTTTGATTGCCATTAATAGACACACACACACACACACACACACACACACACACACACACACACACACACAGAGGCACCCTAATGGATTTTGCCTAATTTACAATATGCTACATTAGAAAGTTATTTATTGGCTGTTAATGGCTCTTCTAAGGAAAATGTAAATCAAGTCCTTGCCCATTTTTGAAGGGAATCGCCAGTTTTCTTATTGAGTTGTAAGGCTTTGTATATTCAAGAGTCAACTCTTGCTGATGGATGTGTTACTGATGTCCTCTCTGGCTGCGTGTGTCTATCTATTAGCTAATTTAACACCATCTCTCAGAGAACAGTAGTGTCTTTTGGTATTCAGTTTTGATGAGGCCCAGTTTACCCAGCTCTTGCTTTGCATCTCACAGTTTTCCTCCTCGAGTCTCTGCCCTGTGCATGGTCACAAAGTACTTTTTCTATGTTTCCTTCAAGTAGTTTCATGATTTTAACATTTAAGTGTGTGGTGCATTACAATTAATTTTTGTTGGTATAAAGTATTAGTAAAGATCCTTTTTCTCATGTGGATTTCTAATTGTTTCTATGTTATTTATTAAGAAAACCTTACTTATTATATTACCTAGAAGCTTCCATTGACAATATAGTTATAATGTTTTGGGGACTGTTTCGTCTGTATATTTGTCTGATGTAGTTGATCTTTATCTTATATCATTCTTTTCACACTCAAATCAAACACATTCCATTCTGTCCCCACTGAGCTATTTCCTTTTACTCGGCTCCACCATGAATACTCAATTTCCTTGTTTCAGTTCCGTGAATTTCTTTCCAATCTGAAATGCTAACGATGCCTTCAAACTTCTTGCTCTCTTGCCACGTCTATCTCTTTTTTAGTGTGTCTCCCCTTTTGTGTTTGTTCCCATCATACTTTGCTTATCACTACTTCTATGTCTTAATTATAACATCTTTGTTGAATCCTTAAACACGATCAGTCCAAGAGCCTAAATTTAGCCATTTTTGTTTCTCTTTATGTCACATTTGAACCTTAAATTCAAGTTCTATGTTCACTGGCTTCCTTTAGGGGGAGGGCCACAGGTTAAAGTCTCCCATATATCATTCTTGAAAGAAAGTCTCCTGTATTCAAATACATTTCTCCCTAAATATTCTGCTAACAATCAAAAGTCACATAAACAAAAGTACAGTTCAACAGCCATTTGGATCTCCTGAGTTCCTTCTGTCACTCCTTCCTATAAATGCCCTTGTTATCACTTCAGACAGAGCCCCAGAGCCACTGTGGTCCTCAGATCTCCTTAGCTGCCTCCTCATGCTCCCTTTAATTTCACACTATCTCCAGTAGCCATCCTTTCCTGCCTCTTTCCCACAGCTTCCTTTATCCCTGCATTCGCTGGGCAGTCCTTCTGTGGTCCTTTGCCAAAGTCTTTGTGTCTACACCTAATTACCTTCACACTGATGCTCAAATTCTGCATGTTCCTAGATTTTTTTTTACTTATCCCATTGCTTGCTGCCTGAAAGTGATGTTTCTTATGTACATTGCAAACTATCTGTTTCTTCTTCCACTCCGTCTTTGTCATAGCCCTTTAAGGAAGTTAGTGTGAGTGTGCATCATTCACATTAGTCTTTCAGGAATATAAAAAAATCATTTTTTAATAGTCTCTGAATTTTGACTGAATTGTGAGTGAATTTATAGCAATCTGTGCCCAACCCTATTTCTGAAAGGTAATGTAATTTGTACACTCTGATCTAGCTTCATTTTACTTACATTTTATAATTTTTATTGCTGGTGTCTTGTTCTGTGTATTATTTAGAGTTGATAGTTTAAGATTAATATATTTACCAATGCTAGTTATATTCACTGAGTGTTCAGTGACAGAGGAAAACTGTTCGAAGAGCTTTCCAAAAACTTCTGAACCATAGGGAGCATATGGTTTGTTCCTTAGACGATGTACCCATGAAACGGGGGAGAAAATAGGGTGTTTCATGGGCACCATTGACTTCTTTGGCAACCTCAAACCTTAGTGCAATTCAGAAATCTATGTTTGTGGTAAGATTTTAGTTTCACAAAACTTAAAAACTACAGAAAACAGTAAATGAGAAATAAAAGGTGTATGTGAACCTTTAAATTTGCTTTCATAAGTCATGTGCCATTGTGCATGTATGTTTGAATTGTCACATACTAAGTGCTAAGGAAACTAAGGGAAATGTGTCAATTTGATAATTATTTAAGCTACCATCCCCTTTGTTTATATTATAATATAGTTACATCATTCCTACCTTTCCCTTTCTCCCTCCAAATCCTCCCATATATCCCTTCTTGTTATCTTTCAAATTTATGACTTCCCCCCAATTATTGCTGCTTCAAACACACACACACACACACACACACACACTCACACACGTATATATGCATATATATTCATAAATACATAAATGCAATCTGTTTAGTCTGTGTAATATTGCTGACATGTATATTTTCTATGCTGACCATTTGCTATTAGATAACCAGTTCACTAAGGAAGACTATTTCCTTTCTCTCAGCATTCTTAGTTGTTTGTAGTTCTTTGTGTAGTGTGTAGTCTCATGGGATTTCTCTTGGCTTCAGTGTGTCTATTGTTGTTTTTTTCAGCTCATGTTTGGGCAGTTATATAGGTGAGACTTTATGGGCATAGCTTCTGACTTTATTGGAAGACACAATCTCACATCAAATTCCCTTTTCTCTGGCTCTTACTGTGAGAAAATAATGTGCTGGTTGGTCTACCTTGGATAAATTTACTCTGATCTACACAGCTGGTGAGAGGAAGGCTAAACTCATATCTGATTTTTGGTAAAGTGACAGACACAGAATAATGAATAAAGTTATTTTAAAAAATACACCTGAAGAATTCAGAGTCAACTAAGGCTACTTTATTTAGAAAGTATGAAAGATGATGAAAAAATCATATGAAACAATCTGGGAAAAGGTTGAAGAAATTATAGGCAGCAAAAGTGTCTTAATATTGTGTGGTATGTGGAAAATTATGTGCAACCCTCTGATTCAACTGAGATAAAGGATTTAATGCCAAAAGCTTGCCATGTATAGAACCCAAAAGAATTAAGTGAGGACCAAGCATGTGTAGACTAGTGAGTGAGCACTTGCCCAGCACTTGTGATGCCCCAGGCTCTGGTTAGGGAGTCCGTAGGAGGAGTGCTTCCACATTAAGTTGAGGAGAGTGGTCAGAGTGAACTTGGTGAGTCTGGGCTCATGAACAATTGAACTGCATCACCGTTTCTCTAGTTACTGGGGTTGATAACAGTGTGAAGTCTCCAGGGCCACGCTGCCAGCAACTAGCAGTTGTGCTAAACAAAGCATGACCATCACTACTGAACATAGAGATAAGCACTTAACACTTCTTGCTTGTTTATCCTCACAACATGCTTAGACACTAATTAGTATCAGCAGCCTTATTTTCCAGATTGAGAATGTTTAGGTGAGATTTGACTTAGAGTTTGACTCTTGGCCCAAGAGTTTGTGCAGGCAGAGGAACATCTGTTGCTATGACTTAAGCCCTGAACTGTGACATTAATTTTGATACTTCAATGCATAATTAGGTTGTCTTACTTACATTTGAATCAAAATTTCCAAATCATGAAGTCCCTCTTATGCTGATTGTCAGTGTTCTTAAAACCCATATACTTATCCCCTTGTCCCCTCAACATATGAAATATTACTGTCATAGATGGGGAACATATACATGTGTGTGTATGTGTGTGTGTGTGTATGTATGTGGATGTGTGTATATGTATATGCGTGTTTGTGTATATGATGCCAAGGACATAGAGGGTCTATTCCCAGGTCTTCCTACTTGAAGAAAATTTAAAAGAAGAGAAAATGTTGATGTTATGATGACAGACATGCAATCGTCAATTAACTAAATAGATCAATATTACATGATGTATAAATATCAAAATCCAATATACCAGTAAATAACCTTGATTTTATTTAATAAACCAGTCAGTTCAACTGTTTAATAATCAAGGTTTGATTTTCATTTTGAAAGTTCCATCAAATTTTATTATGTAAATCATAAACAAAAGCAGAATATGTGCCCGTAAATAAATCTGATTTATACCTAACTTGAAAATTTCAGTCACACATTTTTGAGAGCAAAGACTTTTTATTGTTTAAGAATTTCATACGTGCATAAGATTTTGATGAAATCCACTCTTTTCCACCCCTGTTCTCAAAGTTCTCCTTTATCCCCACCATTACGGTTACTGCCAACTTCATATACTCTGGCTTTAGTCCACTGAGTCCACTTCCAGCGCATGGATGCAGGAGCAGCTACTGGAGCATGAGTAGCCTCTCTGGGGAAACATCCCTGAAGAGAACTGACTCTCTCTCTCCCACAGCTGCCGTCAAGTGCCAGCATTCCTCACTAGGAGTGGAGCACAATGAACCAGGGAGGAAGCACCTCTGACGTAGCATCATGCATTCTATCTGGCAAAACTTGCCTGAGTACTGCAAAAGCACACACTACAAATACAAGATTTCTGGGAAGAAAATACTTTGGAGGAAACATCACCTTATTCCTGAGCCCTAATAAATACCGTAACAATTCTAAAAGGTAATTCTCAAACTTTGTTAAAGGACAAGTACTGAATTCCAGTGCAAACCACCCAACAGCAACAATAGACTTTGATTTCAAGGAAAAGAGGTTTAAATAAATGCCCTGATGGGAAGAAATTAAATGAAATGGTTTTGTGAGTATAAAGATGATGGGGGAAAAAAAACAAGGAAAATTGTGTGCAAGATGCTTTTGAAATGGGGGATCTGGTCAGTTTCAGGTAAGAGAAATAAAATCAGGGGTGACCTCCTGTGAGCTCCACTCCACACGGAAACTCTCCTCTACCCACAGATCTTTCTGAGCCAATTCACATTGTAGAGCTGCATAATGTCTATCTGAACATTATACAAAAACAAGCTGGATTTTCAGAGTGTTAAAAATGTATTTTTGTTTTATTTTCTTCGATGATCAGATTGCATTGTGTAACCCAGCCTAGCATTCATTCATGCTCCTCCTGGCTCAGGCTCACAAGTGTCAGGATTATTATCTTATGTTTAAAAATATGAAAGATGTTTGTCAGATTAACTGAAGTGCCCCAACTCTCATAAAAGGTATCACATGGAGTAATATATTACTAGAAACCTAATTCTGAATGTCATTATAATCAAATAACCAAGGTCGATGAAGACACATTATTTTCCATATTGACTGCACTGAAGACAGAGAACTTTCTATGGCTATGGCTACAGTATAGTCCCAAGAATGTGGTGTTTGGCCAAGTCCTGTGGATTTTCTCCATCAAATACTTGTGGAGTTCGTTAACACTTTCATCCTCAGAGTCTGCCTTCAGCCCATCTCAGTCTTATTATCTTTGCAACTCTAACTCAGTTTCCATTATGCATCTCCACCAATCTTCTAGAAATGCAGTCAGTTATTCACACTTCGGACTTTCTGTCCAGCTGCTTCCTGTACTGTGGAATTTTTGCTTGTTTTACCTAGTTACAGAAGCCTGCTGATTGGTGACCTATGTTCATGTAATCTTTCATCTTCTCTTTTTTAAACACCCCACTTGAGCCAGTCTGGGATTACTTCAGGCCCTTAAACATGATATCTTAATATTCAAGCATGCTATTTTTTCCTGACACTATTTTCACGTGGCTGAGCTTTAAGCTGCTCATGGGCGAAGCTGGGTCTTTATTTGCATTCTTATAGCACTGAGCATTGTCTCTGGGAACTGATGTCCCAGATGTCAGTATCTACAAAGCATATGCTCTGTGAGAACAAAGAGTGCCTTTGGCTATCACTGGGCCACTGGGTCTTGAAGACTGCTTAGCGACACAGCCATACTTGTGGAACAGAATAAACGAGGTAGAAGGAAATCTAGTAATTTTAAAGATGGTGTGCGTCAAAATTATGTAAAGGAAAAACAAATAAATGAAGAATTCAAATTTTTTAAAGGGCAAGAGAATCTTGTCCTGCAAGCATCATTGACTGACTTAACAAGGAAGTTTCAATCACATCTTGGAAACAAAAGCCTGAAAGGAGTCTCACACAAAGACCATGTTACACAACTATAACATATATGCAGAGGTTCTAGGTCAGTCCCACATAGGCTCCCTTCTTAGTTCAGTCTCTATGAGCCCCTATGAGCCCATGTTAGTCAGTTCTGTAGATTTTCTTGTGGTGCCCTTGACACCACTGGGTCCTACAATCCTTCCTCTCCATCTTCTGCAGGACTCCTGAAGCTCAGCCTAATGTTTGGCTGTAGGTCTCTGCATCTGTGTCCATTAGTTGCTGAGTAACAGTGAGAGCAGGGGCTGTCTCTGACTCTGTTGCCTGCTCTTGGGACCCTTCCTACCGAATTGCCTCATCCAGCCTTAATAGGAGAGGAGATGCCTAGTCTCTCTGCAGCTTGATGGCTGGCTGATATCCATGGGAGGTCCACTTGTATCTGAAGAGAAACAGTGGAGGAAGAGTGGATGGGGGTAGATTGGGGTAGTGGGGAAGGTGGGGGAAGAAACTGGGAAGAGGGGAGAGAAGGGAGAGTTTGATTGGGATGTTAAAACAAAAATAAACAAATAAATAAATCATCATCACCAACAAAGCCAGAAAGTTGTAGCCCAGGAAATAAATGTGGTCAGCAAAGGTGAACTCAGCCATAGCCCTGACCTTTCAGGAAATGTGTAGACAAGAGACAGTGGTCGCTCTGGGAGAAATGATCCAACTAAGAAGTCTGAAGTGTATCACCTTAAAAAAACAAAACAAACAAACAACAAAAAAAAAACAGTGCTGGGGAAACTTGAACATGTTCCGTAATTTTTCTACTTGTCTTGCTTTGATCACAGAGGAAATTCTCTAAGCATTACCTGCTGCTGAGTGAAGAATGGCTCACTGTCTAAGGCAAACCTGGGTTATTTCCCTAGTTTTGAAGGTTGAAACACTTCTATCCTTTCCGTCTACCTAAATATTCACTGTTGTCCTTCCTTTTACTTAAAAAAAGGTACAATTTGTATTGACGTATGCAAACTGTGTCCTATCCTGATATTGAAGTTTGACTCTTTGAGCCCCTCTCCCTTCAGCTTGTCTTAAAACTCTCAACTTTGTGCTCCAATGTTAAACAGGTATACTGCTGTAGTCACAGGCACATCTAAGCCTTACATGTGGTAATCAACATTGGACATGGCTGATGCTTGCTCTTCATGTGGATGCTGTGGGGTGTTCTCTATGCTGTGAATGTGTTGCTCTGATTGGTTAATAAATAAAGTGCTGATTGGCCAGTAGCCAGGCAGGAAGTATAGGTGGGACAAAGAGAGAGGAGAATTCTGGAAACAGAAAGGCTGAGGGAGAGAGACGCTGCCAGCCACTGTGATAAGAAGTATGATGTAAGATACTGGCAAGCCATGAGCCACATGGCAAGGTATAGATTAATAGAAATGGGTTAATTTAAGATGTAAGAACAGATAGCAAGAAGCCGGGCACTGCCATACAGTTTATAAGTTAATATATGCAACTGTGTGTTTATTTGAGTCTGAGTGGCTGCTAGCCCCAGGCGGGACTGGAGATAACTCCAGCTACAGGTGGAGATTTAGCTCCCAAGCTGCACTTCCCTCAGAACCTCTAGGTCTGAAATCTGCTTTTCAATTATTGTTATGAAAGAGTTGTTAGATATGGCCAAGAAGTTCTCTCCTCAGGTCTACTTGACACTGTTGATGGCAGCAAAAAAAGTTTTCATGATTGATCAAATGTTAGAGTTTAAAGGAAGAGTGCCTTCATCTGAACAATAAAATATCCCAGTTATTGACATAAGCCCAGGGAGGGCTCATTATTATCACCAAGGCAAAATTAATTTCTCACTAGGAAAAATAAGAGATATTTAGTAATTTGGGGGGCTGTTTAATCGTCAGCTTTTAGGCTAGCAAGAAACTCTCCAAGTTTCTGAGAACATACTATCTCACTGTTTGCCAAGCCCCTTGTCACTAAACTTACTATTTTAATTTGTTTTTCCCTTAGCCTATCTACCCTCCTCCCAGCCAGCTCTATACTGACCTCATCAAGTGACCACACTATTTCTGAAGTGAGTGCTGACATTACACATAAAAATAATCGCTAGTTTAGTGGAAGAATGTCTGTTGTGTTCCTGGCAAACCCAAGACACACAGAGGCTTCAAGTGTACTGATCCTTGTACATCTGTTTCCTAGTGTAATGTCGTCAGTCACAGATGAAGAATGCTGATTACTTTGTTTATACATGTGTGATTTAATGAGACTAAACACTCAGCCAACCTTCAATAAGTGCAACTTATTTCCCATTGCTGTTTTTAAGTTAATAAAAATCATGCCAAGCACATTTTCTGGAAATGGGAGCATTGTGCAATTCAAAAGAAGGGAGAATTCTAAGGGCAGTTGACAGCTTATGTATAATTTGTAGGCAGGCTGAGTAGTCAAGGAAGCATTAGGCTTGGGAATCAGGGTTCAAATTCAGTGTGGAAGAAAGATTAAGTATAATGGAAGGCTGTGTCATAAACTATTCTGCCAAACCTCCAAGGCCAACACTAAAATTCTGGTATGTATTAGAATGAATAACTGACTGTAAAAAGCAGCAGTATATTTCTGGAAAGATTTCAATGCATAACCTATTTATGATTATCTTCCTTTTGCTTTCGAGTACCCTTTTCTAGTTATTATGTTCACACTTTGAGAGAACTGAAAAAAAAACGTGGCATTGTTATTGCAGGTATTTCATTTGAGTAGTCATATAGAAGAGTGTCATCATTATTATTTTAAAAATAAATGTATATTTTAAATTATCTTCTAATCTACTTACTTTCAGGTTGTGCAGAACTGGATTATTGCTCTGGGATGTAGCTAAGGAGGAGAGTTCTTGTCCAGAACATGTGACCTGCTAGGTTCTTTCCTAGAATTGCAAACATCCACCACCCAAACTGATCCATGTGCTGGGATGTGGCTCAAGGGTAGTGTGCTTGCCCAGCAAGTGTGATGCCTGAATTATCCTTGCAAACATTCATACTCACGTTGGATCTACCTCATTTAAAAAGAGGAGTGGGCAGAGAAGATGAAAAGGCAACACCGTCCTTACATTTGGATTCAAATAGTTCCATTGATTCACTCAGATGCTTAGAGTCAGCAAAGCCAAGCCTGTGGGCCAGATTCCTTCATTCACAGCCTCATTTGCAAATGCTTTATTGGAATGCATTCATGCCCATTTGTTTATGGCCTATGACTCTCTTCGTGGTGCAAAAGTAGAATTGAATATTTGCAACTGAAACCATATAGCCTGCAAAGCTGAAAGGATCTCTAGCCCTTTATAGAAAAGACTTATTGACCATAGATTCCAGCCTTCAAAAAGAAGTTAATAAGCAAAGACAATAGATAATAATGGTTGTCTTATATTGTAATGAAATAAAGACTGAGACCTGAGACAATATTTAAAAAAAAAAAGCAGCTGGTGAAAGTCTTTCATGTTTAGGTCCTTCTGAATCTATATAGCTATTTCTTATATCGAGACAAAAGGTTGAGCCTCAGATGACTAAGAAACTACCAGCCAAGAGGCAAGGGCATTTAGATCATGACTGATTTTTAATGCAAACCTGTCAAGCCTATTCCCAAGCTGAGCTAATCTTAGTTTATGAACTGGGCCCACTGGAGTGAATTTGTAGTAACAGAAAATATGCTAGCTTGAGAAACAGGTGGACTTCCGAGTGAAATGTTTCTAGCAATTCAAATAAGGGAAAATGACCTGAAGTTTTGAGTTCCTAGTCCTCTGGGAGTGGTAATACCTGTATCTAGAAGGTGCTGTGATGATTAAAGGCACATTTAAATGTACACAGAACCTCCAGTGACAGATAACTAGCAATAAGTGGATTGGGCTTGTGTGAGGATGTGAAATGATGTCATCAACAAAGAAGCACAGGGAAACATGCTGAAGGCAACACCCAGGATATCAGTGGACCCCTGGCATGGCTCCTTGGTTTACCTAAGAGTCACCTTTACAGCTCTAGACAGAGATCCCTGCAAATACCATGATGTATTCTTAGAACTTGTAGCTTTTGAGGGGGAGGAAGCTTTTTATGATAACATTTTAAAATTGTTTCACTATTTATAGTAAGAAACTTCTTTTAGTGATCATATTCATTTTTTTTTAATCCTAAGTCTCTAGAAGGATACGAGGGCTATCTGCTTACAGATAGTACTAGAAAATCCTGAGTTGTTAAGCACTCAGCTTTTTTTCTTCAAAGGAAGAAACTGACACCTGTTTTCCTTCCAGAAGGCTGGGAATGGTTGTGTTAATACTTCGTAATCTTTTCTATTCTGAAAGTCAGCCCTCGCTGAGTGCTCTCAAATCCCCCCATTCATTCCCAGTCAAGAGAACCCATCCTCAGGCTTACTGCAAGTCCATCCTCCCTAGGTCCTTGTCCTTGGCACTGTTTCTCAGTAGATAGAACCTATTGCTGTATAAAAGATTTCAGGTGCTCAGCTAAAGAGGTGAGCTTTGCAAAGGAGTCTTGGATGTAGCCATGCCTAAAGCTTTGTTGTGATAATTGTCACGTGGAAACTTTTTCCCCAGAGTTTTGCTGTATTTATATGTGTAAGAAATAAGTCACTTGGGGTCAGATTCCAGAAGTTTTGGCCCAATACCAGCTAACTAGAGTCTAGTTGAACCCAAGTTTCATTCTCACCTCATCCAGATAGTTTCTCCATGCATATACAATAATACATGTATCGAAGGATTTAAGGGAAATGTTGGCATGTGCTATTCTGATGTTTAAACAGGGCACACAATGAGATATACTAGTTCTAGCATTGATGATGCAAAGACCAGGCTGTTTCATTCTTGTGGAAATCAGACAGAAACAAATGGATGGAAATCTGTAGTTGATGCTAAGAACATTTAGAGAAAATGAGATTTTATTTTAAAGATTTTTAATGCATTCTAGGCAAGTCTTTTTTACTCCAGTATACTGAAGTGTGCATGTGTTAAAGTGCTTTCCCAATGTGCTTCTCTTCATTGATACTCAGTTGGCAATTTCCCCTCTATGACTCTTTTCCTTTAGGCACCTAGTTTTCTGTTGCGTGTAAATTCACCTCTCTCCTTGTTCTGTTCTGACTTCCTGCTGCCCATAGACACCCGGTCACCAGTGTCCTTGAGTTGGCAGGAGGAGCAGATATTCATCAGCCCATATCAACACCAGCTAGTGAGCAGGAAACCTCACCAGAGCCCAAGGAACACCATGTTCTGCAGGAAGTTCAAGGATCTCAAGATCACAGGGGAGTGCCCTTTCTCCTTACTGGCCCCTGGTCAGGTTCCTAAAGAGCCAACAGAGGAGGTGGCAGGAGGATCTGAGGGTTGCCAGGCCACTCTGCCCATCTGCCAGGACATTCCTGAGAAGAATGCACAAGGGAATCTTCCCCAAAGAAAGACAAGCCGCAACAGAGTCTACCTACACACTCTAGCAGAAAGTATTTGCAAGCTCATCTTCCCAGAGGTAAGCGCTCTCTGTTTAACAATGATAATGGTATTTCATAATTGGGAAAGAAAAGGTTTTCAAAAGAAAATATCTAGAAATGGGTTTCTCACTTTTAAGGGCATGGTAAACAGAATTTCCTTGAAGCACATGAAAACTGTCTTTTTAAAATAACCATATTCTGAATTGTGAGTCATCTTCAAAAGTCTCATATCTTGAATTCCTTTCAAAACATCATTAGACTCTGACAAACTCTGTGTGTTTGCTTCATCTCTCAACCTCAGCTTCCTTTATCTGTAAAATGGAGATGTATCGCACCTTTCTCTGAGTGTTACTGTACACTGAATGAAATCATCCTCCACTCTTGCCCTAGAAATTCTAGAGAAGCAGGATGGCATGATCCAAATCAAACACCTTTCAGTGGGAGAACAATGCTGCTTTAACAACACAGGTTGAGGTGAGGTGATATTGGTGCCTGAGGAACAGGAGACCAGAAGTGGATCTCCAAGGAAAGTAGAATTGAGGTAGCAGAAAGTTGAAGATATTTATTTCAAAGATGGTATTTATTGCATGTTACACTTAATGACTTCTGAAATGCAAATATTTAATCATTTTTTCCCAGTCCTAGTCATTAGATACCCAGCTTTGTTGAGACTGGGAGACATAGCCCTTCCCATAGAGGTGACTTTCACTGTAGTCTGGGAGGTTTTACCCAAGGACAGAGTATAGGGTGGCAAATGGATGGTGCTCAATATTTTCTTTGATGATCTCTGTTGATATCTCCCTCATTTTGCTCATGGATAATTTTCAACATTCTCTTACAGCAAATTAAACTTCCTCAAGACTATTGTTCTAAATTCCTAGTCATTTCCCTAGGGTTGATGACTGGAGAGTTACTTCTTCTGCCCTCTGTCATGTTCTCCTGATTCCTTGCATCACTTTGCTTTGCTCTCTATGTATTAGAGAAGCAGCTGGATTGCCAACCTCTGTTAACTGACGTTGATATTGGAAATACCTTGAGCGATTGGCTAGCCAGAAGTTCTGGGAGTCTCTGGGATCTTTTCTCTGCCATGTACTTTCTTTTTCTCTCCTCATCTCCTGGAAAAGAAGCCACGTGTGTGCCTTCTCACAATCTGGAAGAAACAGGCAGACTACTGCAAGCTATAGGACTTCTTGTAGGGAGGAATACCCTTGACACTATTTATTGGCTTCTTCCAGGGTTAAGATCATTTGCTTCATGGCAGTAAATGTCCTAATGTTGAATATGTTTGACATGGGTATTAACCAATCTATTCTACTTTATCAACTGTCCAAATATCTGCTTGGTCTTTTTATAGAGACATCTGCTTTTCATGAGTTATTTTTTGAGTTGGCACATTTAATGTTTGCATTTTAGTTTTAGTCACTTTAATAATCTTATGAAAGATATTTAAAATTCAATTTGGCATAGTAGTTCTTATTTTAGATAATCAGATTTAACTCTCCAATTATGTTTTCATGGGGGATGGTAGGAATGAAAACCCATTAGCCTGAGCAAATTATCAACAGGAACTCTCATTTCAAAAAAGTGAAATGGTTGTGTTTAAAGGAGCTTCCTTGATCACGTAATGAAAAATTACTATTTCTACTTGAAAAGCAACAACTAAGGCATATAGAGTTAGATCATTTCTTCAAAGTGAAAGAGATAGCTGGTGATGGAGAACTCTACATCTCATTAATAACGCATAGCGTTATATTTTATCTTTATGAATTAAAATATTACTGACTTAGAAAAGCATTGAACACTGAAGAAGCTTCTAGAGAGACAGCTGAGTGGGCAAAGTGCTGTGCATGCAAGCATGAGAGCATGAGTTCAGTACCTCGAACTCTTGTACAAAGCCAGCCATAGTGACATACACTTGTAATCTCAGCATTAGGGAGGTGGAGTTGGAGTCTCCTTGGGGCTTGCTTGCAAGACAGACAAGCTTAATTGGTAAATGCAGTGAGGCATCTTGTTTTAATGTGAAAACAAAGCAAAACCCAAAGGAATAATATCCGTGTTTGATCACTGGAATCCATCTGTACACACAGGTAGGACGTGTATACAGACAAACACCTCTACACACACATACACACACACACACAAACACACACACACACAAACACACACACACACACACACACACACACACACACACACACCATCTCAGTGTCTAGACTGAGAAATCAAAAGAAGTACAACATGAAGAAAGACACTCCGTGCACAAGATCTTGCCGGGAAACACTTTGTCTAGAAAAGCCTGTGCATTTTGTTTGAACCTACACATTTTCATAACAACAATGAATGCTGCCTGATTTTTCCTAGGGATATGTAAAACAAGTTCTATTTACCCCAGATAGGGAAGGGTGACAGTAAATCAATGTAAGTATTCCATCCAAGTACAGCTCTGTGAACTGATAAGCTTATTAAGGCTACTTACAAGACTATACATACTCCAAAAACAGCTACATCATCCAAAAGCCTAAACACCAAGTGAGTGATGACTTCACAAAGCTGAAATAGTCTCCTCTTTAGTTAATCTTCTACCTCTTGTAGACTCCTGCATCCCCCAGGATCAAGCACATTGGTGGGGCAGCAGAAAATAATGACTGGAATCCTATGGGAGGGACTCACTATCCCTCCCCCAAGTTCTTCTGTTAGGGAGTGTTAACAATTTCTGTACCATAACAATAGAGTTGGTTATCTCTGCATTGTTTTAGTCCATTGCTATAACTATGGGGCCAAGGCCATTTTGTGGGTCACCACATCAACCTCTCGTGAGTGATGGCTGGTGGTCATCACAAGCTCTGGTCTTGTCTGGCATAGAAGAAACCACTAGGTACAACACCATTATAAGACAAAGGTAGAGTCCTGCAGAAGTTCACTACAACAATCTACTCATGCTTCCCTAAGAATTCAATACTTTCTTTTTAAGGAAAGTAAGTCTGATTCCAGTTTAAGGCCAAAAAGGCTTCTATTCCACCATCTCCAGCAGTGCTGGGAAAATGTATCAACTTTACTTCTGCCAGTGCATGTTAGGAGGAAGGACCCAACAAAGGCACTCCTGGAGACCCTAGGAAGGACTAGAAACACAAAGAAGGAGCTTAGAAAGTGGCAAAAGAGTGCACCTAAGGGTCTACTTGTAATTGAAAAGCAAAAGAAAGATGCCTCTCCAAATCACACATGAAAAACAACAAATTCCCCATTGACAGGACTGGGTAGATTTTCTTTCTTCATAGTCCATCAACAGTTTCTGACCAGCAGCTGATAGAGATGAGCAAATGGACTTCTCTTGCCTTTCTGGGCTTCTACTCCATTAGGTGAGATAGATAATAAGAGACAAACTTGAGTAGCAGCACTGGAAGAAAACCAAGACCTCATACACAGAGGAGAGGCAACACCCGTTGCCCCCATGATCCATTCTTCACATGAATAACTTCTTCAGAAGGGAGAACTCTCAGAAGCCTACGGTTGCTTGGCTTTGTATCTAGTATAGATAGCTAGTATCTATAGCTAGAGATGTAGAGTAACTGCTGAGTGGAAGGCTCTTGAGAAAATGAGTTTCCCAGACACGTCCTAGGATGCTCCTTTACACTCTACACGCTCACAAGTGGATGGGCCTTGCTCTTTCCTTGATGTGAAAGACTACTATGAAATATGTCGACCTGTTCCCCTCTGAACCTGTCACTTATCTATTATTTTTTCAGCTCTTTGCTTTCACAAAGTCAACAGGACATGCTCAGATTCTACCTTTTGGACACATCTACCTGTTTTTCTTCATCCTGTCCCAGATTTGTCCCTTTCTCCATTCCTGAACCATCAAAAAATGTACTCTTCACTATAAATTTACATTTTCTTGGAATTTCTTTTGAGTGATTACATTTTCTTTGAATAAATTTTTTGTGTATTTTCTAAGCTTGATCTGCATATTTAAAACTCAAAGTCCTTTTTGAAAATGATCTTGCTACTTTTTTTTTTTTAACAACATTGCCTTCTGTGACTAGTGGAAACTCTATGAGAGATATAAATAGATTAAGGCAAAAGGAATTTCCCAACTTGGATCATATCCAGAAAGTTCTTGACTTTCCTGTGTGTAAACTGGAAACAAGAATCAATGATCGGGTCTCCATGCATAGACATGTGCAATTTTCATACAGGTTGCAAAACTGAACACTTCTCATCAATGTTCCCCTTTTTGTTTATCAAGTAGAAAAAAGATACATTAAAAGTGATTTTAAAAAAACCACTTATGGGGGGAGCATTGCTTATATATGTCTCACAGAAAATGAAAACTTATAAACTCTCAGAAATCAATAAAAGAGAGTAAAAGTACTAGTATTTGATAAGGATTATTAGTTCAAAACTTGGAAAGCAGTATAGTTAAGACTCTTTCCATGACTCTTGATATAAACAATTCTGGTGACAGATTAATTTGAGTGGCTGAAAAGGAAGCAGAGATAACTACAGTTTTTTTGAGTAGAATTCCGAAAAGTGAGTAGAGTATGTAGGAAAGAGCACTATAGTCCTTGGTGAGCTATGGAGGGGATATCGTTTAGGAAGGGAACAGCATGTGTCTGACTTGAGCTCTGCAGTTGAAGTATTGGCAGTGTATCCAGGGAGACTTCTTGGCCCAGAGGAAGAGATGATATGGATTCGTGCATTGTAGAAGACCTGATATTACAAACTGACATTTTTTGTTTGGGGTCAGCCCAGGCACTCCCACGTAAACAAACACAAAATAGTCTGAGCTCACTGATTCTTCCCAGGATTGAAAAACACGTGGGAAAGAAGTATCAGTTCCTATCATGGCAAACGCACCACACTTGTCATCAAGTGAAAGTTTCCATTCCCTTACAAGAAACCTTAAGGAACTGTTGCATTTTTTTTTTTTTAAATTTCCAGTTTGAGCGACTGAACCTTGCCCTTCAGAGAACACTGGCAAAGCATAAGATTCAAGAAAACAGGTAAGCGATACCACTTTAGTTGTATGAACCCCCATCACAAAGATGTTGTTAAAAATGATCAATTCTTACTGAATATATTGACTCGTGCTGGATTTTTGTTATATACCAAAAACTGAACTAAGCATGCTAGCAATTACAAATTTGGAAACAAATGCACTTACTTTCCAAGGCTCATGAGAGATGGAAGTTTGGCCATCGTGTTTTTTAAAGAATCTGGTTTGTATCCTTAGGTTTGTTTGTTTGTTATTGTTGTTTAAATAAACCTGGTCACATGTGCTTCTGTGGATAAACTGATTATCCCTGTTCTCAGTATTTAACTTGTGAATAGTAAATACTGAGTGCAAACTTGCAGAGTAGAACATTGAAGTTTTGCAAGCCAACACGATGGTGCTCACAATCTACAAACATCCAAACACCTTCATATGTTTCCTCCCTATAAGCATGCAGTCTGCTCTATGGAGTATCTGGGTTGGATTTTCCTGCTGAATAGCTGCAGACAGACTTGACCCAGGCAGCTTGACTGAGCCAAGCAAGAGTCCTGAACTGCCCAGGAGAGTGTGAATCTGTGTCTGACAGAAGCTTTGTTTATAGGACAGACCTGACAAGCATCCCAGAGGCGCCTCTGCCTCTATCCACAATTCCCAGACAGGCTGATAAGATAGCCGCAAGTCAATCTTGTTGAGCTATGGGGGCTGTCTGGACAAGTCCTTGGCAGCCAGCTTGCTTGAGATTTATGCTCAGGCCTTTGTGCTCTGAAATGACCCTCCTGCTGGATGGAGATCTGTTTTCTGTGATGCCCCCTGTACAAGAGTCCTCAAAAGTGAAGCCCACAGCATTTGGAAATCTTTTCTTAAGGAAAAGAGAATGCCTGTGCTTCTTCCATGATGATGACCCAACTGGTGTAGTAGGATTTTCCCTCCTGCTTGCTGGTGTGTGGAGTGGTGCTGGCTCCTTCCACTTTCTTTAATCTGTGGGCATCCTCTGTGCGCTTCTGTCTGTCACTTGATTATGGGTGCTTCACATTACTGTTTATGTTATCCTTGGTCTGCCAGCAGATGAACACATCTCAACCTTGTTTCATGCAGCATATTTCTGGGACTTACAAATCAGCAAAACACAAATAACCTATTAAGCAGTGCAGTTTCCTTGGATGAAGGGACAGAGCCCAGTTCTTACTAAAGCAGTCACTGTGACCTCTCAGGGAACTGTTGCAGCCCCCTCCTTGTTCTCTCACTAGATGAGGGGCAAACTCATGACTAGTGTGTGTGTGTGTGTGTGTGTGTGTGTGTGTGTGTGTGTGTGTGTGTGTGTGCATGTGTGTGTGTGTGGTGAAATGAATGGGTTTACTGGCCACTCACAAGTCCTTCTGTCTGCTGTGTTTGGAAAGCAAGGGATATTTAGTTTACTGGTCACTGTAAGCTCTTTGGAATGACAATGCAAGGCTCTGCTCTTATCTGACAGCAAGAGTGTCAGGAAATGCCAATGGCAGTATTAGACCCAGGAGGCTCACTCTTATTTTTTAGGAAAAAAATTCTGCTTAAATGAAAAAAAAAAAAAGAAGAAGAAGAAGAAGGAAAATAAGTATTTGATATGGTAGTGGATTAGCTAACAAAGGTTTTGTGGGTCTCCACATCCAAATTCAGTATAACGTTATATTATGATCCTTAGTACATTTAGATAAAATATTTCCACCTAGTATTTTATACACTTACAATGATCATATTTCTATGGAACAAGGTGTTGCTCTGGGCAATTTTCCTTCTTACAAATATTTCCCTCTAAAACTTCTTATGTTATACCGTGTTTTATTAAAAGGCTGTTTAAAATGGAGAAGTATGCCTGCATTTAAACTTGGCTCAGCTAATGGCAAGTTGAACCTTGCAATTAAATAGGTTTTTTGATACACTGAAAGTGCTTGAACAGTTTGGCAAAGTTGGGCATAATCAGTCACTATTTTGGAAGTTTTCAAAAAGCAACTAGGCAAGCATATCTCACAAAGTTGTCCAGTTGATATATGAAGATGATGGCATTCTATATTGCTGAACATCAGTGATCATGAAGAAAATGTTGTTCTTAGGCACAGAAAAGTAAAAAATGTAAATGATCAATTAGGAACTACAAAAAAAACCCAGAAGATGCTGATTTTTAGCCTGTGACTACAAAACAACAATAACAACAACAACAAAAACAACAAACAAACAGACAGACAGAAAAAGAACCTAAAACCCAAACGAGAACCATAGGTTTAAAGCTAATCATCTGGTAAATAAGATTTAAAAAAATGCCATTTGAAAAGTTTTTTCTACAGTTAAAAAGTTTGCCCAGTTGAAATTATTTCAGCCTCCTTCAGCACATTGATGCCCATATGTGCTCTCATTGTTTTAAGCTTTCCTTTTTCTAGAATGCAATGATGGATGAAAAAAAATAGATTTGTAACTAGTTTGTATATAAGACCAGGCATAAACCTGGAGGAATAATGTCTGAGATAATTATAAAGATTCCTAATCTCAGCAGCAAGAACTCCTATATTTCATGTGTTAGCTTCAGAAAAAGACAATATAGCACAATAGTGAAGCTCATTGTAGGTAGATTTTTTTCTCAATTGGATGACCAACCCCTTGAGAATTTATTAGCATCTTTTTATTTATTTGTTTTGGTGCTAGGGGTGGAACCTAGGCCCTCCATATACAAGTCAGTTCCTCTGCCATTTAACTTTGGCTTGCCATCCTCTTCATGACTTTACCCACTCCTGGTTATCATGCCAGGGTAAATTCTCTTTCTCAATGCCCTATGTAAAGTGAACCACAGAGACAAATACGCTTGATGAGAGATTATGAGACACTCCATGCTATGTATACTTTGCGGTTTTGCCACCAGTGTTTTGAGTTGTTCAGGTTACTGCTTGTTTTGTACACAGCTAGTCAAGATTTGCTTCTGGAAAATAATTATCTCATGCTGTTATCTGTATATTGAATATAATCTGAATTTCAGGCATTCATTTATCAGTTTATAATTTAAGATACTTAATTATTTCCAGAAAATCTTCAGAAAAAGAAGACCTTGAAAAAATAATTGCAGAACAAGCAATTGCAGCAGGTAAATAAAATTGTTTAAGTATATGAAATTAGGAAGCATATCACATCCCTGAATAACTAATATTTCTCTCAACATATTCATATTTTTGCAGGTTTTTTAAAATTTATTTGTTTTTATTTTGCATGCATTGGTGTTTTGTCATGGTGTCAGGTCCCCTGGAACTGGCATTACAGACAGTTGTGAGCTGCCACGTGGGTGCTGGGAATTGAACCCCTGGTCCTCTGGAAGAGCAGTCAGTACTCTTAACTCTGAGCTATCTCTCCAGTCCCTTGTACTTATTTCTTATTGACTCCCAGTATAAAGTCTCTGAACTCTGTGTGTGTTAATGCAGAGTAACCCTTCCTATACTACATGTTTTTGTGTGACCTCAAACGTTTCCTCTTTTTTTTATTGTTTATTTGCCGAGAAGTAGATAAGCCTGTGTGGGAAGCTGATTCACAGGCATTCACATTTGCAGGCTTTGGTCTTAAACCAAACTATGTCTTCCTCGTTTGTATATGAAAAACTCTGCTCAACAGTAAAGAGTATTTTAAAAGGTTGGACGTAATCTTGGGAAAATAGTCTGGCAGAGTTCTCACATTAATAATTAGCTTCAGGAAAAAAGATAGATGAGTGACTGCTGGTGGGCCCTTTCAGAGTATGGGGTGAGAACTGAGAGGCTACTGGCTTACAAAAGTACTGCTTCTATGAAATATAATCTTAACTGTAGCTACTTTATACTGAGCCATTCTTGGAAGATAGACACTGTTCTAAACATAGTTCCCACGTTCCTCAAAGAGGGTAGCATTGTTTCCTACTTTACAAGAGAAAAATGTATGAAGCTTCTCTGCAACTGATGGAGACCATTGCAGAAAACCATAACCAGGCAAAACATAGAGTTGTGGAGTCCAGTCACAATGGACACATTTACAAACCACGACTATCCCTAGCACTAAGGGAACGTTGGAGAAGAGGGGGCAGAAAGATGGAAAGACAAAGGACCAGGGAGTTTACTGTGAGATCGTGTCTCCTAGTAATATAAGAAGCTGGACCCATAAAGTTTTGTTATGCCCAGAGCTCGGGGATCCCCCCAAAAAAACCACCATGGAGACTGAATCCTGCATCTAAAAGCAAAGAGCCTTTATTTCAAGCTCCAGAGCTTGTCTTGGTCCCTCTGTCTGTCCAACACAGTGGTGAGAGCAGAGAGCCCAGAGCTCAGGTGGGGTGGGGTTTTTATCATAGCAGAGGTTGGTGTGAGGGAATTTCCAGAGTTCAGGACCCTGATTGGCTGACAATTGTCTAGGGTATCTGTAAAACAAAAAATAGGTGTGTGTTAGACTCAAGGACATCTGGCCACCTTATCTAATGGTTGGAATGCTTGTGATGCTGGGTACTTCCTCATCCCTGGGTGGATCCCTGGATGGTATCAGCTTAAGACTTTTCTTGGATCTGGGTGTTACCTGCCAGTAAGCCTGTCGCAGAAGCTGTGTCTAGGCTCCTAATTCTGTCATGGCTGCTGTGTGGTCAAGCTGTTTTGGGGTCTTCCACAGTCTCACCAACATGACTTCCAAAACATGAGCTGAATAAGGACATCACCAATGGGCCTGCCAAACTGGATGGAGAAAAGCCCACAAGGCCTCAACCTTCCACAAAGAACTACATGCAATGGAGGAATCCTCCCTGTAGTCTCCCTGGGAGAAGAGCACACCAATTCATTATCCAATACCAAATGCTCAGCCCTGAAACATGTATTTGAATAACATTGTACAGACTGAGCAGTTGTATTCAGAAATATATATGTATATATAGATGCATTTGTGCATGTAACAACAATTAATGTAAAGGAGAGGTCATGAATTTGAAAGAGAGCAAGGTAGAGTATATGGGAGGATCTAGAGGGAAGGGAAGGAAGGAGGAAATGATGTAATTATATTATAATCTCAAAAATAAAATAAATAATATAAAATGTAGTGCCCAGTGTGTGGAGGCAAGAAGGAAGCCTGAGAAGAAGATGGTAAAGGTGAATAATACGATTTATGCAAATACTCACTTAGGGAACATCACATAACAAACCATCTTGAAATCACCTCCAGACATAACAGTTTCATGTTTTAAATTCATTCTAGATGGGACTCTTTCACTATTCCAGCCTCTCTGGAACTTCAAGAGACCCATGCTGTGTGGTTAAGAAAAAGACAGACAGGCTTTGCCTGAAATGGAGTTTACCCTAAAGCTGAAGCTCTCGTTGTTTTATAGTTAAGAAAGATAAAAATAGTGCATTCTACTCACTTAGTCATTCTTGGTTTAAAATAAACAGTTTGAAGATTGTTAATCAGAGTCACCAGAATTCTAAAAGTTTAGCTATGTTGGTAAGTTGAGTGTGAGCATTTGATTTGAGTTCGAACTCCTAAGAGAGTAAAGGAAGTTAACCACAAATCAAGGGGTTGCATTTGGAAGCAACAGCCACTCGTTCTGAATTCTGAGTTGACACACTTGCTAGCCTACCATGTTGTGTGCTTGCAGGAGTCCCAGTGGAGGCGCTCAAAGATTCTCTAGGTGAGGAGCTGTTCAAGATCTGTTATGAGGAAGATGAACACATCCTGGGCGTGGTTGGCGGCACACTGAAGGACTTTCTCAACAGCTTCAGCACGCTCCTGAAGCAGAGCAGCCACTGCCAAGAGGCGGAGAAGAGGGGGCGACTGGAAGATGCCTCCATCTTATGCCTGGACAAGGACCCTGACTTCCTAAATGTTTACTACTTCTTCCCCAAGAGAACCACAGCCCTGCTTCTCCCTGGTATCATTAAAGCGGCTGCTCGCATACTGTACGAAAGCCATGTGGAGGTGTCTCTGATGCCTCCCTGCTTCAGAAGTGACTGCACCGAGTTTGTGAATCAGCCCTATCTGCTCTACTCTGTCCAAGTGAAGAGCACCAAGCCTTCGCTGTCCCCAGGAAAGCCCCAGTCCTCGCTGGTCATCCCTGTTTCACTCTTCTGCAAGACCTTCCCGTTCCACTTCATGCTGGACCGAGACCTGGCCATCCTGCAGCTGGGCAATGGCATCAGAAGGCTGGTGAACAAGAGGGACTTCCAAGGGAAGCCCAACTTTGAAGAGTTCTTTGAAATTCTGACTCCCAAAATCAACCAGACATTTAGTGGCATCATGACAATGTTGAATATGCAGTTTGTCATACGAGTGAGAAGATGGGATAACTCTGTGAAGAAATCATCAAGGGTAAGAAAAATATGATATTCTATTCAAAATAAAACTAGTTGTTTAATATTTAAGGGAGACAAATCACAAAACAAAGGAGCACATGCCATTTTGGTAACAAAGCTGTCTGAAATTCTAAAGTAATTTTAGCAAATAAATGTCTTCCTATGTTCATTTTCTTGTCTACTTCATTGACTACAACTATTTATTGACTCTAGTTTGCCTCTTCCAATCCAAATGGTGGTGTGAATGTGTATCTCACATCCATAGAGTGCTTGTCTGACCTGTAGGAAGGCCTGGGGTTTGATCACCAGCATTTGATTAAACTGGACTGGTTTGTGCCACATATTTCTAACTCCATCATTCAGGAGGTAGTGGCAGGGGAATCAGAAATTCATGGTTATCTTTGATTATATATCCAATTCAAGGCCACCTCACGGTAATTGACCCCTTTTCTCAAAACAAGGTTTGGGGCAAGATGGCTCAGTGGGTAAAGGTGCTTGCCACTGAGTCTGAATATGAGTTCTGGAACTACGGGATGGTAGGAAAGCACAACTCCTACAAGTAGCTCCTAGACCTCTACATGTGCTGTGACGTGTGTACACACACACACACACACACACACACATACACACATACACACACACACACACACACACACACACACACACACACACATAAAAGTAAAGGTAAAGGCATTTAAAGACAAGTTAACAAATACAAAATCACAATGGAGAACTTTATAAGCAAGCTAGAAGTGTTCACATGAAAATTTGCTTTTGATTATTACCAAATTGCTCACTTGGTTTCAGTAATAAAAATATTGTTTCATAAGAACAAAGCTGCTTGCTGAAAGAAGCAAGTAAATGAATTTTAATCAATATATAAATATGTGGATGAATAAATAGCTTGATTAATTGCCACTGAATGTGTGTGGAGAGGAGGGCACACTCTCATGGCAAAGAGCATTGATAATCATTTAATCTCAGAAACAAATGTCTACTAACTGCCTGGAGAGACTATATACATAGATAAGGAGTGGCCTTAGGAGCATAACTCCCCCTACAAAGCACTGACTGTTCCTCATAGTGAAAATGGCTGTATTGCTATTTTTTTTTTTACCAAATATATATATATACTTAGTTATTTTATAATGATGAAAATGATGGCCACTATGTCAAAATACAGGAGAAGTGATGTATTAGTACGTGTTATAACAGCAACAACAAATCCCTAAACTACTTTTGTCACTGAAGGACAGAATTTGGTCATCCATCCCTGTTGTTGGACATTGGTCTATATCTATGTTTTGGAAGCTGTGGATCATTGTATTGCATGGTTATGCTTGATTTTATTTGTCTAGTCTCTCATTGATGAGCCCTTGCATTTCTTAGACTCTGATACAGTATAAATACACATGTGTACTTGTCTATGTGTATACAAGTGAATTGTGTGGCCCAGGAGAACCCTTTGAAGCCCTACCTCTTGTAAGGCCTTCTGGATACATTTATGGCTATAGGTTGGATTGTACTTTTATGTTCTGGAGAATAACCTTTGTTAAGTGCTGAAGGCAAAATTCAAACACAGACATGGCTTCTCTTGTAAGACTCAGATATCTTAGGCTGAAATCCCTGGAGAATTAATCACTTCCAAGAAATGTTTCTCTATCTCGAGATAGAAAAGAAAGAAATGTTCAGATACATATTTAGAGACATTTTAGCTTCAATTCCTGCCAGATGGAACAAGTAACTCATGGCAGAAGAGAAGAGAAGCTTGCTAAAATGGAAGACAAAAAAGGAAAGAAAAAAAGGAATAAACCATAGTGAGAAAAAGAATGAGGGGAAAGGGCGGGATGAACGGAAACGAGGTTTTAATAGGCATCACGTTATGTGAGAACTGTAACTCCAGATTAACGGCATAAGGACATCAGAAGAATCCAGCAACAACAGCACCAGTGTGCTGTTTCATAGGGTCTCAGGGCAAGAGGCTTTTCTCTTGCTCACAGCAGCTCATAATTTCTGTGTAGTATATTCTGGATATATTCTTTAAATTTCTGCATAAATTTTAGAACTGACAGAAAACTGGAAGAGATTAAAAATCATATTATTCTTCTATATCAGATTGGAAACAAAACAGATTATGTCGGTATCCACTCCCTCTCTTGTTTCGGAAAGATTTGGGGAACTTGACTAATGTGCTGTAATTTGTTCTTTGCTTTACAGGTTATGGATCTCAAAGGCCAAATGATCTACATTGTTGAATCCAGTGCCATCTTGTTCTTGGGATCACCCTGTGTGGACAGATTGGAAGATTTCACAGGGCGAGGGCTCTATCTGTCTGACATTCCAATTCATAATGCCCTGAGAGATGTTGTCTTGATAGGGGAACAGGCACGGGCTCAAGATGGCCTTAAGAAGAGGTTGGGGAAGCTGAAGGCCACCCTGGAGCATGCCCACCAAGCCCTGGAGGAGGAGAAGAAGAAGACAGTGGATCTTCTATGCTCTATCTTTCCCTGTGAGGTTGCTCAGCAGCTGTGGCAAGGACAAATTGTGCAAGCCAAGAAGTTCAGTAACGTCACCATGCTCTTCTCAGATATTGTAGGGTTCACTGCCATCTGCTCTCAGTGTTCACCCCTGCAGGTCATCACCATGCTCAACGCTCTCTATACTCGCTTTGACCAGCAGTGTGGAGAACTGGATGTCTACAAGGTAGGGGAGGTGGGATAAAGATGGGTTAGCAGGCAGAGGTCACCTTGAGAAGGCACAGTGTTGAGCACCTGAGTGAACCGCAATGCTGATGAATAGCTCTCTGCATTTGGGTCATGCAGGCTATATCTGGGGGTCAGGTATTGTGTGTTAATTATGTGAGTGTTCTCCAGCCAGAAATAACTCAATAAGAACCAATTGTTTCCGGAGATGTCTGCCACATTGTCTTCTAAAAATGAGCATAGAGTAGAGAGAGAATAGGCTGAATGGATGATTCTCCTGGTGAAAAACTAGGCATTAGCCATCCAGGGACCAGCCACTTAACTGTGGAAACTGAGTTAAACAAGAGCTAATTAAAGGTATGACTCAGAAAAGGGGAACTTTATCCTTTGTATCTTTAAAAATGAAGAAACAAAAGGTTTATACAAATTGTCCTAAAATAGATTAATTCATTGCACAGTTTACTTGATACTTTTCATATTTTCAGCAAATCAAAGTCACTTAAGACATTTAGTGCATCGTCATTAAAGGCAGATATACTCAAATTAAAAGGCCCTGCTTTCAGATCCTGTCCTCTCCTTTTCTTGCTTTGTGAACAGAGCAAGTCATTTCCCAATGGTAAAACAGCAAAAGCATTAGCCCTCCCCAGCACTTACATCCATGAATAATGTACCACATCCCACAACCTTTCTTGCTTTGTGAACAGGACCATCATGAAGATTTTGTAGATGTTATGTGTTTTGGTTCAGGATCGAGGATTCTTTAAGAAGTGTTGGTGATCACTTAGGTGTCTTTCTAGATACTGCGAATTCAATAACACTATCATGTCCTGGATGCCAAATACATCATTTCTTGAAAATGAATATTATGAAAGTGGAGAGAAATGAAATTTCAAGTTCTGCCTATTTTGTTTGATGAGAAGGTTTTGCTGGTTTAAATTATTTTACCTCATTTTACACAGTGGCAGTAAGAATAAAACATTCATCTGCGTCTCACTCAAATCATCTGGTTAGTTTGTCCCAGCAGTTGGTAACTTCAGAGTTCAGCCCAACCAACACAAAAGAAATAAACCGCTGGGAAGAAGCAAATATTGTTTAAGGGAATTCAAAGGCCCAGCCTTGTTTCTGAGGAGATGCTAGCAGCATCTTGTGAAATTCTTGACAGGAAATCTGCGAGGGAGTTGTGATTTTCTTGGGGTGGGGGGAAAGTAGGGAAGAGGACCTAGTATAATTACACATAAAATAATTGGCACTGGTTCAGTTACATTTGATGGCCTCTTGCGGAATTCACTGTTGATTTCTAGTTATGTTCTCCATGGAGAACAGCTCCTTCCTCAGAACTGAGAGAAGCAAATCTTTTTTCCATCACACAGACAGCTGTGAGTGCCACAGAGGTACTTGTCACCCCCTGCTTTTAGTTGCAATGATTCGGTCAAGGATTCCTGAGTTATATCCCCTCCAAGAAGGAGGGCGTCCACAGAGTTCCTTGACTAACTGGCTTCAGATGGAAGCAGACAGCACACTACCGATCATCGCTCCCCCAACTCTCCTTTCCACCTTTTCCTCACTTCTGATTCTGCATGGAAATAGCTGAAAATAGCTTATGAAGGGTCTATTTTTATAACATTTTCATGAATTCTTTAAGAATTTCATACATTATATTTTGATCATATTCATTTCCCTTGCTGAACCCCTCCTACCTGTCTGCCTACCCAACTTCGTGTTACCTTTCTCTCAGTTAAAACCTACCAAGGCCAGTTTGTGTTGGCCAACTACCCCTGGGAATGGGCCTGCCATGAAGTGTGCTGAATGTACCAGGTCACATCATTAAAGAAAACTGACTTTTCCTCTCCCAGTAGCAACCAAAGGCCAAAAGGTCTTTCTCAGCTGGGGCTGAAACTTCATTCCTCACCCCCTTCCTCTATGCTGGGATTTTGTCTGGGTAGAGCTTTCACAGGATTTATGCATACTGTTGAAATCACTGCAAGTTTATATGTGCATCTGCTCTGCTGTGTGTGTAAAACACAGTTTCCTTGAAGTCATCTTCAGCCCTGTTCTAACAATGTTTCTGTCCCCTCCTCCAAGAAGATTCTCCACCTTGAGGGGAGAGGTGCGATATAAACATCCAGTTTAGGGCTGAACATCCCAAAGTTTCTTGTTCTCTGCACATTGACCAGTTGTGAGTCTCAATGTTAACTACCATCTATTGCAAGAAGATTCTCCGGTGAGGATTGAGAGATGTACTAATGTGTGGGTATAGCAGTATATCATTACAAGTGATTTTGATGCTACATTCATTTAGCACATGATAATAGTAGGTTTTCACCAACAAACCATGACCTCTCTAGCCACAGGTTTTTGGTCCCCTTGACAGTATCAAGGACAGGTTCTGTCTTTTGGAATGAGCCTTAAATCCAACATCTTAATGTGATTGGTTACTGCCTTAACATCCATGCCATCAGTGTCTATATCTTGCCAGGTATGCCATTAATGCAGCTCACGGCTGGGTAAAATTATTACTTTTCTTCTCAAATAGCCTTCAGAGAACCCTCTAGCACTAGCACTATGAAAGCTATTATCCTAGCATAATATTGTTGATTATCCAGCATTTGCTTTCATGAGTGGACAATAAATACTTTTGGCCCAGTCACCATAGGGAGGAGAGGAGAGCTAGCAAATATCCACTTCCTATATGATCTGTTGGATGCCTAACTATTCTAGTAGACATAAAATGTGACAGCGGCACAGGGAATAGGCACCTAACTGGCAGTACAAATGGGAAATAGTGCTCCTCCTAAATGTTGTGTTGGGATGCTACGATGTGTTTTGCATTAAGATGGGTGTTTTTTATGATCCCATTAGTGAGGAAAAGCAAGGTATTGTTGCATGTTTATGCATTACTGGGTGCAGGTGATGCAGGGAATCCAACAGACATATTCAGAACCTTTACATCCTAGGGTGGTGGAGAAGAAGGAGTGGTTATATATAAAATTCCAATCTGGGGGAAGGAACATAGAGCTGATTAAGGAGTAGAACCGAAGATACTAAAAGATCCTAGCTCTACACAAGGCTTAACACAGACATTTCTAATAGATGATGTTTTAAGGACATGAATGATAAGCAAACAGGTATCTGCTGTTTGTTCTAGGTAAATGGAGAATAAGAGAGACTATGCTTAGTGTGGTTGAGTGATGATGGAACTTCAGTGACATGAGAAAGAGGTACAATGAGAAGATGGGAGTCATACCTTAGCAAAGATAAGTTCAGAGCTACTCTGGAGGCATCCCAAGTATTACTGTAGCTTTTCCATTGATGATAGAAATTATTTGAAGTAGCTCATAATGTTTGTCCCTCCTTCCCTTTGTTCTCATCTTACTTTTATAATTCATAATGGACTCTGTAGATGAGAATAACATAATGTAAGGACAGGACAAGTTCAACCATTGGGAGTAGAAGAATTACAGATGCATTTAAATTGATAAAGTAACGCTTAGCTCTCTGTAGCTACTCACAGACAGATAGACAAAGTTGTTTGTGGAAACAACAATGAAAATGATGCTAAGCATAGTTCAAATTTAAACAACAGCTTTGTGAGCGCCATTGTTTTTATTCCTCCCCATCTTGACAATTTGGATTCTGTCCATCCTTTGTGGTTAATATACACGAGGGCCCTTAATAATTGCTGAAATTCCCAGAAATCCTTTAAAAAGAAAAACTCTGTCTCTTTTGCTTTTATGGCTACTAGAGTCTCAGTTTTACATCACACTTTTTTATTGCATTCATATAACATTATTGGGTGAGTTCATGTGAAATGTAGCTTTATGATGGGAAATTGATCCCACTATCAAAATTTACTAGAATTTCAAACTATGAGCTGAAGAAATGCCTCAGACATTAAGAACTCTTTCTGTACTTCCAGAGGACATGAGCTTAGTTCTGAGCACCCACACAGGGCATCTCATAACAGCCTGTAACTCCAGCTCCGGGAAATCCAATGCCCTCTTCTAACATCTGTAGGCACTGCCCCCGCCCCCACGGCTTACAAACACACATATACACAAATAAATATATGATAATGAATAAAAATGAAATCTAAAAAAATCTAAAGAACAAATCCATTTGTTGTATAAAAGCCATTTTATATAGTTTTTGCTGTTGTTTGTTTGTTTTTTAGGAAAGATCACGTGTGGTTAGTAGTAAGTCTACAATAGAGACCATCTGATAATGTCTTCAGAGAACATAGAGTCTTTCAGTTTACTCTCCTGAGGTCAGGGGTCGGCACCTTGAACATTTTGTGAAATGAAAAGTAACTTCTGACATTGTTTCAGCTTCTCCACAGGGCCAGGGCACTCAGGTTTCTGTGGTATGATTCTGCTGTGCAGGTTCCTTTGGAGCTTTTATTTATAATGGACACATTGTATTTTATCTAGGTGGAAACCATTGGGGATGCATACTGTGTGGCAGGGGGATTGCACAGGGAGAGTGACACCCATGCTGTCCAGATAGCACTGATGGCCCTGAAGATGATGGAGCTCTCCAATGAGGTCATGTCTCCACACGGAGAACCCATCAAGGTAAGCCAGTGACAGGTTGCGTATTAGTGGGTTGTCAAAAACCTGGTGCATCGACCAGGGCTTGGTTTTAAAGAGGAACGTCTTCTCAAATCTGTTAGGTGAGGGGGAAAAAATCACCATACGCTGTTACACACGGCCTTTACGATCATTGAGATAAGTGAAAATGCCATTTGCAAGTTGGTTTTTCAATCTCCTAAAATCTACAGCAGACCAGTGCTTTGCCTGTGGTTTGGTATCATATGCCAGACCTACATCACTTCAGCTTTGGCAGAAAACCATACAAGGCAGAAAGTTGCTTCTTATGCTCATTGCTGAAAGACAGACTGAAACCTGCTGGAAACTGAACCAGCAAGATGGAAATTCTTGTGTCACTACTGTTGCAAGATATGAGACTGGTAATTGGGCTCTCTGCTAAGCATGCCATACGGTCACAAAGCTCCCACAACCGTACTCACCATTGGAAGTGCAAGGGACACAGTCTCTGTGGAAAGTTGACCTTCCAAAGCCAATGCATCCATCCAGTATAAGCATCTAGAAAGCACCAGGTAGTTTAGAAAATGAAGTATTTGTTTTTCAGCAATGGCAGAGGATATCATCTTAGAAAATTGGCTGTGGAAAGGCTATTCTAACTGTATAGAAGTTCGTTTAGATGTTCATTGGGTATGGTTAATTTCACTGGTTGGGATATTTTTTGTAGGTTCTTTATAATAAAGTTTTAATAAAAATATAAAACTGAAAGAATATTGACTATGGAGCCAACAGTATTCTCTAGACATGTGACATTGTAAGAATTCTAGAGGAGACAGATTCAGAATAATGTCCTATTGCAAAAAAGAAAATAAAAACAAAATGCCAGGTGTTGATTCAATAGATAAAACCTGAATGGATCATAGGAGTTGTCTTATAGCAAATTTACCACTTAATCCTAACACTCTTTACTTGATGACTTTTCAGAGATGAACCCTAAAAATAATAACAGAATTCTATCCATTCAACTTTCAGTATCTAATTTCAAGAAAGAAGAAAAACGTGAAAGTGAAGCTATAGTAAAGACAAGTTTAGCCTTAGCCTTCTGTCACCTAGAGAAGCCATGTGTCTAAGCCTTCACAACATTTTCAAATTCATTTGTCAGCTCACTCATATATTGCTGTATCCTATACTTGCCAACATTTACTAGTATAAATTCACAGACATTTGTTGTGTACTGATTTTGTACATCGTGAGTTTGAATAAGTTATTAGAAGGCTGCCAAGTTTTAGGTGCAAAATATCTGGGACTCTCGCTAAGAATAACCAAGTAGATGGGGATGTATGGAAAAGTTAGGGTTGTACTGCGTGAACAGGAAGATCCATTCAAAAATAGCAGCTTTACCCATCTGCTGGGTAGGATGATAGAAATTCTGGTATCGGCTGCTATTGTCTACTCACATTCTACATGCTCCAGCATGGTGGGCTAAGAGTAATCATATTTTTCCCATGGTGGCAAACATCCTTGTGAATGACTGGTAGATGCTGTATGGCCTTTTAGGACTTAGCCTTCCACAGAGGTATTCCCACCTATTCTATTGTTCAGAGCAATCACTTGTCTGCTCAGGCGAGGGAGCACAGACCCCAAATCTGAAGCAGATGACTATGGGATACTTTGCAGCTGTGATTTAAAAGCTTCATGGCATCGCACGTTAGATTTAGTCTCTATACTAGCACTTTTAAAGAAGAAACATGTGTTTTTTTTCTAATATTTTGGTAAGAGAGTTCACAACATCACAATAAATATTAAAAATATCTAGATTATTGGCAATAAGGCCACAATTGCCACATGAATTATTTGTGTATGTCAGATCCATATCAGGAGGTTATAGGGGTTTTGTTAGTTGTCTCAATGTCGTTGTTCTTATTTTTGTGGCTTGGAGAATTATTTATAGTTAGCCTTAAAGATAATTACCAGGGTAATAACAGGTTAACCTTAGTGACCTGTGAAGTGAGACATTAAATAGGTCTTTCATTGTCTCTTCATGGGCAGTCCTGTGAAACACTTGATGGAATTAGAGAGTCACAGTGAACTGAACAGAGCTGAGTGGGGAGTGTTTTTAGCAGACAGAAAAATGTCAGTATGTATGAAGGGATGCACATTGTGATTTAGACATCACCTCATTTAATTTGGGGGACAACATTTGAAGACTGGCCCAGTTCCCCAGGAGTCTGGATTTGGAATCTTGGATGCAGCAATCAGACTTCCCTTACTTCTCATCTGGTTTCCTCATGAAGAAGTAAAAACTATTTCCCTGGTGGTTTTTGTTTTGCTTTGTTTTTGAATTTGTTTGTTTTTCTTTCTAACTCTGCAATGTTCTCTAGTGCAGTCACATGTTGGTATCAGCTATGAACTCCCTCCTCCTCACTGCTGTCCTCATTCATCCTCAGTCACTCAGGAAAACTGTGAGTGGACTATGGGTAGAGAACTGAGGATTGGACTTCACAGTGAAAGTCAATATGTGTCAGGAAAGAGGAAAATCCCCATCAGGAACCTTCCTTGCTTAGCCGCCCAGGAGATGAAATAGGGAACGCCCAAACAATCCTCCAACTGAGGGCTTCCCTATTATAAGGTTCCCTTCAAGAGTTACTGAGATCTCCCATGTGGGGATGCGAGGTGGCTTGGCTGGGGGGGTGGGAGGAGGGAGGAGGGGGAGTCTATGGATAGCATGAGGAGTGGGTAGAAAATTTCTTAATAAAGAAAAATAAAATAAAGTGGAAAAAAAGAGTTACTGAGAGATAAAATTCTCTTTGCCTTTCATTATTTCACTCACTTTTCCCAATGGAAAGAAATCCACTCAGACATGTTGCTCATCTTATGTTATGGATTAACTTTTGTTCTTGAATTTGGGGTAAATATAAGATTGAGAACTGGGGAAGGGGAGAGAGGGAGAGCTACGTGGGAGGAACATGTGAGGCTCTGGCCATGTCTGTGAGGAGAATACACTTACATATTATTTATGAACTAAAACAATAAAATGTTATGGTAAACTTATCATTTAAAAAATCCTAATATCAATATACAGAGAGAACCTGGAGCAAGGTACTGTGCCCAAGAGAACACAGCCTCCTCCTTAACACAGTTGTGTTAAGGTTCTATTTATGGCCGATTCAATTGTACAATTGTGAGGTGTGCAAATCCATACTATCCTAAAGATGAAAAAACCTAGGTACAGCAGACAGCTAAGTTTTGCTTCTTAGTGTAGACTTCTGGCTTTAAGAATCATGCACCTCTCTGTTTTATAGATGAAGAAATAAGCAGGGGGAAACAAGGATATAGAAAGCAGATCTTCAGAAGGCTGTTCTCCTAATGCTCTGGTCTGAAAATGATGAATAATTGGTGCTATGATGTCTTGAAAGATTCTAGGACATTTCTAGCAAATGCCCAAAGTTAGCTGTAAAATTAAGAAAAATTTGAGCTGGAAAGATGCCTCAGCAGATATGTAAAGACATTGTGAAGGGTTGGTGAAGTCTCTGCTCAGCAAAGGCAGGAGGCAAGACCTCACTCTACAGAGCTGCTCTGACCTCCACAACTTGCTGTACCATGCTCCCTTCCCATCACACTTTTTTTTGAGGCAGAATTTCTTTATATAGCCCTCGTTGTCCTGGCACTCACTATGTAAATCAGACTGGTCTCAAATCACAGAGTTCTACCTGCCTCTGCTCTGCCTCTGCCTCTACCTCCAGAGTGTTGGCATTGAAGGCAGGAGCCACCACACCTGAAGAATAAATGCATGTTTAAAAATAAAACATACAGAGTCCTTTAATTGCAAGCAATATATCAGATAACCGAGTCTTTGGCCTTTTTTTAGAGAATATATAGCTAATAAAACTTTTCAAGTGACCAGCTAGATATAGAATATGAAAATGATGAGCATAATATGATATTCTTACCATCTGTTACATGCTTGTAGCAGTCAGTTAAGAATGTGGGCACCCTCTCACTTCATCAAGGACCTCCATCTTTTAGAGTAGCCCATTTAAAAGTATTTCATCCCAATTCCAGCATTTGGAGGTGGAGGCAAGAGAATCATTCAAAACTATCCTCTGCTATATAGCCAGTTCATGGCCAGCCTGGACTATGTGAGACTTGGGCTCAAAATAAAGAGAAAGCATTTCATCCAAAGGCTCCTCTGACCATTCATAATTTCTAAGTTCCATTCCAGGCTGTGTCTTCCATTTAGATATTGCCTTATGTTTCATGTTGTTTGAATTTGGATTTGGATTTTAGGTTCCTGAGTCTAGACTGTATAGATTGTAACTACAGGGATCTGGGTCCCTGACATTCTATAATTTTCTCTATCCTCTGTCATTTCCACTTCAATATTATAATTCCTTTTTCCTCAGTTGCTAGTCATTTAAATAAAGGACTAGTGTTTGGCATAAAATTACTGTAAAGCAAAATGTTTTGTTTTAGATCCTATCGCTTTTTATTTTGAAATTAGAGTCTGACTAGCTTGCCCAAGCTGAGCTGAAACTCCAGAATTCAGAGTTCATCCTGCTTTAGCCTTCTGAGTATCTGGAGCTACAGGTGGCCCTTCTCTGTCCTTGTTTCAAGAGTTTCCTGCTACAGTCTAAAAAGGATGTCTTTCTCTCATTTAAAGGACAGAGCAGCTTTGTGTGAGACGTCCACAGGTTCTTTGTTATTCTGCTGCAGTGATCCTGAGAGGCCAGAGAACAAGTTTATTCCAGATGTTAAAGACAGGTGAAATAAAACCAAACACCCAAAGAGCAGAGTTACCAGGTGTTACCGCTGACTCTGCCCTGGTAATGCAGCTTTGCATGAGCCTTAGAGGTGACTCGCTGGAAGATAAGAGTGTGATGGAGTTAGTCACAGAGGTTAGACACATCTAGACAAGACAGTCAAACAATCCTGACAAGCGGGAAGTGACCTGGAACACTGCTGTTTTGCTTTCAGATGCGAATTGGACTGCATTCTGGGTCAGTGTTTGCTGGAGTTGTTGGCGTAAAAATGCCCCGCTACTGCCTATTCGGAAACAACGTCACTCTGGCTAACAAATTTGAGTCCTGCAGTGTGCCACGGAAAATCAATGTCAGCCCCACAACATACAGGTACTAATGGCATGGTTTCCACTTCGATGCGGTTGTCCTTTTTATCTGACTCCCACACCTGTTTTATTCGCATTGGAAATCTTACAGGAAAATGAAATGAAATCACTTTTAGAATTCTTACTTTAACGTGCTTTAAGGCTTTCACTGCCCTGGGGAGATAATTTTAGCATTAATTCTTAGCAGATATCACATCTTCTTCCATAATTTTTCATTCAAAATGTCTGTTTACCTTCTTAGTATACCAGTGGGTATTCTAACACCAACTGGAATCGGGCAGTACAGTTCCAGCAGTAGCTACCCAGAGTTAACAGAATTACAACATTTTATAGGAGTCAGCGCTCAAAAAAACTAAGATCAGACACCAATCACACCCTAGGAGTGCTTGAACTGTAGCACTTTCCGACAGATAATATGAGGGTTTCCCTAACCCCTTCAAGTTAGCCTTCTAGACTTAAATCAGATTCAGGTAAGTATTGCCTGAGCAATCCAGGATGCCTTATTCGTGAAGAATACAAATCAGAATCAGCCAAATGAAAAGGCATATAGGGTGAAGCCTGATTGGGGTCCAAATGCAGAGTTCCTGTGCTTCTCCTCATGTAATCCAGACGGATATATTACTGGCTCTTGCCACACCAGTGGAGTCATAACCGGGAGGCTCTGCTCTTTCAAGGGTTGATGACTGCATTCCCTGCTTCCTTTATTGAGGGAGGATGGACGGTCTCACGGGTCTTGGTTAATAAAACACAGTTTCCAGTCCGCTACCCCAGCTCTCTACTAACCTGGAAGATGTTTCTGGAATCCTGGCTCCACTCTGAGCCATCTCATTAGCATAAACCAGGTGGGACCCAAAGGGTTCATTAAAACAACAACAAAACAAAAACAAAAACAAAAAACAGTAACTCTGTAATTCAGGAAATTTCCCAGGGTTTGAGGGTCACTCTTTACAACCAAGAACAACGGGTAAATCCCCTGCTTCAGAACCATAGGGACAAAAGGGTCAGCAGAGGAAACCTGCCAGTCTGTATTCTTGAGGACCAACAGCAAATGGTGACATTGTAATGCAGAAGCCAAGTGACAAGATCAAAAGGAACTTTTAGTGTGAGTGGTGAGCTATGGCACAGGCCTCAAATACCAGCTGATTAGGAGGCTGAAGCAGGATGAGATCAAGTTCAAGGCTAGTTTGAACTACAGTGAGTTCAAAGCTAGCCTGGGAAATTTACTAGACGCTGTCTCAAAATGGAAACATAAAGGAGGAGTCTGGAGAGGTGATTCAGCAGTTAAGGGCAGTTACTGCTCATGCAGAGGACTCCAGGTTCAGTACTAGCACCCACAAGGTAGCTTATTACCTTTTGTAACTCCAGATGATCCAGCACCCTCTTTTGGCCCCAAGGGGAACCAGGCACATACACAATGTATCATACATGGAGACAAAACACCCATGCACATAAAATATGAATAAATAAATATTTTAAAAAAGGACGACAAAGTTGAAGGAGGTCTAGAGACATAGCTTGGCAGTAAAGGGCTGACCTAGGTTGAATGAGGCTGTAGGGTCAATCCTAGCACATGCATTTGGTAACCTGAGCCAATAGTTTCCTGTGTTGTGGTATCACCTGTCCTCATTTAACCAGAAAATAAACAGCCATTCTACGTCCATAGACCTTTTATTATTTTATCTTAAATATATATATATATATATATATATATATATATATATATATATATATATATATATATATATAAACTCATTAAGGGAAACCCTAAAGTAACAGAAAGTGTTCCAGATCCCTACAGATCACAAGAATATCGTACTCTTTAATCTTATAAAAACATAAAAGCTTCCCTATCGCCAAGTCAGTCTCTTGCTGTTCCCTTATATTTATGCTCCTTTATACATATAGATACCAAACAGGAGGTAGAGTTCCAATATGTGCTACTGAAGCTCCTTTGTGGGCTGGAGACTTTCCTCCATTGACACCAAGCTTACCGAGCATGTTGAAGCCCTGGGGTGAGTCCCCACCACTGCACAAACGAAGAGTGGTGTGCATGCCTGCCTGTAATCCCAGTGCTGAGAAGATGGTGTCAGGAGGTTCAGAAGTCCAAGGTTGGAAGTCAAACCGGACTGCATGAAGCCCTGTCTCTAATAAGCCCCTCCCACCCAAGAGAGCCCTTTAGTCCTACCTTTATGGAACTAATTTTAAAAAATCCACTAATATTTCAAAAAGTAATTTTCATATCACTTTTATCATTTTACCTTTTTTTTCACAACTTCTTGCCCATGTTTTCATCTCAGTTGCAAGTGAATGGACCATGATTTATCATTTTTAACTTAGGAAACCCTTTTCAATCACATTAAAATGATGTTTGCTATTATAATTTTATGTTTATGAATTCATTATTATATAAGTCACATCATCCCCAATATTGTATAATTAACTTTCCTTTCAATGTGAGTCAAATGTGTAAGTAAGCAGAATTTCTATTATTTTGATTCTTTGTAGCATTTTTTGTGTTGCGGGGGGACGGGGGGGGGGGGGGGGAGACTGTCTATTGACTCATGGGAATCCTTTCGTCAATCACACCTAATATGACTACTGTAGTAATATCTGTTTATTTTTGTTGTCTTCTTGTCCTGAATTGCCAAATGTTTCTGTCAGCATTAACTTTTCATTTTATTTTAATTTTTTTTCAGGTTACTCAAAGACTGCCCTGGTTTTGTATTCACCCCGAGATCAAGGGAGGAGCTTCCACCAAACTTCCCTAGTGACATTCCCGGAATCTGCCATTTTCTGGATGCTTATCAACAGCAAGGGCCTAGTTCTAAACCATGGTTCCAGCAGAGAGATGAGGAAGATGGGAACGCCAACTTCTTAGGCAAAGCGTCAGGAGTAGATTAGTGAGGCCCATGCTTATGTGTTTGACTCCTCTGAGGACTTGCAGAATCTCTGGAATGACTTTAGGATTACAGAAGATGAAAAGCAGTGTTAAAGGTTCAGGGACAAAGTCCTAGTCTCCTCTGTCTCCCATTTAACATGACAAAAAAAAAAAGTATTCACTTCAACTCTTCAACTTTCTTCTATTTAAGAAACAAACAAACCTCAAAAGTGACTTTTGGGGACATGGTTTTGTTCTAGAACAATCACTACCTGCACTCAAAATCCAGCACATTGTACATATCCCAGGCAATTGCAGTCAAGTTCAACTGTATAAAGCAATGGATTCTTCTGCAGCCTGTGCCCAGTGCAACGCTGTGGTTATTAAAGTGTGTTTGTGATAGTGTCGCCTTTAAAGTCTCTGAGTAGAAATGACAGTGTTTAATTCTGTAAGAGAGTCTGGGCTTTCAGCTCCGCCTCTGATTAGATTTCGTCATTTAACCGCAGCGTATGTAACACAATAGGCCCGCCCCTACTTTTCAGCTGTATCTTTGTGTATGTGTGTGTGTGTTTGCGTATTTGTTTTCTTTTCTTTTCTTTCCCCGTTTCTTTGTTTTCTTTTCTTTTCTTCCCCCCTTCTTTCTTTCTTTCTTTCTTTTTTTTTAGAAAATAAGCAATTAGACATTAGATTAAAATGTAGTATAAAATAGTTCTGCAATTATTAAAGAATATTTTCATGTTTGACATTAAAAATATTCTCCGTAACCCAATATATCATAAAACAAACGCCTTTTTGTTTTGACTCTATATGTAATAAAGCCTGTTGTACTTAATAATGAAAATTTACTTCCTATTAATCCATGTAAAACATACTAACAGCAAACATTTCAGAATAAAAAGACTTACAGCCTGAGTTAAAATATAATATTCTAATTCAATTAAAGCAATGTTTGCATACAGAGAGCCTGCAGTAGAGCACAGTGGTAAAGTGTTCTCACACACACATGTCCAAATGACCCTCTACTGCCATGTTGAGCCATGAAACCCAAGGGGAAAATTTGTTTTAGCTCAGAAGTAGAAAATGGAACTCATTTTAATCTTTTTTGATAGCTTCTTAAGTATTTCTGCTGACCATTTTAGAGTATGTGTTAAGAATCAAGTTTTGTATTATTTGGTGTGTATCTGTGAAGTTTTTATTCTAGTTAAAATATCTTAATAGCATTTTCTAAAGAAAGCATGAACACCGATGGAGAAAACCTTACTGTGGTTTCGGTTTGGGAATTTATATACGTTTTTCTGGAGTCTGAACTCATTTCTTGTGCCTCCCATGCCTTCCTCTCCAGCCCCCTTTCTTCCCCTCTCATTGCACATGGATGTGTGATTCTGGGGATTGAACACAGAGCTTGTGAATGCTAGGCAAGTGCTCTGTTCCTGAGTGACTCCATCACCACGGAGCTTGGATTTTATTGCTAATGATGTCAGTTTATATTCTCCCCAGTGTTAAGTCCCAGTGTTCAATTTGGTAAAAGGATATGACTTTAAAACAGATGCACAGTTGGGTTTTTGAACCGGTATTAGCGGAACTATCGATGTTCTGACTTTTTATGAAAGGATTTGAAAAGAAAATCAGTTTAAAAGTCCTTTACTACCTCCACTAGTCTCCAGGCATCGGGAGTAATTGTCATCACTTGCCTAGCTCTAGTTTCCCAGGGGTACGACTAAAACACTCCAGTGGAATTCTTTAAAGGTTGGTAGTGTCTTATTAAACACTCACTCATTTCTTCTTTCTGGAATTAAAATTCATTACAAGGAAAGTAATAGGAATTACAGGCAATTAGAAGCATCAAACAGGACATTGTTCTCATCACCTGTGTATTTAGGAAGTTGCTATGTTAGTAATAATCTGATTCAGAAGCTTGTACATTAATTAGAATTCCACACTGCCTTTTAGGGATGGAGATAGAGCTCAGCGGCAGAGCAACCACCTAGCATGTATGCTGTCCTGAGTTCCAGCCCAAGCGGTGGGAAGAAACTCCGTGGATCTCTCATGTGTATATGATATACGATCCCTCTCACCTCGGCCACCTGTGTACACCTGGAGCAAATGGAGGGATTTACTGTATATAATCCAAGTAAAAGATGTACGGAAGCTCCATGTATGGTTCCTGTAACTTTTCTATTATTTTGGCATTTATCTAAATAAAAATATTATCAAAAATTATTTTCCTGAAGCAACTCTCTCTTAGAGGTTCCCTAGACCTGCTTGTGAGGTGGAGCCATTAACTATAGAAAAAGAAAAGCCATTGCCTTCTGCCTCTGCAACAGTGTTAGAACCATGAGACAAGGGGCATGCTGAGCCTTAAAGAATGTGGATGAGAGACGATGTATGTTTTTCAAAGACTGTTTCAGGAAACGCGTGAATGACAAGGAATGTTCGTGTGCACAGGTGACTGCTTGAACGGTTGCTTCTATCTTAGTGAAAAACAGTTCATGTTATTCCTTGGGGATTTTGCCAGAAGAATGAACAAAATAACTGAGTCAATGAAGTGCTGCTTGCAAGTGTGATAACGTCTGTTCAATCCCAGGGTTGGAACCAAGTGCTTGTGCCACAGCTGGGAAGTGACACAGAGTAAAAAGGGGAAAGGAAAGGGAATCACTGCCCTCTCAGGCATGCCTTCAGTTGCTAACAGATCTCCCACTAGGCCCCATCTGTTGACATTGTCACCACCTGCCAAGAGTGCCAAGCTGGGAAAGAAACCTTTAACACACAGGCCTTCAGGGAACAGTCACACAGCTTTAAACTACTGCAACGTCCTACTTTTCAGTGAACTGTGAAACAGATTTAACTTCAACTATTCACACCCTTTGGTGATAACACCCTTTATGGGAGTTGGACAGTGACATAGAGAATTAAACGGTGGAGGGACCAATACATGGTACCTGTGAGGGCTGCCAAGGCAGTTAATCTTCCCCCAAACAGAAACTACTGGGCAGAGATGAGGGGAAGGACAATCCACTGGACCAGGTACAAGCAAACAATTGGGGAGACTTTAGCTCACTTTATTATGAAAAAAAAAATACCAACAAGTCACTTCCAACCATGATTTATAGTGTCAGAACATAACGTACAGCCTTTGGCTGGGAGGCTTTTCTAGTCCTGGAAAGTCTTTGTGTCTTTTAGAGAGGTGGGGAAGAATCATACTTGCCGTAGAAGCAATCAGTCCCTTGTAGTCTTTGTTGTATCTAGTTTTCTTCTCTTAGAAAGTCAGCATCTGGTTTTGTGATGGTGGTGTTCCCTTTAAATGTTTCTTTTATTACACCAATGATGTGACTCATTTGATGTTTTGATCTGAGACCACTTCAAATACTGTGCATGTTATTAATCTTTGTATTTCCTAGCCACATGCACATCTATGTGAGCAGTCCACATGGCCCACATAACTTCTGTTTAAATCTTTACTTACTTGTTCATGTCCAGTTCTTCAAATTTGATGTTCCTGTAAGAAAAATAGAAAAATCTTCATAAATGGACAGATTTTTTTTTTAATTTGAAAACTTCAGTAAAAGGGAAAATGTGATCATCTCAAAACCACATTTCTTCCATTATCAGGGCAGATTTGTTGCCATCATAATTAAGTTACTTTCATGATGTGTTACTGTGTTAGTTTTAAATATAGCAGTTAAAATCAAGGCAAAATTTAAATGGCAGATGTAAGACTTAATCTAAGATATTCCTTAAAAAGACCGCAGAGAGAAGTGTTTTCAAGCTTTCAAATTTTTTTAAACACATGATGCCAGAAAAAGAAATTGTAAGCGAATCTCACGGAGTTTGAAGAAAATTGCTTAGCAGAAAATGTCTGCATGGTGCCCAAGTCCTAAAAAGTCTGCTAAGATGTTTGTTTACTCTGAAATGCTGCCAAGCCCTTCTCTATGGTAGAAAGAATTATGAGGTAACTTCAGAATAAACTAAAACAAAACAAAGCAAAAAACTTCACTGTAATAGAAACTGAGCAGAACAATGTGCTGGGCAATCCACATGGTAGAAGAAGAAAAAATGAAGCTCACAGAACAGTTATGGTGACAGTGGTTGTGGATCCTGCACCTTTATAAATATTTTATTAATATAATATAATATAAACATTGTAGTAATTGCCAGTGACTAAGGCAGTGTTCCAGGCAGTGTTTATTCACAACAGCTTCCCACAATTCCCAAGTATACAGTACATTGTTACTAATTTTGCAAACTATTGGTCCCAAATCCTTGGGCCAATACAGAGAGAAACGTTTATGTTGAAGCTGCCCACTGTGAGAAGAAACCAGACATGTCAGCCACCTTTGCTAGTTCATTTGAGTTGCAAGTGTACAAGAGGTATCTGTGTCTAGCAGAATCTGAGACCTCACAATTTCTCCTTTCTTGTCTATATTTCTGTCATTACTCTGTCATGATCACTTGATGAGTCTCTAAGATGTTCCATCTTTTCCCTAGTCATCATTCACACACCCCCACCATACTCTTGTAGAATGCTCTGTATATAACATTCTAGGCTTCTACTAACCTGTTCCTCCAAATTCTTTTATTCACCAATCCCAGTCTCTAAATTACCTCTATATTTCCAGGTACACTTAAAGTAACTGTTCCAAGACTTGGTTCCTGTCATCATCACAACCAAGGAGGACACAACGAAGAGAAAAAGTTAGTTAGCTCAGTTTAAAGCTGAAGATCAAAGAACACAATGCCAACTGTGTTTCGGCCTCATGATGAACATGGAATGTTTTTAGGAACAAGAGGACACACAAAAGTTAGGAAGATCTTTGTAAAATTTTATGTATTTTGTCTGCATTTATGTCTGTACACCATATATGTGCCTGATGCCTAGGGAGGGCAGAGAAGGGTGTCAGATTCTGTGGGACTGGAGTTACAAGTGGTTGTGAGCAGCTATGACATGACCTTCATAGGAATTGAACCCAGGTAATTTAGCTCTCCAATCCCTAAGATTTCTCTTTTGAAAACAACTCTTTCTAAGAATCAGCTACAAGTTCAATAAGGGCACCCTTTGTCTTCCAAAGGCTTTATCCCCAAGCCCTAAGGATCTCCCACTTGTCTCTACCTCTTAAGAGTACCATCACCTCTCACATCACCACACTGAGGACCAAGTGTCCAAAACATGAATCATTTTGAGGTAAACCAAACTACACATGGTCTAAATCTATTGACCATTCCACTTGGTCAAAAGCATCTTTACCAGAGCAGCATGGTATATTGTCTACTACAGACTATCTTAATCAGCAGGAGGAAAATCTAGGCTGATTGCTGTTCATCGGGTATTTAACATCCCTCTTAATTCCTGAAGTTATCACACTTCCTTTCTGTTCACATTCTACAAGCTCGGACTAAGTGAAATCACCACCTTTACTGTGTAAAATGATAGGAGGAAATGAGAATGATTAGGGTGATCTATACAGTCTGCATCATAAGTATTTATTGAAAGCTTACTCTTTGCCAGACATTGTTCTACACTTTGTACTTCCCATTATTTCAGTGGTCCACCTTATCGTGAGACTGATGGGCTTTGTTCAGATTAGGTCCAGCTGCAGTCAAGATAATATACATACATATATACATACTGTCTTACTTATATACATATATAATACACACATACAATTCACATATATGCATACATGTTCATACAATACAATATTAAACATTATACCTCCACACAGAGAGACAGAAGTTCTTTCTTTTCAAATCAGGCAAACAACTTATATGCTCTCTGGTTTGTGTCTGTCAGTTGGTGCACTTATTTCACACAGCATGGAATCCATTAGCTCCAGGGAAAGAAGACACACACCCAAGTGAAGAGCAAAATGTATCCTCCTTCCAATTCACTTGAGTTGTTTACAATGAGGGGGGAAGGGCATCTCTGAAGAGGCACACAGAAAAAAATGCTATCTCTTTGCAAAAGCAGGGACACATTTCTTTCTAACAGATGTAAACAGGGTTGTCACCTATCATTGGCTTCAGCATGACTTAAGAAGGGACTGTGGGGTTTCCTTCCTCCCCTTCCATCTGCTTAATGGAGAACAAACCTGCTTTTAGACAACCAGCTCTTGAAGTCTGGCTGCCTCACCTACCTAAATGCACACTGAGAGTAACTTCTTTTCAGGAGGAATTTGGCATACAGAATGGGAGTGTGACCAAGCACACTTTAAGAGGCTCTCATATGCAAGAACTGGAAATACTCTGTAGAATCTTCTTGTAGCTGATCCAGCATACCTAGGGAACTAAGAGAATCTCACCAAAAGCTCCCTGTGTATTGGATGATATTCACTTTTCATTATTGATGTCGAGTGAGAGGAAGACAGGAGTGTGAAGGACAGAACATTACATGAAAATTAGACAGTTACCTTACATTTGATCCGTTTGCTTGGAAGTCATTGCCAGAAGAGGTATGGCTGTTAAAGCAACCAATTCCTAAAACCCATTACCTACCTCATAATGAAAACCTGAGTGGCTCACAGAAGTCTGCCTTTTAAATCAAATTCTAAAGGAGCTTATAAAATCAGTTCTAGATCTCAGGAGTCCATTTCAGTGTCTCTTACCATGGAGGAGCACTCACCTACTGGATGACAAGCATGTTGGCTGTTGATATTTCCATAACTGTGTGTATTGCCCAGAAACCATTTCAGTATATCCCTCCTTCTTAGAGCATGAGTGTATTAAGTGGGGCATGGGACATCAGGCCTCCTTAGATGCTTTCTATCTTGCTTACCCGCTCACAGACTCTGTATGTTATGATAAAGATTATCAAAGGTCAATATGTGGAGGCTAGAGTAGAGGAGATCAATATGCCTCCCAATGCCATACCAGACCCGTAGAGCTACTCTGGGATAAAGGCAAAGAGTCTGTGCTTAGCTAATTGCTGAGTTGTAGACTTGAAGAGGAATAATAGCAGCGGCATCTAGAAAAGGCAATTGATTGCTCATTTTCTGCATTTATACATGTTTATGTAATCTGTTAAACTTTCAGTGTCACACAGAACAAGTGGCAATTCTCATTTTCATTCACAGGTTTATCTTGGAAACGTGCCTTGTCTCCCCAGGTGATTTCCTGTCCTAGAAAAGACTCCTTACACATGACTGCCCCCTTTCTCCCAACCTTTCACTTCATTATTGGTGTTTGTTCAAACTTAATTCTCAATTCTGGATGAGGTATTTTCCTATATTCTTAATGTTCACATGTAATGAGAAAAATAATGAGTTCTAAGGAAACAGACAAGTGATTTTGATGCTGATAAAAGATGTTTCTCCAGCTTTGAGAAGATGGTGGAGAAAGCCTTTAGACTCTATAATCCACCTACTGTCACAAAGACAGATCTTTTTATTAAGTTCCCAAGTCAAAAAGTAACTATTAAATATTGCTGTCTCCTCATAAAATGTCACTCCCTATTGTAATCCACACAGCACGTTGACCTGATTTTTTTTAATTTTTATGACAATTTTCATTGAGAGAAGTAGAATTTATATCCAGTTTATGCTTCTCTCACTGTCTTTTCAGTCTACCAGATGATTTTGTAAGCTACCTAATAATGCTAATAATTTCTAGTTGTTGTTATATTTTATTTGGGTTTCTTTATGTTTAAGTTAGCCACTGCTGGTTTCTGTCTATTGCCATGTAGAACTATCATGGAGAAACCAAAAACTTCTCTGATTATCCTGGAGAGACACACAAACTTTAAAAATAAAATAAAATAAACTTTGTTTCTCTATGACAAAAATGGCCTGTGGTAGACTCAAGCTTCTATTGGTGTGGTCCTTTCCTCAGGAAAACACAAGAAGACCAACAAGAGACCAAGAATTTAATATAACCATAGAATCATGTATGGAGAATTTCTGCTGCTATTGACAGATTTAGTTTAAATATAATCTGGACCCTGGTCTTCGCCAGCTTAGACTGCAGCTACAAAATCATATAATCTATAGACACCCTATTTCTCACTAGTCTTAAGGCTGGAAGTCCAAGACCATGCTGGCAAGTTCAGTTCTTGGTGAGGGCCCTCTTCCTGACCCTATGTGTTGCTGGTTTAAGAGATATCCACCGTAGGCTCACATTTGTGAACAATTGGTTCCCTGATTGGTGGCACTGACTGGGAAGGTTATAATGTAGTGTATTCTTGCTGGAGGAAATACATCACGGGGGGCAGGTTTGTGCTGAGTTTACAGCCTTGCCCCATTTTCAGGTCACTCTTCCTGCTGCAAGTTTATGATTGATTTGTCTGCTTCTTGGTCCAGCTGCCTCCTGTCACGCCTCCCCGGCCCTTATGAACTCTCACTGCAATCAATCATATAAATTCTTACTTCTATAAATTGTCTTGATTATAATATTTGTCACAGCAACAGAAAAGTAATGAATACACCTGCTTGTTCATGGATCTCTCACACACAGGGAAGAGAGAGCTCAGCCACTCTTATCTTGTGCAAACTCTTGCCTCATTTTACAAGCCCTGCTTTCACGCCTTCCTCTTAATCAAATGACCTGCCAAGGGCTGTGGAAATGAGGATGTGGACATTTTGTCAGGATAGAAAGCTTTATTCTGTCTCCCATACTATGTGCTGGCTCAGTATTGCCCAACTCATTTCTGTCAGCTATGCCATTTTTCTACATGAGAAACTCCTTACTTCCCTGAAGTTAGTTCTACCTTGATTCAGATGGAAGAAACCACTGATCACAGGAGTATGCCTAAAGAGTAACTCTGCTCTTAAAGATGTATTATTTATGGACATTTCAGGTAGTCTTTTGGGAAGAATAAAAACTGAAAGTAATCAATTCCAAAGAAAAAAGAAGTAAGAGCAGTTCCATGTACTGAATGCATTTAACTTGAAAGATAATGAATTAAGACAGAACCCAGAATGGGACTATTTTTATTTCACATGAATTAATGTAATAACACACTTCTGAGGCCATTTTATTCTGTTGACTGACAATTATCCGTTGAACTCAAGTGAGAATAAAGGAAGGGACTAGGAATCTGGCTTATAGACACTCTATAATACTGGTATGAGATTTAAGCAAGTTGTTTTAACTCAAATGTAGCCTGTGTGAACAATAACTATGTGTATTTTTAAGACTCATATTGCTTAAATGGATTATAAAGCTCATATTTGATGAGTTTACCACATGTCAAGTGCTATATGTTCTTTAAAAATATTGTTACATTAAATACCCTGGATTGTCCTATGTTTAGAAGAGGAAACTGAGGTTTAGAGAGGTTCATAGTTGGGCCAAAGAACAGGAATCCTATGAATATCATTCTCCTTCATGAATGTTTCTCACAGGGAGAATGCTTAATATCCAAGGAATTCAGGCAGTGATATAATAATAAAAAAGCCTGAAATCATGTACAGGAAGCTACATGAAGCCTAAGATTAGAATTAGTACTCTATATGACCATTAATATCAAAACAGAAAGTTTAAATTTCAAGATAATATTTGCACCTTAAGAAAAGTTTTAAAGAGTCACAGTAAATCGGAGGGATATTTTACATAGATAGGTGACCTGGTCAGATTGGGCTCCTCTTGTATCATTTATTGTTTCAGTAAAGCTATGGCTGGGCCTTCTTCAATCTTCCCTGCTTTCTCAGTCAGTTTTACTTGCCTTCAGAGTCCCATGAGCCTCCCCTTCTCTCCTGGGAGGACTGTTTCGATCTGGAAGAACCTGGCACACAACAGAAAAGCTGAGTGTTTGGGCCCTCCAGTCATCAGACCATAATGCCGTCAGTGCTTTCTAAAGCTTCTCCCGGCAGATTGCGTTTGTATGGTGTGTGTGGCAGCCATGCTCATCTGACTCATGCTGCTCCCCACTCTATATAATCAGGTACTAATTGAGAATGATTTCATTCCCGGCTTTTGTTTACCCTGCCTTTATCACTGGGTATCGGATCTTCCTCATGCCTTTTCATAGTTAGTTGTAGAATGTGCAGTTTTCAAAGTTCAAAGATGGTTTCATATTTAAATAGCTGTACACAGTTGGATGTTCCATTGTTGGAAAGACTCACTTGTTCAGTCATAGCATCCTTGATGGAAGCGTTTGGGTTGCCTGATGTCCTTTTGGTTGTCTCTTTTCCTTATCACCTATTCTTAAGCCTGTGTTAGGGCGCTGGTGGCAGTGGAATGTTCTTGGTTTGACATTTCCCATCTCCAAATTGAGGTGATTCCCACAGATTTAATTGCCAACCAAGGTTCTCAGGTCTACCCGAGACTGATGGCTGCTCTTGGGCCTTTCCCCGTGCTGACTGAAAACCATGCACCCACAACAGCCGCCTCAAATCCACAAATTGCTCTACTCTTGCTCCTTGTGCCTAATAAGGTTTCCACAATTAAATAACTCATCTGCATGTTAGACGGTAGACTGGAAGACTAATTAAATGCCCACATAGTTGTACCAGCCCATTTCCCTTCATATTATTTTTGAGAACAGGAATATGGGACAATTCTAGAGAGTTAAACTTTCTGGAATCTTAACTGCTGGGTTGGAATACAATGTGTCCTGTGATGTTCATGAAAGGACAGAAATGGTTTAACATTCTGCTCACAGTTATGTTCCCACATGAAGTATCCCCCAAGAAGCTCAGACACTGGAAGCTTAGTTCTCAGGTATTAGCATTAGTTTAAAAAACTTCCCGAAGTTTTAGGAGTTTGAGACTAGTGGAGGAAGTAGACCACGTGTGTGTCCTTGGGAACTTTAGCTTCTCCCAGGCCTACCCGTGTGTCTCTGTCATGAACTGAGCAGCCTCTGCCGCTTACTTAGTCAACATGGAGCTGTGCCTCCCCACAAGCCTCAAAGCAATGGTAGCCAAGGACAATGAACCACTGAAACTGGGGGCCCAAAAGAATTCAGCTGGTTAATGCCAGGTATTTTGTCTCAGTGACAAAAAGTCTAATACACTTGTTAAACCTCTTACATATTGCAGAACATCCTTGGTTTGTACATTTAATTATTGGCTAAAAGTAAAAATGTGCTTAGTTCTGTAGGATTAGCTGTAAGTTTGCCAGCTGGTGTGAAGTAAAGCCACAGAGGAAATGTTTATCTGCATAACTACAAAAAGCATGAGGACACACACACACACACACACACACACACACACACACACACACACACACACACACAAAGCCAAAGAGCAGACTTCTGGATTAGAACACTGTACTAGGACCACAACGCCCCCATCTACTACTTGGATGAGTGCAGCTGACTCTGCTCCATCTTCCTTAAGGCCTCAAAGGAAGAACTTGTAACCAAACTAGGGCGGGAAAAGACTGGAGCCCAGTAGCTCTGAGCACATCTGAATTCCCTCCTCTGTCTCCGATTGGTTGATATATGGGAAGCAACAGCGACCGGCCTCCCGTGGCTCTACTCACCATTGGCTGGGAAGAGGTGGCAATCAGGGCTGGCTCAGCCTGATGCTCTAGCTGCAGCTCTGTGCTGGTCTGGGTGCGCTGTCGCCACCGCTGTAGTCGCTGTCTGGGTCTCTTCCGCGGCACCCTTGCGCCGAGGCTGTCTCTCGGGCTCCGAGCGCAGACACCATGGTGAGTGCTGTCAGGATGGTCGGGGGAATCTCACACCTGGGCTAGGTGGACCTTAACTGACTGGAGAGCAGACTGCGCTGCGGGAGCAGGACCAGGGGCCACAGAGAGGAAGGCTGCGAGGAACAGCGCCTTTGGTGGGAGGTGGGGACACATGATCTGCTGAGCGCTCTGACAGTGGGTCGCCACCGCGCAACCCCAGTCTCCGACTTCTGGAGATTCTTCTTTCCTCCGGGCCGGGTCAGGTGGGAGACTCTGGGCTCAGGTCCCCTCGCTATCCCTGTTGCACCATGGTGACAGGTGAGCAGGGGTAAGAAGATGGGGGAGGGGATCGGTGGAGCCGAGAATCCAACGATCCCTCGGATCTCCCCCTTTTAGGATAGGGTACCCCGAAAGCGCAGCCAGAAGACGAGTGAGAGGCCAGTGGAGCGGGGTGGGCAACGCGGTAGAAAGGAGGAGGCCCCTGACCTCAGTCTTTCCCTACCCTGCAGTACGGATTCGTGAACCATGCCCTGGAGCTGCTGGTGATCCGAAATTACGGTCCCGAGGTGTGGGAAGACATCAAGTAAGTGAGCAGCCCTGCTCCCAGGGCCGAGCATTGGCGCCGCGCCCGCACCGGCTTCCCTAGCTGCTCCCGGCAGGGTCGTGGTGCGCATCCTCCGGTCTCCGCTCCCACGCTCTGGAGCCCGGACCAGAGGAGAGGAGGGTAGGCCGGGGCGTGGCCCCTTGGGGTCACTGCGGCCTCCTCACCCCGCCTGAGCGTGGGAACACCCTGCCAGAGTCCTGTGTCTCCCAGGTCAGATTCGGAGGGTTGGTCAGCTCCCATGCAGAGGCCTTGGCAAGGTCTTGGGACCAGAGGCAGGAAATGAACAGGAAGACTTGCGCTCCTCTGTGATTTACACACCTGGTACATATAATATGGTTTAATCATTTGGGAATGCTACAGTACACTCCGAAATTATTTCTCCAGTAAGTCATGTGAAGCACGTATTTAATAAAGGGACCTCTCCCCTATAACTTCCCCCAAGTCATCCTTGGAAATGATGGTTTGCTATGTGTCTTCCTAGGAGTCCTAGCATGGCATTCTAGTTTCTGTAGAGCTTTGAGCCTGGTACTCAGATGGGACTGGAAAATACACTTATCTGAGATTTAAATGCCCTGGTCACCTCTTAAGCTTTTGTGTGTCTTTGGGGGGGGGGCGGGTTACTGGTGACTGAAGTCAGAACCTTGTGCGTGACAGGCAAACACAATGCCCCTAAGCTTCATGACTGACCTTTAGATGTTTGAGACAGGCTCTCCCTATATACAGCGTAGGCTGCCCTGGAACTGCCAATCTTCCAGGCCTCTCAGAGTGCTGGCATTAGAGGAATGCGTCACCGTACCCAGTGGAGCACTGCAGTCTAACAGAATTATCTTTCCCTCTCTCCCTTGTTGAAACTCGCATTTAACTCTTGAATAGCTGAGTGTTGCTGCCAAATAACTATATGAAAATCATAGGTAGGCATTGCCACGTTCTAACTGGGGTAGTGGTGAGGATTAAGAAGGGCAGAGGGGAACACATATCTATTATTTTTTAAGTTCATGTACTCGCTGATGTCACATGAGCCCTTGCGATTTTTCGTGGCACATTTTTGTTAGCAATCAATTCCAACAGGCTTTATTATTCAGTAATAGGATGATAATTTTCTATAATTATCTGTTTCCATAGAAATGACCACATCTATAATTTAAGCCCTAGGACACAACACCTTCCTCCAGATCTCTTGGGTATGAGCCTTAATTGATGTTCCCGAAGCCATTCATGTTATCCACATTTATGTTATCCACAGGGCACATCTGCATCCTATAAAAAGAGGTCCAGATGAGGCAGTTATAATTCTCTCAAACAAAACTGTAAAAAATAAGGCCTCTTTGAGATTGTAATTTCCTTTCAACTTTATTCATTCCTTCATAGTTTTGATTTTCTGTGGAGATAGACACCAGGGCAGACACTAAGAATAAGCCCTTACAGCGTAGCCCAACATGAGGATGAGTATAAGCCACTTTTCTTTGTGAATGAATGGAGGCAGCATACACATCCCCATATATTAGCCTTTCATCTTTGGAAGTGAAGTCCCCAAAGGTCATGGCAGATAATCTATAACAATGGATATGTTTAGGATTCCAAGAGTACAATAATAGACTATGATGAGTTAGTAATCACTATGGAAATTTAATCAAACTTAGACTACATATCTGACTGTTATCAGTGTAGGTAACTAGTAAATGTAGAGATCAAAATTTTTACTTTGTGCTTCATAACTCACCTTGAAGTATGGTTGAACAATATTCTTAAGTTGGTCAAATGATAATGATTCCACTCATCCAAAACAGTTCTGTTATATATGAACCAGGTCATATCGACGGTTTTCCTCTGAAATTGCTATAAGGATGGCGCCCTTGGAATAGAGGAATAGAACCAATGCTGGCCACCCAGTTGCTTGTCTTCTCTTTTTAGGAAGATATCCCTTGATGGTGACGTGGGTGCAGTTTTGTGTATGTGCTGGGGAGTCTGGCTTGACTCTGCACCCAGGGGACTAAAACTGTTCTTTGCTACCCTGCCTGGTTTCCCCAGATGTTGCTGAAGGCTTTCTGGAAGAGCATTTGCCTCATCAGCAGATGTTTACTGAGGGTGATGAGGAATGTAGCTGCCAAAGACTGTTGCCATGAAGGTGCCCCCTCCCCGTTCCTGAGCACTCACTGCTGCCATTGTCCAAGAACGTTTTAACGGTCTGTGGAATACTGAATACATGAGAGAACTTGTTATCCTTTTGCCCCCACAAGAACCAAACTTTTCTATCTTCTTTGATCTGTGAAGAACTGTCTAAATAAATATTTATAAAATGTTTTTTTAATGTTCTTGTTTATTTTAGTAGGAAGTGGACATCCATCTTTATGAGAAAAGAAGCCAAATGTTTAATGACAAAATTCTAAGTAACAGATCCTAGACAGAAAATTCTAGATGGTTATGAGCAAAAAAAAAACAAAAACCCTTGGAAACTCACTGTCCATGCACACTCTTATCATCAGCATCACCATTTCACAAGCACTTTGCCTCCTCTCTTCAGGAAAAAGAAAAATTACCCCAGACCAAAGCCCAGGAAATGTCCCTTAAAGCAACAGACAGAAAAGGTTTAGTGTTTATACCCAAAAGCAGCTTCAGGTGGTTGTGGATGTATCTGTAACTGCTTGAATGGAACCATGTCAGCTTCACTGTTATCTTCTGTCCCAGGGAACATCCAGTGTTCTGGATCCAATGTCCTTACCCACTTCTGATCAACATAGTAACATAAAAGAGTAAGAGACACCCCTTGCTCTCAAATCTGCTTCAGATCTTGTTTTGTAAATTTATTTTGAATTTTCCGATGATCCTCTTTAAGAAGCCATGGTTCCTAAGTGATGAGAAAAATAAATATCCATAATTCACTTAGAAAATGTAGTCAGACTTTGTGCATATTAAAATATCTTGTAAATGCTTGATAGGTCTGCCTCTGTTATACTGGCGTCAGCCCTGGTTGGCCTGACAATTGCATCCTGTCAGTGAGCTCTGAGATTCTCTGCCTACCCTGGAAAATATGTGGCTTCTAAAGGTGGATTCAAAGGGCTGGAAATGCTAAGATGATTAAAAGTCTATTGAAAACAAGTGACAGATATAACTGAAGATGTAGCTCAGTGGTAGGATCCAACACACTACAAAATACAACAACACACACACACACACACACACACACACACACACACACACACACACACACAAATACAAAACCAAGCCAAACCAAAACAAAGCAAAACCAAAACACCTTTCAGAAAACTGTACTTACTTGTCTACAGGTGAATAGGCCAGAGTACTGGTTACCTCGTATCAGATTTTTCTGAGAGATTAGATATAAGCAATTAAATGCAAATGTTGGTATGAAATCTGTACATTCTATAATTATGTAATATTACTTTAGTTAACAGATACTGTTGTCAATTTGCTGTCAGTCACCTTCCATGTGCTTTATGGCTTTCCTCAAGTCCCTGCGTACTTCTTTATGCATTGGCTCTTCTTCTCTTTTGTTTATTGTTAAGCTTATCTTTAATTAACATAGTTTAACTTTTCAGGCACTGAGGACAGAAAAGCAAATGATGTCATTCTTGCCTTGAAAAAGTCTAGAGATATCAGGGTATTTTTAGTCTTAAACATTAAAAAAAAAAAAAAAAACTTTCCTGTCTGTCACTCAAATAAGGAAATGACTTGAATGCTGGATAGCATGCACTGATCTTCCAGTTTGACACTCATAGGTGTAGTTAAATTTGCTAATTATGAATGGGTATTAGGGCCCAAACGAGCAATTTTACAAAAAATAAAATAGTTACATGACTTCTTAACTTGCCTAAACTTTGCAAGTCTCAGTTGTATATGGGAAAAATTAATAACTGGTTGTTGCAGTCAGTACATTCAATATTATCTGAAAACATCCCTAATATGGTTCTTAAGCAGCTGCCAAAGTAATGGTTTGTATTGTTTTCCATTTCACTCTGTCGACAACTGGGTTTTTCAACATCTTTCTTCTGCAGTACCCCTGAAAGATGGGAAGCTCCTTTCGAATAACAGTAGCTTGGTTCTAAGGGTGTGGCTGAATGTTGGAGGGCTTGCCTAGCACTTTACACCCAAACAAAATACCAAGAACAATAGCCCATTGCATCTGCATGCTATTCCGACCTAAATGTTTCCTCTCACTTTGGTGTACGTCCTCAATTAATTTCTCATTTTCTTTCTCCTTTATCCTATTCGTATACTGGCTGCTCCAATTTGTTTCGGATTATCTCTTGGCCTTTCTTCTTTCCTCTTGGTCCTTATCAGCTTCCCTCACTCTGCACTCACACACTCACACAACCTCCTTGCCAGGTTTTCTGTGTCTGCCTTGTGCTCACCCTCTGCATTCTGCAGACTGCAGGAAGATGGTTATTTCACTATGCCATCTACACTGGGATTCTAAGAACCACTCACCTGTCCCTAATCCCTTTTGCTGTTTCAAAAGTTTATATTTGCTCTTAATACTGATTTTATCATAACAAATTAAAGCAAGCAAACGAGGGCATCACCATAATCTGCCATGCTTTGTGGGATTTTCACATTCCTGATGGAATGAGTTACATTTCTATACCTTTCTATACCTAAGTTGAAGTAGGAAAAAGCCTATGTGTTTTGTAAATGTGGATGGCACTTCATATTATAAAGCTGTTTGAATTTCCTAACACTGTTTCCTCTATGCATTTTCAGCTGGGTGCTATAGCATCTATTTGAAATGACTTTCAAATGACAGGAGATGACTTTCCAGCTACATGCGTTTGTCATTGTTGTCTTTTCTTTTTCTTACTATGAAATTGCATTTTGAAGAAATTAAATGACCATCTGTCAGGGGCGTTATGTGTAGGAAGCTGAAAAGTTGCAAGTGACTTTGGAGCTGTCCCTCTGATAGCAAGTTTCATGCTTCTAGATGTATTTACCCAAGAGGAGTTACCTAATAGAAACACAACATATTCATTTTCTTCTGCAAACACAACCTCTGAAAAAATTAAACAAATTCCTTCAAAATCTAAAAAATAAGTAAATTAATTCTATGTTATGAATAAGACCTTTTCTGTAGAAAATTCTTCCAGGTAGCCTGAAAGTCAGAGGAAGGCACACTACGTAGGTTTGCTTATGCTGGGAAACTAAATGCCTAACTAGGAAACCCCTCACACAGCTGCTGGTGAGCTGTCCCACGGGGTCTTCTAGAACCCAGACCGCTATGGGGACAACATAGCACTTGTATAAGGGAGGCCATAACATTTTTGCTTGTTTTATTTTTATGATCTTCAGCAACCTCCAGGCTGGTCTTGGGAAGTCTTAATTTCCTTATAATCATCCTTTTTTATGCATTAGGTATATACTAGAATCATATTAGCTTGGTGTGTGTTTTTGTGCGTTACAATGAGGACTGGAAGAGAGACCAGAAATCCCATGCTTTCACTCTCACTATGTCGAAATTGGGTGATGGCAAACATTAACTAAACATGGCTGCTGTTTGCAAGAGAGATGTCCTTTGTATTCTCTTTTTGTCCTCCAGAATCAGGGTCCTGGCAAATGTTTCCTTGTAACTTGTTGGAAGGTGATAGTTAGGGGTTGATGCTGTGCAGATGTCTCCAGGAAAGTACACTTAAGGAAATGAGCACTATAAAGAGGAATCTCTCCAGTCCAGTTCCTGGACGATAGTGCAGACTTGAAGCTTTGCAGCTTTTGCGTTTACTGCTTTGCCTCTTTGTGCATTAGAGAATAAACAGCAGGGAAATGGTGCTGTTATTATTTGTATGCAGAAAAATGGAAGGTATTTTTCCCTTTATAAACTACGTCAAAGATGGTAAGGTGTAAGGATGGGCTTTCTAGACAGGGCAGAGGAGAATGTGCATCAACCCCTTCACCCTCAGCATCCAACCCTGTGGACTGATCTCAGTTACTTAATCATGCTGAGGTTTAGAGGCGGCCTCCTTCCATTCCACCTCCCCTCCTTGTTCTATAAATGTCTACTTCTCAGCTTTGCTGTACCACAGCAAATGTTACTTAAGGAACTGTTTCATATGTTCAGCATTGTGCTCCCTTCCGAGTACATGAGTGAGTTGGTAAATATGCTTTGTATTATTTGTCTAATATCTGACCTGCCTCACTAGAGTCTAGCCTTCTTACTATTCTTTGGGAGAAATCTAAGGATGCCCCCCCCTCTCCATTTCTTCCCATCCTACACATGTCTCTATTTTCCTCTCTTTCTCCATGAAAATGATACGTACATATGTATGTGAATCATTTTTTACACTCTTAATTGCAGAAAATAGAGAGCATTTGTATAACATATACTCATCATACACACACACACACACACATATATACATATATATATACATATATATATATGTATATATATATGATTCAGGATATATCTATGCCCTTAATTTGTGAGATGCTGGGTAAGGCCAAGGCCAATGTCCTAGATTGTAGGGAAATGTATGTCAGGCTGAAGTTAGGTTTGAGGGGGGAATTTGCAACATTCTATTCTGTTTTGAATGCAATATCTCATTTACATTGGACAGTTGCCTTATAGTTCTACTATGTCCTAATGCTTTCTACTCATGACATCACTAAATGGCCACATCTACTTCATTCATTCTATATTGTCACTTTATAAGTAAGAGAACAGGAGACACTAAAGGACCTCCCTCAAATACATAGCTATTCACAGAGTAGGAATTGGGACACAGATTGCTGTTCCTCCCACCATGGGCTTTCTCCCAGTGAAAACCTGTACTCTACTTCCTAGGGAGGACTGACTTAGAAAAGATTCTAACCATCTATACGTGTGTCTTTGTGTTTTCTTCATTTGTTTTTGCTTTCCTGGAATGTTCCAGCATAAGTACAGGTGACTTTGATTATTATGTTTTGAAGGTATTTCTGTTACCAGCCATCACATCTGTTGGAGAAAGTCATATTCTCCAAAATTTTGAGCAGATTGCTTGCTTTGAGGGGAGCTATCAGGTGCTCCCCAGGCAGTGTTGATGGTCAAGCAGATCCATCTGTTTGATAAGGCTGTAGAAAGCACTCATTTAAGACATTTGTGAGTGGTTGCCGGGCGGTGGTGGCACACGCCTTTAATCCCAGCACTCGGGAGGCAGAGCCAGGCGGATCTCTGTGAGTTCAAGGCCAGCCTGGGCTACCAAGTGAGTTCCAGGAAAGGCGCAAAGCTACACAGAGAAACCCTGTCTCGAAAAACCAAAAAAAAAAAAAAGACATTTGTGAGTGGCTATCAGAGCTGCAGCCATTGCTGTGACAGGTTCCCCATGTCAGGACAGCCACAGAGAAAACAAAAATATACCAAGAGTGAAGGCATTGTTTTGCTTAAAACTGAGACCTAGTCACTCATCAGAGCATAGATGAATGACAGGCTAACTTACAGGAACCAACCTTCAAGGAAGGTCTAAAACGGAAGTTGACTTTAGATTTAAAGTCAGGTTTAAGTTGGGCAAATTCTTCACATGGAGTCTCAAGTTGGGGGTTCAGAGACTTATTAAAACCATTGCACTCAGATAATGAAAATATAGCAACTATTTTTCCCAGCCACTAACAAAAAAAAAGCCACATGCAGCTTCAATGCTGCCTACAGTTATTATCTTTGGCTTCTAATGGAACAGTTTAATTTTCATAATGACTAGATACAGCTCAGTGTTTTTAATATGCTTCCCTCCCTCTCTTCTGGGTATTCCTAGGATTTATTATAAAGACCAAATCCTGTGTGCACTAATAACACTTCAGGATCAGTAGCTCTCAGGGATCTTGGGTGAAAAATGACTGATTAAGTGTGGAACTTTTCTGATTGGGAGCTGACCTTTGTTTTGAGATGTCATTTCTACAGACTGCAGACTGTCCCATTTGAGAATATCCCTTTTCGTACCTCCTTGGGAAACGTCTTTATCTATCAGCACAGACTGTCCCCGGAGTACACTTGCTGGGGAAGTGCACAGTAGTTGTAGCTGAGGGTAGGAAGCAAAGTCAGTCTTTCTGTGTTCACACATGAAATAAGAGGTAGCTCCTTAAACAGAGATATGAAAAATGATACTTGGCCATGTTGGACACATTGAAGATCTAATAATTTTTCTTTAAGTCATATAAAATGTTCTTAATATTAATCATGAACTATGGACTTGTGCAGTTATACTGACTAGCTTGTTTTTTTTGATACAGAGTATATAAATTTATGAGGAAGTAGATATGATTAATTCATTCCTTTGTTTTAAAATGTGCACACCTGTATTTAGATGGTGATTATTTCAGTCAATCCACAAAATATTGTTCTGATATAACTACTGATTACCTATTTTTGGAAGTAATTAGTAGATATGAAGATGGGTTTACAGTCCAATGACTACTGTCCCATTTCAGAACAATGGTGAAAATGAGGGAAATGAATTGCTCTAGGGAGAATATGTCACCTATCCATAATGCATTACTGAGTCAGTGAACACAGAATATGATTCTATATCATTTTGTTACCATCTGAGAATTTAACCACTATTTTAAGTCACAACAGGGAAGCAGAGCTTGCTTTTGTCTATTATAATTCATACATTTTACCAGCAAATCAGCGACGTGCACACTTGCTTTCTCTGATGCTGATTAGGGATTTCTGAGTTGCTGCTCCGCTCGCTTTTCCCCTGCACCTTTCCTCTTCCTTCTTTTCACCTCTTCTCCTGGACATTGCCGCTTCCTCCCTGCTGGCCTCCTCATGTTTAATTCTTCAGCGCTGCTGTACCTTGCCAGTCAGACGCACTGGGTGTGGAGTGTGTGAGGCAAAGGCTGATTGTGCTCTCTGTCCCAGTGGCTGCAGGAGAGTGCTTATGCTGCGCTCTGAAGAAGACATGCAATGGAGCCCCAGGAGTGGACTCCCTGGGACTCAGCACAGCTGCATACAGCAGTGCTGTAGTTCTTTTATTTTCCACATGCTGTGAAGAAGGACACTGACTTACAATTCGGAGGAAACTAAGAGAGATTAACAAAATAAATAAGTAAATAAAAGTATGTCCAATGTACTTAATTTTAGAGAAAATTTCAAATTACAAATCCCAGAGAAATCCATGGTTCACTTTACCTGTAAACCAAAACTGTAGAGATACCAGGGCTGCTCCTTCCTGTGATGCAGAAGTTAAGCAAAGTTGATGCTCAAGCTGATTTTGAAACATTGAATGAGTCTAGAAAAGTTGGTGAATACACCTGGATTTAGGTGATTCGAGCTCTAAGGAAATGCTACATAATGGTAGCATAATGGTAAATTATTAGAAATGCTATATATAGTAGATATGGGCATGTAGATATTCAGTATTGGTTTTAAGGAAAATGTATAAACGTTATGGGGCAATAAAGTAAGAGATGGAGAATTATAAAGCACTATAACTTGAATTATGTATGTTGTTTATGTCATCTACCTACTAGCTTGTTTACTAAATTTTCTTACATTTGCTAATCGCCTTATATGGTTTCAGTCAGGTAGCAAGTGAAGGGGGAAGAAACTTCCCAAACTAGGGAGAGAGAGAATGTTTAGGAGAAATGACATCAGGAGAGCCATACAAGTTTTTAAGAGCACTGACTGAACGTATTGGGGTTAAGAAGAGCACTGACTGATGGTGTTGGGGTCTGTGATGAAGAGCACTGACTGATGTTGTTGGGGTCTGTGATGAAGAGCACTGACTGACAGTGTTGGGGTCTGTGATGAAGAGCACTGACTGATGTTGTTGGGGTCTGTGATGAAGAGTACTGACTGATGGTGTTGGGGTCTGTGATGAAGAGCACTGACTGATGGTGTTGGGGTCTGTGATGAAGAGCACTGACTGATGGTGTTGGGGTCTGTGATGAAGAGCACTGACTGATGGTGTTGGGGTCTGTGATGAAGAGCACTGACTGATGGTGTTGGGGTGTCTATGATGAAGAGCACTGGGAGTAGGGGTGTTAATGCACTGGGAGTAGGGGTGTTAATCACCTCTTTGTACCACATGGGAAGCTAAGACTTTACTCAATCTGAAGCCTGATCCCATACGAATTTGTCAGGAAGGTAGGCATGGTGTTGGATGCTGACAGGGCATTTCCGGTAGCTCCTCCAGGCTGCATTACCTGCCTCCCTTCCTTATTGTTCCTCATGCCTGTTCCTGCTCAGGTTAATTTTTTAACCAGCTATAACGGGGGGGTGGGGGTGTGTCCTGTGTTCCCTAGTTAGCATTTCCCCTGATGTTGGAGGGAGATGATGAATGAGCTGCAGAGAGGAGAGAACTGGTTCTAGAAGGCTGGGTGACCAAGGGCGGACAGCAATTGTGCCTGTTTAAGTCTCACACAGTCCATCATCTCTGAAGACTCCAGCCTCACTCTGTGGAACGTGGAATCTCACTATTTCCTCCTTACCCACTTGTATTCTGTCTACCTTGTCTTCTTGTCTTGAAGCACTTAACATGCTATAACGTAGTATGAAATTTAACATTTTTTTTACGTATCACCTCTTTCTACCAGCTACAATACGGGTCAGTGACAGCTGGTATCTTTGATAGTTTTTTTTTTTTTTTTTTTATTGACATACCAAAATGCTTTGAAAAGGAGCCTGGAGCATAAGAGGCACTGAATATGTGTCGGAAAAAAAAAAAAAAAACAAAAAACAAAAAACAAAAAAAACTTCTGGGGCAGGGAATAAAAAAGAAAACAAGCAACTGGATATTCCCCAAGGCTTCTGAGATAAATGCAAATAAGGAGTCCTAAGTGTCTGAATAATTCAATGGAATTCAGCAGGACATTACCACAAGAAGACAGTTTCTGGTTTGTACTGCTGCTTCCTTTGACTTTAGCCCCCTCCAGGGAGCCTGTTCCACGATCACCGTAGGAAGCAATGCTTGAGAGATAAAGGAACTTGTTTCGATAAATAGAGAGGATATTGGAATGGTTGGTGATTGGCCCTGGCTAGTGGATTTCTCTGGAAAAAAGCTACTTCTCCATTTTATGCATAGAGAGTATGGACTTTTCTCACTCATTTAAGGGTTACTATGGCTGGGTATGTGTTTCATATAAACTAAGTTTATTATAAAAAATATATGATTCGATTTAATTTATTTGGAAGAACAGAACATGGTGACTATGGTGAATTAGCATACACTTTCTTGTAGACTTGATTGACAATTATGCATATTTTAGGACAGATGTTTCTAAATTCCCATGTGGGCATTAGTGTTGGTTCACAATAAAAAATTAATGGGAAAATAACAAAATTAACATAGTCATGCCCTTTTAACCAGCAATTCTATTCCTAGGAATTCATTCTGTTTCTGTATAGAAATACAATTAGCTACAAATATACTCATCATAACATTATTATTTGGACTTGTAGTAGAAAAGAAAAGCACTCTACCTGCCAAGACTTCAGTATATTTAAACAATGAAAATGTATGCAGTCATGGTATCCAAGAGTATTTGTTGAAATGAAAAGATAGCCATCAAATTTGACATTGAGATTGTTGGCAGTAAAAAGCGCTATATATTCAAATGTGAAAATCTTGATATAATATTGACAGTAGTTATTTCGGACTAAGGGAAGCTTGTTATTTTCTTTTCAGTTTTTTTTTCTTTCCTGTGCTTTACAAATTCTTACAATCAGCAATAAGAATACCTAACCCAAACCACTGCATTAGCAAAGGGTACACATCTGTACATTATATATTCAGAACCTTTCCATATTGTCCCAGTGTATGCTATTAAGAAGATGTAAGCACTTTGGAGAACTAAGTTCCTTTCACTTGATAGCTATGTACGTTTGGGACACAGAATAAGGGCACACGACATGTATCTCAATAATTGGGAATGCAAATATATAAAGCTGTATCTTAATTAGTATACGCTGCTTTAATGATTCAGAACAAAAATTCACATGTCATTATCTGTCATTATCATCATGGGACGTGAGTTACATTCTCCTTCACGTTTTTTAGAAAAGCTAGGTTGTAATGCTCATGCTGTATATGTTATTTGCCTAACTTCACTCAACTAGTAAATTCTGAGCCCTGAAATCACATTTCCTTGGTGCTGAGAACGGGATTCAAGGCCTTATGAAGAGTAGGCAAACAATGTCCCCATTGTGTTCTTGAAGCAAAATCCAAATTATGGGCTCTGATGAACATAGGATGTCTTCAGGGGTATTTCCATGCTAAGTCGTGCATAAGACATAACACAGATGGGGAGATTTCCTTGAATAAACAGAGTGAGAAGCGGCAGGGACCGACAGCTTCTGAGAGAAGCGTGCCCTTGGCTGGCCTTGATGGTGTCATGGCAGCTGTCTGGGTAGAGGGCTCAGCTGAGGTGGGTGGAGTCAGAGATGGCTCTCCACGCAGTGTGTGTGACTTTCACATGGAGACAGCCGCCTGGGAACTAGTCAGTGCCTTCTCTACCCTGCACTGTTTGAAGGATGACTTCCTCTTCTGCTTGGACACTTACTTGAGAAAAGCAATCCAAATTCTATCAAAATAAATGTATTTATAGAATCCTGATGACTGTTAAAAATGATAACTGAGATTTCCTTGCACTAACTGTGTATAATTTGAGCTACTGTGTTTAATATTTGAGAGCTATATTAGAAGATTTGACCAGTCCACTCAGCATCTCAAACCTAATGTGTTTAAAGCCAGCTGCTGATGGCAGTTGCTCAGGCCAGAAACCATCTTGTCCTCCCGGAGGCTTTTCTGTCCCTCAGTCCAGTACAACAGGCTGTGTGTCATTTGCCTGAACAGTCACCTGGATTGAAGTCATTGCTCCCACACCCTGCTGCCTCTTCTGATCCACTCACTACATTTTCACCTAAACATGTCTGTCCCCCAGAATGTATTTGTTCCAAGATAAGTGGGTTCCAGTCTGTTTTGCTAAAGTCTTTATCCTCAGTTCCCAGGACAGTGCCCCACAGTTGTAGGGAATCAATAAATAGTTATTGAATTTTTCCCAATCCAAACGTAATTCATGATTATATTTAGTGCTGGATATTGCATTATGCATGAGAGTACTGAAATGTAGTTGAATGTATGTGTTCCCCAATATATTATGCACTCTAATAAACTTATCTGGAGTCAGAGAACAGAACAGCCACTAGATACAGAGGCCAGAAAATGGTGGCACACACACACCTTTACTCCTATCACTTGGGAGGCAGAGATCCATCTGGATCTCTGTGAGTTTAAAGCCACACTGGAAACAGCCAGGCATGGTGACTCATGCCTTTAATCCCAGTAAGTGAGCCTTTAATCCCAGGAAGTAATGGCAAAAAGCAGAAAGGTATATAAGGTGTGAGGACCAGGAACTAGAGCTGGTTAAGCTTTCAGGCTTTTGGGAAGCAGTTCAGCTGAGATCCATTTGGATAAGGACACAGAGACTTCCAGTCTGAGGAAACAGGATCAGCTGAGGAATTGTGAGGTGGGGAAGCTGTGGCTTGTTCTGCTTCTCTGATCTTCCAGCGTTGACCCCAGGACCTGGCTTTAGGTTTGTTTTTATTAATAAGACCTGTTAAGATTCATGTTACAAATGTATCCTTTTGATTTGGATAGAAGCATGTGGCAGTTTTTTCCTAAATCACTAGGTTTTTAGGTACACAGTGTCAATTTAAGCAATTTTGCTCTACAAATCCTGTTCTAGAAATAGATCTATTATTCACAGAGTCATTATGATTTTGACAGATCTTTCATTTTAACTTTGCTTCCATCACACTTTCATTTTCTTTCAGAAAAGAGGCACAACTGGATGAAGAAGGCCAGTTTCTTGTCAGAATAATATATGATGATTCCAAGACATATGACTTGGTGGCTGCAGCAAGCAAAGTCCTCAGTAGGTTCAACGAATCTTTGCTACTCTGGATCAACCACACATAGGTCTGCAAAGGAATACAGGCTCCAAGTGTATGATTATGCAAGCGGTTCACTGAACAGCCGTGGTGGAGCAATCCTATGATGCTCAGCTGGGGCTATGCTGAAACCTATTCTTCCCGTATAAGCTGTTTAGTGAGTAGAAAGGGGAACATAGAAATTCTCCCTTCCCATTCAAGTCCTTGTATGGAGAAAATACAACTACTAATATTTCAGCCATAAAAACTTCGGTTACAGCACCAACCATAGAGTAAGCATTCAAATGTAGAGGGCAGAGAGCATTATTCTCAAATGTGTGTTGCAGTGATAAGCTATGTGAAGCACTGACAAGGAGAGAGAGGAAATTCATTGACAAATGAAATTCATAGATAAGACCCATGGCTAAAAAAGATGTAATTCAAACAGGTTTCATGGAACAAAGCTGTTATGAGTATTAATGTTCCAGGGGGGCTCAAATGCATCTCGACTCCATTCTGCACAGAAGACCATGAAACTCTCAGCTTTACTGGACAGGATTTATGAATTAGAAATAAAACTACTAGATAAGAGAAAAAAACAGAAATTATGAAAGAAAATATGGAGTAAACTTTTAAAATTCTAATTTTCAAATTTTTGAAACTGAAATATCTGTTCAGGTCAAGAGTAGAGCTAAAGAGGAAATAAGATGTTTTCAATTTAATGATAAATTGAGGCAAATTTGGGAACTGATTTTATATTATCCAAGTCACTTAAAATATGTTTAAACTCTGTTAATGTATTTTTAAATTAATTTTTTGTGTGTAAAGTGTACGTGTTTGTGTCTGTGGGCATGCAAGTCACATGTGTGTGTGGACACACATGCATATGTGTGCATATGTGTGTATTTTGAGGCCAGAAATCAGAGTCAGATGTTTTTGTTAATCATTCTTATTTTTTTCAAAATACATTTTTAAAAGTTTTGAGATTATAATGTAATTATATCATTTCCCTATTCCTCTTCTGTCCTCAAAACCCTCCTGTGTATACCCCCCACTCTTTCAAATCTATGACCTCTTTTTTGTTTATTATTGTCACACACACACACACACACACACACACACACACACACACACACACGTATTCCTAAGTGCATGAATACCACCTGCTCAGTCCATGTAATGTTACTTTTATGGCTATGCTTTCAGGGCTGACCACTTGTTATTAAATAACCAATTGGTGCGCTTTTCCCTGGGAAAGACAGTTTCTTCTGCTCTCAGCATCCCTTAGTGGTCTGTAGTTCTTCCTATATGGCTGAAGCCTCATGAGCATCCTGCACCCACCCACATTAGCGTGTCTATTAGTGCCATCCCTGCTCAGCTCCTGTTTCAGCAGCCATGATGGTTTGATATCATGAGTACAGTTTCTGACATATTTAGGAGACATAATCTCACAGCAAACTCCCTAGTCCCCTGGATTTTACAGTCTTTCTGGTCCCTCTTCTGAAATGATCCCTGAGCCTTAGGTAGAGCATTTGTGTTGTAGATGCATCAGTTTGGACTAGACTCCACAACTCTACATTTTGGTCAATTGCTTCACCTTGTTTTCTAAGATAGGGTCTCTCATTGAACTTAGAGCTCAAGATTTGGCTCGATGACTCGTGGGCAAGCAAGCTCCAGTGATCCACCTGTCTCCAACCCACCCATGCTGTAGTTACAGGCATTCACCCCTATATCTGGCTATTGTATGGGGGCTGGGGATCCAAACACAGCTTATCATACTTCTGAGGCAGGCACTTTGCCAAAGACTCCATCCATCCAGCCTCCTCACCCTGTTAAGGAATTTTTACTGAAGACATATGATATTTGCTTCTTACTAAGATTTATGTGTAAGTGGTTTTCTTAGAATTATTTATATTATCAAATGCAAAAGGTATGTATTTTCAATTAGAGAAGAGTGATTGAGTACACATTATTACACTCATAAGTCGAATAAGATGTCAGTCAAAATCCATACAGAAAAAGTAAACACTTAAAGTTTAGAAAATGTTAATGACTACATATTAAGAAAAAAGCAGGCTATTAAGGTATGTACTCTGGAAAGAAGTAGTTAAATATTTATGTTTATATAAAGAAAAGTTATTTTGTAACAGAGTATCTTATATTTATTTATAGTGTGTGCGTGTGTGTGTGTGTGTGTGTGTGTGTGTGTGTGTGTGTGTGTGTGTATGGTATATAGATGCTTATATCCCACAGTTCATGTGTGGAGGTCAGAGAAGAACTTCTGGGAGTCCTTTCCTCTTTCCTCCACCATGTGGGACTTGGGTATTAAACTCTGTCACCAAGTTTGACAGAAAGCACCTTTACTAGCTAAGCCATTTTTCTGGTCCTGTATCTTTGACTTGAATAAACTGTTTCTCAAAAGAAACAATACACTAAATAGATACTTATAAACTATTAAACGTAAGTGTGTTACTGTGTAAGTTGAGCAAATGGTCACATTGCTAATACTGTGAATTACACTATTAACATGTTAGCACATAGTCTTCTCCAGCAATTGCAGTATGCTGGCCAGAGATTCTCAGTCTATGTTCACACTGTAACTAGGTTCATACTGCACAAAAATTGTGGATATTTTAAGTCATTTTCATATAGACTTGTTTTTACTCCTCTTATTGACACTTTTCTGCCTGTTGTTCTTTCCTCTTTAACCTACAAAACAGACCTCAATGCTGGCGAAATTCTACAGATGTTTGGGAAGATGTTTTTCGTCTTTTGTCAAGAGTCTGGCTATGATACCATCTTGCGTGTCCTGGGATCCAATGTCAGGGAGTTTTTGCAGGTGAGAAGTCTGAGGTCCTGAGAGGGAAGGCTCTCAGTGTCAACTCTTCAATTTGAGCTCTTGAGTATTTCTGTTTAGCTAACTGGACAAGAGTATCTTGCTCCTGAAGAGGAACCCTAGTGACCATTCCCACATGAAATCACGTTATTTGATGATCATGCGTATATTTCAGCATTTTCCATCATAGTTTCATAGTCTCTACTTGTTAACTCTAAACATGCAAGCCGTTGATTAGTATTCTCTTCAAGTCCACATGGTCTATTACAATCTGCTCAATTGCTTTAAATAAGAACTGCAGATATGAATGGTGTGGTCTTCTCTTTTCTATATATGATATAGCTTTATTCTTTGTAATATACTCCTAAATCTAAGGTCCCATTGAACAGTGTATCAGTATTCAGGAAGTGCTGCTGGGCCTCCTTACTAGGAGAAAGGTGGGTTGGGGGTGGGAGAATGGGTGGGTGGGGGAGGTGTTGTTTTAGGTATTCTACTTAGGAAAACTAATTCTTTGCCTTAGAGTTACAAATTAGTTGATCCATCTCTCTCTCTCTCTCTGTCTCTGTCTCTCTCTCTCTCTGTCACACTGTCACACACACACACACACACACACACACACACACACACACACACACACTGATAAAAGGAAATCCAAAGCCCTTTCAGGTAACAAAACAAAACAAATACCGCCACCCAAGGCTTTTATCTTAAGCATTGAACAATTACTGTAGAAGTCTGTACTAGTGAATTCCCCATTTGCTGAGATACTATTTCTGGACCGCCTGTGCTATTTTGAGCTCTGGCGTTTGTGAGACCCTCTGGATGAATGTGTGAATGCCCAGCGTCATGGGGCTTGTTTGCAAAGAGTGTTCCTAACTTGACTGCTGCAAGTAGCTAGGTCTTGCTGGAAAATGATGTCAGCACAGTACCAGCTGAACTGAAGCCCAGTTTTGGGAGAATGTAAACGACTCCAAGGCCAGCTGCATTATTGATTTAACAGCCAAAATAAGAACTTTTGTGTTTAATCAAAATGTCTGCTGTTTACACAGGGACATTTTTCTTATAAACTTAAAGCAGCATTAAATCAAGATGAACGCTGGTTTACAGTCTCCAGCTGTGGACTTACTAAAGTCCTGCTGTCCACCGAATGCTGTCCCTTCCAAATGAAATAGCTGCTGAAATTAAAGTCAAACTGATGGCCTTTAAATTGATTATTTCAAATGGATTGGAGTTTGATACTTCCAAGTATTGGAGGGATTTTATTTTATTTTTTAATACAAAGTCCATTTTGTTTTTGTTTTTGTTTTTTTGTTTTTTCGAGACAGGGTTTCTCTGTGTAGTTTTGGTGCCTGTCCTGGAACGCACTCTGTAGCCCAGGCTGGCCTCGAACTCGCAGAGATCCACGTGCCTCTGCCTCCCGAGTGCTGGGATTAAAGGCGTGCGCCACCAACGCCCAGCCAAAGTCTATTTTTAAATTATTTTTGCTGGCTACTTTCGCCTTACCAGAAAAGTTTTTAAAAAATATGTGGGGTGTGTGTGTGTGTGTGTGTGTGTGTGTGTGTGTGTGTGTGTGTGCATGTGCATAGAGGCCAGGAGAGGAACAGTAAACGCACACAACTGCTGAGCCATCTGTTCAGCCCCACCAACGACATTTTAGCTTCCAGCATTGCTCCATTTTTATGAAACTCTGAATGGCCATGTCTATACAACAGCCCACATATTTAAGTAGATTTACTAACTCCTCTATCCCACCTGTACTCATCTTGACCATCTGCTTCATGTATCATGGCAGAGTAATGAAGGCCCATGCCTCACTGTGGCTGTGTTTCTCTGTGCTCTCAAGCTGCCTTGCCCAGCTGTAGATGCTCTAACTGGGGAGGTCCCTCAACACTTTATAAAAGTTTATTATTGTTTGACAATATTGTGCATTATGTAGTACGCCATGGTAACACTCACCTCCCCACCCTTTCCTGTCGCCGCCTCCATCTCTATCAATTCCCCACTCCTTGTAACAAGTCTTCACCCCACTATCCCATCTTTCTGTTTTGCTTTGTTTTATGACCCACTGGGTTTAACCAAGACTGCCCCTGTGGGTATGGGTATGAGCTAGTAGCTACATCACTGAAGACAGTTTTCTCCTCTCCCTTAGCAACCACAACTACCAATAGCCAATATCTCTCTCATGAGAGCCAGAGCCCCATGGTTCCCTCCAGAACCCAAGCTGACAAGTTCAGTCTAGAAAAGGCAACCACAGCTTCTCCAAGGTCATGAGTGCATTGGACATGGCATGTTTAGAAGACATGTTTCATGGTTATCCTCCCGATCCTGTGGCCCTTATACTCCTTTTCTCCCTCTTCCCTGATGTTCCTTGAGCTGTGGAAGCGGTGGTATGGTTGTCACAGCAGGGGTTGAACAAAATGACTCAAACATCACACTTTCAAAGTCACAAGTTTCCTCACTAACTACTATTTGCAACAAAAAGAAGATTCTCCGACTCAGGCTGAAGATAGAGCTGGTTATCCGTAGGAAGCTAGCAATTTCGCCTGTCAGTATGCTGATTTAGCAAAACAGAAGTGGTAGGGTCGCCTGTTAGCCTGTGAGCTCCACAGCCATGGCCTTTCACCAGACCACAGCACCATGTATGAACTTTCACACTGGAAATGAGCGAAGAAGTAAGTCACCCAGCCTCAGAGATGATGCAAAAGAATAGAAAAAGGCTCAGTTACAATGTAATGTTAAACATGCATTAACATCTTTAAATTAAATATGTTTTTAGTTTGTGTCCCCTTGAGTAAGACTGTGGAAAATGAAAGTAGCTATTTTGGATACTGTAAAAATTTCATTTTTTCCTACTTTTGAACAAGTGAATTTTTGTCTTTCTGGTTTTGAAATTGTCTATTATCGTGACAAATTTACTGTGCTAAGACGATACTTAAGAGCAGGTGGTTTTGTTATGGTTAGGCTGGCAAATAGAAATGCAGTGGACATTTTTCCTGTATCTGTCATTGTAAAGTAAAGCACCCTAGCTTACATATAATAATTTTCTTCCAGCATATATTAATAAAACACTCTTCAGCGTGTGCTTTTACCATTCAGGGAAGAGTAAGATGAACTGGGCTCAATCATGAAGAGCATTCAAAGGCTTTTCTTTCTTTTTCACTCCCCGATTTTAATCAATAACCAGATATTTAGCCTATCCTAAGTGCTACATCTGGGGAACTCAGCCTTTTTGATGCTTGTCTGAAACTTTCTAGGAAGGGTCTTCCTGGGTTTAGAGACTGGATAATCTTCCTCACCTTTCCAGTCTCCTCTCTTTAACTCTGATGATTTCTCTAAAATGCAAATAAACTCTATTGCTCGCAGGGAGTGTCGAGCTTATCAGATTTTAAACAATGGAAATTACTTCTCCCTTTGTTCTCTTCATCTCTAGTCTCTCTTAGTACATACAGTCAACCTCAATCTCTGTAGAATCTTTTATTAACCATGTTCTCTCTGTTGTCTGAGGTTCTGTGCATGCTCTTCCCTGTGCCCCGAACGTGGCTTTGGCTCCTGTTCACACAGTAAAGTCAGCCCTCCAGGTCACATTTCTTCTTCCAGGAAGACTCCACTTCTCTCCAAACTCTGCCCTACTTGTGATGGGGTCGCTGGCTTTTCTCACGCTTTCAAAGCACACTGTCCCCAGCCTCAGCCCCAGCACTGACTGCACCACCATTTCCTGTTTCTCCCACTGGAATGTAAACCGCAAGAGGCCAGAGACCCCGAGGAGTAGCTAAGTGGATGCAGTCTGCAGTCAGAATCTGGGCATGAATCAATGGTTTAAGGACAAAAGAATATTCCCTGCAAGGAGGAAAACACAGAATAAGCAGATCCAGCAGGAACTCAGTGAGTAATGATTCCATCCAGGACCATCCATGTGAAGTGAGGCTGTGCAACTTCCAGAGCTCTTCAAGAAAATTCTATCTCCCATCTTAAAGGAGTTAGGAGGGTTTATTCTAAGGCAAATATGAGTGGCTATGACCTGGGAACACAGATCCAGGTTGCCAGATATGATTACATGTTCCATCATGGCACAGGTAATACAAACTTTTATAGTCACAGGAAAACAACACAACAAACCTATCAACCAAGGGTTCGAACATAGCCAGGGAAACTGTACTACAGGTTTTAGATGTTATCTGATGACATGCTTCACTCTTGGATTGGTGCAAATTAGTGGCAGGCTAAGGATGCATTCCAGAGGTTTTACACAAAGATATTAGGTCATAATTGAAAAAAAAAAAAGGCTATTAAAGGAACTATAACAACTTAAGGTGATCTGGCCCCAGATCTGCAGCATTCCAACTCTACAATCACAAAGCTCTAATTAATTGGTCAGTCAGTCTTATAGAATTTTCAATTTATCTGCGTTTTTTTTTTCTTTTCCCGAGAATTTCAGTTGATAGAGATAAACCTAAATTGATCCATAAATGAAGACACATTGGATAAATTTTCTTTCTAGATAGACAAGGTAAATTGATATTTATTATTTAATTTTTAGGCTACAATACTGTATCTGTACATTTAAATACATTGTTGTGTCTGTCCATTAAACATATTTATATATTTTTGAATGGCAACTTTGATATTGCCACTTAAATACTGCAGAGGACAATGACATTGTTGTGAACTCATAGGTCAGGAAACTATTAGACCAGGCTTTGAGTGGGCATCTGCCACTTTCATCACACCAAAGAGGACTTGGGGAACTTCTTCCCTGGACATATTCACAAGAATGGCTATGTCTCTCTCTCTCTCACACACACACACACACACAAGCACATGTGAACACGTATCTAACTTGAAATTGTTTCTACATATTTCTGAATATCAAAAACTGCATGTATTAAGCAATTATCAGTCCTGCAGGAATTAATTCTAGAGTCACTTGGTGGCAAGTGCTTTTATGCACTGAGCTGCCTCGTCAGCCTAAGTCTGGAATATTAGTAATTTTTTTAAAAATTGGTTCTTTCATTGGGATAATACCTCTGTTCCTTTATAGAAATGGTGTATTGTAGGCCACACAGTAATGGCAGTATCTGTAATTTAGTTCTAGAAAATCTTGCCATTTCCTTTGATAATTTGGTTTAAATAATTGAAGGTACTTGTGTTCTCACGTGAGAGACTTTGCTTCCTTCACCAAACTTACAACCTTATACAATTTCTCCTGTGTTTCTGTGATCAGTGTTTAAAATTTTGTATTATGGTGACTTTGAAAATGAGACTTCCCAATGAACACAGCAATAAAAAGAAATAAGAAATACTTCTGGAGGAAGCTTTTTCCATTTGTCTGTAGGGATTGCATACTTTTTGCAACCGATTTTTCTTAAGTCTGTGAAACCATCAGTTTTGGAGCTGTTAATAAAAGTCATCTTTGGAATTTATTCCTTAGTTGATTTTATAATTGAGAACATAAACAATAAGGTGAAGAATTAAAAGCATTTTTATTGTGATAGTTAGATTTCATTTGCATTTAACTGGAAATGTTGTTAGAAGGACAAAGCTGTATTTTAGCAAGATTCTTTTGCTATTTTCTACTTTTATATTCTTAGGTGAGGCCTACATAAACTTCTATTGGAGGCCTCTGCGTACTAAGTGAAACACTGCTGTGCATGCATACTTTGCTAGCTCTCTGAGAACATCACTGGGAAGGAATGTCCAGCCAGTGCTGTTTCCACTGCAGTCCACTCTGCATTACGACAGAAAACATTGTCCAGAGATCACTCCGACAGTATCCTTGTCTTTCCTGTGCCTGGCTTCCATCACGAGATGCAATTCTGCTTCCTTTGAATAGGGGTTGGCTTTAGTAATCATTTGACCAACAGATTCCGGCAATGGAGACAATTTGAAGCATCCTAAGCCATAGCTTAAGATATTTTCATGTGTGTCTTAGGTATCATAGAAAAATTTCACCATAAGATGCTATCTCTAAGAATGCAGACACCTAACATGAGATTTTCAAGCCACACAGACTGTAGAGATGGTCAGAACAAAAGTCTGCCTGATTCACTTGCAGAGACCTGGCCTTTTCACTGGCTGTTTCTAGGGTCCATTGTAGAACATCATCCTGCCAGTGTTCTGATGACTCCAATCCAGGAGTTGCCACACTCAGTCAGACAGCACAGAGAACCATCAAAGATGACAACAAACTAGTATTTCAATCAGTAAGTGTTGGTGTGGCTTGCTCTACCACAAGGAAAATTGCAACAGGGCTTTATTATTTTTCCTTGTAGATTTTTTTCTTTTAATATGTGTGTATGTGTGTACTTGGACAATGAGTCAAGAACTTTGAGTAAGTCCTTGGTGAGCTGCTGTAGGGCCTTTGATATGGGACCCAAATGAGGCCAATACAGGACTACCCATTCATTCCTAATGACGCTGCATTATTACCTTGTCTGTTCTTTATGGCCCTAGCAATTTTATAGACAAAATCAGCATCAAAAGCTGCCAGGTTGACTTGAAAATGACACAGGGAAAAGGCTATTTTAGAGACCTGTTAAGATTTGTATTTCTGAGCTTATTTCAAAACCCAGAAGGACCTCATTTAAAAATTTAAATATTCTTTCATTCTTGGCTGGAGACTTGGTTCTCTCAGCTGGGTCTGTGGCACGTTCAGTCACTTGCTTTCTTCAGTTCTGCTTGGCTCTGGTTTGGGCTTATAAAATACAGCCCACCAGCAGCAACCTGGCACTCACAGTAGATCCAATTTCAATTTCTCAAATGTTTGTGCAAGTGGCTATTTTGGGAAATACTAGGATTTTCCTAAACAGCTGTAAAACCCTAATACTTCCCTAAATTATTTATATTTTGGAGGAAAATGCACTAGTCACTTTATTTTAACTTTTGGATTTCAAAAGAAACATCTAAACTTTAATGTCTATAACCTGCAATTAAAATGTGACTTACATTTATTTAAAACAGAAAAACAAAACAAAAGTGAAGGGAGATAAAAATGTTAAAAATTGGAAGATTCTTCTTTGAATAACTGCTTACATACTTTCACTAAATATAGATCAGTTGTTAAATTTGGTATTATCTGACAGAATTCTGTTTTTAACATGAGTTTTAAAGCACAGGAATATGTGTAATAGTCACAAAAGTATATTTTATTTATTTTTTTATCCTTAACTAAGATATTTCTTTTAAGAAAATGCAGTGGTAAATACATACAATTTTCACCAGTTTCTGTTTAAATAATTTTGATGGCTCGGATACATTTTCTTTTCAAATAGAACTTTCCATTTTTTTCTTTTTTCTATTCTATGATTTATTTCTTTTTATCTTTATGTGTAAGGGTGAGTCCCTGCATGTATGTCTGTGCACCAGACTGATACCTAGTATTCAGGAAGGCCAGAGGAGGACATTGGATCTCCTTTAAGGAGAGTTACAGGCAGATGTGAGCTGTGGTGTGAGTGCTGGGAACTGAACCTGGGTCCTGTGCAAATGAAACAAGTGTTCTTGAAAACTGAACCATTTCTGCAGCCCACTCCATGCTTTTCTTTTAAAAATACTAATTCTTTTCGTTTTTTGAAGGAGTAACTCCCAAATGGAAAGGGGGAAGCTCTGTATTTCCCATCATTTCATTGTTTCCCACCAACTTAGGGGTAGGCTCACCATTTATTTCAGTGTTGCTGGGTTAAACTTTTCTTCTCCAACTTCCAAAATGGCTTACTTCTCATTAACCTCAGAAAGCGGTTTTTCAGGGTCTGCAGTCTATATTGACCATGGTTGATGCTGACCCTGCCTCTCAGTGGTGTGAGCAAATGGAAAGGGAGAAAGTGCTGGGTAGCCAGGAGGCCTTTTAAAAACATCATGAAGGTTTTTTCAGTGCTGACCCTCAATGGATCATCAATACAACTTCAGGGTTAAGGATTATGGAGACTAAAAAAAACCAAACAAAATCTCTTTCCTTAAAATCTTCCAGGTAGAGTCTTTATCTCTACATTTCTGTGACCAATGTATACATTTTGATTAGCTGTACTAGGAGCAGAGAAAGTAGGTCTTGGATTTCTTCATATTTTGTCTCTGTCATTATGTATGAGCTTATTTTTGATATAGATGCCTGGTACATTTCAAGAAGAAAAGATACATTATTTTGAAATAGTCTAAAATCTTAAAAAGTATGGAACTTAAAAATGTTTCTCAGGGAAACAGTTGTTTCCTACATGTACTGAGCTCACCCCACCTGGAGCTGCCGCACTGGCCCAGGGTAACAGGACACATTTTCCTTCCTCTCAAAAGCACAAACACCAGACCAGTCAACCTGACTGACAGTTGCAGAATCCTTGCATAGAAAACGTACATTCATTTTCTTTGTGTGTGTGTGTGGGGGGGGGGTTGGTTGGTGGGGGGAGCCACAAGATATCAGCACAATTAGAAATTAAATTAAGCTGGGCGGTGGTGGCACATGCCTTTAATCCCAGCACTCGGGAGGCAGAGACAGGTGGATTTCTATGAGTTGGAGGCCAGCCTGGTCTACAGAGCGAGATCCAGGACGGGCACCAAAACGACACAGAGAAACCCTGTCTGGAGAAACCAAAACAGACAAACAGACAAAAGAAATTGAATTAAAACCTCAGACTGAATTTTAGGTATTGGAGCAAAAACACCACCCTTTTAAATGATGCTAAGGAAAATGAGAAGTTTAAGCATACTTGAGGTTGCTTTGTGGTTTTTTGGAGGTTGTTCACACTGAAGCATGTATGTTTACATTTTCCCATGACTTTCGGCTATTTTACGAATGTGCATCCTCCTCCTAACTAGCCATGTAGCTGTTCTCTTCCTGTACTTACCTCCCTGGCTATATTTAGAAATAAAACAACTCCAGTTTTGTGAAGAAAGTTTTATTGCCAAGAATGTATCAAAATAGCTGTGTTCATGAATTGTCAAGTCTGTTTAGATAGTGCTATCAAATGTGAATAAGCTTTTCTCTTGGCCATGTGAAGGGTCCTTGTTTCTGGTTTCCTGGGGTTACTGCAACAACTGTAGTTCAAATATGAGTACTGCACATCTCTTAGCAGTATAAATGCAGTGAAAATAATTTAAATCTAATCACAATCCAATTTCTTAGAAGAGACATGCTGTGGTAATAACTTGAATTTTGATGGAGTGAAACTGAGCAAGGAAAGCTGTAACTGAAGAAGTCCCAAGAGTGTATTTTATGCTGGGCACTATCTAAAGAAAATCAATATTACATTAAGTGGTAAATCTTTCATGCTCCAACAAAGCACTCTACTTGTCCTTTTAATTAATAGCAAATTCAATACAACAGCAAATCACCGGAGGGTTGGTTACCACAAAAAGCCTTGACTCACAAACACTGTCACTCAGCGTTTGTAGTAACCCGCTTGCCTTTCATGAAACATTTGAATGCTGCTGTATTACCAATATTCAAACTTTAGGACTGTCCATACCTGCGCACAAATTCCAATGGTTGCACCAAAAAGAGAAAGGTGCTGTCTTGAATGACTCATCCATCCTGGGGATGAGCAAGTCCAGGGTCAGACCTGCCTTAACATCAAGGTAGCCACTAGCAGAAACGGTACCTTTGTCACTGCCAGTGATTGGGTTGACTACATGTAGGAACGCACAAAGGGCACATCATGAGCCAAAATGGAAGTTGACAGTAAGCCGATGATGACATGGGTGTATTGACTAGGGAATATTAAAATTTTGTTTAGAAAAATGAAATCTTATTCAGCCGCCTATTTCACATGGTTTTCTTTCATTTTAAGGAGCACAGGACAGTACTTGGACTGGAATAGGTACAAAAAATGTCCTTAATGCAGCCACAAACTCAGTTGAGACTTTGTGGAAAATGGAGATAAAAGAACTCTTGACAATACATTTTCTTCTCAAGAGATTTTTCTCTCCCATTGTTTTTACACAAAAAGATCTTCAGGGGTCTTAAGGGTTTTGTAGAAGAACCCCTTGTACTATTCAACTCAATAGAAAGAAATAAGAAGCTCTGGGACAGGTGGGTTCCAGGAACTGCCCTGTGCAGGCTAGAACACTGCCTGGTAACTTTTGCACGGCAACAGTGGCCCCTAGAGGCAAACAGGAAGAAGCCATATTTTTGTTCAACACTAGCTTGACTTGATTTTTATGAGGGGGTTATGAGAGGGAAGAAAACAGAATTCATTGAAGACTGAGGCACACAGAATGACACTGGATTTACCCAGCTGACTGAAACAGTGTTAACTTTCATGACCCTCTGTGCCTGGGTGTATCTCCCAAGTCCACACAAGCCTGCATGAGACACGTTGTCAACTGCTATGATGTTGGGCTGACTTACAATTGTGGCTTTCACAGTCCTTGTGTCAATCTGTGTATAAATCAGTCTTGAATTTTAGGGACTAATGGAAGATGCTAAGAAATTTAGCATGTTCTAAGTGACAAAGCTACAGTAAAACAAAAAGCTTTAATTTTCCAAGACTTTAGTTTGAGATGGTCATTTTTCTAGTGCCTTGCTATGGGCTCTCATCTCGATTGCAGACTGTTGATGAACAAGGAATTATACACCCTTTACTTTAAATAAACACATCTTTAATTAAAATATCAATAATTAAAGTAATATGCTTATGTTTCACTATCCTTGACGTTTTGCTTTTTTTATTAAATTCAGTTGGGGATGATAGAGCAAGCAGAAAGGATGTGAGTGATTTAAACATTCGTTACTGCTTACTACAATGCATGTGAAGAGCAACCTCAGACGCCTGCTTTTGCCCTTAAGTGTGCTCTTTTTCTGGTGAATGGCACTTATTTATCATTTCTTGAAATGTACCATTGATAATCACAAACATTCTTCTCAATCATTCTGCTCTCTTTTCATTCTCTCTGTGGTACTTAATGTAGAGCTATCTCAGGGATGCCACGAAGGATCTCCTATGTAAATGTTTACTATAGTGACCCCCCCCCCAGTAAATCCAGATTTGAACCTTGTTTCTGCTCCTTGTATTGCTAAATCCTCATAGAAGTTTCTAGTCACTGTGCTTTCCTCTTCCCTACAGAACCTCGATGCCCTACATGACCACCTTGCTACCATCTACCCAGGGATGCGTGCACCTTCCTTCAGGTGTACCGATGCAGAAAAAGGAAAGGGGCTCATTTTGCATTACTACTCGGAAAGAGAGGGGCTTCAGGACATTGTCATTGGGATTATCAAGACTGTTGCTCAACAGATCCACGGCACTGAGATAGACATGAAGGTAATGTCCACCATCAGAGACTAAATACGAGTGACACTGGAACATTTGAAATGATACTACAGTGATTGCTGCAGTACCTGTAAGCAGAAACGGTGTGAACCCCAGCAGTCTTCTCTATTTGGCCTGGGAATGCATTATACTGGGCAATTTTCCCCTTGCAACAGATTTTCTTTCTAATTATACATTGCTTAAGGCAAGAGGAAATTCAGTTACTTTCTGTGAATACACGCCAGCTGGGGAAGGGGAGGGGTGCTGACTGACAGAGCTTCAGCCAGCAAGATATCAGATTGTGGATAATGAAATGTAAAGAACATATTAAATTAGCTGACTTACAGATCCCTTTTTCTATGAGAATTCTTTTGTCTCTCCCAGAATGTACCTAGAACATTTTATTTTGTCAACTAAAAGTTTGTGTTCGTGTTCTCTGTTTCTTTTTCTTTTCTTTTCATTCTTTTTTTTTTTTTTTTTTTTTTTTGAACTCAAGTTGTGCTGGTGAACATAACCAAGCCAGCTCTGGTCTTTCCTGATGCTGTATGATGACAGCCATTGTTATTTTTGAGTGACAATTTCAAGGTACCAACAGAGAAACTGTGCAACGAGGAAAATCGCCATTTTTCTGTCTCTAACCTGGGTGGCTCCTCGTTAGCTGTTCTCTGTGTGCATGTCCCGTGCAGCCTCAAGGGCAGTGTAGCCATGGATTTGCTCTACAAATGTGCCTGCTTGGGAGGCCTACCCTACAAGGTCAAGGGTGTACTCTCTTCCTAGGCCACCCAAAAGGCCATATGTGCTAATGGGGAATCTTACCAGAATTATAATTAAAAATGATGTATTAACAACTATGGGAGGTAGTTCAGCTGGTAGAATGCTTGCCTACCATTCACAAGGTTCTGGATTAAATCCCTAGCATGGAATAAACTTACCACAGTGGCACAAACCCACGATCTCAGTACTTAGGAGCTAGAGGCAAGAGGTTCCGAAGTTCAAAGTTATTCTCAGCTACCTAGCTGACTAGAAACTTTCCTGATGGAAGCTTGTCTAAAATACATAAGACCTTGTCCCAAAAGAGTACTGCCCTCACATTGCACAGATCTGAAAATATCTAGAAAGATTTTTCAGCTTTACGTGTGTATAGCATTTGCACATACTTTAATTTTTCTAATTTTCTAAATGCAATGTTCAGAAACAGTCACTTAGATTCATAGCTAAACTAAAACACCATCAGTTAACCATGTTTTCTCCCATCAACATCCAGGTTATTCAGCAAAGAAATGAAGAATGTGACCACACTCAATTTTTAATCGAAGAGAAAGAGTCCAAAGAAGAGGATTTTTATGAAGATCTGGACAGGTTTGAAGAAAATGGTACCCAGGAATCACGCATCAGCCCGTACACCTTCTGCAAAGCATTTCCTTTCCACATAATATTTGACCGGGACCTAGTGGTCACTCAGTGTGGCAATGCCATCTACAGAGTGCTCCCCCAGGTAAACCACACAGCTCCACCCCCCAGGGTCCCCGGGGGGCCTGACCCTGTCACGGGTTTCATTCCTCTTTGACAACACTACAGGAAATATCCCACGCACTTATAACCTAAGCGTATTTGAAAATATTTCCATTAGACTTACTTGTTTCTTCTTTGATCACTGACAGGGAGAGGAGGAAATTGTATGAGAACAGCAGACTTGCCTTGGGAGAAAATGGGTGACTTGGGAACAGCAGTCAGATTTCACTCATGTTTTTGTTTATTGAATAAATATTCACTGCCTATCTGCCTTCCAAAAATAGTTTTCAAAGTCAGCTGTTGACAAGGGGAGGAAGGGAATCTACAGACACTCAGGATGAAAAGCATGGAAGTCACCATGTGTGGAATGGCAGAGCACTGAAGGACCACAGAGGGTTCAGCATACTTGCCCTTTCTCTCTAGTCCATGTAAGGATTTGCCCATGGCATGTACGTGTGGAGGTACCTTTGGCTCTAATTCAGGCCTGGAGTACAGAGGTCTTGTGCAAAGCTGTAGCTCTGGAAGCAGAAGCAGAAGAGGGTTTCATGTGGGCTTTCCCTCGGGGTGTGTTACTCCTGTTTCCTTCTGTCCTGACATGACACCAGGTCCTTTTCATCCAGTTATTTGCTCCATCATAAGCAGCTGCTGCATGTTATTACTTCTATTAACATTATCTCTCTTTTGATGAATGTTAAGCAACTATTTACTGGTGTTTTGATATTTAATTTCATTTTTCAGCCACAGGCATCTAACACATGGTGCTACGGCTTAGAAAATTACTTTCCTTCTGTCCCCTGAAATTATTATTTTATTTGCATCAGCTTATATTTGAATATTAGTTACCTAAATCCATATGAGGTTTCCTGTCATATGCAAGTGCAAGTATTTGATGTTTACTTAATCACTCAGTTGCATATTCAGGATAAATTTCCCAGCTAATACTTAAGATTTTTTTCACTTATAAATGCAATTGATCTGGCTTAATATCAAGATTAATATCTAATCATAAAGTCAATTTCAAGTTGCTGAGTGTTCTTTGTGGTTTTTTTTTTTTTTTTTTTTTTTTTTTTGCCTCTTAGCTCCAGCCTGGGAACTGCAGCCTTCTGTCTGTGTTCTCTCTGGTCCGCCCTCATATTGACATCAGTTTCCATGGGATTCTTTCGCATATCAATACAGTCTTTGTACTGAGAAGCAAGGTAATCAGACACTCCAACTGAATGTAAACAAGACATGTTATCAATCAACAGTAAAGGAGAGGGGAAAATCATCTGTGAGCGTAGTCTATACAATGGAGATAGAACATAAAACACAAATCTCAAGAGAGCAATGTTTGGTTGAAGAACGCAGACCTTTGTCAGCTGATCAGAACCAGTGGGGAAAAAAAAGTTTGAGAAAGTGCCTTGCTGGGAACATCTAAGTCTCCTCAGTCTCACATAATAAAACCAACATCTACTCCCTTGAATTTACAACGCTTTTTTTTAAAGAAATCAGAAGACCTAACAAGAAGTCTTTGATAATGTCACCAAAGCCAGTGATTTATCCTTCTGTAAATTGTTTATAATTCTTGCTAACATTTTTTTTTTCTGTAGGGAAATAAAAGGATTAAGAATCCATAAACTGATGTAGTTGGTAGTTTAGATGGTTTCCAGATCTCCTCATTTGTGTGCCTGGGATAATTGTAGCAAACACAATTTCCCAAGCATCCACATCTTTCATACTCCCCACATGATGTTCCAAAGGGCATGGCCACATGTGCTTTATATGCTGACTGCCTTCAGTTGTTATGTGAACACAGAGTTAGCTTGCCTTAGCTTTGGTACAATTCAGAAATGTGTGTGGCCCTATGGAAAATCACAGGTGCTTACAATGATTGCAGGAGCTGCAGCTCCAGTGCCGTCACCCTGTGTGCAAAGAAGGCCATCAGGCACTGACCATTTTACCTAGGACAACACCCTTCCGGTTCTAATGGGCTACCTTCCACTCCCTCAGGGTTGATGAAAAGGATAATTTTTCACTCCTTCCTGATGCCTTGTCAGGCAGGAGAAAGGCAAAAGCTAATGTTTTGTCTTCCCTGTTCAAGGAAGGATTGCTGGATGTTGAGAAACTTGAATGTGAGGATGAACTGACTGGGACGGAGATTAGCTGCTTACGTCTCAAGGGCCAAATGATCTACTTACCAGAAGCAGATAGCATCCTCTTCCTCTGTTCACCAAGGTAACAACTTTTAGCTTAATTGTAGTTGATAGAAGTTAAAAACAAATTCAATGAAACTTCTTTAAAATTTTTGATCCATATGTATTAGTTGTACATATGAATAGAATTTGGCATGCTATTTCAATGCATACACTTAGACTACATGGATCAAAACAGCCTCTCTTAATCCAACAGCATTTTAGTTCACAATGCTTATTTCTGCTGAAGTATAAACTGGATTTTCAAACCCTCGTTATGTAATTCTTTATAACAAGAGTGATTGCATTGGGCATTTCTAAAGACTCAAAGTCTATCTTCTTTATGTCATATCATAATCCGTCTGTGAAGTTCTTATGACATTAGGTCATGGGATGAGCAATCTGCTGTTAGCTAGTTCTATATTTTTGTACTTTCAAAAGAAGCATCACGTAAGAGAGCAATTCTGGAAAGCATAGAATATGATGACAAAAGAACTTTTCTATAGTTAGCAACAATTATAAAAAAGACTATTGTTTTGGTCTAAGTCACTTAAAATTAAAAATATGTAACTACTTTCATTGGGTTGTAGCATTCACAGTGGATTATTAAACTAAAACTTACATTAAATATGTTATTCATAATAAACATCAGAAGAGACAAAGCATAGCTTGATGTTTTACTAGTTTTAGTACTTTACTAGAAGATACAGGGGGATTTGCAATATGCATCTATAGAGCAATAGGAAAAGGTAATTGTGGGGCTTATTATTAGATGATATTTTGTATATAATATCATATAACAGTAATTATTATTTGTTTTCTGAGAATTATTTATCATGCGGGCAAAGGAGATGAACCTGTGAAATATAAAACATCTTCAAAGCTAGCATGATCCAGGAACCAAGTGACACCTGACATACCATCAGTGCTTCTTGCTCTACATTTTCCTGATTGGGTGTCAGGAGAATGACTGCTTCACTCTAGGGAAGAGTTTCTATTCAAGGACAGAAAGGTTTATTTGGAGGGAGAATCACAAATTGCATAGCATATATTTTAATTTTCATATACAGAAATCAGTCCTATAAGTGATACATTTATGAATTACCATGACATCTATTTAAATGGAAGTTTTGCCCATAAATAATTCTAAAATGATTAATTCAAAATAGGAAAAAGGAATAAGGATTTCTATTTTAAAACAGGATATCATATAGCTCAGGCTGGCCTCAAACTAGATATATAGACTTGTATAATAGTGAGCATTGGATCTTCTGAAGACTGACATTAACAAGAGTGGACCACCACAGCCACTTGTATGATGCTGAGGAGTGAATACAAGGCATTCTTGTATGCCAGGCAAACACTCTAACAAGAGACACACCAGGGGACCCCTACAGAACACTCAGAAGAAGAAGCTGTTCATAATTTCATTAAGATTTCTACCTCAGTATGAATGATCTTTCGCCTAGTATTCATTTCATTCTGATTCTTATCATCCTTCTTTGAATCTCCCTTCCACTTCTCTTCCCTCCCTCTTCTCCTTACAAGTTCTATTCTTACATTCATGACTTTGTTGTTATTGTTTGTTTTGATTTGGGTTCTTTTGAGACTCACTGAGTTTATTGAAGATCACTGTGATGTGTTCACTATTGGGACTACTCACTAGGGCCTGGCAGGCTCCTCAGTGGGTATACAAATGAAGACGATGGCTGCCTTTCCCACAGAGTCTATCAGTAGCAAGGGTCATTCATCAGGGAGAGGTAAGGCTCTTCAATTCCTCAGGCCATGACTGACTGTCGAGGCTCAGCCTTCTGTAGGCCCACTGCAGGCAGGAGAGCAGCTGTGAGGTCATGGCTGCACTGGCTCTGAGGTGCCAAGAACACATTTCACAGTCCTTTCCCAGGGCTACATTCTTCCAGATCTTACGATTATTCTGCCCTCTTCCAAGATGTTTCCTGAGCCTTATCAGTAATAATATATGCATTCTCTTTAGGACTGAATATTCAACTATCACTCCTAAGCACTCTGAGTAGTTATGTGTCTCTGCAGTCCCCACCATTGCAGAGAAGGTCTCTGATTAAAGTTGTGAATGGCATTTGTCTATAGGTATAAACATACATATTTTATTTAGAAGTCTGCCTGACTTCATGACAATTTAGTTAAACAATAGCATTACATTCTCCCCTCGGGTTAGGCCCCCCTCAGCCACGAGCAGGTTGAAAGTGCTACTCTTGAAGAGTGGGCTACAAATCCAATCAGAGAGAGTTGGATCTTCACATTACAGTTGCAGAACTGTTTCATAGGTGGGCAAATCTTGCCTCACAGATTGGTCCTGTAGATATGGGGTTCAGTTGTGTAAGACCATTGATGCCTTTTCGCCTCCAGCAGAATGTCCAACACCTTCTGGAACTACGAAAGCTACCCAGCAGGAAGGAAGCTTTCAGCTCGGTTCCAGCTTGATTCCTCTACACCTTGCAGTCAAGGTGTGTGGTATCTCCAGCAACAGGGTTTTAGCAACTAAGTGTATTCAGCTAAGAAGAGTGACAGTAGTCGGTGCTGTCTAAAGAGGCTCTGTGGCCTCCCTGACTGAGAGGGCATATTACACCTGGCACTAGGGTATCCATTTCAATTTTAAGATTATCTCATTTTGTCTTTCCTCATGGGCAGATCTTGCTTGCTCATGTTTGGATCATTTGGTTATCTGTCATCTTTTTAGATGGGTTTATTTTTGCAAGAGGGCTTTAAAATACACAAAGCAGCTGTCTAATTTGTCAATACCACCCTTGATTATTCTGTGTTTGCATTGGGGTATTGCCTACTTTGCTTTGACTTCTAGAAATTTCTGTTGAGAACACTTTCTTCGGAACCTCTTCTTAATCCGAAGTTCCTTAGTAAAGTCATGACCCAAAATCTATTATTTTAGAAAAATTGCTATCCTGAATAAATATCTAGAAACAGTAACTTTGCACTTTAAGAACTAATTCAAACCAAAATAAAGCGTTAGATGCTTAGCTAATAAGTAATTGGTAACTGAACTTTTTACTTACTAGAATTTCAGTGACTCAGTCAAGATTGTTATAATAATATTATAAAAAGGTAAGATTTAAGTTACAAAGATGTATAGACTTCAGCAATGTCCGATACATTTTAAAAATGAGGGAAGTCAACCAAAGGAAATAAGACTAGAGGAAGAGAAGAAAGCCCGAGGAGAGAATGGCATGAAAGCACAAGGCAGGGAGGCTTTAAAAGGCATGCTGAGGAGGCTTACTAAAGCTTGCAAACTCAATCATTGTTTCTGGCAGCAAAGAAATTAGTTATAAGAGTCTTAGAATCCTAAGGCAAATGAGATGATTTCTCAATAGAAACATCTTTATTCCTGACTCATGCATGAGGATAGATTTTTCTTCTGGGATAAGGAAAAACATGATGATCTCGTCAAATGTACTAGCCTTGCATTAAATACGAGAGGAGATTTTTTGTGGGGCAGTTTTCTGTGTTATTTTTCCGTGAAAGCAGATGCGGATACCTCCCAAAAGTACAACCCGACTAACACCTACTTCAAGTTTGCCACTTGCTAGTGGGGTTTTAGATATGCAGAAAACAAAGCCTTTCTGGTTAGGCTCCTCCTGCTGTTTCTTCAGGCTGATCTTTTGAACAGTGATGGTGGAGAAGGAGAAAGCGACCTTATGCCTCTTGCTGTTGGGAGGGCTGATCCCATCATGTGGACCCATGGTGCTGATTTTGCTCCACCGCTCTGTGTGACAGTGTGATGAACCTGGATGATCTGACAAGAAGAGGCCTGTACCTGAGTGACATCCCTCTTCATGATGCCACTAGAGACCTGGTTCTTTTGGGAGAACAGTTTCGGGAGGAGTATAAGCTGACCCAAGAGCTGGAGATCCTCACGGACAGGCTGCAGCTCACACTGAGAGCCCTGGAGGATGAGAAGAAGAAGACAGACACGTAAGAATGGAGAGAAAAAACGGGCTGGCTTTTAGTCACCATTTGCTACCACTGGTGTAGTGTTACAATTCAGACTCTTACTGGAAGGGTCTGGGACCTCTTATGTCTGGGTCCTCTTTCCACATGATAAGAAAAATTAGTGCTTTCCTGATACCCATAGGGTGTTTTCCTCAAGTTCTTGAATGTTCTTTTTTTAAATTTTTTGTTTGCCAAATAGGATGTTTTATTTTTGGAGAATTGAACGTAATTGACTTGTTTCCCGTCAGAACTATTTCATTCCACTTCAGCACCAGAAGATTGACAGCTGCAGCACATCCTGTCTTCCTTAGCATTGATGCATGTGTCAAATGCCCGTCCCCAGATGCTGGGCACACAAGTAAACACAACACTTAGCATTGGTAATACCATGAATGAAATAGAGGATTCATCGTAAATGCCTGTCTTTATCATTCACCTGTTTTCACCTTTACATTATTCATCAGAAAGATGTGTCTATGTCTACTTGCTCTGAGACTGTTTTAACTCCACCTGTGGTTGTAAGGGTACCTAGTTTAATTGGCTACATGTTCCGAAAATTTCATCAAGCACATGGGGATAGGCAGTTTAACATCTCCCATTGCTTGAAAAAAAAACTCAGAGTACATGTTATATTAGTACATGGTGCAACTTCACCCATGAAAAATATCACATATTTTTGCATGATGCACCAAAGATTCAGATTCACTGTCATACTGCTTGGTTGATTCCAGTTACACTATATTCTGCATTGGCTGTGATATCAGAAAATGATGTAGATCTCATTTTTTTTTTTATATTGTGGTTCCATATATGCTGATATCCACACTTACAGTTATGTCACTCAGCTTTCTGTTGCTATAAAAACTGCTGAGACAATACACTCATGAAGAAATCGGGAAAGTTTGAGTTTGTGACTTCAGAGGTTTCAGTTGCTGGCCCTGTTGCTTTAGGCTGCAATGGGATCAGGTACCGTAGCAGGGATGCATGACAGAGGAGGCTGCTCACGTCATGCTGGCCAGGACGCTGAAAGGAAGGATGAGATCTGTGTGTCAGTAAAGGGTGTGCCCAAGTGACATAGCTTCCTCCCACTGGACCTCGCCTCTTAAAGGTTCCATCAGTCTGCAATGGCACCACAGACTGGGAACTAAGGCTTCAACATGTGGTCCTTTAGGGGATGTCTCAGGTCCGAGCTACACCAGTAGGAACAGACATCTAGTACTACAAAGATGCAGACTTTAAATGATGGAAATATCCTTACAGTCTACATTCTGTACTAAAAATGCTGTTGGTTCACGTTGCCACTAAATTGTTGGCTTGAGTGTTCACTTCTCTCACTGTCTATGGAGCAGCCTTTGGAGTTGACATTACTGTCACTAGAGCTTGACTTCTGAACCAGAAAATAAGGACCCATCACAGGGCCCCCTTCTTTGTTTTGGTTTTCCCAAGGTTTAATGGATTTTCAAAGACCACTTTCACTATTTTCCTTGTTTTAGTTTGCCCAAGGTTGAATGAATTTTCAAAAACCACCTTCACTATTTGGGGATATTGTGCTTCATTAATTTTCATGATTGGTTTTTAGATTACTAGAGCGGGATTTGATTTTATAGTAGAGACTTTATTTTAAGACAATTTCAACTTTATTTTAAGACAATTTCATTAGAAACCATCTAATTTTCTTTAAAGCTAAGCTCTTTTACTGTTCACATTCTGTATTAAGAGCGCACTTCAATGTTGCATGAAATAATTTCTGTTTACAAGCTAAAAGCAGTCACTGAAGAAATTCTGCTGTGGCTAGAGAGAAAATAGAGGGTTCAGGTCTGTTTTTCATATTTGAACTTCGCCCGTTGGCTAAAAGGATGAAAAGGATAAGAAGGCCTGGTTTCTTCTTGTTTCTTCAGGCTGGGAGCCCAAAGGTTTTTGCTTTCCTTCTAATCCACCAGCTCCCCTCCTGCTGTGTGTTGACCACACTCTCTCCTCAGCTCATTCCCAATGCCTTGGTAGTGGTCTCAGCATTGCCTACAGAGATAAAATGTCTGCCCATCTGGGCCACTTTTCATCTCTTTTATCAATTTCTTCCAGGAAAGCGTGAAGTATAAATAAGACTAGAAAGCAATTCTACCTTATCTTCTGTGACCTTGCAATATTTGAAATGAACTTTATTCGTGTAAAGTGAATGTGTTCCTGTTATTTTACTGTTTGTGCAGTATTTTAGATTCTCATAGTGACAATGTCAAGCCTGTCACTGTCATAAGAACAGGGTGAGAAGCCAGGACTGCAAATGAAAACCGTGAGGTTCTAGTGATGGTCTTTTGCTTTTCCTATCTATTTATTTCCTTGGCTTATTTTGAATTGGTTTGAAATGGTTCAGGATTAGGGATATATGTAATCACAACAGACAAATGGTTGCTGTGTTTCTTTGTTTTGTATGTAGCTAATGTTTGATGCTGGTTTTAAAAGGTATCTTACCAGGGATCCAGCACAATGGCCTGATGCAGAATAGAGGCAAAGCCTGAGTGGTAAAGGCTCGCCAGCATGTCTTACAGTGCTTTCCCCTAATCCCCATAGGTTGCTGTATTCAGTCCTCCCTCCATCTGTTGCCAATGAGCTGAGACACAAGCGCCCAGTGCCTGCCAAAAGATACGACAATGTGACCATCCTCTTCAGTGGCATTGTGGGCTTCAATGCTTTCTGTAGCAAGCATGCATCTGGAGAAGGAGCCATGAAGATTGTCAATCTGCTCAATGACCTCTACACCAGATTTGACACACTGACTGATTCACGGAAAAACCCATTTGTTTATAAGGCAAGTCCTCTTGGGAGCCTGTTGTAGTACAGTACAAGTCTGGGCTTCTGAGACTCCCCTGGTCATGGCAGCAGGACTGTAGCTGCTTTGCTAGTGTTATAAGGTCTATTGAGTCTCTGCAGGCCACTAGCTTACAATTTCCTCATTGTAAAAAATGTATGGTAATTTCATACATGTGGGTAATGCATTCCAATCATATTCATACCTATCTTCTCTTACCTCCCTCCTATCTCTCTTCCCAGAAAGTACCCCTCCCCCCACTTCCATGTTTTTGTTTGTTTATTTGTTTGTGTTCTGAGCCACTGAGTTTAACCAAGGCTGCCTGCATGGGCACAGGTGTGGAGTTCTCCACCGGAGTGTGGACAACTTAACAGTAGTTACACCACCGAAGACACTGTGCCTTCTTTGTCCAGAAGGAATCCCCCATCTACGATTGAATGTTGCCTCACCAGAGTCTTGGGAAGACCTTGTGAAGACACCTGAAGCTGCTGTATGACTCTGAGTACAATAGCTATGACATTTCCAGAAGATGTCATTTCACAGCCTTCCTCCTTATCATCGGCTTTTACATTTTTTTCTGCCCCCCCCCCCCCCCCCCCCCCCCCCCCCCCCCCCGCCATGGATAGATGGATATTCCCAGATGTCCACTTGCAGGAGATGATGCAGATGTTGTACTTGGTGCTGTACACTCAATAGTCATTTTTAGCCCTTTGATCAGTCATGAGTCTCTGCACTAACTACGGCTCACTGTAGAATGTAGCTTCTCTGCCCAAGGCTGAGGGCAGCACTAGACTATGGTATAAACTTCAGTGCTGAGTAGTTACCACTTAGGAAACTTTCTTTTCATTGCACCCATGATGATGTTTCATGGAGTAGACAATCTCTGGCTGACATGAGGTATCCGGCGGTTTCTTTGCACTTAGGTTAACGAGTCTGTGCAGATTGTTTATTACATTTAATATAAACACAGCATTCATTTTTGTGCTCAGCCAAAGACATTTTTTCCTAAAATACATAAATGCTTTGCACTGTAAAGAAGTCGTGGAGCTTTGAGAAGGGTCCTGGGCCTCAGGTTTACTTTTAGATACCATCAACTTGAAGATAAACATTTACAAGACATCTCTGCCCTTTGTTTTAAGTAGAAACAAATACAATATCGGAAAAATGAAGTCAGTGGAATATTACTTTATAAAGGCAAGAATGTTACTGACTGTGTCTAGGCTCCTGGAGTAATATAACTTCACAAGAACTATTTATGTTGTGGTTCTTTTCTGAGGCACAGTGTTACATTGGGTGAGCACATCACGATAGTACGGGGCTTAACTCAGTCTACTTTGCTTATTTTAAGTAAGAAGCTGGGTGGCATCTGAGTAATGATACCCACGGTTATTTCCTGGCCTCCATAAGGCGTGTTCATAGAGGCATGTACCTGTACAACATGCATACACCAAATCAACAATTCAACTTAAAAACTTAAAGAATAATTAAATGACATATTAAAACATGGCTAGAGGCCAGGATCAATCAATGAACTTCAGCCAACAGCTCCTGTGTTATTGAACCAGTGCTGCTCAAGGAAGTAATGAAGTAATAGAACATTCCACATGAGGCGCTAAGTTTGGAAAAGCTGAGATGCAGTGCACATTTGTAACCTCAGTGCTGAGGGCTTGCTTGCCAGGCAGTCCAGCTGAATACTAGGCTCCAGGTTCTGTAAGAAACTCTGTCTCAAAATGAAGGTAGCAGGCCAGGGAGATAGCTCAGTGGCAGAGTGCATGCCTCGCATGTTGTAATACCTGGATTCAAATTCAATCCCCAGCAGTATATACTCAAACACATAAAAGGAAAAATGGCAAAAAATTAAGGTAGAAAGAGAGAGAGAGAGAGAGAGAGAGAGAGAGAGAGAGAGAGAGAGAGAGGTGAGAGAGACCTTCCATCAACCTGTAGCCTCCATGTGCACAGGCAGGCACACTGCACACACACCCACACACACTTGCACATACATGGGTAAGGGCATTTTTACACATATGTGCGTGCACACACAGATATTCTGCTGAGTTACAAGTGGATCTCAGAAGAAATGATTAAGAAGCTCTACCATGTAAATTCCAAATAGTTGAAAGTTTCCATCCTGCTGGAGCTCACACTACTCTAGTTTTAAGGAATTTAAAAGGGAGGTCACTGTGAATTCTGGGAAATACTGTGTATCATAACAATAATAGTAAAAAACAGTCACTTTATGTCAACCATTGAGCATGTGAATGTGTGTGTCACCTTAGGTGGAGACAGTTGGTGATAAGTATATGACCGTGAGTGGTTTACCAGAGCCTTGTATCCACCATGCTCGGTCCATTTGCCACCTTGCCTTGGACATGATGGAAATCGCTGGCCAAGTTCAAGTAGATGGTGAATCTGTTCAGGTGAGTAAAGAAACTGGACATTAGGATACTAACAGTAGAACTTGGTCAACAACCGATTCATATTCCTAATCTGGAAATGGTTAACATGTACAAAGACAGGCATCTTGAAAGAAAAATGCCTGTTGTATTACACTCTTCCATAGACATGGGAAATAAATTAGTTCACTTGTTCTGTGGACAGAATGTCCTGAGGATATGAAGAGTTCCCACTGTTTCTGTTTTAATGTTTCACCATGGACGTTACCCACTTCATATCTTCAGGTCTTCCTCTTTGGTCAGAATATTTCTCTTCTCAGAGGGATATTGTGTGAGGGCATTTAAAATAGTATGTTAATAATATGTATGTTAACCATGAAGGCGATTGGAGCAAAACTTTGCTTTCTACAGATAACGATCGGGATCCACACTGGGGAAGTGGTGACAGGTGTCATTGGACAGCGGATGCCTCGGTATTGTCTTTTCGGAAATACTGTCAACCTCACAAGCAGAACAGAAACCACAGGAGAAAAGGGAAAGATAAATGTTTCTGAATATACATACAGGTGAGGAGGGGACCATCATACTATTTACAGGGTAGTGTGTGGGTGAACTGTGTGGTTTTACTTCCTTTAAAGAGTTGCTACCCCCTGTCCTCCCCTCTGCTGCTGGAATTACTTTTTATTCGAAAAGTGTGTACCACTGTTTCCATGGTAAACCACTCCACGTCACAGTGGGAGTCTCTGATCAACACCTTTACTAAAACCATAGGTGCCTTTAACTACAACTGCAGTGTGGGGTCTGGCTGCCTTCATTCTCTATGCAACCTCTATCAACTTCCCTCTCTCCTCCATCCCCTGTCTTTCAGGTGTCTCATGTCTCCAGAAAATTCAGATCCACAGTTCTATCTGGAGCACAGAGGCCCGGTGTCCATGAAGGGCAAGAAAGAACCAATGCAAGTTTGGTTCCTATCCAGAAAAAACACAGGCATAGAGGTATGGCTCCCCAGGGCGTTGCATTTGTTTCTGAGAAAGAATATCAAGTGGGAGTTCAAGCAGACACACCAGACTTGGAGAAAAAAAAAGGAATTCTTGCTTATAGAGAGGACTCTTCCATAAAATCCAACTTCATGGCAGTGCCGTTGAACCAGTTAGAACCAGACTTGCTCTAGAAGGGGCTGTACAGTTTTTATCTTGTAATGGAGGTAGGAACCAAAGCCTCAGGCTGAGCAGAGCTGAGGTGTACTTCTTCCTCTGTGGTCCAGTTCAAACATAGCCCAGGTGCTGGGGCCTCAGGGACCCATGAGACCTTCTCAGCCCTTGCTACTTCCTCCGAGATCTCAGCAATCTACACAACGGCCATAATTCCTGGCAGTTTTATCAATCAGGAAGCTCAGGGTTCTCCCAAGGCCACCAGAAGTTCTTGTGCAGTTTTGGTGGGGGGACCTGTAGCTAGAGTTTTCCTGCCTGGCCCACAGTCAGGACAAATCTCTCTCACCTGCCAGTCCCACAGCTGCTCAGACCCAACCAAGTAAACACAGAGACTTATATTGCTTACAAACTGTATGGCCATGGCAGGCTTCTTGCTAACTGTTCTTACAGCTTAAATTAATCCATTTCCATTAATCTATACCTTGCCACATGGCTCGTGGCTTACCGGCATCTTCACATGCTGTTTGTCATCATGGCGGCTGGCTCAGCCTTCCACTTCCCAGCTTTATTCTCCTCCTTGTCCCGCCTATACTTCCTGCCTGGCCACTGGCCAATTAGTGATTTATTTATTGACTAATCAGCAACACACTTGACATACAGACCATCCCACAGCAGGGTCCCTCAATTATCTGGTCTCTTTGGAGTTTCTCCTGGAGAGATGCCTGGTCTCTGATTTTAAAGAATCCAAACAATTCCTTAGGGGAGGTTTGGGTTCTCAAGTGCTGAGAGATTCCACTCCAGCCACAAGCCAAGGCAGGACAGCAAGGTCACAGCCATGCCTGGCCTGTTCAAGCGGTCAAGTCAGAAGCACAAGCACAGTCCGTTCCCTCTTTGGTGAATTAACTCTTCAGAGGGGGTGAGATGACCCGACCACACATCTTCTCCTCTGTGTATACATTCCCTAAACATGTTTTCATAAACTACAACAAACGCGAAAGGGAACAGGATGCTAGCTTTTCAATACTTAGCCTCTTTCTTCAGTTTTTACTCCTTTAAGTACTTTGCTTCTGAGGGTGGCACGCTCATGGGTGCCCTTCTGAAGAAGCAAACTCTCCAGTGTCAGTCTTCTTGGTCAGATGACCCGAAGAATAATTTCTTCTCAAGCTAGAGTGGAGATGGCTTTATAGAAACTATAGATATAAATGTATATCCCACTGTCAGAGACAGGAAAATGTGTTTGGGGGGGCATTGTAAGTTTCATTGTATTGGAAGGTCAATAATATATTTCTTCCATTCATTTAAGGAAACAAACCAGGAGGAAAACTGAACCTCAGATAGTGGGACAGAGAACACTGTCAAGTTAGCTTCCAGTGGCAGCCTCATAAGCGTCAAGCCCAGGAGCATTTCTTCCCTGTGGATACCGATTTCTACTGCCCTTTTCAGTGACCCAAGGCTTTCTCCTAGTTACAAATATCCAACACTATCTGTTATCCAATGTTAGCTCTGCTTTTGACTATGTTTAAGGTCTTGGTATAGTTTCTAAAGTTTGGCTTTTGATGTGGATGATTTGAACTTCATATTCATTAAATTCTGCTACAAGTGTTACTGGTGATCTAAAAGTGGTAGACACCCACTATGTATTTGTTGAACTAGATAAACTGAGACTTAATAGTATCTAGCCATGTGTGTGTATATATATATATACAAACCTGCTGAGCCATGATATATATATATATATATATCATGGCTCAGCAGGTTTGTTTTATGCTCCACGTATATGTACATGTATATTTTAATGACTATGACGTAAAACAAAGTTTATATCATGTTGGTGCATGTCATTCTAGAAACCATTTTCTAAAGGAGTGAATCTAAGTTTTGGGAAAAATGCAATTTATTTCTAGACTTCTGAAGTAGGAATTGATATGCTGTACTAAGAAGAGAGTGACTATTTTGAAATATGTTAATTTCCTTCTGGAAATATAAAATATACATTTCTATTATTGTAAGATTTGGTTGCTCATTCAAATCTCATGCCAAGTATAGTTTACCTAACATCTGACATGCCCTAATTCGTATTGCAGTCCTTGTATTGAGTTTCAGAGATTACTGGTGGCTGTGATGGGATTGCATTATTTCACACTGAAAGGTTACATTTGCAAGTGTTGGGGGTCAAACTGTATCCGAAAACAAAGCTGGGAATACACAGCCAGAATACTGCTGTTAGAGCCAACTTTGGCCTATCTCCAGACCTGAGCTTCCTTGATTAGTTTAGAAGAATATCAACTGACCAAGGACATCATATTCAGAATATTCAGAACACATTTTAATTCCAACAAAGAATGGACTTCATTTATGTTGGAATATTTGACCTATCATCCTTTAAAAGTCTCTGATAATTTATTGATATCCATCTTTATAAAATATAGTGAAACTACTTTTGTGTAAAAATGTTTGTCTTTAAATTTAGTATTTCGTTATCAGCACATCAATATATATATATATAAATGTTACATGTTAATTGTGTAAAAAAACTCTACAATAAATTATTTTTTTCACTTGTCTACAGAGAGTTTTGATTTAAAAAATGATATTGGCACAACTTGAAATTTTTCTTAATTTCATATTTAAAAGCATTTTTCAACTTTGTAAGCTATAAATTAATTCTGATTTTTCTACTTTTGTAATTTGTTTTCAGAGCTGGGTGCTGAACCCAGAGCATGACATATGCTGGACAAATGCTGTAACAAGGGGCTGTACCCACCACCCAGCTGTTACATGAAATTTGAATAGTTACTCTTATTACTACTCTGTTCGTTTGCTCTTTAGCCAGGCTGTCCTTGAACTTAGGCCGCCCTCCTGCTTTATTGTTGGGATCATGTGACACTAAACAATATTCTTTAATCCCAAGGAAGAAACAGAATGGAAGATGAAACACAAGAGAAATATGCAGACAAATGTGAAAACGGCCTCAACTGAAATAGCTAACAGTCTGCTTAAGGTGGGAGAGGCGTACATAGGCATTCAACACATTTAATATTCATAACTATCAAAGATGTTTAACATAAAAATGATACTAAATGAGTAACTTGAGAGAAAAGGTTAAAGAAAATAACAATTACATTAACATCTTCCTAATGCTCAAAACATTTATTGAGGGTTCCTTTTGGCGTACACTGGCTTAGGTATTTGGGGCATGCTATAATTTGGATCTGACTGTCTCCCCCAGACTCCAATGCTGATGGCTTGCTTGGTCTTCATCTTGGTGCTGTTTATGAAAAAAGCTCCAGTGGAAGGAAGTTAGGTTATAGAGGTAGCACCCTTGAAAAAGATTGAGAGATCCATACCCATTGGCTTCTTTGTTGTCATAAGATGAGTAATATCACTCCTTCTACCATGTGTTGCCTCATAACAGGTACAAAAACAATCCCGATCATGGACTGACACTCCTATAATCACAACCACAATCCAAAGTAAAAGTTCCCCCCTAGTTTTCCTAGGCATTCTGTTACATTAAGAGATCTCTAACATGAGGTGTGCTAATAAGCAAAACATTTCTGCCGTCACAGCATTTGCATGCAAAATTTCACATCTTGGTTGTTAAGAAATGTCAAATAGGTACAAACCACCCAGTCCGAAAAGTTATTAAGTCTTCCTTTAAATGACCTGTTTCCCACTTTCCCCTCTCCATTCCACACTCTTGATTTCTTTCCTATCTAAACTCACTATTTCTAGCCATTATCTCTATCCCTGAGAAAAGAACAGAGTGTCACCATAGGCAATGTCACCTGATAGCTGCTGCCTTTGCAAGATTGTACCTGCTCTGTCTGGAAGGCCTTTGTCCATGCTCTAATGGCAGAGTTCTCCTGTCACCTCCATCAAAAACCTTTCGTTAGAGAAGAGAAGAGGACTTGTGTGCTCCAGGGTCACACAGTACTTACCAGAGCACATTATCTGTTTGTATACCTCTTGAGTTCACTGTAAATCTTACAGCCAAAATACTCCTTCTTTTCCTATGTGTCACCTGAGCCCACCACAAATAAGCAGTTGATAAGTGCTTGTTGAATGAAGGAACAGAGGGAGCAGTCTGTGGACGAGGTAGAAACTAGATTTTCAGGAAGAGTGGGAAATGTATGAGGTTGGAGGAAAAATAAGGGCTACAGAAAAGCTGTTATTAAGCTATTATTAAACCGGTTCTTGAAGGAAGTCCTGCTTTCATTGGTGTGGGCTGAGTGAACAGCAGAGAACTAGAGTGTGTGGTTTTAGGGAGTGGCTAGCCTTTGGCATGAGCCTTATCCAAAGTGATGGAAGGGCTAAAGGCCAATTAAGAACTCAAGGTTCATAACTCAAAGTTTGTAATAAGATATGGGGCAAAGGGGATGAGGAGAAAGGTAAGCAGAGGCTACTTGTCTGGTTAGTTGATAAATGACAAAACCACTAAACAGGACAGAGGGTGCATAAGGGAGAAAGAATTTCGGGGAAAGGAAATGAGAATATTAGACGTGGGTTGTAGAGTGCCTATGGCTTCGTTTAAGAGAGTAACGACTGTTCTCTCAAGATGGCATGATGAGTGAGTATAAAAATAACCTTGGGTCTCTACAGCTTCCATTTCACACAGTCTGTTAGCAGCCTGTGACGATGATGCATTCACCTAATCTATATCCTGGTTCTCCCACCGTTAAAAGTGAGAATATAATAAGTGTTGCTGAAATTGTTTGTTGATATATTAAGACATGAAGAACTCATAGAGTTAGAACATGGGCTCAGCATTTTGAAGATAGTAGAGATGTAACCAAAGACATGCAAATTCACAAATCATTGGTAATACATTGTGAATGCTAAATCACGGACAGCACATGCCACGAGAAAACAACAGTGTCAACAAGCAGAACCTGGATAGTGTTTGAATATTCAAACACAATGAAAATTCCCTACAAATTAAAATCAAGTATAAAAGATAGCAGTTTGTCAGTTTGGATTCAAAAGACATTTTCATGAATACATAAAAATATATATGTGTATTATATTTCTTAACTATTTCATTTTGTTTGAATCTATAATTGACTCTCCAAATGATGTGCTGTTTTCTTTGTCCTTGTAAGAAGAGAATAGCTTTTTTTTTTGCAAGCTTTGCCTAAGTATATTTCTTTACATGTCAGCTGCAATAATGGCTGATATACCTCTAGAGGGCAGCAGAGAATGCTATTGGGCCTCAAGACCATGGAGCCTAAGGAAAGGATGCAATTGCTATCAAAGGATAGTTCTCCCTCTGTGGCTAAGATTCAAATTACTTTTGGCTCTCTTGTAAGACAAGCAGTTATCCATGGAGCCATCTTTCCAGGTTCTCCTTGTCCATTCATGCAGGAGGGATCACAATTGCCCACCAGGTAGTTTTGGAGGGATGAACAGAAGAGTCATATGAAAGTAAAACGTTAATATATAAAACAAATCCCTCAAAACTCATTAGTTTCCCTCTGTGGTTTTCTATCCCAGATAAACAAGCCTCAGTGGAATCACCCATCTCCATAAAGAGAACAGCCCTGAAAGTGCTTGACCGCAGTACCGGAGCTGGCTTTGCGATGATGTAACATGCCATGAGTGAGTACAAATCACAGAACTGAGAATTCTTCCATTTTCACCTCAGCATGTGCCATGCCTGCTACTGAGTCCTCTGTTCTCCTGCCATTGCTGGGGCATACACATGGGGCCATGGTGAGCATGTGTCCTACATTCTGGGACAAGGTGTGGACAAGGTCAGGAGAAAATGCAAATCTGAGGAAATGTATAAAATTTGAGTCCAGAATCTGACAGCACACTTAACTGGCCTCTTTTTATTGTTTAAAAATTTCATACATGTATACAATTTATCTTGGTCATATTCCCCCCTCCCACTCCCCCCCTCTAGCTCCCACATCACCTCAACATATCTTCTTCCAAACTGTGTGTCTTATTTCATTTTAAATGTGCTATGAGTGTTTACCTAGACAGATATATGTACACCAAATGCTTGTCTGGAGCCATGGAGATCAGAAAAGGGTTTCTGATTCCCTAGACCTGGAGTTACAGACAGACAGACAGATGTGGACCTCCATGTTTTCTGGGGAGCAAACCTAGGTAATCTGCAAGAGAAGTATTTGTTCATAACCACTTAGTCCTCTCTCCACTTCATCACCATCATCATCACCATCATCATCATCATTACCACAATCATCATTATCAGTTTACAATCTACTAGAGGGTTAGTAACTTGGAGAGTTGTAAAACCCTTTTCAGAGTTTGAGTGTGCAATAGTATTTTAAGAAATCATATATTCACTGGTTTTGTTAGATTATAAGTATAGAGCAAAATTTAAATAGTAAGTGGGCATTATGCTTTGAAGTACTGTATTTCTTATCCAAACAACAATGTTTTTGTTTAGTTAGAAAACTGCAAGGGTATTCCTTACAAATAAAGTCTCCTGGAAATAGAATGTGTGATAAAAGCCAGTCACCTAGGTCATGTGAATTTTAAAATTCAAAAATCCCTAGTAGTTATTCAAAAAATTAAAACAGGATTAACAATTGAATAATATATTTTTATTAAACCCAGCACAATCAAAACATTATCATTCCAATGTGTAACATCTTTAAAATTTTTAGCTCCAGAAGCTGTGTTCCAGAGGCAGCCAAGGTTGTACCTTGCAATGGCAGCCAAACTTGGTAGTGTAAGAGTCATCCAGATGGTACTGGTTTTGCAAGCATGAAGGGGTCATGGAAAGCAGCAGAGGCTTGGCACTGTGAGAGGCCAGGAGAGGCATTGGTGAAAGTGCAGCCCGATAGCAGTTGGAGACCCAGTGTTGAAGTGGTCATACAGAGAATTGAGGCTTGACACCGTGAAGAAAGCCTAGGAGAAGCTATTGGGGAAAGTGTAGTCCAGCTGCAGTAGAAGACCCCAGCATTACAGAGATCCCAGCACCATGGGATGACTACCCAGAACAGCAGCAGCCGTGGAGTGGAACCTGCTTTGAGGTTAGAAGACAAGCTGTGTGGGCTGCAGAGGGTGGAGCCAGAAAACTGACCCGGGCCCTATGGAGCAGCCCAGAAGATCTTGAGTGAATCTCAGATAATCAGACATCAAGATATTTTCACTTTCGGAGTTTGGTTTTGCTTTGTTCAGATTGTGACTGTGTCCTTGTTCTTCATTTTTGAAGTGAGAAGGTACTTAATTTAATTTTGATTTTTAAGGGAGCCCACAGCTGAGAAAGTCTGAGTTTTTTAAAGGTAGTTTGGATTTTTAAAGAGATTGGATATTTTGAAGAGATTGAAGTTTTAATGTGTTTGAATTTGTAAGGCGTGTGGGATCTTTAAAACCATTTATGTTTTATATTGTGATATCAATGTCAATGTACCATCTTGGGAATAAATGAGAAAGGAAAGGTTCTAATTGAAAAGTATTGTGTTTGTATGTCAAGTTGACAAGGGGTCAGTTGTATTGGCTACTTTTATGTCAATTTGACACAAGTGAGAGTCATAAGAGAGGAAAGAGCCTCAACTAAAAAAAAAAAAAAATGCCTCCATAAGATCTGGCTGTAGGCAAGCCTGTAGGGCATTTTTTAAATTAGTGATTGGTGGAGGAGGCTGAGCCCATTGTGAGTGGTACCACTCTTGGGCTGGTGATCTTGGGTTCTATAAGAGAGCAGGTTGAGCAAGCCACAATGAACAAGCCAGTAAGCAGCACTCCTTCATAGCCTCTGCATCAGCTCCTGCCTCCAGGTTCTTGCCCTCACTTTCTTTAAGGATGGACTGTGATGTGGAAGCATAAGCCAAATAAACCCTTTCCTCCCTAAGTTTCTGTAGTCATGATGTTTCATCACAGCAATAGTAACCCCACCTGAGACAAACCAACAGCATCAGGAAAGCTTTAAGTTCTTATAGCATCATATTAGTATTCACTGTTTAGATAAAAGTATATTTATTTTCCTAAAGTGCTATTCATAGTATATTCATATTATAATGAAAAATTCTGTTTAATCTTATGTTCTCAACATTAATTTTTTTTTATATTTCTGCTGTTTTTTATTATTATTTTGCAATACAATTCAGTTCTACATATCAGCCACGGATTCCCTTGTTCTCCCCCCTCCCGTCCCCCTCACCTTCCCCCCAACCCTCCCCCTCCCATTCCCATCTCCTCCAGGGCAAAGCCTTCCCCACAGACTGAGATCAACCTGGTAGACTCAGTCCAGGTAGGTCCAGTCCCCTCCTCCCAGGCCGAGCCAAGCAATCCTGCATAGGACCCAGGTTTCAAACAGCCAACTCATGCAATGAGCACAGGACCCAGTCCCACTGCCTGGATGCCTCCCAAACAGATCAGGCCAATCAACTGTCTCACCCACTCAGAGGGCCTGATCCAGTTGGTGACCCCTCAGCCATTGGTTCATAGTTCATGTGTTTCCATTCGTTTGGCTATTTGTCCCTGTGCTTTATCCAACCTTGGTCTCAACAATTCTCGCTCGTATAAACCCTCCTCATTCTCGCTAATTGGACTCCCAGAGATCCACCCAGGACCTAGTCATGGATCTCTGCATCCAGATCCCTCAGTAGTTGGATGAGGTTTCTAGCACGACCACTAGAGTATTTGGCCATCCCATCACCAGAGTAGGTCAGTTTGGGCTGTCTTTTGACCATTGCCAGCAGTCTGTTGTGGGGGTATCCTTGTGGATTTCTGTGGGTCTCTCTAGCACTTTGTTTCTTCCTATTCTTATGTGGACTTCATTTACCATGGTCTCCTATTCCTTGTTCTCCCTCTCTGTTGTTGATCCAGCTGGGATCTCCCGCTCCCCCAAGCTCTCTTTCCCTCGACCCTCGCCCTTCACTACCCCCACTCATGTCCAGGCTGTTCATGTAGATCTCATTCCATTTCTCTGTCATTGGGCGATCCCTGTGTCTTTCTTGGGTTCCTGTTTTCCAGGTAGCCTCCCTGGTGATGTGAGTAGCAGTCCAGTCATCCTTGTTCCACATCTAGTATTCTGCTATGAGTGAGTACATACCATGTTTGTCTTTCTGAGTCTGGGTTACCTCACTCAGGATGATTTTTTCTAGATCCATCCATTTGCCTGTAAACCTCGTGATGTCATTGTTTTTCTCTGCTGAGTAGTATTCCATTGTGTATATGTACCACATTTTGTTTATCCATTCTTCAGTTGAAGGACATCTAGGTTGTTTCCATGTTCTGGCTATTACAAACAATGCTGATATGAACATAGCTGAACAAGTGCTCTTATGGTGTGGTTGAGCATTCCTTGGGTATATGCCCAAGAGTGGTATAGCTGGATCTTGGGGGAGATGGATTCCCAATTTTCTAAGAAAGCGCCATATTAATTTCCAAAGTGGTTGTACAAGCTTGCATTCCCACCAGCAGTGGAGGAGAGTTCCCCTAGCTCCACATCCTCTCCAGCATAAGGTATCTTCAGTGTTTTTGATCTTAGCCATTCTGACAGGCGTAAGGTGGTATCTCAGAGTTGTTTTGATTTGCATTTCCCTGATGATTAGGGATGTCTCAACATTAATTTTTAATCTGGAAATGATTTTGAAGTTCTAGAGGAAATAATGAGATATTGTTTTAGTTGTATTAAACATTGTTTTTTAACCAATGGTAAGGAAAGAAAACCAATCATGATTAAATGGCAAACTTGCTTATAAAGTAGTAAGAGAGTTACAGCTCTTTAAACATATTTCATTAAAAAAAATTGGGAACAGGGCAGGATGGAGTTCACATAAGCTAAATTAACAAAAGTGCTTCTATAAATTCCCACTGGAAAAAAATTGTTAGCTCTTTTATGTAACTGAAAGTTTTCCTGTGCCCACCCAGCTCCTGGGTCCTCACTCTCCCGGAGCCGCTCAGACCCAAATGAACACACAGAGGCTTATATTAATTATGAACTGTATGGCCTACTAGCTCAGGTTTCTTGCTAGGTAGATCTTACATCTTAAATTAACCCATTTCTATAAATCTATACTTTGCCATGTGGCTTGTGGCTTACCAGTATCTTTACATTTTGCTTCACATGGCGGCAGCTGGCAGCGTCTCCTCTGCTCTGTCTTTCTCCTTCCTCCTCTCTAGTTAGAATGTCCCACCTAACCCTATTCTGCCTCACCATTGGCCAAACAACTTTATTTAACAACCAATCAGAGGAACATATTTTCATAGCATACAAAAAGACATTCCCCCATCACTTTTACTCATTTTGTTTCTTCCTAAGTTTGAAATCATAGCTAGATTTCATATTCCCAGCACATCTAAAGTGAGCCACAGTCCAGTGCTCCAAGGCTACACACATAAAGCTATGGCTCTCCATGAGGTAAGAATACAGGCTGTAGCCCAGCTCTTCTATAAGACCTGGAGTGATTTGAGATATTTGATTGTCTTGGTTTCTCTTTGCTTTCAATGTATCCACTGTGTCACAGACACCACAACGGATTCAGTAGAAGCAACTAGTAGCAAGGAAGACATCATGGAGGACAGCATGGCAGAGCAAAGCTGCTCACCTTGCGGTGACCAGGAAGAAAAGAAGGAAGAAAGGGGTTTGAGATAAGCCCTAGAACATGCCCTAACTACCTTCTTGCTCCAACTAGGCCCTATCTCTAGACTTTCCTACCACCTACCAATAATGATACCAAATTCTGACCCAACAATAGATTAATCCACTGGTTAAGTCATAGCTTTTTTTGACTCAGTCACTTCTCACTGCTGAGATCAGTCCCTGGGGGCAAAGACACATGCGGTGTTCTAGTTTGCGTTCCTGTTGATGTAATAAACACCTTGACCAAAAACAACTGGGAGGAGAAAGAGTTTGTGCTTGCAGTTCCAGGTAACAGTCTGTCACTAAAGGAAGTCGAGGCAGGAATTCAAAGATGGCCCCTACAGCAGAAATCATGGAGGGATGCTGGCTACTGTCTTCCTCCCTTTGACTTGTTTAGCCTATTTTTTTTTAAAATAATGTTTTAGTTAGATCATTAAGAATGCCATATAAAAAAAAAAGAATGCCATATAGTTCATTTTGATCATATTCATCCCCCTCACCAACTTCTCCCAGATCAACTACCTTGCTATATCCAGAAGACCAGCTTCCTTAGACAGATTGTGCTTGCCTGTCTAGGGATGGTGCTGCCCACAGTGGACTGGGTCCTTGCACATCAATCATCAATCAAGACAATCTCTCACAGATATGCCCATAAGCCAATCTGATCGATGCACTTCTTCAAATGAGGTTCTTTCTTCCCAGATGCCTCAAGTCTGTGTCAAGTTGACAATCAAAACTAAGCAGTATATGAACATCCAAACCATAACAATATTTGAAAGAGAAAGTAGTTGTTGGATAAAGAAAAATGGTAAATATATATTTATACTTTTTATTTTGATTTGCAATATGCATCTCTGAACTGAATATTGCATTTTTAACATTCTATGTACTACAACATAATATACAGTGGCAAGAAGAGAAATAATAAAATAGAGAAAACAAAGGGTTCTATGGGAAAGATTTTTAGAAAAAATACAAAAACAAACTGGTTCTTTTTATAAGTTGCTAACATAAGCAACTTAATGTTTTGGGATGACAAAGGAGATCTTCTATTCCCACTTGACAATTTTTTTGCTATTTTTAATGAAGTATAATTATGCAACACTAAGTGGCACCTATTGTCCAGTGACAAAGTCAAGGCTTTTTGTGAAGATTTAGATCATCAGTCAGTCCGTACTCACATGATGCTTTTTGTTTGTTTGTTTGTGATACATACATATATATATATATATATATATATATATATATATATATATATATATATATATATATATATATTTCTTTTAAGGATGTTCCCATTGTCAACTGAACATATCCTTCTGCATTTGGCAGAAATATTCCCAAAATGTGAACAGAAGGAGAAATCTGCAATGGTGACTACCAGAAGACTAGCATACCTATGCACATACAAGCACATTTTTAATGTACTTGTGCTCAATCAAATGTTCCAGAATTACAAGAACCATTCAGGCTTTGGGAAGCAAGGGTCTCTACCATACTAAGTATGTGCCCTTATCTGTAAATTTACTAATATTTCTTCTCTGATTCATCAGCATTTGAAATTCAAAACTTCTTGTCTCCAGAACATTGCATTATCTTGATATTTAATGCCCTTTTAGTGTTTCTGTTCAAAACATAGTATTGTTTTAAGTCATACCACTCCTTTTTGAAACTTGTGTTTCTTTAAACATTGTTCAGCGTTATAAATAATAATTCAACTTAATAGGCATGAGTGTAGAGGGTACGAGGTCCTGGTGCACACAGATAAGCACTAGGGGAACCAGGAAAGTTAAACACTCAGGCTTACCTCTTCAGAGGAAGAAGATATTTACCTCTCTTCCACCCTGATTGCTGGAAAAGGTTGCAGTTGACAACCTGGTGATCTTTTGCTATCTGTGGGGCCAAGCTTCACCAGAATCCCTCAGACTGTTACGTTTGTTTATCCTAGATTCCCCCTGCCACCCTGAAAGACCTTGAGCATTGTGTCCCATCCCATCTTTATGAAGATGGCATGTGTGCCTTACAACAGCCTAGGTAGCTTCTGTGTTATCATAGGGCCAGTTGACCCTGATTCATACAGGCATTATGCTTACCTCAGTCATTCTCCCCTGACTCTTGAGCAATGTTTCTGAGTCAATAGAACCCATCTTTTGGAAGAGCTCATGTGTACTTTGTCAAGAGTTTGAATGTAAACATGACTTAAGCTTTGTGTGCACACAGGATTGAATTAATTGTCATCAGGATATGTTTTTCCAAAATTATGCTGTTCTTAGCTATGATTAAAATGTCAGATCCTAGACTTTGAACCACCCTGGGTGATATGTCTGGCTGACTGGATTTTCTTCTCGCCTCATGCTGATCATTTCTGTGGTGGCAGGCATGCTTGCAGGGAGCCCAGCACAGGAGACTAGCGAATGATAAAGATCTTTGCTGCTCTTCAAACTCCCCACTCCCCAGGCATTTGGGAAATCCCGCACAAGCAAATGGCACTTAGGAGTAAAGCTACAGTCACTAATGTCACCATGTGGCCTGTATTCCTAACATGACTTTAAATACTTTAGAGGAATTTAATTCCTGTAATAATCTGTTTAATTGTTCATGTATAAATCCTCATTATTTTACTTATGAGGAAACCGGAGTGCATGGACTTTGGTGGATGCCCCAAAGTCAAATAGAGAGTGAATGGTAAAACCAGTGTCTGTACTAAGCCAACTGGAGGCCAGAGCCCAGGCTCCCACCCAGTGTGGCAAAGCTCCACAATAAGAAATAAACCAGCAGTGTCTTCGAGGTGTGGCAAATTGAAATGATTGTATGAGTGACAGATCTCTAGTCAGGCAAGCACAGGCTTTTAAATAAACTTGGCAGGTGGATTTCCCCTAAGTGGCCACTGCCGCTGCCTCTGCCACCACCCCTTCTCCTGCTCCTTCTTCTCTTCCTTCCATCGTTGCTTCCATCCTTTTTCTCTTCTGCTGCCTCCTCCTCTTCCTCCCCTCCTCCTCTTCTCTTTTCTTCTTTTCGTTGGTTAAGGTTTTCATTTTAGCTCACATCTCAAGGCACAGTCAGTCCACCATGGTGCTGTGAAATCATGGCGGCAGGAATTTAAAACATAGGGTCTAATTGCATCCTCACTCAGGAATCAGAGAGATGTGCATGCTGCTCTTCAGCTGTTTGTTTTTTAATTTTCAAAGTATGTTTCTTTTATCCATTGACAATTTCATACATGCCCACAGTGTATCTTAATCATATCTATTCCTGTTTCCCTTTCTCCCATACCACCCCAAACATATTCCCTCCAACTTCCACATACTCTTTTATATTTATTTTATTGTAACTCACTCAGTCCAGTTAGTGCTGCCTGCTGGGACATTGACTGGTCTTGTTGACTTAGCCTTGTGTAGATCTTGTGCAAGTAATCATAACTCTAGTGATTTCACATGTGCAATGACCATGCCATGTGCAGAAGACAGAATTTCATGGGATTCCTGCCCTCTGGACCTTATAGTCCAGCCCCTTTCTCACACATCCTTGTTGAGCAAGAGAGTTGAAATAGATGTCTTATTTAGTGCTGAGCTACCAACAGTCAGTTATTCACAGCACGTTGACCAGAGCTATGAATTTCCATGTTGTTTTCCACAGCAAAAGTGACTCTCAGGCCAAGACTGAAAGTGGCTCTAATCTATGGGCATAAACATTGTGTTAAGAACAGCATGTATACAAGACTCCATGAATGCAATATCTGAAGGAAATAATCCAGATAATGCTGGTTAGGTTAAAACTAAATAGTGAATACATGGCTGTTCATTTCATTTGGTTCTTACTTGAAGTTTCCAGTGTTTGAAATATTGAATACTCAAAAGAGAAAGTGGAGATGGCATGCAGATACTTTTTTATGTTAATTTTTGCATAAAATGTATTCAACTGTCTAGTTGAATTTACTGATTCTTTGTAATATTGTAAGTAAATGTTTCCTATTGCTCAAGTGTCTTACATTTAGATGGAAGAGATTTAAATTGTGATTAAAGAAAGTGGGGGACATTTCTCAGAGAATGAATACCTTCAAAAGTCAGTGAAACTTAAGCATTTTTAAGAAAAGGAAATTATTCTGAAAAGAGGATAAATTGCTGAAATATTGGAGTGTATTCTGCCCTGCCAAACTGGCCTGCATACATATGTTTAAGAAGTAGCTAAAAGTGGTGCTTAATATATAATGCGATTAGCTTTTAAGAGATCATAAGACAGCAAGGTCTAATGAATTATATAGAAGTAGACAAATAGCATGACAGTAGAATTATTTAAGAAATTGCATTTCAGCATGGTACCCCATGATATAATTTCCTGGGGAGCAGTGCAGAGTCAGGCAAAAAACTCCATTAATATATAACAATATCCAGTCCAGTAACATTTGACAAATTCAGACAAAAAATTTTCATTACTTATCTTATTTAAAACAAGTAATTCCTTTTTAAAAGTATTTTTTCTTTTCATAATAGATTCAGTAATCTACCTTTTGTCATTTTTATATCTTCCTCTTTTTCTTTTTAGTGTAGATTCAGTGATCGACCCATTTATCCTATTATTCTTTATCTTTTTCTCAGAATAGATTCAGTGATCTATCTCATATCTATATTCTTTTCTTTCTTTTTCTTTTTTAAACAAAACCTCTGAATCTAATCTCCATGTTCAGCTTTTTTCCTGACCATTAACAATTAACAACTTGTAACCATATGAGAAATGATGGAGTCTCTAAGACAGAGGCAGTCAAGTCCTGTGTCCACACAGCTAGTGTATCCCAGCAGACTTGGGTGTAACTGCTGCTCTCACAGGCATCTCTTGCTTCTTAACCTACAGACTTCCCTTTCTAATCATCTCTGATGTCCAACTATTCCAGCTCTGCACCTTCCAACTGCTGCTCTTGATTTTCAGAAGTGACCTTTGCTTCTCTGTAAGGCTAAGTGGACTGGTTTGTTTACGACGACCCGCTCATTGGATTTTAGTGTTAACAGTTACAGGTTTTGGTACAGAGATTCTGATCATCAAGCCAATCATCGTTTTCCTGCCAACTTCTGAGAAGAGGATAGTCAGCATTTTTTTTTCAACTCTTTCCTCTCCACTTCACTTTAGTATTGTTACAAAACTTATCCCAGGGGGAAAAGGCCAGGAATGCGCTACACTTTAACTGTGATTATGCTGGATCTAAGGAGGGAGCCCCTTTGCACCCTGAAAAAAGAAAAAGTCATTGTCTCTGTCTAGTGACCTTGTCAGTTTTTTCTCTCCTGCTCCTGCTCCAATGTTTCATGTTTTAGTATTTTTTCCCCTAATGTTCCTCCTTTTATTCACTGTGTTTTGCTGCAATACATGTTCCTCCTTGGGTTAATTCAGATATTTTGCCCATCATTTATATGCACATATGACATCTGCCCAGCAGGTCACCCACAGATTGGGGAAGTCCTGTGACCTCTCCCTTCTTGATAAGAGATTATATAAGGTGCTTGATTTTGTTATTACATCCACTTCTGTTTGGGTCAAGACTGTGACATTTGGGGGTAGCTCATTGCTGTAATCATTCACTAGGATTGCACCTACCACAGATTTCACAATGCTCTGGGAGGTTATTCCACTTTTCTCAAGGTAACATTTAAAGCCTTTATTTTCAAAGTACAAATATTTTATTTTCTCACCACCAATCCCCAAACAGATAACACTCATACATTTGAATACCGGGAGCTGTCTGGATGCCGGCCAAGCACCAGTGTAAACAGCTGATAATCAATTTTCATTCTGGACAGTGTCTTTCATGTCAGTATGTGTTAGTTATCAGGCCATTTCTCTTTTAATTACCTGAGCAAAAAAGAGTGAGGATGCCATGTAGTTGGGAAGAAACTGTAACCAAACAGTGCAATACAGAAAGAATTGGGAATTAGATTGATATTGTTTGTGTTGCAGACTGAAATAAGGTCCCCATCCAGGCTAAGCACAAACTAACTGACCTTAAGCCCTGGAGTTAGAGTTCTTTGCCTTGATCATTGTTCAATGTGTTAAAGAAGACTTTTGAGCAATTCACCATTGAATGAACATTCCGAGAGGCTGAAAGTAGTTGATTGCCTAGAGCATAACAAACGGAACTGTTGAGTTTTTGTCTAGATTAAATAAGTACTTAAAAGGTGTTAGAAAGAAATGAGGAAATGCTGTGGAGTCCCTCTATCGGTCAGATTCAGCTCCATTTTCAATTACATTTATTTTATGAATCCATCTGTACAGAAAATAGATTCCCGCCTACCCCAAGTCAGTTATAATAAAGCTATCTAGAAGAAAAAACAAAAATGCTATGGTTTAGCAAAAATGAAAATTCTGAGAAAGTTTATAAAGCATAAATTATGCATACTATTTCCGAAATGAACAATTGTCTTGATTATTCATTGGTTCTAGCTTTGTTTTTGATGCTATGATTAAAAATACCCTCACAAAAAAGCAACTAAGGAAGAAAGGATTTATTTGACTTACAATTCCAGATTACAGTCAACTCTTGAGTGGAAGTTGAGGCAGAAACTTAAAAAACTTACACCCACCGTCAAGGGCAGAGAGGGGATAGATGCATGGGTTCTTGCTTGCCTGCTTGCTGCCTTCAGTAACTTCCTTTACTCTTTAACAGCTCAGGGCTCAGCCTAGGGAATGATGCTGCCTGTACTGTGTTGAGTCAATTAACAAACAGACATCCCCATGGGCCAACCCCAACCATATAATTCTTCAACGAAGACTCTAGTCACAGGACAGGTGATTCTAGGTTGTGGCAGGTTGACATTTAAAACAATCCTCACAACCACATGCAGTTCGATAGCTGTGATTACCATATTTAGATATAAAGTACACCTTTTTCCATTCATTATTATAAAAAGGTAAAAGATGCCTACCATGTAATAGTTACTATTTTAACTGCTCAGTTTACAATAGAGAAATAATTAAACAATACAGAATATATTATACAACACAGGCAGAGAGCAGTGTACACAGAAATAGGAATCTTCAATGATTTTTATTAGACTTTCCAAACTGTGACATAAAGTCTCATAACAATGAATGAGGCATTATAATTATATGTATTATGAAAAGAAAAAAAACAATATTTTTATTGTAACAGAATATTAGCATTCTTCTATACCGACTGAAGTTGAGGAGTCCTCTGGATCATTTCAAGTATTTTCAGCAAAAAGAAAATGAATATCCAGTAGAAATTGGTCAATACATATTCAATAATTTCTATAATTGTAATCACACTAGCTCCACAAAATAGGCCCAGCTGACCTCCAACATCAGCTGTAATAAAAATCCATAAAGAAATTACATGTTTTTCATTGAAAAGTAAACATTATTAGAGTATACATTATTTTAATCCAGTAAGTTAATCATGACTGATTTATGAATGTACATTAATCATATTATTTTAAAATTTAGTATAAATAAAGTAATACAAGCTAGTAATACCTGATAATAATATTCACACAAATCATCTTCAAAAGGAGAAGGTATAAAACTATGTTTCCAAAAATTTCATTTAGACTTTGGGAGATTTGAATGCTAAGTAAAATCTTAACTACAATGTAATGCGCACTCATGAAATGCAAAGCAGAACTGGAACTTGGTACCATATGGACCTGCAGGATTATGCTGTTTCTCAAGAAGACAATTTCCATGCAAATTGCATTGCTAGTGTCCTAATTGTATTTTGTTTTAAACATCTATTGTGGCTCATTTAACCAAAAAATATATTTAAAACACTGCATTTTAAAAATTGTTTTTAATTTACATTGGTATATACATTTACATTTGAACAACTTGTAAGTATGTAGTTCTAAGGCACACTGTATACTCATTTTTTTTATCTTCATCATTACCATCTCTAAAACCTTTCCACATTCCTCTGAAGAACTCCTTTGAAAAAATAATGCCCCAATTCCCTCCATCCACAAGACCCCAGCAATCACCCTTCTGTTTTTCCCCCTGTAAACATCCCTGCTGTAGCCCTGCCTTCTAAGGAAGATTACATTATTAATAGTCTGTGTGGACTCATCTTTAGGAAACTGATGTTTGTCAGATGTTTTATGGAAGTGTGTTTTCTACAGGAGTTTTAAAGAATTTGGAGACTTCCTCACAATCTCTCTCTCAGCTGATTCATGTGACTATGCTTATGCCATAATCTAATATTCATTTCTGACTCCTATGTGGCTTCCTTTAGTGTCTAACTGGATCTAGGAAATCCATGTTATAACAGCAGAAGCAGACAGTGTCTGTAAAAGAAATGACTCAGATTGTTTGCTTGGGACCTTTCTTACTCCTTGCTGGGAAGAAGAATTAATTGAATTAATTCAAATCTTGACTTTTCCAAAGATTTAAACCTCTTGAAATACTGTACAATAGTTACATAGTGATGGGGCAGCCTAAGGAGAGAGTAACTGTCAGTGAAACTCTGAGATACACATCAGTGGCTGCTTTGGCAAAATCCTGTGTGGTGGAGTCACTGGTGTTTCCTAGGGAGTATAAACACTTAATACCTGGTAGGAGGAAAGGACAATTGATTCTTCTTCCTCCACTGATAACCTAACCCCTGAACAGGAAATTAGTCCAATAGAAAATGGGAGTTGACGATGGAGTCAACACACTTACCGAGTAACTCAGGTACACTTACTGCCTTTTGCTGCTGTGTTATCTTATAGTTTAAGTCACTGTAGTTTATTTCAATGTTCACAAGATTCTCTCTGAGGAAGAAAACAGAATGAACATAGCTTACAGCTGTCACCACTACTTTTAGTCCCCATTTTAGATTCAGGAACTATTTAACATTGCATTCGATCCAGCGTGTATTAGCTCAGTTTTAATCCCTTCAGCATTATCTGAAAGGCACTCTTGCCATGATGCTATTTGGGGAGAAAGAAAGAAAGAAAGAACCCACCCCATCACGTTTCTGTGCTTCATTCTTGAGAAACTGAAGAAAGACAATACATGTAATCATCTAACTGTGGCCCATTATATTTACAAACTTCTGGATTATAATTTTAATTCAGTTCTTGACTTTTCCAAGTTGCCTAAATGATCCTGAAGAAGTAGGGTTGTTTCCTTGTTCAAGATTAGTAGAGAAGAGCTGAGCTCACAGGTTTTAGTGAGAAATTAAAACATGGACCAGAGTAGAAGCTGCCCTGTTGATAAATGCAATTTCCCACTTATTGTTTTCATACTTGAGCAATGACTTTATTTTTTTAATGTCCTCTGTAAACCTTCACACATGGCTAGGGTGGCTCAATACCACCTTAAAACCTCTAATCTTGATACAGTTGAGGTCCCCAACTCTCTATTCTCTCTACCAAGACCTCTACTTTGAATTCCAATCATGTATTTGATTGATTTTAGATAATTCCGCTCACTTGTCTAATAATTTAACACACTCCAACACATTCCAAGCCAAACTCTTGATATTTTCCATTTGGCACCCCTGAGCCGTCTAACAACAAATCTTGTTTGTGGAACCATCAGCATCTATGTAGAGTCCTATTGTTTCACACCCTCCTCTTCCCACTGTCACCCAAGCCATCATAATCTCTCCCTGGGAGTTTTGTTACAGACATCTGGCTAGAGATTATGCTTTCAATTTGAGTTATCCCACTTCAGCAAATACCTGCTGTTCTTCATACAATAACCGATAATTCTTCAACCTGCTGAATCAGGACACTCTGGCTGCACTCCCCTGACACTCACAGGGCACTCTACGGGAAACATCTGCATGGACGTTGGAGACCCAAGGTTGTAGAGCTTTGTTTACTTCTGCTCAAGGTCTTTCCCACTGACAGTCCATAAATCTGAAGACAAGTCTTTTTTTTTTTTCACTCTTGCTTCTCTAGATGGATTTTCCTTTGTCTTTTCTGTTCCAGCACCATTTTATATAACTTACATACTTATCATCCATTCCCACCACAATGGAAATACGTGCGATTAGGCCTGGCTTGTAAATTTTATCCATCCAGGAATCCTCATGCCTACCACAGCCTTTGAATCCAAACACCCAACACATGCTTATTATATAATTTGTTAAAATTGCAGCAACTTAAAAATGAAGCCAACAAACAACTGGCTAAATATTAACCTGTCTGTGCTGTTAACTGAAGTTGTAATCAATTACCACATGATTTTCAGATGGCAATAGGAATTTTAATTAAGAGTGGACCCTATTAGCAATGTTTCCTGAAACAAGGCATTCGCTAACATATCTAAGGAACATGGCTGCAAACCACTTTCCTTATTGTTAACAGTTTGGGGAATCAATACTCTCTAATATACTTAATTCAAAATGCACCATTAATATGTGTAGCTAATTTCCATTAGTCTAATGCTAGGTAACAGGAAAACATAAGATATTTACTTAGACAGATCATCAGCAGAAATGGTAATATTTACAAGTGATAAAACTGTTATCGAAATGGAAGAAGTTGTAATGTTGTCATGGGAATTCAGACATTTTAGTGACATTCTTGACTTCCTGTTCTCCATTGTTCTCTTAATTTGCATGCACACTGATAATATCTTGTTTATCTTTCCAAGCTAAATTTTAGTGATCATTTATGAAGACTATCCATCTGTGTTTTTCACAAGATGATAAATTCCTCTTCCATAAAAATATTGTGATGTTTATGCTGCTTCTCTCTGTCAGCTGACTCATCCATCCACATGAGTCTCTGAAATTGAAACTCAAGGTCGTAATGAAATGGTTCTATTGAGTCCAAGAACACTTGCTTATCTTAGGAAAAAGCATTATTATAATAAATAATAAAATAAAATCTGAGTTTTAATAACAGCAAAGAGATAAAAGAAAACTGATTATGTGTGTCTATATTGCTAACCTCTGTGGGGCTTGAGCATTAGTATGACATTAGAAGGAGTGATCTGGTTTTGCACAAAACAAACCATTTTGTGCAACTTTTATTTAAAAAAAATCCGATAAAATAATTTAAAACACCCACTTGAATAACCAATGCAATTTGATCAAATTCTGCCACAAATGAACTTGGACTCCCTGCTACATTGTGATCTGCCTCAGTTAAGCTCAACTTGCCCCTATCTTTATCTAGCTAGTTACATCTGGCTAGCTATATCTAGCTAGCTACATCTAGCTACCTGCATCTAGGATTCTGGCAACCCCTGTGTCTGGACACTTTTGCTGTGTTACTTGCTTTGTTATCCTGGTCATAGCTTCCACTAGTCAAAACCACACAAGCTCACTACCTGTTAATTAAGAGAGGATTATCAGTAATAATTAGTGAATTAGAAAAAGAAATCAATAATGCATATTTGTGTGGATCGTATTTCTGATTCACCAGTTAATCTCCTGTACTATGCCTACAGACCATACAAATAAAGTCATTCTGAACTCAGGAAACAGCAGAAAGTGCTCTTCTACATCAGACTTAAAGATAACGGCATAACACCACACTCAAAACAGCTCTCCATATTAAAAATGAACACCGATGTCTGTATTGGAGGCAGCATATTTAAAAAAGATAGGATTTTTGTGTCTGTCTTTTTATCTACTGTGTGTTAGAATTCATAACTCAAGAGGCCTGTCATGTTAAAAATGCTTTTTTTAAATTTTTTTAAATTTCTGATTTATAGAGATTATTTTATTGTCTATGCATTTACATGTTTTCAATTGGTTACCTCAAAACAGACCTATGCTTTGGGGACATTGACATGGCTTCCTGGTGCTCTGCTGAAGGTAAGTGGGGCCTACATGATTGGTCTTTCTGTGTGCTGTCTATGCCACCATGTACCAGTTACATTCAAAGATACCCAGCTAGCACCCTGCAGGCATGGAGAGAGAGCATGTTAAACAATCCACTATGCCGGGAAATGGGTCATCCTTAGAAAGGGGCAGGGCTTCCTTTCTTGTTCTCAATAATTCTGAAGGCTTGTTTTTCCCCAATGGAGTCAAGAATCTATATAAATATATGATTCCAAGTGGAACAACAGGGACAGGAATAAGACACTGGCGATTTGTCTGTTTTCATTTGTGTGTGTGGACTATTGGTATAAAGTTAGGAAAGTACAGACACAATGCCAGTCAACACTCTTCATCGACAAGTTTCAGCAGGTTTGCTTTGTAACAATTATAAATGATTTTTTTTGTAGATTCTTCTGGAGAATACAGCACTTGAAGTCCTTGTTGAGGGCAACAAGCTAGTATTTGTATTTTTGTTACCATACAGTAGTCCCAGATCCCTTCTGCTCACTATTCTTTTCTGATTGAGTTGTATTATAGAAAAGCATTGGCTTTTCATGTTCTTGGTCTATGCTATTCCCGTAAGTTTGCTACTAAAATATGGCAAAAAATATTTCAAATGGAGATCTGTTTGGTTTCTTTCTCAAAAAGACACTAAAATATCATTACAGCCTTTTTTTTTTGTAATTTGCAATAATTAACATAGTATGGCAGAGAGGAAACTAATTGGGCACTCAGGATTGGAAGTAGAATCCCACATCATTGAGACTTGGTGGGAAGAGACCGAGTCTTTTCATGTCATTGACTGCCTTGATAGGCAGTTATTTAAAATTCAATGGACTTTGATTCACTCTTGTAAAATGAAGATAATTTCTTTTTCACCTACTTTATATAGTTATTAGGAGTCTCAAAGCACAAAGTGTACAGATAAAGGCTTGTCATGTTTTAAGCACTAACTAATATTAGATATCATTTGTATTTTCTCCAGTTAGGGCAATGAAGGAATGATCATGAGCAAATAATTTCAGTCAGCATCATACGACTATGTTAAAAGCTAAAATAAGGAGCTAACAGAGGTGACCGTATTTGACTCTAAATTCCCATCGTTGTCATTATTAGCTGAACGACCTCCAAACTGCCTTCCTCGACTGACTACCATGTCATTTCCTGAAACTTCAAGTGTTCAGTAAGGAAAAATTAATGTTAATCATGAATAATTTATAAGACTAACCAGATTACCTGAGATATTCTTGGCTTTGATTCAATTTCTTGGCAAGAAATTTTAATGCTCTTTGACTTGGGAAAGTAGAATAAGAAACAGTAGCTGGGTATTCTGTTTCTTCACATGATACAGGGCAGCTAGAGTTGTGTGTTCCCATTGTGCACAGTCCCTTAAGCTCAATGTGGTCTGAAATGAAATCGAGAACAGTGCACTTAGACAAGATTCCACAATGGGGAGACAGGGCATTCTAAAATTCATCATTTCTTTTCCTGTGTTGAAAAAGACATAGTTAACTATGCCTATTACTTTAGTAAATCATGTTTATATTTTACTGTTAGTACAACCAACATGACAGAATATAAGACAGTTGTAATCCTTGATCCACTGAGTCACTGGAGTCAGATCTTCATTAGGAAAGAAATTCCTGGATGTTCCTGGACTATTTCCATATAAGATCAGCTGTTTGGACAGAACAGGATCGAGAGTGGTGTGTGCCATGCCACTGTGAGAGAAACCTGCAGATAGAATTCTGAAGGTCAATGGCTTAAACTATACTTACCTTTACACTTATCCTAAATTGGTGTGAAATAGTCTGTTGACATAAGGTTCCTTGTTTCCATGATTCTCTTAGCTTCTCAGGCACCACTGAGGTTCTCTGTCTACCAGGTTGTCACCTTTTAACTTTCACCTACACACTACTACACATTCCTATACCCACATACACACAATCCAACACACTCATATATTCACGCATGCTATTCTCATACAGATACTTTAATGAATGTTCTCTGACACACTTATACACTCATATACACTAATAAATAAAAATCAAGGCCATTTTGATAATATAGAGAGCAGAAGTTATAAACAACATAAAGATTTGAAAATAACCCCTGAGCTATTGTGGGGCACTCTGTTGTCCTTGCCTTTAACTTAGACAGAGGGAATTTCTTTGACTGTGTAATGTAGTGAGTGTTAACTAATTATTAAAAATTCTTTATATAGATTCTTTTCTTTTTCATATCTGGGATATCCATAGTGTTATTTCATGTCTTGTAACTAAATAATTTTAATATAAACCTTGAAAGTAAAAGAAAAAAATCAAGCTACTTACCAAGGATGGGAGATACACAGTTGTAGTGTTTTAGTAGATCACACTCAACACCATTTCCTTAAAAACAGAAGTGTAACATATAAAGAGTTTTCTTGAAGTAAAATTTTTCCATTAGAAAAGACGGTGAACCTTTGGAATGTGCACCTATCTGGAGAAGTAATTTGGGAGACTGATTCTGGACATTGTTATTTGAGTTCACTTGTGTCTTTATTTTTGAGGATGCAGTTGTTTGAATTCAGGACCTCAAATATTTTAAATACACCTCCAGCACTGAGCTATATATTGGCTCCAGATTTTTGATAAAATGAAAGCACATTTCTTTTCTATATCTTCTTCTCTAACCATCCTTCATACTGACATTTATTCTTAGGATAATAAACATGCAGACATATAAGAATCCAGAGAAAGGAACTGCTGAGAAGAACACTTTTTTGTGATTCTTTCACTTGTCTCCTCAAGTCAAGTCTTTATGTTTTTAAATACTTGTAAATTTTAATTTTACAATTGTTTCCACAATTTTCATCTTGTTTTAGCATGTTCATAATCTTATAATGTAGGAATTATCATTTTCCAGATGAAGAGCTAAGCCTCAGAAAATGGCTTGTCCTAGACCATACAGTTAGAAAGGCCTTGGAATACTCTATCTTCTATCCTGTTTTCTCTTTATATTAACATAGTATTGTTTGTTATTAATGTATAAAGTTATATATAGGTATATCTTTACGCACATTGATAAACTGCCTTTAGGGAAGCAGTTCTGAACCTATGCGTTGCAGTCTTTTTGGCAAACCTCCATCTCCAGAAATATTTACAATAAAATTCATAACAGTTGTGAAGTTACTGTTATGAAGTAGCAATAAAAATCATTCTAAGGTTGGGGTCACCACAACATGAGGAGCGAAATTAAAGTGTCACAGCATTAGGAAGGTTGAAAATCACTGATCTAGAGGTTGGATTAGGCCATGTAAGTGCCAAAATTTGTTATGCACCTGCTGTAGATCTTGAGACAAAGAAGAAAAATCAATTTACAGTTTATTCCCTGAGCTAATTTTTTTTTAAAAACTGGCCTTTAAATGTAGCTGGATGTTTGTTTATTGGTTTAACACAAGTAGTCTCTGAGGTTAGCCATATGTTTACTCAATAGTCTTCAAAATCTAAAGGAGAGTGTGCTCTGAGAACTGTAGACAGTTTTCAGACTGCTTGTGAGGCTATAGGGGAGGACTGTGTCCCAAGTTCAAAAAGTTTAAAAGAAGATGAGGAGGACGGGAAAGAGGAGGAGGAAGAGAAAAAGAGGGGGAGAGAGGGGGCCTAGGGAGAGAAAGGAAGAGAGGAAGTAGGAATAACGTGCTAGTCCAGACTTTCTTTTTTCCTTACTGTTTATTGAAATAACAACATTTGTGAGCCTTTATCGAGATAAAAAGATAGAAGTAGATAGAAAGACAGAAGGAGAAACACACACACACACACACACAGAGGGAAGGAGTGAAGGAGAAAGAGGAGAGGGAGGGAGGGAGGGAGAGAGACAGAGAGACAGAGATAGAGACACAGAGAGAGAGACAGACAGACAGAGAGAGAGAGACAGAGAAAGAGACAGAAAGAGAACACGAGGGGTTTAGAGTGGCCACAGTTGTATTCTCTCCATTTCTGTTTCTCTAATAGCCCACATCTCTTTATGGACATGGTAAGGAGAGGCAACAGAATAAATATAAATTAAATTGTTCATCATTTCTATAGATCTTATCTATGTTTTCTATTACCTGTTGCATCCTCATAAGGACCCTGCTCTGGTGGACACAATTCTCCCCATTTTATAGTAAGCACAGAGAGGTGTGACATCAGCTAGATGTGAAAGTCTGAAATCAGACCCAAGTTTTGGCCTCTGCTTAATGATTACCTGAGGGATCCCTGGTCCTGGAAATACCTGAGACTGTGTGCAAAGAAGCCTAGAAGTTTCCTTCACAGTCACAAGGCAAGGACTTTCCCAACAGTGAAATCTTTAGAGTCTGTAGTGCTATATGTATACATGATCCAATTTTTAATTTCAGGTTACAAAACTCTTTGTCATTCATTCAATTTAAGGTACTTAAGAACATCCCATTTTAACCCTCTAAGAAAGAATTGAGGACCTAGATTGATGGCATCATTTTCTTTCCCAGAAAACTCTGTGATGCTTCCATGCTTTCAAATGGACCAACTGAGATAAAGATTTGGCAAGTGGGCCATTTTCCAGCATAGACTTTCACGAGAATGGAATACTATCCAAGGACACACTAGCTTCCTATGCTTCCAGTTAGGCAGTGTGGGGAGAAGTTGTCAGTCTTTACCTGGAAGCAGAAAGGGCAAACATCCGCACTGCTGCTGGATGTGCTGGGCTTTGCACTCCTTCAAACAACTGTAAGTGTTGTAGGTGGTGAAGTCCTTCAACTTGATGTTAGGATTGCACTCTCCCCACGGGTATTCCTGGTGGACTGTCTAAAGACAGCAGATGCCACAGTTAGGACACAGACTTCTGCCATTTTCCATTAAAGGATGCTGTACACTTTTACTTATCTCAAAGTTTTAAATTTTTTTCAATACACTAAATTTACCCATTTGTGCACAACGTTATCTTGAAAGTCCCTGAAAGCCACTATAACAGCAGCCTTTAAATCCTCAACCTAAATGTTAATGAAAACATCAAATAGACTAACAATTCTAAAAATTAGTTCATATGAGGAAAAAAAAATTTATGCAAATGCTATATCATCATTTTACTCAGGTTATTCACAAACCATCATCAACCAATGTGAAAAAAATTAATCCTTTATTGAGCAACTGTTAATTAACATGCAACAAGTACTTTGCTTTCTTTTTGTTACTTGGCTTTTAAACGTCGTAACTCTGGAAACGAAAAGCTGTCCACTCGCCAAGAGTACAGGGAATGGATGCAAATTCAGAAAGTTAATTAAGGAAGTTCCTGAGTTAAAGGCAGTCTTGTGGAAGCCTGCCACACTGGCTTGTCTCCATGGTTGCTGCTCTCCCACTTTTTTTTAAAATTTTTTGCAGATGGCTTCACAGAGGAAACATTCAATTCTGAAGCCTACTTTGTTGTCCTGTTCTTAATGATATCTGAAGTTGCCTTGGATTTAATAGGCTTCCCCACGCTCACTTAGGTTGTACATAGGAATCTACTGCCTTTTGCCACAGAGGAGTCTCCATATTAAGGAAAAGCATCTGAAATGAAGTGTTGGCCTTTCCAGCAGTAGCTTAAAAACATAGGAGATAAGGGTCTCTCACAAAAAAGGTTATTTGTGTGTTTAATGCATTCATTACCAGCTAATCCCTCTCTCTCTCTCTCTCTCTCTCTCTCTCTGTCTCTCTCTCTGTCTCTCTCTCTCTCTCTCTCTCTCTCTCTCTCTCTCTCTCTCTCTCTCTCTCTCTCTCTCTCTCTCTCTCTCTCTCTGTGCATCTCCCAAGTTCTTACCTTCAGCTGGCGCATGGTCACCCGGGCGTGCATCCCCACAGGAGAAGATAAACCTAAGCCATCAAACTGTGGCTCCTTCTTGGGTGAGTGAATAACAAAGATGATCCCAGCATCAGCAAAACCAGGCATGGGATTATCAGTAAATTCCTCCTGAAGGGAACACATATACACACACAGAAAATAGTTCTACAAGAGTTCAAGGTTTGCTTTTTTTTTTTTTTTTTTTTTTTTCTAAGACTCCTCTGTGGCAAAAGGCAGTAGATTCCTATGTCAAGGTTTGCTTTTATCAATGCATGGTGTATTTACTTCCTAAAGTCGGTTATACCTGATTAGGTTTCAATCTATTGTTGTGTGAGAAGTGTGGAAATTTCGTATCTAAAACACGCTTTTCCAGGCTGAATCCCAGGGAGTTAGTTGCTCGTGAGTAAATCCACAAGCACAGTGGTGTCAGCTGATGACCTCACTTCCTGTCAATCTCTTCTCCTAGGTGCCTTTCAGAAGTTCCTACTTGGCTCTTCTTTTTTCACTGCAGGTGTCTTTGTAATTAAACCTTGTTTAAAATTCAAATGTCTTCTTCAATAATTGTGAAATTTCACACTATTTCTTTAACAGCTTTTTAAAATATATAAATCTATGTCAGGTAAAGATACTAACATGTAAATTGCTTGTGATGCTGTAGTTTCAGGATATAAGGAAAAGGTTGAATGTGTGCATATATTCTTCGGTGAATCAGTTCACTATTATGTAATTATCCTTGGGGAGCAAGCTTTAAATTCCTGTAACTCAGAGGCCCATTTGTCCTGGACTTGTTAAAACCTTCTAAAATTGCCGGGCGGTGGTGGCGCACGCCTTTAATCCCAGCACTCGGGAGGCAGAGCCAGGTGGATCTCTGTGAGTTCGAGGCCAGCCTGGTCTCCAAAGTGAGTTCCAGGAAAGGCGCAAAGCTACACAGAGAAACCCTGTCTCGAAAAACCAAAAAAAAAAAAAAAAAAAAAAAACCTTCTAAAAAGCATTGACTAGGTTGGTTTAGAGAAATATCTAGGTGCCATTTGCTTACAGAACATTACATTACATTTGTAGGTTTAAATTGTATCATACAAATATTTGGGTTTTTCCACTATTAAAAATTCATAATTAATGTTTAAACTAATCCTAATGCTATTATCTAAATAGTTTAAAATTGGTCAAATATTTTCTGAGTGCAGGGTTGTGTTTGGCATAAGTACAATTTTTTGAGCGAGACACAGGAGGAAGTTATGAAGATGATATTAACAGAAGTTCTTTAAAAGCAATCATGACCTCGTTCAAGTTTATGGAGGAGTAAGTCATTTGCTGTGATTCAGATGAGGTGAACATCTTTCTCTACCATTCATTGTTTGTCTTTCAATACTTACTCTACCAGCATGGCAGAGTACTAATCTATACATCCTTGGCAGCAGAGGGCAGGTATGGAAGCGATTCATTCAGCACCTTTGAAGTCACAGCAATGCAATTCTTAGATGTTGAATCACCTGAGTCTTAGGTTCAAATACAACTTTCCTAGGCCAGTTACAAATAGCAACCCCAAACAAAAGCAAACCAATGAACAATGAGGCTTAGTTTAAGTACACTTATGATTCTTACACAGTAGGGTCTTCTCTTCCTGTCAGAGAAGAATTCTATGACTAATCAATGTATACATCGAGTTCTTCTCAAAATGCATTTTCATATTCAGATTAAAATCCTACCACAATTGCATTTTTTTTTTTTTTTTTTTTTTTGGTTTTTCGAGACAGGGTTTCTCTGTGTAGCTTTGCGCCTTTCCTGGTACTCGCTTTGGAGACCAGGCTGGCCTCGAACTCACAGAGATCCACCTGGCTCTGCCTCCCGAGTGCTGGGATTAAAGGCGTGCGCCACCACCGCCCGGCCACAATTGCATTTTTAATGATAGTGTCATTAGCTATAGACATGGCATGACAGAACTCTCCATTTCTCTATTCTACTGCATAAATGATCCCTGGTTAATAGAAAGTACTAGAACAGCAAACATTGTCTATTTTAAGGATCTGATTTCTAAAGCTCCAAGACAACAGTAATCCACAATTCATTGGGTATTAGAGTAAGTTGGCAAAGGGTGAAATAAATCAACTGGTGGAATTTATTTGGCAGAGAAAAACATTTTTACTAAAAATGGAGTCCTGTGCACTTGTTGCTTTTCAACCCAGACTAGAATGAAGTGAAGTGGATACCTGGTGGACATTGAAGAGCAGCTTTAAGCCTCTTCCAGACAAACTCACTTTATTCTTGCTTTGGATATTCTCACCATGGTTAAAAGTAAAGCAATTTCCATATTCAGTAAAAACGTGTTTGAAATCCTCCAATATGAAAATAAACCAAATAGAACACAATCAGTGGAGAACTTTTCCATGCCCCAAAGTTCCAATCACTCTAGCATTTTTTCTATACTTGCAAATGTTTATATGAGGAGGCTTATATCAGAAAGATTTGATAGTCCAGCAATTTATGCATGTATATGATCAACAGTTTTCACTTGTATAATGGACATTTAGGTCAATTTGCATGTTATTTTTAAATGAGACATTTTCATGTATAATTAAGCATGCTTCTTTACAACAATTAAAAATAAGACTTTACTTTTTAAATAATGATTCATGAAAACATATTTTTAGGCTTTGGTGAATGGCTTCCACATCCCTCCTTTGACAAGTCACAGCTCCAATCATATGTTCTCTGCGGAGCAGTCACATTCTGCTTCCTGTTGACCTCTTATGATAACTGGTCCCATCCTCCGCAGAGGTATGCATGTTACCTAAGCTGGAATAATCTGCATACCCCGACCTCTTGCCTCAGCAACTGTTTTAGGAACTGATGATGAGCCTACCATTAGATTCTCACCTGGATTCTTGAGTGCTACTGTGTCACTGTGAGAAAATTACTGGTGGCTGAAGTTTTGGGTCTCTATGGGGAGAGAGCATACCAAAAGCAGGCAGGAAAAGTTAAGAGACAGGGAAGAAGAATCAAAGAAAGGAGGCTCGTTGGTGTAGCGTTTTCTAAAGCCAGTCCTGCTTTTATATTACCCACTTAACTAAACCAATTTATATATTTTACTACACAGATTACTAGAATTGGGTTTCTGGAATATATATATATATATAAAATCTTGCTAGTGAAATTAAATGTATTAGTAAATACAAAGCAAGGAAGAAGAGCCCCTTCAGGTTAGAGTTCAAGCCATTCCTGCCGCTTGTCCTCATCCCTGTCAACTCTCAGGAGTATCTACTGTGTGCCTCTCAGAATGCTAAGTATCTCGTGTGACTATGAATTTGATGTTCACTTTGAATCTCTCTCATAGCATAGGGAATTGGATATGTAGGAAATAAAGGATTGGTCATGCTGTGTTTTGCCTTAGACTGATTGTATAAGTAATTGAAACAGAATTTTAGGCATATTCTGTGTGGATATAAAGCTCACTACATGTATTGTGCATGTGACATATGATCTTTAGTTGAAAACTAGAAGACTTATTTCTGTGTATTCTCATAAAGTGCTGCTATCTTGAAAACAGTGGGATAGCTGCTTAAGGAAAACAGAAATGCTCTCTTCAAATATGGTGTTGAAAGATAAGGAAAAAATTACAGTATCCTATGGTGTTAAGCTCTATTACTTTAGAAAAAAAGACTATGCTTCAAAGAAGGCCTTCAAAACTTTGGTCATCTAGCGTTTTTCTCTAGTCACCCCCCCATGTGTGTGTGTGTGTGTGTGTGTGCACCCTGCTTGCACAGGCATGTGCTCATGCAGTATATGCACATGTGTGATGCCGAAGGGCAACTCTGAGTGCCCTGAACTGACACTTTCCACCTTATTTCCTGGAACTCGGCTGGTATCCAGCCCCGACAAGCCTCCTGCCTCTGCTGCCTGCAAGCACACAGCACTACTAGCTTTGCAAGGCTGCTGGATCTGAACTCAGATCACCGCGCCTGTGCAGCAAGTTATGCTCTTCCCCTCAGCCATCCCTCCAACCCCTTAGATCACTTCTTGAAAAAAAGAAATTTGCCCCCCATGGACCCCACATCTCCTGCTGTTGCAAAGCAGACGTGAGCAGAGCTGATGAAATGTACTTGTATAAACAGGTTGATTTCTCAAGGGAGCAATTTTATTTGAGCATAAAATGGAACAAAACCATAGTCTACTGTCTTGATTAGATTTGGAGAAATTTTCAACCATTACCTTTGGACCACATGGTTTTCCAAAAAAGTCACAGTGCAACAAAGTGTGCTGATTGAGAAAAAAACCATTATTCTTGACAAATTCTGTAATGCTGAAGTTTTGGTGACTTGTGACAAAATCTAAGGTCTCTGGAGATTCTGTGTGGTTGCCACTAGTTTCCTGAAGGCGGAGGACTTTGGAAACTACATCCCACAAGAAGACAATGAAGCCAAACTTTGATACAGCCTCTGTTTGGAATCTATAAGTAGGAATGAAGACATTGGTTAAAATGATAAAACTTTTCTAGAAGACAGAAACAAGGCAAAGCGACATTCATAAAGGATTATATTTGTTAAGCAATTTCCATTATGCATCATGTTTAGATTTTTATTCACATCCCTTACATTCTTTCAAAATACAGTTAGTGATTTCATATTTTGATCCTAAAAACCCTTCAGTGAGCAGTTTTCCTCTCTTCTCCTTGTCTGACAGCACAGAATGGAATGGGTGGTCCGTTCTGGAGAGGGTTCCATGTCACCCAGTACATGGTTTGCATGTCATTCTAGAATCTTCTTATGTTCTAGACTTTGTCATTCCTTTCTTTGAGAAACTTATTAAATTTGCTTTGACTGATCTATAAAGGTAGAAGTTAGATATTTATTAGAGGGATAAGATGTGAATATACTCTGTAGTGTTTATGCAAGTTGAGCATGCCTGGGTTACTTTGTTGAACATAACACTCTCCAACTCTATCCTCAATACAAACAAAAAGCTTTCAATTTTAATGCAGAATATGAGGATTTTTTTTGCACATTTGCCACAGCTTTGTTATCCATTAATCAACTAATGACCTTTTGTATTATTTCTGTTCTCAAGTACTGAATGATGCTGTAATTATTGTTGTCATGTACATGCTTGTTTTGCATATTGACTTTCTTTTCTTTGGATAAGTGGCCAATAGTAGGCTTTCTGGATAATGAGAAGTTCTATATGTAGTTTATTGAGGAAGCAAAGTCCTACTTTCCACATGGCTGTAATAACTTAACTCCTACCAATAGTAGACAAAGGTTACTCTTCCCCCACACCCTCAAAAACAATTCTTATTGGTTGTCTTTTCAGAAATAGCCATTCTCACATGAAGGGTGTTGATAGCTCGTGGTGGTCCTGACCTAGATTTTATTTTCAATTTTCCTTTTGAAATGGGGGGGATAATTATTTAATTAGTAGTTTTTGTTGAGCTATTTTCAAACCAATTATCAGATAGTTATACTGAACATGATTAGTGCTTTTAGTATATTTTCCCATTTTTAATATTTACAGATATCATCCTTGTGGTGATAATAATCTTGTTATATTATTTACTTATTTAAATTTTTTGAGAACTTCATACATCAGCTCTATATCTATATCACTCCCATGCCTTCCTCTACCCCTCAAAATCTTCCTGTGTCTACCTCCAAAATTTATAATATCTTCTTTAATTATTATTGATGTGTGTGTGTGAGTCCACGTAATTTTCTCTATATGTTTTGTCTTTAAAGTTTTCTTTCTAGTACAAGTCCATATTCAATCTTTTCCCAATGAATATAAAACAGATTCAAAACAAGCAAGCACAAACTCCAAGCTAATACTATGTGATGCTCCCTAATATGTCAAAGATTACAATTGTTTTAATGATTAGCATCTAAGATAGTCTAATGTCTTACTCCACCATCTTTGGTCCATTCATGGCCAGCCTTACATCCTGATCCTGCAAACATCCTACTTTGAGACTCTGAGACAATTTTCTCACTCCGAGATAGTCCTGACATTCTTCTAATTTTATTACGTTTCAACACCTCCCTTTTCTCAGTCAAAAGCATTTCTGGAAACTATTTTCCCAAAGTTAGTAACTAATAGATTTTGGTGAGAGGCACAGTTTTCATCCTGAATTAATGGTCACACTACAATTTGATACACTATAGATGCCATGAGGCAATGCCTCTCATGGATTCTTTTCAAAATGACTATACAGTGAAATTAAAGAATTGGCCCTCCTGTGGGTGGTATAAATATGGGAATAAAGTTATTAAGAAAGCCTTCAGCTTAAAATGTTCTCATAAAATATATTGTTATGCTAAAGAAGGTTGAGCCAATACTCGTAATTTCATCACATTAAATGATATAAATAAAGCCTAGCAATATTAGAAACAAGGAAATGAAGTTTTTATAAGATACATAGAACCAAAATGTCTTGCACTGAGTTTATTTTTAACTTTGACACACACTTAAAAAAAAATCTATTCTTTAAGAAAAGTTGTTGATATCTGAGAATAGTGGACAAATGTACTGTTCTTGTCTTCCATGCATGGGACTGGATTCAGAAGTTGAAACTGCAAGACAAGGTTTGTGCCGTGCTTCCACAACGTTTGCCTTAATGTTTTATGAAACATATCCTGGCAAGAATCATATTTATATGGATGTATATATATGTATGCTATCTATTGAGCCTAACATATAAAGAATATATAATAAAATATAACAAAATATATTGACTTCTTTAAGCAATCTAATACCTGGAAAACAATTGCTATATATATTCTTACACACACTAGTGGTTCAACTCACTTCCTAAAATTATATGCCCCAAATTAAAAAGTTTCACTTGATGCCTGAATTAATGCCAGGTTCTGCATTTCAATGAGTTTCGCCAATATATCTTTACCAATAATGTTAGAGAAGAAATCTGGAGAGGAATGACTTTTGGCTTCCCCTTTGAGCAGATTGTAACATCTTACTGGTACTCTCATTAACTGACAGAATCTTTAACACATTTCATTAAAAATCCTTTAGTCTGCATGCACACACATACACACATGCATACATACATGTGCACACACATGCGTATATACACATGTTTACACATGCATGCACACACACATTTACAAGGATTTGGTGAAAATAAATGATCACAATGATTGTAAAGAGGAAGAGACAGAAGAACATGGGTGGTGTGTTTTGGAACACTAGTTAAGCACATGAACTCTTACACATAAGCCACTGTCTTTAGTTTTAGTAGAAGAAAAAGAAATGTAGAGTTTTGGCAAAATGTAATGGAAATTTGTGGTGAATTCTATAATAATGATATTTAGCAGGAATTGGATACAGAGCTATTTATAATTTACTAGATTAGTTCCAAATAAAAAGGTCATGAACAATAGTTCATTTCCCAGAATCTATCATACAACTTAATTTTTATGACTCTGTGCCAAATGTCCTTTATGAGATTAGCTCTTCTTGTCTGCACATTGCTTTCTGTAAAGAAACTTTTCAAAATTGAAATTAATGGATATTTTTAAGAAGCTGCAAGTGAAGCAGATTGGCAACTCCAACATGCATCTATTAAGTTTAATATACAAAGACTATATTGAGTGTGGCATTGAGTACACTGAACACTAATGCACTAAGAGGCTGATAGAGATGAAATCATTGACAGTTTTGCATTACTGTTTACACATAAATGCAATGTTACTATTAAATCCCACAACTGATAAGAATGTATGTCCTTTTCCAAAAATATAAGAGTATTATTATATGACTTTTTTCTTAAACTTTTGTTCTTTCTTTTCATCTTCAGCATTTTTAAACACATATTATTTTCTGCTTCAAAACACAACTGTCAGCGGGAAGAATTGTGTCAGTAAGGCTAGGATAGGGTAAGCCCGTGTTTGAGCTGTAATCCTCACACACACGGGCCCCCAGGGAATTATTGAAAAATTTTGTTCCCTTCTTAGGTATCATGAATTCTTCAGCAACATTTTTAGCTATCCATCTCCTACCGATGAGATAGTTCACCACAGAAGAGTGTTGTAGCATGACCTCTGACTCCTTTCTTCCAGCAGACACACGGGGATCGAAGAGATGCATAGTATCCCCAGCTACCATGCCACACTCATCGAAAATTTAACCTCGGCCACATGGACCTGGGTAGAGATAGTGTGTTGTCAACCTGAATTTCCCAGGACACATTGCAATCCCTGGCTGCGAGGTGAGGCACAGGAGCTTTGGTTTTCTTGCCTAAATCCACCAAAAGGCCAACTTTTGTCATGCTGAGACAGAAGAGGATGGGAAAGGAGGTACCCTGTCCAAGCTGTCTAGAACTTCACTATCGGTTCTGACATTCAGTTAGTAAATACTCCTGAAGGATAGTGTCTACTTAGGTATATTTCCTTCAGACTGAACAACTGAACAGTTCAGTTTCTGAAAATGATTTTGCCCACAGTTGATTCTCTAGGAACAGTGACTTTGGATCTCCTCACATGGTCCTTCCAGTGTTTCAGAGTCTTTCAATCCAGTGTACCTGCAAGCAAGCCTTGCCTTTGTCACAATGCATGCCATTTCAGTAGTGTGAGGCAGTGGATACTGAGGATCTTTTCTCTTGTGAGAGGGTTGACTTATCTTTGCCTTCTGACACCTAAGTGTATAAGTTGAAGCTTTAAAATGTTAGTGGTCACACAAACCCCTTATAACATGTACAATGTGTCTAGTACTTGTTCTTGAATTGCATCAGAAACAAGAGACAACATTACTAGAACTGATGTCACAGAAAATACATAAACTGGTTGAATAAATTACATATCTATCTATAGCTATCTATCTACTCTTTCCCCCTTACACACACCATACACACACACACACACACACACACACACACAGAGAGAGAGAGAGAGAGAGAGAGAGAGAGAGAGAGAGAGAGAGAGAGAGAGAGAGAGAGAATGAAGGGATCTATCCATGATTAATTCATTAATAACCCATGAAAAAGAGTTATTAATAAAGTCATAAAGTCTTACAAAGGTACTTTAATACTCCAGTGAAATTCCTAGATATGCTCTTTCAAGCGTCACCACGGACAGTCCCAAGGCTTTGTTTGTGAAGGCCTCACAGGAGGAAGCTGTCCTAACTGCTGACCTGGTTCAATGACTGCGACTTTCTGCAGTGGGCTACAGTCTGGAGCTTGAGAGTGGCCACGGAGAACGTGGCCGAGTGTAAAGGTCCCCAGAGCTCAGGGCCCTAGGCAACTAACCAGGAAGCATACCTTTGGCTCTCTAGCTAGCCCCACCTCTACTAAGACAGATATCCTGTCATATTATCAACCAAACCTCGTATCTCCAGGTACTGTGCATTAGTTCTCTTGTTAGTTCCTCCTCATCTCCTCCTTGGAACCTCCAGTTATGTCCAAAATACTCCACATAGCATACTTGGGTATATGTCTGTATTCTGTTACTAATTACCCAATTACATAAAGATTCCCCTCTCTCATTAGCATACTTAAGTTCAGGGAATCACATTATTTTACATCTACTTAACCATAGAGTTTGATACTTAACCAGCATGCTAATGCACAAGGGAAGCGGGGGGAATGAATGAATGGATGAAGAAATTAGCAAGTTTCTTTCTTTCCTTATCTTTGTTCTTTAAGTTCAATTTTAAAGTGTCAATGCTTTTACCTATGTCAAATACTGCATCAGAACACCTTATGTTCATTATCCAAATCAGTCCATACTAAAATTAATTAAAAGTCACAACTAAAGCAATGATTCTTACCTATTCAAGTTACAGAACGTCACGGCTGGGAACTCGATCTTCTCCACATACTGAACCTCTATAGATGTGGTGGTCGGCCACGCGAAATAATTGACCAAGCGACTGTAGACTTGCCACACCAAGAGGGAGACAGAGCCCAGCACCACAGACAGCCAGAGCGCCTTTCGAACCCTGCTCTGGTTCTGGGCAATGTTATAAATACCATGAAAGGAAGTGGAGACGGCAAACTCACGGTCAAACTTCTTCCGTTCAGCAGGAGATGGCAGTGGTCTCGTTGAGAGGTAATGCTTTATCTTTCCTAAGAGTCCTAGTGCCCACAAAATAGACAAAAACAAGTCAATGTGTTAGAAAGACTTAAAACTATTCATCAAAAACTACAATGCACAAATGGCTAAGCAGGCTACTTCGTTACATGCGATTCACAAAGGCCCCAGAATCGTTTGCATTGGGTGATTTATTTAGGAATCAGTAAAAGTGCCGACAAGACAAGGTGAACCTATTGATAATCTGCTAATGTCGTCTGGTATCAGCTCTGATTAGGGAAGAGGCATTGATGACAGGCGCATATTGGTGTGTTGTGGAGGCCAACTTCCACTGAGTTGTTTGTGACAGCTCAACTTTTAAAAATAGTCCTAGATTACCCTTTCTCCCTGAAGAATCACAAAGTTCCTTCGTATGGGTTAGGCTTATTCTCTGGAGAGTTGTAAGTGAAACTACCAGCAATCAGTTCCTCAGCTAATCTTTGTCACAGTCTTGTAACTTTTTTTGTGTTGTGACTTCCATGCATTGAATGCTTTTTACACAACTGCTTTATCCCTTGGTTGGCTAATCAGAATGTTTACAGTTCAGTGGTATGATCAGCTTCCCACCTGTTTAGAAAATGAACTTGTCCTTTTGAGATTCCCACAATAATGATTATTGATATTAGTTGGTGGAGATAAATGAGAGATTCATTAAAATATATTTGATAATATATTAAATAGCCATCCAAAATTTTCCTTGAGTTAATATCATTTTGACCTGGTAATAGAAGATGCAAAGCTTCTCTGACAAGTTAAGAGGATGAGGATCACTTGCAACTGGAGGATTCAACTTCTGGTCTAGGTCTCCTCTCTTGTAACCTAGGCAACTTTAGGCAAGTTTCTCAATCTCCTTCTTCTTCTTCTATTAACAGACAGCAATAACATCTGCCTGATGACTTTTCATGTTAGTATAATGCCTCTCATGATACATTACATAGACCATAAGGCACACTCAACAGTATTATGTATTTTTATGTTTTATTTTCTAATAGTGATGCAGCAAATGGTTAAATATTCAGAGTTTTAAGAAATATTTTCAAGTTCTCATTTAAGAAACGAGACCTAGGACAAGTGAGATGGCTAGCTGGCTGGCTCTTAGCGGGTAAGGGCGCTTGCTGCGCAAGTCTGATGACCTGAGTTATATCTTTGGAACCCACATAAAGGCAGAAGGAGAAAAGTAGCTACACATTTGTCCTCTGATCTCTATATATGTGCAGTGGCACCCAGGCACCCATCCCATATCTTACACACACACACACACACACACACACACACACACACACACACACACACACACACACATATACACACACACTACTAATAAAAATAACAACACAAATCTCAAAAAATGAGGTCTTAAAAGCCTACTAAACCTCACAATAAAGTTAGTTAAGATTTTAAATCTTTGCTCCAATTCAATAGATATCACTTTTGTGAACTATGCAGTATTAATTTTTTTCTAAAATGCTCCAATCTTTACTTATCATTAAGTTAGTTTTTAATATCTTGCTAGTCTCTAATCAGTTAAGATTTTTTTTCTCAGTTTGGAATAACTAATGATATAAATGGTATTTATTTACATTTTCTAAAGTTTCCCATTTCATTCACAGTACATGGACACTTAGAAATATTGTTACAATATTAAAACTATTACAAACTTTGAAGTCATGTTTATATCAATATCATTTGCTGGAATTGTACCATAATCTATAGCAGCATCACATGATCTTTCTTTTATATCAGGTTAACCAGCACATATAAAAACATCTGGCAAAGTTTCAGGTAAAATCAGAAGGCTGAAAAAAACCTTATTGATACTATTATCAAAATAATTATAATTGTTTATTATATTATTTATAATTTTTATTACTTAATCATTGCTTAGAGGCATTTATGAAGACTTTACCAGAATTGAAATACCAACTCAGCCGCTGGGCAACTGGCAATTTCTACCTTTCCTACTGTTAGTGAGAAGAGTGATCTAGAGGGAAGTACCTAGCCAGGCGAAGGGCTGCTGGCTGCAAACAGTACTATGAACAATACAGTTCAGGTTTACCTTCAGACACCAGATCCTACCATAAAGGTATACTCATCGACGGCTGTGTGAACCTCATCAAGGCATTTTCTGCTATTTGTTAGAAATGTAGAAGTTTTTCAATAAGTATTTCAGATGAAATGTGAAGCTGTGGGGCGACACATATCTGCTTAGAAGCTCAGAGTCTGCAGTGTAGGGACAGAGGGTGGAGTTGGAGGATTTCCTACCTTTCTCAGCATGTGTCTTTGATTTCTCAGTATGTTCCATTGTTTTTTGCTCTCAGTGATCCCAAGCCCTCTGGGTGCATCCAATTTTTATCAATAACAATATTCATTTTGGGCCCTTTATATAAAATACAGCAGTTAAGGTTGTAAAATGTGGGAGCAATTTAAATATTTGTGTTGCTATGTTAAGCCTCATAAAGCACTTAATCTGTAAATCAAAAACCATTGACAGAACCAGCTATGGGCATTTATAGACTGGCAAGAGGCCACTGTAGATTGGAAACCAGAAAACATCACTGAGAACCCATTTTCTAAGGAAGAAAAACTGTGACCTCACAGGGGCCACTGATTCCACTGGTGGATGCTCAGGTAGCAGTCTTTTCACATTTTACTTCTACCTTCAGCTTTATACAAATCAAGTAGAGGTGTGTGTGTGTGTGTGTGTGTGTGTGTGTGTGTGTGTGTGTGTGTAGAAGTATCTTTGTTTTGAAACTCCAATAAGAGATAAAGCGGAATGACCAGTGGATATAGTAAAATAACAGAACTACAAAAGATACTAACTAAAGAAGAAATGCAACTGAAATAGTATAAATTTGCCAAGTCACAGAGACCAGCTTTTCCATATTAACACTTTTGAGAACTTACCTTTTACTTTTATTAGTAAACGTCAATATGAGTTCGCATGTACAAATGCTGCCATCTGTTGACCAAATCCAGTAATTACAGTATCTCTGCTAGAGCCTGTTGGCATTGTAACGGTGATATTTCACAAGCATCTATTCACTTCAACGTAATCACATTGGACATCTACTTGGAAACTCCAGTAGCATAAGTTGAAACTGGGCTTCTATGGAGGCAAGATAAGAATCCTCGGGTGATGGAAGGGCAGGGACTTGGGTGACTTTCTCCACTCAGTTCCATGAGGAATCGGGTGAAATCTTGTGAGATGAATTTCTCAGCGAAAAATCTCTTCTTCTGGGTTAAACGCAGACTGGGATGCAGTCGCAGATTTCAGGTCCTCCTGACAGTAAGAAGCCATTCACGCTTCCCTTGTCTTAGGACCTAATTATTCCTACGATCTTTCTGAAGAATGTGCAGCAGAGCCGTCTGGTGTACCTATTGGAGAATCAAGGAAGCCTGCTTGCCAGATGTGTGCCGCTTGAGCTGCTAAAGGAAGTGTCTTCAGTTGCTAGGTTGGTTCGAAAGCTCGTTCTCCCCGGCTAGGAGTAAGGACAGCAAGAATATGGGGCTTCTTGGGAAGGAAAAGCTTGCAACAAAAAAGCAAGAGGAAGAAAGAGTCGCCAAGCTACATTCTGTCTGCTTCACAACCTAACCTAAGGCTCAGGCATGAACGCGAATTTGCGTCAACTCCACTTTCTGGTTTTCATTTTCTACTCACTTCCCTTTTTCTAAGCCAAAACGTATTGCTATTTCACAGGCACATGTGAGTAAAGACATAAAAGGAAAGCGAGAGTCCCCACGTCCTGTCAATTTCCTAGCTTATGACAAAGGAAAGAAAGCTGAACTGTGTGCCACAAATGCATTGGGACGTGTGTGCCTCTTTCCTATAATATTAATAGACAACATTTGCTCTTTGTCACACTGAGAACAGTAATCCCCCAGCTCTCCTGTACATTGAAATGGGCTTCCCAACATCGCTTCCCTTGGCAGTTTTTCTTTTATCAAGAAGTCACTCCTGGCCCCTTTTTGTTAGTGACTGAATTCAATTTGAATTTCAACTTCTGTGTCTAGTTACGGTCCCCTCTCTGTTTTTCTTCACTTTTTTTGAAATCAAAACCCCGGATCCTCCTCACAGATAGACCTTGTTCTTTTGTTACCTGCCTTTGTTCACTTTCTAAGATCTCTAACTAAAGATAAACGTAGAGGCTCACACTTCTTTCTCTGGTTGTGACAGCTGTTTGGAACACGGGCATCTGACAGAAGATAGATTTGCAAGCCTTCCTTTCCCTGCCCCATCCCACTTCTCACATATGAACATGAAGCTAGGGAATCATTTAGCAAGAACTGAGAGAATTCTGAGTTATCATTTCCTTCCCCCGTTGTGCGGGGCTTGCAGCAACCAACAGCAAACGATGACTTATTAATACTGACAAATGAAACAAAGCTAGAGAAAAAGTGCTGGACAGAAGAGTAAACAGCCAAACCTAGCTGACCTTTCCCTGAGATTCTGGGCATGAGCGATAATTGAAATCAATAAGGACCGTCTAGAGGACTGTGTTTACTCTGGCCCCGGCCCACCTATGGCGTTACTTATTTCGTTATTGAAGAATATTTTCATTAATTCTATCTTTGAAATATTGACATTTTCTTTAATTAAAAATTTAGTTCTATTGAGTTGGCACGTACAGCACAGTATTGAAAGATCTTGGGCTACTGCTCCTTTCTGTCATTGTGAGTGTGGTGATGGGACCCAGGTCCCTGCTCAAGTGAAGGGATTGTTGGACTACCGAGTCTGACACTCTGCCATTTGCCTCCCACTTTGCCATTTTGTTATGATGCAAAATTTTACGTTTGATTTTCTCTTCGGGAGAATGCATGACCATACCTAGAGGTGACTTTTCCTCATCCTTCCCTCCTCTCTCTCCTCCCCCACCGTCTTCCTTCTTTTTATGTTCAGACCAGGAATATTTTTTTTAATTTTACCTAAAATAGATGTTTGTTTGTTTTTTTTCTCGATAACTTTGAAAAATAAACTCCCAAGTTATCATATGTTTAAGGGAATAAGTAATTTAATAGTTTATTGGTTTGGGTCTGAAATAAGATAAAACTGAAACTGACAGAACCTAGTGCTATTTAGGCTGCAAGTACAGGAGATGTTTTGTTACAGGATTTTAGTTTTGTCTTCAGATTACATAAAGACCATTTTGAATTAGGATGACTGATTCTTTTAAAAGCTTGAATTTCATGTTGGTAACAAATGTTCTTTTGGTAGCATGTTTAATATTGATACTGGTTGCTGTTCTTCAAGTGACTGACTGATAATTTTTCTTTCATTGTTTCAGAATTTAATAAATGCATATAATGTTTTTGGTTAGATCCATTCCTTACTTCCTCAGTTCCGAAGTTTCTGGAACTTGAGTTTTATCTTTGTAACTGGGACTGGACCAGTGTAAATACACTCCTCACCATCTTTTTCTCCCAACTTCATGTATTCTTTTTTAAACCCATCAAATCCACTGAGTGCTGTCAGTACGTGCATGCGTATAGGACTGTTTGTCAGAGCAGGAGTAACCTATCAGGGACTGCATCCTGAAGAGAACTGACTCTCCCTCATCCAGCATCCATAAGTTGCAAATAGTTCCTCGGCTGGCGTGGGGCTTCATGAGCCCCTCCCTCATCTATGTTGGGACTTGGGCTGGCTTACTCTTTTATAGGTCTTTTGCATGCACCCATAGCTGTCTGGAAGTTCATGTGGGCATTCAGTTTTATCTTTATAGGACACTAGTGAGAAGCAATTATTCAATATGTCATATCTACTTAAATCCACATATCTGAAGTGAAAACATATAATGTAGAGAGTGACCTCAGGATTCAAAAGCACCCCATATGGCCAGCACAAGCCTCAGTCATTTAACAGAAGAGGCAGCTGAGAATCAGGGGGAGAGAATAAAGGGCCTATGAAGATGGACATTTAGCCTGTTTAGTTTGCTATTTATTGTGCTTATTAGAAAAATAGATAGCAGGCAGGCAGCAGTCTGCAAATACTTGATGAATGGTTACCCGATTTGTCCCAGCCTTGTACTATTTTTATTTTTTTGTCAGAAGAAAATTCCTGGAAGATTTTCAGCATTTTATTTTGAAAAATGAAACATGGTAAAATGATTTAAAACTGGCTTATTACAGGAGTGGATTATAGGCACAGACGAGTTAAAACATGTCAGGTTCAGAGGCGCTTCATGTGGAGAAAGATCTGGAAACTTTCACAAAGACAAAGCACCTAGGTAATAAGAAGGTGGAAGATTTTAACACATTTTCTATAAACACTCACAGTCAGACTCCATCCTTAAATATAAATGGCCTAAAAAATTAACAGCAGCATTGTTGCAGGCTTCATTCAAGAGGACCGGTGTGAAACTCAAAAAAGTAAAGTGGTCATTGTCAGCAAAACCAAGCTCAATGCCAGCACTTGCCTGAGGGTGGAGCTAAGGCTCAGAAAAATTGTACACACACCCCACCTAGGTCCTTACTCTGTAGCTCTAAAGTATGCAATCTATGTGGTACCCTCATTCCATCTCAACAAATGACCAACTTTAAGGTCCCTGTAGACTACTGGCTACTATGAAGACTCTTCCATATATTGCCTTTCATAGTTTGAATCTCTGACCTTCAGTTATTTTCCCTTTGACTTTCTTTATAAAGATGAAAGAGAGAGAAGCTGGAACCAAAAGACAACTATGCTGTGATGATTTGTTATGAATTTCACACCAGTGTCTCCCAGGCATAAGGTACAAATCCACATAAGCGAAGACATAGATCAACTTCAGAACTCAAGTGAAAAACCGAACATGAAACACTCCCGCTTAGAACACACAGCTGCAGAAGTGTGGCATATGAACAATTTGTCACGAAGGAGTTAAAAATCGCAGAGCCTGCCCATTCCCTGTCCTCGGAACCCACACTTGATTCTCCCCTTTCTTGGCTTGCTGCGAATTCCCCTCATCAGGTAAAAATCCAGACCTATCACAGGAAGACTCACTTGCAGTAACTTCTACAAACTCTCATGAGTACAGTTCACACCATACTGTCAAACCCCTTGGAAAGGTTTTGTCATGCACTCTGGTGTATACAGCATAATACAAAAAGGCTGGCCACTGTATTTTAACTATTGTCTCTTCTGCATGTCAAAGGAATTTGGCCAATGTCATTGGCTGCTCTCTAAATCCTTTGAGGTCCTCTAAAATATCACATACCAGTCCCTTAAAATTCCCTTTTTTTGCCACACCTCTAGAGAAAGAGGGTTGCAATGCTTTGAAATGTATTTGGCTAGTGGATAACAATGTTCAGTGATGGGGCTACTAGCCTGTGCTTATTTTGGCATGTTAATAAGTTTGTATGCCATTGGTCTTAGGAAATTATACAATGAGTATCCAGATCTGCTTTTTACCTCAATGCCTCACCTCCCTCATTAGTTTAGTCTTCACTCTCAGCTGTATAAGCATTTTATTTCTTAAGAACCAAAACATCCTCCAGGATGAATAGAATATATGGAGCTCATTCAGGATGCACAGCCTTGGTGCAGTCCTATTATTTAGCAGTCCATGTTTAAATGTTCTATAGTCTCTTCAAATATAACTTTATAATATGCAATGTATCTAATCCAGGGACCAATTAAAGATCATAGATCGATCTTTTCACTTGTATTTAGTAATCTATAATCCAAAAGAGATCTGAAGACATTCATTTACTTTTTGTTTTATTGCTATTTATTTTTTTTAAAGTCCTGTTAGATGCTTTGCTCAGCACATCTTCATGCAGGAATTTCCAGTCTCCTTAATTGTAGGTTCAGGTTAGATATTCATGGTAGGAGTCACACAGGTGATGCTTCGAAAGGCATCATGTAGAGAGGCCCCAAGTTCTCAGTATCTTCTGTATTTGGTGACTGTCCATTCTTCCATTGGATGGAATCGTCCAGGTTTTCCTTTGTGAGTGTATCTTGTCCCTTCCAAAATTAGTGCAAACTGCAAAGGCAGCTATTTAAGAGAAAGAATGTCTCCCTCCAAATCTTTTTATGCCATGGCTTTAAGAAAAGCCAATGAACCTCATTGGAAAGAAATTATTCCTATGATGTTAGTAGAATGACAGTATCTGATTCCCATCACTCTTTCTGTATTTGTTGATTGGAATCCTTTTGTAATGAAGAGATTGAAGAGATTTAATTTCTGTTCTTCCAGATTAAAAAAAAAATGGTTATATTTGTAATTTCACAGACTGTTTAATAATCTTATAACTTATACCATATTTTGACAGTTATTAAATAAAAAGGTATTTAAATTTGTATTTTTCCTGGAAATACTAATTAAGTTTGCTATATACTTTTCCATTAAATGTAAGACAAAACATTCTGTGGAAGAACAATTCTGGTCTTTAGAGAATTCAAATTTGTAATACTTAAGATACTGATGAGCCCAAACCAGGATCCTTAAGTGTAGAAAAGGAGTTAGCTCATACCCACTTCAGCCTTCATTTATTTCAGAGTCTGTGCAGAGATGGGTGAGACACTGCATTGACTACTAATTTCTGGATATTCCCTTTAAATAGCTCAATTTTTTTTCATGTTTTATTTATACATTTTTAGTTTTCTATCAGACATATTAAAAACAAAATTTCTATACTTCTTGAGCCATAAGAAAAAGGGGAATGTCACAATTTTTATTATTTTATTATGTGTCTCTTCGATGACTGTAGCTAACCAGATGCTGAGCTTGTTTACGAACAGGATTCTGGTTTCTATTTACATACACAGATTGAAGAAAATGCCCATACTTAGATCTTAAAGGTGAAAAGCAGCTATCCTTTGTGCTATATGCAGGAGAAATGCAGACAGAAAAGTATTATGTGTCTGTGACATCACCATTAACAAACATTAGTTAAATGCACCATGGGCATGCCCTACTTATTTGTTCATTTGTAAAGTCCACTCCTAGCCACTGTGCTCAGTCTTCTGAGAGCAAAAGGCCCTTGGGAGACTGTCGATGGGCTCCTCATTCATCAGTCCATGGTGGCCTGCTATTGGCTCAGCCTGTGGGAGGGTTCTGTTTGTCACACAGCTACATCCTGGCTAGGACGGACACAGCTGCCCTTAAAAACTAGGGGGTATTTCATGCACAGTTATCAAAAATGCCCCTGTCATTGGTCAACAGAGGGGACAGGATTTCACTAATGCTTAACTTGCAAGTCCATTAGATTGCCAAATGATGTGCCCATACAGCATCTGACACTGTGGGTCAAGGTTACCTGAAAAAGGTTTCTCCAAATATTCACCCTGAAATTTTATGTTCCTTTCTGTTTTCTCAATTCTGAACTTTTAGTTCTGTGCAATAGAACATCTGGGTAACAGTTGCCTGCATTCCAATGCCCTAGAACACACACACACACACACACAAAATGCCATTACTGTAGTACATTTAGACATTATTCTAATGGAGATTATAAATTGTATTCTAATGTTTCTTTTGCAACACAAAACCAAACAAAACTGAAGATGTCAGAGCAAAGCACAAAGACAACCTAAAGATGGCAAACTAAAAATCAGAAAATTACAGGGTCACACCATGGTTGACGGTGCACCACAGCTGATGAAGTTTCATCATGTGGATTTGAATACCACTGTGGAACAAAGAGTGTCTCCAAAAACAAAACAAAATCTATGTATCTTCAAAATCTCAGAACGTGAGCCCATTTGGGTAGGGCTTTTGCCAGATAATTCTTTAAGGGTGTTGTAATAAGATACTTGTGGATTTAGGACAGTCCTAAATCCAAACACTGGAGTCTTTATGAGGGACAGAAAAGGAGGCAATATGAACACCAGGACAAAGAGGAGAAAAGGCCGTAGAGATAGAAACGAACACGGAGTTTAAAGATGTCTGGCTAAAGAATGCCCCAAGTGTCTGAAGCTGGTAGAATCATGCTAGAAGATACCTTCTTTAGGCTCACTTAAGGTAAGAAAACTGAAAAATTGGAACTGGAAAGAGGGCTCAGTGATTAAGAGTATTCCACGCCTTTTCAGGTGATCTCAGTTAGGCTCCCAATACCCATCTGGGCCAGTTCCTGTTTCATGGGTCTGATGCAAAAATTTTTGCATATAGTGTACAGGGACAAGACATTGTCACCCCAAAGCCCATCCCCAGGACCACAACTTCTTCAACAAAGCAGCACCTCCTAATCCTGCTCATACAGTTCCAGCACTTGGGAATTAGGCATTCAAATATATTGGTCTATGGAGGTCATTCTCATTCAAACTACCACATTCTACTCCATGGCCCCCAGAGGCTCCTAGCCATGTCATAATGCAAAATGCATGTATTCCAACCTCAAAATTCCCCATAATATTTCACAGTTTTGACATAGTTTAAAAATTCAAAAAAAAAAAAGGCCAAAGTCTTTTCCAAAACTCAAGGGAATCTCTTAATTGTAAACCCTTATAACATCAAAAAGCAGATTCCATATTTCGAACATAAAGCATGCATTCCCATTCCAAAAGAGAAGAATAGGGAATAGTGAGGAAATACTGGACCACAGCAAGACCAGAATAGAGGGGGTAAAACTCCAAATACTGTAGTTCCAAGACTGGTATCAAAGGCCTTACATGCCTCTGCCCTTCCAGCTTTGCTGAGTGTAACACACTTCTCTCTCATGGGCTGGTTCCACTCCCTATCTGCAGCTTTTCCTGACAGACTTTCTGCAGCTCTAGTAACTCCAACATCCTGGGGTCTCTAACAAAACACAAGCTTCATGCAACACCCTCTCAGGGACTTCCTGTCACATGCCTGGCTTCATGTCTCTCCTTAATCTCAGAGGAAGAATCCACAACTCGTTTATTTGTACATCCTTCATGATTCTAAAGCCAGAAACACGTGACTGATGCTGCACCTGACTCTGTAATATTTACCTGGCCATCCTGGGATGGAGCTTGACCCTTCCTTGGATTACATTTGCATAATTTTTTCTTTCTTTCTTTCTTTTTTTTTTTTTTTTGGTTTTTCGAGACAGGGTTTTTCTGTGTAGCTTTGTGCCTTTCCTGGATCTCGCTCTGTAGTCCAGGCTGGCCTCGAACTCACAAAGATCCGCCTGCCTCTGCCTCCCGAGTGCTAGGATTAAAGGTGTATACCACCACCGCCTGGCTAATTTTTTCATTTCATTTTTTGTTATTTTTTTAGGAGAATAAAAATTCCCCAAGCATTTACTTCCTGTAAGTCAGAAGCCTGGCTGAGTGTGTCTTGCCCTGAGGGCATCAGGCTTCTTCTTACCTCATTCAGCACAAGCCTTGGTTCCAGAATTAAACTTGTTTATGATCCTTTTCTCCTCAAACTGTGTATCCCTCCCTCCTCCAGCTTGCTCTTTTTCATTGTAGACTTACAGAAAAGTGATTGCTAATAACCATGAGACAGAGTCAATATTAGGGCTAACTTTAAAATTTCTTTGCCAACCAAAGTAGTCCAAAGCTTTTTAATTTGGCCTCCAGCAGATTTTTAGATCAAGGGCAGAAAGCAGTCACGGTCTTTGTCAAAATATCACAAGAATGGTCTTTATCTCAGGTGCTAATATTGTTCCCCTCCAAAACCTCTTGAGATGAATTTCTGTAGTACACATTATTCTCAGCACTACTGTCTACCAACCTCTTACTAGAATGGCCCACTAAGCCCACTTAAAGTATTCAGCTGCTTTCCTAGTTCGAAGTCCCAAAGTTTTCCACATTTCTCCAAAAGCCACCATGATAAAATTTAGCACACCAATAGCCCGACTCTTTATTAGATACTTTTCAATTGCTGTGTCAAAACAATGTAACCAAGGCAACCAATAAAAATAAACCTTTCCTTGGGGGCTCACAGTTGCAGAGGGCTAGAGTCCAGAACTACCATGACAGAGATCATGACAGCAGGCAGACTGGGATGATGCTGGGATACACCCTTATCCATAAGTAGAAGGCAGAAAGCACAAACTGGAACTGACATGGTAAAATACATGGGAAGGTAATGCAACATCATGACTACTGTGGAGGTTTAAACGAGAAATATCCCTCACAGGCTCATGTATTTGAAACCTTGGTCCCAGTAGGCAGCACTATTTGGAGAGGTCATAGAACTTTCAGGATGTGGAAACTTAATGGAGGAAGAAAGTCACTGGAGCCAGTAGGGTCCCCCACTTCCAATGTGTATGCCAACCCCACCTCATCCCCACTCACTGCCTGCATGCATGGTTGAGATGTGATTGCTCATCTTCCTGCCCCTTCTTCCATCTCTTCCCCCACCATTATGGGCATCTAGCTCTCTGGAACTGTGAGCCAAATTAAACTTTCTTCCCTAAGTTGCCTTTGGTCATAGTGCTGTAGTGGGCTACTGAACTATAGTTACGCTTGCTCGTCAATGTATTCTGAAAACCACTTTAAGTGTTAAACTACCTTGGGTAAAACTGGTCTCTGGACCAGCCCTAAATTCCTATACAATGTGGCCCTGAGACAGAAGCTAACCGCCAGACAACTTAACTGTTATCTCTCTGATTCTGTAAACAATGCTTGCTTGGTGCAAATGTCCGGAGTCACCTTTCTGTGTATGTCACGATTGCAATTTTTTTTTTTTGCCCTTAAAAACTCAATTCCTGCTAACCTGCTTGGGGCAGTCCTGCTAGCAGTTATTAAATATTTCATTCAGCTTATTCAGGCCTCTTGGGAGTTTTTCCCTTCAAGTACCCCATAACAGTACCCTATTACATCATCAACAACAAAATAATCAATACAACTACACAATGATAATTATTGATTGGTGATTGAGTGTTGCAATTTTCTTCCCTAGAGGCAAGAGGAAAAGTGGGCTAAGGACTTTCACTGGAGTCTCTGATGTTAGTGGAAGAAGGAATCTGAGTTTGTTGGGTGTGTAGTCTCTTTCGCCACCCTAAGGAAGAAGCCCAGTTTCTTAGGATGCTGTGGTGTGGTTCAAAACGAGAATGGCCTCTTAAAAGTTTCCTTAAATTTTAAGCCTTGATTAAAGTACTTCTATCACGATGTATTTTTTCAGTGTCCTCTGTCCACAGTGAAGTGCACCTCCTGTCATCTTAGTGGGTGTCTGCTCTCGAGTCTCATCCTGCAGATGTTTGCTTTGCTACTACATTCACAGTGTTTTCCTATCTCACAGTGAAATCTGGTGTTTGGATTGTATTCAGTGAGCACTCGGAATTGCTACTGACTATTTACCCTGTTTGGTTGTTCTTTGTATTAATTATCTGACTACTTGTTAAAAGTACACACAGATGGCCATGAGGATGGCTCAGTGGGTAAATACACTTGTTATCAAGGATAGCAATCTGAATTTTCTGCCTGGGATGCATATGGTAGAAAGAAGGAACTAACTTCTGTAAAATGTCCTTTGACCTACACATGCATGCAAAGATAAATAAATAAGTGAAGAATATTTTAAAACACACAGAGAAAGAGGAAAATATCATGAACTTAATGTTTTTCAGAAAGAGAACTACTTTTAAAAACCCAGTGGTTTGACATTCAGAAGAGAGGTTATATCAAGTCAAAAGACAAAGGTGTTAGGGAAACAAATATCTCTTTGAATTTCTTTAAGAAAAATACATAAGATAACAAAATATCTATAAAACAACAAACCACTGTAAAATGCTAGATCCCAGAGCACTAGCTCCCAGAAATAACCACCCAATAAATTAATTAATATCCTCTCCAAATTTAGTGAAATAAATGTTTTAAAAATCATTTTAGATAAACTTTCATAGAATATTTTGTATACTTAATTTTGACAACTGTTATGCAGCTCAGACTCTGCAATCCAGTATCCTAAGAGTTATAAGCAAAATGTGTCTTTTAATCAGATTCACTGACTCCAGGAAACCTCCCTAAAAACATAGGTTCCTCTCAAGGACTGCTCATGCTCACATGACGGCTGGAGAAGAAAGTACTGGGGTGATTGTCACCTGTCAGAGGTGGGGGATAAAGCCAGAGTTGGACTAAGGGATTTGGCAATTGGAGCTAGTTAACCATTTTTGGTTTTGCTTTTTTTCCTGTTGCTGAATTAAAATACAGTGACAAAAGACATTTAAGGGAAAACGGGTTCATCTTTGTCCATGGTGGTGGGGAAGTCAAGGCATCAGAGCTAGCTTGGAACAGCTGCTCACATTGTGCTATCAGTCATAAGAGAGCCATGAATACCTGCATGCTGGTGCTCAGCTCACTTTCTACACTTTTACTCTGTCCAGGACCCCCAGCCTAGCGAAATGGTGCCACTCACACAGGGGAAGTCTTCTCATGTCAGTTAATATAATCAAGACAATACCCCATAGAGATGACCAGGGACCAGCCTCCTTGGTAATGATAACTTCTGCCACCTCAACAATTAAAATTAAGCATCATTTTATCTTATTAGGTATCTTAGAGACTGTGTTTTTTTTTATTTTATTTTAGGGATAGGAGAAAAGACAATTTTATGTAATCAGAATTATTTTTAAAACTGATCCATACTATAATGTACTTTAATAACTGAAGTAAAATAAACACTTTGAAAATATTTATACCCTGAATATTTTTTAAATAAGTAAATTTATTTATTTACTTATTTTACATCTCCTCCATAGTTTCCCCTTCCTCCCCTCCTCCCAGTCCCTCCACCCCACCCCTAATCCACTCCTCCTCTGTTTCTGATTAGGAAAGGGCAGGTCTCCCATGAGTATCAATAAAACATGACATATCAAGTAGCAATAAGACAAAGCACCTCCCCATTGTATTGAGGCTAGGCAAGGTGATCAAGTATGAGGAGTAGGGTCCCAAGAGCCAGTAAAAGAGTCAGACAGCTCCTGATCCCACTGTTAGGAGTCCCACAAGAGGACCAAGCTACAACTGTAACATATATACATAATGCCTAGATCAGTCCCGTGCAGGCTTCCTGGTTGCTGGTTAAGTCTCCGAGAATTCCTTTGAGCCCAGGTTAGTTGATTCTGTGAGTTTTCTTGTGGTGTCCTTGACCATTCTGGCTCTTACAATTCTTTCTCCCTCTCTTCTACAGGGGGAGAAACTCTGCCTAATGTTTGACTGTGGGTTTGTATCTGTTTTCATCAGTTGCTGGATGAAGCCTCTCTGATGACAATTGGGCTAGGCACCAATCTGGTCACAGGAGATGGCCAGTTCAGTTACTGCTGGGAGTCTTAGCTGTGGTCAACCTTGTAGATTCCTGGAAGATTCCCTTTCTCTAGGTTTTTACCTGGCCCCAAATGCATCCCCCCTTTCCAGTAGTCTCTTTCAGTACTCCCCCTCTTTGTTCCCCCAAACATGATTGTTTCTGTTCCCATCACCACCAGCCCTCAGCCCACCCACTGAAATCTCTTCCATTTCCCCTTCCCAGGGAGATCTGGCATCCCCCATGAACTTTCCTTTTCACCTATTCTCTCTGTGTCTGTGGATTGTAGCATAGCTATCCTTTATTTTACAGCTGATACCCGTTTATGAGTGAGTACATACCATGTTTGTCTTTCTTTGTTTGGGTTACCTCACTTGGGATAATTTTTTTCTAGTTGCATCCATTTGCCTTCGAATTTCCTGGTGTCCTTGTTTTTAACAACTGTGTAATACTCCATTGTGTAAATGTACCACATTTTATTTATCCATTCTTTGGTTGGTTGAGGGACATCTAGGTTGTTTCCACGTTCTGGCTATTACAAATAAAGCTTCTATGAACATGGTTGAGCAAGTGTCCTTGTGGTATAATTAAGCACCATTTGGGTATATGCCAAGGAGTGTTATCACTGGTTCTGTGGTAGATTGATTGCCAATTTTCTGAGAACCATTGTATTGACTTCCAATGTGGCTGTACAAGTTTGCATTCCCACCAGAAATGGGGGAGTGTTCCCCTTGCTCCACATCCTCTCTAGCACTAGATGTCACTGTGTTTTTTTTTTTTATTTTAGCCATTCTAATGAGTGTAAGATGGAATCTCAGAGTCAGTTTGATTTGAATTTCCCTGATGGCTAAGGATGTTGAACATCTTCTTAAGTGTTTCTGGGCCATTTGATATTCTTCTGCTGAGAATTCTCTGTTTAGATCTGTACATCATTTTTAATTGGATTATTTGGTTTGTTGGTATCTAGTTTCTTGAGTTCTTTATATATTTGGGAAATCAGTCCCCTGTCAGATGTGGTGTTAGTGAAGATCTTTTCCCATTCTATAGGCTACTGTTTTGTCCTATTAATGGTGTTTTTTTTTCTCTAAAGAAACTTTTCAATTTTATGAGGTCCCATTTATTAATTGTCTATCTTAGTGCCTGTGCTATTGGTGTTCTGTTCAGGAAGTTGTCTGCTGTTCCAATGTGTTAGAGATTATTTTCTACTTTCTCTTCTCTCAGGATCAGTGTATCTGATTTATTTGGTCCTCTTAGACTTGAGTTTTGTGTAGGGTGATAGACTGGATCCATTTGCATTCTTCTACATGCTGACATCCAGTTAGCCAGCACTATTTGCTGAAGAGGCTTTTTTTTCTCATTGTATAATTTTGGCTTCTTTGTCAAAAAACCAAGTATCCGTAGGTGTATGGACTTATGTCCAAATCCTTGATTTGATTCCTTTCATCCACCTATCTGTTTTTATACCAATACCATGTGGTTCTGTTACCATAGTTCTGTAGTACAGCTTGAAATCAGGGATGCCTCCAGAAGTTCTTTTATTATAAAGGATTGTTTTAGCTATACTGGGATTTTTGTTTTTCCATTTGAAGTTGAGCATTGTTCTTTCAAGGTAGTTTCTGAAGTTTAGTTCATTATCATCATGGCGGGAGTATGGTGATGTTCAGGCAGACATAGTGCTGGTTACATCTTAATCATAAGGCAATAGCAAGTAGACTGTGACACTGAGTGAAGCTTAAGCAAAACAGCTATATACTGCATCTTTATTATTCTTCTGTGTTTTAAATTTTCATGAAGCTAGCATAAAAGGATTAAAGATGAAATCCTAAAAGTAGTTTATTTATTCACATTGAGCATCAAGGTTTTTCTATTATTTGGTATCAGAATTTTAGCTGTTTTTACCTGTTAGCTTTAAGATGTTCAATTGTAGCAGGTCAGAACTAATAAGGAGTCTTACCCCAAACTTCCAGCTCTGAAGATGCTCAGCATGAGAGCTCTGGCTTTATCTTGTTAGTAACAGAGAAGGCATGGACTTGAGTTCACCTTTCTGTCATCACCCAGTATTTCTGTAAGTGAGACAAAAGAGATAGAAACACACGAAAAAATATTCACATGATCGCTTATACTAAGAAGAGAGTGGAATTCATCAATGTGTCCTGATGAAAAACCTTTCACAACTAATGAGAATACATAAAATGACTCTGTTGAGTTTGCTGTGTGACCCTGTAGTTGTGTATGAGCAAAGCTCAGAAATGCCAGTACTGAGGTATGTGCAAGCAGTGGCTGGGGCTCCATGGCTCCAATAGAACATTAAGAAGAGTTATAAATTTGAATATATTGGATAATCAATTTTATTGCATAGATTTTCTTTGGAAATAAAATTCTGTCAATGGAAGTGAGAATACTCAGTCTGGTCTCACATGCACACAGATCTGTGTCCAGTGACTCTTGGCATCTGAGCCTCCTTCACACAAGTGCCTCTTCTCATTACCTTTGCTTTCTGTAAATCCCTGTCTCCAAGCTCTGTTTTAGTTTTCCTACAGCCACAACTTAATCTGTCACCTTACTTCTCAACTTGTTTTAGGCTTTCATTGTTATTTCCCTCTCTGCTGGCCCTAGCTTCCTGAAAGTATCTGTGTCTGCTCATCACCTCAATCCTGCATTTTCCAAACCTGCTTGCAACAGGGCCATCATATTTGATATGCAGAGTGAAGGAAGTCTTGTAGTACAAACCTAAGTAGTCTAGTACCCAATGAAAATCAGCAGTTACAAGTATCTGTATTTGTTGTATTGTTTTATTTGTCGTGTTTGGACTGGAGCTCACACATGCTAGACACTACTAATGAGCTCTATCTCCAGTCATTGTTCTAGTATATTATTTTAATTAATCCTCACTATTAGCTTAATGGTGGAATTCTAAAACATAGCCTGTATTTAAAATATCTAGAATGTATAAAATGGATAAAGTATGTAGATAATCCTAATCATTTAATTAATTAAATTATGAGGCATAGAATCCTTGTGTGCCATCATATTTTATCATATTAGCTTAGGTAGATTTCTCTGCATTTGGTTGTTCTCAGTACCAGATGTTGATGGAAATATGAAAGTGTTGAGACTTATGCTTGCACAAATGTATTACTTCTTGCAGACACTAGTGAAACCACCATCTGTGTCAGATTCATATCCATGCAATTAAACAAAGTTGAAAATCAAAGTCAAATAAATAGAACACCACAAAATGAATTTATTTACTGAACAAGACAATTTAAGGCATTTTTAGTTATTCAACAATGTAAAACACTTATCCTTTACAAAGGTATATTTTACTCATTGGGCATTATGTGGCAATCCAAGTAGGAGAAAATGCATAGATGTCACATGAGGAAATGTTTGGTGTATCTACTGGCTCTGTTAATGAACAACTAATTCAGCCTAGGCAAAGCTAATTCTCAGAGGCCTGAGCACAGAAACAAGCTGGTTGAGGACAGGTAACCCTCTGTTGCTAAACTCAGGAGGTTGAGGCAGGGAGGGTTTGATGAGTCTGGAATTTTCAGGACAGTCTAGAGAGAAAATCCATCCCAAAATCAAGAACAAATCCTGGCTGCCAGATAATTAATAAGCTAATAAATTTAGTGAGAAATAAAATGACCCCAGCAGAGTGCCCGACATAGAAAAAGCATTTTAAATATTGTTTCATTTTTGTTTTTACAGTTTAGCAAGTGTTCTGTAATCATTTATACAGGTAACTGTGCAAACATAAGGCAGTGATAAATTAATCATGAGAATTAAAGTTATAGTTTGATTATGAAATGTCTCCCACAGCTTCATGTGCTGACCCTTTAGTACCCAGCTCATGGTACCATTTTAGGAGGGTGTGGGAACTGCAAGTGCTGGGCTCAGTGGAAGAAGAAGGTCACTAAAGGCTGGACTTTGGAAGTTTTACCTTTTTTTCTGGTTCTTGATCTGTTTTCTGTGTACCCAGACATGAACAGTATCTTCCATCAGACATGAACACACACTCCTGTGACCATGATGATCTTCCTGGGCCAAGATTCAGTGCAGCAAAGGACTGTGGAGTGAGACTGATTAAACTCTGTGCTAAAATGAACTCTTCCTCTTTCTAAATTGGTTTCTTGGGTATTTGGGTCAAAGTGACAATCAAGAAAGAAAACAATAATGAAAACAACAACACCAACCAACTAAACCCAAATAACTGTGCCACAACTTTCACTGAAAATCAAAAGCCATAGCCTTTTGGTATTAGGGTCCCAGAGAAGTCTCATAAAAAGACCACCAGTCATGTATGCAATCAACAAGAGCATTTATTAAAAATTACCAACATGTTAGGGTCTCACCATCTGACAAAGTGACAAATGGCATCCCCAAGAGAAGCTCACAGGCTCCTTTTAAGCAGGGTTATAGGAATTCTAGGGAGGCCCACAGAAATCCACAAAGATACCCACACAACAGACTGCTGGCAATGATCGAGATACAGCCTGAACTGACCTACTCTGGTGATGGGATGGCCAAATACCCTAATTGTCGTGCTAGAAACCCCATCCAACTACTGAGGTATCTGGATGCAGATATCCATGGCTAGGCCCCGGGTGGAGCTCTGGGAGTCCAATTATCGAGAAAGAGGAGGGTTTATATGAGCAAGAATTGTTGAGACCAAGGTTGGATAAAGCACAGGGACAAATAGCCAAACAAATGGAAACACATGAACTATGAACTGATGGCTGAGGGGTCCCCAACTGGATCAGGCCCTCTGAATGGGTGAGACAGTTGATTGGCTTGATCTGTTTGGGAGGCATCCAGGCAGTGGGACCAGGTCCTGTGCTCATTGCATGAGTTGGCTGTTTGAAACCTGGGACCTATGCAGGATCGCTTGGCTCAGCCTGGGAGGAGGGGACTGGACCTACCTGGACTGAGTCTACCAGGTTGATCTCAGTCCACAGGGGAGGCTTTGCCCTGGAGGATGTGGGAATGAGGGGTGGGCTGGGGGGAAGGTGATGGGGGGTGGGAGGGGGGAGAACAAGGGAATCCATGGCTGGTATGTAGAACTGAATTGTATTGCAAAATAAAAATACAAATTAAAAATAAATAAATAAATAAATAAGCAAACAAACAAATAAATAAATAAATAAAAAACACAAAAAGAAAAGAAAATTTGGTAAGTTCTAAGAATTTGAATGGGAAATAATTGGTGAAATCACTGAGGAGGAAGAAATCACTCTTTCTTGGAGGCATCTTAGGAAGCACCCTATTGGAAAATTGCCAGAAGCATGTTTTAAAGATCGAGTCCCTAAGCACAGATGACAGAGGAGAGGGCACATTAGCATGGAGGTAGCAAGCTTAAAGTCCCTAGTTCACCCTCCATGAGACCTGAAAATCACAATCTTAAGAGCATGCATCCTTCTGTGCTCTAGTAGCAAGTGTGAGGGCTTCTTGGATATTAAGTTCATAAAGGCAGCCTCAGAACAGCTTCCTTTTCCTGAAGTCCACATTTCCCTACTGGAGCATTTGCAAGTTTGCCTGAGCCACAACCCCTTTTCATGTGTCCAATGTTTAGGATTTCATCATACTTCAATAGCAAAAGCAAGAAACTTTCAATATTGCTGACATTCCATTAGTAAGATCCATTGAACTCCAATTTCATTTGCTTCAAACTGTATATTGCACTAAATGGCCCCAAAGGTTTTCATCATTTTGTTGTTTGTAATATAGCTGATGATAATTGTGCTTCTAAATGTTTTTCAAAATTTGTACATTGTGAATGAAATAAAATCTTTACAAAAACTTTTTTGTACAATTTATCTTTCTTGTTAATTTTAATATTTTCTCATTTGCACATAATATATTACTTTTAGAATTCCACTGAATGAAGAATTAATTTTAACTAGTTTTATTGTTTGATTAATTATTTTCTTAATTCATTCATTCATGGAGTATGGAGATGGAGCCCAGGATCTGGTATATGCTAGGCAAGCAATCTACCAATAAGCTACATCTCCAGGCCATTGTTGAAAAAACATTAATGGCCAATGTATCATGTTAATCTTGAAAGAACTTATTTTTAAAATGTTGATTGGAATTTTACCACAAATTACACCAAAAACAAAGAAAAGCAGGTTTCATAATAAATTTGTGTTTAAAATAGCTATAATTTGTATTTCAAATCTCAGTGTAATTGTGTTTATAATGTGTGTTTTAGTAAATAGAGAAATATAGTAACAGTGTATCTGTAAGCATTTATGCACAAACACCATATTTTACAACCAGTCTGAGAAAGAGTCCTGGGGTCTTGGTGGTTTCCATGCTGTTCTGTGTGCTTTGTTTCCTTATTTACAGGATTGCTAAAATAAGTAACAGCAGCACTCACCTTCCCAGCATGCCTTGCTCTTTGCTTTGGAAAGTAATAAAGAAAAAGTCCTACAACTCTCATAAATAGCAACATGATTTCCTCCTGTTGAAATCAACAGTTTCTTTCCTGCTTTTTCTCCAGTCCCCCACAATAATCACTAAGTAAGTCTGTTCTTGGGTTTAAATAAAGAGATGTTGGAAAGCTCCAACTTGTCTGATTAAGTTGGCACCTAGTTAAAGGATTCTTATTCTTTCTAGAGTCCCATTTATGGAAATGAAAGAAAATACCACCAACAGAAAAGTACATCAGTATGGTGATTTAACCTGTCAGCTGTATTGAAGGGCTGACACTTCTTTGCCTGGAAATGATTAAAGCTGAATAGAAAGTTGTTATTTGGTTCCTAAATGTGTTAGACTTTGTGATATAAGTAGACATGAGTTTGCTTTCCGCTAAAGCACAACCTCAGTAGACCTGGGGAGTTATTTGATGGTGTTTCTAGGTAGACATCGTGAAGAGGTATGGAGGTAGTGGCACTAAGCAAACAAGGAGCAGTCAACAAGAATAAGTACTTGAGGGGCTGTGGAGATGACTCAATGGTTAAGAGTATGTCTTAGTTATGGTTTACTATTGCTGAGAAGAGACATCATGACCATGGCAACTCATAAACAAAACATTTAATCGAGAGGGCTTGCTTACAGTTCAGAGGTTCATTCCATCATGGCAGGGAGCATGGTGGCATGCAGTCAGACATGGTGCTGGAGAAATAGCCAAGTGTCCTCCATCTTGCAGGCCACAGGAAGTCCACTGACTGTCACATTGGGTGAAACTTGAGAAAAGGACCTCAAAACCCACTCCTACAGTGACACACTTCCAACAGAAGGTGTGGCCCAGATTTAAGGTGTGCCCTCCAGCCTCAAGGTCTGGATTAAAGGTGTGTGTCATGTAGCCTCCTCCAGCAAGACCATGCTTTCTCCAATAAGACCACACCTCCTAATAGCACCACTCCCTATGAGTTTATGGGAGCCAAATACATTCAAACTGCTACAGAGTACTTGGTGTTCTTCAGAAGGATCTGGGTTCAGTTTCCAACACTGCCATGGCTGCTCAAAAGAGTCTGTTCCAGGGAATCTAATGCCCTCTTCTAGCCTTATTGGGCACCAGGCATGTGTGATGCACATACATACATGCATGCAAACTCTTACACACATAAGGAAAGGAATAAGCACTTAGACATGGTGGTGACATGCCCATAATCCCAGGACTCTGGAGGCAGAAACAGCGGCTCCAGTCTAAGACATCTTGGATTACATGGTCTGGCCCTTCCTCAGTCAGTCTGTCAATCAATCAAATTAATCAACCCATCAACCAATCATCAGACCATAGCAAGGATCCGAGCACCAAGGGTTCCTAGGGAATATTTGAATAGAAATTTCAACTTCTTTCAGAATTAACTTCTCCAAGTTAAGAACACTAGAACATCTGTGCATGATGACACTGCTACTAGCTCTGTACTTTCATGTCTGCTTCAATATGTAATTTAATTAATTTAAAATAAAGTGTAATAATTAATTTTAAAGATGTAGGCAATTGGCTTGGGAGGTCGAGGCAGTAGATATAGACAATGAAGCACATAACAGAGTAGATGGGGTGTTTGTTAAAGGAAAACCACGGCGGCTGGAAGACTGGTTTTGTCATTTCTATTTAGTGTCTAAATCTAGCCCAACACCATTGCCTGCACAGACTTTTCCTGGTTCTGCTCCCCTGGATCATGTCTGTTCTCTTGAAATCTCAAAAGGAGATCTAGAAATAAATTATTTGCTCTAAAGAGTCTCTGTGTTTCTGAGCAAAGCTCGTGTGAACTCAGAGACTGAAGCAGCATGCTCAGGGTCTGCACAGGTCGGCACCAGATTCTCTGTGTATACATTAAGGATTCCAGTTTCATGTTTTTATGGGACTCCTGAGTGTGGGAACAAGTGGGCCTCTGTTTTCATGCCTTCTCTTGGCCTCTTTTCCTTCCGTTTGTTTTGTCCAATCTGTTAGTTTTTACTTTATCTTACTATGCTGTATTTTATAATTATCCCTTAGAAGCCTATTGGTTTCCTAATGAGAGAGAGAAGGGAGTAGATCTAGATGAGAGGAGTGTGGGAGGTAACTCGGAGGAGTAGAGGGAGGAGAAACCATCATCAGGATATATTATTCAAGGAGAAAAGTCTATTTTCAATGAAAGGAAAAAAAAAAACCTCTATGTTTAACATACTTGACATTCTGTTACTACATACCAGGATGGAAGAATGTTTTGTCTTCAGGATTTCCAGCAGTTGGTTTGGGGGATCATTCAGGCTGATAAATTAGTTACAATTTGAGTCTTCCAAGTATGCACCTTAGTCAGTTTTTCGTCTAGCAAATTTCCTTAGTAATCCACGCATATACAGTTACCTGCATTTGGATACGAGTTTGGAAGATTACCCAGAAAACATTGCCTCCACACATATATTCCTCGGATCTGCCACAGTGCCTAAATTTCTACATTACATCTGCTACTTTGAGTTAGAATCTGTTTTTTCAAGAACTGTGGGAAATTTCCAGTATAGGAGCTGGGCTGTAGCTCAGGACAGAGAACTTACCTGGAGTGCATGAGGCATGTGGTCCTATCCCTAGAACTAAAAAGTGAATGAATGGTGTAGATGGGAAGGGAGGGTTGGAGGAGGGAGGGGAAGACATTGAGATTATAAGATTTGTTTGGAATAATACATATTGATAATTGTAAAAGCTTAAAATAGGATAATGAAAAGGGCTTGGCAAGTGGTTCAGAAACTGAGAATTTGCCTAGCATGCACAAGGCACCACATTCCTCCTTCCATATTGGAGAAATCAAGATCACGATGGAGAAATCTACAGAGACAACTGAACCAAGCTTGTAGGAACTCACTAACTTTAGACTGATAGCTGTGGAGCCTGCATGGGACTGGACTAGGCCCTCTGCATACAGGAGACAGTTGTATAGCTCAGTGTGTTTGAGGGGCCCCTGGCAGTGGGATCAGGATCTATCCCTGGTGCATGAGCTGGCTTTCTGGATCCCATTACCTATGGTGGGATGCCTTGCTTACCCTTGATAGAGGGCGGAGGGACTTGGTTCTGCCTCAACTGAATGTACCAGGCTTTGCTGACTCCCTATGGGAGGCCTTATTCTTTTGGAGGAGGGAATGGGGGGATGGGCCAGGCAGGGATGCTGAGGGGAAGCAGGAGGAAGGATGAGAGAGGGATTTGTGGTTGGTATGTAAAATGAATAAAAAAAATTTTTAAATAAAAAAAAGACAATGAAGAAAAAGATCTCCAGTCTGAAGCAAATATCAACTAGTGAATTTGTCCACATAGAAAAACAATTGAGTATTGTTCAGACTATAACTACTCATAAACCTGATGTGGTTGCTATGGCAAACATTATCAAGAATGAATGTATTTAGGGGCTGCAGCAGCAGCTACCCACCCTGAGTGGAGGTAGCAAACTACTCTCCATCCATTTACCCATTTTCTGACATATCAGCTTTAAATCTTTGGATGCTTTGTCTAGATTTGGGAGAACAAACTCCCAAGCTGACACTTATTAGGAGAACCTTGCATAATGCAAGGTTAAGAAAAGGAAAACTATTTCATTCTTAAATTACCTACTTTCTATAATTTTTAGAGTAGAAGCACTTTTCTTACCTTTTGTGCAAGCACGATGACCCGAAAGTGAAGAGCACTTCGCAGTACAAAGCCTTAAAGAGAGTGAAATCAATCACTTAGCTCTCATCCTTGTAAGTACCTACCTAGCTGAAAGAGCAATAAATGAGATCAATTGAGGATTCTCTGATTCAGACCCTCTGGGCCAGAACATGATGAAGGGAACAGTCAGCCCTATCCTATGTAAGGTCCCTGTCTCACGTGTAAGCTATGATCAGGCCATTGCCAGAACACGAAGCTTGTAAGGCTGGCACCGCAGAGGAATTTGGTGATTTCTGAGTTCTCCAGTATCACACCATTTAATTATTTTACAATATTTACCAATTAAATATTCAAATTGACTAAACCATAATAAAATAAAGAATTAAATGTGCATCAGAGTCTTCTAAATTTTAATTTAAAAGCTTTGTTTCTTGAGGACATTGCTATAAAATTTAAATCAGTTTCTTCATATTACCCAGTTACAGTTAGAGCTTAGCCTAGAAACAGGTTCTGGCTTCTGATTATTCTGAGAAGCCTGATGATGACGTATCTCTTTTGGATGGGATAAATAGGCAATGCTGTCTGTGTCAAGTTCCTAACTGTAGCATAAATCGATTATGGGCTGGGTGATGGAGCTTCTGTCTTGGCTCAACAGAACTCAAAGCCATTATTTATGAAGCCAGCAAGTGGTATTTAGAGAAAGAACATTGTATCCACGATGAAGACATCTTTCAGAACTATGGGCACGTGGTAATTGCTCTTTTTGTACCAGGCACCGGCATAAATGGGTCTGTCCTGCCTGTGACTGGAATGCCTCAACTAGTGTGAACTGTGAATCCCTGTGACTGGCATGCCTCAGCTGAGTTCAGTACAGCCAGATGAGCTCTAACATGGACTGGGCGTGGCTCTAGCAGCATCAGCCTGTTTCAGTGAGTTTCTTTCTCCAGGAACATTTCAGTTCTTATTCCTCAGAGAATGTAAGACAATCCTACTTGGAGAGATTTAACTTGTTTATAATCTCATTATCTTTAGGGATCCTTACTCTAATAGAAAAATTACTGGAATTAAGAGGTTAAATGCAAATGTCTGTGGACTTGGCCTCTATTGATTTATTTGATGTCTTCTGTGTTGGATATAAAAGCACAACTTGGCAAGTCAGAGGGTTTGATTTGGCTCACTCTTCTAGCAAACAAGCTGTGCACAACACAAATCCACCTTCAAGTTACAGAGGTTCAGCTCTGAACCAGTTCAAATGAGTGCCTAGCTAAGAGTGTAAGCTGAGTGCTGATTGGCTGGGACTGGTAATCAGGATACATAAAAGGCAGCACTGAAATATCTGGGGAGGTAGATGCTGTCACTGGCCTAGCAAATCTGTGTGCTCCTGAGACACCTCAGTACCATGAGTGGGTGCCCGTTTTTTGGAAACAGAGTGGGGTGAGTGTTTAATCTCTGTTCAAATGGAGGGGGCCACCACAGCATTAGCCTGTAAGCAGTTAAATTTCTGGACCTAAAAATCACCTTACTTGTTATTATTTTCTTCACTTATTAATAAACCAAACAGAAATAGTAACAGAATCATAGTGGCTTAGATTTATGGTCACTGTGTTTTTTCAAGCTCCTTTGTTTTTATGTCATTTACTCAAACTGCAGATCTTCTTTGAAAAATTTATCTCTAGAAGACAGTGAAGAAGACAAAGCTCAAACTGGTGAGAACAGAGCCAGCAAAGGTGGACTCATCTATGGGAACTACTTGCAGGTAGGTGGCAAGTCTTCACTGGAGTTAACTGCTGTTGTTAGCCACCAACTTGGGCTCTGTGCCTTTCCTTGCCTGTCTTTTTTCAGTCATCAGCAGTTTTCTGAACCTTAGAACTCAACTATTCATTACGTATCTATGCCTTTTCAAATTCACTCTAGCAAGTTAAGGGGTGAAATGTACCTCCCTAGAAGAGGTACGGCAAGAGCTGGGAGTTCTGTATCTGGACAGAAGATCGTGACAGATGAACTACGGTGCAGATGGCAGACAGGCATTGCCCAGGACATAGAAAAAGATGTGGTCAGAACCCCAGATTACCATAAAAAGTCTTCGAATTCCTCATCACAAAGCAGAAATGTTAAAGGTGCACAGAACTTTCTCGAAATCACTAGTAAATAAAAGAGAGCTTTCAGCGAGGAATTCAGAGGTCATTATGGTTACTAGTCAGCTTAAAATTTTAAGACGAAAAATAGAATCCTTGATGCCTTTTTTTTTTTTTGATGGTTTTGTAAGGATGACTGATTTAAAAAAATGTCAGCCCTTCCAGGAGCTTTTTGGAGGGAGGAGAGGAAGGTATCGCAGACTTGCAGCTGGCCAAACATCACACTCACTTAGGGGCAGTGCCATTTGGTAGCCAGGATTTCAATCAGCTCCTTATTAATGTGTGCTTCTGAAACTCCAGATCTAAAATCTCAAAATCAATCTTCTCATTTTCTTATTTAAAGTTGGAAAAAATTTTGAATGCTCAAGAACTTCAAAGTGAAATAAAAGGAAATAAAATCCACGATGAACACCTTTTTATTATAACTCATCAAGGTAAGTCATAAGGGTTGGGAAACAATCAGCTGTTTTTGTAATGATTTATCATCAATAAGGCAACAGCTACTTTACCTGTAAGACAGTAAAAGACTGAGGAATTGTCTTCGTTAGATACACTTGAGAAATTTCTGTGTCACGTGAAATTTCACAGGAATCTCTTTGAGCACTCCTCAGTTATTTTTGTGTTCCTTCACTGCCGGTTAGATTGTATGGGACTCCTTTTTTGTTCTGAGTTTGGGAGAGACTTTACAGATCTTGAAATTTCGAAAGGATTTGCAAGCTAAGATGCTATTATGTTTTCCTTTTATGGAGCATCAACAAAACCTACTTTCCAGAAATAAGTCCTTTTAATTTATTACAAATACATACTTTTTTTTGCATTTATATTTTTTAAAATTTTTATTGTTTCTTCATCTATTTTACATCCTGATGGAAGTTTCCCCTCCTTCCTTTCCTCCCATTCCCTTACCCTACCTTCCCGTTGCCCTCCCCCCTCAATCTACTCCTTCTCTGTTTCTACAAATACAGATAATTTTATAAAAATTAAGTATTAAGCAAAAAACAGAGTTTTTATATTTGGTAATATTTTTCAGACCTTTTATTTCTGGATAGTGGTATTCAGGCTAGAAATTTGTATCTTCAGAAGGGCCTTGTACACTGAGATTACATGGACATTTTCACAAATATGTATATTAATAGGCCTACGACCCCACAGTATTAAGAATGCTTGCTGTGTGGTTGTCAGTTCTGTGTTATATTGTGTGTCTGTCCAGGAGCTCTGCTCTAATCTACAAACCCACACACTTTTCCCTTTCAATGAGTTCTTGTCTTTTGTTCAAATGAGTTATTCCCCTGGGTGGTTAACACCAGAAAAGCCTTTTAATGAAGAAATCAACGACAGGAAAGAGTTAGCTCATTGTGTTATATGTTTTGTATTTGTTTATTTTTTTCCTTAAATTTTCATTGGTGGCTCATACTAAAGAAAAATCAGTAAGAGAGGAATCCTGGCTAGTCAGCATGAATGAAATACAAAGATAATTTTGAGCCCCATCTCTGTTCTGAATGACACAATCTTAGTCAGATTACTTAGATTTCAGACCTCCATCATCCAAAGAAGACAATTATTCTGTGTTCCTACTTGTTTCCATGATGAGGAGATGAAATAATAATCATTAAACATTCGACTATAACACATAGTAAGCTTGTAACAGAAGGTGGGCATTGTGATTTGATGTCTTCCAGGCTTTAGTTACAGCATGCTGGCAGGGGCTCATAGGACTACCCACACAAGGTTCAACCTGGAAACAGACATATAAAATGACGAGCAAACATTTGATTTCCTTGTTATCTAAATATAAAATTTTGATCTCCCCAAATCTTAAGCACAACTGAAAATTATAGTGCAGTTTCCTAATTATCACAACGGAGCCTTTATCCATAGAATGGTACCACATGGGATATACCAGGGACATCAGATTGTTAACCTTCTATGCTCATCTAATTATTACACTGATGATTTAGTTTGCTTATTCGTTAACCAAACACCCAATGCCAAGCATTGTGCTAGTTACTGAAGGAAAACATAGATGACTATGACGAAAATCCTTCTTTTGTGAATTTTCTTATGTGAAAGGACAAGCTAATGGGAAAGAATCGTTTTGCTTGCCATGAACAGTCTGATAACATGAGTCAAACTGTCTTCCTATGTCTGTTACGTTCTTACTATGAATCTTGAGTCTGAAGCACAAGCTTCCACCTAAAGGAAGATAACTGATCACTGCACAAATGGATTAACTGGGTGATGTTAAGGAAAGTTCTTTATCCCCAATGACATTCTTAGTAATCAAATGTTTTAGTCCTAACATGCATCTTCTACTTGGCTAGGCTGTAGGACTTTTCAATATTGGTTGTACTATTTGGTTACCCCTGTGGAAGAGGAAAGCAAGCTCTCACAGACAAATCCCACTTACATTCCTCAGCAGAAATGCTCTGATAGAATTCTGGCTTAAGGAAGTGGCCTGGAACTGAAGCAGGAACTCTCAGAGAGGCTGTGCTGCTCCAGACTAACTCACTTAGAAGACAAAGGGCCTCTCAATTGTCAATGTGATTAGCATGAGGCCCCACTGTGACTGTTTGATCAGTCAGCTATCTGCTTTCTTGTCTATCTTGAACCCACAAGTCCCTAGAATTGTGCCAACAACGAACAACCAAAACCCAAGAACCCCCCAATAAAGAACAACAACAACAACCTTGCTTTTTAAATATAAGAACTTCTAGTCCTTCATCTAAGCTTGTGATTGCTAATTTCTCAGTGGAGGGGTGAAGCTGAGGATCAGGTGTCTATACAAGAAGTGAGAATGGGTTGTGTGTGCTATCCTAAAAGACCTAAACAAATATGTCTGCTGGGAGGAGCCTCTGTACTAATAACGAAAATACAGAATAAAGTAAAATTCCCAGTATATTAGAAATTAAAAAATAGAGATAATTAAAATTAAGTGCTTATTTCTAACATAAAAATGAGTCCATGATCACATTTATTAATTTTAAAGTTATACTTTTCAATTTCCTATAAGTATCTGTCATATAATTATAGTCAAAGAGGCATCTGTAACTTTCTAACTGACTTTTTAAAATTACAGCTTATGAACTCTGGTTTAAACAAATCCTCTGGGAACTAGATTCCGTTCGTGAGATTTTTCAAAATGGCCACGTAAGTTGCAATGTCATTAAACTGAGTTTGTGTACCTTTTTAATGCACATAGAATGTCTGAAGTGAACATTCTAACTAATATTTAACAAAATACTGAAATGACTAAAGGGTTTTGGGAGATTCTTTCTGAGAAGTTTCATCGTTATTTCAAGTCTTAAAGTCCTTTATGTGACTCCTCTCTTTAAGATGCTATTCTAAATGGGGTAGGTTACCAGGCTAACTTGTAATGATCCCAGATCCCACAGCAGGTAACAGAATTCTATTTCTACTTAGTTTTGCCTATGGTAAGATAAGTGGGGGGAAGACAAGATAGGCTAGATGAGGGAAATGACAAGGGAAGAGTCAGAAGAGGAAGAAAAAAGGGGAAAGGATAGGAAGACAGATGAGAGAAGACCGAACAGCACCTGAGGCTAGGAGAAGAGCAAGCACACCCACCCATCTCCCATCTCCCATCTTCCATTTCTGAGGCTCGAGACACTATCATAGGTTCCCTCTCTGAGGCTCTGCTCCATGAGCTCCAGTTCTTATTCTCTCTCTCTCTCTCTCTCTCTCTCTCTCTCTCTCTCTCTCTCTCTCTCTCTCTCTCTCTCTCTCTCTCTGTGTGTGTGTGTGTGTGTGTGTGTCTGTCTCTGTCTCTCTGCCTCTCTCTCCCACCCTTTTTTGTGAATACAATACCATGGTTTGTCAGTAGCAACCTGGGCTTTCAGTGAAGAATGGATTAATAGAGTTATCCATTTATCTAATCATTTCCTAGAAGTCTCTCTGGTACTTTGAGCTTTTTTCTCTGAAACAAAAATGAAATGAACTTTCTTCTCTGAAACAAAATGAAAGCAGAAACATGCTTTGAAATCAGAGGCAGTTGTTTTCATGGACAGCTTCTAACTTGCCTCTGCTTTAAGAATAGAAAGAAATTCTAATTTGGAGAAATCTCTTTCATGCAACTCAGAATTGCAGTATTTTCACAAATACTCATGGTACATTTTAGTTCCAGTTGTCTCTGTTAAGATTTACACAAAGCTGACAGACAGCAATGCATTGCCATTCACAATCTATTCTGTATCTTCTCAAAATCCAACCGACTACTCAAGGTTTCTTCCTTCCGCACCAGGTCAGGGATGAGAGGAACATGCTCAAGGTGATGACTCGGATGCACAGGGTAGTGGTCATCTTCAAGCTCCTGGTGCAGCAGTTCTCTGTGCTGGAAACAATGACTGCCTTGGACTTCAACGACTTCAGGTATGCACTTCCCATTTCAGAATGCAATAGGGTTCACTCTCTCATTCTGATTCTTTAAAAGAAGAACATGTATGGAGTGAAAGGAGAAGCCTGTTTCATTAGCTCTTGAAGGACACTCATGGCTGTGATCACAAAATACTTGAGGAGTGGTTAAAAACATTCCATGACTCATTTTTAGATATAAAACTAGATGATCAACTAATTTCAGTTTATCATCATGTGTCCTGTTTTTCTCAATAAAAGATATTAGACATGGGATGGCTTAAATAGCTCACAATATAAAAATGCAAGACATAGCAGTGGTATATAAATAAAATACGCCAACCAAAATGTCAGTATTCATTATATACTGTCAATTTTGGCTCTAACCTTTCAAACACACACAGCCATCTGTATATGTGTGTACATTCATATCTGCATCTGAATATGACTTACATCTTTAAAAAGCACACATACAAGAATTTTTTTTTCTAAAATTAGAGAAGAAATTTTCTCAAGAAATTTAAACCGAGTCCATCATATGTGTAATAGGCAACGTTCCCAACAAGTTTCAAAGGAAAAAAAAAGAGGAAAAAGTTGAGTTATTTGTGGTAGCATTTAAGACATTATACTCTCAGCATCACTTAGGAGAGTTAGAGGATTCGAGAGTCTTGATGGTGTAGTCACATCCTCGATCATCTTTGTCTGTGTCAGGTAGCATCTCATTGTTTGTACTTGCTCCATCTCACGGATGCTCACCTGGGTAGGAAGATGGATGATAATATCCATGACTAGCACTGGTAGATGGATTAAATAATATTTGTATACAATCTTCTGCCATTGTGGAAAACACATTCTTAGTGTCCACCTGTCTTTTTTTCTTAGAAAAGAAAAGCATGACACACATGCTCACTATTATTTATGTGTATATTTAGTCAATTTATTCTTACAGAAAATTTATATTATCTACTATGTCTATAAATTAATTTATACTAAAATATGTATTACACATATTAAAATATATGACATTTCATAACTATGAGACTATCCAACTTCAAAGCAGTCCACAGTGACAGTGGTGCTTGAGTACCTCATTTTTTATTTACATAAGGGGCTTCTTAGGCAGAATTCCAGGTGGCTGTCTGTTCCCAATAGATATTCTGACAAACCCTCAATTTAGAAGGCGCTGTGTAGAGGTGTACAGTCTCATCTCTCCCTTGCTCTTTTTTCCCTTCTTGTGTTAATTCTTAGAGAGTACCTATCTCCAGCATCGGGCTTCCAAAGTTTACAGTTCCGACTGCTAGAAAATAAGATAGGTGTTCTTCAGAGCCTGAGAGTCCCTTACAACAGGAAACACTATCGTGGTAACTTCAGAGGAGAGGAGAGTGAGCTGTTGCTGAAATCGGAGCAGGAGCAGACGCTGCTGCAGCTGGTGGAGGTAGGAGAGCATGGCCTCCCAAGTACAGCTCCAACCTCTTGCTAACTTAGCTTCTGTGGCATCAGAATTCAAGCACTCTTATCAAAATAGCATGACATTCATGATAAACAAAGACAGAAAAAAAACCTACTAAACTTGTAATTAAGCTTACTAAAATATTTAAAATGTTAAGAATCTTATTGAGAAATTACACAAGATTTATATAATTGTATGCTAGTATCTAAGAGCTTCATCACCTCATTAAATTATTCTATCAAATATTCCTCCTAAGCAATATGCAAGTAGCTGATTTTTTGGCCTTGATTGTGTTTGATTATTTAATCAACTTTGTTTCTCTGAGATATAGCATAATTGAAAATCATAATGAAAAATTTTACTAATTAAATTACTAAGAATGTTCCCATCACAAAAATTCCCTTATTATTCAAATTTTCTGGGAATTTACAAATAGTGTTTATGGATGATTAATTTGATTTTTTATGGTAGCATGATACAAATTTCATCTTGATTTTTGTCACTAAGCTTTTCTCTTTGCAAATTAATTTTTTTTCTCTAGTGAATTGCATTCTATCCTTAATCTCCTGGGTGTTGCAAGTGTAGGCAATTAGGTTACTATTGCCTGTATACTACTGGGAAACTTAATAAGACAGAGTAAAGTAAATAAAAGACTAATTTCAAAAGTAAATGCAGGATGAGCAAGACAAGATAGGTGTTAATAAAGTCAGATTGATTTCCAGTCTACAAAGTCATTTGCAATCTTTGAATGATTGCAGGGGTGGCTGGAGAGATGGTCCCGTGGTTAAGAGAACTTACTGCTCTTCTAAAGGATGGCAGTTTGGTCCCCAGCACCCACATAGGGTAGCTCACAACCATGTATAGCTCCAGGGGATTAGTGTCCTCTTCTGGCCTCAGTGGCCACTGCCCCAAGTTTTATAAGTCTCAAAATTATGACGGTGTTAAATGTTTATGTTTACCAGGTATTCACCTAAATAATTATTTATTTAAGGCATGGCTAGAAAGAACACCTGGTTTAGAGCCACATGGATTTAACTTCTGGGGAAAGTTTGAAGAAAATATCCTGAAAGGTCTGGAAGAGGAATTCCTAAGGATTCAGGTAATTATGAATTCATGCCATAACCTTATTATGAAAGGAATTAGAAATTTAACCCATAAATTGTCTGTTGTTGTTATAATTTTTTTATAATCTGTCTTTTACAAATGTATCTTCTTGGATTATATATTACATGATAGACTTAACTTTCTTCATAGGGATAAAAACAATGCCAAGTTAAGATCTACATTACAAAGAATGATTTTTACCTATAACAAACAGCTAGTACTGATGTAACTTTTATTCTTATTGAAAATTGCATATTGTGTTCAATTCACACACAACTGGCATAGGAGAGAGAAACTAGGCAAATATATTTAACCATGTAACGTTTGCTAATGTTTCTACTAGATCCTTTCCATTGGCCACAGACAGTATCAATTGATTCTTTCTTTTTTAAATGAGATTGTTTCCAAGTTTTCTTCAGAGTAGAGGTCTTTCACCCTGTCTTCATGACTCAGCTTCTCTAGTCATTCAACTTTGCCACTTTGAGAAGGGATTCTGAAAGCACAGACTTTGAAGTCACGTGATATGGGCTCAACTTTCATCTTCTCCATGGATGTCTGTGACAATAAATAAACTACTTCACTTCTTGCATAACTTAACTTGTAGGCAAAATAGAAAGTAAGGATATCTACCACAAATAATTATCATGATATATTCCCCTTTTTAAAGTATTTCAGTAACAGTTGAACCATGGACCCTCTACAAGAACAAGTGCTTTTAACCACTGAGCCATCTCAATGTTTTTGAGGGATCTCTGAACACTACCAACTTTTTTTTTCACTTCCTGTTTTTTTTTAATTTATTTTGCAATACAATTCAGTTCTACATATCAGCCACGGATTCCCTTGTTCTCCCCCCTCCCGTCCCCCTCACCTTCCCCCCAAGCCCCCCCCCCCCCATTCCCATCTCCTCCAGGGCAAAGCCTTCCAATAGCTTTCACATATTTTTTTTCACCTACTACCATGACTTGAGTGCAGAGTTCCACTAAAGCAAAGGTCTCTTCATTGGTTGTTCCATCCCTTCCCCATTGTAGGCCTTTCAGTTCATTCTCTGTGCTGTGGTGGACTTAGTTGTCTTTCCAAAATGCAAACCTGATGACCTCTTCCTCTTGCCTAAAACCTCTTATGTATACTTTCTGCTCTCAAGAAAAAGATAAACATCCATGACAGGGACCCTAAGGCTTTTCATATATCACATGGTCGAACTGCACTGGGCTTCTCTCACTAGCTAATCTCAGTGGTCTGAATCCTCTCAGCTGAAAATGTCTGCCACCAGGCAGAGCTTTCCATCTTTGCCAACCTTCTTATTCCTGTCACTTCCTGGGGTAATGTTTCTCTTCCTGTATAGTGTTGTCCCTGGTCACAAAGCTGTGCTTGGGTGACTAATTGCAACACATCTTATTCCTAAAAGATAATGTGTTTGAGGTGAGATGATTCAATTTTTGCTTACATTTTTATGTCCACCACTTTCCTGTGAGCATTTATTTAATAAATGAATAATAATAGCGATACTATTACTTACAGGCTTTCACCACAAAGTGCTTGCTCTGATGGGATGAGGATAATTGGGCTAATGCAGTCCAAATAACAAATTTCAAGTGGAATTGTAGGGTGTTCAAATAAAGCAGACTTGCTTTAACCAATCAAAGAAAGCAATTAAATAAAAACATAATATAAAACATATTTAAGAAGCTTCATTTATAGACTAAAATAGTCAAAATAGAATTTAAATAGAATTAATAGTCTTTCTGATTAAGAAGTAATGTTTTCTAAGACTTTTTTGAAGAGTATTTGATATTATTAAATTATTTAAACATAAGTAAAATGAGAGAACAACAAGTATATGGAAGATTCCTTCTTGTAAGATGTTATCTTCCACATTGTAGTGTTTGATGTAAAGATAAATACTCAGGGTACACCCTTGCCACAAGCTGAGGATTTATTTCTCCTAAGGGAAGCAGTCTAAAACAGCAATCTGTTCTCTGCTTGGGAAGATTAAAGCAATATTTTCCCTTAAGGCTAAGGAAGAGTCTGAAGAAAAAGAGGAACAGATGGCCGAGTTCCGGAAGCAGAAGGAGGTGCTCCTGTGTTTGTTTGATGAGAAGCGCCATGAACATCTCCTAAGTAAAGGTAGATGTGTTAGTCTAAGGGTTTATCTGTGAGAACAAAATACAGCGTTATAAGCTTGTCTAGCAAGCTTAACTTGGGGGGAAGTCTGATGAAAATTGTTTTCCTACTTAGAGAAATCAGAAGTGGATAAATATTGTATCTGACAGTCCTTCATTAGCAAACTTGCTTGTTCAATATAGTTAGAAGACACTAGCGAACATTTTTGTACTATGTGCTACACGGAAGGGTGTCAAGGTAAAGTTTCGTTGTAAAATACTTCAAAAAGTTTTTAGAAATAAGAAACACAGACATAATTATTTTTTTTTATTATACAAAACAGAGTGTAGCAGAGGCATGAGTTTAGCATTAAATAGTTGCTAGGCCCCCATATCTATAAGCCCTCAGTGAAACATGGCTAAACTTTTGTTCTCACAATGAGGGGTGAAGCATTTTTTAGCTTCTATGCCACACCCTTATATAATCACTGTGCACTCTCAAACCGAGGAAACTTATTTTATGTGAATTAGAAAAAAATTAATTTTTTTGTTTGGTTTCAGATAGGATATTATTATGTAGCTCAAACTAGCTTTAGATCCACGATCCTATCTCAGCTCTTGAGTACTAGGATTACAGATGCGAACCACCACATCCAAAACAAACAAACAAACACACAACAAAAACATTTTCAAATAGGAAATGAAGTGAATCTTGCTTGCTTTTTGAATCATGAACCACTGTATTGCTTCAATTGGAAAATACCTATATCATAGGAGTTACCTATTCTTTATATCATACTGTCCTAATACCACTGAACTTATTTGAGAGTCTAAAATAATATATACATATATATGCATAATATTAAATATATAGATAATATACTAATTTGCATTTAGAGCCATAGAGTACTAAGTTCAAGCTAAGGAAGAAAAACCTAAAGTAAACATTAGTTTATTTTTCCTCTGAAAACACCCAAAGCATTTAACTATTTAAGATGATAATTCAAATTAACATGATTGTCTTACATTAGCTATAGAGTTGAGACTTGCTGGGAACTCAATCTCATCGGTAAAAGCCCTAGCCTAGGGCATGCTAAGGCCTTGTGCTCCATCCCTAACACCAAAAAGAGAGATTTTAATGCTGAAAACTTGCTGCATGTCTTCCAGGTGAACGACGACTGTCATACCGTGCACTCCAGGGAGCTCTGATGATCTATTTTTATAGGTAAAAAGAAAATTTAAAAAAAGAAAAGGAAGTGAAACTGAAGGGTGGATATGGAGGATGTGCCAAGGATACATATGGTTTATAAAGCACAATCACAGAAAATAATTACTGTAAATTGTAGATGTATCCAACCTTCTTATTAAATAAGAAACACAGAACCAATGCAAAGAAGAAAGCCAAGAGGTCAGAGCTAAGAGCTAAAACCTTACCCTTCCTCCTGCGGTGGTCCTACCTCTCCAAACCAGAGCTACCCCTGTGTTAAAGTCTTTATATAGAGTTCCTGTCTTGCCTTCTCATTGGTTGTAAACTCAACCACATGACCGCCTCCTCACGGCCTGTCTGTATAGGCCTCCAGGTTTTCCATGATTGGTATTAAGATTAAAGGCATGTGTATCCAATAATGGCTGTATCCCTGAACACACAGAGACTTACCCAGTTCTGCCTACCAAGTGCTGGAATTACAAGCTCACGCCACCACTGCCCTGCTTTCCTATGGCTTGCTAATAGCTCTGACCCCCGGGCAACTTTATTTATTAACATACAAATAACATTTTAATACAAATAAAATATCACCATAGTAAATGACAAGTCTGACTTTACTCATGTAGTTGGCTGTTTATGTACATGTGCAGACAACCAAATACATGTTGTTTTTTAATTATAGAGAGCATTATGTGTCAGTCATTAAGTGCCCCCAAAGGCCAAAACTAATCTTTACTTAGAAGTTCAGTTATGTAATAATTATTTCATTAAAACATAGTTTGAGAGACTTGTCTGTTTTATCAAATGAAAATTTGAGACCAGTGAGATGGATGAGTGTGTAAAGGCACTTTCCACCAAGCTGGACTGCATGAATTTGATTCTTAGGACCTTCATGATATAAGGAGAGAACTGACTCCTTCCAATTGTCTCCTGTCTTCCAAAGATGCTCCAGCCATGCTGTATACATACCGTGGCCCACCCCTACATAAAGAAAATACAATTAAAATCTAAAATAAAAAGAAAAGTAAGCAGTTGAGAATGTTTCATAACCAGTTGTCTACTTGGTCAGTAGTTTCATATAAAATTTTCATTACTGTCTAAAATGTTTTTGGGCTCCCCTAGGTGTTCATCTTCTCCTTGGGACTCGTGAATATGTGCCCAGCCAGTGAGGATTACATTGCCAAACAAGCTTCCAGGGACTGTTTATAGAACTTTTTAGTCATAAGTTTTAATTTTGCATTTCTCTGAGACTGGTTTCTTCAGAATCAGAAGAAACAAAATCTTTTAGCTTTGTTTTTCTCATCTCAAAATAAAGAAATGTCCTAAGTAAAATATATATCAATAATGTTGATGGCTTAGATAAAGGAAACCCAAGCATAGTAAGGGACATAGAAATCATGTTTATGTATCTGCTTAGAAGCATTTGATTGTTGTTAGTATTCTGTTTAAGATACTGTACATATTTCCCTTCCAGTAAGATAGTATTAGGCAGGACTCTTTGGCTGGTTACCTCATACGTATTACATGGAACTTTCTAGACTTCACACAAATACTAGGCAGTGAATAGTGTTATTCCCAATTTTTGAGGGAAGGGCTGAGAGGACAATCCAAAGGTACTATAACTCCTAAATATTAAGTTTGACTAGGGCCAACACACAGACATTCTGGCTTGTCTTGGTGCACTGGATTTTCTTAATCAGGACGACTTCTTACTGTTGTTTCCTGTAGAGAGGAGCCTCGATTTCAGGTCCCTTTCCAGTTGCTGACCTCACTTATGGACATAGACACGCTCATGACCAAATGGAGATGTAAGTACTCCTCCACCAGGTCCCCTTGTCCTCCCCTTGTGCCTTTACCACATTTTAGGAATCGAGAAAATGTTTTATTTCATTTTAGAATCAAAGGGAAAAGTAAAATTTGTGTCAGTGTTAATATATACTATCTCCATCCCCATACCAATGTCTTTAAAAAATGAAATTATTTGCTTTATTTTATTTCCTAAATTTTCAGTTAGTCTTTTGGTTGGTGTTTGAAATAATGGGTTTCATTACATTTACATACTCACACATCATTTTACTTTGTATTCAGCCTGCCACCAACCTCCCCTTTCTGTCCCCTTCCTATCTGGTGCCTCTTCCCTGCACATGGCCACCCCTGCATGTTCATGTGTGTGTGTTATTAAGACTAGGCCCAAATGAGAGAAAGCATGCAGTATTTTCTTTTTCTTTCTTATCCCTCAGGACTCTATCATCACCCAGTTTCAACAGTCCTTCCTTTAACTTTACATGATGACCCCCAATGCATAATTTCAAATTGTTGCTTTATTTTAAATTTTTTTTTTTTCTGGAGGAAGGTTCCCACAGAGAAACAAATGGGAAAGACCCATGAAAGCCATTATGTGGCCCTGCCTCCCCATTACTGTGCTCCTAGGCTTAAAGCAATGAAGAATGAAGTAAATTGCATGTAGCCAAAGCCACAGGGTTGCTAGGCAACCTGATGGCCTCCTCTGGTGCTCACATTTGACCTTTCCATCTGGCTAAGTGATAAGGTGTCAGCCTTTGCTGGAGCAATAATCATTACCAACGCTTTGGTTTTAGAACACCGAGGAGCTAATGGCAGAAAAATATTCATGCAGTAAATTTGTGTGTTTGCCTAGATAATCATGTGTGCATGGTGCACAGAATGCTTGGCACCAAGGCTGGTACTGGGGGATCCTCAGGCTATCAGTACCTACGCTCAACGGTGAGGTAAGTTGGGGCTTCTCACCACGTTGAAAGTTAGCAAGTCTTGTTTACAGGTCTGTGCTTGTCAATTTGGAGAAGTTGCCCTTACTTCTGTCTAAACTGATAGCAGCACATTTAGTTAAATACCAATATTCCTATGGAAACTCAACGTAATTGTATACAATTCTTAGTTCCTGAACTTCATCATTTCATCCTGTGACAAAAGGTGTTCTTCTATCAATGGCTACCAAATTGGCAAGTGTATAGAGCAGTTGTTCTCAATCTATGGGTCATAAGCCCTCTGAGGTCCAAGGACCATTTCACAGGGGCCACCGAAGAACATAGGAAAGCACAGATAGTTACATTTACACATTTACACAGACATAATTAGCCTGGACAGTGTTTCTAGTGCATCCTCTTATTTAATCCTCACAAAATCCTAGCTAGAGGAAATATTGTAGATTTCATTTTATAGAGTTTAGACTCTTCAGCTTCATATCCATGGCCCCATATGTTACAAGCAACTGAAGCGGGATTCCAAAACAGATTTAGGTGACTTCAAAGCAAGTTTTCTTCCTCCACAAAACTTTACCAGATTTTGCCATTTTAAAACTATCTTTTAAAATAGCTGGCTAACAAACAGAAAAGAAATTTTATATGAAAACCACTCTGTAAATGTTTGAAATGAAGCCAAGATGATATTTAAATTTATTAATCCTTTATAGACGTCACAGGACAGCTACTCTGTAGTTAGGAAATATTTTCCAATGAGCAACTTAGAACTCCATATTTTAAATGTATTACTTTACATATTGCCCTTTTACAATAAAAAATAAGGGGCCTAGAGTAATGTCTCAGTAGTTAAAAATATTTACTCTTCCTCTAGAATTTGATTCCCAACACCCATATAAGTCAGCATGTAGTTTCAGGTCCAGGAGGAGGATGCCTCTGGCCTCACCAGTACCTACACTCATATTCACTTACCTACATACAGACATACACTTAAGTATTTTTAAAAAATTAATAAAAATAAATCTTTCAACAAATAATAAATAAGAGCACAACTTTATCTGCATGAAAACAATATCACAACAATTACTCTAGGTTTAATTCAGATCACTCTGGTTTGAATCAAGCATATTACTGTTTAAAAACATTAATCTGGGATGTGATTAAATGTTACATAATATTATTACCAACCTAGAAACCAACCTATATATGTTATATATGACATACAAGATATAAGGTTGAATATTGTTTATGGGAAATATTTTTAAAAAATTATGGAGTAGAACATTTTTAATTTTTCATATCAACACTCTAACATGTAGATTGCATGTATGTTTCAGTGACAGGTACAAGGTGTTTGTGGATTTATTTAACCTCTCAACATACCTGGTTCCCCGACACTGGATACCCAAGATGAATCCGACCATTCACAAATTCCTTTACACAGCTGAGTGCTGTGACAGCTCTTACTTCAGCAGTGATGAGTCGGATTAAATTCTTCTGGATATCTGTGAAAACTACAGCATTCTTAGTCCGTCTTCTATTTTTATAAGTTTTTATGAATACATGTTTGGAGTAATGTATTTATATATGTAGCTCAGTGTCATGGTGTTCTGGTGCAATCTTGGAAACAATTTTATAATCTTGTGTACTGTGATGATGTAAGATTAAGCACTATGATGAGAAATAATTCAGTAAAATGTTATGTCATCATACATATGACACATTCCTGTTAAAATTCAGTTTACCCTGATACTTACCTCAATGGAATCACTTTATATAATTATTACCTCATTGTGTCATGCTTTATAAAGCTTATTGAGCACTTACTTTATATTATATATGCAACAAATGCTGGAATTCCATACAAAATTTATTCAAATAAATCTTTAAATAATCAATTTAGGTTTTGGCTGTGCATTGCTTGGAAAAACATGGCTTTGTCGGGAATCTTGAGCAGGGGTAGACATCTTTCTGAAGCTTGGCCTGAGGGTCCTTATAGGATTATTATTTCACCAGCTCCCAGAACTCAAAGGCACTTAAGAAATACACCACAGGAATCTAGTTCAGCTCCTGGAATATGTTACTCCTGAAAAGTTTTAAAGATGCTCTTCTTGCTTCTGTGTCAATATTGACTGTCACAGATCAGTCTCTTCCTTACACTATGGACCCCGAGAATGACAGAAGTCATCTTTCCCTGCTCCAATGCCTGCACTGAGGCATGGTCAGTGCTAACACATAGAACTGTTGTAGAAATAAGTAGCAGTTCTCTAGGGAGGAACGATCTTTCCAACCCACTAAATAGGCCAACTGGCTAAACAGCAATCATGCATTCCTAACAAAAATATGATGCTTGGGGTTTATATCAGACTTGAGTCTTAGTCTTCTTTTTCCAGCCTGCCTTGGCTGTTGACAGCATTTAGTTAAGTTGCTGATATGAGAGAGGCTACAAAATATTGTGTTAAGTTTTCTAATGATTCATGATTAGAATTAACAAGTTATTTCCAAGAAGTGGGAAGTTCTTGAAAGAGGCAGGCTATAAATCAGTCTTAATTGAACACCATAAGGATCATGTTTAGCTACTCTGTAATATGCATGTAAAGTAGAACCATCTGTGTCCTAGGTTCTGCATTATGGATCTGTCTACTTTCCAATTTTTAAAATTTTAAATGTGAAAGAAGAAATATAGTACTTGTGCAGACTTTCTGTCAGTATTATTTACAAATAATAACATGCATTTTGTTCTTTGTATTATTTATAGATGAATAAAGAATACTAGCTAGATAAATAAAGACCCCAATCATTGAGTCTATTAGAGAAACATAAACTTTGACAGGCAGAATTTATTCCAGGATTCTAAGTCATAAGAGCTATGGAACAGCTCTTTACATGCTTTTTGATGAGAGGAAATGAAGCTTACAAAGTAAGTATTCCCCATTTGGGCAGAAACTGGGGGGTTCAGTTGGAGTATACCACAGTACATAGTTAGCAAAGGATAGATTCAGCATTTACTCTTCAGCTTATTGATTTCTGAGGTTTGTCTTTAGTTCCCCATGGTATTTGCTAAAAATGTATTGCCTAGAAATAACTCAAGAGTATAGAGGCAGGCATGCCTAGATTATATCCAAACCAAAGACATTTTGCATATAAGAAGTGAGCTTTATATATATCCATGGGGTTCCTGGAATTAGTATTTCAAGGATGTACAAAGGAAAATGATGGTGGCTTTCAGCTACATGGCTTGTGTCTATGTGTTGTGTGCTTATGTGCACACTTGTGCGTGTGCATACATTATACACACTTGTAGTTAAACAGATAAAAATTTAGAGGCAATTACTAAGGTGGCATTGTGTTCCCCAAAATATTGTACACACTAATAAACTTATCTGGGGTCAGAGACAGAACAGCCACTAGATACAAAGGCTAGAAAATGGTGGCACTCACACCTTTAATCCTAGCACTCCAGAGGTAGAAATCCCTCTGGATCGCTGTGAGTTCAAGGCCACATTGGAAATGGCCAGGCATGGTGACACACGCCTTTAATCCCAGAAAGCGAGCCTTTAATCCCAGGGAGTGGTGGTAGAAAGCAGAAAGGTATATAAGGCGTGAGGACCAGAAACTAGAAGCATTTGGCTGGTTAAGCTTTCAGGCTTCTAGCAGCACAGTTCAGCTGAGAGCCATTCGGATATGAGGACACAGAGACTTCCAGTATGAGGAAACAAGACCAGCTGAGGATCCGGCCAGGTGAGGTTAGCTGTGGCTTGTTCTGTCTCTCTGACCATGCAGCATTTCACCCCAATAACTGGCCCTGGGTTTGATTTTATTAATAAGACTCTCTAAGATTCATGCTACAAATTGCCATGTCAAAATTTATGTCTCTCTAATAGACTCAGTGATTGGGTTCTTTATATTTCTTGGTGACTAAGCTATATACCATTGCAAGAGTTTTTTCCCAAAAGATTCAATAATTCTTAACATAAATATCACAGTAATTTGTACTGGTGGTTCCTCCACTGGGCCCCATTACCCTTTGCTCTGGAGGCTGGGAAGCCTCTTTAATGGCAACTCTCTGGAATTTCAGTCACTGCACAGTTGACTGATTTAACACTTGCAGTGGGGACCCCATGAATCACTTCCAGGACCTGTGGGCGATTTTCAGTATGACTCCTAAGTATTAAGTAATGAATTGACCCGCTCTGCCTCTGGTTTTCTGGGGCAGGAGCACCCATGTGCAGGGGTAGGTAAGTCATCACTCATCTACAGGGGATGTAAAGGTAGAGAGTGGCCTCTCCATGAAGCTCATTTGAAATAATTTTCATGCTATCTTACAGGCATCAGGGGAATCCAGTGGTTTAAAACTTGAGAGTAAAATGATATGATCATTTTAGAGGTATAAATCTTGGAAAATGCAGTAGACACGTTATAATAGTGTTTTTCACAGCTATTCAGAATCTACTCTGGAGATTATAGTGTGGGAACCCCTGAGTTAAAGGTCATTGAATTTAGTTGCTAACAAAGATTGTCAGAATCAGAGGGAGTTACTTATATCAGGCTCTAATTAGAAAATAAAAGTAATAAAGCTGTGAAGTTATGGAAAGGGATATTATATATATATATATATATATATATATATATATATATATATGTACACATATAAATATGTGATTATATAACAAGAACTATCACAAAAGATTGTTTGAACTGCATCTCACCAAAGGTCATCCTAACTTCATACAAAAACAAAAAGCTTTTGTGAAGACATTTCCATGGGGACTACTTGGTCAAGCTTGATGTGGATCTATGTAGCTGAGGGGAGTTATTTTAGAACAGAACAACTTAATAATCTGTATTTATTTTACCAGTCAAATCCCTTGTTTTCCTTCATTTCTTGGGCATACTTAAGCATATCCCCAGCAGCATACAATGAACTCATTATCTCTGCAGAATCTGTCTTAGTTTGTCATTTTAGGTTGGCTGGAGACAACTGAATAGTAGAGGTGAGAGACAATAAAAAATGTACCTCCAAGAAAGGAGTAATGAAATGGAGAGGAAGTAAGTAGATGAAGGAATGGGTTCTAAGGTAGAGTTGACTTGATTGAATACCTAGAATTCCTTTGACTTTATTGATGATTACACAATAGTGATGCTGCTGAGAGACAGGAATGGTAAGGAGGAAAGGACCACTGGGTGCTGACAGCAGCTTTGGGAGGATGGTGAGAGGCATCTTGGGCACAGCTGGATTAAAAGTATCTAAGGAGAAAGCCACACTGGATATATGGATTTGGATTCAAGGAAATGCGAATGTAAAGCATATCAATACTAATAAGTACCTGTTAGTACTCACAGATAATGATAAATTTTAAGCCACACATTTAAGAATAAGTTCTTTTTAATTAAAAGTCAGAATATAGTTTTTTTATTATAAATGTTGTCAAAATCTAGAATACCTGAGGGATAACAATGATTTTGAAAATTTAAAACTTCATTTGCATTTGAAACTGGGTATCAGAAAACCACTGGTAACATACTGAAAGTCAGAAACACAAACTGTTGCTGAACTTGGTTCCTTTCTGGACTCCTTGAATAATTAGACTACTTTATTTAAAATGTTAAGAATCGTCTTCTGCTATTTTTCCACACTCCAGTTTATGTACATTCTTTTGAGATTGTTTCTCACTGGAACAGGAAAAAAAATAAGGAGTTTTGTTCTTGATTCCGGTATTCTAATGAGGGACATGAACAAAGAGCAAAGTGAGTTGGACTACCAGCTATCAGAGAGTTTTTTAAGTAAGAGATTAGGGAATAGAAATGAAATGACAACAATGGGACTGAGTTCTTTTGGGCTGGAAGGTGAACCACCAGGAACACATGGGAATTATACAGTAAAGGACAGGAGAGATAGAAAAATGTGGAATAGTTTGTTCTCTGCTACAGAGAGAAAAAGGCAAGAAGCTAAATGTATTGGATCCTTGACAGTGAAGCTTTCTAGAAATTCCAACTCATAGGAAGTAGCGTAGGATACTTCCTATCACATGCTTGCCATGTGCTTCACTTAAATTCAATTAAGTTGACTCTCTGAAAAAGAGACTTTCTCATTTCTTCTTTGTGCATAGTTGTTCTACTGTCTAGGATAAGGTCCATTTGTTGAGGTAAAGCAATTGATATTCCAAATCCATACATATGGCACTCCCCCTCAGAAGGCTGCTGTGATTGTGAGATACACACTGAGTTAGGTTGACAGTTCTAGTAGATGAGGTTATCTACAGCTGGTGATTATAAGTCACAAGAGAAAACAAATTCTGATCACTTCTTTGATCCAACTTGACCAAAGTACTCCATTAAAATAAACAGCTAGAAAGACAAAAAGCAAGCAAAAATATCAACTGCTTCCAGATGGAGGGCTTGATGTGACCTCTGATCCCACCAAGCTCTCAGAGTTCCACACTGTTCCAGATTTCCTTGCAGGCCCATGTGCCAGGGGTTGGGGAGTTTCTGTGAACTTTGGTTGTCCATCTCTCTGCAAGAATGGGATGATCTACCATTGTTTAAAAAAATGCTAGCTTGCTCTTAGAACCTCTTGTAGGCAGTTGTTGAAACTTGACAGTGAATAATGCTTAGAATTAAGTATTATATTAGACCATATTATGAAAAGCATCATTTTCATAGTGGTCTCATGATGACTCCAAAACATGGCATGATCACACAAAGACAACGGAGACAGAGTCTGCTATACCTAAGGCAAAATGTAAAAGAGGGAAAAAAAAGGTATTAATAGCAATCAATTTTCTCTATACCATTTGCTTCAAAAAATTTAATTTTCACTTATGTTTAGAATGAGTTAGTATTCATTAACAAAATAATTTAATAGTTATACTTAGCTGTCAGTAAAAGCAAGGCAAGCTTAAAGGCAAACACTAGAAGAGAAGAGATACTTAAGATTTTTGTCCCCCAAAAACCAAACCCCAAACTACTTGCTAGCTGAATAAATGAGTGTCTATAAGATCTGTACCACATTGACCTGTGTTTCCTAAGGGGAAAAATGACTTATAGAACTTACTTTAAAATGTTTAAAAACTTAAACTCTTATATTTGAAGTTTACTGCATTTTAATGAGTCCTAAGTGTGTTAGGCTTTCCTATTACATCAGAATCTAGAACTTACAGCCCATTTGAAAACTAGATTTCATTTCAATGATGACCCATCTTGAAATTTCCTTGGAGCAGTCTCTGTTTTTTGCCATTGTTCACTAGAATCATGTGGACAACACTGGGTATGCAAATGTTCAGCAAATACGGTCAGGAAGGACTTGAATCCCAGGACAGTCAGTAACCTGGAAGGCTCTGGAGACTCAAACTGTGAAAGCACATAAAGGGGAGAGAAGGTCTGGGAGGCCGGAAAAGGCCATCGTGAAATGCAGAGCCATAATCAAGGCAATTATGAAACAGCATCTGCATTGTGTCCATTGGAATCCCCAGGCCGCAGATTCATGGTCAGAGCTTTGAACACAGTTCATTTTCAGCACAAACTAGCCACACCTCACTGCCACGCTGAGAGACTGTGAGAGTCAGTAGCAGAGGGGCATGCTTAGCAGCCTCCCATCTGTGAGTCCCAGTAACACAAAAGTCCCATGAACTACTGAGCAGCTGTGCTCTGTGACAGTGGCTCTCTCTAATATGGAAACGATTTCACTGTCTAATAGCACAGGTTATTGATTTTCATGGACTCGATGCTGTGGAGTAAGTGAGCAGCAGTCATTAGACTGAAGCAAAACACCTACTCTCAAATTTTGCTGTAACTCTTGATCTTTCTCACAGTCTAAAGTGTCTGCAAGTTGGGAAGATTTGTGTGCCACAATGTCAGAACTCATGATAATGAGAAATGAGTGTTTCTATATGCAATTTAGCTTAATTCTAACTAGATTTAGAAAACATGATGATTTTGCAGACCAAATCTCACACTACAATTCTGAATACAGGTTTCAGCATCAGCTAAGAACACTGAACCAGATCTTTCCATTTGCTTTTGTTTGGCTGGTTATACAAAATAAAGGCATCTGTGTATTTGGTTAAGCTTTGCAGTTTCCATAGGCATTTTGTGAGCATTTTTCAGGTGACAGACTGCATATTAAGTAAAAACAAGTGTGAGGCTCACTCCGATTTTCATACCCAGACTCAAAGCAAAACGGACTCCTAACTGTTTTTTGCTTTCATGTTTCCCTCGCCTTTGCGATGTTAGGGATCAAACCCAGGGCCCTTGAGCCAGTTCTGCAAGTGCTCTACTGACAGCCCACATCCTCAGCTCCTCTTGACAGTCTCGAGCAATAGGGGAATCCATGCATCATAAAAAATGAATCTGAAGAAGAAACTGGGTTCTGGAGAAAGTTCGGTCTCTTAAATGGAGTGTATAATCTGTTTTTTCCAGTGGTTGCCTTTGTTAAATTATTGTTTTATTTTATCTTTTAACATATATACATAACTTTTTATTTTAAAATGAGTATGTGTTTGATGGTGCAGTATGAAAATTTTCATTTTTTTATTAACAGTGTAAGCAAAAAAAAAATAATAATACCACAAAATGGCACTGAGCCCATTGGAAGCATTCAGGTTTGTCATGACGATATATTAAAAAAGGCCTTCAGACTTAACCAAGAAGTTTCAACACAAATTGACTTACCACAAACGTTACCTCCCATTTTCACGTGGGCATAGCCTTCTATTCCCCAGGAGTTGCCCCATGAATTTCGCACCATCCAATACGGAGTATTTCCTACAAAGGTAAGATGCTAAGACACACCCTGATAAACCTAAATTGATTAGGAGGAGCACATATATTTCTGTATTTAAAATTGAGTATGCTATAAATCTATTTGCTGCAATGAAAATATTATTAATGTGAAACAATCATTTACATTTACTGTCTTTAAGCTTTTTTGTCTAGATAGCTTAGTAAACTTGAATTGTGCTTATTGTCTCATTCTACACAGTAGAATCTAAGTTCATTTTCTTTAATACCGAGTTAGGTAAGACAAGACAAACTCATTCCCAGGGAATTAGAAGATGCAGTATTACACACATATGATAAACTATCAGGTACTTCTCTCCTGCTAACAGTTACCCTAAATATTTCAGATGAAGCATTCACTTCATGTGAATTTAAAATTACCATTCACAGATTGAGGTGTGGCTCAGTGCCAAAGTGCTGGTCTTATATATGTAAGCCACAGGATTGAATGGTCAGCAAAACACACACATACACAGAGAGAGAGAGAGAGAGAGAGAGAGAGAGAGAGAGAGAGAGAGAGAGAGAGAGAGAGAGAGAGAGAGAGAGAGAGGGAGAGAAAGGAGAGAAAGGGGAGGAGGGGAGGGACGGAGGGATGATTATCATCAAAACCTGATGGATAACCTGATGGATGTACCAAGACAATTTTATGAAGACCACAGGAAAGTAGCTTCTAAGGCACAGCAGAGCATCTCGGCATCCTTCAGGTAGCCCTAGTTCAGAGGTCCCTCTGGGGAGGGATTTTGTGCACTCATCCTTACCTGTTTTATCAAATCCTGTGATGAGAACCGCATGGTTTGCCTCCCCACTGGAGCAGTGATGCTGGATTATGCCCCCCAGGTAATCCTGCCAGCTCACTGCATCAACTATCACCACCAAAGGGCCGAAGTTCAGAAGTGCTTTTGTCATTTCATCTTCTTGGTCACTATGGAAGGAAGATATGCACAGGTAAAGAATTTAACTTTTTTTTTTTTTTTTTTGGTTTTTCGAGACAGGGTTTCTCTGTGTAGTTTTGGTGCCTGTCCTGGATCTTGCTCTGTAGACCAGGCTGGCCTCAAACTCACAGATATCCACCTGGCTCTGCCTCCCAAGTGCTGGGATTAAAGGCGTGTGCCACCACCGCCTGGCTAAGAATTTAACTTTTAAGGTCAAAGTAAAACACAGTCTTTTAAATCTTTTTTTCTTTTTTTTTTTTTTTTTTTTTGGTTTTTCAAGACAGGGTTTCTCTGTGTAGCTTTGCGCCTTTCCTGGAACTCACTTGGTAATCCAGGCTGGCCTCAAACTCACAGAGATCCACCTGGCTCTGCCTCCCAAGTGCTGGGATTAAAGGCATGCGCCACCACCGCCCGGCCTAAATCTGTTTTAAATTGGGGTATGTGTGATAGCAATCACAAAGAAGTAAGCGCAGATATTAAAGGACAAGAGAGGTTGACAGTCCAGGGCTCTATGGGACTTAAGGATGTTGGGATTTCAGTCTCTTCCTGTATTGTTTGCTAAGCAAGGTTTCTACTTTTACGGTCTTCTCATGGCCCAAGGTTTGTGGACCTCCAGCCATTGAACACATGTTCCAATCAGCACAAAACAGAAAGGAGGAGCTCTGTGTCTCTGTCGAGATTTCCAGGAAGTAACACTTCTCTGTGCACAGATCTCATTGGGCAGAACTCAGTCATGAGACTGACTCTGGCTTACAAGAAGATACGGAAAGAGTTTTGTATCTGGTAAGCAAAGCATCCTGATAGAGTGCGGGGTCCCTTTTATTAAATAAAGTGTCAAGTTCTGATATTTGTAAATATGTTGTCACCTCCAAGAGATGAGTATCTGGCAAACAACTATGTCCACTTTTTTTGTGTGTCAGTGAAAGTTAAATACAGGAATTACAAAGAAGGCTCACTCAGAAAAACACTAAAGAGATGTCCAAAAAATAAGAAGAAATATCAAGATGCCAGAGTACTAGGTGCAAGGCTACCAAGATTGCAAAGCAAACGGTTGTTGCTTTTACATTTCCTGATGTTTACATCAAAATCTAATGTTGCATAACATTTGGCCCCCATCTATCCTAAATGTGTGTGATCAAACCACTATTTACATTTTTCGAAGGCCAGCTTGTGGGTGCAGGATACCGAAACCATGGTACTGAGAGTTCAGGCTGTAAAGATAGCATGTGGTAGTTTATTGCTACAGAAAGCCATGAAGGATTAGTGGCTTTCAGAGTAAATGCTTCCTTACTGCACCTGCTACAGCCAGTTTCCAGCAAGGAGACACTCAGTTCACAGATGGAAGTCACTCTGAAATACTAACCGTGGAATGAACTGCAATAGAAACTGTGCCCTCATTTTACCAAGGGGTCATCCAAAATATTAACCTGAGATTTGACTTGTACCTTTCGAATTTATGCTCTAATAATTGGTGCACAGCAATTATTAGATAATGGGGGGGGGGTGAGTATAAATTTTTTTAAAGGCACCATGGCCAAAGACAGGCTTTGGGTTTCTTTAATTCTGGGCTCAAATCCCAGATTTATATTGTATTATACCATTTACCATACTCTATACAACCATAAAATTATAGAATTTAGTAGGCTTTATGTTCTGTAGCATGTCTAGCATGAGTCACATAATATATCACAGATACTAAATCTATAATAAATCTCATACAGTTTACTCAAAACTTATAATCTTCCTCTGCCTTCTAAGTAATCCAAGAACTAGTTCAGCTCACCCTAAACTGTAGTATGCAATACACCTCTTTCATCTTGAAATTCTCTGAATGTTCAAATATATTCTCTACATTTGCCCTAATACAATTGTCTCCATCTCCTTAGGACAACAAAAGATGCATAGTAAGTCCTTCTCATCAACGATCTAGTTTCAAGAACACCAGGAGAGATGCTAAAGATGTAGGCAGAGAAGCCTCAGGATATAACCATTCTACAATACCAATTACAGAGTCATTGAAATAATTTAGTTACACTCTGTGCCTGAGCACGATAAGGACAAGAGAGAGAAGGTGCTAGCAAATTAGACACAGGCTAGCCCATGGTCATGGCCAGCAGAGATCTTCTCCACTTGATCTCAGATACCTGATCAAGCGACACTGCCATCATCTGCTCTTTAGCTTTCCCCACGTTAAACTCTGTGGCCAACAGCATCAGCATCTGCGCCCCACCCCCTGCCCCAGTCAGTCCCATATGAGCTATGATGCTGAGAACCGGTAAGTTTTCAGACCTAGATTCCACGCGTTTACATGTTATTCCACAAATCAACAACGTATAAAAATCTATATTCTTCAAAGAATTCTCCTAAATTTTGTTGTCATCAAGGTTTATTGTTTAAGGCAAACACTCTCTCTGACATCTGGTGATTCTGTTGATATCATCTCCTCTTCCTGAGAGCTTGATGTGACAATGTCATGTCCTTGGTCTGGATCACAGTCACTTCCTTACTTTTGTTATCTCCATAGTATTCTCACATGCCAGTCTGAGTCATACAAGGCCTGGCTCTGAGAAGCAAAAGTCTGTGGGAAACGCCTAGCATGATGGTGTTTTGCTTTAAGCCTAGGTGGTGTTTGTGTTTGAACCTTTCCCCCTTTCCCGATCCTTTTGAGTTTCTGTGCCATGTCTCATGGAGGTTTGGGTAGATCACCGGGCCCCAAACGACATGTTTTGAGAACTCTGAGTACTAGATCTGATGATCTCAGAACTGGAGAGGGAGATGAATGGGCTCAGAGTTAAATAGGCATGATCTTCCCTCCCTTACAGTCTGTACCCGGAGACCTCGAGTCATAGACACACATCTGATGCAAGGAGTGATACAGACATGCCAGAGATCTGGCCCCTAATAGCTGAGGCAGATCCCAAGGAAGACCTTCCATCTCCAGCACTCAGCACTGTAGTACACACCACTACTTCCCAGAATGAGACTCCATCTCTACAATAAACCAAGGAATCATGGCAGCATGGCCCCCTCCACCTCAGTGGCACCCTCAGCTAAAGGGTCTTATAAGGTGATGGGTATCAGTTTTGATGAGGCTCAGTAGTGTGTATCTCACCTCTGACCCGCAGTTCCTCACTCATTGGCCTCAAGTCATAGATAAGATTCTGGCTAAAGACAAAAACATTTCCCTTTATCTCCCACTGCCAGGGTCTCTTGTGGTCACTGTCTACATCTCTCAGCTGCTCTGATATTTCCTTGTAGCTCCTTTCTTGCCTTAGACTTTCTTGCTTCATTTTGTCAATTCAAGTTGTTCAGTTTAAAAAGCCTAGACTCTCTTATAAAGAAATGTGTAGTGCCAGGCCTTCATGAGAAGAATGGGTGCTGACTTTCACCTCCACAATCTTCTAGTCCCCTGGGAGGGGGGGGGGGGTCCTCATATGCTGGCCTTGATCTTTTCTCCACTGGACTGCATTGTCTCCTCCTTGTTATAAAAGTATGCTAAACAGGCCTCTGTCTCAGGACTTCTACACCCATATCCTCTGTTTGGAGCAGTATTTATGATGCTATCTTCATGAGCACATTATCTCAAAAGTCACTCCTGGGTGAGGCTCCTTCTGGCAGCCCTTTTTAGGAATACATACTCTCCTTTCCCCTAGAGAAGTGGTTCTCAACCTTCTTAATGCTACAACCCTTTAATACAGCTCCTCAGGTTGTGGTGACCACTAATCATAAAATTTTTTATGGTCGGTATTTTTAGACACAATTATTTGCATGCTCTTCTCCAACCACTGGATGTCATCTTGCAAACTTTCAATCCAGTGCAAGTTAAAATTAGAGTCTCATATCTCATTCAGTCTCTCCCTCCTGATAGTGCTTGGAAATTATTACTGTTGTGAATCATAATATAAATATCTGATATGCAGAATATATGATATGTGACCCCTGGGAAAGGGTCATTTGACCCCAAAGGGTCATGACTCTCAGGTTGAGAACCACTGCCCCCAGAGGCTTCCTCTTCCCACTGTTTTATAATTCATATACCAAACCTACCACATGTTTCTATTAGTTTTATTTGTCTGCCTCAATCATTTAAGAACAATCCACAAGGACAGGAGTTTGTCTAGGCTACTTATTTTCAATCCCCAACAATAAACACTGTCCAGTAGTTATCTGAATGATTGGATAAATCAATTCATGCTCTTTCTGAGGCTTGATTCTGCCAGTTTGAGATTGCTGTGGAGTGTTTAAACAATGCAGAAGTTGTTGGACTGTAGGCACTGTTAGCACTAGAGTAATCTCTTTCTCCATCCTACTTGCCCACCAAATCATTCAGAGTGATATTATTCTCTGTCTCTTCCATATTTTTAACTTGATACCCAGGAAATAGTTATCCCCTTGATTCGATTTAATTACCTGTGGATGACGTCTGGGTCCTTTTGTGAATGGCTTTTCAAGTATACTCTCCAGGAACTGGCAACTTATAAAGACATGTTTCCTTATTTCAGGGGGTGTATTGCCTTTACTCCCAAAGGAGACAGTGCCCAATGTCCTTGTGGTCAGAACCCTGTGTAGCCAGTTATGGAAGTAAGGTTCTGGTTCTTCTGGTCATTCCCCAGGGCCCTTCCTGAAAATGGGAGCTGGGTTGACAATCTCTAGTGCTCTGGACACTTATACCAAGATTTAAAGGGTTATGCTTTGTTCAAGGATCTAATTTCACCCCATTGCCTATTTCCCATGGGTAGATGCCATCTGCATCAAGCATCAGTAAATCACAGGACATTGTATACCTGGGTCTGAATGGAGTTCTTTCATTCCATGAGATGTTTAATAATGGCACAATAACCCAAAATGCATTTATCAATGGAGCCAGGAGTTGGTTGTTTCTTCTGTCTACAACATTCCTATTCTATACCTGTTACTAAATGACCTAAATAATTCTCTGGCCAGATCTTTTTCTTTAAATGTGATTTTAATGATTGTTTATACTTTAACTCACCAAAGTTGCCCCATTTTTCAATGCCCACCACCACTCTTTCCCCTTTATCGGCCTTTACTTGCCCTGCATCCCCATCACATTCATGCTCCATGCATGTTACATAACTTATTTTCAATGCTATAGTTTTAGCTCCAAGTATTATTATGATAGGCTTGAGTTTTCCCAATAGCTGCCCACTTGAGAACTGCACAGAATATAGTGTTCAAAAAGGCTTCTTATTATGTAATCTGTGAACTATGCAATATGAATTTGGACAGACTCAAATATTAAGGCTGAAACAAGCTCCTGTATCATACCATCTGAATTTTTTGAGTGTTGGTAGACATATGTTATAGCTTTAAACTGAATTGAAAGTTATTCATTTAAACTTCTTATTTTTAGTGTGGTGATACATAAAAGAATATGCCGATTCTCCTTAAGAGACTTCAGTGACACCCCATTGTGAGCATCAGTTGAACTCTTTAGTAAGAAGTTAGTTCTGAGCCAAGAGTGTGCAAGGGTAAGGGTGCCTTCAATCAAGTCATTAATTCTGAAACCAGTACAGATTGTGCACAAAATAAAAACATAAAAAACAAGTCATTTACCTGAAGTCATATGTAGAAAAATTTTTGATTGAAACTCCAGACTGTGATCTGGGAAAGTAGCGACACAGGCCATTTTCTGCCTTGAACGGGTATTCTGAATCTTCCACCAACTTCATCTGTGTCTAGAGAGAACAGTCATAAAGTGTTCACTACCAGTTGTTTTAAAGGTTAAGCAGAGCTTACTTCAGTGAAGTCAAAGAGGTCAGGCTGCACCCAAGCAGCCTGTAGGCATAATTTGATCTTAAGGTTCTAACTGAAATCACCAGGTGCTTGTACCAAACATCCTAGAAAACATGAATCCTTAACTTTTTCTTTTGACTTTTTTCTTATGCCTTTTCATTCTAGCACCACCATAGATATGTTAACAAAGTCCTGTCATCCTTCTCTTGAGGGCATGCTAGGGCAACACACTTTCCTCCCAAGGCTCCTATTACTGAACCAGCAAAGCTCTGAGGCCGGACGGTGGCCAAATGTTCTTGCTACAGCATCTCTTGATGTGCTGCGTGTCTTACAGTTGTCTGTACAGGCAAATGTGCTGGGCTTATTCAAAGAGCAGAGGCACAATCATTGTTATCTATAACTAGTCTAGAGCCGTGACTGGTATGTGCAGTGGTTGCCTGTAAAGTGGATATGTGATGGGAGGGCATTTGGGTTTGGACAACACTAACATGATGACTTTTACAATGGCCCCTTATTTTCTTATTTTCATTCCACTAATGCTGGATGTATAAGAGTATCAGGGAGAAAACATCAACACAAGAGTGTGACAGAGCCCTGAAGTGGGAGGGCAGGGGCTTAGTATCCAGTTTCGTCTGGTGACATAATTCCAACTTTCAGTGACCATTTCTTCATCTGTAAAAAGTTATAAATCCAGCTGACCTGTGGTGTCTCTCCTAACACTGTCATTCAGTATGTCTGAAACCAGTCACTGTGTGATCTAATCCTTCTGAGACGTTATGGGATAGGTTTCCACATGAGAATTATCAACTAAGAAAAATGAAGAAATCATTATCTTTCTAAAAACATATTTAAGATGTCTTTACTCCTTGATATATTGATGGCTAATTTGTCTGGAAGCCATTACTTCTAATATCTTCAGGGTCTGTGATGTAACCCCTTGGAGCTCTGGCTTAATCAAAGCTGGCCCTGGTTTGATTCCCCACAGTATACTTTTCCCCGGATTAAGTCATTCAAGCTTTGTCTACTTAGGTTTCTGATCACTGAACCTTGTTTAATTTAGGAGAGTGATTGGACTCCGTGTACACAGAACATAAAAGGAAATCAGAGATTCAGAAAGCTGAGATGGTTACCTTGTTTAGCCAGCTCAAGGCACCGAGAGGAGAGCCACCATTGCAGCCATAATTATTAAAGGAGCAGTCGATGACCTGCTGCACGCTGAGGTAGTCCAGAGGTTTTCCTTGGATTGCACAAGCCGACTCTATTGCACCTACCACGCTGAAGGCCCAGCATCCTCCACACTGCCCAAAAGACAGGGGTAGTATATACTAACACACAGTGTCTACATTAAACTTATCAGTGTCTCTAGATACAGTAATATAAAGAAAAAAAATGAGCAAAGTTTCCAGAAAGCAGAAACCTATACAATAAGCATTCATTCAAAAATGAAACTAAAATTCTCTTTGAGCATTGACTGCTAATTATTTATTAAAATTAAATCAGTAATGTCACTATTCCCAAGTAAGTTAACCAGGCTAATGAATTAGGAGAGGCCAAGAAGACACTTGGAGGCACTGGTTTGATTACGGTTAGACAGTGACTTCAGCTTATGAATCACTGTTTCCCAGAAAAGAGTAAATGGGCTGCTTCTAAGGAAAGGAGGAAATCCAAGGAATGGAATAGGAGCCACATAAAAGTGTGCACAATCCATAGGAAAGGCAGAAAGAAAGAAAGAAAGAAAGAAAGAAAGAAAGAAAGAAAGAAAGAAAGAAAGAAAGAAAGAAAGAAAGAAAGAAAGAGGAATTAAAACCTGGCTTAGTCATAAGACCATGTACTGCAGAACTAGCACAGTGAAGTCGTGAGTATCCTTGTGGGGTGACTCTCTAAGCAACACCCTGGTTTTAAGTGGTCTTGTTTAGTCCTCTAACCTCAGTGCCCATGGCACAGGAAAATAGTCACCAACTAAAGATGGACTGATCTCCAAATGTGAGCATGACTGCGGATACCACACCTAGAGCTAGCATAAGCCAAGCCACTGAGACAGCTCCTAGGAAAACCCACCACCGCTGAGTATGTAAATTCCTGCTGGGAAGGACTGGATTCCTGCAACACCCACTACTTACCGCTGTGAATCCAATGACAAACTAAATGACTTGGCAGTAAATTCTAATGAACAACCATAAACATTGAATCTGAGAACTAGGAACAAGCATCCTAACTAGACAGACACAAACACGTGGGGATGTGCAAAGCACCTCACTTCCTCTCCGCAGGGAGGGGGAAGGACCCGCTGCTGTTTCTAGTGCAGGGACCCTGTAAGTGCAATCCTGTGGCTGGAGATTTGACTTTCTCTTTTTGCCTACATCATTGGTGCTCATGGGATACACAGCAGTAGGAGATGTGAGAAGAAAAAGGAAGCACATGCTCTTCAAAATTCTACAAACTAGGTGAGCTGCTATGCATTACAAGTCACACTCATCCCATGTAGTGCTACCATTTCTTTCTGCCTTGAGATAACTCTCCACCCATGACTTCACAATACTCCGCAAATTTCCCTCTCAGCACCCATCCATATCTGGAAGCATACCGTGGGTCATTTTCATGCTGAATTGCTGTATTTACTGCTGTACTTACATATCTGTTGATTCTTCAACAAGCAAAAAAAAAAAAAAGTATCACCTTGTTTACAAGTTTTCTATTTGTTTGTAAAATGTTTCACAAAGCTTTTATGCACCATGATCTAATCTATTTCTCCCACATCCATTCTCCCTTTACTATAAAATTTTGGACAAAGCTGATCTGTAACAAGAGTATGTAGCCTTGAATCTATACTGACTGGATACAGGCTGGGTGGTATATGACCTTATAGGCAGTGAGCAGGTAGACCAGGTTTTCTGATGGAGCTCACGGGATGAAGGGAAGGCTAAACCCCAGACACTGTGTGGGCAGTCTCATTTCACTTTACCATGCACTTTACTTTTGAATCACTTGCACAGCCAGTAATTGTGTTTACTTTCCCTGTGAGTCCACAGGATTCCTGGTTTGTGTAGTGTGGTTACTGGGATGTATTTCTGGGGTAGTGTGCTGAGGGCGATGGTCACAGATGAGTGAGCACGCCCAGACAGGTTTAAAAGTCAGGACTGGATAACTCTCTCTCACCCTTCAAGGAGCCTTCTCTTCCATGTTGGATAACTGAGGTGCCATTTTACCTAGAAAACACCATAGGTTTCTTGATTTGACTGAACTTGACCGTGAGATGCTTTCTAATGTTCAGACAATGAAGAGCAAATAGATGCGGAGCTTACCATCTTCTGGTTTCTCACTTGGTTCACAACATGCTTGTCCCTCCAGTCAAATCTCAATGGCAAAGACACATTGGGGATGGGTGTCTGCCCTGCTGCTGGGTATCTGGGAGACCAGGCAGGTTTGCTGCCTAAATACAGAGCTGAAGAAAAAGAGGAAGAGACAACAGAGAATGTATTACAGGAAGGGCTTCTCTGGAGTCTTTTTTTTTTTTTTTTTAACACAATGTCAAGAAAAAACAGTAGCTACCCAGCCAACCTGTCACTTGAAATTTTTCCTCTGTGGTTTTCCTCAACATGAAATGCATTTTACTGAAAGCTGTAAGTGTAAATTACTACAGTAGGGCTGGAGGTGATGTAGCATGACTTGCTTGATAGAGTTAGGCCAGTGACAAAAAAAATGTGAATAATTGATGTCGTTTCTTTTATTATTACCCACAAAACCATAAATATTCTGAACAGAATTGGTGCTAGAAAATTACCAATGTGAGGAGACAATTGTTGCTTACACCTGAATAGATGTGCTGCATGGATGTGCATGTAATCATATTTAGTTCGTAAACAATGGTTAGCAGAGTATAGTCCTTAATTCATTTTCCTAATGCTTAGCACATGGTATACACTTCAAAGTCGGCATTTAAAAAATATTAACTATCACACAATTTACAAGATTTTCAATGAAATCATTCCTTAATTAGACAAAGAAATTAGAATCGGGAAATTAATCAATAGTACTTTCAGACCTTACCTTTGAACTCTTCAGGAAACAGGTAAGAAAACTGATTTATTCCATAGAAGGCAGTGGAGTTTTCATGAGAGAAAGAGTTCAAGTATCGATGTCTATTAAGACTTTCCTGAAATAATGAAAACAAACTTTTTATGTCTACTGTTTGAGCTTTCCAAGGCCATAAATGTAAAAACTTGGAGATATTTTGGATGCAAAAGTCAAACTTGATTTTCAGGCTGGGGGAAGGATGCCTTATGCATCTGTAATTCTTCTTCCCCACACATGCTGAGAGTGTCACACACGTATTTTTTAAAGTGATGACAAGCACTAGACACTGGTGACACATTGTAATTAAACAATTATGAATATGAAATGTGTCTTCCACATATTTTTTTCCTCTGTGCAAAGTAACGAGGCTTGGAAAAGGACTAAGTTGATAAATGAATGGAGAAGTCCAAGTCTCTTAAAGTCGGATCTCAGTTTATTTCATTTGGAACAAAAAGGCTTTTGGAAGGCTGCAACCCTGAGGGTCTCCCCAGAAGACCAGGTTTTCCTATCTAGATGGAAGAAAAAATTACTATAATTCTGTATTTCATCATATTCAACCTTAGGTTTGCCTTTTCTATGAAGAGGCTTATATTTCCCAACACTGGCTAATCTTTCAGGTTACATGGAAATTCAGAGAACCACTATTCTCCATTTTAGCATATGTCCATGCTGACTTATGCACTTGAGTGTTTATGTGTATGATTCAGAAAAACAATAAGCAAAAACTCGGGCATGTTTATCAGTGTGACTTATTACTATGTCACCTGGACTGAAGACATGCCTGGAACACAATAGCGCCTCAATAACCATCTGCTCTTTAATAACGATCTACGTGAAATTTCAATATGGCCTCCTCTTATGACCTTTCATCAGTTGGTTTTGAGCAAGACCACGGCTGAGACTCACCACAGTCTTGATGCGTTCTCTCTTACTAAACATGAGTAGAAGGACTGCTAACCAGAGAATTTTAAAAGTTCTTTTGAGTTTCAGGTACCTACGGTTGGTGAAGGAAGGCTCTGAATATGATCCGCACTCACACATGGAAAAACAGAACTAAATTTATAAGGTAATTTTTGCATGACACAAATGACAACATAAGCCACTGGAAGGTAACTACAGAGGAATTTACAGGAATCAGTCATGAGATGGACTGATCATTTTCTTAAGCAGGAGAAGATAAGACATGGATGGAGAATGCAGGGTGTTTGTAGCATGTGGCAGCCATGGGAACATGCATGGCTGGCCTCCATCTTTGGGACTTGAGCTGTTGGGGGCCTGAATTGTCAGGAACCCACAGCAGGAAGCTGAAGCTACCATGGTGGCAAACAGTTGATGCCTGAGTACTAAGGTTAGCTATATATAGGAGACACCAGAACCCCCTGAAAAATAATTCTTAAATAATAGTCACCAGGTGACTTTCAAAAACCTTCAAACATCCCTTGATCTGAACAGAAAAGAGCAAGATTCATCTCATAACCTCCCCTCTATCCCTATGTCACTCAAGGTCAGTGTTACATTGCAGTCCAACAATTGATTCTGGCACTCTCCCCAATCTCTCATAGGTATGCGCCTAGGATGAGAGCAAAAGATGAAAATAAGACATAAATTACCAATATCAGGAACAAAATGATCCACGACTACAATGCTTCTGGCATTATTTTGACAACTTTGTGCTAATAAGTTTTCTAATTTGCATGAAATAAAAAAACTGCTTGAGAAACAGATTACTGAACATGGAGGAAATAGAAAACTTTAATCATCTTTATCAATTCACAGCATTAAAATTGTAATTGAAAATTGACCCAGAAGGAAAACTATAGTTCCACATGGCTTCAGTAGTGAATTCCATACAATTAAGAAAGAAAGAACAATGATTTTATAGAAAACAAGGAGGGAGACTACGTCTCAACTTAAACAAGACCATGTTACTGTGATTCTAAACCAGAAAAGAACATCTCAAGAAAACAGGACTGTGCATGAGTAACTCTCCTAAATATAAACATAAAATCCTTAGTGAAATATTAGCAAATCGAACACCACAATGCTTCAGACAGGCAACATCATGACCAAGTGGAGCAGATACAAAAATGGTACACTGATTAGCATAAGAAGCATATCAACACAATAAAGCGTTTTAACAGAATAAGGGAGTAAAATGAGACAAAATGACATGCTGTTCTTCCCTAAGAAGATATGTGTTATCTGGGATCGATAGCATGCTTGTGCTTTGTAAAGCTAAGTCTACCTGATTGCCAAGTAGTTATAGTAACTGTAATAAGAGAAAACAATACAAGATTGATCCATTTTAAATACTCATAGACCTAATTGTAAATGAAGAGAAGACAACTGTCAGATCTCCTCTAAGACGTAGATCTCACAGAAGCAGCAGCAGCAGCAGCTCCCGCCGGGCTGCTGTGACCTTTCACTCTGCTCAACCAGACACCAGTTGCAGAATTCCACACGTCAGTCTTGTTATCGCCCCTGCAATTACTCCTGCCCTTTCATAGCTCTCTACAGCCATGCCAGGGACAGTCTACTTATCACTGCTGACATCCTGCCAGGAACAAAATGTCCTGTGTCACTCCCTCCCTGCCACTAATTTCACCTCCCTCCTTTAAATTCTAGTAACACTGAAAATTCCTCCCCACCCGCTTCTGGAGAATCATAGTTCTCTTACATCCCTGTGAATATAAACATATACATATTTGATTTTGAAATAAACTTAAATAAACATCTTACCCTTGAAATGCAACCTAAAGGGACATATTCAACCTCTCTGCTCCCCTATTTTCTTCATTGACAAATTTGGTCACACTGCCAGAATATAGGGACTAATTAAATATGATCCTGTTGGGACTATGTATATTTCAACCACTGGCAGAATGAGTGTCTAGTTAAACATCCCCAAGTTATACCTTCACCCTTAATAGCAGAACATTTTGACTATAGAAAACATCATTCAGAGATCACGCTTTCACCTTACTTGGGTTAAAATGCAGCAAATATTTATCATGACATTTCAAATAAAGACTAGTTATTGCAAACAATCTGATATTGTATTCAAAATAAAACAATGCCAACAGGACAGTCTATCTTAGATGATATCTATTAGAACTCAATCCTAGTTTACCTAACACAAGGCTCACATTGTTTAAAATTCTGTTTCATTTCTAGAATTGTCTGTTTTTTCCAGTCACTTTCCTCATGACCCTCAATTTTGGCTGTTGAAGCAAATTTGCTACAGCCTCAGCAGCTCTGAGTCTGCATATGTCTTGTCTCATCACATCAAAAGCCTGTCTTAGACCGACAGCAGGCGAAAGGTCAGTCAGTAAATTCTAACATAAAGCAATAGAGGATACGATGGTGGGTGGGTACACAGTCACCACCTTTAGAGCTACATACAATGCTGAAATCAAAAAGCTAAGCCAAGGGTTCTCAACCTGTTGGCCACGACCCCTTTGCAAGTCGGATGACCCTTCCACAGGTGTCGCATATCAGATGTTTACATTAGCAGTAATTAATTAACAGTAGCAAAATTACAGTTATGAAGTAGCAATGCAATGACTTTATGGTTGGGGCTTACCACAACCTGAGGAACTGCATTAAAGGGTGGAAGCATTAGGAAAGTTGAGAACCACTGATCTAAGCCTTTTAAAGAGATCTTGGCATTGGGGTAGAATCTGGGATCTTACACTTATGCAACACATAGTCTACCTCTTAGATTTGAATCACAGCTGCATTTAAAAGGGAAGCCATGAAGAGGAAATCAGACAGACCTTATAAAAGAAAAATCAGAGCTGATAAGTAAGAAGAGCCTTTGAACAGATACAATGGGGAAATAAGTATTGTTACCTACTTTCTGTTTTATTTTTTAACTGTGTTTAACTGATTGATGTACAGTGAGATATCAGATTCCTTAGTGGAAGAGAATTTAAGGCTAAAGAACTTGAGAGAAATTTCCAGTTATCATAAAAATAGGAGAAAACTTGCCCTTGGGATATTAGTAGGTACCACACATCTTCAAACCTCTCTAATTAACACTGCATCTTACGATCCTGACTCTGGAAAACCCTATCTTTTGAGCCTTTCAGTGTCTTCTGACAGCCAAGCTTCTACATCTTTCAATTGCTTAATCTTGCTTCTGTATATAGGTATGCATAAATGTGTAGACATTTTTATGTGCGTAAGAATGCATGCACCTGTATATATGTGCCAGCATTCATGTGTATATGTATATGTGTTTCAGCATCCATGCATACATGCTTATGAGGATCACACATCAAAATTAAAGTGTATTTGTGTGATATTCCTATGCAGTCCCTTCCATATGCTAATTTGTAGCTTTACTGGCCTAGTTAGGTTGTTGGACATGTTTCCAAGCCCGTATCAGAGAGGAAAGACAATGTTTACTGAAAGTCATAAGCAAAGAGGGCTGAACCTGGTAGTGATAAAAGATAACTCTGCTGATAAGAGCCCTGAAATGGTCTCAAATGGAGAACAGGGTGAAGTTTTAAAATTCTTCAGAAACCAGCATTTTTTTTTTTTCTGAGAAATCAGAAAGCCTCTCATTCCATTTCACGTTCTTGTTATCCAAACCTTTCCAACTATGGGAAACAAAGTGGCAGAAGCTTGTTTGGTTTATGATAGTTGATAGAGATAGTGCTTTTCAAAAACATCTAAGACTAGAAACCCACGGGGTGTTGGGAAGGTCCTCAATCGACCTCCAAGAGGAGAATGGTCAGGGAAATTTTTCTTGATAGTGGTTGATAAGAAGAATAAATTAAATACATATACTTTTCCCTTTCGTGTGCTCATTAGCATCTAGAGAAAGAAGCAAATCCTGAGGACCAATTTGTTGGGCTTTCTGGTCTCTAAGAAGAATGTTCACAGTTACCAAGCACACTAAAGATATAGCTGAGGGGATGGAGCGTTGGCTAAGCTGAAGTCCTGGTCTAAGCTCTTCGGATGAACTACTAGTTCTTCATGAAGTGCTTGCTCACTGCATCGTCTCGTCTCAGATTAATTAACTGAGGCATGAAGGGGTATACAATTTTCCTAAGGCCACACAACCAGCACACGATGCATGGATGCAGGCAGTCAAGTCGACTGGCATCCCATAACAAACCAGAGGAGTCTTATCTTGTGGGAGTGCCATTAGCGTTCATTTAAGGGATATTCTGTGGAACGCACAGTGCTTCATTACTAAATTTTACCTTATAACATACTTTAAAATTTTTTACTCTTTTATGAAATAAAAGAAGCTCCTATATTCTATACACAAGTTGCCTTGTAAGAAAGCAGTAGGGTCTCAAATCAACTAATTCAATAATGGAAATAATTCTGTAAAACAAAGGCTTTTTAGACTTATAAACTGCGTTTTACTTAGCATATATTTTAATGCATACAGTCAGAAGAATCCTTCTTAATACCTTTGGTCACCAAAGAAACAAAGACCCCTGTTTCTGACTCTCTAGCTGACATCGTCCAGGAGTGTTCACAGTTTGCAACTATAATTTAAAGACTAAATGTTCAGAAGACTGGGCATCCACTTTATCAATCAAATTCCTGCTAACAGAAACTGCAATGAAAACATTTTTTTTTTGGTATTCTTAACAAAGTTTTTAGACTAGACTAAGATTTGGAATGTTTTCTTCAACTTCCAACCTCCCACTTTCCCATATAGACTCTTGGCTACATTTCTCTTTAAAAGAGTAGGATTTTCTGGATACTTGTTTCATGGTACAACAGCTGTATGGATTAAGTATGAATAGGCATGAAAATTATAATTTACAAACACAAATTCTATTTTATAATATTTTATCAGTGACTGTGATTGTTAATCTTGATGGTCCATTCACTGGGATTTGGAATCACCATGGAAATAAGCCTCTGGAAATATTACTGGGGAATATTTCTAAATCAGGGTAACTGAAGGAAGGAAGATCATCCTAAACTTAGGAGGCACTGTGTCTTGTGCTGGGGTCCTGGATAGAATAAAAATGAGAAAGTGAGTCAGGCCACAGCATCCAGGCCTCTTTGCTTCCTGGCTGTTGATGCAGTGTGGCCAGCTGCTACATACCCTTGCCACCACGACATGCCCATCCTGATGGACTGTCCTCTGGAAGTGTGAGCCAAACAGACCCTTCTTTCTTCAAGTCTTTCTTTCAGCAACAAGGAAAGAAATCATACACTTACATTGTTGGTCTCCAGGACCCACGATTAAAAAAATTGTAATCGATGTAGCGAATGAACACATTGTCAACACCATGAAACGGACTATTTCGCCCCAGTGTCTGGTTCATGAGGAGATGAAATCAAGGACAGGACTAGGTAACACACAGGCCAAGGACTTCGGTGAGAAATGGACAGTGCTTCTGCATTTGGTAACAAGAAATGAGCTCAAAAGTAACAAATAGGAGAAAAGCGTGCAGTTTGGTTTGAGTAAAACACAGGGATGGGTAGCTGGAGCCAGGGTAGCTGGAGCCGAAGAAGGCCTGACCTTCTGCTACTGGAATTTTCCACACCAATGAGGAAGAGCCGAAGAGGGCAGAGCTATGGTCGGCTAACCGGTCCGTTTCAGAATTTTAAGGCTGGAGTAAAATTGAAGGATTATTATGGAAACTTTTTAGACAACCCGAGTTAAAGGCATTGAAATGTTTCCTTCTGTTCTACGTCAGTCTCCGCCAAGTCAGAAAGAACTTTTTAGTAAGGTGGTGGTACAGAGTCCCCAGGACCGGGAAATCATTAACCCAGCTAGCTCAGCAGCCTGGGGAATCAATGAGCCTGCTCCTGGAGTTTGAACTTCCAGTTATTGGAGGAGGGAGCTAGCGCCCCCTGCAGGCGGCTTTCTAAGCGACAGGTTTATTTTGAGAAAGGAGCTATGGAACAGCTTTGGGATTCCGAGGTGCGGCTTCCCATTAGCTTTGCTTCCGACACATCTTTTGTTTTGGGGAGCATCACATAGATCCCTGTCCTGGGGAATCAGGCTTTAGGCAGCAGCGCTGCTGGGGAAAGGTGCTCCTAGAGCGTGGGTCCCTCCCTAGGAGCCCCAGAGCAGGGGACAAGTAGAGAAGGGAGCTTGGTACCCGCAAGGCGGCCGCCTCCCTCTGGTGGCTCCGCGGCCAGGTCCTGGCAACCCCGCTGCCCAGACAGCAGCAGCATAGCAGCAAGAGGCTCGCCCACCGTGGCTTCATTCCGGCGCCCGAGGTCCTCCAAGCACAGCCCTCTTTCTCTTTCGGTTCCTCGGCTCCGCCCACCGCCCGAGTGGGGCGCAGGCCCAGAAGTAGGCAGCTGCCCGGGGTCCCTGCTGTTTTGTTTGTTTGGTGCTTTTGGGGGGAACATCCTGGACCTTGTGTTGTTATTGAGCTCCAGGGGTTTGCCTCTTATCTAGTAGGAAAGAGACCAAGGCCTGATTTACATAGCAGCGTGAAGATACGAACTACTGAATTTCCTGCCATGTGGGATTAAGCCCATTATTTTTCATCCAGTCATTTCAAGTTGAGTATGTGTTCATAGAACGTGTGTAAATTGAATTCAGCAGGTATTATGTAGACGTGTGATGTGTGCGAATTTACACTGCGCTTTCCTTCTGTGGATGCTTGCAAGTACATTGTCCTGCTGCACAAAAATTTCTTTGCACACAATTTCTTTCTTTCTTTGTAATGGTGTGGCTGTTTCTGCACTTGCAGAAGGCTATACCTGCTTCTGAAGTTTGTGATGAAACTTAAAGTAATTCTTCTAAACACATCCTTATATGTCAGGCACGTTCTATGTGTTTCTTTAATTATTTCACTGCTAAGGTAGCTTTAATTTCTTTTCTTGTTTTATTATGCTGCTTTCCCCTTGCTTAGCTTATTTCATAACCCATTCACCACACTTTCTTCCCCCCTGCTTTAATTAAGTGTTGTAATTAAAAATAAAATCCTGCTTCCTTTTACCGCAGTGCTGGTGAACAGAGAGCAGGAGGAACAGAGGGAACGTGTTCATCTCAGTCACTGCTCCAGTCTGCTCAGGCACAGCTCAGTGTAAGGGCTAACTGGAGGAGTGCAGCAGGGCTCTCCTTTAAGGAGACCGGGTGACTTAAATATCACACATCATTGATGACCCTGGGGAGAAGACAGCTGCTTCTCACAATGGCATGTGCACAAGCTCAGGAAATGCAAATTCCGATTTTAGAGTGAGTCCTTACTGTGCTTTTCTGTTTTATTCCCTTCTCTGTTTATATGCCTCTCCCTTCCTCTTCTGTGCTCTTCGTTCTCTTGTCCAAAAGCAGATCCTTTGTGGATGACTGTGACCAGGTTCCCAGAAAAGGGAAGGTCCTGTATCATTTCTGCCTTAGCCTCTGTCCCTATATGTATCTGAAAAAACCCCATGGCTCATTTTCTCCTCCCTCTTGTCTTTGGTCAAATGTTCCCTCATCCCCAGGCTTACCTTGACTGCCCTACTTAAAACAGAACCCCCTCCCGGGTTCCTACCCTACTCTTTGGATAATGTTCCATTGCTTTTTAGTATCTGCATCATTTAATGCACAACACTTTTCTGTAATGCCAGCTTTATGAGGACAAAGAATTCAGTTCTTTAGTCTGCTGTGGGATGTTCTGTATGGCAAATGTGTTGCTCTGATTGGTTGGTAAATAAAACACTGATTGGCCAGTAATCAGGCAGGAGGAAGTATAGGTGGGACAAGGAGGAGAAGAATTCTGGGAAGTGGAAGGCTGAGTCAGAGACACTGCCAGCCGCCATGATGAGAAACAGCATGTGAAGATGCCGGTAAGCCACGAGCCACGTGGCAAGGTATAGATTTATAGAAATGGATTAATTTAAGCTATAAGAACTGTTAGCAAGAAGCCTACCATGGCCATACAGTTTGTAAGCAATATAAGTCTCTGTGTTTACTTGGTTGGGTCTGAGCAGCTGTGGGACTGGCGGGTGAGAGAGATTTGTCCTGACTGTGGGCCAGGCAGGAAAACTCTAGCTACATTAATCTCTTACGCACCAATAACATTTAGTGGATATTCAATCGATACATATTTGTTGATAGGAGCTCACTAAATTTAGTTCAAATAAATTTTGACCACAGAGATTATCCTTTGGTTAGCCACCTAAACCTAAATGTCCTAACTCAAAGGATTGTCAAAAAGCATGAATTATCATCATCATTTTCATCAGAACACTAACTTTAGTTTAATAATAGCAAAAGAGAATGCATAGAAATGAGTCAACTACTAGGAAGGTCCCTTGGGAAAGGATGGCTGAGGTTAGCAAAGCAGGAATCTGTGGGCTTGTTATCTCAATTACATCTGCACCACAAAACTTTCCAAGAGGAACATTGTCTTACTGTGGAGTGTCTGAAACACCTCCCATCGCTTTCCCTAATGCCCAGATCATACTTTTTATCACCCATTTTGCACCAGAGAACAGAGTTACTCCCTGTACCTAATAAAAACTGAAGATATAAATCAGATGTGGGTTCCACAGATGTAAGAGGGCCATGACATCTACCATGAAGACACCTGGAAACCTTGTTTAAAATAGATTTTAATGGGCCCCAGAGAACCAGGTTCATGGAGCGTGACAGCACCAATGTGGATGCTAGAAGTAACTATCCCTTACGTTAAAATTCATAACAGTTTATGAGCAAAGAGGCATCATCTTAGCTTTACTATTACAACTTCTGTAGCCGTTGTTGTGGCTCAGAGAAAACAGTATTCTTCTTCAGCAACACTCCCTAAACAAGGCTCTAAACAGAGATGACACGTTCAGAAAAGCAGACAGAATTTTCTCGGAGATTGATAACTCCTCTGTATCAGTCATCTTCCTATTACTGTAACAAAATACCTGACACAACCAATATATAAAGAAAAATGGCTTTTTTGGGGCCCTTGCTTATGAAAGTTTCAGTCTAAGACGAGGCAGTCAGCTTCATTCCTTTGGACATTTGTCATAGATAAAAGATCAAGGCAGATGCGGTAACAGGCAAATGTATGAGCCTGGAGGCAGAGACCAACTTCAAGGGCATGCTAGTGATGACCTAAAGAACGTTCACTGGGGTATTTATTGTCTTCCAACAACATTACCCAGGGAGCCCAAGCCTTTAACAAGGGAGCCCCCAGAGGACCTCTGCATCCAGACTACAGGATCAGCTCTGGTTCCACCTTGCATAGAGAGACTGGAAATGCGATTTTGAAGACCACGTCTTGCTGTTCATACATGGCCTGTGTGACCACCAGTACAGACTTGTATGCAAAAGCCTGAGGGTAGAAATGCATTCAGTGTGTTCCACAGACCTAAAAGAAATAAGTGCAGATGTATGGAGTCTAAAAAAGAAAAAAAAATCAGGGTGGGTGACAGTGAGATAATTAATAAAGCAGAGATCATATAGATCTTCATAGACCATGTAAGAATTAAATTAGAATAATTTGCTCTATAGTAAATACACAATTATTTTAAGTGCCTTGAGAAGGGTTTCATCTGGTAGAAGTAGTAGCAAATATATACATAGTATACACATAGAAAGCAGTGACATGAATGACTAACATTTGATGGCTTGTGTATGTGTGTGTTGGGGGCATCAATTTTCTTTAAGAATATAGCCCAGGTAGATGCTCCAGGATCCAGGACATGCTCCCATACTTATGAGTTTATGGGTTGCACAAATTGAACTTCTTGGATTTTAAAATTGTAGAGTCAACCAAAAGAGAGAAGACATGAATTGAGGATAGGGTGGGAGTGGTCTTCAAGGAGTGGGAGGTGAATATGACAAAAATGCATTGTATGTATATATGACATTATCAAAATTAATAAAAGCACTAAATATATAAAATACAGAAAATGGCATTACATAGGAAGAGGTAATTCTATCAAATTTGCAATATGACACTTGGAAGTTCCTTCAGCCTTGTATTAGTTATCTATACTGCATATAAAAATAATCTCCAATCATAGGAACTCACAACGCTATATCTCTTGTGCACTCACTTCTGTGGACTGAGTACCAGGTGCAAACAGGGCTGTGATGGCTAAGGGTCACTGCTGAGGTTTCAGGCACTTTTAAAATGTGGTTGCAGTCATCTGAAGTTCATGGGACATGGTTCCAATCTATAGGCAAGACTTCTCAGTTGTCCCCAGGTTTGGGCAAAGTCTTCAAAACTGTAACATCCCTACTTCTCCTCTCCCAAGGCTGTGTGGACACGACAGCTGTTTTCCTCCAGAGTGAGTGAGTACAGATGCAGAGGACAGGCAAGTGAGTGAGAGTGTGACATCAGCCGAGGCTTTAATAACTCCATCCTACGCTCAGCATCTCCTCTGTCTATCACAGAGACCAGGCCGGAGACAACAATGCGGCAGTGAGACCACAGGCATATGGGAAAGTGGGCCACCTTCTGCTACAATCTTACACGTCAGTTACCCTGCCTCTATTTTATGCCTGCATGAGGGATACCCTAGGCGCTCTCTCTCTCTCTCTCTCTCTCTCTCTCTCTCTCTCTCTCTCTCTCTCTCTCTCTCTCTCTCTCTCTCTCTCTGTGTGTGCGCGCACGCGTAGCTAAATCCTTTGTTCAAGGAGAAAAATGGATTAAGAAATGGAATAAATGGAGAGGTGACCTTAGGGCAAGATCCCACCCAGCTAAGTTTCCAACTTGTGGAAAGGAATTAAAGAAAAGCTTGGAGCTAGGAGTGGTGGAGCAGGTCTTTAAATCCGGCGCTTGAGAGGATCATGCCTTTGATCCCAGCATATGGGAGGCTCACGCCTTTAATTCTAGCTCTAGGGAGGTGGAGACAGGATCGCCTCCATTCAGGCTGAGGATTTGTAGGGACAGGATGTCCTATTCAGTCTGAGAGTTCATAGAGATAAGAAGTGACTGTGGCCGCTCCTTTGCTTCTCTGATCTTTCATTCAGCTTTACCCCTAGTATCTGACTCCAGGCTTTTATTAATAAGACTAATTAGGATGACTTCATGAGTGTTTAACATTTCTAGGACATAATCATCTCCTTAATGCTTCCTCAACCCTTATTATATTCAAATTCTTATTTACTGTGTTCTTATTCTCTGGAATCTTCTCCACTTTCTTCAGTTATTAATCTTTTTTTGTTGTTTTCTTTTGGTCTTTAGAGACAGAGTTTCTCTATGTAGTCTTGGCTGTCCTGGGACTCACTCTGTAGACTAGGCTGTCCTTGAACTCATAGAGATCCACCTGCCTCTGCCTCCTGAGTGCTGGGATTGAAGGTGTATGCCACGAGCACCTGGCTTTACTTCAATCTTAAGTGGCTTTTCTATGAAGTTGTCTGTTTTTGCTGTTACTTAATAAGCACCAGTATTTATAATGATTAACCATTCTCTGGGCTTTATAAACATTTTGCAAATTTCAACTTTTCTCATGATAATAAGTCTCTACAGTAGTTAGCATCAGCATTTCCATTTGAAGATGAGAAAATGAAAATCTTGCTCAAGGTTGTGTGTCCAGTCACAAGTGTTTGAGATTGGAATCTGTGGACTTGACACCAGTCTTTGTCACACCATCAATCAGTTTCTCATTGTCACTTTCCATACCTCATGGAGCCCTATGCCTTCTCAAGGGACACATTATACTTTGCAATTAGTGACCACTGAAATCACAAGACATGTGTGGACATCAAAACGAAACAAAACAAAACAAGATGGCGAAATAGTTTGAATCTGCCACTGATACAGGGTAGATGTGGAGGCATGGTTGGAAGGAGGCGTGGTTCTTTATTTGATGATTCCATGATCTCAGGAATGTTGGGTTCCTTCACAGTCTTGGCACCACAGAATCTGCCATAATGAGACTACTGGCAAGAGAGTAATTTGTCCATCACCAGATCCTTACAGCAGCCTGTGAAGTGGTAACTATGAGCCTCACTTTTTATCACAGGAGGAAACTGTCTTTACAATGTTAAGGAGCCTTCTGAGCAATTCCTGAGCTGTGGTCCTCAGATCCCATGGCTGCCTTTCAACTGGGTGCTTTGGGGAATCCCCAATTCGTGCCTTGCTTCTGTCACAACTTTTATTTTGTGTCATGGTTTCTCTATCAGTCACACCTCTGTTGAGGGCCATGGGCTTTCTATGCTTGCACATAGCTTAGAGGAAAGGCTGACATTTGAGAATACATGTGAGTAGTTGGAGCCTCCATGTGTTGAATTGTTTTCCTCCTGTTTCATCTGTCACTCTATATTATGGGGAGCGCATCGCTCCTCTAGGGAATCCATTACCTAGAGTCTGTGTGAAAGATTACATTTTTTTTTCCCTGCTAGTTTATTGCTTTTTCAGATCCTCTTTTGTGTTGTAGCCTAAAGCTGCCCTGGCATTCACTATATAGTCCAAGCTGGGTTCGAACTTGTGCTCTTACATCTTTGTAGTTGTTGTTGTTGCTTGTTTGTTTTTTACTCTTTGAGGGCCTGCCACCCATCTCCCAGATACACATAGGGAGACTTATTCTTACTTATGAATTCCCAGCCTTATCTTGGCTGGTTTCTAGCCAGCTTTGCTAACTTAAATTATTCCATTTGCATTTAACTGTGTTTTGGCTCCGGGCTTTTTACCTTTCTTTATTCTATATATCTTTCTTCCCTTCTTTCTCTGTGGCTGGCTGAGTGGCTGTGTGGCTGTGTGGTTGGCCCCTGGCGTCCTCTTCTCCTTCTTTTCTTGCTCCTTGCTTTCTTCCTTAGATTTCTCCTATTTAGTCCCTCTGCCTGGCAGCCAAGACTATCTCTCTCTCCTGCCTAGCTATTGGCTGTTCAGCTCTTTATTAGATGAACGAGATGTTTTAGACAGGCACAGTAACACAGCTTTACAGAGTTAAACAAACGCAACATAAAAGAATGCAACACAGCTTTCCATCATTAAATAAATGTTCCACAGCATAAACAAATATAACACATCTTAAACTAATATTGCACAACACATCTTCATCTTTTACATGCTAGCCCAACACACAGGTGATTACTAACGCCAGGTGTCTTAATTACTTTTCCAGTGGCTTTAAGTAAACACAGTAACAAAACCAACTTAAGGGAAAAAGGGGGCTGTACTGGCTCACAGTTCAAGGGTTCAGTTCATCATGGATGGGGAAGTCAGGAGGCAGGAGCTTGAAGCAGCCGTCACATCAATCCAGTCAGGAACGGAGAGCAATGGTGTAGGCTCCTTTCCTCCATTCAGATAGTCCAGTATCTCAGCCAGGAAGAAAAAAAATGCCACCTACAAACAGCAGGTCTTCCCAGCTCAGTTAAATCAACCAAGATAATCCCCCCAGGCATGCCCACAAGCATACCTTCTGGGTGATTCTAGATTCCGTCAAGCTGACAGCACCGAACATCACACTATGACACCCCTTTTTCTCATTTTTGCTGTTATCTGTGTGAACTGGGTCTCCACGGTCACTGCAATTGTCCTTAGCATCTTATATTGGTAACATCCCAGTTGGATGATATAAAGTCTGAACAAGAAAGCGTTTCATGTGACTCTCTAGGGAAGTGACATTCCAGTTTCCTGGCTGATGAGAAGGGAAGGAAAAGCTGCATGGTGGGCACCAGAAGTGGGCAGGGGGTGCCAACCTCCAAAAGTGGCTCTGTGCAGTTTCTCAGCCACATTGAAAGGCAGCAAGACAGGAGGCCAGAAATGCAGGCCCACCCAGGAGAATGTAAGATTCCTGCACCCAATCTCTAACAAAGAGGGAGAATAGTATTAATGAAAAGCCATAATGGATACCTTCTTCTCTGAAGAGCTAATGGGAAAAAAATGCCCCAAGAAACACCTGAAACCTTGAGCAGTTTCTATGGAAACCACAGTCTGTTTTTATTCTGAAGGCATTTGAGTAAATGTGAAGAGATGAAAGCTTTAGACCTGCTGCGTGTATGCAGGGTGGGGATGGTATTCTAAAAGCCTGATTTTAGCTTCATGGACTACTACAATAGTGTTCTCTCTCTCTCTCTCTCTCTCTCTCTCTCTCTCTCTCTCTCTCTCTCTCTCCTCTCCTCTCCTCTCCCTTTTTCATAATTTAAAATAGCAAACAAATGGCATTTTCATTGTCTAAGAAAATAATTCTGGTATCCTTTATCTTGTATGTGCCATTTAACTAATGTTGTATTCTGGTTTAGCAGGTGTCTGTTTCCCACATGTGAAATAGGGCTTACAAGTATCACATGCTTTTGACCTCTCCTACCTGTGCAAACACCATATTATCCAGAAGGAAGGATGTGAGAAAAGGTAGTCACACAAAGAAGGAACATATAAAGAAGAGGAAGAAAAAGGAGAAGAAAGAAGGAAGAGGAGGAGGAGGAAGAGAAGAAAGTCTAAGGTAAGTTATAAAATGGTGTCTATCATTAATATAAGGGGAATATGATTTTTGATGACTTTATCTCTTGTAAGTGTGGTAATTCCTCCTTAATCTATTTCTCTTGAATATTTACATTGCCCCAGGAAATATTGAGAGGTTTTGTTCATTAGTAACTTTTGTAGCCACTAATAAAAGGGCATAAAATTTTGGCATTTAGAATAGGAAAAACTGAGATAGTAGGAATGACAGTTCTGGAACTGTGATTTCTTTCCTGGAATTTGAGGAGAGAGAATGTCATATGACATTGCCCTGTGGGCTCCTTGTGTCTATGCGGTTCTTTCAGAATGTCTGCAGACACACTAAGTTATACCAGGGAAGAGAAAGTCATGTTTTTTCTGAGTCCTAAAGAGGAATTGACAAAATCAAAGCAAGTCCAATATCTTCATGAAGCATGCATCATCTGAAAAGGAAGTTTCTGAATCTTGCCTACATCAGGGAGTGGCTGTGATGTGATTAAACAGAGTAGGGTAAGAGGGGGGATGTGGTTCTGAACCCAAGACTTTTAGAATCACTGGGAGATGGGAGGCAGGGGCCTCAAAGCATCTATAAGCACCTCGCTGTTGTCTCTGCTTTTCAGATGACACATTTTCCCAGAAGAGGATGAGCATCTCATGCCACCTGTCAGTGCTTGGATGAGCAGAGGCTCTCCTGGTATCTCATCCTTAGTTTTATCCGATTCCTAGTTTCTCTAAGGCATTATGCTTTTAAAGCCACCGTCAATTTTCATAAGAACTAAAATTGCAGCTGATGTTCACCTGTTTCATGAAGTCATCCCAAGTAACTTCCTGTTGATTATAAAATATCAAACTGAGGGCCTAGAAATGGGTTCCCAGCTACACACACACACACACACACACACACACACACACACACACACACACTCTTCAAATAGGTTTACCCTACTGTGATAAATGAATTGAAAAGAAAACTATCATTTATTGGTGGCATAAGACCTTTGATCTCCATTAATTACCATTACCATTGATCATCAATATTGATCACAATTTAATAAATAAATAAATAATTAACACCCTTTGCACTTCAATTTTCATAACAGATATTCTGTTAATAGTTACCACATATTATCTCATCATATTTTAAGCATTTTATGCCAGTTTACTTGGAAATGTTTCCTAGAAACAAAGGAATATGAGAGAACAATATGTTACAAATTTAAGGTGTTAGGGATAATACAGTGTTTAAATATTTTGAGTTATGGAATTAGTTGACACGAGCTTGATGCTGGCCCTATCTCTCATTTATCTACCGTGATCTCTCAGAACACTGCACAATTGTTTTGATCTCTTTGCCTGGATATTACAGATTTGAAAAATATGAAATATATATTTATATTAGCTAATGGATTAATTTTAGATAACATTAGTGTATTGATATTATTTATGTTATTTTGCTATGTGAAAATTTATATCTTTATTGTTTGATGAAATATTATAAAGTTGTGGCTATATGTTCCAAATTAATTTTGTCATAGACGATTGATTCATGAACTGCAGACTAAACTGTCCAAAGATATTTACTGAACTGTGTAGTCTGTGTGCTACTTCGTGACTGACCACATGAGGGCAGCATAGTATCTCTTAAGACAGCATCCGGCAGCGAGGGTAAAAAAATCTGGTATTAAGGCCATGTGAAAATCATGAATATAAAATGAAAGCTAGAAGACTCGCTAATGGTCTTTTTATCCAAACTTTCACTTCCCAATAGAAGAAATTGAGGTCCAAGGAGATCAATTAACAAGTCCCCTCACACAATTGATATCTTTGAAGGTAGAGTGAAGAACCATTTGACATTAAGAATGGCAATAACAATTACATTAACCAAGCACCTAGGTATTTTAAGAGCTTTCATATTATACACTGATATTATGTGTGAAAACATTTTGGATGAAATTTGATATTTCTAATAAGGAATTAGCCTCGGAAATTATCCTTTCTGGAGAACCAGACAAATAAAACGATAGAATAACATTTCTGAGAGACTTTAGGATAGATAAACTTGAAGGCAGAAAAGTGAAGCCTGTACTTCTCGGGGTCTTCATTAGTATTTCCTTCACAGCCATGCGTTTGTGAGTTCTTTCAAAATGACAGCACTGTCTCCGAGAAGCAGGGGAACGCTAGGGAACAGGGCAGAGCAGTTCTGCCTAGATATTTCTCATTTTATTTCTTCACACCCACAGCTTTGTTACATAACACGCAGATACATACACACCCAGGCAGAACTGTGAAAGGCCAGTTCCCACCAGTGGCATGGTGGCTGAAATACCACGGGGGAGGGGGGTCTTAAGTCTTTCTCAGAAACCCCCTCTTTCCAAACTTCCCAGGAAAATTAAAAATTGACCGGAAAATGTAGCTAAATAGAAGATACTTCCTGTACAGCTGAACCCCACCCACCCCTCTGCCTCCTGCAGGTCGTTACCTGTCTTCTCAATTCTTTTCTTCACAGCTGCCATTATTACTCACCATAACCTCACTAACAGACTTGCAAAACGGACCCTGTGGTAGGTAGTTTAGGCACAACCTGAATAGGACTAGGGAGGAAACAGTTATTTGACCGAACTTGATAATAGATGTTTTCGTAAGGCTTTTCCTGGAGATGTTTACCATGATAGAATGAATAAAGACACCTGCTTTCCGTAATTTGGGGAACTGGTATCAGTCAGCGTTCAGTCTGAATAGTAATAGTAATCCCTTGGACATCAGACATCGGAGAACTGCACATGGCTGCCTTTAACATTGGACACTGGCTTTTTCTTGCCATGAGACACAAACGGACACTTTATCTTTTCCCAGATGCACATTTTCAGGTCTTCGGACCAGAATTTCCCATCAGCTTTCCTGGTCCTCAGACCTTTGGACCTGGGACTAATCTTGATCTTGAGCTTGCTGACTCACCGTGTAGACCCTGGGACTTGCCATCATCTCTAACTGTATGAAACAATCTCTTTAATAAGCCATCATCTCTAACTGTATGAAACAATCTCGTTAATAAGTCTCTCTCTTTGTATGTACATTGTTGGCTGTCTTTCTCTGAAGTGCTCTAGTAATGGAAAATCATATTGTCTTTAATACATTTTCAGTTAAAAGCAGAGACTAATTTTTACAGTAATTTATAAGTTGATACCACGTATTAACTCAATGAAAAATGCATTACATAAGAAACTTGATCTCATGAGGACACTGACTTGAGTTCTCAGAGTTCTTACTGTGCCTAGCACTTAGTAGGCATTTAACAGGTATGTGCTGAATGCATGAACACACAGATTTTATCAATTTTATCATTTCTATCAGAGCATCAGGGTTTTTTCCCCTTCCCTTCATGTAGGAGACCATGAAAGTTATTAGCTTACTGCAAAGAAAGTGCTTAGCATTTTGTTGCTAGGATACTACTTGGTTCAGCTCTAAAGCTATGCATTTGTAATTTTCTATGAAAGAACAATGTGAGCCTAGGAAGCCTTGAGTGAATATGTAAAAGCAAATGAAGTCTTGAGTGGAATGGTTGGACATGGGCATGGCAATGTCAAGGACCAATACCTTAGATCCTTAAAAAAATAAAGCCTTCCCCCAAGGGTGAAGCTCAGAAATGGCAAAGCCTTACTCTAGTCTGAGTGCAAATAATGCAATGGGTGCAAAAATGAGCATCTGCAGCTTCCTCCTCCTGGATGGTTACAGCCTGAGGCTGCTCATAGAGACACCTCCTTCCCGGACTAGATAGCTCCACCCCACTGTGCTGTATGTAATCAATGAGCTGAGTTTCCGAGGTTCTCCATGACTGGTGCCATTCTTGTAGTGGACACATTTCTTCTGGCCTCAGATTTTCTATGCCCATGTCTGTCTTTTTTTTTTTTTTTTTTAACATCTCTCTTGTCTTCATCCCCTACCTCATGGTCCATAGTTAGGTCAAGGTGTCAAGCCACACAGAATGCTGAAGGACATAGCAGATTCCAAGTGTGACTAACCTACAATGAGGATTCTTAATATGAGTTCTAGTTTAGTTTACTCAGGGTTTTTATTTAATTCACTCTACTGACATATATAAGTACCTTGACAGTCCAGTTTTTTGTATGGCTATTCATACAAAGAAAGCCCACAAGACTGACTTATATTCCAAATTTGCATGAATAGCAGAAAGGAAGTATTTTTTATTCTTCTAAGGAGAACTGGCTATTTTGGGTGGCCTGCATACACTACTGCTGTACACCATGACCAACTTTTTCAAAATTTCTCGGTGACCTACTCCTGCCCACCGAAGTGAGTCTTCTGGGAACTGTGTTCTCCCTTCCTTATTTGGCATTAATACTTGGTCTTTTCTTTTTTTTTTTTTTTTTTTTTTTTTTCGAGACAGGGTTTCTCTGTGTAGCTTTGCGCCTTTCCTGGAACTCACTTGGTAGCCCAGGCTGGCCTCGAACTCACAGAGATCCGCCTGGCTCTGCCTCCCGAGTGCTGGGATTAAAGGCGTGCGCCACCACCGCCCGGCCGGTCTTTTCTTTTCTGTGAGTTTTGAAGGACATATGATCATTCACTAAGGAGGTCCAGTCTCTTCCACGACGCCACATTGTCAGCTCATCTCAGTCTTTTGATTTGTTTTTACTGTCTTCCCTGACCTTCTTCTCTCAAGCAACACACACACTAGGAGTCTTTATCTTCATAAAGCATTACATCAAAACTATATTTTCTTTTTCATCTGTTTGGCTCACTTATCTGTATTCCTACCATATAACATCTGGAAATTCATTATAGCATAAGCTTGTCAGTACCCTTGGCTGTTATATTTTGTGGCATGTCCAATGCCTTATCCATGGCAAAGGACCCAGAAATATCCTTAGAAATGAGTTAGAAAAAATGTAAATTCATTTCATGAGAATTGGAGTCATATTTTGACCTAAATCTCTTGTTTAAGACAAAATTTTAAAGTAAAACTTTGGATATTGTTTTTTACGTGTCTCCTATTAGAAACATTGTTTAACTTTGTATAGAATTTCTAAACTTTAAAAATGTGCATAATATTGTGATTAATTTGACCATAAACATTTGTATGTTTTTAAATTAAAAATAATAATTATGGGAAAATTTTGCTAGTGTTTAGTATCAACTGACCCGGGTTCTACAAAACTTAAAAGATCAAAGCTTATTCTTGCTATTGCTTGAGTGATGTTACCAAGAGATCAAAAGCCGGGCATGTATTATGTGTCCAGAACCTATAAATCTTAATGACAGAGGTCAGGATGAAAGCATGAACTGTCTTATCCTACTGTACTTCATGAGCTTGTTGCTACTTAGTGGTGTTTTTTTTGTTTGATTGTTTCAAATAAAAAAAAATGCAGTATATAAAAAGTAATTAGGTTTCAAGTCTATTAAACACTTTAATCTCATTGCATAGTTACATTGATTTGTAATTTCTATATCTGAGGAATAATTGCTATTCTCCTTAAGAAGCTGAATCATTTAATGATGGGAAACACAAATTCACAGTTTTCAAGCTTGCCAGGCTCCAGTGATGAACCATGGGTCTAATCAATGGTGGGTGCTTGAATGCTTGAAGTACCTAGCTCTGGTTGAATAAATAACAATAAAGATTTGATGAGATTGAATATGCAGAGCAGAGACCAGAGCTAAATCAAAAAGAAAATGTTGTTTGGCAAATCATTACCAAAACACTAAGGCAAGTAAAAGTGAAGATTGTGTGGTGTACCTCACCTGGTGAGGTGTCTGCAGCAACACCAGAGGAAAGGACAGGACAGAGACTCAGCTCTACCAGGGCTGAGCACATATGATGTTCAGACTTTGTGTTTGTGCCACAGCACCAGAGACCAGGCTTGATTATGTCTTTTACTTGCATGATTGCCTCAGTCACGGTACTTGGAATTAGTCTTTACTTCTCTCCCTTACCTCCATACATTCTCCATGGATGACATTAGGTGACCTCACTGATTTTGAGCATGTTGTTTCCTGATGGACAGCCAGATGATGCATTCTTCTGCCGATGAAACAGAAAGTAGAAATGATCGAGTATGTGTTCTCAAATGGCATATGGAATTAAATCAGGTTATCTTCTTGGGACCTGCACCCTTTGTCATGAGAAAAGTTTGTCTTAAGGAGCTTCCTTCAGCCTGGACACTGAGATGAAGACCCAAAGCAGCTCAGTCTAGTGCAGGAAAGCCTAGGTAAGTGCTGAGGGCATCAGCTAATTCACATTTCACTCACCAACTGAAGCATGGACAAATGATTGTTTCTATAGTCCATTGAAATTTAGCGAGTGTGTGCGCTACCTAGTATTACCATAAGCAGAAACCCAATTAAATCACACACTGATAAAAACACTGTTTAAAACATAGCAAATTTATTAAGGAGAAAAAAATTAACAGAAAAAAATACTTGCCAGGATTGAAGATAACATCAAATACGTTTGAACCAAAATAATATCATCAACGTGGAGTACAGCTCAGTTTTAAAGTCTCTATCTAACACATTTAGAGCCCTGAGTTTGATTTCCATAATGAAAAGGAAAAGAAGATTTACCTATGTCAATATCTAAGAACAACTAGTTGGACAGGAGCCACTCTGGCCTTTGAGGTGTTATATTGTTTCCTCGAGCAAGAAAGTGCTTCTGGTGTAAGATTCTACAAAGAGACAGTCGTGCCTGCCCAGGGGATCTTGCCTGTAAGCCTGTGGAAGACCTTAACTAAACTATGTGCCCTTTTTTTTTTTTACAGTTACATATGCAATTGTTGGTTCTTCTAATGTGGGAGGCCTACATTGCAATAGAATAATCTTGTATTACTTTGCATTTAGCTCTTCATTATTATGCAGTGCCCATTCCAAACAAGGGACGAATTGTGACAACATCCTCATCTCCAAAGCATGTGTGTTGCAGATCAAAGCTCTGTCGGCCAATTTGACTGTTTTTAAAAATGTTCCCAGTGCATTTGAGTGTATTGATGCTTTTCTTTGGATTTTCCTCCTCAGTTTTCAGCACTATGAAGAGAATGTTGCTCTCTTTAAAGTTACTGGCAGGCACATTCTAGAAATATTTGTGAAGAGTGAGGATTCAGTAATTGTTGCTAATTGCCTCTGCTCTCCACTTCACATTGCTACTACAGACCTGGCAAAAGACTCTTTGTTCCAATGAATCCCATCTTTGTTTTCAGATACTAATCATTCTTTTGGAAGGAATGAACGTTGCTGTCTAAAGCAAGCAGCAAATATGTATTGTACATGGAAGGAAAGTTCTTGTTGGTATATGCATCACACATACACACACACACACACACACACACACACACACACACACACACACACACCGAGATCTGAATTAAAGGCCAATTATTTCTCTTTTTTAAATATTCAGAAAATCCAATTTCTGATTCATTTGATTAGCCCAATATATATATAATCATGATCACATTAATAACTCTTATTTTTATCACATCACTTTACTAGCAAAAACAAAAATGTTAGTAATGTTAAAAATAAATAAGTTAAATAAACATAAGCCTATTTCAAAGATAATTTGGGATATAAATACTTTGAAAGTCTGACACTTGACATAATGGATTTGGGACTGAGTTAAATCACGCTATATTCAGTATCACCAATCTTATAGGTTGATAGCAGTAGATGTTTAAAAAATAACTTATATGATGGATGAGATATAATTGCTTAATAGGATCACCTTCAACTCCACTGTGACATTTCTTACACATTAAAGATAATTGTATATTCAAATATCAAGTTAGGGACCCCCCCCCCACTTACAAGATCTAAGTGAATTTGATGTATCATTTTCTACAAGGAACACACAGTGTAAACTAAGAGAATATCTATTGTCATAGTGACGTGAGATATTGCTAACTGATATTTATATTCTTTGTTCATCAAAATTCCATTGCACATACCAACAAAATAGTAAAAAAAATTGACAGATTTATAGAGATTGGAATTTTTTTCTATTTTCTGTCTTTAACAGGGACAGTACAATCACACTATCAGTCTTTTGTTTCTATTAAATTGAAGCATTAGGTAATGCTAATATGACAAAGTATCTATCAAAAATATCACTATAAATAGCAATGGCTCCTTTCTTCTGTCAGTGACTTTGGAGGTAATGAACGCTGGGATAGCTCATAGAACAAGGTGGTCGTTCTGATTCTTAGTTCACTGGTGACTGAATATTTCCAAAGGAAACAGACAGGTACGGAGAAAACATATTTAAATCATTCACAGAGACAGGGAGGTCTTATCACCAAGAGGGCAGAAGGAGTGAGTGACTGTATAACATGCTTCTGCATGGTATTTTGAATCTACACACAATTCCCATGCTCTCCAGACTCTTCATGGAGGGCATATGTGTCTGTCTTGGCTCTTTTCAAAGTGGAGGTGGGGGCAAGTTGCCTCAAAGGCTTTTGAGGTTATGGGATCTGATGGAGACTATGAAGTCTTTCGTTGTCTACATGCCAGGGAAGAGCTTAGTCATCAGGGAGAGCTAACTGGTCCCAGTCAGGCTAAGCACCGATGGGTGTGCAGCAGCCAATGGCAGATTAAGCCTAGAGACAGTGTTGGTCCATCACAGCTAAGATGAACTGGACCTCAGGCAACCTAAGACCCTTTAGATGATCCTTCCTCAGATTCCCACAAGTGACTTTGAGCTTACACAGCAAGCGCTGTACAGAGAGGACCAGAAAGGACAGCTGACAGCAGGAAGAGAACATCACACTCTCCTTAATCCCTCTGTGTGAGCTTGTGGAGAGAGCCAGCTCCGTTACTAAGTCGGACGGGGCTTACAGTGTGAAAGGTAAAACTACATACAGACAAGTATCTGTGCTTTTGATATTTATTCAACTCCGTTGTTTAATAGGCTTTTTGTTCTTCTTCTTCATACTACAATGTTATAATCAAACATGGATGAGTGTTTTCCCTTTAACTGTATGTAGAGTAGGTGTCTGTATCCATGTCTGAGAACTAACAATAGCGTCTCAAGCCACATTCTAAAAAGCACCATGAATCACTGTGGCCAGACATCCTCCGAACCAGACCCATGAAAATAATAGCCCTGTGCCTGGGGACTGTCTGAGGAATGGTGGGAAGGGAGGAGGAAGGAATTCTTAGCCTCCAGGGAAGGCAGTGTGCTTGGTGAGCTGAGTCATCCCAGCCCTGGGAGAGACTGTAGCACTAAGGCTTTCAGTTTACTGACAGCAGGCTGGATAAATACAGAGAGAATAAAGATGGAGAGGTTGTCTATAAAAACTGAGCGAAAAGGGAAGCCTGGCATCCAGGGCCACATTTGAATTCCTATCCACCACCACTGCTACCTGCCTGCCTCCTGTTTTCTACACAAGGCAGAAGGAGGCCAGGGAAGAGGAGGAATTGGCAACTATCCTGGCCATGTGGGCATAAGGAGAATGAACACCTTTCCCTAGCACAGTGGTAACCTCCAAAGGGAGCTTTATCCTACCAGAGGACCCCAGGGCAAGATCTTAGGTAGACTACCAATGGCTAGAGTTGTGGAGGACTAGAGGGTTCCCAGGGAGCCATGCATTGGTATCATTCATTACAAAGAATTGTGAGGAGAGTCTGTGCTCAAGGTCAGGATCAGCAGCAATGTCACTTCTCAGCAAGCCTGCCTCAGATGGTGGAGCAGTGATCCTTTTGTAGGAGAACAATGACTTTCTGTTGCACAAAGACATCTGTCCCGAACCCTGCCTGTCTGCTGGTCACTGTCAGGGAAGGGCATAAGGTTTAGGAGTGTGGAGGGGGCAGTGACTGAGAGCCTGTGCCTTTCATTAGATCACTTCAGGAGTGTATTAAGCACTGGCGGGAAGGACAGACTGAATTAGATATGAGACTGCAATTTTAACTTGCACTGGATTGAATTTTAATAACAATAAATATTCATATATTATGAAATCTTGAAAGATGACATCCAGTGGTTGGAGAAGAGCAGCAGGCAAAGGAATGTGTCTGAAAATACTGACCAGGAAAAAAATAAAGATATTTTATTGTTGTAGCAGCAATAAACAGCTTATAATGACCAGTAATAAGCTTGATCAAAGCAAATACAGACGCATTTGTAAGGAAAGTATAAAGAAAACTTGCGTTTACTGATAGGTACATCTTAATAGGTAATTTGTCTGGGCTCTAGATAGAGTCACACTTAACTCTTTTAATGAATAGGGCATTCCCCTCCTTGTTTACACAGCGTGCTGCAGCCAAAGGATGTTAAATAATATGCCCAGAGATGAACAGCTAATAAGTGATGAATGTGGGAAAATTTTAAGTAAACACGAGGTCCAAGCCAGTGCTTATCCTACTGGGACGCCACTGCCACCAGCTGAGGTGGCAGTATGACATGCTTCACACTGAGTGTTTGCTTTGTTTACTTGGCACAGCTGATATGAAGGCATCCATTCAGTAGGGTGCTTCTAAACAGACCTGTCAAATGTCGGTGACGATTCTTTGTCAGTTCCAATCCTGATTCCTCAGTTTAAAAACCAGAAAGATGGTGCCGTCTTGGCTTCCCTGTGGTTTTCCTTTGTTTGGGTGACGTGCTTGGGTGCCATGGAGACTGTCTGCAGACAGATGCTAGTACACCACTACAAACATTGCCTGTTCTTGCTATGCCCAAGATGAAGAGTTGTGTTAGCATTGTGTGGCACCCTGCCATCTGGACCTACTGAAGCCTTCTTTCTTGACACATGTTCACCAAGTGACTCACTTCCTCTTTGTGAGCTTCTGTTCAGACTTTCCAGAGCCTCTGTCCACTTCCACTTGGAGTGTAAGTGACAAAGAGAAGGAAGAAGCAGAATTCAGGGTCAGACAGATAAAACAACCTTCAAAATTTTTTAATCCTGTAGATACTTGCAGAACGTTGAAGGCAAGCATGGGCTGGGAGCTTTATTAAGATTTTCTTATCATTAGTATTTCAGGATCCAAAAACACAGACTACTTTTTCTGGTACTTACATATACCCATAGACTCTTAAACTGTGAGATTTTTGTGAGTTTTGAGAATTCATCCTTGATCTGTGCTCAGCATTTGGTTAAATCTTCCCTGTCTATTCCTGATTGCCTTGGGGTTGCTTAAAACTATTTATTTTATCATTAAGCTTTGGCACACTTATGCTTGATATATTTTGTCTAGTCAACACCTTAATATTTACCAGTAAGGCACATGTTTTCTCTCATTGATGCTGCAGCTATTCCATAGATTAATATATGAGGACTTTTTTTTGAGTCTTAATACTTGTTTATAATTTTTTATTTATATAATACTTTTGTACTTACTTAGAACTTCTTTCTTATATCCTATATGTAATGATTTAAATGACTTAGGACCCAGGTAGTGGTTTATACATATAATTCCAGCATAAAGGAGGCTGAGGTAAGAAGATTGTCATTGCTGTAAGAATGTGGATAGCCTGGGACACATAGTGAGTTTCAGGCTAGCTTAGGCTATAGACTGAGGCCTTTCTAAAAGACCACAAACGAGCAAACAGAAAATGTAAAATAAGTTGGGCTTGGTTCCCCCCACTACACAGTTGGTCTGAGGGCATAGGCCAGCCATGAATCTGTTATCCATACATTCTTAGCTGAGGAGGAAAAAGTAACAGAACAGAAGGAAGAACTATAGAGACCATTAATAATGTCATAGAAATTGAGAGGTTTGGTTCAAGTACATTCTTGTTCCTGAGACCCATTAGAAAGGGAAAAACATAAATAGAATATCTAACTCCACCTGAAAATTTAAAGCACAACTTTTCAAAGTATATTTCTAGAATATCATAGGGGTCTTAAATGGGCTTATGTTTGGCTAACTGGAGACTAAGATGTGTAGGCTTATTGAGTAAAAAGTGTAATTGGATAACTTCATGTTATCCATCTCTGTTGAGGTTTGGAGGTGATACTTCTTGCAGTAAGCACCCATCCTTTTATTGGCAAAGATGGTTATGTCCTGATGAATTTATTAGAGGCCATCCAAAGAGGTAGCTCAAAATATTTAGCTGTCAGGCACTGTATGAATGGCCAAATCTAACAAAGGAAAGGAAAATCATGGCTGCCAATGAACAATGTATATGGTAATAACATGTATAAAAGTTGAACCAGACAAACTTGCAAGCTTTATGTTTACATTTCAGCACAGGTGTCCAGCACTTTGATGTGAATTAAAAAAAAAAGTGAAAAGATCATACTCAGATTATCTTGACTGATACTGCTGTTGGGGTTAGGCAGCCATTGGTATGCTTTCTGACTTAGTTCCTGAAGAAGAGGGATGGTCAGAGGTCTAGATGCAATGGCTGTCATTGGTTCAGTTCCTCTGAGATCATGGGTTGGTCATAACAGAGAGCTGGTTGTATGAAAGCTGTGTAAGCACATGTACTCTACCTTCACATCACCAGTTAAGTGGCCCTGTGAGCAGGCTGATTACCATATGTTTGCTCTTTAGAGGCAGAAGGACAGATGCAGTTCCCTGGGTTCACTTTTTAAAATGATGATATCTTTCAGTTTCTTTAGTATTCCTCTGAGCCTTCCCTCCAAAGCAATATATCCATTGTACTGAATTGTTATTTGAAAAGCTCAGTGGGTAAAAACTCTTTGAACTGTACTTTTCTCTTTAGCTGAATGAGAACATCTGAAAGTCCATCTCCCATTTTCTTTCATTGACACTAACTCAGTTTGACAACCCATACTCAGGAGAACTGTATATCACCATGTGAACTAGTGTTGGCCAGCAGTTTAAATGCTCTCCCAGCCCTGAATGTAGAAGACAATTTCTAACTTCTATTTTGTTTGCAGCCTGCTATGCTAGGCAAGCTCACATATAAATTGACTGCCCTTGTCCTGTGTGGAATCCGTATTTGTTTATCAGATAAATAGCCTATTTTTTGCATTTGTTACATTGAAAAGTACTCCCAGAGCCCTCCAAATAATCTTCTTTGTACTTTAATATTCTTTCATTTGTAAATTCATGGCAGGCCAGATGTCCACTATGACCACGAAAATCAGATACTTATTCAGAAACATAAATTATGCACATAAATATAGGTACAATCTTAGTTGTGCAATAGAAGGCACATTTGAGACTTGTCTTATATCAGTCTCAATGGATGACATCATTATTTTTTAAGATTTGCATTGATGCTTTTCAAAACTGTTCCAAAATTAAATCCATCATTATAAAATACTACTTATACCATGAATATAAACTTTAGAATTCTGATTATTCTTGGGTTATATAATTTGAAGTGCTGAAGGAAATGTCATCTGGACATTTGACATCTGGTGTCTTCTTTCCCAGTTCAAACAAAGCTCTGTCCCCTAACCAAATCCTCTTTGATCTCCCCATGCCTTAGCACCTGGCATTTGGAAGAACATTGAGTGGTCTGATTTACTAAAGCAATGAGGGTTTCTCTTTAAAAGTAGCTTATGGTTTGATTGTTCCTAAGAAAAGCTATTAAATTCATTAAAAAATGTCTTTGTGACCTAATATAGAAGAGAGTTTGAAGATGCATTGTTCCCAATATTGATGGACTTAGTTTCCTGCATCACATGGCCAGGTGCACAATCCAACAAATGTGGTTCTCTGGAGATAGAAGAAACAGTGTGGGAGAGCTCAGGAAAGAAGTCTCTCACAGGACTCTTCCAATCTAAGAGAATGTGACACATCTCAAGATAGTTAAGAATCCGATATGCACAAATGTGGTGGAGGTAGGAAGTGGGCAAGATGCCACCAACATTCCAACGGTTTGGCTTTTCTCTTAGAATCAAATTCAAACTTGTTCCTTTACCACATCAGTGATTTTCCTGTTTGGCCAAATGTCAGAGTCTAATGCCTGCCTTTCAAAATCAGATATGGAAGCTTCACCCCCAGGCGCTCTTTGGCTTATTCACTGGAAGGTGATCCCCATGCAGCTACAGAGTTTCATGGTGAGAGCTGTTTTCTACCTCGTTCTCCTGTGTTCATCTAGCTTCTTCCACTTGCCCACTGCCCTACTCCTGCCCAATCACTTTGGTCTTCCCAAGGGGCTAATTTTTTAGCATCCATTCTTGGGTACTTTTTTAAAGATGGATCCAGGGGTTGGTATTGACAGAATACTTCCAGAGGCCCAGGCATTGTGACCAATGATAACTTAGCTAATGCTCTCTGAAAAGCTGTGGGTGGTCCTCATTTTACAGAAGGAACCCAAGGCATAAAGTATCAATGAAGTGTACACACATACGGCAGAGCTAGAATTTGAGATGATGTAGTTGGTCCTCAGTGCCACAAAGCTCAACATTGCCACTGTCTCTCTTGTCTTTTCTTTCACATTGCTTATTCCTTTACCAGTGACATCTCTTCAGATGAGCCAGTCTCCCAAAACTTGGCCCTATTCCTCTCCTTTCTTCTCTGAAATCATCATATTCACTCATATGCTTGAGCAGATATGTTGATTTCTTCTACAGTCTAAGGAAATCTACTTAATTGTCACCGTGTTTCTAGTACTATAATATACCAGAAAGCTTCAGCAAACATCCATTAAAGGAAAAAAAACCACATTCCTTGTGTGATAAATATTCCAGGTGTGATGAGACTGCTTAGGGGCATTGTTCTTTTCTGATGCAGGTCTACTGTCAAGACTTCATGGTTTGAAATGTTGAAAGGAGGGCATGGAGGTTAAGGAATATTTTGTTTTATGCATCTAGTATTCCATCAATCCATGCAGCAGACACCATGGGTTTTTAAGCCATATCTGCCATAATTTTTTATTTTTATTTATTTATCTTTTGGTGGCAGAGTATTGACTGTCCTTCCGGGCAGTCTAGCTGCTTCAGGGAAGTCTAGCTGCATATGAAGCATCGTAGAGGTTCTGAGCCATTGACCTAAGGATTGATAACGTCTGTGTGTTAGAGCTCAGCCTAGGAGGCATGGTTGAAGCCCTTGGGGGCCTATGACAAAGCTCTTGCTTGGTCTGTGAGATGAAAACAAGGGGATGAGTTCCTCTGCCCTTTGACTCACAGGAAGACACATTGTGTCCTTAGCCACACAGGTAGGGAACTGTCATCTCTGTAATTCTGTCTTGAGACAGGATCTTGAATGGCCTAAGGCATAAGAATATAGTTTTTGAGTCAATAGGCTGGTGTTCATTTTCGAGTCTGTACTCAACACTTGCCAGAACCATGAACCTGTGATCATTCCAAAATCTCTTGTTTCCATGATTTTCCAACCAGATAATAATAATGTGTATTTTGAAAACTGCTAGAAATAAGATGCTTTAATATTTACCTCCAAGTCTCATCTGTAAGAATTAAATAGCAAGTCTTGCTCTTAAGCTGTTAGAGGATTAAATATACTAAAGCATATTTGAACTCTTAGATAAGACTGGCCCACTGCTAGCGTTAGCCAGAAATCAAATGCCATACTAGGAAAGCAGACCCAAGACAGCATGGGGGCATCAGGACTTGACTGAACCTGGAGCCAGATTGGTTTAGAAAGTGTGTTTTGCATTGCGGGCTTCAACGAGACCACTACATTCACAACTTCCTATGTCCTCTAGCAAAAGCCTTCGTGGCTGACTTTGTGAAGTGTACAAATGATGGAACTGATGTGCACTGTATCTGAGATCCTGGGCTCATGGGTTTCTTTCTGTAATAAAATTCTGATTAGAGCATGACTAACAAGAAGGGAGAAACACTGGGCACTGTGCTATCACCAGGGTGCGCAGGCCTATTTGACTTCAATCCTTAACATGTACATGTTCTCAAATTTCATGGTCAGTATAGTTATAACAAGTATTGGAGCTAATTCTGCTGGTGGGCATGCCTCAATACCCTAGATTCTTGTATGACTCCAAAATATCTTCATCACAGACTAAGGCAAGTGTATTTTATTTTCTTCCAAATCTAGCTCCCATGATTAAAATTCTAAAATCCAGAACATGCAGTGCTTAATTACCCAACAGCCACTGAATCTCATTCGAGCAAAACCCGTTTGATCGATGGGTCCAGCTGTGCGTATTGTGCAGCTTGGATTTTCTGATGGCTTTAAAATGTTGGCTACACAGCTGTCATCTGGAACTTTATAATGCACTAGCATTAAAATGCCACAGCTATTTCACAGTCCTGTCGGTATCCATGAGAGAGATAGCATTCTTCAGGAGAACCTCACTATGCAATTTGTTACATATCTGAGTGATGTGCTAATCAGCACTAATGTTTTTTTGTTTCTCTTAAATTCCCATATTAGTCTAATTGAGCAGCTTTGAATGGGGTTATCCCAGGATAATTCTTCCCCCTAAGTGAAGGGCTATTTAAATGTAGAGATCTCCTTCTGCTCCTGCCTACACAATGTTGCTTATGATGGCTAAGACCATGGAATGGGCTTCCTGCTTTGTTCATGTCCTTAAAACTTGCAGTTTATTAGAGTGAAACAAGAGAGGAAAATGGGCTCAGAATTTTTCTCGCCAAGGCTGTCAGAGTGGATGGGGAAGACAAAAGACATTCCGCCAGCAGGAAAACCCACTTCTTTTTAAGCAAGACTGTACGGAGAGACCAAGGTAGCACCTGCCATGGAATGCACTTGCCAGTTCATCCACAGATGTATTGAGGTGGAATGGGATAATAACGCCTATAGTAGTAACATAAGCGAGAAAGGAACCGGGAATGCAAATAGCCAGGAAATGAAAGACAATGCTTTTATGCACTGTGACTTTGAGTGACATTTATAGCCTTTCCATGAAGCAAGGACATGCCTGTTCCCCAAGTCTGCAGAACAAAAGCATTCTAAATGTAAGTAGTTTATCTTGATGCCCAATCTTGAGTAAATAGATCACTTATTTGTATTCAAGGTCATCTTTTCTTTAAAGTATCTGTTTTACCTCTTAAGAATGTGAACAAATTTGGTCCAAGCTATTTTTCATGGAATTTATAAACTGTAGTCATACACACACACACACACACACACACACACACACACACACACACAGAGAGAGAGAGAGAGAGAGAGAGAGAGAGAGAGAGAGAGAGAGAGAGAGAGAGAGAGAGAGTCATTTCTTTTTTCTTTTTCTTTTTTAAAGGGATATTTCTAGTTAACCTCAAAAGGATTCTCAGTGAATGCTTGTTGTGGTTTTCAGTAAAATTGAGGAAGAGAGTTAATTGGTGTGTAGAAGGTTTGCTAACGTGTTTATTACAGCATGCATTAAGACGTTGCTTGTAGACTATTCCGCATGAAGTAAAAAAAATCCTCTGCAGCTGTCAACCTTACTTACCCACATAAAATATTTTGACCTATGTTTGCTTTTAGCTGAATTGAATTTTTCAAGTTAAATTTCCTTCTGACTGACTGTTTCCACCTCTCACATTTAGCATTAACCATTAATGTTCTCCATCCCTTCACTTCAAAGAACAAAACTCCCTTCGGGTGCTTTTCAGCTCTAAAGACCAAAGGTTTAAGTTTGGTTCTGTTCACTCCTGGTCGTTACCTAGGGATCAGTCTTGCTGTAGTGCAACTCATGCTACTTTTCTGAGACCTCTGAGTAAAATAAGGGACGGACAGCCATGACTGTAAGAAAGGACACCAAAAGTCCTGCGGGGAAGTTCCCCGGGAATCTCAACATTGGGGGTCATAGTGATAGTGAGGAGAGTGAGGATATGCACTTTCAAAACTATTATTTTCTTCATTTTTATTTCACACACAGGAAAAGAAAATATCAAAATTTATAAATGTCTCTTGTCCATGTTTAGAATAAGCACACAAGTTATGCTTAACTATTACAGATAGCATATTTCTGGCCAAACTAAGAATAGTCACACACAATGTACATTTTCATGTTTTCTCTCTTTTTTTTTTTTGAGACAAGATCTCATTATGTGGCCCAGAGTGGCCTCCAACTTCTGATCCTCCTGCCTCAGTGTTATGAGTGCTAGGATTACAGGTGTGTAATTACAGGTGTGTGAAAAACCTGGATGGATTTTTTTCTTAAATAAAAAATAAGGAGTAATTATCTGTTGTATAACAAATGGGATTTTATTGTAATTCCTTTGTTTTGTAAATAATCATTGTAAATAATCAATAAAATATATGTTTTAGTAATAGTTATTACCAAAATGGCCATGGAATATTTTGTCCTTCACTTTCACACATATTAACTTGTCTGTATTTAATAGTATCTACTCATACAATATTTTAAATAGTTCTGTATGCCATTTCAAAATATGTCCTTCTTCTTCTTCTTCTTCTTTTTTTTTTTTTGTTTGTTTTTCGAGACAGGGTTTCTCTGTGTAGCTTTGCACCTTTCCTGGAACTCACTTGGTAGCCCAGGCTGGCCTCGAACTCACAGAGATCCGCCTGGCTCTGCCTCCCAAGTGCTGGGATTAAAGGCGTGCACCACCACCGCCCGGCTAAAATATGTTCTTCTAATATTAGTTAGCCAGCATTGGAAAAAAAGAAAAGAAATTGAAGACATAAGAAGTTTGATCCGGAAATGGGGATTCATGCCTGCCATCCCAGCAACCTGGTACATGGGATACTGAGGCAGGATGATGGAATGACTTTGGGCACTGCATGGAATACAGAGTGAAACTCTGTCTCAAAAAATAAGAGGGGGAGGGAGAAAGTTGGGGGGGCAGAGACAGGGATAGAGGCAGGAGGATGGATAGATAGCTATATAGATAGATGTTAGACAGATGATAGATAGATGATAGATGGATAGATAGATAGATAGTAGATGATAAATAGATGATAGGTGACAGATAGATGATAACAGATAGATGATGGATAGATTGGTGTAGAATAGAATAATTAAAGGTGGACTTCAGAGATACAATATGTACTGAATAGGAAAGTCAAATATCCATAGAATAGCAGCTAAATCAGGGTGAATAATAACCATATTTTGCTTCTTACAAATTATTTCAGGAGGGAAGTCTAAAAGAATATATAGGCATGATATATATAGTAAATAGCAACTATAAAGAGGAAATCTTAAAAGAAATAGTAATAAATCAAAAATTGAAGGCAATTAATCACAAAATTATACCTTAGCAGCAGGGTGCATCAGAAAAACTTATTATAGAAAATTTATCTTGAAAATATTGAGAGAAAATGATCATCAACCCAAAGTATTGTATAATATTAAGAGTAAAATAATGATATGCAACACAAAGATAATTTCTTAAACTCCCATGTAATTTTACTAAATGAATCACTAATATATGGCACGTATTAAGAAAGAAGTTCGGCCCAAAAAGAGCTATAATTAAAAGGAAAGGATGGCATGAGATGAGATGAGAGAGAGAGAGAGAGAGAGAGAGAGAGAGAGAGAGAGAGAGAGAGCTTAGTAATGATAAATACAAATTTGATATGTCCAACACAATGGGAAAATGACAAGAATATGCAAAAGTTACAAATGAAGATGATTTATATCGTTCTCAGACATCTGTACTATTTACGGGAGAAATGGAAAGATTAATTATTCCATTTTTTATGAAATCAAATATGAACACTAAAAATGCAAGAATAGAAGATGGAGAGCTAGCTTAGTGTTTAAGAGCAACTTTTGCCTTCCGTGGAGACCCTGGTTCAGTTCCCAGCACATACATGGCAGATCACAACCATCCATAACTCCAGTTCCATCAATATCCTCTTCTAACTTCAGTAGTCACGAGGCATGCATATGGTGCCCAAACATACATGCAAGTAAAACAGTCATGTATAAAAAATAAGAGAAATCTTCAAAAACCAAAATTGTAAAGGTAACCAATAAAAGATTCTTTTCCTTTTACACACAGGGTGAGGGCACTGGCAAGTATAAGTATGTCAGATGATATTATTTGAAACAGTCACATATAAAAACTGAAGGAAAATTAAGGATAAATGAGTGTGATGACCTCTATTGATTGCCAACTTGAAGAGATCTGGAATCAACTAAGAGATATATCTCTGCCTGTGTCGGTGAGCAAATTTCTGGTAGAATTAAAGGAGAGGAGAAGACCACCCCTGAGGTAGGTGGTAACTTTCAAATGTCAAAAGGTGTGATGAAGAAACCATGCACTTTTATGACTGCCTTCGTGATACTGCTGCGACTGTCCTCTCATGACAGACTCTAGACTCCTCTGATTAGCAATGCAGGCGGAAGACCAGCCGCCCTCTAGGTATCCTCCAGCCCTTTGGCACCAGATTGAAACTGCCAAGGCATCCAGTCCTTGGACTGAGCAGCTACCTGCTTCTCAGTCTTTCCAGCAAGCACACAGTCTTTGTTAGACTACCCAGCCCCCAGCCCATGAGCCAATCTACTAACTCTAATATATACAGTGTATTGATTATATTCTCCCAGAGAATCTTGCTGAATACAAAGAGCTTCCAGAAAGCCCTTACAAACTAGTGATTAATTTTCCAAAGGAAGAGAACAATTAAAAGGGAAATTATTTGAGGAGCTATTGAATGTACTCTAGAGATGGCAAAAGATTGTAATATGCAGACTCAAGAGGTTAGATTTCAAAAGAGCATGTTGACATTTTGTGACTCCGTTCCTGTTCTCAAATACCTGTGGCTCTTTGCTATTGGAGAAAATAAATATTTTCCTACATAAATGGACCTTGGGAAAATCACATGGACAAGCTTTTCCCAGCCACAGTCCCATTTCTTGTATCTATTTTCTGGATTAGGTGCCCTTCTCATTGCTGTGACAGAATGTCTGACAAAGACAAGCATACGATGGATGGATTGGCTCACATTTCCAAGATGCAATCCATGGTGGACAGGCAGCCTGAAGAGAGCTGCTTTTACTATGGAAGTTGGAGCATGAGGCAGCTGGTGACAGTTTATCTGTGGTCAGGATGAGGAAAATGATAAAGAATCAGCCACAGTTAGATTTCTCTTTTTTGATTATTTTTTTATTCGGTCCATGAGATGATGTCACTCATTTTCAGAGCGACCTTCCTTACTTTTCCAGAACCATTGTCAGAGACAAAGTGTAATATTGTGTCTCCTAGATGATTCAAATAGTGCTATGTTGACAATAGAAACTAGCCCTCCCACTTGGCCTTCGTCTACTTCTAGACTCATTCTATTGATAGGCTTTTCTTTTTCACCACTTTCTGTTTTTCTCTGTGCATTTATGTGGGAGATCAGAGACCTTTGAAATACAGGAAGCTGCCACCACATTCCTTGACTTCCTTTTTTATGCAAAATTTATTTCAAGTGATTCATAACAATTGTAGAAAATAACTGAACAGTGTAATGGTTCTAAACATGTCTTTATTATGTGATATTTAAATTAGGTTAAACATAACTATGCCTTCAAATATCATTTCTTTGTGGCATATCTTTCAAAATCCTATTGCTAGCTTTTTTGAAATAAATATACAGCATATTGTTGTTAACTGTAATCACCCTACAGTGAAATAGCTCAGAGGAACTTCTTACTCATGGCTAACAGTCACTTAGTACCTAACTCCACACCACTTTGCCAAGAATCTGGTAACTTCCATTTCACTTACAAATCCTATACAGTCAATTTACATTTTGTGAGATTCAGCATGCATGATACTAAGTGGTGTTTGTCTGACTTATTTCATTAAACATGATGATCTCCTGCTACAAATAAAAAGATTTTATTCCCTTTTTATTGCAGCTTTCTTACTTGAGTCAGGTGACTCTCTGGGCTTTGACTTTTACTGCCATGGTCATGAGTTATGCTGAAAAGATTTTATATATATGTTGACCATCATTTGAAAAATCTGACATATTTTAAATGACCATGAATGTTCTAGTGGGCGTACTGGTCAGGAATGACTGGGATTGGGGGGACAGGAAAGATGGTTGGGCAGTGAAGAGCACGCACTATTCTTGCAAAGGACATGATTTAGTTCCCAACATCCATGTCAGGAGGCTCCCAGTTCCCTTTAGCTCCTCCTTCTGGTTGTTGTGTGCATCTGTATACATGTACACAGAAAAGCACACATATACACATAAAGAAAAATAAATTTAGAATAAAAGAATGGATTATAATTCTGCCGCCACTGTTGTAGTCTAACTAGGAGATGAAGGTAGTCTGACCATTTTTAAAGTGTTGCCAGAGACAGGCTCTCACAGGAGAGAATTAGAAGGATGAGGCTCACAGCAAGCCAGGAGAAAGGGCCTCTGTTACAGACACAGGGGAGACCTACGGTGGCCAGCTAGGGTATGAGTCCCTGTGTTACTGATTCAAGGGAAGGTGAGAGGTCATCCTATAAACTATAACAGGTTTGAAATGCATCTGACCCCATCTCAGATGATGGATCTGCACACGAAGAAATTGGACCAAAGTGCAGAAAGAAAGGAAGGCAAACATAAAAGGACATATACTCACTATATTACCAGAGCAGAAAGAACAACCTAATTTCACTGTTCATCAACATAAATCCTTATGAAAGAAATGAGCATTTATAACCAAAGGACCAGAAGAATTCCAACGTATGTGAAGGCAGGATTTGAGAGCTTGGCATGGTGTTCAGACTCAGAATAATTAAGTGTAATGGGAAATTAGCTATTGAAAGCATATTCAAACACATGCAGTAAATACCGTCTACCTTATATAAACAAATACCCCAGTGCTCTCAAAAAAGTAAACTTAAGCCCCATGATAAATTAGTCCTCACCTGACTCTGTATTTTGGTGATTTATGGGCACTGGAGAAAAATGAAGGAGGCAGTCACAATTCTCCTTCATTTTCAGAATTTACTTGTGCTGCACCATAGGAGGAAATAAGCCAGGTTTTCTAAATACCAAGGGTACCTTGCTTGCTCATATGCTTGTACTGCATGCTTAATTTAACATTAGTTGGTGATTATTTATTTATTCCATTTTGTTGTATTATAGTCCAATAGTAACACTGATTAATAAATGTGATAAACGACCTATATGTGTAAAAGTTTGACATGTGTCATTTTACAAGACACATAGTCCTTTGTGACAGGTCAAATTACAATCTTCAGTCTATGGTGTCAGTCAACTGAGTTTCTACCACATTCATGGAACATCTAAGGACATGGATCTGTGACACTTCGAAGCTGGGAGAAGCATATTTCTGAGAGCAGCGCCAGTTCTTTGAATGTCAGACTGGAATCAAGAGCTAGCCCCTGTATGTTGAGAGGTCTTTGCATTAGGTGCCAAGATTTAAAAAAAAATAATTATCAGACAGTTTAAGATGACTGAAAATTTTTCTGGAATATTTGTTTTCTGCTTATGTCAATAATTTTAAAAGAACCTCAAATAATAACTATCTGTCAAGAATGACTTTCCTAAGGGCTAATTTGATCACATTTGTAACGTGCATTGGTTACTTCATTATGTGAGTCAGACTCATCTGGGCTGTGCAGTTGTTTATAAGCTAGCTGTGTGCCCTTTAATAGAAGAATTTGCAGGCTGATATTTCATTACTTTCAGATTAGTTGATCAACAACCTACAGCACAACATTAAATTTGGTTCCTGTGAAAATGTTAAGGCTAATAGGTTTCAAACGTTGTTGTTCAATTTATCTGCCTATTAGAAGAAATCATTAAGTAGAAGTAAACAGCATTTAGAAGTAATGAGTTTTTCATTTACCGGTGGGAGCATTTTTCTTTAAGAAGGCACCATGAATCACAGAGTTAAAGCACTAATTAAAAATGTTCTCCTTTGATTTACCTTATTTCTTCAACTATATTAAATAATAGCCAGTCATGGGGCTGGTGTGGAAAGATCAAAGAGCTTTGTGCTCCCATTTGTCGCTGAGGAATTCATAACGCCTTTACTCTGCACCTATTCTTGTGGCGGGGGGCCTGAGGGGAGGGATCCATTCAGTTGCAAATGAGAAAAATGTATTTTTCATTAACAGAAAAGGCCACTTTAAAATATAGAAACTAAGTCAAATACAGAAGTGACAATCTGCATATATGAAATATATTAAAATACAACCACCTGATAATTGCTAAAAGTATGCTTTTATTTCTATTGTTTTTAATTGGCTTTATTGAGAGTTCATTTCTTATCACCTCATGTATTTCAAGGAGAATGATAAGCTCCAGTCTTTGCTTGTGCTTTGTTACTCATATAATAGATATAGCAGATTATCCTTTCTGCCATTGGCTTCCTCTCAAGCCAGATCATGAATCTCTTTGGACCTTATCTTTCTGAAACTGCAAACCAATAGAGTTGGAGCTCATCAATTCATGTTTCATGATACTCAGCTCTCATTTTGTTGCATAGTGTTTTCAGTCTGTGAGGTATAATATTTAACTTATATTAACTCTCATGTTTGCCTATCAAAATTGATAGCAATGAAGAAATATAACTATCCAGGTGTGTTCCATACTCCTTTAATCCCTGCATTTAGAAGGCAGAGACAGTCTAATCTCTATGAGTTCAAAACCATCCTGGTCCACATAGAGAGTTCCAGGCCAGCCAGAAATGCAGAGTAATACCTTGCTAATAAAGTAAAAATAAAATAAAAAGAATATGAAAAGAAATAGAACTGAGGGTATAACTAGATTATCATCTAGTTACTATTTGCTTGAAAACAGTATATACCATTAGGACAGCTGCTAAGTAACACAGCTAATTTCCTACCAATGGATATGTTGATAAAAGAAACCATGTCAACACGTGACAAATGGCCAGAGTAAGATGTTGTGTACATAGCATGGCACAATTCTTATTCACATATCTTTTTTTTTTTTAACTTTCTTTCTTCTCAAATGTTTCAAAGTTGCTGCAACCATTTGGGGTTTAGGAGACAAGGCTAGTTTCATTTGGAAATTTTGATGCATAATTCAATCTCAGTAAATTTCATCATTTATGAAATGAGTCCAGTAGTGCTTTGTTCATGGTGTTATATGATGGCTAAATAAAGTGGTGTTGTTCATTCAGCATAAATTACTGAGTGCCTGCTGTTTCCGACCCACAGAATACAGTGGAGAGAATGAAAGGCAAGGCTCTATTCCACATGCTCCTCAGAGTAGACAAGTTAAAAATTACGTAAGATGGTCTCTTAAACTGGTGGTAGTCCAATATGCAAACAAAATTTAATGAGAGTGACCTGATCCCTTGTAGTGGGTAGCTGTTCCAGCTTTGGCCTTGAAGGACCATCCCAGTGAGGCAGCCAGAAACTGCCACACCTACCTATGACCTGTCTCTGGGGCGTGGCTGAGACAGGAGTCCTTCAGACCCAAGTCCATACATGCAGTGCCTGGCTCCTTGTGGTCCTGGATACTGGATTGCAGACCAAGTCAGAATCTCCAGATAACACCTCTAGACTGCATCTTACCTCTCCCTGATCCTGTAACCAACCCCTTTACTCGCTGTAAGTTACCCCAAAATAAATCTCCTTTCAACTACCAGCTTCATGAGGGAAGCTGAGCACCTTTGGTCTGCTACATGCTCTTCATCATGATGTGAGGTCTTTCCACGGCTCTAAAGTGACAGGGACAACCATGCACAGACTAAAAGCTTCCAAACTGAGTTGAAATAAACCTTTTTTCTTATAAGGTGATTAATTCCAGGTGTTTGTTATAATGGTGCAGAACTGACTAACGCACCTCAGTAACTGGCACTCTGGGATTTCTCTGGGTCACGAGATTCATTTAGCGCTGTCCATTGTGGAAACCCGAAATTTATTCTGTAGTTGTCCAACAATGGGACTGTTATTTTCAACTTGGGCATTAGAAAAAGCTTAATATACAATTGTATGATTTACATAAACCAAGATGGTTTTTGTAGACAAAGTTTTGGTTTCTTCTCATTAGAAATAGCAAAAATGGTGAGTTAGTGTTGGAGGATGTGCTTGGCTCTGCTCATGGGATCATGGTTCCTGGTGTTTGTGTGATGGGGGAGGCCACTTTCTGCATTCAAAGTTCTTGACACTTGTCCTTGCTTATGAGTTCACCTAATTCATGTAAACATTGTCAAGAGAACACAGTTCCTTGATAGTCATTTTGGTATCAGTATTTTTCCTAAGTTAGTTAATCCTTTTTAGAATTAATCTTTTTGTTTTGAGAGAACTCTTGGTTCATAGACAGTTATAATGAACAATATAAAGGGAGTATGTGAATGTTTAGATAATAATTCTCTAGATAATAATTCTCAATTCAGTGTCACAATCAAGAAATTGAAGTGATACAGTCAATTTCTAGAATGTTCCTGTGTTCCCAAAGATTCTCCAGGGATTCATTTATAGACATTCACTTTTCTCCTTCTCACTTCTCTGCTGGATTTTAGTCTCTGTGACAAACAAACAAGATATTCTACTTATAGAGGAAACAATGAGTTTAGCCACGTTTTTGGATCACATCATCTAGGACTTGCCAAACACAGTACTTGTGGGCTGGGCTTTCTGGGGCTGTGTGACTGGGTAGGAGCACATGTAGGACAAAACCAGTCACCTGATGACCAAAACTCACAAGAGGGAGTAGAACCTCACACCTGCTGCAGGGCGTGTATGGATTTACCTATTACCTCCAACTAGGTTCCACCTCCTGAAGATTCCAGCTCTGGTGTTTTCATGAGTGTCTGTCCCTCCTGAAGTATCAGGAAAGGGCTAAGAATGAAGCACAGTAACTGAGCACTTGCCCAAAATATGTGAAGCCTTGGGTTCCACTCCCAGCACTGTAAAGGAAACTTAGTACAAGGAGAGAGAGGAAAAAAAAAAAAAAAGAAAAAGATTAGCAGTAGTGAAGAGTCTCCATGCACAAAAACTACAAACGCTAAATATGAGTTAAGCTATGGAAATAGAAAGAAATCAAAGGTCTCAATTTCAGATGTTAGTTCATAATTTCAAAACCAACATCCAGTGATTCTGGAACCCTCATCAGAGGAGATGCTCCTTTGCTACTGTGGGAAGTTTAGATTTGAGTATCTCTCCAGGGCCCAAGGAACAGGAATGTGCACTTGAAATGTACATTTCCACCACCCTTACAGGTCCAAGTGGTTCTGTTATAGATATACACCAAGCATTATGGAACATTATTTTCTTATATAGTCATTGAAAATTCTTCTCCAAATAGAGGTAATTCTAGAAGTCATGTGCTATAGCCCTTGGGAACACTTCAGGTAGTTTTGTGTCCTTGTAAGTATGAAGGCTGGCAAAATTGACAGTCTTTTCCTGGTCCATCTTCTCAATTCTTTTTCTGGTTATCATACTTTGTTATTAGCACCACACCTCTTTTTCCAGGAAGAACATTTCATATTTTCATTTATTTACCTCCTGTTGTATTTCAAGCTGACTAACAGGAACTTGAAATCCTTCTTGCTTCTTCAGTGCTGTGACTCTAGGCTCTGTCTTGTCAGTTAGCAGAGCCTGTAATAAAACACATACCCCATTGTCATCACTATCACGTGTGGATTGGAAGAGGATAGTGGGATGTTCGTTGTGTGTGTGTGTGTGTGTGTGTGTGTGTGTGTGTGTGTGGAGAAGGAAAGTTATTCTGTCACAATGTCTGGAGGGCACTCTTGGCAAACAGTGAGTTGTGTCATGATGTCTGTATTCTATAGAGTTCTGAATATCTTGCACAACTAAGGATTGCCACATGGTTACTGCTCTGCTAACCGCTATTGTGAACCTGCGAGAAACTGGAAATGTTTCCAGCCACAGAACTTTCTGGCTCTCATTCTGCATCCTTACAAACACACAGGGTGGAACTGTTTTCTGAAGTTGTTTCCTACTGTGAAGAATAAAATTGCATTGTATTGTGAGTTCATCAGACCAACCTTGTACTTTGTAGGCTACTCACAATGGAACAGAAACAGAAACTGAATTAAATTTACACTGTACCAGTTTGTTTGCCTTTGGGAGATAAGAAAAAAACCACTTGAATTTTGTCTTTTGAAGAGGAATTTCAACACATTTCTTAGTAGTGAGTTTACAGTAAAGCTTGCAAAATTGAAGGAAATTGGAGCTGTGGCCTGATCCCAGTTTCAGAAAGAACTACAGGTGTTAAACTAATTTCTTGATAATAAGAATGAAAATTGGGCAATTCTAAATGATGTTAATTAAATATGCAATGATTCTGAAGAAAGTTAAAGAAAATGACTATTTCATAAAAATAACTGCTCGTTTATTCATCAGATAAGTTGGGTAGAGCTAGCACAACTCTTACAACACACTGAGTGTGAATACCTAAGAACTTATTTATGATATTCCTTCCACATTAAGTTATAACCTGTCTTTATGTTATCAGACACAAGAACATAGCTGCATGGGTAATTTTCTTACAATGAAGAAATCTGAATAAAGACATGAACAAATATTATAACCAGTCCCATATCAACAACTAATTCCTCAGAGTGTTAACCATAGAAGAAATTGGCTATTCCCAGAATCAAAGGATTATTTTCTGGAAGAAAATCGAGTAGAGCTTTTTGTGGTTTTACACAGAGGAATCAGATATAGCCCAAGAAACTTGATTTTGTTCTGGACCAAATTAATCAAAGTTGGTCCAGAACAAGTAAATATTGTCAGAATTTTGAAGTTTACCTCCATTTTAAATATGAAATTCTAATATTAATATAGACAATATTTAATCCTACCAGTTTGGTTTTCAGCATGCAAATTGCCTGTTAGTCTTTCTCCATGCAGTGAGTGAAAATTGTGACACTGGGAGCATGAGAGGTCCATGGAAAGTTCCACACAAGTGCATGCAGAGTTATAACTTACATCTCTGCAAACCTATTATACTGACAACAAAAGCCATTCTGTTTTTGTTTAAAGACATTGTGTGAAGATGAAAATCATCAGTGAGCTGGCAGAATGCATTTAGCATTCAGCACCTGAACAGCTCGGCTGTCATAAGGATCATTTAGAGGGAAAAGTTGCTTTGTAAACAAGGTGGATCATTTTTGTACCGTTCCACGTATTCTTGCTCTTTTTTGACAGTCAGAATAGGAATGTTTCCTCTTTTGTTTTTCAGCTGGCAATCATTAACATGTATTTGTTAGAATATAATTCCAAGTTCTTAACCTCATTTCTCTATTGTGTACTTGGATTTTTCATTCCAGTTAAAAGACCAAATAATATTGTGGTCTCACTTTACACCATTTACATCCCCCTTTCCCCCTCTCACTCAATAAAAGAGAAATATGAAGAAAAGCATATCTGGCATGAATCTCTGTGGTAAGGCTGCAATATGTCTTACTTTGCTCTTATGTTTTAAACATGAAATCCTGCAAGGAGGGAAAGGCTTTCAAGCAATTTACAATATGGGCACTGAGTTTCACACTGCTTCATTCCATCCAATGTAGTGGTCTGTCCTCTTTGTGATATTATTCCATATATTGGGGGATTGAAAAAGAAAGCTACTTCGTGTGACTTCACTACCCATGTCATTAACATCATTGAGACTATAATGTTAAAATATAAGTTTAAACAACTTTAATGTTGAGAATGCTTTTGCCATTTTTCTGTGTGAGAACATCTTTGGTTGTTTCTAGCTGTAGTTTGGCAGACAGTGAAAATATCCTTTATTTGAAATACATTATGTTTAGATTATTTTATGTGTATTATTTCATTACCCCTTAAACATATTAGACTACCCAGTGGCCTGTTTACACAGGTGAACAAAATATTGAAATAGAGAAAAAAGTGTCAAGTGCATGAAGCCACCTCCCAGTGTAGAAAGAATCCAGAGGTGCATGTCTGACTGTGGTCATTGGCCACTGGCTCTTGAACCCTAATGTATTATCTGGCTCCACTAATGGCACCTTGAATATGCTCAGACAACCATACTAACTTTTGAACTTTTAAAGCTCAGAAGGTTATAGTGTCAAATTTGCTCTCTGCCTGTCTCTGTCTATCTTTGTCTCTCTCTGTCTCTATCTCTCCCTTTCACTGCCTCTCCCTTTCCCTTCCTCCCCTTTCTTTATACCTTTCCTGTATTCCAAAACCCCTCAAAACTGTTGATATATTGTTCTTTCTTATCTCTCTCTGTGAAGATGTATATCCATTGAATTTAAAGTAAAGTCAAAGACCTTATGAATGATCTCTTTGGTTCACCATCATAATTTGAAATTTATTTGAAGTTACTACAGTGAGAACTGGTTGATGTATCAATATTAACTTTTAAATGGGAAAAAAGTTGTTTTTTTTTTTTTCAATGTTACTTTTTTTTTTTTTATTAATTTATTTTGCAATACAATTCAGTTCTACATATCAGCCACGGATTCCCTTGTTCTCCCCCCTCCCGTCCCCCTCTCCTTCCCCCCAACCCCCCCCCCCATTCCCATCTCCTCCAGGGCAAAGCCTTCCCCACAGACTGAGGTCAACCTGGTAGACTCAGTCCAGGTAGGTCTAGTCCCCTCCTCCCAGGCCGAGCCAAACAATCCTGCATAGGCCCCAGGTTTCAAACAGCCAACTCATGCAATGAGCACAAGATCTGGTCCCACTGCCTGGGTGCCTCCCAAACAGATCAAGCCAATCAACTGTCTCATCCGTTCAGAGGGCCTGATCCAGTGGGGACCCCTCAGCCATTGGTTCATAGTTCATGTGTTTCCATTCATTTGGCTATTTGTCCCTGTGCTTTATCCAACTTTGGTCTCAACAATTCTCGCTCATATAAACCCTCCTCATTCTCGCTAATTGGACTCCCAGAGATCCACCCGGGGCCTAGTCATGGATCTCTGCATCCAGATTCCTCAGTAGTTGGATGAGGTTTCTAGCACAACAATTAGGGTGTTTGGCCATCCCATCACCAGAGTAGGTCAGTTCGGGCTGTCTCTCGACCACTGCCAGCAGTCTGTTGTGTGGGTATCTTTGTGGATTTCTGTGGGCCTCTCTAGCACTTTGCTTCTTCCTATTCTCATGTGGTCTTTATTTACCATGGTCTCCTATTCCTTGTTCTCCCTCTCTGTTGTTGATCCAGCTGGGATCTCCCGCTCCCCCAAGCTCTCTTTCCCTCAACCCTCGCCTTTCATTACCCCCACTCATGTCCAGGCTGTTCATGTAGATCTCATCCCATTTCTCTGTCATTGGGCGATCCCTGTGTCTTTCTTGGGGTCCTGTTTTCCAGGTAGCCTCCCTGGTGATGTGAGTAGCAGACAAGTCATCCTTGTTTCATGTCTAGTATCCTGCTATGAGTGAGTACATACCATGTTTGTCTTTCTGAGTCTGGGTTACCTCACTCAGGATGATTTTTTCTAGATCCATCCATTTGTCTGCAAACCTCATGATGCCATTGTTTTTCTCTGCTGAGTAGTATTCCATTGTGTATATGTACCACATTTTGTTTATCCATTCTTCAGTTGAAGGGCATCTGGGTTGTTTCCATGTTCTGGCTATTACAAACAATGCTGATATGAACATAACTGAACAAGTGCTCTTATGGTGTGGTTGAGCATTTCTTGGGTATATGCCCAAGAGTGGTATAGCTGGATCTTGGGGGAGATGGATTCCCAATTTTCTAAGAAAGCGCCATATTGATTTCCAAAGTGGTTGTACAAGCTTGCATTCCCACCAGCAGTGGAGGAGAGTTCCCCTAGCTCCACATCCTCTCCAGCATAAGGTGTCTTCAGTGTTTTTGATCTTAGCCATTCTGACAGGCGTAAGGTGGTATCTCAGAGTTGTTTTGATTTGCATTTCCCTGATGATTAGGGATGTTGAGCAGTTCCTTAAATGTCTTTCGGCCATTTGAGTTTCCTCTGTTGAGAATTCTCTGTTTAGTTCTATAGCCCATTTCTTAATTGGACTGTTGGGCATTTTGATGTCTAATTTCTTGAATTCCTTATATATTCTGGATATCAGTCCTCTGTCAGATGTGGTGTTGGTGAAGATCTTTTCCCATTCTGTAGGCTGTCGCTTTGCCTTGGTGACCGTATCCTTTGCTCTACAAAAGCTTCTCAGTTTCAAGAGGTCCCATTGATTGATTGTTTGTCTCAGAGTCTGTGCTACTGGTGTTCTATTTAGGAAGCAGTCTCCTATACCAATGCGTTCAAGACTACTTCCTACTTTCTCTTCTAGCAGGTTCAGAGTAGCTGGATTTATGTTGAGGTCCTTGATCCACTTGGACTTAAGTTTTGTGCACGGTGATAGATATGGATCTATTTGCAGCCTTCTACATGTTGATATCCAGTTTTGCCAGCACCATTTGTTGAAGATGCTTTCTTTTTTCCATTGTGCACTTTTGGCTTCTTTGTCAAAAATTATATGTTCATAGGTGTGCGGATTAATGTCAGGGTCTTCAATTCGATTCCATTGGTCCACATGTCGGTTTTTATGCCAGTACCAAGCTGTTTTTATTACTGTAGCTCTATAGTAGAGCTTGAAGTCAGGGATCGTGATGCCTCCAGAAGTTGTGTTATTGTACAGGATTCCTTTGGCTATCCTGGGTTTTTTGTTTTTCCATATGAAGTTGAGTATTATTTTTTCCAGGTCTGTGAAGAATTGTGTTGGTATTTTGATGGGGATTGCATTGAATCTGTAGATTGCTTTTGGTAAGATTGCCATTTTTACTATGTTAGTCCTGCCTATCCATGAGCATGGGAGATCTTTCCATTTTCTGACATCTTCTTCAATTTCTTTTTTCAGGGACTTAAAGTTCTTGTCATATAGGTCCTTCACTTGCTTGGTTAGTGTTACCCCAAGGTATTTTATGTCATTTGTGGCTATAGTAAAGGGTGATGTATCTCTGATTTCCTTCTCCGCTTCTTTGTCCATTGTATATAGGAGGGCTACTGATTTTTTTGAGTTGATCTTGTATCCTGCTATGTTGCTGAAGGTGTTTATAAGCTGTATCAGTTCCTTGGTGGAATCTTTGGGGTCGCTCAAGTATACTATCATGTCATCTGCAAATAGGGAAAGCTTGACTTCTTCCTTTCCAATTTGTATCCCCTTAATCTCCTTATGTTGTCTTATTGCTCTGGCTAGAACTTCAAGTACTATATTGAATAAGTATGGGGAGAGTGGACAGCCTTGCCTCGTTCCTGATTTTAGTGGGATTGCTTTGAGTTTCTCTCCATTTAATTTGATGTTGGCTGTTGGCTTGCTGTAAATTGCCTTTATTATGTTTAGGTATGTTCCCTGTATTCCTGATCGCTCCAATACCTTTATCATGAAGGGGTGTTGGATTTTGTCAAATGCCTTTTCTGCATCCAGTGAGATGATCATATGGTTTTTTTCTTTGAGTTTGTTTATATGGTGTATTACATTGACGGACTTTCGTATGTTGAACCACCCTTGCATCCCTGGAATGAATCCTACTTGATCATGGTGGATAATTGTTTTGATGTGTTCTTGGAGTCTGTTTGCCAGTATTTTATTGAGTATTTTTGCATCAATGTTCATGAGGGAGATCGGTCTGTAGTTCTCTTTCTTTGTTGTATCCTTGTTTGGTTTAGGAATTAGGGTAATTGTAGCCTCATAGAAGGAGTTTGGTAATGTTCCTTCTGTTTCTATTGTGTGGAACAATTTAGAGAGTATTGGTATTAACTCTTCTTTGAAGATCTGGTAGAATTCTGCGCTGAAACCATCTGGTCCTGGGCTTTTTTTGGTTGGGAGACTTTTAATGACTGTTTCTATTTCATTAGGGGTTATTGGACTATTTAAATAGTTTATCTGGTCTTGATTTAACTTAGGTATGTGGTACCTATCCAGAAAGTTATCCATTTCTTTTAGGTTTTCCAGTTTTGTCGAATAGAGGTTTTTGAAGTATGACCTGATGATTCTCTGGATTTCCTCAATGTCTGTTGTTATGTCCCCCTTTTCATTTCTGATTTTGTTGATTTGGATGCTCTCTCTCTGTCTTTTGGTTAGTTTGGATAAGGGCTTGTCTATCTTGTTGATTTTCTCAAAGAACTAACTCTTTGTTTCATTAAGTTTTTGTATTGTTCTCTTTGTTTCTATTTTATTGATTTCAGCTCTCACTTTGATGATTTCCTGGCGTCTATTTTTCCTGGAAGACTGTGCTTCTTCTTGTTCTAGAGCTTTCAGGTATGCTGTTAAGTCTCTAGTGTGAGATTTCTCCAACTTATTTATGTGGGCATTTAGTGCTATGAATTTCCCTCTTAGTACTGCTTTCATAGTGTCCCATAAATTTGGATATGTGGTGTCTTCATTTTCATTGATCTCTAGGAAGTCTTTAATTTCTTTCTTTATTTCTTCCTTAACCCATTGGTGATTCAGTTGGGTATTATTCAGTTTCCATGAGATTGCAGGTTTTCTGTAGTTTTTGTTGTTGTTGAAATCCAACTTTAGACCATGGTGGTCTGATAGAACACAGGAGGTTATTCCAATTGTTTTGTATCTGTTTAGATTTGTTTTGTGGCCAATTATGTGGTCAATTTTAGAGAAGGTTCCATGGGGTGCTGAGAAGAAGGTATATTCTTTTTTGTTAGGATGGAATGTTCTGTAGATATCGATTAAGTCCATTTGAGTCATGACATCAGTTAAGTCCTTTATTTCTCTGTTAAGTTTCAATTTGGGAGATCTGTCCAGTGGTGAAAGTGGGGTGTTGAGGTCTCCCACTATTAATGTGTGGGGTTTTATATGTGATTTAAGCTTTAGTAATGTTTCTTTTACATATGTGGGTGCCCTTGTGTTTGGGGCATAAATATTCAGAATTGAGACTTCATCTTGGTGGATCTTTCCTGTGATGAGTATGTAATGCCCTTCTTGATCTCTTTTGATTGATTTTAGTTTGAAGTCTATTTTGCTGGATATCAGGATGGCTACACCCGCTTGTTTCTTAAGACCGTTTGATTGGAAAGTCTTTTCCCAGCCTTTTATTTTTAGGTAGTGTCTATCTTTGAATTTGAGATGTGTTTCTTGTATGCAGCAGAAAGATGGGTCCTGCTTTCGTATCCATTCTGTAAGCCTATGTCTTTTTATAGGTGAATTAAGTCCATTGATATTGAGGGAAATTAATGACCAGTGATTGTTCATTCCTGTTATTTTTTGGTGGTGATGTGTGGGTACTTCTATACGTTGGGGTTTACTGCTGTGGCTTTATCTGTTGCCTGTGTTTTCGAGGGTGTATCTGACTTCCTTAGATTGGAATTTTCCTTCTAGTGCTTTCTGTAGGGCTGGGTTTGTGGATAAGTATTGTTTAAATCTGGCTTTGTCATGGAATGTCTTGTTCACTCCATCTATGGTGATTGAAAGTTTTGCTGGGTATATTAGTCTAGGTTGACATCCATGGTCTCTTAGTGTCTGCATTACATCTGTCCAGGTTCTTCTGGCTTTCAAAGTCTCCATTGAGAAATCGGGTGTTATTCTGATGGGTTTGCCTTTATATGTCACTTGGCCTTTTTCCTTTGCTGCTCTTAATATTCTTTCTTTATTCTGTACGTTTAGTTGTTTAACTATTATGTGGCGAGGGGACTTTTTTTTGGGGGTCTAGTCTGTTTGGTGTTCTATAAGCTTCTTGTATCTTCATAGGCATTTCCTTCTTTAAGTTGGGAAAGTTTTCTTCTATGATCTTGTTGAATATATTTTCTGTGCCCTTGAGTTGGTATTCTTCTCCTTCTTCGACCCCTATTATTCTTAGGTTTGGTCTTTTCATGGTGTCCCAAATTTCTTGGACATTTTGGTTCATGACTTTGGTGGCTTTAGTGTTTTCTTTGACTGATGAATGTATTTCTTCTACTGTATCTTCAACGCTAGAGATCCTCTCTTCCATCTCTTGCATTCTGTTGATTATACTTGCATCTGAAGTTCCCAATCGTTTTCTCAGATTTTCTATTTCCAGCATTCCCTCTGTTTGTGTCTTCTTCATTTTTTCTATTTCCCTTTTCAGGTCTTGGACTGTTTCCTTCATTTGTTTCATTGATTTTTCTTGATTTTCTCTCAGTATTTTATTGTTTTCTTCCAGGACTTTATTGATTTCTTCTAATTTGTTTGCCCTTTCCTCTAGTTGTTTACAGCGTTCTTCACATTTTTTTGTCTTTTCCTCTACGCAAGCCTCTAGCTTCTTCATGATGTCATTCATAAGGCTGTTTTCTTCTGCTTCTTCCAATTTCTGATGTTCAGGTCTAGGTGTTGGAGGAGGGCTAGGGCCTGGTGATGCTGTATTGCTATTCATTTTGTTGTATATGTTTCTGCCTTGACGTCTGCCCATCTCCTTGTGGTTCGTTCTTGGCCTTATCCGCACACTTGGTTCAGACAGACCAGTGTTCCAAAAGGGAAGTCAGTGTTCCAAAAGGGAAGTCCGGAGCAAGATGGGAGCTGGGGGCCGGCCTCTAAGTCTCAGGAAGAGGCTTGGGGCTCAGGCGGATGGGCGTGGGGGCAGGGCGTGGAGACTGCAGGGTCTGCCAGGGGTCTTGGAGAAGGGGATCCTTCCCGGTGGGGCTAGCAGGGAACCTGCCCGGTGGCCAGAACCTGGGGCCAAGTTGGGCAGGTCTTCCCTGGAGTGGCTGGTGCCCAGGGATGGGGTCTGGGGCAAGGACGGGCACTCACCAGTGTTGTAAAAGGGAAGTCCGGAGCAAGATGGGAGCTGGGGGTCGGCCTCTAAGTCTCAGGAAGAGGCTTGGGGCTCAGGCGGATGGGCGTGGGGGCAGGGCGTGGAGACTGCAGGGTCTGCCAGGGGTCTTGGAGAAGGGGATCCTTCCCGGTGCGGCTAGCAGGGAACCTGCCCGGTGGCCAGAACCTGGGGCCAAGTTGGGCAGGTCTTCCCTGGAGTGGCTGGTGCCCAGGGATGGGGTCTGGGGCAAGGAAGGGTACTCACCAGTATTCCAAAAGGGAAGTCCGGAGCAAGATGGGAGCTGGGGACCGGCCTCTGAGTCTCAGGAAGAGGCTTGGGGCTCAGGCGGATGGGCGTGGGGGCAGGGCGTGGAGACTGCAGGGTCTGCCAGGGGTCTTGGAGAAGGGGATCCTTCCCGGTGGGGCTAGCAGGGAACCTGCCTGGTGGCCAGAACCTGGGGCCAAGTTGGGCAGGTCTTCCCTGGAGTGGCTGGTGCCCAGGGATGGGGTCTGGGGCAAGGAAGGGTACTTACGAGTGTTCCAAAAGGGAAGTCCGGAGCAAGATGGGAGCTGGGGGCCGGCCTCTGAGTCTCAGGAAGAGGCTTGGGGCTCAGGCGGATGGGCGTGGGGGCAGGGCGTGGAGACTGCAGAGTCTGCCAGGGGTCTTGGAGAAGGGGATCCTTCCCGGTGGGGCTAGCAGGGAACCTGCCCGGTGGCCAGAACCTGGGGCCAAGTTGGGCAGGTCTTCCCTGGAGTGGCTGGTGCCCAGGGATGGGGTCTGGGGCAAGGAAGGGTACTTACGAGTGTTCCAAAAGGGACGTCTTGGGAAAAAAGTTTTTATCACAGGTCTTTTATTTAGTCAGGATTTAATACTTGTGCTCTTGATTCAGAAATAATAATTAGCATACATAGAAAGTGTGAAAAACTAGCAATGATAATAATATTTTAGATTATTAGAGTTTCCTTCTTTTTCTGAATGGAAACTGTAATCTTGAAATTGTCTAACTGTACTTCCTTTGCTATCACAGAAGATCATACAAATTTTATGAACATAAAGCCATTCTTTTTGCTGCTCAGAGCATTACAAACCTTAATATGCTTGTTTACTGTCGCAATGGCTCTTTTGTAATCTCGTTTCATTAACCTAGGAACCACGCAATGACATTAAGAAGAATTCTGTATGTGAATGAGCAGTAAAGACACGGGCCCTGGTCAGGTTAATGTGTTTATATGAAGGTACCTATGAGAAAGAAAGAAGGCCACGCAGAGCTGTGTCTGACCCTGGGGTGTGCAGGGAGGTTGTTTATCAGGAAGAGCTCTTGACTTATTCACACAGATTGCTTGTCTGAAACACACTATTTTGCTCCATCTCTCCTATCAGTTTGTCACTTACATTTGATGATGACAAGAAAACCATTATTAATTTTGACTTTCTTATGTATTTGTTGCACCTAAAAAGATCATAAATGTTCAAACTACAAAACAAATTCCATCATGTTATTAAATGGTTCATGATTATAAGCGAAAGCCATTTTAATTAGCGACTATAGCCAGGGTCCTCTCACCACCAGCCCTGCTTTACCAAGAAGCAAAAAAAAAAAAAAATTCCTTTTTTCACTCATGTTATTGACTAAAAATGTGTCTGGTGTTGTGGCCACAGGGTATATGTTAAGGGTGATGCAAGGAAAGTGAGAACATCTGTATTTACTGGCGATAACGCTATAGAGCTTTCCATAAAATGTCAGGATAGCGCAGAACATCGGGGACAGTAGATATGAACGGCTGTCAACAGCCTCCCATCAAAGAGAGTGTCTATCAAGTATGTTGTCTAAGATCTCCTTAGGAAAGGTCAGCTTTCTTTTAATTAAAAGAAATATACCCTAACTATCTGAGTAATGAACTTTTGCTTGAGGAAATAGACAGTTATGTCTTCTAATTACCTTTGTCTGTTCTCTTGTTGTAAGGGACCTGTGCTGTTTTCTGAATGAGTACACACACACATACACACACACACACACACACACACACACACACACACACACACACACATACACACACGCGCGCACACACACACATACACACACGCACACACACACACACACACACACACACACCTTATGAAAAGATAAAGAAAAAATTTAATGTAGTTCCACCTCTACATAAATTCAAGACAGGTATACCAGGGTATGTAGTTGAGGCAGAATCCTAGGTGTACCAGGGGATGTAGTTGAGGCAGAAACCAACGTGGTAGCTTCTCTGATTCACACAGCCCATCTCCCATTCTCTCAGGCGTGCATTTATGCTACTGAACTCTAAAAAGTAAATTGTATAATGAAACAGTCATCCACAAGCAAGGGAAATAATCCTTTTCAGTCTTGACATAGACAGACTCATTATTTATTGACTCAGTCTAAAGAAAGAAGTATCTTTGAATATTATTTTTAACTATATAGAGAAATGTTCTTGAAAGCCCTTGTAATTCTCAGTTTTGGGTAAGGCTTCAAGAGAAGGCAATTATCTCAATACTCTAGCCAAAGTGGAGGAAAGGGAGTCACTGGCCCATTGGTGATTGAGGTCAACCTAATCTTGATCCAGTTCCTCAGCTCTGGGGTCAAGGCCCGACATACACCTGATCATTTCCATGACTCTCCTCCTCCATGTGCACAGTCATTGCAGATGGCTCCATCACTTGCAATATCTTACTGAGAGGCTGAACTTTATGTACACCATCAGATCTCACAATAGTCTTGAGATATGTGGTAGCGGAGAAATTATCTCATTCTTTAAGTATAGCTTCTCCAGTCCTGAAAATTCAGCTTTCTTACTCTCAAAGGCCTCTTTAGTAACCAAAGTCCCCAGGAAATGTGAGCCACTGTTCCCACTAGTCACTCCCAGCAAGTGGTCTGGGATTTGGATGAATAACATTCTCTTCAGATGTCAAATAAATGAATCTGACTAGTAAGAGTGAACTTACTACTCATTGCATGTAAAGATATTAATATTGTACAGTAAAACTTCTAGACTTACTGAACTGGGTAAGGTCACTGAAGTAGGGGATTGCTAGGCCTTTTTATATGTTCTCTGTCTCTGACAATTTTAATAAAGAGTCCAAGTTGCTGGGACACAGTGCTGCTTTTGACTCCCAGCTCTAGGAAATGTACAGTGGATATAAACAAGTCTACAGAGCAAAGATGAACACCTTTGAAAAAGGAGGATCCAAGCCGCAGGCTGGATGGCCATACACAGACCTCAGAGGAAACTTAAAAGAGAATAGTTAACAAGAAAGCAGCATCTCCTGGGGTAAGAGCCAGGAATCTTAGGAAGCTAAATATAATTCCTAGTTACAGATGATGCTATCATATTCTCTCAGAAGAATTGCAGAAAGGGTCTGATAATGTGCAATGAGCTTTTCATTCACACAAATAGCCACAATACATAATTGAAATCACTAGCAAATAATTTCAAAATGCTACAAAATTCCCTCTGTATTTGGAAACTCTTAAAATATTGAAACAACAGCTCTAGTATTGCATCATAGAAGGACAGTAGTAGATTGACTCCAGAAAACTAATTTTTACCTTCTTTTTTATAAAGGTAGAAGAATTCCATGTGGATATAAAGCCTGAAAAAGAGGGCAAAAATTTGAATTTTTAAAAATTATCTATAAAAAGTAATTTCCATATATATATTCCCCATTTATTAAATTAAAAAACACATTTTGCCAAATTGTACCATCTCTTTTTTCTTTCATCATTCTGTGTTGCAATTTTTAAAAATGAAAATAGATACAATATTTAGTTTCAGTAAAATGGGTGAGTTCTCCCTTGAGTTTTTTAATTTTTTGAGATATGGTCTCTCTTTGTAGCCCTGGCTAGCCCAGAATTTGCTATGTAGGTCAGGATTGCCTTGACAAGAAATAAACTTACCTTAGCATACTAAGCATTAGGAAGGTAGATCTTTGCTACCATGCCTCAAAATGGACTTTCAGTCCAGGAAATGGACCTCTTTTGGTGTTTTAAAACATATAATTTCTGAATCATTTAGATTCTGGATTCTATATTACCTATAATTATTTCCTCCAGTGCACTTTGTACTAGTTGAATACAAAAATAATTAATTCTGAGGTCACTTTTGGAGAGAGACTCTAATTCTTAGCTTAACAAACTGAAAATACACATCAAGATCAGCATTCATTAAACATGGCTACAAATGTCACCTGGGGCTTTGAAACAACAGGAGGGACCTGAGAGACCCTTATCCTTGTTCTAGGATAGATCCACCAGGAGAGGTTGAGAAGCTGTTCCAGGTGTCTATTGCGTCGACTCCTTTATTTGGCATTTCATCACCCAAGTGGCAGATAGAAGCATCACTTCAGATTGGTCCTAAGCCTAGTGCCAAAGAACCAGCATAGTGGTCCTCAGGTTCTTAACAGTAAAAGTGCACTCACTGAACTGAGGAGGTTAAGTATCCCCTCTGTTTCTGTCGCTTTGTCCTAGCCCTCCCACTTGGCTACAGCTCAGCTTCAAAGAACCTGCAGGCAACTTACAGCTCTCCCTGACTCACACTGGGCATTTCTCTGTAGGCCACTAATCTAATAAATGATTCAGCCTGACTGCTGAATTGATGAGTCCCAGGAGTGAGCTGCAGGCAGACTGAAGTCTTTCCAAAGGCTGAAAAGCTCAAGAAGAATTTTCTGGAAGGTTTGCTGAAAACAACTTTTCACCCACATACGGTCATAATATTTTAGAAGAAACTTCCATTTCTATGCTCTAGTGTACTTGCTGCAACTGCTTCATTGCCAATTATTGACAGTTTTCTGAGGGTAAGAGAGACATACAGCTTTTTAGCTATCTTATTCTTAGGGTCCTTTGTAGAGCCTGGAATGTAGCTGTGTGTATTTCAACATCTGTGAATGTATATAGACTATCTTTATTGATATTCATTCCCTATAGAATGAACATTACTGTAGGGTGGTCAGATATTGTCTCTCAAAATACATACTCGTGGTTAGGCTACAAGGCAGATGAAGTCTTCTGTGAATTCATAGCCATTTCACAGTGATTCATGTACAGTGAGAAATGTGCTTGCTTTACTGTTTTCCTAATAAAAGATGGCATTCTAAAGGGCTTAAAAAAGCAAAACAGTATTCTTAACTTGTTTTCTAAAAAGAGTGACAATGTGAATATAAACATAAACATGTATAATTACTATTCACTACTTTTAAAAAGTGGGGTCCCCTTATTCTTAATGTCCAATAAATACATTAAAATACTAATACCATGTATCTTTGTTTGCTTTCTATTGCTGTGATAAAACACCATGATCAAAGGCAACTTGATTTTGTTTCATTTACACTTTCGAATTACAAACTAACATCAAAGGATGTTGAGGTAGGAACTCCAAGTGGGAACCTGGAGGCAGTAACTGAAGCAGAGGCCATGGAGAAGTGCTGTTTACTGGCTTGCTTCCCAGGATTTGCTCAGCCTGCTTTCTTACAGACCTTAGGACCTGCCCAGGGATGGCACCACTCACTGTGAGATATGGGATTTCACGTGTCAATTATTAATCAAGACAAAAATATACAGACCTTTCTACAGTCCAATATTATTGAAACATATCTTCAGTTGTGATTCTCCCTTCTCTTCAGATATCTCTAGCTTTTGTCAAATTGACACAAAATTAGCCAGCACATCATGTAAGCATAAAATAAAGGGATGCTAGAAATTGATAAGATATCATTCAATATGTTTCTAAACAGTAGAGAGATATTAGGGAAATATTTACAGTGTCCAGAAATGTTTTACTTTTTTGTGGCATGGGAGCATAGCTCAGAGACAGCACAAAGTGAGCATGCACAAGACTATGGACCCAGCAGCCCAGGCCAAAGACAAAGGTTCAGAGATTGAGTATTTGCCTACCATGCATGAAGTCTGAGAGAACTCTCAGTACCACAAAAGTAGATAAATAAAAATAAAATAACATGTTATGTTAACTTTCCATGTTATAATATTAGGTCACAAAGTGGTCCCCAAAATAGCAGTGCTGATGACAATGTGGCCCAGTCCAGGCCAGATTCTTAACAGATAAACACAATGATTCCTAACAGATAAACAGAAACCTAAATTCAGCATTCCTTAGAAATCTGGTAACAGGGGTTTCTATTTGCCAGGAAAGCCACTACTTTCTTTCTCCACCCCTAATGTTAAACTAATGGGGCCAAAGTGCATCTAACTCCTGATGAACCCAAATAGAAAATCTGCTAACAGAAAATTTCATAAATCCTGTTTCACAGAACAGCACACAGAGAAAGTATTCCTAGAACAACAAGAAAACCAACCTGCTCCCAAATATAAACACACAGGAACACATAGGAATCATAGGAATAAAACAAAACAATTCCACTGTGGACAATGATAGTGTTCCCTTATGAACAAAAATACACTAACAAGTATGGAAATTAATGTGGAATCTACTGGAGCTGACTCTGGAACTCATTATATATGAAAGAGAGGACTGAGGATAAGCAGGCATGGTCAAGAAAACACAGAGAGAAGTGGAGAGAAAGAATTCTATATGAATTATAAAAATATGCAAAATTTGTCTGAGACCATTAGATCATAGCATAGAAGGGAAAATAATGAAAGTATCCAGATGAGTTGAAAGGTGTGAAGTGGTTGTCTCAAAGAGACTTAACTTATGATTATCTGGGAAATTAAGTAGATGGGAAAGGAAGGGCACTCACTGTCAGAGAAATGGGATGACGTGGAAGGGATGTGAAAACTAAGAACCACAGAGGAACAAAGGAAATGTCAAAACAGCCCAAGTCATCTCCCATCACCAGAAAAGTCTCTCATTAAATGACTACATCTTCTTATCCTGATGGAAATGTGTAATCTGAGCATAGGACTGACTCCTCGAAACTGCTCCAGATTGCCACTGTATAGCAATAGAAAAGAATAAAAAGGAGAGGAAAGAAGGGGAGAGAGGAGACTGGGGTGGGAAGCAGGCAGGGGGATATCAAAGCAAACAAAATCCAGAACTATCCAGAGGTAGCTGCTCCAAGAACGCAGAAAAGAAGCCTCACATTTCAGTAACTGAAATTTTCTTACCCTCTGATGTGGGGCTCACACCCTAGTCTGCTGCTTTGCTATGTCAGGGACCTTCCTTGGGCTGCAGGAGACAAGTGACCCCTCCTCTTCCAGAGTGCACTTCCCTTTTCATCCATTTACGTTAGAAGAAAATACACATAAGTCTGAGCATTCATGAGTATAAAAGACAGCTTACTGCCCCAGCATCATTTCATATAAGCTTTTTAAAAAATTACTTTTAAAAGTTTATATACAGTTATAATGATTATAACTTTTCCCCATTTAAATAACTAAACACTTATCAGGGCACAATTTTACAAGTAACATGAATTTTTCCTTGAGCTACAATGCCATTTTTAATCAAATAATAAACAGCTCAACCATATTTTAAAATAGTTGCTTCATCAATGGTTGGAATACAGTTTTGATGTGGTCAGTGTCCATTCCTTTGTTTAATACTTAGATCTTTGTAATCTCTGTGGATTCCATGGTGACTTAAAAATCATAGCTCATTTGTCAAATGTGATGAACAGATAAATAGTCGGTGGGGTCTCTGATATTTAATATTAAGCTTGAAAGTTATATCTTCTCCTCTTTTTTTGTTTTTTTTTTTGATCCACCTAAAGAGCAATTTAAAAATTCATGTGGTATGCTACAGAACGTCTCATAACATTGACATTCAAAATTCATTATATAGAGTCTCTCAGTATATATTAGATTTCAGTTGCAATTTAGCAGGAGAAAATTTCATCACATATTGGGGACCCACCGTATGTGACTGGCATCTCAAGCCAGTATTCTGAGAACGACTGTTCACACTGCAGGCATGACAATGTCACAGACAGAATTGTTCCTCTGCTGATGTTTCCAGGGCAGATGTTTTGACTTGCAGAGTAAAAGACAGAAGGGCACACAGTTCAAAAGAGTGTACACTTGATGTTTCAAGTCTGGGTTTGATGCCCAGAAATAAAAACGAACAAACAGACAAACAACAAAAATAATGATGAAAGGAAAACAAAGAAGAAAAGGAAAGGAAGGAAGGAAGGGAGGAAAGGAGAAAGGAAAGGAGAGTCAAAGGTCTCACTGTGTGACAGTTGCAATACAGCTGGAGCCATGTGTACCAGCGTTTGAAATGACATAAGTCAAGATATTTGACCAATCACCTTTTATGTAAATCATGTTACAGTAAAATACATTGACTGTCTAATTCAGGTTTACAAATTCCCGAGAAAGACCTAGGTTTAGTGTTTAAAGTTACTATTCTACCAGATTTATTGGCTTCTAAGTTTACAATGTTCTTTCTCTTGATATATTCTTTTAAAACTACTCCATGCAATGAGAACACTGAGTTTTATGTTATCTCTTTCTTTCACTTCTTCTGACATGTCTTTCTCCTTGTCCTGAGAAAACACTGAATCCTGTGGGGTCTTCAATCTTAACACAGCACTTCACAAATCGTTGTAAAAACACTGAATTTTCTAGGTTTATTTATTTGTCTTTCAGAAATTATTAATAACTACACCAACATAGTAACAAACAGTTTTTCTAAGAGTTCACATATCTTGGAAACCCATATATATATATACTGTTCTCTGCACTCATGAGACAAGTGTGTGACCCAGCAGATCAGAAATGTTAGATCTCCTGGAGCTGGAATTACAGATGACTGTGAGCACCAAAAGCAGGCTCTGGAAACTGAATTCAGTTCTCTTGCAACATGCTCTTCCATGTTGGGCCAACTCTCCAGTTCCTGTTTTCTAATTTTGGAGAGTTACAGTTAAGTTTGCTGTTCAAACTGATTTATTATTAAGTTTTCATCACTTGTCACTTATCATGACCATAGAAAATTCCTGCATCGTTTATGTCCTTCGACTTGGACTTCAGGCCGAATGCTTCATGGAAGAGGTGACCAGTATGATAGTAAATCCCAGGTTGTCTGAGATCATCACCTTTGCCCATTATCCTGGAAGAGTTATTACCAGTACCCCTTCAGTCTGCAAATGTCTGGTTTATGAAAACAAATTACATGGTTGCCCTTCTCAAGGCTCATTTTTTTGTAGCTGAACTGGAAAAAGTCTCAGACTGACATCTAGATAGATGGCAAAAAGCCTTGTCTTCTGGATATTCATGAATATTTGTTGTCCTTAGATACATTGGCTGCATGATGAGTAGTTGACCTTGGTCATTCAAAACCTGGTAAGATTGTTATTGCCAACCAAGTGAACTCTTTAATTGCAATATTATCATTAATCATGGGATTTCTAGAAACAAAATCAACCTCTGGAAACTTATTGCCCATCAAAGTAATTTAATCATCAGACACTTTGTTAATTAAGAAGATGAATTGAACCCCATCGACAGAAGTGTGTCGTATTCATACCACTGCCCATGGACATGACCAAAGAAAGTGGAGCTTATTCCCATAGTGAACATAAAAAAAATTCATGACCTCTTAGGAGAAAGTTCTTCAAAAGTAATTTATTTAATTAATTCATTGAAGTATAGTTTCAAAAGAATTGATCTAGATCAGAGGTTGTTTACTGTTGGTTGATTAATCATTGTGTGTAAGTATGAAGTCTCACACGTACTTTTATTAATCGTACATCTTTTTTCTCACCAGTCTGTTGCCTAATGTGAAAAGAACAAAATAATCTTGTGCAGTTAAATGTACTGAACACAGATGTTTGTTGCCATCAGAACACACTTACTTGGAGCATTTTGATTTGAAATGCATATAAGGTAGTTGGCCCAACATTTAACTGGCTTGACCCTGTAAATCAATAAATTTAACCAATCCTAATGGCTTCTTGTGTTAGTTCAAAGTAATAATTGTGCTAAATGTAGTTTGGATGACCTGTTAGAGATTAACCTTAAGTGGCGATTACTCGCTCTGTTTCAATGTATGGAGGCTCAGTCTTCAAGCCTCTCTGCTTCGAATGTTGGTGTCTTCCTAGAATTTATTCCTCTTTGTTATAAACTGAAAGCCGAAAAGAGACAAGAGAATACCAGGCACACAAGAATAGCTTCTTCAGGATTGCATAGGCCTTGCTGTGTATTAGGATACCTGAAAGTGAAATGACTGGAAATCGTAATGAAGAGCTGTTGCTCAAGTCCTATTTAGGGCTAGAGGAAAGGTTTAGAAAAAAAGACAATGGTTCTTTCCATTGGGAAATGTATTTCTTTTTGTGAATACTCATATGTACCCTTAAACCTGAGACAAAATTCTGCGTTATGAACATTCTTTCACCTCGCTTGTTATCTTGTAAGATTCTTGGAATAAACAGGGAAGCCCTGCAGGAGGGGCCCACACTGGTCTCACAGATAAGATGAAAGGGTGAGAATCTTTTAAGGTTCTAGAGTGAACCCTTCCAGTGATCAAGCTGGCATGAATATCATTGAAAGCATGATGAGACACACGAGTTCTGTCAACAATAAGTTTCATGGGTCAAGATGGAGAAAACGCCCATAGGATATATCAGTATGTTGTGAAAATTGACATTAAGTCTATTGTAATTCCCCAGCTTAATTACTCATGTAACATCCATTTTGAATGGAGATTAGAATATTAAAAAGCAAAACATTTCATCTTTTCTATTTGTAAAAAAAATGCCAGCATTCAAAGTAAATATTGCAAATATGAAAATACCCACAAGATAGAGAGACAGATCTGTTTATTAAACTATCAGTTAATACATATTTAGTGGGTACTCACACCCTACACCCCTTGTTGTATATCCTTTGGAGGAATTAAGAAATCTGATTCAGTCATTCTTCCCGATGATGGCTGTCTAGTGACAAACTGAAAGTGGTAATTTCAGAGACCAGAATATATCAGCCCCAAATACACTCTTCTTAGCATAAGGCTAATTTTGAATGGATTATTTTGAGAAACAACAAGGCACAAGAAGACAAGAAGAGGAAGTTTATCTTTTCTAAGAGAAATGTACAGCTATGCCCTCTGTGAGGCTGTGTCCCTTTGTTCTAGGATACTAACTCTCTGACACTCTTATCAATGACTGTTAGCTCAATGACAGGCTTAGACCTGCTTGGCAAACCCTACTCTGTTTCCTGTACTTTTCTTGATTAACCACGAATTGATCTCCTGCACAGACATGCATCTCTCTTTAACTCAAAATAATGTTCAAGCTGAAATTCCTAGCCCATTCTGAGTGTTACTCATTTTTCTCTGTTATTGCCTACATACACACAATGAATAGGTGTGTGATGGCTGATCTTGGTTGTCAAGTTGACTACATCTGAAATCAACTAAAATCCAAGCTGCTAGGGAAACTGTGAGGGGGTTTTCTTGAATAGATTATTTGAGATGAGAAAACCCACTTCTAATCTGGAACTTTTTGTTTGTTTGTTTTGTTTTTCAAAACAGGATTTCTCTGTGTAGCTCTGGATGTTTTGGAACTCACTATGGAGACTAGGCTGGCCTCAAACCCAGCAATCTGCTTGGCTCTGCCTCTGAAGTGCTACCACCAGCAAATCTGGAACAACCAAGGTAAGAAGACCCTCCTTAAATCTGAGTCACACCTTCTGATGGCAGACCACATAGAAGAACGGGGAAGAAGGAAGTATTGACGTTTGCCTGCTTTCTTTGCTGGAAGTTTATCTGTCCTTTCATTGAGGCACACCTTGGCTAATATTAGAGCCAACTTGTTCAGGATTCCAATATAGACTGAAGACCAGTAGCTTTCTAGGAATTTCCTGGAACTCCAGCCTCAGATTATAATTGCTGGCGTATCCAGTCTCATGGACTAAGCAACTATCAAATCTTCTGTCTTTGATCAGGATAGAGCCATTTGACTACTCAGACCACAACTTATAAGCTACTCTAATAAATCATATATATATGTATATATATACATATGTATATGTATATATGTATATATATATATATATATATATATATATATATAATTTCTATTAGTTCTGTTCCTTTAGAGAAGCTTGACTAATAGAAGGTGTTGAGACATTTCTGTTTGTTTTTCTCTTGTGGGTCTGTGATTATATCTCTAAGTGAAGAGATATAAAGGGAAAATGCAAAATAACTTTCTCTCTCCTACAATTCTGTATTATTAGCATCAAGTATTAGAAGTTCACCAAAAACTTTTTTCTTTTGTATGTCTTAGAATTTTAGTACAAATTGTAAGACAGATCACCAGTTGAGAGATGAAGGTGGCTTTTATTCTTGGACAAGAGTAGAAAAGTGGAATGAAAACTTCCAAATCAGTTTCTCAACCCTTTGTGGTATGAACATTATAGACAGAGGCTCAAAGAATCTAGGAGGAGGGTTGATCTAAGAAAAGAGAGGACCATACACAATTTTGTATACATATATGAAATGAGATTTTCTAGGAACTCAACCTTGCCTCGTTTGTTCTTCTCCTTGCAGTTGTCAGCGCTCAGGATACTAGAGGAATGCCACTTTGCAGACAGATGGGATTATGATAAAGCTAGAGGTTGGCTGGCATCATTACATTCCATTGGTTTTACCAGACCACATGGAGAAGGACTTCTGACCTACGTATATACGTCCTCAAAAGTAAATAAGACAAACAAGGTCAGTTTCACCTAGGTTGAACTTAGGGTAACAACTGCTTGTGGTAGTTATCACTAATGAGTACAGTCAGGGTTTAGATCAATTTATAGACTGCATTTACCTATTGGTAATACTGCATACAAGAAGTGATAGTAGAACTGAGTTACACTAGAAGAATTTGCATAAGATTTGGGCATAACCAGCTGGGTGGTGGTAGCGCACACCTTTAATCCCAGCACTCAGGAGGCAGAGGCAGGTGGATCTCTGTGAGTTCGAGGCCAGCCTGGTCTACAAAGCAAGTTCCAGGAAAGGTGCAAAGGTACACAGAGAAACCCTGTCTCGAAAAAAAAAAAAACCCAAAAGAAACAAACAAACAACAAAAAAAAACCCAAACAAAAAAAGATTTGGGCAAAACCAGGACACACAAGGGAGGAGAAATGTGTGAGTGATGTCATACAGCCAGACATCAGAATAACTGTTAAAAAGAAATTATAATGACAATAGTCAAGTTTAAATTTATGTTAATTTTTGAATATTCTTGTTTTAGATAAGTTTATAAAAGCAAATACATATCAGGGGAAATAGATCTGTGTAGTTTTTAGATAAAACCAGGAGGAAGAAGAGAAGTGATTTTAAAAGGAGGTGTAGAAATGAATTGTCCTTCAAGAGACAGTCTCCAGTCCATTTAGTCATAGCTAGGTTTCTGAGGGTAGGGATGGGTCCCACACAAGGCAACTGACATAGTTAATATGTAGCCTATGCTACTTGCCTACAGGGAAAGGTCACAAGGTGCCTTGTCATCTCCCCTTAGCAGAACCTAGGAGGACACATGACCTAACACTGATATTGCTTACAAGTGCTCCCAACTTATTATACAAGAATTCTTCTCAGTTGGTGGACAGTCTTGAGTGTGTCGTTCAGATGGAATGTCACCAAAAGAGGGTCACTTCCACTTGCCACCAGAGAGCTAGTCCTTGACCCTGAGGAGTTTTGTGAGAAACAATATAATTCCCAAAGCAGACAGACCTTAGGATATAGGTATCCCATGGTTTGACTTTAAGGGTGTTGATGAGACAGAGGGAAAGGTAGTCTCAAATGTTAATAAGGATAGGTGGAGTCTCAGGTGGTCTGTGCATACTCAGGCAGACATCATGACTCTGCCACAAAGAATGGACTGGAAAGGTCAGTCTCCCTTATGTCCAAGATTTTGGTATCATAGATTGAAGAATTTGTAGATGAACACAGTTTTAGTTAAAAGAGGAAGTATATGTGCTGGTAAGCAAAACAGGCCATTTCACAAGTGAAGACCATGTTGGGGGAAGGTAAGGGTCACCACCACATTAAGCTCAGACATGTTGATGAGTGAGTAGGATTTAGTGGGAATTATTTAGCCAGTTCTAAATTTTTACAATACTCAATTCTATGGCAAATTCTTTGTTCATGACCTGGGCACATGCTCGCTTTCTGTACAAATGCAATGTCAGTCTAGCCTCTGTCCAGGCCACAATATCAGTGACAACCTTCTTTCAGAGATGCTGACAGGTACCTTGCTGAGAACCCTGTGTCCCTAGCTAATAGATATCCCAGTGACCAGGCTTTCTCACCCAGGAAGTCAGCTAACATTAAAGGAAACATTGGGGTCAAATTCCATCCTCCAGTCCCTGTCCTACCTTCTACCTGAGAGTCAGAGAGCATGGCTACAAGATCTTGCTGTGAAACCTCTCACATTCCCAGAGAGCTGCAGAATAGTATGGTGATATTTTATTTTTACTGAAATGTGATTTTATTTGTACGTTAATAAATAAAGTTGCCCGGGGGTCAGAGCTAATAGCAAGCCATAGCAAAGTTGGGTGGTGGTGGTGCACGCCTTTAATCCCAGCACTTGGTAGGCAGAGCTAGGTAGATCTCTGTGTGTTTAAGGATACAGCCAGCATTGGAGACACATGCCTTTAATCTCAATACCAACCATAGAAGACCGGGAGGTCTGTATAGACAGGCAGTGACTAGGAGGTCATGTGGTTGGGTTTACAACCAATGAGAAGGCAGAACAAAAACTCTATAAAAAAAGACAGACACAGAAAGTAGCTCTCTTTCATAGAGGTACAGCAACAGTGAAGGGTAAGGTTTTTAGCTCTTAGCTATTGCTCTGACCTCTTGGCTTTTATCTCTGTATTGGCTCTGTGTTTCTTATTTAATAAGACGGTTGGTTACATCTACAGAATAGACTCCTACTTTCACTGTGTGGGCTCTGATTCCTTCCTTCAGAGCCCACACCACGTTGTCAGTCTCTGGGGCTGAAGCCTTCCCATGCTATTGCCTCTCTGTCTATCCACGGCATTAATGACTGTGGTGGTGCGTTTCATGAAAATATCTGTTACATCTAAGAGACTGGAACCTTTGCTTGACCCCACTGACTAAAAATACACCTGGAGGTATATGGTAAGACCTAGACTGATACCCTGCTGTGTATTCCGTCTGTTTGTTTAACCTGCCCTGAAGAGAACAATGTAACAGCCAAACTTACTTGCCTTGGATTTCACATGTAATCAGCTTTTGCTAACTAAACTAACACATAGCTTTAATCTTCTATTTTGTATTATTCCATACCCCTGACCGAGAGAGCAATACACACAAGTATGTATGTATGTATGTATGTATGCATGTAATGGTAATAATTTCCTAAAAATTGTGAACAGGTCAAAAATAGCCTCATATAACAAATATATTAGTTGATAATGGTATGTTTGCAATATTGAGCGCTTTGGAGTCAGTTGAAATAAATAAGTCAATCACTTGTAACACTCTGTTAAAGTCTTACATGAAGTATCCCATTCCTTCCCCCATAGGATGCTTTCTGTGCTGTTCAATAAACACAGAGCAAAGCCCCTTATTAGGGATGACTCAGAGACAGTGATAGGGACAGTTTTCAGGCAAGCATAGGGGCAGACCCATAGGAAATTGCAACAGGACATATACATACAAGAGACAGACTATGGACAAGTTAGAAACCACAAACTATATAGAGAGGAAAGACATAGGGAGTGAAGTAGAGAATTCAAACTTGGACTCACAATTGGCAAAATTACTCCCAAGGGAAGTAAGTGCTGAATATACTTTCTCCAATGGAATACCAACACATTTTTGTGCCTGTGAGGCTATCCGAATGCAGTTAGCTGACACATTTTGATGCTCTGTGTGAGAAATCACTAATGAGTTTAATCTATCCAAATAAATCTTCTAATAAACTCCTTACTTGCCAATAATCCACCTCAGTGTCCTCTTGATATCCCGCCGCACCCCCCCCCCCCCCCCCCCCCCCGCCCTGTGAAAACCCAACACTATTCAATTAAAACTGCGGGACATTCTTGGTGGAGCCGATTTTCTCTCAAATTGCCCTTATTCATAGCGAGTCCCCAGTGGCAGGTCATATGCCAGTCACTTCCTGGTAGCTTTAGGAAATCACATATGGTGTGAAGTTTTATAATTGACAATGTTTTTAAAGATCCTGGACAGGTAATCACTCCTCTTTTTTTTTTTTTTTTGATAAGTTGAGAAGAATGGGTTGTCTAATCACTTAAAAATAAAGAAGGGGATACTATAATGTCAGAGTTGGCCACTGTCTGGTGTTCGACTTGCTGGCTACAAGCCCTTTCATGCTTTGATAGGAGGGACTTTCAGGATGTGACATTAGCACAGTCTAAGGGTAGAGTTTTTAACCCTCTGCTATAAAAATCCTCCCCAGGGAAACCACTATGTGGCCCAGCTGGATGTAAACTCTATTCCTACCTTGTTTATCCCTCAAGACAAAATGCCTGTGAGCTGGACCAGGCCATGACAGGGAGTCAACAGTGAAACTTTCTGAATGTTCGCTAGCACAGCGGTAAAGGGCCATTAAGGGTAGAATCCTTCTGGTCAAAAGAACAGAATCTTTGGCCTTAGTGGGAAGTCAACATATCAGGTGGGCTCTGTCCTAGGGACCACCCCTAATGAGTCAGGTTCACCTTAGGCCATGTTAAAGAGACAGGTGAAATAATTATTCAATTGATGAGATATTGCACTTTTCCTTCCCAGATTTCTTATTCTCCCAGTGTAGTCCTTCAGAGCTATCATGGCTTTGGGTTGAGTCTTTCAGACTTTTCCTTTCTGTTTATTACTTTGTTTTTCAGAGGCTTTCCAGAATTGAAGTGTGTTTTGTTTGGTACTTTGGGCTCCCTTACTCTTTGTCTAACCTCCCTTCCCTGACATGTAACCACCTACCAAGATGTGTCTTACCTCTATGCTGGTAATTCAGGTAGCTATTGATATTTACCACTTCTCTGCCCTGGGTATTTTTTTTTTACATGAATAAAACTATTCTCAAGCTTCTTTTTGAGTCCCTTCTTAAATTATTATTTTAATGAGACTGAGACCCCCAATGGGGGACCCACATTTACTTATCATCATCTGGTGACTACTGAAGGACTTACTGCATTTTGGTAGCATTATGACAAAACACTAATTCAAAGTTAAATGTGTAATGGGTTCAACGTGTTTCTGGAAGCACTTGCCCATATTGTGTTGTATTGACATTGTTTCACCAAAGTCTTGGTTCTTAGCATGCCCTCATGCCACAGAGATGCCAGCCTGCCTAAAATATCTCAGCTCAGAGTGTTTTCCTTATACAAATCAAGTTTTCTTCTCCTATGGAAACATAATGGTTGAACTACAGAAAACCAAGATTTCAGTAATAAAAAGGCCCATTAAACCTTGTCCACCTTTGGATTACTGCCACAATCTTCAGGATTGATTAAACAGAGGAGGAACAGAGACCAGAGGTGTAGATCTCATTGATCTCTGTCTCACATACAGTTCTTCAAGGCAATCCCACAAAGTTCTTAGTGCTTGAAGAGACAAGGTCATTTTCAAGAGATGATCACCTCTATTTTGGGTGCATCCTTGCTCTCTTACTGTGTTGAGGGTGGGGGTGGGGGTGGGGGTGGTCTATGATTTATGTCTTTATTCTTCCGGGAATGCAAGGTGACTACAGGCTTAGGACAGTGATATGACTGTGTGCCTTCAGTCAAAGAAAGGACTCACAAAGGAAGGCAGAGATGAAAGCATTCTGTCCCTTTTTCCAGTACTTTGTGGACCCACAGAAAGGTGTCAGTGTTTTTTAGTGAAGCAGCTTTTAGTTGTCTGTTCCTAGTTTGTACAAAGAATTTTGTTGAGATAAAAGATAATGTAAAAATCTGAGACAGTGAAAAAATATGAAATATATGAGAGAAAGAAATTGATTCTCTTTCATGGGGTATCTTCCAGGATGGCCTTCAGTTCAACATCTTTCTAGTTCTACCTCTGATTCTTCGATCCTAGAAGTGTGCTACCATGCCCAGTGGCTCCTTACTCTTCTTTCTGAAGACTGTATGTGCTCTGGTTTTACTTCACCATGCCTTCTGCTACCATTAGTCTATAAATGTAAGAAGTGATGGTCTACCAGGTCACAGAGGTTCCTCGGTGACCTGAATTGCTTCTCTTTTATTTATTTATTTATTTATTTTGCAATACAATTCAGTTCTACATATCAGCCACGGATTCCCTTGTTCTCCCCCCTCCAGCTCCCCTCACCTTCCCCCCAGCCTACCCCCCATTCCCACCTCCTCTAGAGCAAAGCCTCCCCTGAGGACTGAGATCAACCTGGTAGACTCAGTCCAGGCAGGTCCAGTCCCCTCCTCCCAGGCCAAGACAAGGGACCCTGCATAAACCCCAGGTTTCAAATAGCCAACTCATGCAATGAGCACAGGACCCGGTCCCACTGCCTGAATGCCTCCCAAACAGATCAAGCCAATCAACTGTCTCACCCATTCGGAGGGCCTGATCCAGTTGGGGACCCCTCAGCCATCGGTTCATAGTTCATGTGTTTCCATTTGTTTGGCTATTTGTCCCTGTGCTTTATCCAACCTTGGTCTCGACAATTCTCGCTCATATAAACCCTCCTCATTCTCGCTAATTGGACTCCCAGAGCTCCACCCGGAGCCTAGCCATGGATCTCTGCATCCAGTTCCCTCAGTCGTTGGATGGGGTTTCTAGCACGACAATTAGGGTGTTTGGCCATCCCATCACCAGAGTAGGTCAGTTCGGGCTGTCTCTCGACCATTGCCAGCAGTCTGTTGTGGGGGTATCTTTGTGGATTTCTGTGGGCCTCTCTAGCACTTTGCTTCTTCCTATTCTCATGTGGTCTTCATTTACCGTGGTCTCCTATTCCTGCAGTGCGTCTCTTAAGTGAGAGGAGTCTAGGTTTTGTGCTCTTCTACCTGTAGTCTTGAGAAAACTGACTGTGAGACTGATGTAAACAAGAAGTTGATCATGATCAAAAAAATAAATGTTTGCCATCGAGAAACTGAGAGTGGGGTGAACTATGGAATATGCGAAGCTGAGACTAGGATCGGGCAGCTTTGTTTTACCCTAGAAAGAAGGCATCTAAATTCAGTTCTTCCTAAAACTGCTGAGTTACATGAGGTGATGGATTCTCCTAGAAGCCTGCCCCCTCACTGACAGCAAAAATGATTTCAGCTGAGATTTACAACTGTCCTTAACTCATGTTTATAAGCATCCCATTACTACAATGCACATCTCATATAACCAACCTAGAAAGTGTGACTATTTAGTTTGGTTCAGATTTAACTGTTTTGGTCCATGATGAGGCAGTGCATGAAGGTCAGGAACATGTGGTAGAGTAACCTGCTTGCTTACTTCAGGTTAGCCAGAAAATAAAGGAGAGAGAAGACTGTGGTCTCATAACACCTCTAAGGGCATACTAATGACCTGACTCCTAGGCCCACTTCCTAAAGGTTCTACTAATTCTCACCAGTATTGGAGAACTGATACTACAACAGTTTAACACAAAGGCCCTTAAGGACATTTATATTCCAAATTACAATATCAGGGAGAGAGAGGAGAGTGGAGAGAGGAGACAGAGAGAGAGAGAGAGAGAGAGAGAGAGAGAGAGAGAGAGAGAGAGAGAGAGGTGGTGGTGACATTTTAACAATGCAGTATACAGAGTTTATGGCTCATCATATAATGGCATGGACAGCCTCTTCGAATTTACAGATCCAGACATAACTGCCTCTAGTTGAAGCAACTCATGCATGAGGTCCTGGTTGCCTGCTACTGTTCCCACTAGTAATCTTAGAGTAATAGTATTATAGATACCTTAATATATTTATTTGTTCACTTCAATTTTCTACTTTGTAGCTAAGGATATTGCTCAATGGTAGACTGCTTCCCTATTATGGGATGGTAGATTCAATCCCAGCACCTAAATAACAATAATAAACCCACACCCTACTTTGCCCAGTTAATAATTGTGTTTAACTTTTTTCAGTAAGAAATATACTTCTAAATGAGAGTATTAAGAGAGCAAGGATGAAAGACAGTGTACTCTAACTGTAAGCCCAAAGTTCACAAGGGTAAGAACTATGAGAGATACTTAGGAAGGATTGCTATGTGACAACACCGGTATGGTAGAGGAATGCCAGAGACCACAGATCACTCTCCAGTATGCATGCTTGGAATGGAGATTGGTAAGTAGAGACTAGGTAGTTCAGAGATTTGAGACATATGTTATGTGCAGGTTTGAGCAAAGGTCTTGAAACAGTTTGTTATTTTAAGAGCAAAAGACAGAAAGATAAGGAGGTCAAAGAGTTGCTTAGCAGGCCCTTGGGAAGATGAAGAGCAAGCAGTTTGGGGATGGTTAGTTCTCAGGCTATTAATCTGCCAAAAAACTTGGTCTGTTTTTCAAAAAAGAACCTGTTGGCTAAAGCAACTTCTCTGCTTTCCAATTAAATGGGACAAAAATTCACGAATGTGTCAAGAGTTCTTTCCTTGCTGGGACCAACTTTAACCGTGACAGAGCATCACCAAAATTGGTTTTGTGAGGCTGAATTGATGCAGGTCGAGTGCATTTGAGATCCCTCAGTGAGGAGGACGATCAAACTGCCAAGGGCAGATCTCCATTAGCCTTGCTCGAAGAGACTCTTGGATCTGTCAAAACGTAATTGCCGTTGTTAAATCTGCATAATTCGATGGGCTGTGGTATGTTATTGCGCATTTTTGCTTTACCAAACTGGAAAAACACACAGTTATTTTCGTAATTGAAAAATTATTACAAAATCATGCTTTTTGGAAGTGTGAAGAGAGGCCATGAGGCTACAGTTTTACTCCATTTAGAAAACTGGAGTCAGGCTGTGCTAATCTGAGAAACAGCTATAACAAGAAACAACTGACCCATCCGACACTGGAAGCTAACATTTTGTCTTCCTATGCGTCTTTTCAGTGAATTCATTACTATCTAATGTAAGCATAGAACAAAGTGGAGCAAAGCAGAGGCTCCTCAAACTTAAGTGTATTAATTTCTGTCAAACTTATTGTCAGTCACAAACAAGCAGAATGAAACCTCAAAAACATGACTATGTTAAAACCTCACAAACACAAGACAAGAGCTCTCAGTAGGAAACACATTTTTTGGAGTAGTGTATGCAAAAGAATGGTTTGATTTATTACGATTGTAATAATAAAGTAGAACCTTTGAGCCTGAATGTTCAAGTTCATTATTTAGTAAATGCCCTGTTAGTATAATGAACTCATTACCATTATGAGTTTTAAAGTTTTTATTAAAATAAAATATCCTTAAAGTATTTAATCATATCAAGGTAATTATTAATGGTATTTAGTACATTCAAAAATTTAAAATTACTATTTCTACCTAATTACAAAGTGCTTTCATTATTTCCAAAGGATCCTAATTTAAATTTGGGAATGGAAAATTAGAATATAGGAATATAAGTTGCTGAGAAGGTCCTTGAAATGTGAAGAGCAAAAAGTTCTGGGATAGTTAGCTCCTAGGTTATCCGCTATTAATCTGCCAAAGGCTCTCATTAAGTTATTAAGTAGTTATTTCTTTAAATTTCTTCCCCTATACTCTTGAAACACCAATCTGTGTTCTATCCCTGTGGGTCTATCTGCTCCAGCTATTTCATATTAATGGACTCACACAAGACATTACATGTTGTGCTTGGCTTTTTTTACTTAGTGAAATGTTTTAAGTTCATCAGAACAATAGCAAGGCAACACAGTCTTTCTTTACATGCTTTAATGTTACTGCATATTTTGCATATACCATAATGGGTTTGTCACTTGGTTTAGCAATTACATTGTTTGATCTTTTGGCTACTCTGAATAGTTGTCATGAATATTTATATTTTACTTTTATTTATTTGGATTTATATGTTGTTTTCTATTTGAGTTTAGGCATTGTAGGAGTTGTGAATAGTATCTAAAAGTAGTTTTGATGTAGATTTCCAAAATATTTAATGCTGGTGAATCTTTTGGTGTGTTTCATGGTCGTTTGTATATCTTCTAAGAAAGATGCATTTGAATCACTGGGACATGTGGAATAAGTTACTGGTGTTTTCCTGTTGAGTTGGACAGAGCCTTATGTATCCTGAGTAATAGACATGCACCTTTATCAGATAAATGAGTATTCAATATTTTTCTCTTTCTTCAGACTTTTGTCTATCTTTTGATAACATTGTCTGTAGTGCCATGGTTCTTATCTTTGATGAAGTCCAATTTACCTGCCTTTTCTTATCTACCTTTTCTTATTTACCTGCTCCTTTTATTGTCCTGTCTAAACATTCTCCATGGTCATGAAAATTCATCTCATTGTTTCTTCTAAAAGATTTATAGATTTTATTTTTACGTTAAAATCATTGGTCTTCTTTAGTGTGTAGTTCTAATCCCTGAATATGCCAGCCGGCCTCCAACTCAGAGATATTTCTGCCTTTGTACATGCTGCAGCTTGAATGTTAAGTTGTCTTGAAATTTCCTATACCGAAACAACTCAGTCTGTAACTTTCTAGATTCAACTAATTCAGATTATCAGGACACATGCATACACCATATACATGAAAATCATTCCAGAACATAACACTATGTTATAGTCCAGTCCTCAGCAGAAAGACTATGCTCATGAGGCTTCAGGTGGGAATAACGATTTTTCAGCTGGGTAACACTTCACAAAGGTTCTACCATCTTCAAAAAAGGGTAGTTCCAACTGGAGCCCAAATGCTCAAACACAAGCCTGAAATCTTCATGTGCCATAATTCCTTCTTTTCTATGTGAACACTCGCTTATGTATTGTACTCTCTGTTGGATGATGATAACACTTTCTTAATTTGCAATCCCGGTCTAAAGTCAATTGGTTACAGACTATATGTGTTTTCTGGATTAGCTTTCCTTTCTTTTCAAACATACTTTGTAACTTCATTTTCATTTTGTTTTTAAATCAGCAAAAGAAACTGGGTCTGAGAAACTTCAGCAGCAGTTTTGTGCATTTGGCTTTCATATAAATGCATTTAAATGATCATACTGCTGGCACACTTCATTTGCATGAAATTCTGATCAATACATAGTAATTGTAGTCAAATTATTTACCCCCACCCATCCAAGGAAGAAAAAACAAACTACATTAAGTAGTTTGACAAGATTATAAACAATATGAAAATAACATTTTAACATTTGGCCATCAACTTAAGAAAATTGCTATATAATTTTTTGCATTGTTTAAAAGGTCATATATTCTACCTTTGTATGGCCCTCAGAATTAAAGCATAATGAAGAGGAAAGAAAAGGAAAAGAATGCAGCTGAGCGCTAAGTAACGAAGGTAGAGTGTATTCTGAGTAGAGTGCAGAATTTCATAGGACCCACAAGGTCTGTATTGTTCACTTAAACAGGCCAAGTGGAATGTGCTGTTATCAGTTGCATTGAACTCACTAAATAAAGCTCCTAAATTGATTCTATAAGGTTGCACCTTATGTTTTCCATGCTGCAGCTGTACATAATTTTAAAATTATTTCTTAAATCTATTTATTTGTTTAAAAACATAACATGATGGAGGTATTAAAACTGCTGTAACATACAGCTTAAGAGAGAAAACATTTCAGATTTTGGAAGTAATGAAGAGGAAGATATAAAGAGGCTTCTGTAATTTTGGTAGGAATTAAAGTGACTCCAGATTACAAGGACAAAATATTGTCATCTAAAAAAAAAACTCATAATTTCAACACATGAATACTGCATATCTTTCCATTTATTGAGAAATTCTTTAGTGTTTCTGCAACAGTTTGTAGTTTTTAAACTCTACACTTATTTCTCTTATTTAATTACTCCTTAGATGTCTTAGTCTTTTGGATGGGATTGATGGAGGCAATGTGGAAATAATAATAATAAAAAAAAAGAACAGGAGACAGCATCTCCAGAAGCAGAATTTTTCTTTTAATCAGAACACCAGAAGGGCTCCAGTCTCCAGGTAGGAGTAGAGGAAATGTGTGCACATGGTGCACGGAGGCTTGAGGGTATTACAGTACCAAAAAAGGGACTCTTGGGGTGGAAGATCCCATCCACAGGTCAGGTTCCCTGGAGTACCGAAGTGGTAGCTATTACTCAGAGAGGATAAGCTGACCTTCTCAGAAGCATCCTGGAACCTAACAGCCCACAGGCATCATCTTTTCTGTGCTGAGTCTACCAGAGGCTTTTAAGTCACTAACCTTTCTGTTAATATGGATGTTTCTCTTGTGTCTTTGATAATATAGTAGTAAAAGCCACTAGAATAAACTCACAATTGTTGGGAAGACTTTCGGAAAGATTTTGGTTAATTCATCAGTGTTTGGTAGAGTTTACTAGAGAAGACATCCAAGCTACCTCTCCTTTGTTGTGACTATTATTTCTAATTCAGTACATTTCCTTGCTCTCCTTGCCTTGGGGTTTTTCTCTTTCTTTTTGCATCCCCGTGGTACTGAGTGACTTTCTGGGTATTTATTTCAGTGAGACCATCCATTTGCTGAGTGTACACATTGATTCCCTTGTGGTCTTTTCTATCTCTCTAATCAGTAGTGATATTCCTATTTTCATTTCCACCCCAGCTATTTATAGACACTTTTCTTTTGTCTACCTCCAGATTTATTAACTCCTGCTCCTTTCTAAGAACAAACCATTGATTGCATTGCTCTATCTGACATGTTTCTTTTTTACTTTATCTCTACAGTAATATTTTTCTTTCCTTCTACTAAATCTGAGTTTAGTTGTTTATTCTTTTGTTGGTTTCTTAAGGTGTAAACCCATTATTCAATTGAAATGCCCTATTTCTCAACTTAAAATTTTGTTACTATAGTGTCCTCCTGAGCTTCTTTTCTATACTTCTCACTCATTTTGTTTCTTTATTTCAATTCATTTGCAAATATTACTTAATTTTCCTTGAGTTCCGTCTTTTACCCAAAGATTGTGGAGGGATGCGCTGCTTCATTTCTATTATCTAAAGAATTTAATTTTCCTTCTGTTACCTCTTTGAAGTTTCATGTGATTGTGGTAGAGGAATCTTTGGTATGATCTGAGATTTTTCTCCTGAGGCTTGCTTTTTATCTGACATGGCTCTGTTTTAGAGGGTGACCCATGTGAACTTGGTAGGAATGCTTATTTTTCAGTTATTTAGTGAAATGTTTGACATAGGTTTGCTTTAGTAGCCTTATAACGTTAAGTCCTGTAGTTATTTGTAAATCTCTATTTGGATAGTCTATCCACCACTGAGTGTGGGGCATTGATGTTTCCAAGTTATTACAGAATTTCCACCCCAACTTCCCCTTTACTCATATTTTCTTTGTATATTTGGCAGCTCTATTGCCCATTGGATTAATGTAATTTTAGATTATTGCCTTCTGGGTTAACACATTGATGAAGGCACTTTATCTTTTGTAGCCTGTAGTAATTAAAAGGTATATGCATATATTATGTATATATTACATAAATACAGCGTTGTATCATGCTTTACTATTATTTATACTTCCTAATTTTGTCTTTTGACTGGAGCATGTAGTCCAGTAAAAGCTAACAATGATAAGAACAGCCTTAATTCTGTACTGTTCTCTTTTGTATGTCTTACAGTTGTCTGATTATCACTTATTCCATATTCATATCTGTTAAAATAATTATTTTGGTAGGATTCCAGTTAGACATTGTGAGTGTGTGCCTATGTGTGTGTGTGTGTGTGTGTGTGTGTGTGTGTGTATGTGTACATGAATGTGTGTAGGTATTTTCTATGGCTATTTGAAATGGTGTTCTTAGTGGCTATAACAATAATTATAATAAGCATCCTAAATTTATAAAACTGGTTTAAATAGAAATCAACAAAGCCTCAATAGTGTAAAATGAGCTGCAATAGTATAACTCTTCTATTCATGTATTATAATTTTTATCATTGCATATTCATCCATTTCTACTTATTTTATGCCTATCTTTTAAATTATTAATAGAATTTAAAATGAGTTATAAACAAAAATACAATCATAGTGGCCTTTATACTTATGTATGTGGTTAAATTCACATGCTCTTTATTTGTGTGGCTTTGAATCACCATCTCCCTCCTTCTCTTTGAACCTGGAGGTTTACACTTGCTGTTTCCTGTAGAGAATGCCCACTAGCAATGTCTCTCAGCTTGTAATTCTTTTTTTTTCTTTCTTTCTTTACCAACTCAGGAAATTTTAATCACATTCCTGAAGGTTTTTTTTTTTTTTTCTGGCTAGACAATCTTTGCTTGGCATTTTAATTGTCCTTTCAATATTTTGAAAATGTCATTCAGCACTGTTTCGCTCTTTATGTTTTCTGGTGAAAACCCAGCTGTTAATCTTGCAGAGTCATTGGTATGTGCTGCTTGGCTTCCCTGTTGTTGCTGCCATCAATTGTCTCAGTGAAGAGCTCTTTGAGTTTATCTTTCTCAGATATTAGTTATTTTCCAAACTTATCCTTTTTATAAAATTTGAAACCTGTGTAGCCACGATAGCTTCCAGATATTGGCATTAAGAGAACATTGGTACACGTGATGGCACCCTCGTGGTTTCTCAAACTGTCATTAGTTTTCCTTCTTTTCACCTCCTTAAACTCAGCCATTTCGTTTAACTTACCTTCACAGTTGCTGATTGTTTTCCTTCCATGTACTGACATTTGCTATCGAAACCCTCTATTGTTGAAGCACACTGGGGTTAGCAGATTTATTAGTATCAGAGACTATCCACCAGCTGATGACTAGACAGAAAAATGTGGCACGCAGTGGGATACTACTCAGAAATAAAAAAGATGGAATCCTGTTGACACAGAAGACACTGAAGTTCATAGACTAGTTAGGGGTTACCTGATGGTACAAGCAGAGGAAACCCGCATGGGGAGACATTTGTCAATTCATACAATGATATAGTTTTACATGTCAAGTGAGTCTGGAATGCCAGAGGATGGCATTGCAAATATAATGAACAATAATTATGTATGTATATGTATATATATACATATATATAATTATTTTTAAAGAAGGTCTTACTTAAATATATTTGCCAATAAATGATGCATGTTTGAAGACATGGATATTTAACATGATTTAAATATCATCCAACATGTACATGTGTTTAAATATTACAAGTTCTTATCTGATATCTGTAATTTTTATATTTTTATGTATCTGCTAAAAATCAAATTAAATTTGTTTTAGAAAAAGTAGTTTAGTTGTATTAACTTTGTGTTGTTTGTTTCCTTACAATTGTGAAAATTTTTCATTATATTTAATAGTATAGAAAGGAATGAATTCAACATCATTATTTTAAGGAACCTGTTTGTCTATGAGACATTTCTATGACAATGGAAATGAACTGAATAATTCGCTTACCACTTGACATTGTTTGCTTTTAAATAATTCTTGTGAAGTTTACTGGGCAGTTGGGTAGATCATGGCCACAGTGTTCCTGTTGTGGTGGTCTCAAGTGCTGCATGAGGCTCGTGGCTACAGCACTGCACGGTGTAGAAGAGTATTTTCAATATTGCTGACTATTTGTTTAAGCTTTTAGCCACTGCCACAAAATATGCAAGATAAAACATTTAGAAGAATGAGATGTATCTTTCGGCTTACAGTTTCAGATCTTCGTCTCTGGCCCTTTTCTTTAGATGTTATACAGTACATCACACAGAGAGTGCATGGTGGAGGAACTGCTCAAGTCACAGCAGCCAGAAAACAGAGAGGGACAAGAAGGAGCAGGCAGTCCAATATTCACTTCAAGGAAATGATCTTAGTGCCTTCAAATCTTCCCACTAGACCTCACTGTACTTTAGCGCCACCCAATAACTTTATCCATCGGCATTTGGAGGACATTTTGGGTCTAAATTTCAGCAAAGTTCTGTCAACAACTGTTCTGTAGCAGTGAGGATCTATTTTAGAAGTTCATCCACCATGCTCTCCCATCAGAATGTTGACTACTAGATAAAACAACTGTGGAAGTATTGCAGCATTTTTTGAATAGCACTGTATCATGAAAGTGATAGATTAAATTGAATGCATGCTTTTTAATTCCATTCATTATTTCCTCACACCATATAACTCCAGTTTTAGATAAAGCATTATTCTTTCAAATCCAGACAGTATTTTCTACTTTTCATCATTTTCATGTAAATATAAAAAATATTAATGTTGAAACAGTGACTAATGGTTACAAGTTTTATAGAAGAAATGGTTTATGCTAAGCTATATTCCTTGGAAACAATGATTATTTTGTTCAAATTAAAGCAAGAAAAATAATTGAGTTATTTCTTTGAGTTCTTGTTTATCCTGAGATAGGGAAATGCAAGGGCCACTGTTTCATGTGCTGACTTATGATGTGGTCACCTGGCTTCCTCTTAGCTTGAGTAACAATTTCCAGAGGAATGTGAAAAACTTTGTTCATTGAGGAACAGCACTGTTAAAATATAGTGTCAAATGTTCAACTGTAAATCCAGTGCCTGGATCCAGGCTGACACAAAAGGAATTCAATTTAATCTTTTACAAAAGTTTAAAAATGTACCAGAAGCCATCAGGAGTACTTGTGAAGAGTCAAAGAGGTCCCTTCCACTGTCTTATGTCACTGTTAGAATGATTATGCAGCACCCGGGAGTGGGTGGTGGACATGAGCCAGGACCTCAGGTCAGAGAATAGAGGACAGGTCACTAGAGTACGTGCTCACTTCCCACATGGACATACTTTGGTGACAAGTCATGATGGGCTTGGGAACAAAAAGGTAACAAAAGCATCACTGAAATTTGATGCAAAGGAAAATAGACAATTAAAATCACATAATAAAATATATATGGAAAGGTGGTTGTCAGGGCTGGACTTCCAAGCACTGAATTTCTTCTTTCATCATCAATAGTTTGAAATTGAACAGTTTATTAAAACTTTGTATCTTTTTTTGTTTCACTACATTTGAACATAATGAGTAAAACATACCCATTTTTAAGTGCTATTGTCAGGCTGCTATGTAGTCATCATGGCTCTTATTACATAAGGCTCTCCATGCACTGTATGGAAGGAAGTAGGAAAGAGTTTCCATGGGACAAGTGAACTCAGAGTTGTCCTTTTGTATATTCAAAGTGATGACTACTCTTGTATGTTACGGAGGGTGAGTACCATCAGAAAGTCCACAATAGAGTATGGTGATAGAAAATGGACATTCAACATTTGTAATTTGTATCAAATTCCATGGTACTTTCAATATGTTTCAATAGTCATTTCTGCAATTTAAAAACATGTGAATGGAAGGAATCTAAAGATTGATTAACTACAATATGCCAAATGTACAAAATATATATAACAGTTAATATGTATATGTAATGTATAACTAGATGTATTAAATATCTATTTAACTTTTTATTTATAATAAATATATATTAAATACCTATTTAATTTGTAAAATATATTTACAAATAAATGAGTAGTAATTATTGTATTTAATTGCATACTATAATTTGTATATATGCTATATATAGTTACATATTTAAACTGGTATGCATATTTATATACATACAATGTATATATGTGCACATACACTCTAATTATGAGCATATACATTTATCATATAGAGTAGTCCTAACTTACTCATGGGAGATCATTTTCGTTGTACCCAATTCACAACCGAAAGTGTGGATAGTAACAAACACTGCATATAGTTTTTTGTTTATAACTGCATATCTGTCACAATGTTTATTTAGTAAACTAGGCACACTGAGAAAATAAAAATAGCAGCTAACAGTAAAAATACAATAATTATAACTTTTATAGTGCAATAAAGCTGCCAGTATCTCTGCCCTTATACTCTGGGTACATTTATTCAGTATAATAAGGATGACATTTTCACCAGCACAGCAAAATCACAATAATCCATTGGATAGGCTACATTGTTGCTACATGATCATAGGTGGAAATTTTATAATGTCTATAATGTATGGATATGCCAGTCAAAATAAATGGGACAAAATGAGATTACACAAGGCTTCATTATTCTAGTGAAAATCATACTGTTTAAAAACCTATAAAATTTCTGCAATGATCCATTTAGCATTTTCAAATTGAAGTTGACTATAAGGTAAGTGATACAATGAAAAGACAGCCCATGGCTATGAATTTAACCTTATATGAGTATTTAATGTATCAGGATAATGTTATTTTGTGTCTGTGGAGGTTGATTACAGGAAACCACACAGATTGAAAACAAACAAACAAAAATGTTGTCTGCTTAAATCCTTTACATAAAACTGCACTTCCTCTGAATATTTTGAAACATGATTAGTTAAATTTGAAATGTGGAACTGAAAGGATATAGGGAAATGTCTGTATGCATGCATGAGCAAGTATGTGTATATATATGTATATAAAAGATTGCATTTAATATGGACCTGTCCTCAGGATGGTGTTACCTGTACCCTTATTTAACAATCAGCAAGTTGCAACTGAGAGGATGGATTGCTAACTTTCTTATTCTAGAGTGTATGGCATCTAACACTGCTTCTCAGAGAAGTCCACTGATGGTACTACAATTGATTAAGCTATTGTGTTCTGTATGGATTGCATGCATTTTCATAACTGCTGCCATGAAACTGCAAGAGCTTGCTGAAAACACATAGCTTTTATCCAACAGAAGCTATGCACAAGCTTTGAATAATTCAGCAAGCCTTTCTTGGTTCCTGTCAATTGCAATACTCTCTTTATAGCTACCAAATTTGAATAAAATGAGGTCACTGATCATTGTCATGCACTTTGATGAAAGTAATTGCTAGATCATTTCTTCAGAAGTAATTGGACCATGACAATTCTCAATGACTGTTTAAAAAAATAATAACCCTTCACTTGTGGTTTGTGTTCTTACACACTGAAAAGAGAAACAATATAAATTAATAAGTGCATTTAGTTGAAAATTAAAGACCTTGGATTATAAATCAGATAATATATTGTATTTTAAATAAATATATTCTTATACATACATATGCATGTATGCAAATGCATGTACACATATATCTAATGTAGTATATATCTACACACACTATATATGTATATGTATACACGTACATATATATGCATATACATGTACATATATAGTGTCTGTTCTTGTGTGCAGTATATAGGGAAGGATAATACTACCATTGAATGTCCAAGAACAAAGCAGATTTGCACCCTATGATTGGAGACCATTTTCTTTCTCAGTCTGTTCTCAAATACCCATGAGGTGGGAAGAGTTAAGCAAGTAGAACCAGAAGGCATAATGTTCCAGGGAGAGGACATAAGTTAAAAATAAACCTCAGATTTTATTTATACTGTGAGATAGATTTTTTCAGAAATTGTGTTAGAGATATATTTTCTTAACTTGCACTGAAGTGGATATAAAACTTCATTTTCTTTTGATCAACAGAGATAATGCAAATGTAATTAATGCATAGAAAATCTCAATTTTCATTTTCATTAAAGCCAGAAGTTATCTCAAACTCCATGTGATTGAAAGGAAATTAAAGAGAATGACCCTTACTGTGTCAATGTTTTAAAAGAAGGCCTAAGACTTCAGTACAGCCCACCATTTAGCTTTGGTAGAAATATTTCCTGAGGAATTGGTTAAAAGCAAGTGTCTTATTCACTCTTCCATTGCTGTGAAGAGACACCATGACCACAGCAACTCTTATGAAAGAGAGCATTTAATTGGGGGCTTGCTTACAGTTTTAGAGGTTTAGTCCATTATCATCATGGCAAGGAGCATGGAGGCATGCAGATAGGCACTAGAGCAGTAGGAGAGAGAGAGAGAGAGAGAGAGAGAGAGAGAGAGAGAGAGAGAGAGAGAGAGAGAGAGAGAGAGAGAATATATGCTTATATGCTCACATGCCTAGATCTAGCATGGGCTTTTGAAACCTCAAAGTCTGCCCCCAGTGACATAGTTCTTCCAATAAGGCCACACCTACTCCAACAAGGCCATACCTTCTAATCATCTTAATGCTTTCAAACAGTGCCACTCCTAGTGACTAAACATTAAAATACATAAACCTATGGGGATCAAAATTGCCAAATAGGACACAGGAATATCCACCAGGTAAACCAAGGCAGAAGGCATAGAATAGAGAAAAGGCAAAGGCCTGCATGGTGATTAATTTCTAATAAGTGACCCAACAGTGAAGAGAGCTGTCATCTATCTGATACAAGAGACTACAAGGTTATTTTAAAGACCCTATTTTAAAAAGATCTAGACTTATGTTCACCATAAGTCTGCATTATCATACCATCCTGATGAACTTTGCTTGCTTGCTTAAAATGTAGAAAAATAATTAAATGTCCCAACAGATAATGAATACATACCTTATTTACATACATAGGGAGGGGTAGAGATGGGGATATAGCTCAATATTAGTCCACTTACCTAGCAAGCATACAGCCTTTTGGTCTTCTTTCAAAAATAAAATATCTATATAAATAGAACTACTTTACAAAGTTCAACTACAAAAATGAATAAATTTCTGAAGCATGCTCCAACAGGAATGACCCCCTTTGGTGGGTTAGTCTGCTTTTCATTACTATAACAAAAAGCCTGAGACAATCAACATAAAAGAAAGGTTTATTCTATCTGTAGTAGGTTGGCCTATTGCTTATCAAGTGACACATAGAACTTTGTAAGTACATGTCTGAGGAAACTGCCCACATCATTGTGTGACTAGGAGGAAAATGAAGGAAAAAGAAAGGGTCATCCTCAGCTAGGTCATGTACACAATTACTTAAGGTCCTCCTAGTAGGCCCCATCACTTGAGGGTCCATCACCTCTCAAGAGCACTTTGGGCTGGGTGCCTACTCTCTACTATGTGGACCTGTGGTGGACATTACAAAATAAATTACAGCACTTGGGAAAACTATGTTGGGGAAAATAAGGCAGTGTCTACCTTGTGTCTACTAAGGCATATCCTGTATGATTTCACTTAGAATATACCTAGAATAGAGGAGCTCAGAGAAGCCTTCAGTCTGCTAGAGATGATGAGAGGTCCGAGAGGCAATGAGTCACTGCTGTTTAGTTGGGATGAAGTTTGTACTTAGCATGATGAAAACGTCCTTGCGTAACTCGATAGCAGCAGTGATGATCATTTACCTCTAGAGTGATCTACTAAAGACAATGACTGTGGCGAATTTTATGTTACTTTTGCTTACTGCCATTTATAAAAATGTTTCCAGAGGAAGAAAAGATAAACAGCATGAATTGGCTAAAGAAAATGCTTTCGTGAAGTCAGGGCTGTTTGTGAACTCTGTTGTATTATCTTCAGCAGATCAGAGTTATTCAATTTGTTTCCTTGCTGGTGTTGGAGTTTGAGCTGTGAATTTTGTAAAAGCTGTGTTAATTTTGTCTTTGAATACTAATCGGAACAGGCAAAGTTGTCAGGTTTCACTCAATTGCCTCACAAAATATAGCTGACAGGAGTGTGTACTTTAAAAAGTGAGACTGGGCTGGAGGGAAGCTCAGTAGATACAGTGTTTGCTATGTAACTATAAGGACCAGCATCCAGATTCCCAAATCCCATCTAAACATCCAGGCACAGTAGCAAATACCTGTCATCCCAGAGAGAGCAAGTTGAGAATTGGAGGCAGTGGATCCCTGGAAACTCTTTGCAGTTTCCTTGGAAACTTACTAAGCCGAGGAGAGACCTGCCTCAAACAAAAGGTGAGCAGTGCTTGCGGAATGGGAATGGCAATGTTGCCCTCTGATTGCCACATACATGTACATACATGGACACACATACATCTGCACATACCCACACATCTAAGTAAACACATACACACACAAAGTAAAGTCAACTTTGTGGCCCTCAACAGTCTGCAAATGTCCCCTGCTGTTCTTCATGAGCTTTGGTCTATAGTTTCAGAAATTTGGTAGAGATTTGCATGAAATAATTAGAAGCCAATAAGCAATTAACCCCATGTACAAATGAGATGTGAGGCAGAGAAAGGAAATATCTATTAGACATTATGGGATCACTTCCTCTCTTGGCTTGAAATGAGAACATTGGTTTAGAGAATGCAGAGACTAAATTTATGGTTTCGAAGTTAACATGATTATCAATATTGCTGCTATATCTCCTTTCCAAGTCTGGGTGGACATGAGGGTGGATACCTGTCACACATTCTCACATTCTCACTTGTGTTTGGTTCATAGGACTTGGTATAATGAGTCAGTTCATGTCTTCTAAGATTACCTTTATTTTTATTATGCTAAAGTTCTAAAAATGCACAGGTTTTGCTTTGAATTAGAGCATGGTAATTCTGAATGAATAGCTTAATATATTTCATTAAGTTGAAAGGCTTTAATAAAAATTTGTGGCAGCCTGGAAGGTCCCTTAAAACCGTAGTTTTGAGTCGTTCGTCTAAGGAAATTCCTTAGGGAAAAAAGCCTACATGTTGCTTTCAGTTGTTGACACTGTCTTCTCTTACAGACCGGTTTATTTGCTTTTAGCTTTCCCACACCTGGCTAGAAAAAAAAAAAAACATAGACAGCTTGCCATGCTCCTTCACCAGCATCACATGATAGAAATATTCTCCCTCACATAATAGCAGCTCATTCTGAAGGACATAAGCTCATTTTCAAAGTTAATCTTTTACTGCATTAAAATATAATTGCATCATTTTCCCTTTTCTTTCTACATCTCCTATGTACGCCTGCTCTCTCTAAAATTCATAGGCTTTTTCTTTAATTGTTCTTATATCTTTAATATTATGTATATTTAAATATGATATAGGTTATAAATATGATTCCTATATTATCATATATTTATATATAGGTTATGTGTAATTCGTACATATAAATATATTATGTATAAATATATATGAATTCCCATATATAAAATAAATAAATTATGTGAATTATATTGATAACCTATTCAGTCTATATAATATTATTTGTATGTATAGGAGCTGTCATTTTAACTGGAAAAACATCTAAAAATGATTGTAGGCTTCAAACTTGTAATGGTTTTGTGAGCTCTCCCCCATTCATGCTGGCATTTTGGCTCTCTGGATAGTTTGCAGGTCTTAGTGTGCAGTCATGTGTGCAGCGGTGCTATCAGTAGACACAGTAATAAGCTAACCCTTAAATTCTTATCTGTATACTCAGTGATTAATGCCTCTCTCAACCCTCATCAGAGAAGCCTCTTTTTTCCAGTAGATGGAGATTAATGAAGATACCTCCACTACTGGTCCACCTGCAGAGAATAAAAGATTGCAGAGTGATCAACTCTAAGACATCTATATCACACACCCTCTCCCCAAGGCTCAGGGCTCATCACTGAAAAGGGGGAAGAAATATTGTAAGAGGCAGATGGAGTAGACACCTGTAGTGAAATGGTATTTGCTTCCTACGTCTTTGTTCCTCAGTGCCTCCTTTTTGTCCACCCCTTTCTTTCTTTCTCTCTTTGAGAAACTAAACAACTTTTGCTCTTAGAACCACAAGCCACACAGAGGGAATGCATATGCCAATTCAAACTCAAATTTGTTAAGATTTGTTTAATATTCTTTTCTTCTCATTGGGAATGGAGGAGACGAGCAGGAGAAAGGTGCTCTTTAGACCAGAAAGTTACACTGAGGAAAAAAAAAATAATTAAAAAACACTGAATAAACATTATATGCAAACTCTGTAATATCTATACAAGGAAATGGGATCTCTGAACTGTCCAATTTAAAGTCTCATAGCTAATAAAAGAGAAGGATCTGGAATTTGAAGAAAACCCATTGCAGGGGTAGCATATGGTATAATTCTTATGGCTGGTATCAGAACTCAATTTATCCTGAAGTTATACTTTCGTTGTTTCAACTTAAAGAATCTAGTCTTTTTCTGTCTGATTTTATCATCATCTCTGATAGAATATTGACATCTAAGGCATGACCTCCACAATTTTCTCTCTTGTTCTTGGTACAATAACAGTTCTTATTTCACTGTCATTGTTCAACAAGAATAAAGCTTGCCTGGGTGGCACAGAGTATGAGTTTTGTTATTTCAGCATTTTTTGAATGCATTTTGTGACATATGAATTATTGCTCAATACTGCTGTTATTAAAAATTACACTTAAAGGAAGAGGGTCTTCTTCTTCTGTGAACTATTGGCCTTGTGTTCCATGCCCCTCCATGTTACCAGTTTTTCATCCATATATTGGAATATAAGTGACTCCTACATATGGATTTTGGTGATGGAATGAGATCACTTCCATCCTTGAGTCATTGACAGTTACTTGCTATATTCTCTGGCTTGATTCCTTCTTATTAGTGTGTTCTCATGAAATCCTTCATGTCACAGAGAGACAGGAACAAATATTAGTTTTGGAAAATACCATGGTTTGTTTACACATACTACCCATATATGGAATGGCAAATATTTAATGAAAATCATATCACCATATAAAGTGGATGAACAACTTATTTTTAGTTTTTCTTCTGAGACTTATTTACACATGTTTAATGTATTTTTTATTTTGGCAAGGAAGCAAACTCTTCAGAATATATTATTGAACACTGTGGTTCACATCTCTCCAGCTGTGAGTGTTCTAATAATCTCACTTGTTTCTCTTTAGTGAGTTGATAGATGCATGGGACAAAGAGGAAATCAGCAGTACAGGAGAGGGGGGCAGAGGAATTTAAGGAAAGTTACTTTCATATCTACGGCTTTCATTTTACCCTGTTGTTTTAACTAGTATTCTCAGTGGTTTTTTTTTTTTTTTTTTGCCAGTTTTTCTCTTTGGGGTGTGTGTGTGTGTGTGTGTGTGTGTGTGTGTGTGTGTGTGTGTGTGTGTGTGTCCAGGTGTGTGCAGTGGTGCTTGTGTGCATGTCTGAAAAACATGGAAATGGGAGAAGTTATTTACTCCCATAATAATGTATTATTTTGCATACATTGTCACGATGATAGTAGAAACTTCAGAATGGAGACATAAACCACTTATCTATCCCCACTTCATGGATTTGGACTTCATTTTCTGTTCCTGAGAAGCCACATCATCCTTAGAAGCACCCTCCTTATCATTTCCAATCTACTTTACATCTGTTCGGTACTCAACTAAGAAAGTTGCATGCATTTGTTCAAAGGGCTCTCATAATACCATGAACTCAGTGTCCTTTTTCTTTTTTAATAAATCATAGACAATTTGAAATCAGAAGAGTTCAGATAGCTTGTGTGCAGTTCCCACCTTTGGTCACATAGCTAAACCCAAATTGTCTAAATCTACTATCTGTGTTCTAAATTGTAGTCCTCAAATATAAACACAAATTACATTTCCGACCAATAGGTATGGGATAGGATGTTTATCTAAGTGGATAATCTTCACAGATTTTCTTAGAATAGAAAGCCAACATCATGGAGATTTTTCCTGGGAGAAAAAGACAGTCTGGGAGCACTTGGAACTTGATTATCTATGTTTGATGTCGAGAGGAGAGTTAGCCTAAATTTGAGGCTGACCTTAAACTTGTAAACACGTAACAGCATATATCAGCCTTGGTTATGGTGTTCTTATCCATGGAACCGATACATGAGGGTCAAATGATCATCAGGTCTCATTGTGGGTCAAAGATTCTCTCAGAATATACAATTCAGCATTTTAAAATTTGTGACAGAGTTGTGCAGCCACCAGCACTATACAGTTTCAGAGCACTCCTCTCTCGCTGTTACCCTGTCTACTCACTCTGCTTTCTTCTCAGTCCTTGGGAAACACAAGGCCATTTTCTGTCTTCTCTGATTTGTCTTTCCTGGATATTTCTGAGAGGTGGAATCATGTGGCATTCCATTCTTTATGACTACCTTTTCTCATTTGGCGATTATTTCAAAGTTCATAATTTTTATTATCAAATTCATTTGCTTATCTGTTTATTAAGTGATGGATCTTTGGGATGGTCTGATTTTGGGATATGATAAATAATGTTGCAATGAGTATTTGTATATAAGTGTTCAGGAGATATATTTTATTACTTTTGAATATATATCCAGGATTGTGATTGGCAGGTCACCTGGGACCTTAATTTTAACACCTTCAAAACACCTTCATTCCTAGAGTGACTAAATCACATATTTGCCCATCTGAAATAGACCAGCATTCTATTTTCTTCACGTTTTTACTAATAAATGTTACAGTGGCTATCCTCTTTATTCTAGCCCCATTTCTGACTATGCAATGGTATCTCCTTATGTTTTTGACTTATTCTTCCTTAAAGACACAGATGTTCATTAATTGACCACTTCTTTTAATTATTTGAAGAAATTCTTGGTATCTTTTATTATATATAAGATAGGCAAAAATTCCCATTCTGGAGGCTGCCTTTGATATTCCCTGATGGCATCCTTTGTGGTATGGAAGTTTTAAGGTTTTATGAAGCTAATTTATTAACATTTTGCCTTATCATTTAGGGAAACTGTTTTCATCATTTTTTCTTACATTTATGGCTATGATCTTTCTGGATCCAAGTGTGGATGGGAAGTAAGATGGAGGCACATGATTATTCTGTTTGCTTATAGACAGTTTCCTATATCACTTGTTGAAAATACTGAATTGTCTTATTGAAAATCAGTTTACTGTAATGATTAGTTTACTTTTAGGCTTTTAATTTTATTCAATTTAAAATAATCCTTATGTCAGTGCCAAGTTAAAATAAGCTAAAATTTAAGTAAGCATTTAGTAGAACTTTGGGAAAATAATCAGTTAACTGCAGAAAATAATAAATTGATGAAGTCTCTTTGCACTGCCTGGTAGAACAGCTTACTTCCCTGTGATTGCTGCCTTTTTTATTAGTCTCATGGTAGGTTCAAATTAAACTAATGTATCAATGAAATTCCAAAATAGTGGTTACTCCAACATGAACAATTTCCTGTAAATAGTTTGATTTGTCCTTTTCTTAGCACAAAGACGGTCTACCAATATCATTCTAAGGGTGCTGCATTGATTGGAATGAAACAAGCAAGAAATTAACTATGTGCAAGAGATCTTCTGAGAAAAGAGTTGCCATAGCAACTGTGGCCTCATGGACTGTACTAGATGATAGAATGTATACCAGCATATAGACGATTTTTGAATGTGCATTCTTCCCAAGAGAGACTGAACCCATGCAGCACAGGTCTGGAAAGGAAATTATCTTCCTCAGAAAAGGATCTCTTTAATATATCCTGATTTCTTTTTTTTTTTTTTATATTGGTATTTGCGATGAGCTTTCATAGTAGTTACCCTTTCACAGAGACATTTGTTTAAATCAACACATGAATAGTCTAAATATAGTCATCATTGTGATCTGAATACAATTTACAAGAATGTAAGTATGTGACATGTCATTTCGACAGGATCATAAATTATTGCCCTTGGCTTTTAAAATAAATTAGCTTTTGTGACTGCTTCTAATTGAATTGGTATTAGGCTCCCCCTTTCCCTTTCTAATTTGAGGTTTCCTTTGAGAATTTCAAATTCATGAGTTTAATCGTGTAAAGTTACGGTGCTTTTGCACTAATTAGGCCATTAGTAGCAAACTTGACTGTATTAAAGCAAATTCTGAAGGTCACCTTCCTCCTCAACAGTCTTCATCTTGAAGAAAGGGTCTCTGTTCTCTGAGAGAGCATTCAAAGCCCAGCTTCTCATTGGTAAGTGCACATCATTCTCCAATGGCTGCCTGTGAAGCACAGCCTCATAACTGTTCTGCTGAAAGACACCTTTGTCACTTGCTAACAGCAAAGCAGGTCAGACATGTATCTCCCTGGGCTGTTTAGGCCTCCTCTCCTCTTGCAATATCTCCTGCAGACAGAAGGAGCTCTACACATGACCATGGCACTTCCCTTTTCGTGTAACCCAAACAAGGATTAACCCCTCTGATCTTGTTTAGAACACTGATGGAATAATCACTGCTCTGCCACAAACAATGACAATGAAAAAAGCTTGAGTATTATCACATACTAAATCCTCTACCGCCCAAAAAAAGAGTATTTCTCTTTTCTATCCAAGATAATGTATGCTAGAAAAAAAGATTTCTGCCTCATAAAATAGATTTCCTATTAAGTTTAAGCTTCATATTAAGTTTTTATATTATTTCTTAGTTCTATTAGTGTGAACCCTCATAGGAACTATAAACGTAGCCCTGTAATTCCACAGCTATTTAAAACAGTAAATAGTAGGCTCAGCATTATTTTTGCTGTATCATCCCAACAAGAAACCTGGATGGTGATTTAAAAAAAAAAAAAAAAAAACTAATAGAAGCCATCTTGGGAAAATTTGATTAAATCTTAACGATTAAAGCCCTGCAGATGATGATGTCTCATCTCAGCCCCTGAAATCTTATTAGAATGAAAAATAAAGCCAGGATAAAGCTGGAGGGAACAGGCAGCTTCCTTCAACATTCAGTCATGACATCTGCCTCTGTATCCTGAATCAAGCCCATCCCGTCACACCTCAATCTTTCTCTCCGATGGAAAAGAAAACAACATATAGAGGAGCTGTGTGATATTCGCAGCCTCCCCCGCTTTTGCCTCTGCATCATTAGTGTGCAGTCAGGATTAGACTTAGATTTGCATATCACCCCCATCAAGCTTCTTCTGTGTCCCCCCTAGCCTTTATGGAAGGGGGGGACCTTCCATAAAGGGGCAGCCAGGTGGCTGAGGAAAGGCTGCAGATGTGCTTCAAGGTTTTACAAATGTCTGCCTCTCTTCACTGTCTCATTTTTGGTTCCGATTATGAACCTTCTGTAATTCTCAATCTGTTGTCAAGATTTCATTTGAGATGCCGTTCAGCAGCAGCAGCAGCAGCAGAGCTCTACAGTTGGCTAACTAAAGGTAAATTACGATTCTACCACCAATCCCTAAATCCTTGTAATAACATGCTTCTGTACAGAACAGAGATTGGGTGGAATCCCATCCGTCCCTTAATGCCACAACCTGGGAAGCCAAACTCTTCTATGAAACGGTGCTTCTCATCATCATTCTAACTATTCCTCAAAAGTGCTAGGGATAAAATAAAAACCAGTATGCCTGTAGCACCAAGAAAAGGAAAGCTAGAATTATTTTTGCTTTTCTTTATATAGATAATAATGAGAATAGGAAAGTAGATGTGATTCCTCATCTTCTCCCTCCTAAAGCTGAGGCTCTGAGAGTCTCCTAACCCCTCAGTCATTAACATAGTTATGGGGTTTTCCTAGACTCCAATCTTGCTCTCTCCACTTCCCTGACCTGTGCAGTATTCCACCTGTATCCATCACCAGCTCTACATTATTTTAAAATGCAGCCAAACCTGTTTACCTTTTGCTCAGACTTCAGTGTTCTGTCTTTGGCATTCTCAAAGTATATTAAGAACCATAGCTTGCATCAACCATAGGCTTTTTTCCAACGAAGAGATTTAGTTTCATATTTATTTATAGTATGGAAAATTGTAAAAATATAAACAAACACATTGGGTTAGCAAGCTTTTATTTGCTGTGACAAAATAGCTGAGACAGAATATTTGGAGTAGGAAAATCAGTATACTGGGTCATATTGTCATATTTATGCTAGGTGACATGAATGTGATAGACACATTAAATTATTATAAGAAAGATGTTCTCCCTTAAGGACATAAGCACCAATTACTTAGGTATAAATGTTTGCATGTGATTACGTCTTCACATGACACCAAAGTACCCAGTCCTAGAGATCTCAAGAGAGAATGGGAATTTACAGTGTTAAAAAGAGATCAACTTTGGTGAACAATGTGAATGCCTATTGCATTTACTTTTGCAACATTCTCACTCTGGAAATTATTTAAATAATAAAGTGGCAGAAAATAAATAAATATAAAATGGGATAATTGAAATGGTATGTTAAGGCAGCATTTTTAATGTACATTTTATTTTACTTTGTTTTCATTTTACAAAACAAGTTGTCCTCTGTGCTTTGCAAACTGGTTTTCAATAGTTTTGTTTTTTTCCTCTACAATTGTGAATTCCTGGTAAATGTTTAGTACAAACATTAATTATTTAAATACAATTTAAAAGATGGGGGAATGTTTGAAATGACAATAGAGTGAGTTCATAGTTTCCTTTTTAATTTAATCTAGAAAACTTTTCAACCCATGCAGGAAAAGGCATTATTTTTAAGATTTTGTGGATTTTTTTGTTCTTGCTTGATGACATATTGATTGGAATGTATTTTCTCTGCTATTTTTGACTTCTTTGTTTTCTTTGAGGCTCAGTAAGCAATAGATTCTTATGTACAAAGGATATACATACAAACATACATACATACAGACATAATAATACATACATACATACATACATACATACATACATATATCCATACATATATATGACCAATATATGTATATATTGGTCTTCTCTGAGTAAAAATCCCTTTTCTCTAGATAAGGATGTTAAATTATTCATGTTTACTTATATGGATTTGGGGTCTTTTGTGTTTCAAATTTCTGCTCTTTATAATTACGAGAAGGGTTTTGTTTTGCAGTCTGGGTCTTATTGCTTTATTTTTGAGTGTGTTTTCTTCTGTTCTTAAGTGCTTTGATTTTGTTTTGGAAGATTATGATTCTTTTGAATTTTTGTTGTTAACACGTCTTTTCCTTTCTGGTAGAAAACCTTTAAGGATAATCCCTACTAATCCCTGCTTCAAATGATATTGATGTAGCTTATTTCAACTTTCATCACTCATCCGTTTTTGTGTTGTTTTTTCCTATTGCTGCTAAACTTTGGTAAATAATGTTGTTGCTTTTAGTCTTTAACTGTTTGGTTTCTTTTCTACTATTATAGATACCATTTTATTTCTAAATATGTTTTAGGTTTCACCTTCCTATTTTCACCAATGGCCTTCACAATGTTTTCTTTAAAATACATATACACTTATCATGTGTTCTAATAATGATCAGTTTATTTTTTAGTCATTACTTTTTACCATATTTTCCCGTAAGACCCCTACTGCATTTTCAACTCTTCCTGTCATTTTGACATGACTATCTGGGGTTTTTATGTTTCTTTCCAGTGGTCTTCTTCTGCAATGGTGTTTATTTCAGAAAGAAAATTTTATATATGCCTGTATACTTAGAAAAGGTGTTTGTATCAAATTTATACCTACCCACCCCCGCCATGGCTCCTATACCCACAACGACTTTTCCATACCAACTTTATATTTTATTTTGTAATCCACTGAGTCCATTTAGTGATGAAATTATTTGAACTGGTGTATGGCCACCTAGTGGAAAAGCATCCTATCAAGGGATTACTCTTAAGTAAACAGACTCCCCCTCACCTAGCAGGATCAATTGCTATTAGCTTCTTAGGTTTGGGTGGGCCTTCATGAAACCCTCCCCTATTCATGCTAGAATTTTGGCTGGTTTGATTATATGAAAGACTTTTGTATGAAGTCATAGTCACTGTAAGTTCATGTGTGCAACAACCTTATCAAGACTGCAAGATATTACATCAGAACAGTCTTCTACTACTTTTGACCCTTTGGATCTTTGTGTCTCTCTTTCAGGATAATCCCTGAGCCTTGCATGGGTACGACATAGAAGCCACATTTAGCTTTGTACATTTCACAGTATCTTATCCTTTGCCCATTGACCAATTGTGAGCATCTGTATTAATCACCATGTACAACAAAAACAAACTTCTCTGATGAAGATTGAGCTCTGTATTAATTTACGGATATAAAACGTTAAGGGCTTAAGGTATAGTTTAATACCACATCCATTTAGCTGGATAATAGTAATAAGTTCTTCTATTGAGCCTATGACTTGGCTATCTGTAGGTTCTTGGCCCAGTAAACAATGCCAGCCATGAGATCCGTCTTGTGGAGCACGCCTAAATTCCAAACAGATAAAGGTTGGTTACATCCAAAGCATCTGTGCCACTATTGAACCAATGGGAAAATCTTGTCAGGGTTGTTACTATAGCTCATAGCATCCATAGCTAGGGAAGACTTGCTGATTTTTCTTCTTCAGTAGTGAGCATTGAACCTACCAGCACTATAAAAACTAGTTGGTAAAGATGAAGTTTCCATGTCAGTGCCAGACTTATTTTTGTGTCCTATGATTAAAGTGTACAGTGTCTTCAACAGAAAGATCTATTGAGTTCTTTAGGGTTACAAGAGAGACGACAATAGCCCATGTTGCTTTGATGGTCTAAGGGACCCCATGACCAACAGCCTGAAGGTAGTTAACCCTCTAGGCTTATTTTTGATAGCTTATGACATCAGAAAAAAAGAATTACCCACATGCACATCCAGAGTAACTCCATTTAAACTGTTTTTTATGTGCATATGTATATATATTTAGGAAGCTTCTACACTAGGTTTCTATGTGGAATTTTCAAATCTTTAGTGTTAGTTTTTTTTTTCTTTATTTCCAGTTTTCTACCATGATCTACCATTCCCTACCTCTTTTGCCCTGTCAGCTTCATTTACCTCACTACATTAACATCACCTGTGGTCCACCATCATCCCTGAAGGGGCGTACCCCTTCACAGCCCATTTCTATTTTGTTAACTTTTATTCATGCTCCAATTTAAATACAAACCTAAATATTGAATGCTGTGATCCACATATGAGAGAGTACACATAATACTTGTGTTTCTGAATCTAGGTTACCTCTTTCAGAATGATTATTTCCTTCTCCACCCACTTACCTACAAATTCCATAACTTCACTTTTCTTTACAACCGAATAAAAATCCATATATATATATACCCCAGTTGAGGGGTAAAAATGGAATAGAATTGAGGATCCAACTATAAGCCCTGCTGCCACCAGATTTTTAGTGAAAGGAAAGGACCTTCAACACCTGGCATTGAACCAACTGAATAGCAACATGCAGATGAATGAAACTAGATCCTTACTTTTCACCTTGAACAAACTCAAGTCTAGATGAATCAATGGACCTCAGCCTAAGACCTGCTATTTTAAACCTGATAGAGGGGAAAGTATGGCGTATACTGAAACCTTGAGGCAAGTACAGCAAAGTAGAGTACAAAACAATAATTGAAAACTCAAGTCTTACGAAAGAGGCTTTTGTACAGTGAAAGACAGCATTATCACTAGATATGCAAAGAACCACCACAACAAAAAAGAACAAGGCCCAAGAAAACAAGCAACCAAATTATCAAATGGGCTATGGACTGAACAGAGTTCTCAAAAGAAGTAATACAAATGGCTTAAAAATATTTTTTAAATGTTCAACATGCTTAATCATAAGGGAAATGAAATTCAAAACTATTTTTTAGACATCACCTTGCCTCACTCATAATGGCTAAGATGAAGAGACCAAGTGCAAATAAATGCTGGTGCAGATGTAGGAAAGAACAGTTATTCCTTATTTGTGGAAGCTGCAACTATGAAAAATTTAATCTTTAGAGGTTAAAAATAAATCAACCATATCACCCAGCTATCTGGACATATAAACTCCATGTCTTACTACAGAGATACTTGCTTATCCCTCTTCATTTCTGCTCTATTCAAAATAGTCAGGAAAACACACACACACACACACACACACACACACACACACACACACACACACACACAGACTTCTCTCTGTCATGAGATTATCAGGAAAGTACAAAGTTCTTGTCCTAAAAATAGATCCATAGCTGCTTACAGGTTCTCCATTCACAAACATCCACTGACAGTCATCTTTCCAAGGAGAACAGATAGGAAACTATAAAATGACTTGCCCCAGGCCATGAAATAATGATCTGATTCTATCAGCTGTCACCATTACCAGTACTTCATAGAAGAGTCTGCATGCCATGCTCATCATCTTGCCTTCCAAGCAACCTGAGAGGTGAGGAGTTTCAAATTCAGTCCAGATTTGGCTGAAGGAACAAGGCCCCAGTAGCTATTGAATTTTCATGCTTGGAAAGGCAAACTCTAAATTATTAAATCCAAAACTGAAAGAATTAAATGTTTTCTCAGTAGAAAGAAAGTTTATATTATACAACTATATACAAATAATTTTGCAATTATACAACTATATACAAATAATTACACAAGTAATACAAATTATTAATCATTATGAAATTCATATCTCTGTTATTTTAAGGTTGATTCACTAAGGTCTTTAAGTTAGTAATATGTATTCCATAAGAATCAAGTTTAATATACATCTCACTGAGACTCAAGAAACTAGCAAAATGTTCTCTCAGCAGAGGAAGATACTTGATATTTGATATCTCCATACACACCCACTTAAATTAGCCCAAGATGATTTTATATCAAATTAACTCAGCTCCTCTGCTACACGTTGTGTGACTGATTCTCTTGTCAAAACCCAAAGTGTACATGAAGGAATGTAAGCCCGAAGAAGTTGGGTGAAGATTCTAGGATCCTGGTAATAGAAAAAGAAGAGGAGTGTCTCACACCCATCTTTGGGTTCTAAAATTGGGTTACTTTCCAGTATGCCAGATGGATCCTGAAAGACATCTGTATTTCATAGGTGTCCACAGTTTAAGCTTAAAATTTAACATTGTGAGTTGGAGGCATGACTCACTGGTTAAGAGTATTCGCTGCCCTTCCATGGGGCTCAACTTCGGTTCCCAGTACATGTGGCTTACAACCATCTGTAACTTTAGCTCCAGGGATTCTGACCCCTTCTGACCCCATACATATAGAATAGAATAAAATAAAATTCAAAAACTTAAAAAAAAAAACAAATGAGATACTCTAAAATTAAGGAAATGTTGAGATTTGTTTTTGCATTTCTTAATTTCGTAAAACTAGTCAAAAAGTATTATGTGTGGTGCCCTTTCCTCCTCCCTTATCTACATTTTTTTGAAGATAGATGAAAAACTAGAGTCTCGAATTTCCAACTTAAAAAAACAAAACAAAACAAAACAAAAAAACGAAATCCAAAACAACATTTATTCAGTGTTGGGTCTTTCCATTGGTTTTCTCTGCCATGGTCAAGAAGCTTACTACAAGGTAAATTCACCCTATTTTTTATTCTGTTTTGAGGTGTGTCTCAGAATTTGAAAGGCTAAGTTGAACATCAGAGTGTCCTTTTCCTTGCTGGGCTCCAGGTATTTTTAAAGTTGTTTGAAATCGTCCCTGGAAACACAAATGTGGCTTGTCATCTGACTGTTTTTTACTTTTTTTCCCTTGCAGACATAGATGGTCTGGGATGCTTGGAGAATGTCTGTCTTCCAAATCAAGGGGTGGATAAAAAAATGTGAAGACAGAATGAATTGAAGAAGCTTACAGCTGAGGCAGCATTGATGTTTAAATGACTTGTTATTTTTGGAAATCTACCAGTATAACCTCATAGAGAAGAACAAGTGTTCATATTCATAGCACCCATTGTCAGGGCCACAACTAGGGGTACAGCGGAAGCTCTCAACTTTCCTTTGTTTCTTTTAAAAATTAAGAAGGAAAATTCAAAGTGTGACTCTCAGAAGGGCGTTGCCTGTTCCTTTCCAGTGAGTTTCTCTGTTTTGGGTCCCTAAGCTTGTCCTCATTCTTCAGTGGGTAATTAACAAACAATCGGAGTACTTAGTAGACACTGTGTGTTAAACCAATCCCAGCACTAAGTGTGACAGTGGCTGTGGTCTCTCAGCTCTCACCCTAAGGTTTTTGGACTGAGAAAATCAAGACACAATTGTTGAAAGTTGGGACATTTATGTATCAGACATTGGTAGTTAAAATGCACTCCTAGTTTATCTGAGACATGCATTTTAGTACTCATTTTGAATTTCTGAATTCTCAAATTACTTGTTTTCAGAAGTAAAAAAAAAATTATATCATGAAGGTATAGTTTATACCTCCCAAGGGTACAATATGGCAACCCATGAATATTATCTCAAAGGTACAAATCATTGTGTACAAAATCATAGACTCAATCACTTAGAGCTATCTTGATTGAGGCTTGAAAAGCCACTTAAAATATTGTGGGGCATTAGAACCCTTTGTGACTCCAGCTGTACTATAATTATGTTTAAGGCATCCCTTATCATGGAGACAGCAACTCATCAGCTGAGACACACTCTAAATGCTCCAGCAACAACAGCTGTTCAGCCCATAAATTCATGTGGCACACATTAACTGTGTGGAATTCAAGTTTTCATTACCATCTCCTAATAAACCGAAAAGGGATTATACCACTAGATTGTTCTATTGAAATAAGCATAAAGACTTGTTTTCAGCTCAAAGTTATATTTAAATGTTTCCTTTCAATCTTTTAATAATTAGAAGGAAGTTTATATGGAGTCATAGTGGCTTTATTGTCAAACTAAAACGTTAGCTTTATTAACAGGCTTAGACACAGCAAAGCAGGCAGGCTGGAAAATGTGTTTAAAGGAAGATTCCTGGCCAAGATTGGTACAGTTTTTTGCCTATGGAAGCTGAGGACAGGCTGACATCCCACACCATTGTGGACTGCCACTCAGCTTCTCTTACTATCACTACAAAATTAAGAGTTAAGCTCATTTGAAGCTCAAAATTAAGAGTTAAGCTCATTTTTTTGGTCAAAAAATCATTTGGTAAGAGACATGTCCATTGTACAAAAAGAGCTAAAAATAAATACATGCTTAAAATACTAAATTATCCACTAAAAATCTTTTTCCAATAAAAATAGAGCTTTGCAATAAACTGTGCCTTTCTTTTTTCAATTAATTCATTTATTTTTGCATCTGACCACAATTTTCCCTCCTTCCTCTCCTCCCAGTCTTTCCACCCCACCTCATCTCTACCTCACCACAACCATCTACTCCTTCTCTGTTTCTATTCAGAAAAGGGCAAGCCCCCCCCCCCCATGGATATTGACAAAACATGGTATTTAACCCTGCTTTTTAATCCTGATAGGGACTTCAGAAGTAATCTAAGTATTAATCTGTATTTGATACACAAATTTAGGAATTCACAACAAATACAATGGGTGATCGCCTTTTAGTATTGTCATGTTGCTTCAAACATCAACTGACAGCATCTCAAGATTTTGTTATGGACACTATTTTGTTACTTGCCATTTTGTTTTTCCTTTTACAGTAATGGAGCCAAGATGGAACTTTCTAAACTCCAGGGAAAATCACTAGCACAGTGTATTCAAAGTGGTACATTAGATTGTTGGCTAAGTGTATTTTCAATTAAGTTGCAGGACTGTTTCTTTAATAAGGATGACTTTATAATGGATCCAAAGAAGCTCATTCAATTAGCAAAGAGTGATAAACACTGCCTGGGAAAAAGAGACCCAAGCTAGAGGAATGAGGAGCCCAAAGCATTTCTGAAGACGAGGTCTCAAAAGGGCAGGCATAACTGAAGTCTGAATTTGATTCAGAAGTTCACAGAGCAAAAGGTTTTGTTAAGATGAACCTAATATTTTCTTTAGGAAGCTGACACATAGTTGTTAAAATGTCTTTGTTACAGGCACAAAGGACACCAAGACAGTCAAAGGTGATTTCCAAGTTACAAACCTTGAAAATTGGTCATGCCACAGAAGAGCGGAGGACTCCAAAGGCACTCTGGTGTTCACTCTTAGTCCTGTCCTGGGAACCTTCACATACGCCTGACCAAGTCTTCTTCCCGGAGACAACTGATGTGAAAGCAATGTGGGTGGATCTGCCTGTGAAAGGCCTTGGGACTGCAGCAGTGTGGCAGAGCAGGGACACTGACAGAGGCAAAGAGTCAAAGAATGAAATAAACAATGAAATGGAAAAAAAAAAATGTGTGTGGCAGGGGCAGGGTCTGAGCATGACTTCAACTTTTCACTGGATCATTTGAGATACTGGAACATTCTCCAAGAACGACTTTTTTTCTTATTAAAGTTTTAAGAGCCTTATTATCCTTGCAGACAATATGGCTTACTAATGTGTATACTAATTTACAAATTTTTGTCACAAATAATTCTATGCTGTTCTGCACTTTGATACAGGCTTAGTTAACATCCAAGAAGCATAGAATGTATTTATAGCACCAAGGGTATGAGTATGCTTCAAGAAAGCAGGCATCATGATAAAATAATCTGAATATATGATCCCAGATATTGTACTTGAAGATACGTATACAGTATTTTGCTTGCTTCTATCTTGTTCTATTCTAAAAACAATTTGAATTTAGTTGGATTACTAAACAATCAATCAGTTACAGACATGTGCAAGCATTTAACTTAATGCTAAAAAAAAATATGTAAGTTACCTCCTCCCTGGTAAAGTATTCTGTCCTGCAGAGGAGTTCTTTAAGGCACAGGATGTTCTAAAGGGAGATAGAACATCCTCTCTTGTAGGCAAGTTCTTTAATCTCAGGAAGTAAACAACTCAAATGCTTTAGAAAGACAACTCACAAGTTTTAGAAAGTCCCTGAAAATTACCAGGATCACTAGGCCCCACTTCTTAAAGCTTACTTAAGCCCAGATGACAGCTGAAAGACACTATCAGACAAGCTGAGGTATCCAGAAGCCTCTCAGGCCAGCCAAGCCACTAAACTGCCTGCAAAAGACAGATATGTCTAAACTGCCTGTGGCAATATGTGCTAAACTGTCAACAGGAGGTGTGCAGTGTGCTCCAGATTTCCAGCTTTCACAAACCATCACTCATGCTGGGGTGTGCTTTTGATGGTGCAACTACATCTGAGTCATGTCTTTTCTGTAGGTAAACCCAATAATCTCATTAATTTGAACTTTGTTGCTATCCTTCCTTTACTTAATTGGTTCCCTACCTGGAGTGAGTAGATACCTGTTCATGACTCCTCCGCAACAGTGTTGCACAATACTAGTTCACAATCTAGTTTGGGAACTGGAGTATGTAAACCAGACATTATCCACTTTGGTGAAAAACTGGCAAATGAATTGATGGTATAATAAATTTAAAACAGGTGTTATTTTAGTAAAGGTGGTAAAGGTTTTATTTATTCAAAAAATCAATTTACTCAGTAAATACTTATTGGACATTATAAATAACCAAGAGATATTTGGACCCTAAAAACACTAGAATTAAATAACAATTTGAGAGTAAAATGTACTAAGAAAGTAAACAATTATAATGTAAGTTGCAAAAGAAAACTATTACAAGTCCCAGAGATTTCAGGGATGGTTTTAATGTATAGTTGAGGAGTTTATGGATCATAAAATGTGGCAAGAACAAAAGTCGATTTTATCACAAGTCCTGCATGAGGGTGCAGCGATAGAAGGGTAGCGACAAGTTGCATAAAAGTATAGGCTTTATTATTCAGGAATAATAAAGTTAACGCATCGGATGGCTGTTACTGAGAAGACGGTCTATTGGTGCCCCTAGGAGGATATGGCTCATCACAGCACACCACCATCCCGGACAACATAAGGCAGCCCCATGGAAGAATGAGAAGTGAGGGAAGGCTCATGTACATTGTGTCAGCTTAGTGGCTTCAGCACTGGCTAGTTAAGATATGTTCTGGCAGCTTTACAGCAGACCTGCCTGTGTCCCTGTAAGATCTCCTTCAGCTCTGGGCGTGGTGATGTTATTTCTCTGAACTCTTCACCCTGTGTCCTCTTCCTCACTGATGCTCTCCCTATTAACCAGGAGAGAGGTGGAAGGGGCAAGCTTTGCCTCTGCTTCCCTGGGACAAAACCTCTCACTCCTCAACTCATTGTAGAGACGGACATTTGACAAAGAACAAAATGTGGTTTAAATCATAAACAAGTTACAGTGTTATTTACAAAATGCAAAACGTGTATTTTTCTTCGTTGTTATGTGAATACCACCCAAATAATTACTGAAATTCAGGCTAGAGTCCTCAAAATCTGTTCATTCTGAAACTAAGAGTGCAAAATCTCTTCAGGAATTTTTGCTTAGAGGCAAATCAACTTCAAGTTCCATGAAACACACTAATTTGGCATGAACCAAACGGATGAAATGTATGATTTCTGCCACACTCCTTGTAAGATTCTCAGGTTGATACATGATGTCCTTACTGGCATCTTTCAACCCCTGACATTAATCACTTCACAGTCCTTGTCACCTGGCAGGTATACTTGGTATCATTCTTTTTATCTGGAAGACTGGAGACATACAGGTTTCTTTCCTGGAGCTGCACTAATTCTGCATCTGTAGAAACAGCTAGCTTGCATGGGCTACTTTACAAATGTGTGTGTGTGTGTGTGTGTGTGTGTGTGTGTGTGTGTGTGTGTCTAAAATTGCTAAGAATTATAGTCCTGTTTATCACCTCGAAAACTCAAAATTTTAGTTCTTGTTCCTTGTCCAAATATTCCAGTCATTATGAAGTGACCTTTAAGTATGTTTATGAAAGAACTTCTAAAATGTTTTCAAGTACATATTTAGATGTAGCATATGCACCGCTATCTTTAAATGCATTTTTATCCTAGAAAATGCTTGGATTTTATGATAAAAGAATGCGAATTTCAAAACCAAGGTGATCTATTATATTAATTATTACAACACATCCATCATGATTTTTTTAAGCATATCTGTTTCTCCTCAATTGAGAATATACGGAAAACGATGTTATGTTTTCTTGCAGGGACTACGCTCCCTCACTCATCTGCTCTCCAGCAGAGCATCTGCAGCTGTCAAGAGAAAATGTTCAAGATAGACAACAAGGATGGGGCATTTTAATGGAATCTAACAGCTGGAGAGCAGGCACATTTGTAAGGGGCTATTTTCCCAGCACACTTCATCTCCTTAGCTTGCAGCTGCTTTGCTTACACTCTAATTGGTGCATACAAAAGCAGACTCTCCTCTTCAAATCTCACTCATCTCCTCTCAATCTCCTTTACCCTCTTCTCTCTCAAAATCGCTCAAGGGCTGTAGGAGCCCCAACAACACCCACAGTGGTAATTACTCCCATAGCCGGGAAGCCAAGTGGCCTTCCAAATCCTGGGCTTCATTTTGACTTTCTTTTGTTTCCCTTTCTGTGAAATGATAGCTATTTCAAGATCAAACCTAGTGAAGGGAGACAAAATAAATTCACCTCAAGGAGGGGTTGTTATAATTTCAGAAGAGGGTCTGAAGCAATTTTACTTTATTTTAGAACTTTGTTAGAACAGAAGGGGATTTCTGATATGTTTAATAAGAATTGACTGAAGATTGTCCCTCTCTTCTGTGTCTCCTCTCTCTAATTCTAAAAGACAGTGATGGATGTTAAATTTCATGTCAATCGTGCTCTACGGGAGTGCATGCTCCCTCCATGAGTTCTGGGCTCCTCCTGGTTTAGACAACGAGGAACACCACTTAATGTGTACAACATCACAGATGCATGTACACAAAGCCATCTCTAGAACGTAGTTGGCCTTTTTCAGACCATCTTAAAAGCCAAGTGTTTTATACATAGTGTATGTGTGTCCTCTATTGGACTAAATAGTGAACCTTTTGGCACTATGTCAAATTTTCATAATAACGTGATCCTGCATATATTGAAAGTTAATGTCATGACATTTATGTATTTATTCAGTCCAGCCAAAGTCAAGCCTAGTGACTATAACAAAGGAGACATGAATACATATCAAGGAGTCTGGAAGAAGACCCAGTGAGTAAAAGCACTTGCCACTAAGCCTTATGATCTGAGTTGATTCCCAGGAACCCTCAAGGAGGAAGGAGAGAACTGGTGCTCTTAGTTTGGCCTGTGACTCACACACATAAAGTAAATAAATGTTAATTTTTAAAATATTCACCAGCATGAAGCCAGAGCATGACAATCTCAATGTATGGTGCATATGTATTTGTTTTAATGGAGTGCTGGTATCTAGCTCAGTGTTACGGCAATTGCCTTGCGTGTGTACATGCAGCTGTAGGTTGGAGCTCCAGTGCCACATAAGGAAGCAAATAAGCAGATACAAACCAACGGAAACATAATTTCCTAATTCTCTGACACCAGAGCTTCCTGACAAGTGCTGGTTGGATTGTAACCTTGGGAACGTGTTTCAAGGTCAGAACAGAAGGGAGACCTGTGGACATGGATTCTCTCACTGCCCTTAGCCAGGCTCTTTCTTACCCAGGAGAGCCAAATAGAGCATGTTTGCTTCCAAATTGAATCTGATTGAAAGTGAAGTTACCACCTCTTATTCCTATCAAAATTGTATTCTAATTGGATTACTAAAAGAATGTTTGTAAAAATTAAACTGGATTTCAATTTCACTCATGAGACTACAAACATTAGCAGACCCCAGTTGCCTTCGCAAGAACAAAGGATCTAAATCAAACTCCAGAAATATGGACGGAAGGCCTTGGACTGCTGCTTTCTCCATGGGTGCTGACTCACTCTTAATGATGGCTGCGATAAATATGTATGGGCAGATTCTATTTCTGGCTCCTAGTCAGCCTAGAAACCTGCAAACATCCTTGGTGAAGCTAAAGATGTTGTGAGTTTCCTGGCAAAAAAAGAGCTGCTGACACTTGCAGAGAATTGAATCCCACAGGGATCTGATGGGGGTTGTTAGGAAGCTGGTATTCCATTGTCTAGGAGACAGAAAGGCTGGCCTTCTGCATCCTCATAAAGCTGAGAGGCCTGTGTTATTCTGAATGCAATTATCCTTAGATGGCAACTTCCTGTTCTTTGCTAGTCCAGCAAACTGTGGACACTAGCACTTTCTTGAAGAATTGCAGTTTTTCTATGCTTTTTTTTTCTCAAAATGAAGCTCCTGTCTGCATCTACCCATTGATCACTAGAATGTGGCTAGCAAGTAAGAAGAATCTTTAAATTGCAATAGATTCTAATTTTTTAAAGGTTTACTTGTTTACTTAAGGTTTCTTGTAGCATGAATCTTAAAAAGTTCTTATTAATAAAATCAAACCTGAGGTCAGTTATTGGGGTGAATGCTGGTACATCAGATGCAGAACAAGCCAAAGCTATCTCACCTTGCCAATTCCTCAGCTGGTCCTGTTTCCTCAGACTGGAAGCCACTGAGTCCTCATCCAGAATGAATCTCAGCCGAACTGTGCTGTTCAAAACCTAAAAGCTTAACCAGCCAAATGCTTAACCAGTCAAATTCTGCTAGTTTCTGGTCCTCACGCCTTATATACCTTTCTGCTTTCTACCATCACTCCCTGGGATTAAAGGCATGAGTCACCATGCTTGGCTGTATCCTTGAACAGAAGGATTTCTGCCTCTGGAATGCTAGGATTAAAGGCATGTGCTACCACTGCCATCCTAAGTATCTAGTGGCTTTTCTGTTCTCTGACCCCAGATAAGTTTATTAGGGTACACAGTATTTGGGGGAACACAATACCACCACAGTTTTTTGTTTATTTAAAGTTTTTTTTTCATTTTACATACCATCCACTGTTTCCCCCTCCCTTCCTTCTCCTGCTCCCCCTACCTCCCCTCATCCCACCCTCATCCACTCCTCATAGAGGGAAAGGCTTCCCTTGGGTATTCAGCACAGGCTGGCATACCAAGTTGGGACAGGTTCAAGCCCCCTCCCCCTGTTTCAAGGCTGAGTAAGGCATCCCACCATAGGCAATGGGCTCTCAAAAAGCCAGTTAATGTACTTGGGATGAGTCCTGGTCCGTTGCCAGGGGATTCACAAACAGATCAAGCCACACATCTGTCACCCTCATTCAAGGGTCCTAGTGTGGTCCCATGCAGGCTCCCCAGCTACTTATGCACATGTGACTGGCTGCTGTCATTTAGACAGTGTGATTCTAGAACCTACAAGAGAGTACCAGAGGGTCCTTCCTCCTCTGTGTCTCCCCCTCCAAAGCTCCAGACTTTAGGGGTGTTTCTCCTGTGAGACAGTCTGCTTTTACATTCTAATTTTTACAATAAATTCAACATCTTCAGGGATACTATTAACACTACTTGAATATGTGATATATCTGGAAATGGCAGTTCAGAGAAAAGATTGTTAACACTCTTTTTCCCTCCTCTGTGGCAAAGCCTTCTTTTATGACATTTTAAAAACAATTTATTTAAGAGGAAATGGATACTACTTTTTTATCCCCTCCCAATGGAAAGACTCACCTAAATTCCAAGTCAATGGGTTTATATTTTAAATGGCTTCTTGTTGAATTACTTGTGCTTTTAAAAATTAATTAAAACTCAATGAAAGAAAAATGCTACCTACTCTATATATTTATAACAGTGATAAGGTGGCTTACTGGAAACCTAGAATATGCTGCAGCATATATTACAACATACCATATCAAGCATTTTACATATGAACTCCTTGTCAGCAAATTGATACCTCGGGAGGTTTGACAACATCATTTCATAGAAGTAGAAATTGAAAGACAGAGAACTGAAACTGCAAGTCCATGGGGCACACAGCCATCCAGTGACAGCTGCTGGAGCCATACTCAGACAACTGTCCTGAGTTCAATGCTTCTGCAACTGACACTCCTTTAAAGCAAGATTTTCAAAGAAAACTATATAAATGGCATTGCAATCATGATTCAGTGAATCTGTTCTTTTGCTTTGTGCCTTTAAAAATTATATATAACTACATACACATAATTATATAAATAATTATTTATAAATTGATATATTGACTTGATATATTTATGCATATATGTATATGCTGTTATGGTTTGAATATAAAATGTATTTTACATGCTTCCTTACTGGGGCTTGGTCATAACATATTTTTAGAAAGTTCTGAATACTTTAGAGGTGTATCAATTTGGATTGTAATATATATGTCTCTTTTAATATGTAAAATTAAAGTATATTGCTATGGATACACACTCTAGGGATGGATTCTTGTTTTGGAGCTTTCTCCCTCTTCCTATTCCTGTATCCTTTTCCCTCCATTCTCCTTCTTCTCTCTGATGACCATAAAGTGCTCTCCATCCAAATCACATGCCTCTACAACATGCTGTTCTGCCTCACGGAGGTCCCCACACTGTGTGTTGAAGTGAAGAGGAGATGATCTTCTGAAACAGTGAACTCAAGGGAATCTTTTCTTCTTTCAAGTTGTTATTTCAGGTTCAGCTATATAAAAACAATAAAGTCGTGAGATTATCAAAAACAAGATAATTGAAACAGCCATTGCTTTACATAGTTAACCTTTGCATGTGTGTTGAGAATTTCTAGACACTTCTCTCTTACAAAATCTTAAGTAAATAATACCACATTTTTACCCTTATTCACTACACGTTATGTCTCCAGATTATAGCACTGGAACTTTGTGTCCCTTCCTTGAATCATCTCAAAACTGCACTAAAGGGCTTGAGAAATGATGACTCAGTGACAGAATGCTTGCTGCTCTTCCGGAGAACCGGAATACAGCCCTAACCTATCAGGTGATTCACAACTGTCTTTAAGGGAAGCTCCAGAGGATCACACAGGCACACACACTCACAAAAAATAAATACATAAATAAATAAATAATAAAAACCTTAAAAAGACCCCAAACAATCTGACATCCAACGGACCACAGTTCTAAAGATTATGTAGGTCAAAGAAGAAATTTGAAGACATATGTAAAAATGTTTTATAACCAAAAAATGACAGAACTTACAGATAATTAGAGGCTTGTAGCAAGATTCATGCTTTGGGGAAACTTATGGCATGAAATACATATATTAAAATAGTTCTAAAATAAAGCACTAATCTTCTAACTTTGTTAATTATGAAAGAAGGGCAAATTAAATCCAAAATAAACAGAAGAAAAGAAATGATAGAAATTAGACACCTGGAAAATTGAAAAATAGACCCATTCTTTGGAAAGATAAATAAAAAACCAATAAACCTCTTGGAATGCACACGACTTAAAGGAGACAATGCAAATTCTCAATGCTAGAAGGAAAAACAGGGGCATCACTCAAGAGCTGAGTAAAAATAAAAGATAATATAGGAATGTTCTGAACAATAATGTGCTCACAATTTGATATTTTAGATGAAATGGGCCAGTCTAGGGGGAAGCAAGTAGTTGGGGAATCGGGAAAGGAGGCTCTGATAAACCCCACCATGTGGTTCATGGGCTTCAGAAACTGGTCTGTGGGAGGCTGGAGTTGTGGAGTAGACAAACCCTGAAGCAGGAGTTCTCAACCTGTGGGCTGCAACCTCCCGGAAGTCAAACAACCCTTTCACAGGGATCACCAAAGACAATCAGAAAACACAGATGTTTACATTACGATTCATAACAGTAGCAAAATTACAGTTTTGAAGTAGCAATGAAAATAATTTTATGGTTGGGGTCACCACCACATGAGGAACTGTATTAAAGGGCTGCAGCGTTAGGATGGTTGTAAACCAAACTGCTGCCTTGGAGTGCTGTGAGTCTGGGTAGAAGGTTTGGAATGCTATTAGAAAGCTGAGAGTAAGGGCCAGGACCATAAGATGGCAGATTGGCTCATGCCTAAACTTGTGTCCTTAGGAGTACAGTCCTGAGCATGTTCAGTTTAAGACCATAATTCAAGACAGGAGGGTAACAGACACATTTGGGACCACAATAGCTCACATTCACGGAACATGTTTAAGACATTACTAGGAGAGACAGAACCGCCGCTGGTCATGCTCGGCCTGCACCAGGAAGTTTTTACGCAAGGACTCTTAGGAATTTGCTGTTGATACCTCTTCTGATCAGTGGCAAACAGATCGGGAGTAACTTTCATTTCCATCAAGAAGGGCATCCAATAGTCATGGACATCTGCCACTCCTGTATTGGGTACTGAGCACTGTGGTCAAGGTTTTACACACATCTCTCTACACAACTACCCACCCCACCAGGTGTGTTTGTCCCACACAATGTTGTTCCTCACAGGTGCTGAAACTCTAGATGCTTTAGTTTCATGCTTGGGGAATGATGTTCAGCTAACTACATTGCGTCCTGCCTAGATCAGGACTTCCATGTATGAGGTAGGTGAGTGGAGTGCCTGCTCACTGAGCATCCTCAGCAGACATGTGGCCTCATTTTTACAGTCTTCGACTTACAGGCCTGATGATGTCTCTACCTTACCTCTTCCTTTTTATTTTTAGCGTTTTGAAATCACCAGACCTACATACAGAGAAGGAAAATAAAGCTAATATTCCCCCATGCTGAGTTTTTATGAGTTTCTCTGCTTAAGACGGCATGCCAGAAACTATTTGGGGATATATGGCTTAAAATAACAAGAACAGCCACAGCAGCGTTTGGGCGAGCCAAGTACAGTGCAAAGAAGGCATGCAGAACGTCCCATCTGTCACACATCCTCTGGTCCTCACTCTCTGCGTTTCTCCGGAGCCCAGACTGAGGTTCTCCACTTCGGAGTACACCCAACATACTAGCTGTTTGCTAGACCCTGGCTGCTCAGTGGTAGCTTTCATGTCATGCCGGTCGACAGCAAGGAAAGGAACTTCCTCCCATGAGCAGCATTCTGTACCAGATTACAATGAAACAATTAATTTTGTGGCCAAAGTATTCACTGTTGCAATGGGGATCTGTGAGACCAGTGTTAAATAAGACACACAAAGGAATGACTGAAGATGTTGGTCATCTCACTTAGTACCATTAATACGTTGTCAAAGGGATAATATAAAAATCTATGGAAATTCTAGCACGTTCACTTATCCTTTGGTGTAATTTGAGTATTTTAGAAAGTGCGGGCTGGTGGAATGGCACTCTGGGTAAAGGCACTTGCTGCCAAGCCTGACAAACTGAGTTCCAAGATACTTGGTGAGAAAAAAGAGAGAATTGACTCGTGTAAATTTTATCTGACCTCCACCTGCATGCTGGGGTACACACAAAAAAAACCCTAAAAAATTAAAGTAATTGAAGTGTGTATTTCATTCATTTGAAACTCATTTCACTCATATTATGAAAACAACAATGAGAGCTAAAATTCATGTTTATTGAAGACACACCACAGAAGCAGTAGCTGAAAAATTATATCATATCTGTCATAAATCAAGAATGGACACACACACACACACACACACCTTGTTTCAATTTTTTTTTGTTTGCTTGTTTGCAACAGGGTTTCTCTGTATAGTTATGGTGCCTGTCTTAGATCTCTTTCTGTAGACTAGGCTGGCCTCAGACTCACAGAGATCTGCCTGGCTCTGCTTCCCAAGTGCTGGGATTAAAGGCGTGAGCCACCACCACCTGGCTTCAATTTTTAGTTTAAAATTTCCTGCATAAAATCCTTATAATGTGAGAAAGAGATCAAAGCCACAAACTGCTAAAACGAGGGGAAAAAAATTAAGAGAAATAAGTCATTCTGCAACAACAAAGCAATATTTTCTTTGGTGACTCTCATGGCAATTTTAACAAAGTTCTATGGCTTCTACCATTGCTAAGAATATGTCAACTCTGGACATGCCTTTTTACCTATAACTTATAAAGAAATGCTTATAAATTTCCTCTGGACACTGAGGCTGGCAGAAGTGAAATTTAGGATGATGGAGTTTCCATCATGATTGAGCTGAACATAATTCTCTAGCAATGGAGAAAAATGGGTCTACAATAGGAAAGAAATTTGATAAAGGTCATTCCTCAAGGTGGCCACAGCACATGGCTGCTAGGATATTTATTGTCAAGTGCATTTCAAATGATACAGTGATGACTTTCATACAAGTATAAGATGAAAACCTGTCAAAACATTTTATTTAACTTTTGGACAAGTAAGAGAATAAGATGGTAAAATTGGCTTAAAAATCATTTTGATAAAAGTAAATGTCAGAGTATATTTAGATGATAAATTTAAAAATATGTTAAATACTTTATAATACTACAGTAGACTTAAACATAGGTTAAATGCTTTGCAATACTATGCAAGGTGCCCAACAACAGTGATGGATATTTTGTCTCCAATGGACAGAAATACACCAATTAACGCATAGTTTCATCTTGTCTAGTCTCTAACCTAAAAACAGAAAGGAATGACAAATCACAGACAATGCATACTAGATACTTAGTCAGTGTGGTCTTATTACCCAATGGCCACTATTGATGAGCACATTTCACATGTCATTTACATATTTGGATATTCTCTTACTAGTTGCTCTGTGTTGATAATGAATAATTCACAAAACCTCTCCTTGATTATTTTAAAAACATTGCCTGTGCTCTGTTCTACATAATGCTTTACTTCAGTATAGAAAAGTTAAGATTTAACTCTGTGAGTACTGAACAAACATTGGAGCTAGAAAATCCACATTTGTGAGGGAGGAAATTTCTCCGAGCAAATTAAGATAAGTGTTTCAAAGACCCCTGCTATTTGCTTTTTAAAGAGTCAAGTTAAAATACATTCTTTCCAACATTTTACTTGGCTGTACATTTTATTTTGATGAGTTTCTTTTCTATTTTCTTGAAGTTCCCATATCTGTTAAGATCCAGGGATTCTAGGGGTTTCTGGAGACAGAATGTAACAGGTACAAGATCAGTTTCCTTGGGTGAGGATTTTGCACACTGGTTATATGTGTACCTTTCCTTAATGATGGATGAGATTTTCATGTCTGATAATCAGCTGTGCTTTGAGAACTGATTATTCAAAGTTCTGCATAAAGTAATTCACAAAATGTAAAGAAAGACCTTCTAAGTTATTTGCTGGATTCCATGAGGACCATGGAGAAGGCTTCTTAACACAGACACAAACAAGAAAACAGAAACATTGGCAATAGTCCATTGAAAAATCCAAACAGCTGTCCCAAGTCACTCTACTCAGTTCCATGCTCTTTCCATGCTTTACTGAACCTTGGGCTGACATTCTGGTTTCTAGAAGTTTTCTGCAGAGGAACTTCCTTTCAAAGCTGCTGCCAAGTGAAGCTGGTGCTATTTTAATCTTCAACTTAATGAGATAGGGGTGTAGTTCAGCAGTAAAATGTGTTCTTTGAATTTGCAAATCTCTGGATTAGACTTTTAAGATTAGCCTTCCTCACGACCCCACCCCACGGAAAAAAACACACAACTAACAAACAAACAAAAGCAATCCTTATACATAGCAGCCTGTAAAGTTGTTTCCATGGCAACCACAAAAGTCAGCTATAGCTAATCTCCAAGCCTTCAGGCAGACAAGAGGAGTAGAAAGAAGCCACTGATTAAGACTGAATAATGGTGATGAATTTATTTCAGTAACCAACAATATTAGCTAGAGGAAAGGATAGTTCTCAGTGTCTTTGTTTCATTTTCTTTTGCTGTGATAAAATACCCTGACTAAAGCAGTCTCTAATTAAATGATCAATAGCAATGCCCAAAAGAATTTCTTCATTTAAAAGACACCAAAAACTCTGGGTTACCTTTTGTAGCAATGTCTCAGTATAATATACCCTTGATTTTCAAATCTTATTTCTCTATGCTACCTTAAAAATTGTATTCTATATTGTGAGCTAATATTTGGAAAGATGTGTCTTAAAATACTTGAAAATAAATGCAGGCTTTATTAACTATATAAATATGAACTAAAAAAAATATTCTTAGAGATGCATCTTCAAGTAAATTCATAGAGGAAAATAATATGTAAATTTCTTGTTCTAAAGTAACTCAGATTAAAGCATAATGTACACAGTGTAAACCAGGCTCCTTGATGGGTCTAGCTTTCACCAGAAAGTTGATAACATTTCTATTTTCATTGCATAATGAGACCAAAGAAGATAAATCTTTTAGGCTTGACTAAAAGTGGAATATAATTTTTTACTAGCCAAAAATAAATTATATTTCTCATTATAATCTGTCTGTGAAACCTTTGCACCTCATATAATCAAATAATTGTTACTGTGTCCAAACCTCAACTTTGTATGTCTTATGCATGATCTATATAGGTAGACTCAATATGTTCATACCTTTTTGCCACTGTTTGAAATTATATTAGCAACATTATGGTTATGAGAATACACCTTCATTAAAACAATTAAAATGGCCGGGCGGTGGTGGTGCACGCCTTTAATCCCAGCACTCCGGAGGCAGAGCCAGGCGGATCTCTGTGAGTTCGAGGCCAGCCTGGTCTCCAAAGAGAGTTCCAGGAAAGGCGCAAAGCTACACAGAGAAACCCTGTCTCGAAAAACCAAAAAAAAAAAAAAAAAAAAAAAAAAAAAAAAAAAAAAAAAAAACAAAAAAAAAAACAATTAAAATGTTTTTGTAATACTGGTTTTTGTTATTGTTCATTCATTGTATGAGCAACAAGGTTTCCAGGTGATTGACAAGCTGATGGAATTTTTGGAAACCCTGCTACAGGAGATCCAGACTATATCTTGCCTTTGCTCTGAGGCAGCTTCATCATCTAGAGACACATTACGTAAGCCTCCAAGGGCTGTTTCCTCATCTAGTCATCTAGAAAGTGTGGTAGTAATGCCTACTACTTAGATTCTGAGGAACACAAAATATTCATGTTTGTAGGTTATCAGGTAAATCAGGCTCTCTGTGAGTGTTAACCATTACAAGTGATATGACATAATAAGGACAAAATAAATTTCAAGTGTCCATGGACAATCTTAGCACTTTACAGAAAGTAACTAATAGCTTACAAAAACTCAAATTCTCCAGTAAATAGAATCCAATTAACTGAGTATGCAGATGTATTTCAGACATAATTGCATCTAGATTAGTGGCTCCAAATATTCCTTCCTCATGGAGCAACCTTAGAATCCCCTGTCACTCTACAGATGTTAAGTATCTTACCTCAGCCCTTCCTGAGTGAGCCCTAGGGAAGTTTCCAGCCATTTACTAGGCGAGTCTTACACATGCTAAATTTTAAACTATTGATCCAGATCAGTCTCCAGGGACAGTGAAACACAGCTCTTTCCTGAGCTGATCCAGTACAGGAGGAGATAGCCTGTCCACAAGGACACAGCAAAGTTCTGCCTGATGTGTGTCACTGACTTAGTGAGGATTGTTTTATGGCAGTACTCACACATCCCAAATGCTTCTCCTAAGTGGCTAATATTTTCTCCATGATGAATTCCAGTAATGATTTGTCTGTGAGAAAGAAAGATTTCTAATTGCCACCAGGCTTCAAACAGCTGTGCCCTGAGTTAATCTTGAAGGGCTTCCGAGCACTGTCGCCTCATAGCAAGCTCTGAGTGCCCAGCATCATTGCCTTGTCAGATTTAAAGGACTTTTGCTGCTACCGAATAATCTCTTTAGTAAATTTCCTGTCTTTGTTCTCTTTATAGCAATTTTCACCGAGAGCCTTACAGCCAAAGTCATTGCCAGGAGAACAGAAAGAAAAAAGAAGGAAGAGATGTGTTTTCTAAAATGGAAATCTATTTTTTTTTTACTTAAAATGAATTAAAAGATGCTGGTTATTAAAATATATCTTTTAATGAGCTTAAATCTGAACAGGGTGGTTTGGCTTAAAAATCATGGATTCTGGGTACCAATCCTAGGCCCTATGCTTAGTACCAAGGTGATAACCATCAGTCTGTCAGAGCTGTTGTAACAAATCATCCTTGGTCAGATGATCTCTAGCTAACAGATACTTATTTTGTATACACAGCTTAGGAATAATGTCATGATCACTGGTTCCGATTAACCAGCCAGCTGTGGGCTCCGTCCTTGTGCAGCTGCACCGACTGGGTGACTGGTGTTCATGAACTGGCATTTGCTGCTGAAAGAGATCTTCCTTTTGCTACATCAAGAAAATCCAGTTGCTGTAAAGTGCAAATGCTTTCAGGCAATGGACTCGGACTGGCTCACCCACCTTCTGTGCTTTTGCTGGATCATTTTGCTGTTTTTATGAACAGACTAAGCACACTCTTTAGTGTCCTTAGACTGGGTTGCTCTTTTCTAACTCAGTATATGACAGATATTTTGTTATCATTCAGATTCGTGATTATATGATCTCATCAACACAATGCTCCATTGATCCTTGCTCCTACTCAATATTTTCCCAGTGCTTCCAATTTCTCTTTCTTATTTACATCTATGTCACTTGTTTTGGAACATATTCTATTTTTACATCCCCTTTCCTCTAAAATTGAAGCTCTTGAGATGGCTAGGAACTTTATAACATCAAGATTTTGAGCATAGTCTGATGCAGATTATGCAGTTCAAAAATATATTACATGAATGAATGAATAAACAAAAATTACTTAGGATTTATGCAGTCTTGCTTGTGGTAAACACATTAAAAACTACCTTGTCAGACCACCAAATCTCACTCTTAAAACTTCTTATTGTCCCAATGTTCTTCAAAAACTTGAGTTAAAAAAAATCTATTGGTAACACACATAAAGAGGCTGAGGTTTAGTTAAGTGCATAGTTAGAAATTTCTCTGGTCCTGTCTTGCCCTGCAGTCCAGTCGAATCTCTCCCACCCTCAGTCCTACAGCTGCTTATAAAAATAATCACTCAGAGGCTTAATATTAATAACAAACTGGATAGCCAATGGCTCAAGCTTCTTGCTACCTAGCTCTTTCATCTTAATTTAACCCATTTCTGTAAATCTATATGTTGCCACGAGGCCATGGTGTTACCGGTCTGCTGGTATCCTGTTGCTCCTTTGGCTGTGGCTGGCGTCTCTTTCAACTCCGCCCTTTGTCTCTCTGTATCTCTACTTGGATTTCCTGCCTGGTTGTACGCTTTTCTTGCCATAGACCTAAACAGCTTTTTATCATCCAATGGGAGCCACACATAGTCACAGCATACAGAAAGACGTCCCCTAGCATAAGCGTCTTAATGAATTCCTATGTCATGTCATCCAAATTTCCAATTGAATCTACTTTTTTCTCAAATCAGAAGTGAGTATCGTTATTTATGATTCATTTTAAAGTTCAAACACTAGACTGGAAGATTATCCTTAGAGTGATTGCTGTGCTAAAGAAATGCATTTTTAAAAAAATCATATTAATTTTTTTTTAGGTATTGAAAGAAACATCTTTGACATACACTTAGAGAATCACTTTTGACATAGCTATATGTATTGGAGAGTATTTTCTCATTTCTACTTTCTCAGGGATTTTTTTCTTTGCAATTTCTCAGATATTGACTGCGGTGATTTTGTGACCTTACTTCAAGAAGTTTCCCCATTCCCGATTATAATTAAGAAGACTGTACTGCACTCATATGAATATATGGAGGGTATCAGAACCTCCACTACTTAATGGAATTTAAATTACCATTAATGCTACAGCCCTGTGAAACTCAATTCTACCCTGAAGGAAAATTGGAACTGAGTAGAGCTGTATTAAAACCATTATTACTTAACATTAGTATGCCTGCTTCAAATGTTGGGATTACCATTCTTAGTAAAAATTTCCATAAACGTTCTGTGGTAGAAAAAGATAGATGCAAAATTTTTTAAATTTACTTACCATATTTGTTTTGCAATTATCAGCTAATTTCATAGTCAGAAGTTACAGGCATTCATTACTGGATTATGCTCTCTTGACATACATAATACATGTATATGTGTGGATAAATTTATCAGTTTTGTTGAGATGCAAAAATGGGATGATTTGATACACAAATGTTTTGTGAAATGGTTGCTACAATTTAGTTTGTGTATGTGACTTCTCACTCTATGTTGTACACAATTTTTACTTATCTATTTCCATATGTAATGTCTGTACATATGTGCATATCCTTTTGAGGTCAGAAATTTACTTCATAATTTTTATGTATTTGCACACAAATAGCTTCATATATGAGCAAACAATAAAAAAGCAAAAGTAAGCGAAGTCCCATAAGTGTTCCCCCTCCCCCTTTTTCTCTCTCTCTGTGTATATTATCAATATGAATAACTCTTTCTGTGCTACAATGTGAATAATGCTTTTCAGAAGATTTGCTGTTACAAGCAACATAGGCTAAGAGACTCTATATAATCCAAGCAGCTTTCATGCAACATATCTGATTATTTAAAATCAACAACTTCTAATATTTGAAAAGTATTACACAGAAATCATACATAAAATCATGTCTCAATACCAAATTTGATTTTGAACTGTAACTTGGGTATTTTTTGTTTTGTAGCATGAGGTTTAGAAATTCTACCCTAAAGCAGGCATGGTGAGTCATATCCATAGTCCAAAAGTTCAGGTGGCTGATTCAGAATTGCTACAAGTTCAAAGCCAGTCTGGGCTGCATAGTCATTTCAAGCCTAGCTTGACCTCCATAGAAATACATTGTCTCAAATAAATTAAAAAAGGCAACAGACAGAAAAATAAATAGTAATCTGTTTCAGGATGGGCTTGTCTATATCATTAAGTAGTTTCAAGCCTGTATCATATTTTGTGAAGTATGACTAACAACATCACTTTCATGTTCTTTCTTAAAGACTAAGCTACGACCTGAGTTTTAAACCTGGCTGTAACATACTGTTATAAGAAAGGACAATTTTGTGCTAATATTGACTTGTGAAATTTTTTAAATTCAAAATTTTTAGATTTATTTTATTTTTATTTATATGTAGGCATGTCTTTGTATACATATGACATGTGTTTTCAGGTTCCAAGGGAATCCAGAGGTGTTGCATTCCCTTGAGCTGTTGTTACAGATGTTGTGAACCAGGTGACATGGATGCTGAGATCCTAACTGAAATCCCCTTTAAAGGAGCATGTGCCCATAACCACTAACCACCTCTCCAGCACCTTCAATTATTTTCTTTCATGCATGTCATGACAGACATGTGGCAACCAGAGACAACTTTGTGTGGTCAGTTCTCTTCTTTATATAAGTGGGTCTTAAAGATTGAACTTTGCCCACTAAGTCATCTCAATGGCCCTAATTTTATCATCCTAATTTTCAAGCATAATTGGCTCAATTTTTGTTGTATTTCTTTTTTACAATATATGAGTGATTAAAAGTTTTATATCAAATTGTGAAATATATTCTTCTAGTCAAGATAGAATGACGGAAAGTTCACTTATGATCACATCTGGGATGGTGAAATAGAGCAAGTTTTTCAGCAATTGGACTTCTGTTTATGTAGGAGAGTCATCCCTGAGGCGTGGACAGTAAGTGAGAGAACTGTGTCATGTGCATATTCTACCTTGTGAGGAGATGTCCATGTCTCCTCAGGGATCACCTGAAGGCCTTTGGAGCTGAGCAGACAGAAGTGGAAATATAAAAAGGCCAAAGCAGATAAGAAAAACAGAGTAGAATACGGAAAAACAAACTGTACAAAGTGCTAGAACTCTGTAAGACCTCTCCCTTGAGTCTCTAGCTGAATGCAAGCCAACACAGAATTGTATTTAAAAAAATTAACCAAAAGCTACAGACGAACCAAAAATAGTATTGGTTCTAACCAGATGAATGGAAAAACTACATAATCCATGAAGAACTGAGTAGAACACTCTGTCATTTCATGTTAGAAGTAGGAAAACTAGGGCAGCAGATGCTCTAGTTCTTTCTAACAGACTTTACAAGTATCCATGCACTACAAATTGATTGCAGAATAAAGCATGGGGATACCTATAGAAGCACCAAACACATAGTAACTGGTAAAGTTACAATTGAAAGTTTCCAGAAAAATATCAAAGTATAAAGAAAAATATAACTCACTATGAAGGGGAGATCATTAGAGGCCAAACCAGGGGGGAAAAGAGATTCCAATAGTAAGAATATGAGATCTTCAAAGCAGTTTTTGAAGTCCATAGCACAGATGAAAGTCTGATGAGGTTAGGCATAGTCACAGAGTCTGTCTTTAAAAAGACTAAGATTTCAAGAACTTGTCTAGCTTCCTTACAAAAGGTGAGGAGGCAGGGCAAATCACTGACTCATCTCCAGCACTGGAAAGACAGGTGAATCCTGGGCACCACAGATTTTCAGGCAATCCCAAAGGAACCAGCAAAACCTGACCTCCTCCGCTTAATTATTGGAAGTTCAGTGTGGACAAGTCTGAACATTAAGACTTACAAGGACCCTGTAGTGGGAAGGGGGCACACTTCTGTAAATTTCAAATCTATGAGCTCAATGGGGCTCATAAGAAAATATCGGAGCAAAGGCCATTTGAATTTTTGATGGACAGAAGGGGAAGTAAGCATTTTCAAATACACACAACCATTCCAATTTTACTACTGGCTTACGATTAGGAAAGATAACCAGATCCAACCTCCTGTTTGGTTGTCCAAGTCTGAGTGACCCAGGAAAGGGGGATTCCCAACTGCACCTCACTCTTGCCTTCTGTGACACTAATATGGAGGGCAGTGACTGAGAAATACATGAGATCATATTTCAATGGAAAAGATTCGTAAGAGCCTGACCTAGCTTCCCTTCCCCAAAACATACCAACACATTGTCAAAGCCTATTTACACCAATTAATATATCTACAGCATAAGCCTTACACCTAAAGCTAAGAGGGACATCTCAGAAGAGGGATGGAAAGGTTATAGTAGCCAGAGGACCAGGACATCTGTTGAGAGATAGTATCTTCTATATATGACAAGGAGTTTCACCCATGAAATCTAAACAATAGGGTCACCTGAACAAGACTGGGATAGTGACAACACCAGCTGAAATCCCAACATGGATAGGGAAAATCTCATAAACTGCCACCCCTAGGTGAAGAGCAATTAATGGCTGCTGAGAGGAGACATAGCATTTTCCAGTGACTAGCCCCCAGATAGATTACCCAATCCTAAGTAATCATGCCTAAACACATATACATATTAGCAACATTGAATGGACTCTGTATGGTGTCTTTACATATGCATGCATGTGTGTGTGTGTGTGTGTGTGTGTGTGTGTGTGTGTGTGTGTGTGTGTGTGTGTACACATTATTGTTGGCATGGTAAAGTAGGGGAAAACTGATATAAACCAGCTACCACCAGTAAAACTAATGTAAATTGGCATCTACTGTTAATGAAACTCTTTCAGATAATCAGCATCAGAAAGGAAATTTCCAGTTTCACAAATAGCATCTCAAAAACAGCAATTCCTATCTTAAGGTTTGTTTTTGTAAGAAGAAAATAGAAATCTTTCTTTAGAAAATCTTATATTCAATCTTTGAGCTTATGTTTTTTTTTAAAGAGATTCTTCTCTCATAGAATGCATCCTGACTACAGTTTCCCCTCCCTCTACTCCTCCCAGCTCCCCTACCCAGCTCCCCTCTCCCCCAGATCCACTCCCCCTCCATTTCCCTTCAGAAAAAGAGAAGCCCTCCAAACACACGTTGCACTTACCGATCGGCACAATGAAGAAACACAGAGAGAAAAGTGTTTCCTTTCACTTTGACTAGAGGATCACATGAGTCAATAGTTTGGCTACAGTAAATTAAATGCCCACTCTTTTCCTCATGACATTGAGAAGTTACTTTGTCTTTGTGGATATGGTTCACCATTTTATTTTATTTTTGTCTGGTGCAGATCTTCATTTGTAAAGTTCTACTCAAACTTAAGGGTTTTTTTGCCACTTAAGTGTTTTTCAAAAGCATTACCCACCTTAAATGATAAGTGGGTCTCATCTTGACTAAATGTGACCTTTTGGAAGTTCAGTTTCATGCAGGCATGTCCAACCTGAAGCTTGCAGCCTGCTTCTGGCTGAAGGCATCTGTTGGGCGTATGAAGATCCTTGCACCCACAGATCTCCAGGGAAACCAGGGATGTTAAGCACCCAGGATTGTTCTTTCAAACTTGTTTTTTTTTTTTTTTTCTAGAAAGCTGGGAATTGGAGGGGATTAATAGCCTGGTGATCTGCATTATCTTTGGGGCCAGGCCATATCAAGTTCTCACAACCAGGACCAGAGATACCTAACAGTCTAAATGACCCTTACGTTATCTATATAGCAAGAGGCTCCCTCAAGCTCACACAACAGTATCAGAGGTGGCTAATATCCTAAATGACCTCTATGCTATCTGCATGACCAAGAGCAGGCCAGATCCTTCCTTAGGACTTTAAGCTAATATAGGTAGCCTATTTCCAGAACCCATCTTCTTTGAAGAAATGACATGCACCTTGAGTTGAGTTTTGATGTAATTATGCTTCCTATGCACCAGAGGTTATATTATACCAGGAAATCTTTTTTTTTCAAATTATATTGTATTTAAATATACTGACAATAAACTGCCTGGCATCAGACTCCCAAAGTTTGATCCATGTTGATGAAGTCAGTCTGATCCGAGTTTTCATTCTGTCCTCTTTGATGTTAGTTTTTGTGCCTGCACTCACAGGGTTTCCCTCAGACAGCTGTCAAATGGCCCAACACAAAACTGTAAACTGAAACTTACTGAAAACACTAGGAGATGTTCTTGTAATGTTTTTCATAACTTGATTGCACAGTTATCAAGCATGAACTGTGTAGATGATAATGCTGTTTTTGGAATTTCAGAAGAGTTACTGTACTTGAAGAACTTATATAACTATGTGACTTTTGGTCTTGGAGTTTAGCATACTTTCAAGACTCTCAATAGCTTTTTACTTTGCTAAGTAACAGGAGATGCTTATTTTGATATTTCTTGTATTCTTGAATAACTACTTTAAGCTGTAATAATGTGCAATGCATTCTGCTGATTTTGGAGATACTGACAACTGTGTAAGAATGATGAAACTGTCTTAAGCTTTGACATGGAGCTTTAAGCAGAGAACAGATTCTTATAATTACTGCATTTCATTTCTAGTCTGAATGAGGTAAAATTCATATTTATTAACATTAATAATCTATTAGTCTCAACTTTTGTGAATTTAAATATTCTGGCATTATTTTCCACAAAATAGATATTTCTTTTACAATAAATTTTGCATAAAGTATGATATCACTGAGACATTCGACTTACCTAATTCCTCCCTCCCACAGCTGGTAATTAAAGAAATTACAAGACTTTTTTTTCCAAGATAGGGTTTCTCTGTGTAACAGTTCTGGCTGTCCTGGAACTCACTTTGAAGACAAGATTGGCCTTGAACTCACAGAGATTCACTTGCCTCTGCCTCCCAAGTGTTGAGATTAAAGATGTGCACCACCACCGCCCAGCACAAGACATTTAAAGAAATCAAAACTATCCATTTTTTTGTTTGTTTGTTTCTGAGGATTTCTGTGCAGCTTGAGAAATCAGCACCTTTGTCAATCTGTTGAGGAAATATCAACTGGTACAATTCTTCTCAATACAGCTTTCTGCAACATGTGTGTTACTGACACATACATCTACTCATTATTACCTATATACAGTGTATTTCCTATGTTGCATTGGAATATTCATCTTTATTATTAAAAATTTCAGAAAAGTAAATATAATGTTTTCCATTAGCAAAGCAACAAAGTATGCAACATTCCTGTCCTAGATGGAGTCTAATCACAGAAATGTAGGGTGATGTAATGATGTTGCATTAGTGGAAAACATTGCTTTAGTTAGTCTTCTACTAGGTACTTTTAAAAAATTGGTATATGTGTGTAGCTGGAGAGTTTTCTCTCCAGGTTCCGCCAAGTCCCGGCAGTCCGACAGCCCACTTATAAATTAAACACACAGATGCTTATATAATTTAAACTGTTTGGCCTAATGGCTCAGGCTTCTAGCTATCTAGTTCTCACATCTTAAATTAATCCATTTCTATTAATCTATACCTTGCCACGTGACTCGTGGCTTACCGGCATCTTCACATGCTGCTTGCCATGGCGGTGGCTGGCAGTGTCTCCCTCTGCCTTCCTGTTCTCTCAATTCTCCTTTCTGTTAGTCCCACCTATACTTCCTGCCTGGCCACTGGCCAATCAGTGTTTTATTTATTGACCAATCAGAGCAACACATTTGACATACAGATCATCCCACAGCATATGTGGAAAATTGGCTGATCATTCCAAATTGTTTGAGTACTTCACAATGATGAACAGTCAAGCAAGCTTGCTCTTTGGATTGACTTCTTAGGAGTGAGTGTGCCAAGCCAAGGAGCAAGTCCTGCTATCATGAATTCATGTGATTGAGCGAAAATGGAACTTAATGTGTAGTTTGTAGGACCTCTTCATCACTTTACATGAGTGAGCAGCTAATGATTTTTGCAGCAAGACAGATTTGGAGGCAATGTGACCTCTCATAACTATAAAATTCTGCCCCTGTGTTTTCGGTTTAGTGGACTCAGGTGATACATTGTTATTTATGGTGCTCTATGTCCCTTGAGGTTTTTATAGAGAAATAGATAATATACACAATGACCTCCAGTAGGTCAGTGGGGGGTATGGTACAGAACGTCTTTATCCGTATGAGATTATAACTTAATTACAACATTCCTCCCTTCCCTTTCCTCCCTTCAAATCCTCCCATATACCCCTCCATGCTCTTTCAAATTTATTGCCTCTTTTTTTAAAAAATTAATCATTGTTATACAAACACACACATATACATATATGTATTGTTACACACATATATTAAATTATATATATTATATATTTGATTTTATTACATATTGCTAAATACATAAATACAAACTGCTCGGTTTGTATGTTACTCTTATGTATATTTTTAGGTCTGACCATTTGGTATTGGACAAACAATTGTGCTATTCCCTCGGGAAGGCCACATCACCTTGCTCCCACCTTGTCTTAGTTGCCTCTTATTCTTTGTGTAGGATTGAGGCTTCCCGGGATTATCTCCATCCAGTTTGGCATGTTCATTGTCTTGTCCAGTTCACGTGTGGGCAATCATATTGGTGAGACTTTATGGGGTGTAGCTTCTGTCATTACTGGGAAACACAATCTCACTGCAAACTCTGTGATACTCTGGTTCTTACAATATTTCTGACCCCCTTCAGTAATATCTCCTGAGCCTTAAGTGCAGGAATGTTTTGTAGATGTATCTACTGGGATTGGGGTCTACAAGGCTACATTTCAATTAGTTGTGATTTTCTGTAGAGGTCTCTGTTTCAAAGGTAAGTTTCCTCGATTAGGGGCGAAGACAGACTTTCTGGGTATCTCATTTTACCTGTTCAAAAGCATGCACTACTGGGTTCAAAAGGCAGATAAAAGAGAACCTTTTCAAAAATTCTGCTGGGCCTTTGTTGGTGATTTTTCAGCTTCCTCCCTCCGTCTCTTCTGTTCAGAAGCCTCTATGTATGCTATCTACATTTCAGTAATAACGATTTTTGAGGTCCTTGCTTCATGACTTCAAAGGAATATGTATGCATTCCTAGGATTGGAATCCTGTAATCAGCTCACACAACATTAGCACTGTGCTACAAGCTCTGCCTCGTGATTTTTTTCTTTTTTTTTAACTAAAATTTTCAGTAGATTCAGGGAGTCATGACAATTTACAGGTGTATGAGCAATCTTTGAGGTGAAATCAAGATCAATAAACTTTTAAAAGTGTTGTAGATGCTTGCTAAAAGAGCTATAGATATACAGTGAAGGAGAATATAAGGAGTCTGGGCATCCTGGGAGGAACAACTCCTGAAAGGTGTCCTGCTTAAGCTGAGATTTCAATATTCATGTGATTAGATCAAAGTGACTATTGTGGGGAAACAATGCTGAACACAGCAGGACCGATGCATCGATCTTATCATAATATCAAATGGAATCTCTTCCCAGATAACGGTAACAAACAAAAATATTAGGGAAAAAATGGATCTTGGTATTTAGGTAACTTCTTTAAATTCATCCCTGTGAAATTTAATTGATGGAGAAGTTCAGACTAACTCAGAGCATGAATGTTTTGATCAGGTATGTGTTCATATTGATAACTAACTATGGGTCTATTTCATATCTAGAATCTGGGAAGGTCTTGGTTGCTTTTGTCCCCTAGTTCAGACTCTCATGAGATTTCAGTCGACAGGTCTAGGGCTTTACTCACATTATGGTTTGTTTGGGATAGTCAGTTCCCATGGATGTTGGTAAATGCCTCCTTTTCTGTAGGCTAATGGCAGGGAGCTTAGATTCCTTATCATCTGATGGCATGGCACTTCAGTTCCCTGCTCTACAGCATTCTTGAGATGTATGGGTTGGATTTAAATTTCTCCCAGCCAAGGCCATTGGCTGCAAGCTTGGATTCCAGGTTGATGACACTGTTGAGCAGTGCTGCTGGAACACTAAGTGGCAGGACCTAGAATGAGACTTTGAAGTCACTACCATATACCTCTCAGTGTGCTGTGGGATCCCAATTTTTCCTTGCTTCCTGTCTTGAGCAGAAAGTACTTGCTCCCACAAATGATGTGTGACATCCATCAGAGGCTGAAGAAAGTCATGCCACCCAATACTAAATTTGAACCTCCAGAATAAGGAGCTAAAATAAAGATCTCTTAGCTTTTTGATAGGCCTATCACAAGGTTTGCATTGTAGTAATTATAAAGCTGACTAAAACAGCAAGTGCCCTCATAATACAACTGACAATTACAAAGCAAGCCAGCTGAATGAGAGAATCAGCAAAAGCTGCACCCCATAAATACAGAGAGTCAGTCACACAAGGTTACAGAGCAGAGAATCTCAGAGTGTCATCTTCCAGGATGGGTACCCCAACAAGGCTGGAACTGGAAGCATGGAAGAGGGTATGGCTTTGTTCCAAGATCATCTCAAAGATGAGTGGTTACTTATGAGACTTGTGATGGGGAAGGAGACCTGGATAACAGAATTGCATTAGAGGCTTGACAGAAAAGACTTACAAAATGAAGGTAAATGAGGATCTACTAGAAAAAAAATATCAAAGATCTTGGGGAAAATACCTACATCTTTAAAAGTCTTCTAATTCTTAACATGGCCTGTGGGTTAGTTCACTCTACAATGTCATCTCCTATTTTCCTAAGACCTTTCTCTACTGTGTCCCTTCTCAGACTCCCTTCCATCTAATCACATCTTTATGATCCTTAAAAGAATTCTCAGAGCCTTAAATGAATTTTGCTTTTGACTTTACAGAATTTGTTCCCTCTGTTTGGAAAGTTCGTCCTCATCTTCCACCAGAGTCTCTATGTATGAAGCTAGCATCAGTCTGTTAGGCCCCTAATCTTACAATTAGGTTATGAAGCAGTTTTTCATGTAAGAATATCTCTGTTCTTTTCATTATCTTCATCATGGTAGTCATATTATTTCAATATTTGTGTTTGGAATTACTAATGTTATTAATCAATAGAGTAGTTATTTTACCTTTGAAGTGCAGTTTAAGCTACAAGCAACAAGCGAATCATCTGCCTACCTCAAGTGCCAAGTGAAATGCCTCATAAACTATAGGCACTTAGTTATTTCTTAACAAGAAATAAATATAGTCATCCATATGACAAATAATGGTAAGTTTGAAGTTGAGAAGGAAAAAAACGAGACAGCTTATTCGGGGCTGATGTTTGCTACAGAGAAAGGCACTACACTAAAGAAGAGTCATCAAACGAACACTAAATTTCCGACTTACAAATTTGATAGGTCAAGGAGACAAAGAAAGATACCATTATAAAACGGAGGAACTAACTTCACGAATTTATCAATCAAGAGCCAGCCGTGAGGATCGAAAGAAGACCGTGCCAATTTCTTTTTTTTTTTTTCAGGGATTGTATCTGTTTTTATTGATACTCCGGTCTCTGCACCTGTAATCGTATCCAGCAGTCTGTCACCAGTGGCCATGTTTCCTCTTCAAAAAGCAGCTCTGGAAACACCGCATGATGCCAACTTTGCCGATAGAGGGCGCGAGAGTCACGCTGAAGAAAAAACGGGATTTTCCTTCTTTCCCTCCTTTGGGCAGCTTTGCTTTGGAATTAGCCTTCTGGCTTCTGCTGCATTATTCCATCCGTGATGTGGGCGTGTGGTGAGAACATGTGGTGGCTTTTTGTCCAGCCACGTATCCAGAGGACACAGTGACCTCATAGGCTCAGCTCAAGCCCTGTGACCGCCTTCAGAAAGTTATAGCCGAGCATACTGACACTGAATGCTCCAGGCTTGGCGTCCTCAGCAGCACCCAGACTTCCTCTGTGGACTCGCCTATGGGCTGGACGCCCGCACCCTGCAGGCTGGCTCATTTCCTTCCTGTCTGCTGAGTGTGGACCAGCTTCAGCCCAGAAACCTCAGCAGCCCAGTCTGCCATCCAGGAGCTGCAACCACGCCTTCCCTAACAAGACTCAGGGCTAATCAAGCAAAGGATTCTCCTGGCCAAGTTTGTCCTTGCTATGGGCAAGCCCCGATGTCCTTTTAACGCCATTACTACATCTTTAGAATTATTGCTCACAGCTTACTATTTCTTTAATATAGAATTTCTCCAGTTAAATTTACTCTGTTGTGTCTGCTTCCTAATGAGATCAAGGATGAGACATTCGTTTACCATTTAAAGTACAAGTCTTTTTCATGGGGACGTTGTTATGTATCTCTGAATTGCGGAGAATGAATAAACCAGGGGCCCCTCTTGCGACGTGTAAATGAGCGTGTGATTTAATAATCAAGGGAACAGAGGGAAGACGTGTCACAAGAGTCACAATGACCCATTAGAAGGAAACTACGACAGGGACTTCACTAGAAGAAGGCATCCCAATCAGAATGTTTGGCTTTTCCATTTCTTCCTAAGCCGATTGCTTATAAGGATCTCCATTAAATGAGTTATCTAGAAATTACTCAGTAAAGGGACCTAAAAAAATACATCTTGCAGTTCTTCTGAAAAACTGTAGATCCAGGGAAGGGTTAGTAATGAGCTCAAAGCAAAAAGACCACCGGCTGGCATTCCAGGGGAAGTTGCCCTCTTCAGAGTGCTTGCCAGTTTTGCTAATATAGCTGCTCTGAAAGTGGCTGACTGTCATTGGAAACAACCATGCACAGCATTGAATACAGAGCTAAGACTGCACCCTGCCTTGTGTAGGACTTTCAATGTGTGAATTCCACAGACAGAAATAAGTCCAAGAAAACGGGTAATAGTCAAATGATACAGTCACTCAAAACTCAACATCTCACGTGAGTAATGCTTCTGATTCAAGTATGTATTCCTGTGAGTTTGTATCACTTGCTTTTTCATAATGTCTGGGTTTCAAGCCCCCACTCACAAGTGAAAAATCAGTTTTCTCTAACAGAGTCTCATAGGGTATACAAATCACTCTTAAGGTCAGGCCCCATGCACAGCAGTCGATGGCCAACTCAAAACAAACTCAATGGTAGTTTTGGAGGGTTTTTGTTTTGTTTTGTTTTTGCCTCATAATGATTTATCTAGGATTTTTTTTCTTTCCCTATAGGTCTTTGGCTTATATAATGTGGTTTCTGGATTTGTGTTTTTATGGGCTTTCTGTATTTGTCAATGTGTGAGCCTCTGCGTCTATATATGCTTCTTATGAGTTTCTTTTGGCTTTTTTGTTTGCTTTGGCCTAGTCAACTTTGTTTGTTTGTTTTATTTTATCATTATTTTTGCATGCTTGTTTCCTTTCTAATGAGACAGAGAGAGAGAGAGAGAGAGAGAGAGAGAGAGAGAGAGAGAGAGAGGATGTGGATTTGGGTCAGGAGGTAGGGAGGATCAGGGAGGGGTTGGGATAAAGGAAACCATAATCAGAATACATTATATGAAAAATCTAATTTCAGTAAAAAATTGTCTGTGTTTAATAATGGACTCTCGGAAGGACTGAGCTGACTCAGCACACAACCTCACTTTTGGGGATTCGGAGGGAAATGAAGAGAGGATAATTCAGTACATAGGTCTACCCCTTAGGCAAGCAGTTCAAATTGGAGGCTGAGATTTAGGGTTATCACCCAGAAAAGAACTCCAAAACCATACAAGAGACTAGTAGTCTGAGCTGTCAGTCTTGGCTATCATCAGTATATTAAGTAGTTATAGCTCAGAAAAGGAATATAACCAGACATATGGCCAAGGAGCCTTTAAGCCAATAGTTACTGCTTACTAAATGTATGAGTTCTAGGAGATTCAAATGATAAGACTCATTTTTATAAAAAACACACAGAGAAACCACAGATGCTGATTTTTGATCATATATAATAAACAAGCAAGCTCACATGTGGTTACAGAAAGTATTCCTATAAAAAGTATTATTATTGTTACATCAACAATTATGCATGTGTCATATTGCAGCATAGTATGCATATATATATATATATATATATATATACATATATATAATACTTTGACAACTATTAGCCTAAGGAAGAAAGATAGAGATTTAATGTGCACATTTAGTCTCCAGACTCTTCCCATGTGTCATGCCCAGCTCTAAATTCAAGGATCCTCTGGGTAGGATGTGAGAAACTAAGCTGGGAGATGCTGACTTCACTTGACTGATGTGAGCAGAAGGCGAGCCTGGGAGGTTGTTTATCCACCTGTCTCTGTGGTTACTTTGTTCACTTACTCAGGCCAAGAAGAGAATGTTTTTATCCTCTATTTGTGGGTAGCAAAGACTCTCTGGAGGAGTTATTTCCATTTTTTGTCACAGGCACCACCAGAGCCCTTTGTCAATGAACGACCGCCTCTGAGGGTGGGAAGAGTGGATGGCATGGCTTACCACACTCTCCTTGGCCTTACCGTCAGTAAAAGGATCCAGTTATTTAATGACTTATTTATCTGTCTTTTTATGATAATGTAATTTTCATTGTGTATTATTGAATACACAAGATTCTTATGTTATAGTTTGAACAACTCAAGAATTACGTAATATTCTAATAAAATACATCTCTCTCTCTTTGTGAGGAATGCTGAGTGAGCAGACTAGAAGCTGAAGGAGAAAAGTAGTGAGTTTGAGGCTACATTTAAGACTGACTCTCTCCCCTCCACTACACACACACACACACACACACACACACACACACACACACGTACAAAGGCTAATAGATGATTTAGTACAACTTCCATGTGACTGTTAGTAACTTCTAAATGATCAATCTTTCCTTATGAAAATGTAAGTATATCATATGATAGATTTTTAGATAAATATTGTGAATCATCAATGAAAAAATACCATCTACTCTGCACTTGTCAATCCATATTATAATAGCAAAAAACAGTTTAGATGGATCACTTTAAGTAAATTACCTTCAGCATGTGAAGTTGGGTAACTGAAGTCCAAGAAGCTCGGGGTTGGTGTGTGGTGAGGTCTGCTTCTTACTTCATAGGCAGCTATGTCCTTGGTAGTGGGGGGCATGCCAGCTCTCTGGAGTTTCTTTTTACATGGCATCAGAATTACTCCATAAGGCTTGTCCTTCATGTTCTAATAACCCCGCAAGGGTCTTCCTTCTAATACCAATATGGTGTGTGGGGGTAGTAAAATTTCAATATAAGAATGTCAGGCTGGCATAAATACTTAGTGTGTAACATTCACCCTCTTGTTTCCTAAAAACCCGTGTGTCTCATATGAAAAATACACTTCTTCCCCTTTGTTGTCTCCAGACTCTTAACTCAGTACAGCCTGATCTCTAAAGCCCACATTCACAAAGCATCTACATTACTTAGCTTTGGACTAGAGGGGAAATTTATCCCGTGAGGAGTTCTTCCCAGATATGAATCTATGAAGCCAGAGGAGCTACTCACTTTCAAATGTAGTTGTGGGTTAGTTATAGAGTAGAACCTTCCTATACTCAAAGGGGAAAACTGAAAGAAAAGGAAAAAGGGAAAGATCATGTCTCAGGCAAGTTTAAAACTTAGTGGTCTGGTGCCATTCAATTTTTGGACTGTAAGGTTTGAGAATGCACCTTTGGTGTGATGCCTAGCCTTCTAGGCTCAAAGAAAGGGGAGTTATGCCAGTGCCCAGCTTGGTAGGCACTGTTCTGCCCCAATTCTCTCTCTCTACTGTCCCTTTGCAAAGCTGTTCTGCTGAGTTGAGATTCCATGGCCACAGGGCTCTCATGATGATGTCCTGCCTCTGTTTCTAGATAGCCTGACCCTGTGAAACCAAGGTGGACACAGCCAGTACATTCTTGACCTGTGATGACTGCAGAAACCCTAAGAGTCCCTGGCTCACTTTCAGGGCTACTTCTCTACAAGTTCCTTTCTTTCTTTCTTTTCTTCCTTCCTTCCTTCCTTCCTTTCTTTCTTTCTTTCTCTCTCTCTCCCTTCCTTCCTTCCTTCCTTCCTTCCTTCCTTCCTTCCTTCCTTCCTTTCTTTCTTTCTTTCTTTCTTTCTTTCTTTCTTCACTCACTTATTTTTAATGATGCTAAGAATTAAACTTAAGGCCTCATGCATACTGGACCAGTGCTCTGCCACTGAGCTGTACACTGTGTTCCATAGTGCCTGACTTCTTTTGAGGTGACTGTTTCCTCATAATTTATTTATCGAATGGCTTCTTAGTCACAGCTCAGTGTTTTCACTTTTTTCCAATATGAATCGACTGAGAGTTTTCAACGTTTTTAAATTTCTCCTCTTTGTTTAACAAATCCATTTTAAGCAGCTGCTCTCCTCCAAGAGCCTCCGTATGAGCCTTCAGTGCAAGCCAAGCTTCTCCTTCTGCTGTGGGATAATGCTCTTGTACACTCGTTTAATAAAACGCTGATTGGCCAGTAGCCAGCAGGAAGTATAGGCAGGCAAGCAGATTAAGAGAATGCTGAGAAGAGGAGGGGTAGAGTCAAGGTCTCTCACTGGACTGAAACTTGACATGGAGTGTAGACTGGTTGGTCAGAGAACACTGAAATCTGCCTATGCCTGCTTCTTCAGTGCTGGGATGACAAGTTTCCATCATTACCCCTGGTCAGGCTGTGTTGTTATTTTTTTATTTTTTTAATGTGGATTCTGGGAATCAAATTAAGGAATTTAAGCACTTTTATTAACTCAGCTATCTTCCCAGCCCAGTTCTGAAGTGTTCTCTAAGACTGAAACTTTCTCTACAACTCTGTTCTTTTCTGATGTCTCACCAGAGCTACTTTCAAAGGTGACCTTATGGAAATCTAGGCTTTTCTGTAACTCACCTGGAGAACTCTGCTGCCACATTGTGCAGTTCCAAAGTCGGGTCTACTTCTCAGTGACAATTTCTCTCTTGGATCAGTGGCTAAAGCAAAATATACCAACCTCAGTTGCTTATAAACAATACAACATCTATATCTCACAGTTCTGAGGTCTGGGAAATTCAGAATTAAGATTGGCAGGTCAGGTGACTGGAGATGGCTCACTTTCTGATTACAGAAAACAAATCTTTTGCTGTGTTCCTACATGGAGGACAGGGCAAAGAAGCATCTAGAGTAGTAGTTCTAAACCTTCCTAATGCTGTGACCCTGTAACACAGTTCCTTGTTTTGTGATGACCCCCAAACCATAAAATTATTTTTGCTGCTACTTCATAACTGTAATTTTACTACTATAACAAATCATAATGGAAATAATTTTGGAGGTAGAAGTCTGCCAAAGGGGCTGTGACCCTCAGGCTGAGAACCTTTGCTCCAGACTCTATTTTATATGTGTATTAACATCAGACATAAGGGTCTGCCTTCATTTCCAAATCGCCCCCCCACGTCCCCAGGTGATCCATTTCCAAACACTATCACACTATGGAGTGGAGATCAGTACATGAGTTACAGGGGACATAGGCATTACACTTAAAGCCTTTCTACATGAAGACTAAAGACACTCTCATGTCTGGTATGTGATCACACTGCTCTCTACTTCTGTACTTTTCTGGGTATTAACCCATACAACTAAACCCCAAACATTCCTACCTACCATTTTGCTGTTTGGTATCTTTTTCTGTCTTCTCAAAGATCTCCCTGAATTTCTTGTGAGATTGTTCCAGTGCTGATCAGTGTCCACATAGGAAGTGTTTATGTCTTTTATTTTTAAAGTATAGAAATGGTATTTAGGGTTTGAAGTTTTTTCCTCCAATTTTTCATGTATAATGCTCTCCTCTGGCCTATAGGCATGTGATTGGAAACTCACAGATAATTTCATGTAGATTCGGAGACTCATGTCTCCTCTTTTTTTTTTTTTTTTTTGTTTGTTTTTTTGAGACAGGGTTTTGCACCACCACTGCCTAGCTATCCTCTTGCTTTTCTAATCCTCCTTGATGTACACATGTGAAAGGTCAAACCTGAGGTGTCTTATTGTGGTATCTCTTGATATTCTGACATCTGATGCAGCATGGCTTTCCTCATTGGTACATTCATACTTCTTACTATCTTTTCTTTTAAGAAAGTGTAGCTGAATGTTTTCCTGTGTCCCGCCTGGCCTGTGGTCAGAACATATCTCTCTCACCTGCCTATCCTGCAGCTGTTTGGACCCAAGTAAACACACAGAGGCTTATATTATTTACAAACTGTATGGCCATTAGCTCAAGTTTATTACTGACTAGGTCTTACACTTAAATTAATGCATAATTCTTATTTATGTTTAACCACATGGCTTGGCACCTTTTCTCAATTCTGCCTTCACATCTTGCTTCCTCTGTGTCTGGCTGGTGACTCCTGACTCAGCCTTCCTTTTCCCAGAATTCTCCTTGTCTGCTTATCCTGTCTATATTTCTTGCCTGGCTACTGGTCAATCAGTATTTTATTTATCAGCCAATTAGAACAAACATTCACAGCATACAGAGCAGCATCACCCATCAAGTAAGAGCTCTCTACCTTTCTCTTTCTTCTGGAATACCCACAACACACGCGCTGCTCCATCATGTCTTTTACCCATATATTGTGTTGTCTTCCTAAAGCCCTGCTGTTTCCCACATTCTCTTTCATTCTCCTGTCTTTGCTCCTCTGAGTAATTTCAAGTGTCTTTCATTGTTGTTCACTGATGCTTGCTTCTGCTTAATCAAATCTGTGTTCTTTATAATGAAGGTTGCAGTTTTGTTATCATTTCTTTCATCACCCATGGGTCATTCATTTTATGTTTGTGATTACTTTTCAGAAATTCTTTCTGTCATTGTTATTCAATGTATCATTTTCCTGAAATCATCAATAGTTTTTTTTTTTTTTTTTTTTTGGCCTGGCTCTTCATAATCTCCATTTCTCAAGAATTAATTTCTGGAGGATCATGTTGCTTCCTTGTACTATTTTTTCTTGTTTCTTTATGTCTTACAATGTTGCATGATACCAATACATTTGAAACACAGACTCTGAATCTAGCAAAGCAAGAGATCCATTGTTCTTTTCATCTATCCAAGGAAAAATTGGGTCTTAGGAATTTCCATAATAGGATTCAAGTAAAAGACAGTCCAGATTTCACAAAAAACTTTGCTTTAGCAAAGTGTCATCCTTTTCTAATGTAGCAGCCTCACTGGCTTCTCAATTCCTAAGAAAAAGGATTGGTCTGTGTATTGATGTTCTGTTAGTGCCTCTGTCCTATGAAAAAGGAAGACCTGGGGCTACCTCTTCTATCTTCTTACTGGTGTTACTTAGGGCTATGAATTTTAACTTGAACTGATTGTCACATCCCAAGCAATTTAGTGTATGAATGCACACCAATTAGTAATTTAAAGCTGATGGACTGAAAATACATGTATGTCTTATAGTTTTCAGAAATGTCAGTAGAGGCATGCAAATATACACACATAAACATACTTGTCTTTGCATCATTGTATGTCCATGTAAGTAGGGAATAGCCCATACAATATCAAAGTTAAAATAGAAATATTAGATCACTTAATTTTTCTTCCTAGTGATATTTGGTTTTCAAGGTTTTTTTGTAATAAATTTCAGTTACTTTTTTCACTTCAAACTGTTATATGAGAAGAAACTGGACTCCCATAGGCACATTTTGAAGGAAGAAACCTTTCATTACTTTATACCATTCATTCCTGCTTAGTCAAGTAATACCATGGGATGATATTTGTTACTTAGTCTTTTCTCATGCTGATGGAAGCACAATGCAGAAGAGCTAGGATGAAGCTTTTAAGATAGATTAGAGCTAATGATTTTTGCTATAAGCCATATGGAGAGTTGATGGCTCCAAATCTGAGTGTCAGGCCATCTATTTCCGACACATCTTCTTTTCCTCAAAGAAGCAGTTTGAGCACATTTTATAGAGCTTGCTGAGAACAGCTATGAGTAAGAACTGCTGGTGACATTTCATGAGGGAAATGTCACGTCTTTACCAGGGAGATAAGGGGCAGCAGCATGCTGATGTCTTGCAATGCTTTGTGCTAACAGGGTACATCATCAAGGCATCCAGAGTGCCACTCACTAATAATGTAAGAAAGAGTGACAGTTCTTATCACATGACAATGCTTGATTACACTATTCACACAGAATTACTAGAATACAAACACAAATGCAGATGAAAACCAACACTGCTAGTGTGGTGGTGATTTTTATTGTTATTTATACATTATACATGGTGGAATTGAGATCGTCAAGTTTTGTATTATTTTTAAAGGGATTTTAATTTCTCTATAAATTTAGAGAGGAAATTAAAATATTTTTTGTTTATCTTCATAAGGCCAATAATCATAAAGGTTATGAATATGCACACATACTTTTTAAATTCAGGAATATGACTCTTTAGCATCTTTTTAATGAGATGGCTTGCTCAGAGGATTACAGTGTTATTCTACAAGATATACCAGGGCAATAACATTGCAGCTGATAGAATATTTCCATTAACGCTCCTATCTTCAATGAAGTGACTTCAGGCACTGCTCACTGAAAATGACTAGAAGGAGATAATGCAGCACATTTCAAATGAAATGCATTTCTGTAAACTTACAACAAAGTCAAGGAAGCTATGCTTTAATTGTATAAATTCCACATGTACCATGACTTTATATTTTTTCCCAAAGCCTTCTAAAATGTTGGTTCTTACATTTATCCTGTTGAATCCATTTTCTTTGTATATTTCTTTTTTAAAAAAAAAATGTATTTATTATACAGTGTTCTGCCTGCATGTATGCCTGCATGCCAGAAGAGGACATCAGATCTCATTATAGATGGTTGTGAGCCACCATGTGGTTGCTGAGAATTGAACTCAGGACCTCTGGAAGAGCTGCCAGTGCTCTTAACCTCTGAGACCTCTCTCTCCAGTCCTTTCTTTGTATATTTCTGAGTATATTATTGCATCAACTGATTCTTCCATCTCCAATATGTTTTCCTCTGTGTGGATTTGGCTATGGATCTTACTCTCCATGCTTCTTTTTATTTGATTAACTATCTCATTCCCAGCATTTCTGTTGTGTTCTTTCATAGCATCTGAATTTCCCCACATATATTTCCCTCTGTGTTTTAGAATCTTTCCTCCACATTGCTGACTGTTTTGACCCCTTTGTTATCTTTCTTACCTAGGTCTTGAGTTTATTTCTTTAGTTCAGTCTACTGATGTGTTGTCAATAATTCTTGTTAAAATTGGGATTCTAAAATCTTTTTTTCTGATATTTCATGTACCTCATTGTTTTTTGTTTCTGTTATTGCTCAGTTGTGAATTTTTAAAGGTCTCCAGTGCCTTGGTTTCTCATAATGTTGTGTTTATGTTTCTTTGCTGTATTTTGTAGACTGAAACATGTCCTTCAGCTTTGATTTTGCCAAGTCTTCATGTTTTATTTTACACAAGTTTTCCTGATGCTAAGTTTTCTGCTCCTATTACTATTTAGAGAGAAAGCAACTATAGAATATGTATATACATATATGAATGCAATAATAATTAATGAAAAAAGAGGTCATGAATTTGAAAGAAAGCCAAAGAAGGGAATATGGAAGTGATTGGAGGAAGGCAAGGGGAGGGGCAAATGGTGTGATTATAGTCTCCAAAAATAAAAGAAATAACTACTCTATCGCCATTCACTGCAGTCCCAGTTGCAGGCCAGCAGGCAAGATTCTTGCAGGCAGGCCTCCCATAGTACATTGTAATCTACAAACCCCACTCCATCCCCCAAACTTACCTACTGTGAGACCTCAGCTGCTCCCTGAGAAACACACTGGGCCAACTCCAATTGGACCAAGAGTGCCAATTGGACCAAGAGTGACTCCCTGAGACACAGACTCTACTTGCACTGATTGGAAGAAGAGATGGGTAGATGCCAGTGCAACAATACATTCAACAACACAAAGAGAAATATGGCACCACCAGAACCTAGCGGTTCTACAACAACAAGACCTGAACATCCTAACATAGAAGCAACAGAATAAAACAACCTTAAAAAAGACTTTATGGAGATGATAGAAGCCTTTGAATAGGAAATAAAAATTCTCTCAAAAAACCCAAGGAATAAACAAGCAAAAATTGGAAGAAATTAATAAATAACTTGAAGAAAGCTAAAAAACCAAGAAAAAAAAACCAATAAAACAGGTGAAGGAAACAGCTCAAGACTTAAAAATTGAAATAGAGGCAATAAAGAAGACACAAACCGAGGGAATGCTGGAAATGGAAAATCTGAGTAAATGAACAGGAGCTACAGATGAAAGCATAGTCAACAGAATAGAAGAGATGGAAGAAAGAATCTCTAACATTGAAGATACAATAGAGGAAATAGATTCATCAGTCAGAGGAAGCATTAAAGGCAACAAAGTCATAATACAAAACATAAAGGAAATCTGGGACACCATGAAAAGACCAAACCTAAGAATAATATGAGAAGAAGAAGGAGAAGAATACCAGCTCAAAGGCACAGAACACATATTCAACTAAACTATATATTCAACTAAACATACTCAATTAAATCATAGAAGAAAACTTCCCCAACATAAAGAAGGAAATGCCTATGAAGATACAAGAAGCTTATAGAACACCAAATAGATTGCCCCCCCCAAGAAAAGTCTCCTCACCACATAATAATCAAACCACTAAACATACAGAATAAAGAAAGAATATTAAGAGCTGCAAAAGAAAAAGGCCAAGTAACATATAAAGCCAGACCCACCAGAATAACACCCAAATTCTCAATGGAGACTCTGAAAGCCAGAGGTCCTGGACAGACATTATGCAGACATTAAGAGACTGTGGATGGCAACCCAGACTACTATACTCAGCAAAACCTTCAATCACCATATATGGAGTAAACAAGATATTCCATGACAAAACCAGATTTAAACAATACCTATCCCCAAATTCAACCCTATAGAAAACACTAGAAGGAAAAAATCCAACCTAAGGAAGTTAGATGTACCCACAAAAACACAGGCAATAGATAATCCCATCCCAACAAATCCCAAAGAAGGGAAACACAGACACACACTACCACCAAAAAACTGGAATTAACAGTCACTGGTCATTAATATCCCTTGATATCAATGAATCAATTCAGCTATAAAAAGACACAAGTTAACAGAATGGACACAAAAACAGGATCCATCCTTCTGCTACACACAAGAAACACATCTCAACTTAAAGACAGACAATACCTCAGAGTAAAGGATTGGGAAAAGACTTTCCAGTCAAATGGACTTAAGAAGCAAGCTGACATAGCTATCCTAATATCTAATAAAATCGACTTCAAACAAAAACTAATCAAAAGAGAATGAGAAGGACATTACATATTCATTACAGTAAAAATCCAAGATGAAGTCTCAATTCTGAACATTTATGCCCCAAATACAAGGACATCCACATATGTAAAAGAAACATTACTAAAGCTTAAATCACACATCAAACCCCACACACTTATATTGGGAGACTTCAGTATCCCACTCTCACCAATGCCAGACAAAAATTTAATAGAGAATAAGAGAATTAACAGATGTTATGACTCAAATGGAATTAACAGACATCTACAGAACATTCCACCCAAACACAAAAGAATATATGAGCAAGGGGTGTCAAGATCATGATGGGGAAATCTATAGAGACAACTGAACCAAGCTCATAGGAACTCATGAACCTTAGACTGACAGCTGTGGAACCTGCACGGGCCTGGACTAGGCCCTTTGCATATAGGAGATAGTTGTGTAGCTTGGTCTATTTGAGGGGCCCCTGACAATGGGTTCAGGATCTATCCCTGTTGCATGAGCTGGCATTTTGGAGCCCATTACCTTTGGTGGGATGCCTTGCTCAGCCTAGATGTAGGGAGGAGGGGCTTGGTTTTGCCTTAACTAAATGTACCAGGCTTTGCTGACTCCCCATGGGAGCCCTTACCCTTTGGGAGGAGGGGATATGGGGATGGGTCAGGGAGGGGAGGATGGAGGGTAGCAGGAGGAGGGATGAGTGTGGGATTTGTGGTTGGTATGTAAAATGAATAAAAAATTTCTTAAATTAAAATAAAAAAGTAATAACTACAATTGTTTATTCATTCTTACACACATTTTCAAATTAGTTGTTTACTAGGAACTAAATAATTTGGTGAATAAAATGTATAACTTTTGGTTTAAAAAAAAGAAATATCCTGGGATCTCTAAAAGGGTACATAGCAATCAGTAGGAACAATACGAACAATAGTAATATTTTTTTAAGTGTGAGACCAAAAAATAGAAATATATATGGTTCATAATGCATAGCCTCAACACATGCATATCACAGAAAATAATATGAATGCATAAAAGAATAAGGTATTGTCAATTTGTCATCAAATTAAAAAGGTATAAAATTTGATTACACTTGACAGAAAGGATACTGAGAAAAAGAACTCCCTTTAGTGTTCCCAGGAAGGCAGGAAATGATGGCCAGCACTTACTACCAGTTCCATTTCTAGAAAATATTTCTGTTGTATGGACAAAGAAATTATGTATTCCAGTATTGTTAGCCACCTGAAGATAAAAATTGCAGAAACAACCTAGATTTTAATTACAATGAGATTTCATAAGTAAATATATTCATACAATGAGACTCTGGGGAGTCCTTATAAAGACTGAGTTTAAATATCTTAAATTGCTCTAGGAAAAAATTCTGTAATATTTTACCCAGTCAAAATGTGCTGATGTCACAGTCTTATACCCATTATGAATCTGTGTGCTCAAAAAAGCACAATCTTTACTATGCTCAAGTGAATATAGATTTAATGAAAAAAAGAATACCGGAAGACATCTACTATTACATTCAGTTTGAGAAACCAGGGGAAAAGAAATGGTGTACTGTGCATTTTCATGTTGTGTGCAAGCCCTGCTTTTTCTTTTTTACATTCCATAGAGACTGTCGGTGTCTGATGCTGTGTTTGGTGCTTGTTTTCTTTCTCCTGGGTATAGTAGCTCAGACCCTGAGCCTCATATTCAGGCTACAGAAGAAACAGAGTTGCTATGGGTGTGATCCAGCCTGAGCTAGTGAGTACTAGGTTAACTTTTGCTACAAAATAAGATCCTATCACTTTAAACTATAACCAAATCTCTATTTCCCAATAGCAAACCCCATGTGTATACAGTCATTTTATAATGAAAATAACTTCAAGACATCCTAGTTTGATTTCAATAATAACTATTATTGCTTTTTAAATGATCGTTTTGGGCTGGAGAGACAGATCGGCGTTTAAGAATGCTTGCTGCTCTTTCAGAAGACTCAAGTTCAGTTTCCAGCCCCCATATTGGGCAGTTCTCAATTGCCTGCGACTCCAGCTCCAGGGGATCTGACACTATCTGCTAGCCTCCGTGAGCCTGCATACACATGGCACACCCACATAGGCACAAATAAAAATAAATATTTAAATAAACTGCCACAGTACCCAAATAATGAAATTTTAGTATTGTTTTTACACTAAATTTTTCGTGTTTAATTTTTATGTTTCCCTTTGTCTTTTTTTTTAATTTACCTACATTTGTATCTTATAACAATATTAATGCTGTAGTTTTGAAAGTATTATTAATAGAGAAAAAGCATCCCACATTGCCATGCAGGTAACCTAGAAAGTTATGATCATACTGTTAGAATATTTTAATGAATATTGTATATGGATGCAATGTATTCGATAGGGTTATTAATATTCAGAAGTTATTTCATTGTGATCCATTCATACTAGAAGTACTTGGTTACAACATGGCTCGTTTAGGTTCTGAGCCCATGGGTCTGTTTATTGTCATATAACTTCTACAGTTGTTTGGAAGTCACTAAACGGTGTCCTAATACTTCATAGATTGTGATAGTTAATTGACTCTCCTGGGTAAGCACTGCACTCAGGACATAGTTTATGTAGCTCATTTTCTAGGAAGGCAGCAACATGCTTACACAGAGCTTTGAACTCCCATAGTGAAGTAGTGACGTCATGGAAGCAAGCCAGGTGTCTTTGATTAGTGTTCTTTTTCAGCTTTGCAGGCAGTCTGTGGAGGCACCATATCTCATAGCCAGCATGCAAATCAGCTTTCACTTTCTCAGATAATACAGCCATTGAAACTGCAGCAAGCTTTACCCTACCTCTAGGGACCACAGATAATTCTTGGAAAGTTCAGCATGCACGAATGTTCCTAGAGAGCCTCCACAAAACCCAGATCTAGTTCTCTCACTTGAGAATGCAAATATCTTTCTCATTAAGTGACAACATTCTAGACTAACCAGCTTGTAATTTTGTTATAAATCTATACCTTTCCAAAACTCTCATTTCTATAAGGCACATGTGAGAATCTACTAGGTAGAGCTGATTCCGTTATTAGCATCCAAAGGAGTGTCAGACGACAGGGCTTTCAAGTAATTTTCTATGATTATTAACAGATATACCAGCAACATCAAGTTCTTACTTTAAATATTAGTCTTTTCCAGTGAGATGTTTTAATTTTTAATGAATCAAATTTAATTTTAAAGTATTTCTGACCTAGAATGGTTGTTTGTATGCACAAAATATTTTCAGGTGGGAAGACATAGAGTGTTATGGAGGCACACCTGTTCCATTCATATGCTGGAAGTCACTGATGTATAATGAATATATGGTTATTTAATATGTATCAAGAAATAATGGAGATTGAAATAACATTAAGCTCACTAGCATAGTTTCAATGCATAGATTTTTTTTTAATTAGGAAGCCTAGCCACAGACACATGACAAAAATAAAAGAACCACTATGGACCCAGGAATGTAGCTCACTGGCAGAGCCCTTGTGTAGCATGGGTGAGGCCCACAAAATAAAAAAATTAAAAGTCATGATATAGATGACTGAGTCAGTCTTTAACACCCTGATTATTATGGCAGAACTGTCTCAAAAATAATAAGTGGTCATTATTGAGCTAATTTTGTATATTTACAAGAGAAGGTCTTTGGAAGCCCTGTTCTTTAGTTCCTGGAAGGAAATTTTACACACAGTGTAATTCATAATTCAGTTCTGGGTGAAGGAAGTGAAGAATGTATACAATGTGTGATGTGTGTAAGCACTTAGCAGCACAGAGAGATTAGCATTGTCTGGCTAACGGGACAAATACCTCCTTTGCTTTATTTATTTAACTGTTAGTGTTAGTAGGTGACTTCTGGCTTATCGTACTCAATAATGACAGAAAACGTGTTTATTTAGCAGGATACTCCTTTGGATTATGACTCATAACTTGAAGTATGATATGGGAACTAAGAAGGTGTGTGAAATACACTTGTACTGTTTTTAGGCTCTCTTTTGAAAATGGACCATAATTAGGAGATGGCTGGTGTGACAGGTATGTTACCTAAGAGTCACTTCGTCTTTTAAAAAATTATATCTTCATTTTTGTCAGCTTTATTGTGATGTAGTTGGAAAATCACTGCCTGTATTTATAGCATACATTAAACAATGACTATCAACATGAAGCTATGTAACGTATCTATCACCTTAAATGGTTGTCACTTGTGTGTGGTGTCTGGGAGAACACGCACAACCTAATTTCAGCACATTTCAACTATGTAACGTGGTTTTACTAACTGTACTCACCATGCTGTAGATTAATTATCCAGTAATCATCCATTTTGTCTCACTAAAACTTTGTACACTTGGATCAATACTGTCTATCTGCTGCTCACTTCCCAGGCCCTGGCTACAGTCTTTTGGTTCTCTAATTTTATGGTCTTGATGCTGGTTCGTCTTTCTGTGTCTGACTTATTTCACTTAGCATAGTGTCCTCCATATTCAATTGAACTGCCACAAATGGCAGGATTCCTTGTTTAAGCTATAACTGTCTTTTATTTGAAGAAAGTAAACATGGCACTTTAAGTGAATAGCATGCAAGGTTAGTTGCCAGTTTGAAGATTTCTTTTTACATCTTTATGTGGCACGATAATTTATTGAGAAAGGAATTCTGATATTTCTAAGAATTATCACCCTCATCTACTCATAGAAGATGTATTTCACACTCCTCTCTCTTGATAAAAATTAAAGGCAGGGATCTTTCAGACTTGCGTTATTAAATTTCTCTGCTCCTGGGATAGATAAATGTAATCTGCACAGACTAGTGTTAGAGGGGTCAGTAGGACCTTCAAAGTCAGAAGTACTGCCTCACCTTGAAGTTTCTGGAACTTACTCTCTGTGGCCTCGAGTGTAGGAAAGTTTTACTGAACAATGATATGTTTTTGCCTCAACTGTTATTGCTCCATCACGTTTAGGTAACAAAAGATACAGATGCTGTGCATAATTACTACCAACGCCTGTGTCATAGTAGCTACCATGCTACACATAACTTATAGAAAGATATTTTGTTTTGTCTCTATGAGATCTCCTAAAACTAGACAAGAGCTAGGCCCTGTAACATCTGAATCACTCCAGGTTCAAGGTATTAAAGGTGCAAAATGATTAAGACTAAAAGTATAGGCAAGGTCGTCTGGTGGGAATTCTCCAAGGTGTTCCAAGGATGAGGCAGACATACCACCATTCAGCAAATGGTGACAAGCAGAATTCACTTGGACAGACCAGTCTTGTCTTTTCTAATATCAATCTGGTACTTTTATATTTTATGTGCTATTTTCAAATACATTATAAGCCCAGAGATCATCAGTGGAGAAAATTATCTAAAGGAATCTCTGACAGTATATTTCAGCAAGGTATCAGCATATTGGTTAAATCAGGTTGGAGAGATTGCTCAGGTCTTAAAGACCGAGGCTTACAACCAAAATGCCATGAACATTGGAGAAATGTAGAGAACTGGAATTGAGTTTCTGTTCATAGTACAGGTAAGTTTACTGCTAGTTCAAGGAAAAAGGAGAAAGGATCATCAAGTTAAGTCTGGATTGATAACAGAAATAAAGACAGAGAAGGTGTTTTTTGTTTTGTTTTATTTTGTTTTTGTTTTTTTGTGTGTATGTTTATTTAGCAATTTAGATTTGTGAGGGTAAGTTTGTAGTTTTTTAATTGTTGGGTTAGGAAAACATGACATCCCCACAGCCAACTGGGATCTCACAAACTAACACCAAAAGTCTGAGTCCCTCACCCCTGTGGTGCTGGCTGCCTGGGTTTTAGGGGGATGTAGCTTAAAAAGATGTAGCTTTTAAAGGCTCATCACTGTTGTCAGGCCAGCAGAGAAAGGAAAGTGGGCCAAGGATAGGCAAGCTAACACTGCCCAATGAAACTCATGTACAAGGCTTCCCTCAAATTCAGAATGAAGAAGTGTGACCCTACCACAAGCTATCGTGAACAGCACAACAACCATCACAGTATCCATTTCTAGTTACACAACCTGGAGCTTTTCAAGTTCTCTCAAGGAATGGCTCAAATTGGAGCTAATGTAGAAAGAGTGCTCACCTTTCTGTTCTATTTAGGGCCTTCTAATGAGCACACTGGTTTCTATGCACTCCATTTCACAGAGCTTCTATTTCTCTTGCCTGCTAGCAGTTAGGGTAATGATTGTTTTCAGTTTCCCAAAGATACTCTACCACTGGAGACATTTCATCAAGTTTAAATTTGTGTGACAGAGGGGCTAGAGAGATGGCTTAGTGGTTAAGAGTACTGGCTGCTGTTCTAGAGGTCTTGAGTTCAATTCCAACGAACCACATGGTGGCTCACAACCATCTACAGTGCAATCTGATGCCCTCTTCTAGAATAAGGTCGATAGAGCACTCATATACATAAAATAAATAACGAATCTTTTAAAAAAATGTGTGACAGGGCCATCTGACAATACATTTTACTTCATTCATGATTTCTTCAAAATTCATGATTGATATTCTTGTAGATGTTGATTTTAAGAAAGTTCTTTATAGTAATTTTGGTGATTTATGCTCTATTTTGTATTCTGCTTTTATTAGAAACATACCAGTGGCTTCCAGTGTTTGAACTGGAATTTGGATCACTGACAGTAGAATAATAAGCATCGATCACAAAACCAGAATCTATTCTTGTTATTTTCATTATCTGAATGTGGATAAAGTCTGTAAATTGAAAAGTAGCTCTCATAGTACACTACAGAATAGACATCTTGTTTAAAACTGGAGCATCAACAGAGTGTAGTCTTTAAGTATGTCCATTCAGAAGCTGGCCTGGCTAGTTTTGCATTCCACAATTTCCACCAAGTGATTCTAGGGACTTACATAAATTCTCTATGATTGATTCAGTTTGGTCATCTTGGGAAAAGAGTAATAATGGCTTTTATGGATGAATTTGAGGTTTATATTCATAGAAACATTAAAAGAATATTTGATACATAGTAAGCTCTATGAAAACTTTTGCCATTGTGTCTGTTGTTGCTGTTACTTCAGCTAGGGAAGAACTCATTGATTTTGTATCCATTAAATGGTTTCAATAAATCAATAAGGTAATTGTATTGATACATGTGATCCCAGAATATAATATAATGCAAAATGTCATATATACTGGTCCTCCTGAATGTATGTATTTATGTATGTAAACTATTGAAAGAATAATTTATAGTCAATTATATAGTTCTCAACTGATACAGTGCATGTACTAATGTAGTTTAGTACAAACCAGAGATATTAATGCAATGTCCATGGCATTTCAGCATTGTTAATGACAGATAGGAACTGCAACATCCCTCTGATGAAAGCAAGCTCTACAGGAGCCAAAGTTAGGTGAGTTGGGACTGCAGGTGAGAACATATATGTTTTAGTCTCAGCAGCATGACAAATGAACTATATGCATGTTAAGGTCACCTGTCTATGACAGTGGTGTCTATAAGACATTGTGTTAGGAACTGAAGTAGAATCACTGCTCCCTTAAATACAAATAATATCCTTATAAAGTAGTATCTGTGAAAGTGAGTTCTTAAAATATTTTATTCAAACGTTCTCTCAGTCTTGCTTCTGGTTTCCTACTTCACATTTCTAATATCAACTAATCAAATATCTTTTGGCTTGTTATAGTTTCAGTTGCCAAAAGTTTTAAAATTTAATCTTCATGGTATAAAGCTGATTTTTTTCTTCCATTTAAGGCTCTTAAGACATGGAATGAAACTTTGTCTGCTGATCTGTCTAGAATGTTCACACAGTATGTCAGGCAAGGATGAAAGCCATTTTTGTTTGAGTTCCTGTGTTGTTGGTGCATCTAAGAGAGTTGAAATTTATTGACAGGATCTTTAGCCTCTAAAAAGCTTCCCTTGCTAAGCAATTTCTTCACATCACTTGTGTTCATCTTCATCTATCATGGATAGATGGATTTTAAAATACATGGTGGTGTAATCAATTCATCCACAAGGGAGGATTTGTGGTAGCTACCATGTAGAAAGGAAAATGCAGTGTTTGTAGATTTTATAAAACAATGATATTAAAGCTATATCCCCTTCCTGTATCAGACACAGTTAAAAATAAATTAAATTAATGATTAGAATTATGTGAAAAATTAAATGGAAACACATGAGAGCTTATGTGAGAGAAGTTAAAGGATACTTGTTAAAAATGTCATAAATAAACAAAATGTTTTATGACAAAGAGCCATTGTGTTCTTACAAGAAGTCTAGGAGAAGGAGACAGATCATGAGCACGCAAGGCAAGAAAAACCACAAAAAGTCAAGGAGCAATGTGGTTGGTGTTGCCTGGAGTTTAATATGAGATGGAGAGGGCAACTGGAAGTAAGCTGAAAAATTTAGTGATGTTGTCTAGGTCAGAGGACGGCCACCATGGTATGAAACCTGTAATACAGCAATACCTGTTCATTTACATATGATCTATGACATCTTTGGTTGAACCAGAGTTGTGTAACTGTATTGGAGAGTTTGAGGTCACCATATCTGAAGTATTTATTCTATAGAGCCTCACAGAAAATATTTGCTAAGCATCAGACTAAATTAGTCTGAAGTTTTGATTTTGTAATTTTTAAAAAGCCACTGAGTAGCTTTGGTTTCATGTGTACAATACACTATGAAACATCAAATGTAGATAAGTGGAATCAAGGTAAGAAGAAGAGATTGTCCACAACATACACTATATAAGTTCATATACTATGTAAGTTTATTCTGGGACTCACTGAAAGAAAAAGCATGACAGATGAAAAGGAAGTGATAAACTCAAGAGACTCACTGAAAGTTGATGACTAATTGAAATATGACATAAAAATCATATCTGGTAATGAGTGGATGTTGGAATTGGGGAATAAATATGTCTGAATTTATTAAGATGGGGGATTCATAAATAATGGATTAGAAAGAACAGTGTATTGTTTTGTAATCCAATGAATTTAAGGGGATTATGGCAAAGTATGTGACAAAGATACCCTCAGACATATGTGTAGGGCTGTGGCCAAAGAAAAAACAGCACCAGGTTGAAATAATGTGGTGGGAAGAATTTTCCACATAGAAGAAAGTGCAAGGGGGTGTAATGTTTGGCATTTCTAGAATGGAGACCTTTATGAACAAAAGTTCTCAACTGTGCTAACTGCAGAAGAAAAGGTGTAAAGGGGGACAGAAGTGCATTTCAAATAAAACAGCAAGAGAGTACTTGGGTAGCAAGCAAATCAGGATTGACTAAGGAGTGAGATGCAGCCGCAGAAGCGGCAGGGCCCAAATCCACTGCATTTAAAATGTTTTCCCAGAGATAGAAAAGACATCAAAATGGGTCTGGGAAAGAATATATATTTGGCCAAAGTTTTAGCTGGGCACCCAGTACTGGTAACTGAAACTTCAGAGTCTGTGGGTCTTGCCTGGATGGTGCTGTGTCCACTGTTGTCTATGGAACCTTTAACCTTTCTGCTACAATACTCACTGGACAGTTCTGAGCTTCAGTTTTCTCTGTTGCAAAGTATGGACAATAATTTCCATTTTGCAGACTTACGGTTTTTTTTTTTTAAGTTTGGTGAAGTAATGTCTGCAAAACACCTAGCAGAATGGTTGTCTTACATAGAAGGTCAAAAAAATGATGTGTTTTATAGATGAGCACAGTGGCACATGCCTGAAATCTCAGCTCTGGAGAAGCAGGAGCAGGAAGATCAAAGGTTTGAGTCTACATAAGATGATGTCATAAAAAATATATAAACATATATGCATATGTGCTATTTTCTTAAACGATTTTAGTGTTCCCATGGGAGTATGTATAAACTGTATCATGTTGAAATGATCAGTCTCAGGCAATTTAACAGTACCCAGAGGCTAGTATCTCAAAAACACATAGTTCAGAAAGCAACATAAAGAAAGAAAGGAGAATTATAGTCACCTTGGGTGATGGAATACAATTTGATATTCTGGAGATGGAAACATGGGATGAGATTTGAAAGTTTTGGAAAAAGATCCAGCATCAGTTCAGAATTCTCAGTTTTGATACCTTTGGAATCATCTTTCTCTCTGGCCTAGCCCGTGCTTGCTAATTGATCCTGAATTTCTCTATGCACTAAGAAAGATATTCTTCCTGCTTTCACAAATCTGTGAACAGGCTCTCCATAAGAGCTTCTAACTTCTTGGACTGACAAAGAAGCAGAAGAAACATGATATTCATCCCTGGGTCTGTTTATAAATTATTCTTGGGCCATGAAAATAGCATAGTCATGAATTCATCATTTTAAGGAAATTCCTTTTGCTTGAAAATAGAGCATGTTTGGTTCCCAGTCCTGAGCGTATAAATCCCTATGATTCCTTATTTGGAATTATCCTTCTGAGTTAAACTAGACCATAAAATCTGTAACGGGTCAGACCAAACATTAACAACACAATACTACTATCCACCCCAAGAAACGAAAAAAGGGGGATTTGAACTGCAACATCTCAGGGGCAGTAAATATCCTACTACAAAGTGAGGCAGGAATCTTAAACCTTTCTTCCTTTTGATTCTTAATTTTGGATTGAGTTCAATTTCATGTTAACAATTAAATCTATTTTATGTTTTATTGATGTAATTCTCCCTATTGTAAATGATTTCCGTTTATAAGGTCCTGTTATGGTGAAGAGAACTTTTTATTCTCTTACCATCTGCTTTATAAAGAAGATTAATATGCAAAGCAGTGATGCCATAAAAGTTGTCTGTGTGTGGTCTGGGGCCTGTTTAATGTAGAATTAGAGGGCTTGCATTCAAGGTGCTTCCTCCCATCACCTCCAACAAGAGATCCCCTACCTCTTATTGTGTAGGGTAATTTTAAGGAATACTGACTATTACAGTTCATCATTGATTTTAAATCTCTATTAAATATGTCCCTTAACAAAGAAACCTCCATTCTCGTTCTCAGGTTTAGCTATAAATGAAGAACTTTTGGATATTCAAAGCATTACCTTGAGTAAATTCTTATACTCTTCTATGACCTGTCAATAAAAGCAATCTTGGTTAACATTCACAAAGCTAGCAGAATCTTTAAGAATGGAAATTTAAATAAGTTGAGAGACATAGCTCCCAGATTTCCTGAATGTGTGTGCATGCACATGTTTTCAGGAACCGATATACAAAGGCCTAGCTTTCCTGGGTGTGTTTATATGCACGTGCTCTCGGGAGCAAGGAGCTAAGTCTATGAGCAAAAATGGGACAGTGCAGGGTGGTAGCATAAAGTCAAATGGGGAAGGATTCTTAAAAATAACCACAAGTCATGACATCTAAGGAAGAGAAGATAAATTCATCGTTCAAAGCAGCGTGGCTGGTGTCTGTCTGCTATCTGGAAGGACCCAGGTAAAGGCAAGTATACTCTGTGTTTTCAAATGACTTTCAGAGAGCACACAGTTTGTGAGGTTTTATTGTTAGAACCTGGCTATGTTCTCATTAACAGAACCCATATCTCTGGAGTCTTCTGTCTTGCAAGGCTATATGGAGGACCAGCCAGACAGCACAAGGTGATCAAGGGGCCGAGCTTCTTCTTTTGGAGTCTTTTTGATTGTGGTGCAGTAACAGCTAAATAGCAAATGTTATAAGGAGAATAATTTAGATGCTTCCAATTAAGGTTTGCAGATGAAATTTAATGCCCAAACCCTCAGATGCCTGTAAAGTGAGCTGGCAAAGTTGGGAGAAGTCTGTGGTTGTTTTCTTTGAAGTTTGTTTTGTTTCCCAACGTATCTCGGAATTGAATTGAGTAGGCAACTGGCTGGTGATTACACTTTTAAAGGCAACGTAATCTGAATCCAAACAATTTTCTACTGGATAACATTCTTTTCAAATAGCAGGATGGAATTATATTAGCTTGAAACTCCCTAAACACATCCTCCCACCACCCTCTTTACAAATATACGCCCTCAAATATAATTGAACTGTAGAAGTGAATTGAACTAAATTTACCTGGAATACCCTGCATGTCAACCTTTGAAATTCCTTGTCTTCCAAACCACCCATGGCAGGGGTTTATCTCCCCATCCTAAAAATCTTTGGAGAAGAAAGGTTAAAAGCTTCATTTTAATGAGTCCAAGCACGGTCAAGAATTATAAAATCAGATTCCAGGAAATCAATAAAGTAGTATAGTAAATGAAAACTAATGGGCTCCATTTGATCAAAAATTGCACTGAACAGAGAGTTTTCCCTTTGTATTCAAATTATATTTTTAAATATGAACATGATCTCCATGTGGGAGCTTGTGACACTTTTTCAACAAGAATAATTAAATAAGCACTGGAACTGACCAATTAAACATGGGTCTATAAATGAGTGCTGATGTTTTATTTTTGTAGAAGAAGAAGGCAAAAAGCCCACCAACAGTCTGGCATTGCTTTTACCATAAATGCTTTGTAGTTTATTATGCAAATGAAATACAAGGCAAATGTTAGGCTAGAGACATGAGCTCAACACACACATACATCATATGACCAGGAATGTGTGCCTTTCCACCCCGGCATCTCCTGTTTTTCTCCTGCTGTGTCTCCTAGCATGCTTTCCAAGTTAAAAATCTCTCACTTTCTGTAGGTTTGCACTTCATACATTATGTTTTCTCTTTCTAGCACAAACCTGGGCACATCATAGCTCTTACAAATTGTGACATTCTCATCAGCTGGAGAGAAAAGAAGACGACAAATCAGTTGTTTAGAGCCCAAGGCAGAGCCAGGCACAAGCAATGGTTCCCTGACTTCTCCCTAGTCAGATGCTTGGTCCATAGTTGCTCCAATACAATAAGTAGCAAAAGCAAACAGGGAAGGAACTGGGCTATGGAAATGCTTTCATTTCCCCCTGGGCAAAAAGAACAACAACAATCTTTCCTATTTTAAGCCATATATTTACATTTATTTACAATATATTTAATTACAATATATTTACATTGCAATGAATTATGAGGAAAAGAAAACAAAAATGTATTTTATAGAACGTCAGTTAAAAGCTAACTTTCATTCCACAAGGTAGGTCCCAGGTAGTTTCCGGTGTTGCTTGCCTGACATCGTCTGGTCTGAGGTTCTTCTGGGAGTGAGACACTTCTGTGAGCCCTCGGCTTACTTTTATATTCCCTGTGAGACCAGGCTTTGTCAGTGTGATCCATCAACCAAAGGAGGAGCAGTTGTTGGACTCCTACACTGAGAATCTCACCTCAAGTACATAACATCCTATTGACAGGAGGGAAACACTGGTTGAAGGAACCCAGGAGTCCCCATGTCTTCAAACATGTTGACAAAAGTAATAGTCTGCAGCTAACTCTGACATGACACAGAGCAGCCAGAGACAGCCAAACCTGACCTCCTTTGTGACTCCAAAGGGCTCTTATATGGGGAGATCCTCCCCCTAGGCTTCTAGCTCCAAGGAAGCCAGCTTATCATTGTTACCACGAATGTCCTCAGTAGGCAAACATTATGGCTCCTCTTGGAAGTGCAAGTCCAATTAGATATGGGGCAACTTGCTATAGGGTAAAAAGTCTGAGTTCACTTCCCGGTTTTGAAAACCCATCAATCTCTGAGCTCAGAAGCCCAGCAATTCCTGAGTTGGAGAACCCATAAAATCCCACCAATCCCAGAGTTTGAAATTACATCAATCCCTTGGCTAATCCCAAGTTTAGGACTTGAAATTTCACCAGTCCCCACCCTAGAAATCTCCACCATAGAAAACTCTATCTCCAAGAAACCCTATATAAAGCCTGCCTAAGACTCAGGTCTTTGCTGCTTCTTGGCCAAGCAGAAGCAGCCACCCTGCAGGAACTTCAGCAGGCCGGAGCATGACAAACATGTCTCTGGCAGGCCTTGGCCTTCTGCTATTCCCTCTTCCTTACTAAAAACCATTAGATTACATTTCTAAAGCTAGCAACCAAGGTGAATTCCCTTATGTGTCCACTTCTTCCCTCTGAGACTGACCACCAAGGCCCAGCTGTCAAGGTATTGAAGTCCAGCGATCAAAAGCTGCCCTTTGGCTACCTTAATTAGCCAGTCCAATCAAAATTAAACACCTCATCCTAACACAGAGTTTCCCCTTTTACAAAATTTATAAATGCCATTTGTCTATGGGCCATATCTGTCTCCTCTCTAGTAAGAGGCAGTCCTTGGTCCCTCAGGGGCAAATATTCCTTCCCCCTCTCCCTTGTCCTCTATCTCCTGTCTTTGTCCCTTACCCTTGTTATTTGTCCATCTATGGGCAAATAAATCTCCTTTGAGCTGAGAACTTGATCTTGGAGTGTTTTGTGCTAAAATGGGTCCTCTCACACCCTCATAAGTCTTTCCCAATAAATCTCTTATGTCAAATTGGTTGTGTTTTGTGACTTTATGGAATTCCTTGGCTCCCTACTGCCAGGATACCTTTCCCTTCAGAGTTGGAACACTTTCATTGGGGAAACTCTTCCTCTCAAAACTGTAATACTTATACTTGCTAATTTACATAATTGTATAATCTTTATTATAAAAAAAACTTGCAAAAAAATCACACATCAATATTAACCACAAAAACTGATTTTAGTTTCTTCTATTTCTGAGTAGCAGTGAGGGTCAGAGGGGGTGGAACTAATCTCAGAAGTGAAAGGTCATTTTCTAGAAGTGTGAGATAGATACTTCTAATTTTCTTCCTTAGGGTCTCCTGTGATTTATTGTTTTTCTATGATTTGGATAATTACTGGATCTCCAGGGTAGATCTTTAAAGTAAAATAAAGCCAAGGAGGTATCTGAAAACAAAAATTTCAGATGTTTTATTAAAACATGGAAATAACTAGTCACAGTATGTAAAAAATAGTTTTCTTAGAAGGCAAGTCATTCCCTTGTGCTGAGATTAGAGTACAAATTCACTAAGCTTTCTTCCTCCCCTTTCTTGTCTCTCTTTTTAAATAAAAACTCTATCTAACTTTATAAAGACAATATTAGGACTCCAGCAGCCTCCCAGCTGGTGAGAGACCTGCAGGCAGACCATACCAACCACCACTGCCACTCACTGGACTCTGTTCCCACAAGACTCCCTCCATTACCCACCCCTACCTACTCCAACATCCTCCCTATGGACAGCCCTCCCCTGTGACACCAGCAGACCCTATAGGCACAAGTGCCACCCACACCAGTTGGAAGAGCAGGTGAGTGACTGGTCTCCAAGCTGAACTGCCCCAACCTCCGGGCCCTAAGCCCCAGGGCACATTTCATGCTCCTCCTCGCTCCAATCTCAGCCCCTGCAAGGCCACTGAGTCCTACTCCAATTCTGGTGGAACTCCACTGCTCTTGTGCAGACACCAGCAGCTGGCCAGAAAGTGAGAGATCTATAGGCGGGTTGAACCTCTGCCACTCACTGGACTCGGTTCCTACAAGACTTACTCTGCCTCTCAATCACATACACCCTACCATCCTCCCCGCTGACAGCCCTCTCTGGCAACATCATCAGACCCTATAGTCAAAAAGGGCCACCCATACCAATTGGAAGTACATCCATTGGCCTCTATAGGCACAAGTACCTCCTACACCAGTTGGAAGAACAGATGGATAGATGCCAGTGTAAGACAACATATTCATACAACATAAAGGGCAATATGGCAGCACCAGAAACCAATGGTCCTACAACAACAAGACCTGAATATCCCAATGCAGATGAAACAGAAGAAAATGATTTTAAGAAGATGATAGCCGGGCGGTGGTGGCGCACACCTTTAATCCCAGCACTTGGGAGGCAGAGGTAGGCGGATCTCTGTGAGTTCGAGGCCAGCCTGGTCTACAAAGCAAGTTCCAGGACAGGATCCAAACCTACACAGAGAAACCCTGTCTCAAAAAAAAAAAAGATGATAGAGGCCCTTGAAGGTGAAATGAAAAATTCCCTTACAGAAATCAAGGAAAAAGACAAACAATAAAATGGAAGAAATCAATAAATCCCTTAAAGAAAGCCAAGAAAAAAAAAGCAGGTGAAGGAAACAGTTCAAGACTTGAAAACTGAAATTGAGACAATAAAGAAAGTACAAACAGAGGAAATTGAAAATCTGGGTAAGCGAACAGGAACTACAGATGCAAGCATCTCCAGCAGAATACAAGAGAGGGAAGAGAGACTCTCAGGCATTGAAAATATAATAGAGGAAGTAGATTCATCAGTCAAAGAAAATGTTAAATCCAATAAATTCTTAACACAAAACATCCCAGGAGATCTGGGACACCATGAAAAGATCAAACATAAGAATAATAGGGATAGAAGAAGAAGAAGAGTTCCAGCTCAAAGGCAGAGAAAATATACTCAACAAAATCATAGAAGAAGACTTTCACAATCTAAAGAAGGACATGCCTTAAAGAAGCTTACAAAACACCAAATACACTGGACCAGAAAAAAAGTCCCCTTGTCACATAATAGTCTAAACATACAGAATAAAGAAAGACTATTAAAGCAGCAAAGGAAAACAGCCAAGTAACATATAAAAGCAGACTCATCAGAATTACACCTGACTTCACAATGAAGACTCTAAAACCTAGAAGGTCTTGGACAGATGTTTTGCAGAAACTAAGAGGCCACAGATGCCATCAAATCTTTCAAACACCATAGATGGAGAAAACAAGATATACCATGACAAAATCAAATTTAAACAATACCTATCCACAAATCTAGCCCTACAGAAAGTACGAGAAGGAAAACTCCAATCCAAGGAAGTTAGTTGCACCCATGAAAACACAGGCAATAGATAATCTCACACCAGCAAAACCCAAAGAAGAGAAACACTCACACACACTACCACCACCACCAACAAAACCAAAAATAAAAATAAAATAAAAAATAACGAAAATTAACAATCACTGGTCATTAATAACCCTTAATATCAAAGGAATCAATTTGCCTATAAAAAGACAAAGGCTAACAGAATGGATACAAAAGCAGGATCCATCCTTCTGCTGCATACAAGAAATGCATCTCAGCCAGGTGGCACACCTTTAATTCCAGCACTCAGGAGGTAGAGCCAGGAGGATCTCTGTGAGTTTGAGGCCAGCTTGGTCTAAAGAGCAAGATCCAGGACAGGTACCAAAACTACACAGAGAAACCCTGTCTAGAAAATTTAAAAAAAAAAGAAGAAGAAAAAAGAAAAGAAAGAAACACCTCAACTTCAAAGACAGGTATTACTTCAGAGTTGGGAAAAGATTTTCCAATTTAATGGACTTAAGAAGCAAGAAGCAAGCTGGTATAGATATCCTTATATCTAACAAAATAGAATTCAAACTAAAATTAATCAAAAGAGATGGAGAAGGACATTTCATACACATCAAGGGAAAAATCAATTATGATGAAGTTTCAATTCTGAACATTTATGCCCCAAATGCAAGGGCACCCACATTTGTAAAAGAAACATTACTAAAGCTTAAATCACACACCAAACACCACATATTAATAGTGGGAGACTTCAACACCAGACTCTCACCAATGGACAGGTCGGCCAGACAAAAACTTAACAGAGAAATAAGGGAACTAACAGATGTTATGACGCAAATGATCTTAATAGACATCCACAGAACACTTGACCCAAACGTGAAAGAATGTTCCTTCTTCTCAGCATCTCATAGAACCTTCTCTAAAATTGACCACATACTCAGTCACAAAGTAAATCTCAACAGATACAAAAATGTTGGATCCCCCCCCTCCTGTATCTTATCAGATCACCATGGGTTAAAGTTAGAATTCAACAACACAAACTACAGAAAGGCTACAAACTCATGGAAACTGAAGAACTCTCATTCTGAATCACCACTGAGTCAAGGAAGAAATAAGAAAGAAATTAAGATTTCCTAAATTTCAATGAAAATGAATGCACAACATACCCAAACTTATGAGACCCTATGAAAGCAGTGTGAAGAGGAAAGATCATAGTACCAAGGACCTACATAAAGAATTTCGAGAAATCCTGGCCGGGTGGTCATGGTGGACACCTTTAATCCCAGCACTCAGGAGGCAGAGCCAGGTGGATCTCTGTAAGTTCAAGGCCAGCCTGGTCTACAGAGCGAGATCTAGGACAGCCACCAAAACTACACAGAGAAACCCTGTCTTGGAAAAACCAAAAAAAAAAAAAAAAAAAAAAAAAAGAATTTGGAGAAATCTCACACTAGCAACTTAACAGCACATCTGAAATTTCTAGAACAAGAAGAAGCAAACTCACCCAGGAGTAGACAGCAGGCAATTGCTGTGGGATGTTCTGTATGACAAATGTGTTGCTAATTAGTCAATAAATAAAACACTGATTGGCCATTGGCTAGGCAGGAAGTGTAGGCGGGACAAGGAGGAGAATAAAGCTGGGAAGTGGAAGGCTGAGTCAGAGAGACATTGCCAGCCGCCACAATGACAAACAGCATGTGAAGATGCCGGTAAGCCATGAGCCATGTGGCAAGGTATAGATTTATAGAAATGGATTAATTTAAGCTGTAAGAACAGTTAGCAAGAAGCCTGCCACGGCCATTCAGTTTGTAAGCAATATAAGTCTCTGTGTTTACTTGGTTGGGTCTGAGCGGCTGTGGGACTGGTAGGTGACAGAGATTTGTCCTGACTGTGGGCCAGGCAGGAAAACTCTAGCTACAGGCAATAATCAAACTCAGGGCTGAAACAAACAAAATAGAGACAAAGTGAACAATACGAAAAAAAACATCAGTGACATAAAGAGTTGTTTCTTTAAGAAAATCAACAAGATAAGCAAACCTTTTTCCAAACTAACCAAAAGGCAGAGAGAGACTATCTATATTTAAAAAATCAGAAATGAAAAGAGGAACATAACAACAGACATTGAGGAAATCCAGAGAATCATTAGGTCATACTTCAAAAATCTATACTCCACAAAATTAGAAAATCTGAAAGAAATGGTCAATTTTCTTCACAGATACCACATACCAAAATTAAATCAAGAACAGATAAACAATTTAAATAGACCTATAACCCCTAAGGAAATAGAAGCAGTCATTAAAAGTCTCCCAACCCCAAAAAAGCCTAGGACCAAATGGTTTCAGCACAGAATTCTACCAGAATTTCAAAGAAGAGTTAGTACCAATACTCCTCAAATTGTTCCACACAATAGAAACAGAAAGAACATTGCCAAACTCTTTTTATGAGGCTACAGTTACCCTGATATCCAAACCACACAAAGATGCAACAAAGGAAGAGAATTACAGACCAATCTCCACCATGAACATTGATGCAAAAATACTTAATAAAATACTGGTAAACTGCATCCAAGATCAAATTAAAAAATCATCTGCCATGATCAAGTAGGCTTCATCCCAGAGATGCATGGATGGCTCAACATATGAAACCTGTCAATGTAATATACCATATAAACAAACTGTGAGAAAAAAAAAAACCACAAGATCATCTCATTGGATACTGAAAAAGCCTTTGACAAAATCCAACACTCCTTCATGATAAAGGTCTTGGATAGGTCAGGAATACAAGGAACATACATAAACATAATAAAGGCAATTTACAGTAAGCTAATTGCTAACATTAAATTAATTTGAGAGAATCTCAAAGCGATTTCTTCTAAATCAGGAACAAGACAAGGCTGTCCACTCTCTCCATATCTATTCAGTATAGTACTCGAAGTTCTAGCAGGAGCAATAAGACAACAAATGGAGATCAAGTGATACAAATTGGAAAGAAAGAAGTCAAGCTTTTGCTATTTGCAGATGATTTGATTCTATACATAAGTGACTCCAAAAATTCCACCAGGGAACTCCTACCACTGATAAACACCTTCAGTAAAGTGATAGGATACAAGATTAACTCAAAAAAAAAAAAAAAAAACCAAAGTAGCCTTCCTATATAGAAATGACAAACAGGCTGAAAAAGAAATCATAGAAACATCACCCTTTACAATAGCCACAAATAATATAGAATATCTTGGGGTTACTCTAACCATACAAGTGAAAGATCTGTATGACAAGAACTTTAAGTCTTTGAAGAAAGACACTGAAAAAGATATCAGAAAATGGAAAGAATCTCCCATGTTCATGGATAGCTTGGATTAACATAGTAAACGTGTCAATGTTACCAAAAGCAATCTACAGATTAGTAGGTGCTTTCTCTCTCTTGCTCTCTCTCTCTCTCTCTCTCTCTCTCTCTCTCTCTCTCTCTCTCTCTAGATTCCCATTTCAGACTGTCACCACACTTGGCTGTTCCCTAATGTGCCCTTGAACACACAGAGACTCTGCCTGCCATGTGATTGGATTAAGGGCCTGTGCTACCACTGCCTGGGTTTTGTGTTTACTTTAAAATGGCTTGCTATTCCCTTTGATCTCCAGACAAACTTTATTTATTAACATACAAATAAAGTATCACCACATTTCAGCATAAATAAAATATCACAACACAGATTCAACACAATCCCTATCAAAATCCCAACACAATTCTTCAAAGACCTCAAAAGAGCAATATTGAACTTCATGTGGAAAAACAAAAAACCCAGGATAACTAAAACAATTCTGTTCAGTAAAGGAACTTTGGGAGGTATCACCATCCCTGACTTCAAGCTCTACTCTACAGCTATAATCATAAAAACAGCTTGGTATTGGTATAAAAACAGACAGGGAGATCAATGGAGTTGAATCAAAGACCCCAATATAAATCGACATACCTATGAACACCTTATTTTTGACAAAGAAGCCACAAATATACAATGGCAAAAAGAAAGCAACTTCAATAAATGGTGCTGGCATAACTGGGTGTCAGCATGCTCAATCATACCACAAGGACACTTGCTCAACTATACTCATAGCAGCATTATTCATAATATCCAGAACCTGAAAACAGCCTAGTTGCCCCTCAACAGAAGAATGGGTAAGGAAAATGTGGTACATTTGTACAATGTAGTATATTACTCAGCTGTTAAAAACAATGACCTCATGAAATTTGCAAGCAAATGGATGGAACAGAAAAAAGTCATTCTGAGTGAGGTAAACTAGACCAATAAAGACAAACATGGCATGTATTCACTCATAATTGGATATTAGGAGTAAAGTGTAGGATAACCAACCTATAACTCACAGCCACAGAAATGCTAGATAACAAACAGGGTCCAAAGAGGGATGCATGGATTTCCCTGGGAAGGGGAAATAGAGGAAATCTCCAGGGTAAACTGGGGACAGGGATAGGAGGATGAGGGAATGGGAATTTGAGGGAGTGGGTTGGTGGGCTGGGTGCAGGAGTCAGACTGGAAGCAGGACTGGGATGGAGAGTAAGAAAGAAATGTCTTGATGGAGGAACGTTTTGGCGTTTGGTACCTGAGAAATTCCCAGGAATCCACAAGGATGACCCCAACTAAAACTCCTAGCAATAGTGGTGCCTGAACTGACCATCTACTGTAATCAGATTGGTGACTACCCTAATTGTCATTAGAGAGCTTTTATCTAGTTACTGAATGAAGCAGATGCAGAGATCCATAGCCAAGCACTGGGCTGAGCTCCAGAAGTCTTCCTGAAGAAAGTGAGGATTGTATGAGCCAAGGGCATCAAGGTCATCACTGAAGAACCCACAGAATCAACTGTCTTGAGCTTGTTGGAGCATATGGACTCTTGTTCAACAGTGAGGGAGCCTGTATGGGACAGATCTAGGTCCTCTGCGTGCATGTGACAGATATGTAGCTTGGTCTGTTTGTAAGGCTCCTAGAAGTGAGTTCAGGACCTGTCCTTGGTGCTTAGCTGGCTTTTGGGAACCTGTTCCCCATGCTAGATTACCTTGCCCAGTGTTTATGTAGGGGGAGGAGCTAGGTACTACTTCAATTTGATGTCCCATGCTTTGTTCAAGCCCATGGGAGGCCTGCCCCTTCCTGAATGGAGAGGAAGGAGGAATGGATGTGGAGGGGAGTAGATTGGAGTCAGGGCAGGGGGTTAGGAAACAGGAGAAGAGGGAGGGGAAACTGTGGTCAGTATGTAAAATAAATGAAAAAATGTCAATTACATAAAATACAATTTTTTAAAAAGGAAAAAAATAAAGACAATATTAAGTTCCTACCATCTTGAATAACAAATTCTTAAAAGATTGAAACATTTCATCCTGCAGGAAGCTCCTTAAATGGGAAGGCAAACAGCTCAAAATAGCTCCAGGAAGTTCCTGAAACTGACCAGATTCACTAGGCCCCTCCCTGCCAGAGTAAACAATAAAAGCTGAGAACCTGTCTCAGAGCAATGGAGTTGAGCTGCGAAGAAGACTGAGACCAAACTAGCTACCTTCAAGAAGCAGAAATTTGTCAAGCTGCCTGGGAGAGGTTTATACCAACTGAGTCACTTGGAAATGCCACGCTCTAACCTGTTGAACTGACTGCAGGCTGTTCACTGTGCTCCAGGTTCCCAACTTTTGTAAGATGTCTCCCATGTTGGGGTGAGCTTTGAGTCATTTCTGCACCAGTAAGTAACCCCTCATCCATACTCCTGTAAATAACTCTGTGAAAGCTTGTTAATTCACCAAGTGAGACTTCCATAGTATCCGTACTATGGTCTGCTGTGGAATTCCTATCTGGATCGAACAGACCTATGTCTTATATCTCCCTAGGAAATACTGTGTCTGAAAACACACCTCTGTGTTAGTCAACTTTCTGTCACTGTGAGAAAACACCAGAGATGAAGAATTTAGAGAGAGGGAAAGCTTCTTTTGGTCAACTGTCAGGGTGGTTGTTTTGTTGCTTTGAGACCTGTGTTGAGGAAGGTCATCCTTGTGCTGATCACTTAAGGTGTCTGTGAAATAAAAAGAGAGATAAGAGGGGGCCAAGGTTCCCAGGTCACACCTCTAATAACTTGAAGACCACCCCTGCCCCCCACTGGGTTCTGCTTCTTAGACGAGCCACTATATCCCTGTATGGCCCCAGGCTGGCAATCAAGCTTTTAACTCCTGAGTCTTTAGGGTTCATTTAAGATCCAACCATAACATCTCAGCTGTTTAAACTTTGAAAAATTCTGCTAACATCACAGGAATACATTTCATAAGTGCTAAAAATATAGGTTGCTTTGCCAGTCATCAATTGTGATATTTCAAAAGACATGGAAGTCACAGCTCCACTGCCCCCTAAAACATCTAGCTATGTTTGGCTATATACTAACATCAGCAAACTCAAATAGAACCTATCTCTTGATTTTGTTTCTCTTGACTATTGACTGCTAATTCTATTTTTCTTGACTAACATTGCCTCCTACTTTGAATGACCACAGATTAATAATCACTTTCGCTTACAGTTGAATACTGTAACTTCCTAAGAAAGACCTTGCCTCCATACTGAGTGATATTGATACTTAAAGAGGATGTGTTAGTTTTCTGTTACTGTGACACATATTTGAGACAAATCAACTTAAGCTGAGCAGATTCCCTTTGTCTCATAGCTTTAGAGGTTGAAGTCCATGATTAGCCATATTACTTTGGGTCTGTGGTAGCACTATACATCATGGTAGGAGCATATCCTTCCATATCATGTCCAGCTGTGAAAAAAAAAGAGATGAGCATCTCACAGTCTCATTCAAGGGCATATCCCCAGTGACTGAATTTCATTCCTCTTGGCCTTACTTCCCAGCTGTTCCTCCACTTCCAAAAGCCAGGAAGAAAACTTTAGCATGCAATACTTTGAGGACATTCAGATTTAATCTTGAGCAGAAGAGATGCTCTGACATGGACCATGGAATGTGAGACAGGAATAATTTTATACTGATGGTCTATGCTGAGGATGAAAAGGAAAAATGGTTTGAAAGTAGGTACATGTTAAATGATGAAATTTTCCTCATACTCTACATTGTGTAACTAAAAACAGCCAGATATAAAAACAGCCAGATGTTATCTCCTTTTGAATAGTAGCAAAACACCAAAAAGTTGTTATCTTCCATCTAAAATATTCTAAGGGGTTGGGGATATGATTCAGGGGAAAAAAAGCTATTGCCATGGAAGCATGAAGACTGGAGTTCAGATCCCAGCACCTATGTAAAAAGCCAAATGTGGCCATCTGTACCTGTGATCTCAGCATTGTGTGTGTGAAAGGCAGGATGATGGCTGGGGAATGTTGGTCTTAAGTCTGCCTTCAACTTCAGTGAAAGACCTTGTCTCAATGAGGTGTTTGGTGGTAGAGCAGAAACATGATTTTCTCCTCTGGCCTCTGTGTATTGTACACCCTCTCTCACACATATGTGTATTCATCACAAATGTACACTATACTTACATACACACATACATACATATTCACACAAAAAATTAGACACTAGTGTCAAAAATCATGTGTCCATAGGTGTGTAGATTTATGTTTGGATCTTTGATTTGATTCCATTGATTCATGTCTACTTTTATGCCAATACCATGCAGTTCTCATACCGTATCTCTGTAGTAGAGCTTGAAATTATGGATGATGATACCTCTGGAACTTCTTTTATTTTGCAGGATTATTTTAGCTAACCTGAGTTTTCTGTTTTTCCATTTGAAGTTGAGTAATGTTCTTTCAGAGAAGCCAAGATGGAAAAAAAAGCATCTTCAATAAATGGTGCTGCCATAGCTGGATGTCAGCATGCAAAAGAGTGCAAATAGACCCCTATCTATTGCCCTACACAAAACTTAAATTCAAGTGAATCGAAGACCTTAACCTAAATGCTATTCAACTGAACCTGATACGAGAAAGTGGAAAAGAGCCTTGAATGTCTTGAGATAGGAGACTACTTCCTGAATAGAACACCAGTATCACAGACACTGAGACACAATTAGTAAATGGAACCTTATAAAACTGAAAAGCTTCTGTAAGGCAAAGGACACTGTCAATAGGACAAAATGGTAGCCTACAGAATGAGAAAGGATCTTCACCAACCCCACAACTGACAGAGGACTGATCTCCAAATATATAAAGAACTCAAGAAACTAGACATCAAAATACCTAATAATCCAATTTAAAAAATGGAGTATAGATATAAACAAATAATTGTCAACAGAAGTATCTTAAATGGTTGAAACATACTCAAAGAATTGTTCAACATCCTTAGCCATCAGGGGAATGCAAATCTAATGACTCTGATATTCCATCTTATACTAGTCAGAATGGCTAAGATAAAAAACACTGATGACAGTTTATGCTGCATAGGATGTGGAGCAAGGGGAATACTCCTCCACTGCTGGTGGGAGTGCAAACTTGTACAAACGCTTTTGGATGTCAACATGGATGTTTCTCAGAAAATTGGCAACCAATTTATCTCAAGATCCATCTATACCATCTTGGGCATATACCCAAGGGATGCTCAATCATACCATAAAGACAGTTGCTCAACTATGCTCATAGCAGCATTATTCATAATAGCCAGAACCTGCAAACAACATAGATGCCCCCCCAACAGAAGAATGAATAAAGAAAATTAGGTACATTTCCACAGTGGAGTATTACTCAGCTATTAAAAACAATGACACCAGGAAATTTGAAGGCAAATGGGTAGAACAGGAAAAAAATCATCCTGAGTGAGGTAACCGAGACCAATAAAGACAAACATGTTATGAACTCACTCATAAGTGGATAGTAGCTGTAAAGTAAAGTATAACAGTGCTATAGTCCATAGCCCCAGAGAGATTAGGTAACAAGGAGGGCCCAAACTGGGGCAGAGATTCATGGATTTGCCTAGGAAGGGGAAATAGAAGATATCTCCTGGGTAGACTGGTGGCTGGCAGGGATGGGAACATGAGAGATTGGGTTGTGGGGGGATTGGAGGGCAAGAGTAACCACAAAGACATCTTAATGGAGGGCATTTTGTGGTCAGGTAGAAACCCGGTACAAGAGAAACTCCCATGAATCTACAAGGAGGACCCCAGGTAAGATTCCTAGCAATTGTGGATAGGTAGCTTGAACTGACCATCTCCTATAATCTGATTGGGTAACTACCCTGACTGTCAGCAGAGAGCATTCATACAGTGTCTAATGGAAACAGATGCAGAGATCCATAGCCAAGCATTGGGCTAAGCTCTAGGAATCATGCTGAAGAAAGGGAGGAAGGATTGTAAGAGACAGGTGGGTCAAGGTCATCAAAGGGGAACCCACAGAAACAACTAGTGTGAACTCATAGGCGATTATAGACTCCGGATAGACAGCCTGCATGGGAGCAACCTAGGCCCTCTACATATGTATGACAGTTGTATAGCTTGATCAACTTGTGGGACACCTAGTGGCAGAAGCAGGGGCTGTCCCTAATGCTACTTTTGCTGACTTCCAGGAATCTATTCCTTATACTAGGTTGCCTTGCGGAACCTTAATACAAGGGAAGGAGCTTAGTCCTACCTCAACTTGATATGTCATGCTTTGTTGACACCCATGGGAGGTCTGCCCCTTTCTGAACAGAAACAGAGGAGGAGTGGATTGAGTTGGGGTAGGGGAAGGTAGGGGAAGAGAATGGGAGGAGAGGAGGGAAAGGAAACTGTGGTCGGGATGTAAAATAAATGAATAAATTTAGTTAATAATAATAATAAAAGGAAACATATTCTTAATCCATTTTAACTTCACACTTGGACAATAAAGAGATTGGGGCTCAGAAAGCATGGGACTCAATTTAATATTTTTAATAATTCATATTTAATTATTTATATTGTATATATTTAAAATGTTTATGATCTGTTATCTACATTTATTTCAAGATCTGTTCTCCCTTTTAATTCATTCTAACCTCCAAAGTGATGATATTAGGTGCTCAGCCCTTTAAGAGAAGATGGGATCGATACCTCTGTACAAAGCCCTCTAGATATCTAGAAAGATACCAGTTCTGGAAGTCAGGAGAGACTGGACAACTCTTTATGAGGAAGTGGATCCTAAACACACATAGAGATATAAAAAATAAACAAACAAAAACACATTTATCTTCCCATTCTTCAACTATGAGACACACATTTCTATTCTTTGTAATCCCCATAATTTTGGTATTTTTTAAAAACAGCTTGAATGACGTCTCAGTTAGGGTGTAGATTGCTGTGAAGAGACATCACGACCACACAGTTATAAAGGAAAAAAATGTAATTTGGGTGGCTTACATTTCTAGAGGTTCAGTCCATTATCATCATGGTGGGACATGGTGGCATGCAAGCAGACATGGTGCTGGAGAAGGAGCTGAGAGTCCTATATCTTGACCTGTGGGTAGCAGGAAGTAGTCTGAGTGTCACACTGAGTGAAGCTTGAGTAAGGGAGACTTTAAATCCCACCCCCACAGTGACACACTTCCTCCAACAAGGACATACCTACTCCAACAAATCCATACCTCCTAATATTGCCACTCCCTATGAACTTATGGGGGCCAATTACATTCAAACTATCATGAATGACACACATGAGTGTTTCATTTTATTAATTATTAACTATTCTATTAAATACTAATTTTTCTATTAACTACCAATTATTATATAATTCTACTCATTATTATCCATTCTTCTATTTGGATATACACTCTCCACATTCTGGAAGATTTAGAAAGTAGTTGCTTAGTTAGAATCTAGAGAAGAGGAAGAGAGGGAGAAGGAGGAGGTGGAGAAACTAAACATAATAGTAGCCAAAGAAAACAACAAAAAAATTCACCCTGACTATTGAAGAGGTGGCCATAAATCTATTATTTGCCTTACCTTGATGAAACATAAAAGAATCACTAAATAGCCTAGAAATACTAAAGGGTGTGTGTGTGTGTGTGTGTGTGTGTGTGTGTGTGTGTGTGTGTGTGTGTTGTGTGTGTTTGCACTTAGAGACAGTTTGTTGTGTATCCCAGAACACCCTGAAATTCAGAACGTATGTTGTGCTGGCTGTGAACTGACCATCTTCCCTCAACCTCCCCAATGCTGGGATCACAAATATTTTTATAACCACACCCAGTTTTTGCTAGTTACCTTTCACTGATGAAAACCTGGTTGTGTAAGGTAGGTGGTTGCCTGGATACTGTGTGCAGATATACTTGTCCTTGCATAGTTGAGACACCATTTTTCCTAGCATGTGCGAATGGCTAATACTGTTGTTTCATTCTCCAGCATCTTCAAAAGGAAAAAGATGAAAGAATAGGGTGAGCCTGATCTCTTATGACTTAAAATGGATCTCAGGCTTAGCACGTCTTCATCTTGCTTTTAGGACACCTAGGACATCTGAGTGGAAAAAGTAATTAAATAATTTCATTAGTTAGTCTGCAATTATAGTTGTTTGGTAAAACTTTATTCATCCTCCTGATTTGTCGGTCAAAATTTCATAGAACTGAACCCTGTTGAGTTTATGTAATTATCATATGACTACTTTATTATGTACTTATTGATAAGTATTTTATATCTAGTTCATTTTATGGGAGACTTTTTCATGTAACGCATGATAGTTTATAGTTGGAAAATAAAAATCTCAGTTACTTCTAACTGAAAGCTAACTTTTCTCTGAAGACACTCAACTTGATGTAGGCTGCAATTTGAATTTGAATGTTGTGTTCACAAAGTCACATGTATCAGAGACTTGGTCTTTTGAGTGGTGCTGTGGGAGGTGATGGGACATTTAAGAGGCTAACTTCACGGGAGGTCTTTAGGCTATTGAGATGTGTTCTTGAAGAGGTTTGGGGCATCCTGTTCCCTTCGCCCCTCCATTTTGCTTTCTCTACTTTCATGAGGTACTGCCTGTGTCTTGCCACAGGTCTGATAGACATGGGGCCAATCAGTCATTCATGGACTTGGCTATCCAAATAATGAGACAAAATCAGGCTTTTCTCTAGTTGATTTTTTCTCAGGTATTTGCTACACTATTTGCACAGCAGCACAGCATAAGTCAGTAGTCTCCTGACTAATCTGTAACAGGCTGCAGGAACCAGCATCAGGGCTGACTGCATTGTTCTGATTGTTTGCTGAGTCTCTGAGTAAGTATTTATCTTTGTTCAGAGTCCTCTCCTTAACACAGGAAGAATTACACTGCACAGGTGGTTTGAATCTGTCATTTTGACTTTCCTAACTTCCTGCTCTTCAGAAGTCGTCTGTGGCTTACTGTGCTTTGATAGAAGTTCAAGCAAAGGGTTTCCTGCTTCCCTAGAATCTGTCTGCTGAGGTGAGAATTGTGTTAAGGTAGGACTCGACAGCCAAGCATTCCTTTAAGACTTCCCCCGAAGTTTGAAAAATTAGTCTGGTGGGATATTTTTCTTGACCTCAGCTCTATCACATTACCTTCAGGAATGAGGTTACAATAGAGGAAAATGTAACTTCACTCAGCAAGAGAACCAGGGAATTATGAGCGGTAAACCAACACATTTTTATCTTTCAGACTTTCGTGACTAAAACATATAATTTCATTATTATTGTATAAAAGGCTAGAAGTGTTTTTGAGTAGGAAGAAATACGCTGGGAGAGGACAGACCTTTGTTTACACCAGCAGGACAATGGTGAGCACGCATCCCCCACACTGTGGCTCCTTGCCTTTGCAAAGTTCTAACTGCAGCTATATTGTGCTGCAAGGGTTTATCAGGATTCTGAGACATGACACACATAATACTACCAATAACAGATGGGGGAACTTAAAATTGAGAACGGAGTTTTCCTGAGTATAATTGTGTGTGTTCCATAGCTTTTATAACCCACTTGAATGTTACACTTAGAAGTACAGATGTGTAGCTCAGTAATTAGAAGGGCCGCTTTCTTGTCCTCTTTTCGTTACTGAATAGTATATCATCACATTGGTGGCCTGAGTAAGCCCAGGACATCTATGGTTGTTGCTGTTGTTTTAAGATAAAATCTTACTCTGAAGCCTGGACTGCCTTCAAACTATTCTCCTGCCTCAAACTCGACCACTACACCTGCTTTTATTTCAAGTGAATGATATAATTGGCTGCTCATATCTTATTTTCTCGGTATTTGCTTATGAGAAGCCCATGGAGTGTTGGGATCTATGAAACCCATATTGTTCTTTTCAAATATTGTGAAATTAGAAATGTGTTTCTACAAAGAAGAATAAGCTAACAAATGTCTCCTCCAATGACTGTGTCAAGAGTAGTTTCACAATCTTTATTTTAATTTTGAGATAGGATTGCATGTACCCTAGGCTGATCCTGGCCTCTCCATGAATCCAATGATAACCTTGAAGTCCTGATCTTCCTGCCTCTGCCCCGAAAGTGCTGAGATTACCAAACCTGGAAATATTTTGTTTTTAATAGATACTAACTCTGCATTAAGTTTTCTTCTCTCTCTCTCTCTCTCTCTCTCTCTCTCTCTCTCTCTCTCTCTCTCTCTCTCTCTCTCTCTCTCTCTAAGGGACAGGAATTTTCAATGTAGCCCCAATTGACCAGGCAGTGTTCCTTAGGTTGTGTGGATTGGCCTCTAACTCATGACAATCTTACTTCCTCAGCCTTTCAAGTGGAGTGATGAAATTGCAGGCATGAGCTGCCTTGCCTGGCTTGCCATCAATTTTGGTGATATTGATGGTGAACTTTCAATTCCTATGTATGGATCTATAGCAAGTTAAGTATTTCTTTGGTGATTGTTTTAGTGGGCATTTCCATAGAAATTCCAATTTTCAAAAACACAGAGAACTTTTTCTTTATACCTTTCTTTTTCCTTTCTGGAGGCAATATGAGGGATGCAGGTGGGAATGTGGAAGAGGGAGAGGCAGGCTGAGATGCAGAGTAGAAGGCTGAGGTGAAGAAAAGACCAATGGATGTACAATAGGAGAGACTGAAGTTCAGGAAGACGATGTTTTGATGCACCTTTAAAAAACAAAGCTAGCCGGGCGTGGTGGCACATGCCTTTAATCCCAGCACTTGGGAGGCAGAACCAGGCAGATCTCTGTGAGTTTGAGGTCAGCCTGGGCTACAGAGTGAGTTCCAGGACAGGCTCCAAAGCTACAAAGAGAAACCGTCTCGAAAACAAAACAATATAAAACAAAAAACAAACAAAAAAAGAGCTAACGCCAACACTCCATTTTACTTATTGCCCCATTGGTGTTGGGTTTCCATACAGTTTCACTGATTTTTGAGTTAAAGCTTATTACAATGATTTACTTATTTGTATGTGGGAAGGAATGGTAACGCCTGTTCACCACAGTGCCCATATGGAGGTCACTTGCAAGGGCTGGTTCTCCTGTCCCTCCATGTGGATCCCGGGGCATGAACTCAAGTTGCCAGGCTCAGTGGAAAGTACCTTTCCCTTAGGAGCCATCTTGCCCAGTATAGTTATGTAAGTTCTACCTGTAAGTTCTACCGAGAACAACTTCTTCTCCTCCTCCTCCTCCTCCTCCTCCTCCTCCTCCTCCTCCTCCTCCTCCTCCTCCTTCTTCTTTCTTTCCAAGACAGGGTTTCTCTGTGTAGCCTTGAGTGTCCTGGAATTTGCCCTATAGACCAAGCTGGCCTGGAACTCACAGAGATTCATCTGCCTCTGCCTCCCAAGTGCTGGGATTAAAGGCATGCAACACCATTGCCTGTCTGAGAACTTCTTTGAAAAATGGATTTTCTAGGATTTATTATTTTTGAAAATGAAAAAAATTGAGTTATACCTACACCGATCTTAGCATATGTTGTATCATTGTTATCTCCATAATTATTTATACATACACGGTAAATATTTGGCAATATGTGACATGTTTTAGAAGATTAATTTTTTTAAATCATAAAAATAATTGATTAACAAATTCTCAAAATTAGGAACACTAGAGAAATAAAATTAAATTGATAATTATATAATCAAATTATGTAAGTTACAAATATCTTGATGTATTTGTTGGTTTCTGAATTTTCTGTTTACAAACAAATTACATTTTAAAACAATATGTTGTCATTTTTTATTTTATAAAGTATTTTCCTTGAAAAGTGGAAATTAAGGACCTGGGGCCTATGCAGGGACACTTTGCTCAGCCTGGGCAAAGGGAGGAGGGGACTGGACCTGCCTTGATTGAATCTACCAGACTCAGCTGAATCCCCAGGGGAGTTCTTGCACTGGAAGAGATGGGAATGGGAGGTGGGCTGGGGGGAGGGGGGAGGTGCTGGAGGAGGGTGGACAGGGGAATCCTTGGCTGATATGTAAAATTAAATTAAATTATAAAATAAATTTTTAAAAACGTGGAAATTAATGAGCATCTGTACAGCTTTAAGTCTACAGAAACATACTAAGACCACTTAGCATTTAACATGTTGTTCCTAAGCAGCAGCCTCAACTACAGGTGATTGGAACATGGGTCTGCTATTCTGAAATCTCAAGAACTACGCTTGCTTTCATAGAGAGAATGAAGAATTCAATTACAGTGCAAAACACAAAGCTGCAATGTGAGCTTCCTGTTGTCTTCTTCATCCCTCCATTCCAGCTGGGTATTTATTTTTAATACATATTTGCTGGGGGTTGCCTTTCTATATGCTGTGAACACGTGTTGCTCTGATTGGTTAGTAAAGAAGCTGCTTTAGAGATCCATGGCCAGGCACCAGGCTGAGTTCTGGGAATCCAATCGATGAGAGAGAGGAGGGATTCTGCAGGTGGGGGGGGGGGGGGGACGGAGATCATGATGGGAAGACATGCAGAGATGACCAGCTACACTAGAGGAAGCCCATAAAGTGTAGACTAGTGGCTGTGGAGCCCCCATGGGACTGGACTAGGCCCTCTGGATATGGAAGATAGTTGTTTGGCTCCAACTGTTTGGGGGGCATCCAGGAAGGGGGATTGGGATTTATCCTTGGTGCACACCCCCCCCCCACACACACACACACAGTGTGCTGTGGAAAGGTTAGTACTCCCACACACAGAATACACTTTTGGGAATCCGGTACCTGTGGTATGATGCCTTGCACAGCCTTGGTGCAGTGGGAAGGGGCTTGGACCTGCCTAGGCTCAGTGTGCTGGGCTCTGCTGACTCCCCATGGGAGACCTTGATTTGGGGGGTGTGGGGATGTGGGGTGGCTTCGGAGAGAGGGCTGGGGGGTGGAAGGAGAGAGGAGGTGGGATCTATGGGTGGTATGTAGAATGAGTAGAAAATTTCTTAATAAAGAAAAATGAACAAAAAAAAAGCTGCTTTGGCTTATGGCAAGTCAGGTTATAGGCAGGCGGGAAATCCAAGGAGAGAGACAGGAAAGAAGAAAGGCAGAGATGTAAGAGGCACTAGCTTCCACTGAAGGAGAAGCAAGATGCCAGCAGACAGGTAAAGCCATGGAACATGTGGCAAAACATATAGATTAATAGAAATGGTTTGAGTTAAATTATAAGAAGAAGTCTGACCCATAGGCCATACAGTTTGTAAATAATATAAACCTCTGTGTGTTTACTTGGGGCCAAGTGGCTGTGAGATGTAGGTGGGAGAGATTTGTCTGGACTACAGGGCCGGGCAGGACCAGAGAAACTTTCAGCTACATGTTAGAATAATAGAAGATACTGATATCAGCTTGTGGCTTCACATGCTCACACACAGGCATTTACACACATGTGCATACATATATACTTAGGAACACACATCATAACACATACACAATTTTACATTATCTATTCCGTTCTATGGTTCACGGAGATTATAGACCCTGCTATCATATCTAGTATAGCCCCACTTTAAAAAGCTATACATTATACTACATAACAGATTCCAAGATGTTCTGCGGTAGAGGAAACTAGTATCATTTAAGGCTAACTTAGAAATTACATAATCTATAAAAAAATTCCTGTAATACTTTCCACAATTGATCTAAATTTGAAGGTAATTTTTATACTTGAATCTAAAATAATATTTTGTAGCACTACATATACAACTTTAGATTTTTAACTTTCAAATGCTAATTCACTTGACATAATAGACTCATGAAGTACCACAGAGAATGTTCACTAAACATGCTACCTTCTGATTAGCAATACTGCATTGTTTTTTTAACTGTAGAGATGACAAGAGTGAGAAAGAATTAATTACAGGAAAACTTCAGTTAAGTTAGGCTGTAGGGAATGTGTTTCTGAAGGAAGTTATAGGAATGTCTAGCCCAATGGGGAGGAAAGAGGCTGTAGTAAAAGGTCATAGAAGAGTCCTGAGGAGGCAAGAGAACTCCTATATGAATGACAGCAATCAAATTACGTTGACAGATGTGGAGAGGTGGACTGGGGATAGTCAGCAGAAGCCCATAGACTGACAGGAAACAGGACCATCGCAGTTGATTGGCTTGAGAGACTGATGTTCTTCATGGAACATCCATATCCAAGAATCTACACACATTTATTCAAGTAGCCACCGGTATTCACAATTCATCTCGTGGTATCCTGCATGTTAATACTAATTGTTCCTGTCTGAATATTCAGCCAGTTGTGTGCATGGCTTTTAGAAAGCTGATAAACATTTTGAGTCTAATTTGTGCATAGGACAGAAAATTCTTGTGTGTCTCTCCACAGCCAAGTAAGGGCAAAAAACAGAAGATTTAACATGAGAGATTCCTTAAGCTTAACTTCCTGTAAAGATCTGGCTCCATTTTATGCATCTACCTATACCCCCTGGATCGCACTTTTAGGAATACTGCCAAGGTTTCTATTTGTGAACTTGACAGTAGAACCTCATGGAGTAAACTCCATGTAACCTTATCCTCCATTATGCATGTTGTAGCCATGCAGCACTCAGATGACAGATTGGCAGCTTGTTTTCAGACTACTTCAAAAAAAGAAGGCTTTTGTGTTTGTGATGTAGTATAATATAGTATCATCATTTTTTCTCTTTTACAATATTTCTCACTTGAAAAATAATGTATAATGTGTATATCAATGCCCTCAGAGGCCAGATTCACTGGAGCTGGAGTTACAAGTCCTTGTGAACTACTGGATATCCTCTGGAAAAGCAGCAAGTGCTCAAAACCACTGAACTATCTCTCCAGTATTTGCTTGTTTTTAAAGATTATTTCTTTACCTGAAAGTCTGGTGTGTGTGTGTGTGTGTGTGTGTGTGTGTGTGTGTGTGTGTGTGTGTGACCAGAGGAGAGTATCAGGTTTCCTTATCTATCACTTTCCATCTATTCTTTTGAGGCAGGGTCTCCAGTAAAACCTAGGGTTTGCTTTTCCTTGGCTATGCTAGAAGTGAGCAAGCTCAGATTCTTCTATTCCCATCTCCCTCCAAACTGGGTTTACAGGGATGTATCACAGGATGTAAGCCTTGTTATGCAGATGTTGAGATCTGAACTCTGGTCGTCATGATTAAACAGGAAGTGCTCCAATCTGGTGAGCCATTTCTCCAGCCCTATTCATTTTTCTTCTCTGAATTTGGAGTTTTGAGGCAATTCAGCTGATATTATGGTGAGGATTAAACTTGAGCAATCTTGGAAAGAAGCATTTGTAATTAATGTAATGAGCAAGATAAAAGCAAAGAGATTAATATCAATTGCCTCAAAAAAAATTGTAATATGTCAAAAATCTATCCACTTATGCAATCATAATCCAAAAATAATTTTACAGTTAGTTTTCTGGTAAGGTCACATAAGGAAACCAATGTTTAGTGTTGTACTGCTGCTGCCCATGATAATATATAATAAAATATATTATAATAATTATATACTTTATGAATAATAATAATAAAATATACTTTCATGATACATTCTGTCATTTTTAATCTTATTTTAATGCATCTTCTGTAAATTATTTTAATTAATTCGGTAGAACCATTTGATGAGTGTTTTCAAAGCTTGTTGCATGAGAAAATCCACATGCATTTAAAGAATTATTGTAACATGCAAAAATAGATGTAAAAGGCCAAGTTGGCTTTGGCCAGTTGTGTTCTATAAAGTGCGAAGCAGAAGGCCCTGAGAGCAGCATTTAGGTACCGAGTCACACAGTTTTTCTTGGCGACTTGCACAGACAGGAGAGGCCCAAATATGCAAAATCAACTTCTTAAAAGGCATTTCCACAATCATAACCAAGTGACAACAATTTTAAACAGCTTTGACAATAAAGCTGCTATTGAAGTAGTGTTTATATAGCTCAGGGCCTGGTTCCACCAACCACACTAACCAATCTGTCCCCAGGCCGTGGTCCTCAGTACGAGGTAGAACAAGCCAGTGACTGTGCTCTTGACACTCTGCAGAGTACCAGCGCATGTGTTTATTTACAGCTTTGTTCCATAAAGGAGTTGAATAGGCCTACAAATCTCAAAATAAATAGTGAGTGAGCCAAGATGATGGAAGTATGGGCAATGACTTCAAAGCCAGTGTGTGTGGGGGAGTGCATACAGGCTTACACATTTGGGGAACTTCTGTTTGAGTCTACGTTATCTAAGGGAAGAGGAGAGGAAGAGTGAGAAAGGGAAGGGGAGGGAGAGGAGTGAGAAGGAATTAAGGGATCAGGGGCAGGAGGGAAAGAAGATGAGGAAGAGGAGTGAGAAAGGGGCAGTAGGGAGAGGAAAGGGAGATAAAAAGAGAGAAGTCAGAGAGAGAGAGACAGAGATAGACAGAGACAGAGAGAGAAGAGAGAGAGAAGGGAGAGAGGGAGAGAGAGAGAGAGAGAGAAAGGGAGAGAATATGTTATATTGTTTAATCAATGTTATCTTGAGAATTAAAAAAAATTAGCTAGTCAGTCAGACTTATGGACACTATAGTAAGATCTGCATGGGGAAACATGCATGCGGTACTCTGAATTTCTGGAAACATCAAATTAGCTAGCTATATTGTGCAGTAACTCAAACATGCATGGACCATAAAATTAACAAATTATATTGATTGTTTTAATTTTCTTTTTTATATAGTGTTTTTAAATCTATATGTTTATTGTTATATGCATTTCAAAACTTTGTAAAAATCTGAGAATTAGTAAAGGAACCTTCTGAGTTATGGTTTTCTAGGGCTACAGGGCACACTCCTGTTGTTTAAATTATAATATTAAGTGTATTCTATACATTAAAGTGAAAATCATAAGTTTCCACATGAATGGAAGAACATTTAGTTTCAGAGAAATCTATCTTTAATCATCTCAACACTTTTAAAGGACCATTAATTATGTAGAACCAAATATGTAGTTATCAACAGATAAAAATGTAGGAACTCATTTCCCTGCTGCTGTTTATTTCACAGGGATTAGTTAAAAATAAATCTTGGCTTTGATTTATGTTGTTGTTTCTGTATACACACAGCTAAGAATAATTCTTTCTGGATATCTCTCAATAACATTCTTTATAGCTGATACCAAACTATTACTAAAAGAATAAGACTGTAAGTTACAGTGAGCACAAATGATGTTGAAGAGATTGAAAATGGGCTTTCTGGATATTTGTGGGGGGGCTAGAGTCTAAGACTCCACCTTTAACTCTCATGAGTACAGTATAAGATATAGTCAGTGATTGGTCTGAGTATTTTTCTGAAGGGCAGCTGCCTACCATATTACACCTTGTAACTGGTTGATCCTGTGAGTAACATTTGATACAGAATAGGCAATTTAATAGACTGGACAATTGCCCTTTACCTGTGTATTCTATGGTTTGACATGAAAAGTAAATTTTATGATATGGATCTTGAATATCCTGCCAGGAAGCTTGTACTAAAAGTCTTCCCCAGCTTTGCTGTTGGGACTTGATGGAAAATTTATAAAGATGGGACTTGGTTGTAAGTCCCCAAGTTTGTATCTTTCAAGGAGATTGTGTAGCATTCCCCTTCCTCTCTGTGTTTTGCTTTCAGGCTCTCCTAAGGTGAGCATGCCAAGGTCAAAGTTGTGGTGAATGTGGTATGGAATGTACCTGAAACTAGTGATCCTAAGTGGATCCTTGTGGTGATATTTTATTTGTGCTTTAATAAAGCTTGCTGGAGATCAGGAGGAAAGGTCAGCCATTTTAAGTGAACAAGAAGTCAGGCAGCACATGCCCTTAATCTGTCTGGATCTCTGTATGTTCAAGGCCATACTAGGGAACACAGCCAAACATGGTGACACACGCCTTTAATCCCAGTACCAACCACAGAGATCTGGAGGTCTGTACAGACAGTGACAAGGAGGTGAGGTAGCTGGACTAAGATAACCAATGAGAGGGCAGAACATCAAGGCAATAAAGGTGTGGTTAAGACAGTAAGTAGCTAGCATTTAGAAGCTGCAGAATTGGTGAGGTAAGGTTGGCTGGTGGTTTTCCCTATTTCCCTGATCTCTCTAAGGCTTTCACCCTTATATTTGGCTCCTCATTTTTTTATTTAATAAGACCATTTAGAAATTTGTCTATAGAACCTGTTTTAGCCTTTGTGATATTCCAAAGATTGCAATGTCCTGGGTGAAAAATGGCAAAAATCAAGCTGGGTCCTCACCTAGACTATAGGAGTAGTAATCACAACTACAGACAGACAAAGAAAACATGTATGGAGAAGATCTGTATACACACACACACAAACAAAACAAAACAAAACAAAACAAAACAAAACAACCACCAAAACCAAAACCAAAATAATTTGATTTGGAAATTCAGATACAGGAAAAAATAGGCATTATCATTATAGAAGCTGGTTTCAAAGCAGAGAAATAGAGAAATATAATTGGCTTTAAAGTCCTGGTACTAGAATCATCAGGCTGGGGAATTTTTTAATATGTGAGAAATAAATGATGAGCACTGAGACCTCTCACTTGGGAATCACTAAGTGGATTAGAACATGATCGGAAGATACAGCTCCAGAAGGATGGTTCTTATGATAGAGGGACCTGTTTATCAGTGCGTTAAGAGACTTCATATGGAAGACCTTGTCCTGCAGATCACTGCCCTGGAGATCTTTCCAGACATACGTTCTTTACTCATTTGCCTCATGCCCTTTTTTCTCCCTATTCTCATTCATATCCCGCCCCCTCATGGTTTTGTGCATTGTTTCCCTGATTTAATACTCGAGTCCTTAATGGACTTTGTTTCCTTCTTCCCATACAAGCCTTCTTATGCAAGTGTGCCCACCTATGAGTATGCCATACAACTTCCAGAAACTTGGTGCTGCTGGAAGCCCTCCTCTTCTGATTCATACTGAAGAGCTAAGTGGGTTCCCACCAATAGAACTAAACCTCAACTAGAAATCCAGCTGTTGGAACCACTCATGGGAGCTTTGAAAGTGGCTCTCTGTTCTTTCAGTCAAATTAATAAAATGACCTGAGCAAGATGGGAAATAAGTAGAAAACCACTAACTCATTCAATGGAAAGTTGCAGACCAAATGCCAGAATAGTGTGGTAATGTTTATTTAGTTTATATACTTTAATCAAATTTTAATTATATATAATTTCAAGTAAAAAATAACAAATGAATGATAAAAATCAATAGTTTGTCAATGTGCCATCCTTTCTTTTTACCAATAAAACTACTACAAGCAGTAATTATCATTTACTTTATGATTATAATGTTCAATTACAATACATTTAATCATTTAATAAAATAATATTTTTCACTATTACCATTTTCATAAATGCTGAATATCAGCAACAACTATCCAACACAAAGGTCATCTTTCAAAGTCTGTGTAATTAGGTGTGCATACTTGCATTATATAATATAACATGCAAGCACACAAGTATAACATACATACCACAATCATACACACAAGCATAAATACATGCAGACAAACATAGCATGTATGAAACCATAGAATACTCACAACAATTACACACATATAGCCATAATACATATACTTAGCTATAAAATACACAACCATAACACAGTCATTACATAGTTACCAGCATATGTACTTATAAATAATATCGAATATAAGTACAATTTCTTTATCAGATATGAGAACAGTCACCAAAACCAGTATTGCATTTTAATAAAGGTATGTAAAATACTTCAACTATAGTATATTAGCAGTAAAGAAATAGAAAACCATTTCACTAACTTTAGGTGGAGTCACTTTAAAAATTTGTCTCACATTCAAATATTGCCAATAATGTTGGAGACTAAAGGCTTTTAAAAGTTAGAAGGGCTTTAGCTACTACGTAATTAATCAGATCAGTTAATAACAAACTTTGAATAGCTATTAACATCATTCATAAAATTAAGTCTTAAAAGATGAAAAATAATTATATTTGGGGGCTGAAACATGATTATAAAATTTATATTGCTTAACAATTCCCTGGTGATGCTGTGATTTTAGGTTGAGGTGACTAGAAGCCAATAGTCTTCATTAGCCATGGTGCAGAGGCCTATGTTGTGAGGGCTTTCTACTACAAAAGTGTCACGAAGTGTGTGCTATTTTCAAGGAAGACCGAATAATGCCCCTAAAGCTAATAATGTCTACTTTTGAAATTGGGCAGTTTTAGAATGTATTTTTCAGTAAAGGAATGCATTTTAAATAAGTCTGTTGTTGCTTATACTACATGCATATTAAGATCCCAATTATCTTTTTAAAAAGTATATTTTGGTAAATTTTACTGGTATGATCTCTATTTAATGAAATGTTCTACTAGATCTAATATATTTGAGCCCATATGATACAATATAGTGCGCAACTGCAGAGTCAGTCACCAAACTGGAAAAAGGAAATTGTTGCCAGCTTGGGAATTTACAATAAAGCAAAGTCTAAACTAAATATGTTTGGAATGTCATTATAATTGGATTCATTTAATTATGAGGTTTGGATTAATAAACTGTGAATAATCCACTTGGATTTTAGAAAGAATTTATTATCTAATTCATTACTATTTTAGAAGATTTTATCACACCTAATTTACAATGATTAAAAGCTTCAAAAATAAAAACAAAACCATACATATTAATGAGCTACTACGTGATGCTTTGGTATATAAAAATATATTTTACAATGCCTGAATCTGACAAACATCTATCACCTCAAACGTCATCAATTTGTTAAGTGGAAAACATTCAAATTCTTTTTTTCTAGCTATGTGAAATGGATAGAAATCACTGTTTATCACACTGGCACTCCCATGCAATTACACTGCAAAGCTCTCTCCAATGATTCAGCATAATTTTAAAATATTAAATCCAAATTATAATTCTCAAAATCTGAATATGAGAACAAATAATCATGGAAATACTGAGGAATGTTGGCAAATTCAATTGATGTCTGTCAGTTGAGAATTCAGCATGTGCCATATTGACGGGTAGTTGGGAAATGGAATCCACTCTCTTTCACCCAGTGAGAAAAATTGTGCTGTATTCTAAATGGGACAAAATTGGGCAGAGAATGAAATAAAACAAATGATAAAGTACACTTAGAGAGCAGGCGTCCTTTGTGAAGACCACAAACAGAGGAGCATTAGAGTTTGGCCGGTTCTCTCCCCAGCTTTATCATTTTACACAGGGAGTGTTCGCCAGTGAGCCTGCTGCCTGGCCTCTGCAATGATGGAGAAAGCACATTCCTTCTAGGGTCTCTCCATGAGGTCTGGAGCAGCTTGAACCTCTTAGTTAGACCTTGACAGTCTGGAGAACTGTCAGTTTTCAGGTAGCTTCCAGAAATAATTCTGTTAAATAAGTTATTTCAACAATGCTCTAAGGGGAATTCAGATAGATGAACTCTTTTATCATTAGATGACTTGACTTAATTTCTATTCTGTGTAGACCACAATGAAATCTAAAATTAAACTCTAAGCCTCTGTTTTAGTTTGAATGAAAATGGCTCCATAGGCTAGTAGGGAGTGGCATTATTAGGAGGTGTGGCCTTGTTGAAGGAAGTATGTCACTGGGGGTTGTTTGAGGTCTCAGAAGCTCAAGCCAGGTCTAGTGTGTCTCAGTCGCTTCCTGCTGCCTGCTAATCCAGATGTAGGACTCTCACTTTCCTCTGTAGCAACATTTCTGCCAGCATACTGCCACGCTTTCTGCCATGATGATAAGGAATTAAGCCTCTGAACTGTAAGCCAGCCCCAGTTACATGTTTTCCTTTATAAGAGTTGCAGTGGTCATGGTGTCTCTTCACAGCAATAGAAACCCTAAGAGCTCTTCTTTGTCTAAGATTTTATGTATTCAGTGTGAGTGTAATGACATGTAAACTTACTTCTAATGGTAGGCATATAAACTAATGTATTCTCTCCCAACAGCAGTTAATATTCAGCCTAGATAATGTAAGTTCCTGTATTGATCCTTATTTTTCTTTTATATTCTCCAGAAATTTGGTGCATATTTTGTTCTGTTTAGTGATGGGAGTTGAACCTAGGGCCTTGTACATGCTATATCTTAGCCCAAAGGTGCTCATTTTTTGATGTCTTAGATAGCCAGTTTCATATTTACGTATAGTACAGAGTGGAAAACTATTTTTAAATCTCATGATTAACATAATTAGACTTTTAAGAGGTAATGCCAACATAATATTACAAAGAAAAAAATCATTTGTTCAATGCTTGACTTGCCTGTTAATTGTGCCAACAAACAACAAAGAAACCAAGAAGAAAAGATGTGTTGTGTTAACTAAGATGAAGAGTGTCAAAGCTGAAATGAATGGGATGGGGTGGGATTGTTTTATTAGCAATTGCAGGAAGTTTGTTTAAGCTTTCATCCTTGGTGCTTAGGGTCTTACCAATTCAGGCTGCAAACATATATTCTCAGTGGAAGAGCTATTAGCCACTGCGTTCTGTGCTCAAAACTGGCTGTTCCATTAACTTACAATGATCCCGAGTACTGAATGCCTCCATACTGTTCACATTGACATTATGCAGGTGCAGGAACAGAAGACCTCCAAGAATCTTAAGGTCAGTTTTATCTTAGCTTTGCCTTCTTTACTAAACCCACTGGGAGCCATTTATAATAACTGCTGAAAAGACAAGGGCACTCTTACTCCTGCACTGTGAGAAGCACTTACCCTGAGAAAGACATTCTAACTTCCAGCTCTGTGAAGCACACTTTGCTAATAAGCCTGCAGAACACAGGGCTTAGGAAAACATAGATCAATGCCAACTGCTTTATTGCATGACATTGCCAGTAGCAGACACCTGCAGTGAAGTTTTCTGTTTTTAGAACACTTTTCTTTTTTTGCATATTTGTATCTTTGGATGAGAAATTTTATATCAAGTCACCTCCCACAGTTTGTGCTTCATAGCTGAGCCCATAAATCATATTCCTATTGCATGCTGTTAATTGGCAACGCTGAAGGGCTCTTTAACTCGCCAAAGGAAAATATAAACTAACCATTATTTTGAGAAGTAAAAGAAAGATAATATTTATTATTAATGTTTCCTCATTTTCTTAGAATAAACCAGGACATTTCTCTGCATTTTCCATCATTGATGCCCACCTTAACCCCCATAGCTAGACAGGGACATTCCAGGTACATATGTTTCTCCCTACTGTGATAATTTTATATTCAATAAAGTACTGGCAAGTTCATTTTAGAAGAAATACTAAGTAAGTCATATTTTAATGGTGTGACTACATGACATTAAATACTTAGCTGCCTCTCATAGCCCTGTAGGTTCTACTTTAGACTCTCAGATCTCACAGTTAGGGGAAGGGGCAAATGAAGGATTTCTACATGTAGCTGTTTGGAAGGAAATTGTGACTGGATGCTTGCATTTATACATTTGCATAAACATTCCAGAAAGTCAGTCCAACATTCTGTTTCCAGGATCATTAAAATGTTCCAAAGTTTGAGAATATCCTCATACGCATAATGTCTTAATTCATAAGAGATGACTTTAGGGGTATCTGGTTGAATGTTTGTGTCTGTGTGGGTGACTTCATTGACTGTACATGAAGAATAGTACTTTAAAAACAAGAATTGAATGCTGGCAGGCATTCAGGTACAGGCTGCTAGCTTCTCAAGGGGGCAGATAGTGGTTTCAAAGCTCAATAAATAATGCAGGCTGTTAACCTTGTTTTCAATTGGAAACATTTCTCTCCTAATAAAAGTCTACACATTGTGTGCAGCCCTTAGCTTCCCACAGCTCCACATGATCCCGAGGACACAGTGGAATCACTTGGATACCACACACTTTGACATATAAACACCACCCAGGGGATCGGAAGCCTTCTCCCTGACCCTGCACTTAAGAGGCTCCCTAGCCTGTATATTGAGGTCTAGAAGAATCTCCACTGAGCCTCCACCAATTTTGAAGCAATCTGCCTAAATTCTAAGTCTTCAGTGACCTGAATGTGTAATTCATAGGAGATGGTCCCATGTGCTACTGCTTATTACATATTTTGGACAGCAGTTTCTGTTTTCTCAGGAAAATATGTGAGGGAAGCACTTTTATCTTTATATTTATTTATTTCAAAATTTGAGTGTGTGTGTGTGTGTGTGTGTGTGTGTGTGTGTGTGTGTGTGTGTGTGTGTTTTGTGGGTTTGTCTCATGTAGTGTCCATGTACTACATGAGAGTAGTTTTCATGGAGGGCCGAATGCATCAAATCTGGAGCTAGAACTACAAGCAGCTTTACCCCTCCTAAGAAGCTGCCAGGGCCACCAGTTAATAAGAGTGTGTGTGTCCTTCTAATCTCTCCAACAATAACTGCCATCATTAAGAGCAGTGACAATCTGAAATAAAAAGCTAATAGCCTATGATTGTTTACATTACACTTCCTTGTATAAGAATTTTTTCACATATGTCAGCTATTTTTATTTCTTTCATCATTATGCTCATGTTCTAGAGTCTTCTTGTCAACATTTTAAAAATCATGAATTATTTTTTACTCACTGAAATCCATTGTAAACTAATTATTGCTTTGAAATATGTATACACCATGAAATAGTTCAATATAAATAATTGGCACATGCCTTACCTCACATAATATCTGTGGTAATAAACTATACTTGAAATCTACTTCTGAACAATTTTTAAGAATATCATACAGTGTTACTAACTTCAGTGATATTGTTGTACAATACTTTCTTGAATTCATTCTTCCATCTAATTTAATTTTGTACTGTTTAAACCTAATGTGAATTCTAATTGGTCTTAATCACAAAAACCTGGAGTCAGATATAGGAGTAAATGTTGAAAGATCAGAGAGACAAAGGAACAACCCACAGCTGCTTCTTACCTCTATGGAATCCTCAGACCAAAAGGAGGCAAGCTCCTGTCTCCACCCTGACTTATCATTTCCTCTCTGCCCAGCCATATCACTTCCTGTTTCCTCCTCCCAAGTGCTGGGATTAAAGGCATATGCCCCCCAAGTACTAGGATAAAAGACATGAGATCCCAAGTGCTGGGATTAAAGGTGTGTGCCACCACAGCCTGGCCTCTAGTGACTAGCTCCAACTCTGATATCTGGGCAAACTTTATTTGTTAGAGCACAAAGAAAATAGTACCACAAAAACTCCCACTTCCATAGTCCCCAAAGTCCTGGTACCACCATCCTATTGTATGTTTCTATGAGAAAGATCTTATGGTGTCTGTGACCAGCTTATTTCCGTAAACAGAATGTCTTTCCAGTTCACTATGTTACTCAAGAGGACAGAGTCTCCTTTTTGAAGGTGATACAGCATTCTACTTGGGATTAAAGTCACATTTTCTTTTTAATGAGAACTTGGGCTGATTCGAAGTCTTGGCCACCATGTGTAGAGCTGCAATGAACATGGGTAGGCTGATGTCTGCTCAGTATGCTGATGTAGTTACCTTTGGAGCTATGCTCAGGAAGGGGCTGTCATTGTGTGGTGTGGTAGTATTCTCTCTTACACCCTACTTTGCATTGCCTTTAATATCATGTAAGGCTTCCCTTTCTTGCTACCTTCCTCAATATTTGTTATCTTTTATCTTTTTGGTAGCAACCTTGCTCACAAAAATGAACTTATGCTGCACAGTTTATGTTCACTAGGCATTTTTCATGGACTTTTTGGGCATGTGCATGCCTTTAGTTGTGAAATATCTTTCACTCATCTAAAGTCAGAGTGTATCTTTATCATTCATTTTAGTTATTAACTCCTTATCAGATAGATGACTGTACACATTACCCCAAACTGACTGTTTTACCTTTGCTAAATTGATTCTTCCCTTTGCTCTACAAGAGCAATTTAGTTTAATGTAATCTGCTCTCTCTATCTACTTGTTGGACATTATCCCCTGACATTTATTCATTCTTTTCCCTATTTTTCTCTCTGACTCTTTATTTTCCAATAACCTGTCTTTAAGGTTAGAGGCTCTTTCGATTTGTTGTGTTTCTCTTTGGTCAATTCTGCCACTGTTCCCTACAGGATTTTCTGTTCCATTAATCATATTCATCAGCTCCAGAATTTCTGCTTGATGCTTAAAGAACAATCTCAATCTCCCTGTTAAAATTTTAGATTTTTGTCATCAAAACAATTCCAATCTCCCTGTTCAAATTTTAGATTTTTGTCATCTATACAATCCCAATCTCCTGCAAAATATTTAGATTTTTGTCCGCTCTCGATTTTATTGGATAGTTTGTGTATGTTTCCGTGATTCTATGAACTTCTCTAGTTATTGTTTTGAATTATCAGGCAGACTTCTGTGTATCTTTATGTCTTTGTTTCAGCTAGTAGGTAATTATGTTCCTCCGGTGATTTTTTTTCCCCTCTTCATTTGTTGTCTTATGTTGAAGTTTAAATTAAATAAAGGGGATCATATTCTGTCCTTTCAGACTATGTGTTTCCGAGAGAACATTTAACCAGACAACCTGCCAAAAAACTTTTATCTACTCATTAGGTGATCCACATGAGGGCTTGCTATTGGAATTTCCCAGGCAGGCTACCTTAATGCATTAAGGACTTTCCAATTCGGGGAAACTGCAAGACTATCCCACCCTAGAACAGGCCTGGAGATTGTATATACAGAGATAACCATGAATTTGGGCTACAAAACCTAGAACATCCAGGATGGACTTGGAGGGTATCTTCCAGGTATTACATGAAATCTGAAGATGTGGGGAATTACTTGTGGCTAGCCCTTCCTGGGACAGACCTTGTGTTGATCTCAAAGTAAAGCCTAGTGTTCACTTTTTTCTCTTTCCCCATGAAGATATCCCTTCGGATGTTCCTTCTGCCATCTTCTCTCCATTTTTCACTTTCAATATAATTTTTTTAATCTTAAGTTTGAGAATAAAAAATATTAACTGCTTATCTTAACTATTGACTTGTAAAATATGTAGTTTGCTCATATTTTATTTTTAGCATTTTAAAGTATTTTCATTTCTTAATTACGTGTATATATGTGTGTCTGTGTGTGAATTTTATACATATAAGTTCAGTACCCACAGAACCCAAAAGGTATCAAATCCCCTGGAGCTAGAGTCACATGTGGTTGTGAGCTGCCTAGTATGGGTGCTGGGAACTAAATTCTGATATTTTATAAGAGCAATGGGCTCTTAATTGCTGAACATTCTCTTCTTCCCTGTACTCTGTTAAATATGGATTTTATTAAACACTGAGAGAAAAAATATCTTCAATTTAAAATATTTTAGGAAAAATGTGGTCTGAGAGAAATAATTTCCAACTGTATTATAAATCAGTGTGATTATGATTACAAAAGCTACAAAGTTCACACACACACACACACACACACACACACACACACACACACACACACAAATACCAACCAACCTATATCCTTCATGAATATAACAGCAAAAAGATCCAATAGAACATTAGAAAATTGAATACAGAGAAAGAGAAAAAAACTTTAATTCTTCACTCACAAGAATGGTTCACAAATGAAATTGGCAGCTTTGCAGGACAGTAGGCCAACAAGAGATAATTAATTGGATTTTTTATTTTTTTGTTTATGTTACTGCCAAGATTTTGGAAAGAAATGCTTTTAAATGCTATCAATAAGAACATTCTAAGCTAAGGGAGGCTTAGGGATAAATTTAATAAAACTATGTAGGATATTTATAGTTAAAAAACAAATATTAAAGAGGTAAACGTGGGTATTTTTATATTTGTATATCAGTACTGGAAAGTTAAAGGATCAAAGTCTTTAAGTTGTCAGCTCTCGTAATGTTGATTGATGAACCCAGCACTTTTAGTGCAGTCGATACAGACCTTTTTGATGACCTTTAAAAGTTAGCATCACATGCAAGCTTCGTCATTTGCAAAGCACTCCTGAGGGTAAAAAGACGAGGGATTCCCTTGACCAATCCCAAATTATACTGTCAAGCTGCAATAATTGGGACAATTAATTACTAAAACAGGGCGGGCAACTCTATCATGAGGTAGGAAAGAACCAGAAAATGAAACTTTTTTTTCTCTACATAAATAAATCTACATAAACTTTCTTGCTTCTCCTAGTACCCCTATTTTAAAATTGTCTCTGAAATTTGCTAAGAGGGTCACGCTGCTTTTTTGCTGCTTATTAGTAGTGAGAATAATTTTCTTATCTTTTTGCATGTTAGTGTCTTTGTATTTTAAAACAACTATCTCAATGGTCAGTGCAGAATAGTCTAACTGCCTGAAAATTATTAAATCTGACAGTTTCTTCCCTCTGTTAGAATGTCTTTACTTTTTTGTGCACTTGGATTTTTGGTATATCAAATTTCTCTATTGTAGTTATCTATTTGGTTTTTCTTTTTCTGTTTTGCTGAAATCTTTTGGATCATCCTTTGGTTTGCTTTTGGTATTTCCACATTTAAAAATTTTATTCATATTTGTTTATATTGACTATACAGTTTTTGGTGGCTGCTTTACAGCCGAGGTAGACCCGAATACAGCCTGGCATCTATTCTTGAAAATTAAAATGGCCTGGTGGAAAGCCAAGGGCATTTGTTCACCCAGCTAAGTTTTATAGAAGCCACCTGGCCCATGAAACTTGATACACTATCTTTCCTATATCAACTCATTTTCTGCCCACTGTTGTGAAAATTGTGCTATGTGTCTTGAACCTTGTCTAATTGCAACGGCTTTTCTACTTCTGTGTATAAAATGTAAGATCCTCATCACACTACAGACTACTTCACTCTGTCTTTTGTACTACGGTCATCATTAGTTTTTTCCTCATAATTGGTCCCCACTCTATATTGACTATTTTCCTTTGACTTCAAATAGTCTCGGGTGTTATTCAAATAAGTTTAAATAGTAATATTAAACTTACTTAATATTATCTTAATATTAACAGTAATAGTGCTTACTTAATGATAGTAATGTTAAAATCTTACTATACTTTTCTGCCCTCTCCTTTTCATGTAGCATCATTGCCCTTCAGCCCCCAGGGCCTTATTTATCAGATCTTGTGGTGGGAGAGTTTTATTTTTCAGAAGAGCATGGCTTTGTTTGGTACTCAGTTTTGAAGAATAGTCTCACAGTGCATAAAGTTCTGCCTCATTTTATTTTCTTTTACCCTCTTAAAAATGTTATTTACTCCATTTACTTTAAGTCTTGAGTTCAGTAGCACGTTCAAGACATAGATCACACATGATGTTTTCTTTATTTAAAATTTCTCCTTGAGATTTTTTCCTGTGTAGCATGAATAGTTATTCATATTGATATGCCTGATTCCAATTTTTCTTCTTTATTTTTAAATGTCTTCTTAGAGTACCCTCCCAACATATGACAGCCTGTAGGCAAGGAGAATGGGAAGTGGGCACAGAGTCCCACCTCTAACCAGAAAGTTATTCCTAATGGATAGATTCTGGGGAAGAAAAGGTCAGGTTCTTCAATGGAGTGATACTGGATATGTCAACCATAGTCCATTGTAGACCTCATGCTGAAAAGCAGTTGGCCAATGCAAATCAGACTCCATGTTTTGTGTGAGTGCATAGTTATTATCTTGTTTGGTTCAAAAGAGAGGGATGTACATAAATTTGAATGATTAGAGAGGTAGAAGGCATCTGGGAGGAATTAGGATTGAAGAAAGAATATGATCAAATTAATGTTGTATGAAAATCTCAAAAAATAAATAAAAATATTAAAAAAGCCACCCAGCATCCTTTCCCTCCTGCTTACTACCATGATGCATGAAAACCCAATGCCCAATTCTCCAACCTCCTTTGCCATTTTATGTGACTTTCCATATAAATTCTTACCTATAAGAGAAAATCTGACAAAATACTTAGATTCCTTGTTAAAAGGAGGATCCTTTGGAGGGTTTTTTTTTTCTTTCCCCAAATTTATAAAAAAAGTATGTGATATTTTTTATCTTTGTATCTATGTTTACTTTTTATTTTTCCAAAAGAGACAGAATTAGCCACAAAATAGACTCCTCTGGAAACAGAGCATGGAGGAAATGATGGAGTAGGAAGAGCTTCCAAACATGGAGAAGACTTAACAGCTATTAGAGTTGGACAGAAACAAAGAGAACTGTCACCATAGTGCAGTTAGATGAGTAACCCTTCCAGGCCAATAGGGAGTTGGAACGACAAATTATTTCCCTTTTGAAGAAGCAGGTGCTGGTATAAGAATGTCCCCATGCTAGCAAACTGCGTTTGTTCAGTAATTGGCTTGCTCTGTATGCTAAAGTGAGTTGTAAACCACTTTAAACCACACCGCAGATCCCCTTAAAGAGAACATTAAACAGCATCTCTCCAAAACCACCACAGTTTGCTTTTTTGTTTTCTTTGTTTCTGTCTTGGCTGATTCACATCAGAAAACCATGTCCTCACAAACCATCAAAACCCAAGACATAACTTGATGAAATTGAAGAGAATGCCTGTGAGTCCACTGCTTAAACCACACAAATCTATTTTCTACTCTTGTTTGCTGAGCAACTTCTCCATGGTTCTAGTCCCCCTCTTTTTATGAGGGGAAATTTGAAACAGATTAGCCAAATATAATGGAAGTACAGCCAGTTTCTACCTCCACAGTGTATCCGAGGACTGCTGCCATTACCCATATTTTCCCTTTCACACCAACAAATCCCAGTTCTCCTTATGTTTAATCATCACCCTGCCAAATCTGATTGCTTGCTCACATGAGGTGGGCCTGAAGTCAGGTATGAGGTAGTTTCTTTCCTGAGATCTGAGGCTTACTAATTGTAATTTCCTCAGTCAGGGTGGTGCTGCACATAAAAATTTTCAGGTCAAATGGGACTTGGGAGTACCAAACCACTTCCCAGTGTACCACACAAGAGATTAGAGTTTTATGCTGTGTAACCAATTGCCATGCATGGACTTTCTAACAGTTTCTGTGGATCAGGATTCTGCCATGGCTCAACAGCATTTTCTGCTCAGCAACCCTGGGTAATGGTCTTAGGCTAAAGGGGTGTGTCAGCAAGAGGTTCCCTTGAGCTGAATCTACCCCTGGACAGACTGGCTGCTTTTACTAACCCTAACAGCTCAATGGTTATCTGATAACATGCTAGAGGAACTGTGGTTTAACTTTTCAAATAGTGAGTCATGCAAAAAGGGAGCAGTTGGAATTGTCAACCTACCTTTCAATCTATAGCAGACTTTTAAGTTGAATTTCTAAGTAGAGTGCCATCATGATGGTGAAAATATTCCCATTGAGTCTTAGATGACAGTTAAGCATGCCATGAGTCAACAGAGGAGATAATTAAGAGCAACTGTAGAGAAGTATGAGACCTTTCAGCATCTTTACTCAGCTAGGTCAACCACAGGGCCACCAGTTTTTGGGTTTCTAGAGATATGAACATTAACTATTTAAATGGTTATATACATTTTAAAAGTATTTTACCTGAACTAAGTGAATAAAATGACACAGCTTTCACAAGAATGTAGATATTTATAGTAAAAGCTAGTGATGGAGTGAGAGTTCAGCTCAGTGGTGAAATGCTCACAGAGCACACATGCATGAGGCCCATGCTTTCATGTCCATTGCAGGAAGGAAAGTTATGAATTTGATCAAGATTTTTGAAAAATGACATTTGTTTCTTACCTATTCCTCTCCCCTTTGTGTGGAGTTATTTCTACAATTTACCCTAATGTCAAGAGAGAGCTATGTACAATATATTTAAGTTTCTATTCAATTTCACACAGGCAGAGGATGTATTATGCCAAATAGAAGACTAGTCCAGTCTACACTTAATTATGCCTGTGTCTCTAAGCCCTGCTCATATATATAATTTCCAGGGTTGTATTATATATATTTTCAAGCCATTGGAAGATGGTAAAGAAAATTCTACAGTGTGGGAGATTTACAGCTGCCAATCACTATTGCTTGCCATTGACTTTAAGGTTTTCTTTGTGTGTGTGTGTGTGTGTGTGTGTGTGTGTGTGTGTGTGTGTGTGTGTGTGAGAGAGAGAGAGAGAGAGAGAGAGAGAGAGAGAGAGAGAGAGAGAGAGAGAAAGAGAGAGAGAGAGAGAGAGAGAGAGAGAGAGAGAGAGAGAGAGAGAGAGAGAGAGAGAGAGAAATGTATTCAACTGACAAAGTGATAATTATATCAGCAAAGAAAAATGGAATTTGAATTACTGCTGTGGAAAATGGAAGTGCTCTCATTTATTCATTTCTGTGACGTGTTTGGGATATTGTCATGATAGATAAAAATATAAGACCAAAAAATTTAATTTTATGAGGACAAATCATAGAAGGGAAAAAAGAATCTTCAATTCTTCCATGGAAGGAAATAGGAAATTTCTCAATTTAAGGAGTGGTGGGGTGTGAGTAAGTACTTGTTATGGTTCACAGAGATGGAAAGTCCAGTATCATCTAAAGTGAACAACTGAAAAACAAGGTCATGAGTACATATGGAGAGAACAGCAGAACAACAGTAGTCTCAAATACTGGCTTCAAAGAATGAGAGTTGGGGCAGGATGCCAATGTGGGAAAGCACAGCTTTTGCCTAATAACTTTCCACTTATTTTACTTTTCAAAACCTGTGAATCCAGCCTACAGGTCCATCTACAGATGAATGGATAAGAAAACAAGATTCCTAAATATTGTGGAATTTTATTAAGTCATTAAAATTGGTAAAATCATATTTGCATGCTAAAGGAAAAAAGTCAGACTCATAAATGCATACAACAAACTCAGAAAAATACTACATGTTTCTGTCATATGTGTGTTTAATGTGTGTGTGTGTGTGTGTGTGTGTGTGTGAGAGAGAGAGAGAGAGAGAGAGAGAGAGAGAGAGAGAGAGAGAGAGAGATTACTGAACTGTAAAGAGACCCTGAGAAGGAAAGAAAGGATCCTAGAGGAGAAAGGTGAGAACAAATCCTAATGTAACATACGTGACATGAAAGCTGAAGGGGGCTCTTGCATATGAGGGCAGAGACAAGCAGAAGGGGTATGGGGTAAAGATGTGAAGAAAGAAGAACAATTACAAACAAGCACTGTGAGCATGCTGTAATCAAACAATACAAAACATCAGAGATCCTAAAATTACTGTAATAATTTTGATCTCCACACAAGCACCAAAAGACGTCAGAGACAAATATTTCATTGTATGGCTCAGTAACCCTGTAATTCTTTCACCCTCCTTTCCCCATGTCATTTGATAGACAACATATCTGATAGTTAATCCTGGTCAATAATTTAGCATTATGTTGTTCTGCACTTTGTTATTAAGTATTTTCCTCAGTTATGCATGTAAATCCTGTAATTTTTTATATTAGCACATAGTTACTATTTCTGTATCCTTTTCAGTAATAATCAAGCGTCAATCACTGTTTCCTTAGCTAAGTTTTATATAATCAGGTGATTGGCCACACGCTGATTACCTTCATGTTCCCCGAATTGAAAAAGATGGGAAAAAAAGAACCTCCAATTAGTAAAATTGTGAAGTCCTGTTTCAATGCCAAATAAAATCATTTCCTTCCAATTTTACTTCTTTTTAACAGGGTTATAGAAATTCATAATGTACAGACATTTTTATTTCCTCTTAAAATCCTTGGATAATTGTAAAAAATATATTGTCAGTTTTGTAACCGGCAATTGAATGTTCTCAGCGTTTCTGTTCTTGAACAAAACAGTCCTCTTCCAAAATGTTAAATCCCCAGGCCAATCTCAGCCTCACTTATTTTAATTAGTTTTATTGAATTTTTTGTTGTATGATAAACTTCTATTTTCTTTTTTTAATTTTATTTTTTTTTTCATTTTACATAGCAACCACAGGTCCCCCCCATCCCTTCTCCTGCTCCCTGCCTCCACCCTTGATGCAAGGTGGAGGGGCTTGGTGCTGCCTCAATTGCATTTTATGGAATTTTAACATGAAATTAAAATTCTCCATTTCAATTACTAATTGTGGGGTTTAGGGTTTAAAAATGGAAGAAGTTTAGAATTCTATGAAAAGCATTGACATATGATAATAAATAATGGATAACACCCAACAGAATGAATTATTGATTTATTCACAAGGATTGAACGATCGTGTTATCATGATGGGTGGAACATAATAACTTCCTATTTGGTATGTGTTCTTCAGGTTTTGAAAGAGACTTAACAGGGAGTTGTGGCAAATTCACATTATGGATACAGCTTATTAAGCTCTATCATAATCACTGGCTTGGTGACTTTTGTTTTTAAGGAAGGATTACCAAGGATTCAGAGTTTCTTCTGAGGACTGTGGTTGCTTACCTTCTTTCAGGATCTTAATAGCCCTTCCTCTTGGTCTCCCTATATGTCCCAATTTTCATTTTATTATGAAGAAATGAATCATATCGGACCCTGAACTAGCCTTATTTAACCTTAATCAACTTAATAAAGTTTCTGTCACCAAATGCTATCACAGTAAGGCTTAGGAATTTGTTTTGCCAGTTTATATAGGGTCATGATTTGAACAGGATGCTCTCCCATTTGTATGATCTTTGACCACGAACATCCTAGAAAGGATGTATTTGCAGGTTACTTTGTTTTTATCTTTCATGATGTTCTGAGAAATATTTCCTATGAATTTGATAGAGATCATATTCCCCAGTAGCTAGGTGCAAGTTTAGAGCTGAAATTTGATGGCACTTGCAGTTCCTGTTGCTTCTCATCTTTGTCTGTTTTCTATGCTCTCCGGGAGACATGTGTTTTATCTGTCTCACTATGATTCAAACTTTTCTCTCTTCCTTTAGCTTTGTTAATTATTGATCTGAACTTTTGAAGCAACATTGTTAAGTATATATACATTCGGAACTATAGATTGGTCTTTGGGTTTTGAAATACCACATTTAATTTGCTTTCGATTTGGCATTTTTTCAAGAAAAAAGAGAGAACAAAGGAGCATGTGGCCACACATACACACATGCCGCCCCTCTGTCCTGACATGTGATGCCATGCACTTCCTTGGGGAAAGTAAAAAGGCCAGCAGATGTAAGACCTTCATTTTGGGCTAGCACCGTGGGTCCAAAGAACCTTCATTTATTTGTAACTCAACTAGTCTGTCAGTGACACGTAAATATACCAATTCAATGACCATGCTCCATCTCATGCCCTGAAAAGAGGATTTCATACATTTAGTCCCCTTCTCTGGTTAGTTCCATTTCTTTCTTTTTTTTTTTTTTTTTTTTTTTTAAAGATTTATTATTTATTATGTATACATTGTTCTGCCTACATGCATGCTTGCAGGCCAGAAGAGGGTGCCAAATCTCATTTCAGATGGTTGTGAGCCACCATGTGGTTGCTGGGAATTGAACTCAGCACCTCTGGAAGAACAGCACAGTGCTCTTAACCGCTGAGCCATCTCTCCAGCCCGGTTAGTTCCATTTCTATGAATAAGACCAATGCTCAGGCACTGAGTAAAGCAGATGGTAGACACTAAAACTGTGGTCTTCCCTCTAATCAAAGTGTTAGTATTTCTGCGCTGGGTCACTACTAACCCACTTAAGCATCCACTAAGCTTGTTATCTATCTTTAGTTCTTCCTTCTCTTCCTTTTCTGATATTGTCTTCTCAAGTTGGGAGGCAGGTGTGGTTAGATGAAAATAAATGTAAGACTGAACTAGTGATACATTCTTCCACGTCTATGTTTCTAAGACAGAATGGCTGTTAATGGCCTCTTCTAATACAGAGTTTTCACAGAGGGAAATTTATAAAGAATAAAAACAATTAGAAGTTCTAGTTTACCTCTGGAGGCACTATACTTACATGGGGCAGCGCTGTGTGTTTGGATTCTGATGAGGGCTGTACATGTTGATAAGAGTGACTGGCTTAGCTCATGAGGCAGGAAGTAAGAGAATCACTGGACAGACCAGAAGCCCATCATCAATCTCTTTGAAGACACATTCACAATGTTTTGAAGACCTCATAGCAGGTCTTCCATCCTAAAGGTTCAATCACTTCCCAGTTGATAAATGGAAAACTCATGGACTCTTGACGCAACAGATTGGGCTACAAGTGGTCCTTTTGATGTCTTATCTCACTCATCCTGTCACGTTTGGCTACTGCAGTTATTCTGGACTTCAGAATTTGCAAAGTAGGATATATGCATTACATGTGTGAGACTGGAGTCTTAGGGGAAGCTCCTAAAATAAACCTTTCCTCCAATACACTCTTGCTTTCCTCAACCCTACTGAGAATTCATATTGAATTTACCTTGTTTCTCTGCTTAGGGGGCAGAGTAGAAATGGACATTTATGTTTTTTATATTGTGGTCATCTTTCAGGTCTTTGTTGAGCTTTGTTAGGAGGACATTTCCGTGATATGAGTTATGCAAGAAACATGTTGAAAGACATATGAAGCCAGATTTCATCTAGGACTCCTCACTCAGATCTGTTCCTATTTCCTTTTTCTTTCTAAATGATGTCTTTCCACTTTTATGAACCATTAGGGATTGTGTGAGTGGGATTAGGTAGGCAGCCTCTAGGAAGGCTACTGATGCTTTTAAGCTTCCCGGTGTTCATTCAATCCCTTGCCAAATCTACTCTCTCTAAGTGTAGATGGGTTCAGGAACTCATTTTTAGAGACTACAATGCTATGGACATGAGGGAACATTGCAACCACAAATAGGTGACTAAAATACAGTGACTTCACTCTTGCTAATTTTTTTCTTCATTGACTTTAGAGAAGTCAACTGCCATGGTTTGAACATCTTCATGTCCAGGTCCACAGGAAAATAAACTGATGTCTCCAGCTGATATTTAGTTTTCCTGCATTATACTGCGGAATTCAGAAGCAGCTTAACCCTGTATGGAGCTGACATTAATTGTGACCTTCATAGACAACTTGATTGGAAGGATTGTGAAACTGGGCACCCAGGTTACCAGGTATGTTTAATCTATAAATACTGGACTGAAAATGTTTGTTTTTTTAGTGACTGTTATGGTTTTATTATATATCGACAATATGTTTTTATCACCAGTAATTCCCCAACCAAACCAAAAATTCTAATGACATAAAAATATTTCCATTTCCCATTGACTGTGGTCTAACAGCACTACTTAATCTTGAATCCTGGCTATGGACTTGCAAATTCTATGGCATAAGAGAGAGTGCCCTGTAGTCTGTAGTATAAGATCCTGATGAGGAGTTGGAGGAATTTTAAATCATTCATGGGACAATATCACTTATCTTATTTCTGTTATCAGTTATCTTTGTTTTATTATCATGAAATACCAGACACAGTTTACTTACAAGAGATAAGATATGTTTTAACCTATGGCTTTGTAAATTCCATTCCAAAATCAGATGGGCCCATTGCTTTGGGAGTCTGATGAGGGCACCAAGAGGTAGTGGCCAGGAACATGAACCAGATTAAATGACTCACTTCACAATCTAGCAGGCAGAGAGGTAGAAAAGTGACCCTGGTTGCATAATCTTATTTGATGGCATGCTTCCAACATACTAAGAATCTTTTAACAGGACCTGCATCTTTTAGAATTACCTGGTCATTCTATACACAGACTTTTGGGGGATATACAACTTCAAAATTATAGTAACATCTCTATGGGCAGGCATCCAGACTCTCCCCTGACACTGTATGTGAGACCAAGAAAAATTTAAAAAAAATACAAGGATATTGATGAACATCTTGGAATTGATATTTTTTTCTAAGCTTTGGGAGGGCAGGAAGTGGGATATGTTCCTTATTGTAGTCCTATTTCATAAATACTTTATACTTTCTCTCCCATTTGGGGATTTTCTTAAAACTTCGATGCAATAGAAAAATCCCCTTATCCCACAGGCAATAAATGTAGAAATTGTGCAGAAGATGTAGTTTCTTTTCTCCAGAGGAAATTTAATGAGAAATTAGTAATCTTTGGATCTTGTCCTAGTCTTTGACAAATGCTGATCAAAATACTGCATGTGTCTATCATAACTCAGTTCTGCATTCCGCCTTGACCATTTATCTCTAGAGGCCCTTGACCAGTCAGGAGACTTCCTTCTCTTTCACACATTCTCAGTGCTCCATTTCACATCCCAGATCTCAGCAAACTCACCTGATTCCTTTTCTGTTGTCATCATAGCATCTCAGTAATGTATTTATTTCCATAGCGCCTTTTCCCTGGTAAGCACACTGGATAGCAGGGTTTCTTTTCAATCAGACCAAAGAAACAATTTTCACTCTTTATTTTCTACTGGTATTTGAGCTCATGTGCATTTGTGCAAAGCTTAGGTTAATGTTTGTTTATTTTTTCCTTAGGTTGTTGGAGCCATGAAATTTGAGACCATGTTAGTTTTACTCATAGTAAAATCTACGGTGCTTAACAAGTGAGCCTCAAATCTTTGGTAATATTTTTGAATTATTGAGTAGTGAGTGGATAATATCAGAAAACTCATATTTCTTCCTGTTGGTTACTTGAGAAAATATCTAAGACCTTTGGAAGATCAGTCTGCCTGTTGTCATGCAGCTAGAGAATAGTGAGCTAGTGTGGCATGCAAGGGTTTTCTCTAAAGATGTGTGTATCCTTCTAGGCTGAATGATTCCTAGTCTGACTGCTCAGCATGGAAAAATATTTCGTTGACCCCAAGACTAAAACACAGATGGATTCCTTGGCCAAGTGCTCTGTGGGTAGCCAGTCAGATCATGGACATACTGGAGAAATGTGAGGAGGCCTGGATAACCTAGTTTATTTCCTTACATGATGAAATTTTGTCCCATCATAAACTGCAATGAAGAAATGCAATATTAATTGGATGCTGCCCTTAAATGAACATATTTCTTCTTTTCTCCCTAGAGCTCTACTCTTGTATAGCTCTCTCTCTGTGTCTCTTTGTCTATAACTCTCACTCTGTCTCTGTCTCTCTCTGTCTCTGTCTGTCTCTCTCTCTCTCTCTCTCTCTCTCTCTCTCTGTGTGTGTGTGTGTGTGTGTGTGTGTGTGTGTGTGTGTGTGTGTGTGTGTGTGCCTAGTCCCTAAAGTTACAAAGAGAAAGGAGGAAGCCTCAGAAAGGGATGAAAACATTAATCTGACAGTCCCCACTGTACTATTTCACTTCAGACAATTTAGATTCATCATTTCATTGAATTCTCAAAAAAACCATTCCATAGGTGAACTTCATTGTCTCCCATTTTTTTAAATGAAAATCTGAGGTTTGTGTTAACCATTTTGTCTCCTTAAAAAATGATTCTTGGGCTACAGAGGAATATAGTATGGGAAGATGGGCAAGGACAATATGGGAGAGGTGTAAATAAGTGAAACATATAATGACATATAGGTAAGAAAATGTTAACTTAAAAGTGAATTAAAAATAAGGAAAAATGGGTCTGTGTCAGAATTCTTACTTCTGTTTATCCTACTCCAAACTATTATTCTTACCTCACCCACTTGGAAAGAAACAAGTGTGAGGTAGAGATAGAGAACAGAGAAGTGTCACTTCCCTAGCATGTGCAAATCCTGGTGAGAATAAAAACTGAGGTCCAAAACGTTCATACAAAGGCCACAGAAATAGCATATGCAGAAAACTGCTTGGCAAAGGGGAAGATTGGGAACTCTTAACTGACTCGCATAGGTACAGAGACACTCTAGAGGGTCAGATGGTGACCTGGAACTAATTATAATACTAGACACACACCCTCGGGTAGAGATTTAATATGCTAATGTGAAATTCAATACATGATATTGTATGAAGAACTACAAGGTACAGAATATAAGCAAAAAAGCCATATGATGCAAGTGACCCATAGCTTAGTCACATGACTTATAGCACAGAGCTCTTGTCCAGGTGGGCTTTTGAACTAAATTACTTTCCGTTGCTCTAACTACTTCCTCTCTCTGTCTGTAGGGCTGTACTAAGTGGGTATAGTACTAAGTGTAGTAGGGAGTATAATTAAGTGGGTAAAGTACTTGCTATGTAAGTGTGGAGACCTGAGTTCACAACCCAGGAGGGTCTTGGGGATTGAATGGTTTGCAAATCTAGCTAAATGGTGAGCTCCAGGGAGAGTGAAACATCTTGATTCAAAAAATAAGGTTAAGAGAGAGAAGACAGTCAATGTTGACTTCTTATGGCTTCACACGCACACACACACACACACACACACACACACACACACACACGCACATTTGCTGATATAAAGTCACACACATGCACTGCCATCCAATGTTTCTGCTTCTGCTGATATCTCTGTATTTAATCTCAGCAACTACCAGGAAGAAAACAACAGGAAAGCAGGAAATAAATATAAGCACGCAGAATAAAACAAAATGAAAAATAAGAAAATCTCTTCTGAGCTGATTATATTATCATAGTTATTAAGGTCAAAATCCTGACAAGCTTGGCTCAGTCGCCAGCTCTCAATATGTTAATTAAATAGACAGTAAGAGTGAAAAGAATTCAGTGCGTTCATATTGGGAACAAGAAGAAAGAAATACAGTGAGTGCTGGGCTACCTTCTCACCCTCAGCCCCTTTACCAAGCTCATCTTCAAGGTTAAGGTTTCAAAGAAGGCAAAACTATATTCATAAATAAGCAATCCTAGTCACAGGAATTCCTACCCATCCATGACCCTCCCCACTATCTCATTTCTAGTCTTTTCTAGAAGTGTTTATAAGATGTTAAAAGTGTGTGGAATCTCTTTCCTGGAGACAAGTTCCTCCTCTGCCTGGCCCCACATTTCAGCCTTTTCCTTCTTCTAACAGAAGGCTCTTAAGAAATTCCAGCTTGTTGGGTTCCATTGTGTGGTAGTTTGAATGAAAATGGTTCCAGAGTCTCACAAGGACTGGCACTATAGGAAAGTGTGGCCTTGTTGGCATAGGTGCGGCCTTGTTGGAGGAAGTGTGTCACTGAGGGTGGGATTTGAAGTCTTAGAAGCTAAAGCAAGTCTTAGTGTATCTCAGTCTCCTTTTGCGGTCTGTGGATCCAGATGTAGGACTCTCAACTCCCTTTCCAGCCCCATGTCCTGCCATGAGGACAAAGGACTAAACCTCAGAAACCTTAGAAGCCAGCCCCAGTTAAATGTTTTCCTTTATAAGAGTTGCAGTGGTCATGGTGTCTTTTCACAGCTATAGAAACCCTAACTAAAACACATTGTTTCAATCATCTGATAACCAAAGTGGGGAACATAAATATCTGTAGTATGTCTCCACCCCTCCGAGGACAGTTACAGGTATTTCACTGAAGAATAGAATTAAAAGGAAAAATGAACGTTATACGAGCTGCATTCAATTTTGTAAATTGTTAAAGATTTAATGTTAAGAAGTTAATGAGGTGCAGAAATCTGCTAAATGCTTCAGAAAGAGAGAGAGAGAGAGAGAGAGAGAGAGAGAGAGAGAGAGAGAGAGAGAGAGAGAGAGAGAGAGAGAGAGAGAGAGAGAGAGAGAGAGAGAGAGAGAGAGAGAGAGAGAGAGAGAGTCGCAAGAGCCACAATTATTGTCAATTGTACTCATACAGAGAGCAAAGAGTCATCAGAAATTGTGTCTGGCCAGCATGCCAGTGGCCATCTGAGCTTCAAATTTTCCAAACAAATTTTGTATTTACTTGCTTTCACAGCAAAACCTCTCACAACAGTCCTTGGTCATTTGAAAATCCATGTTGACACAAGGTTTTCTGGAGTTCTCTGTAATTCCATGGTAACCAAGAGTCCCTCCTAACTGTTTTCTTGGCTGCCATCATCTGTTTGCTCTTCGTTTTAGGAATCTGCAGCAGAGCTGGGTTTGCACAATTTCAGTCCTTTCTTTCTGCCTAGAGGGCAAATGAGGAAAAAAAAAAAACAACAGAAAACAAAAGTGTGGAGAACCAGGCGATTCCCAGCCAAACTGAATGAGAAAATTGAAGCAATTACTGGAAAATAGATTTGAAAACCTGTTATCACTCAAATTGAAAGGTAAATGTCTTTGAATTTGTGTTTCATTTAGACTAAGACTCACTGAGGAGATGGCAATCTTTTCCTTCTCATGCATAAATCATGAGTTACACATTTGTAAGGATGAAGGTGTCACTGGCGTACTTGTTTAAAATTAAATATTGCTTTTCACAGAGCCCCTAAATATATTCTGCAGGGGGTTGTTGTCATGCCAATGACACTTCAGAACTAAAATCAACTTTATTTTCTTTGACAAAATGAGTTTCTGTGTGGTTTCCGTCAACATACACATTTTACCTGTTTGAGATTGAAACCATTTAATGATCTTGAGCCTCATGTCTACAGTGCTTATATTTCTTGGAGAATGTGTGTGATTTCACCTGAGCATAAAGGCTAAAATTACATTATCAACAGATGAGTAACAAAATACAAGCCATATCATTTCATAGGATAGACACATTCCTAACAGATTATAACTTTGTAAAATAAAATGAATGGGTCTTGGATTTGTGATTTATTTCTTTTACATTTATAAATAGGCTGTAGCAGTTTGCTCAAGACATTTGCAGAGTGGGAAAACCTTACCGTGGGTTATTTGTTGTGTCTTTCAGGCATGAAATGTTCATTATTATCAATGTTACCAAATGCTCCTGGTCATTTACACAGACTTACAGAGAATTTGAAGAGCATTGTAAAATTCCTTCTGATTGAAAGCATAGCAGAAACTACAGATAATGTATAACCTATTCATATGTACTGCACACACTATAAAGTGTTCCCACAAATAATTCCTGGTTTTCCTATTGACTATGACGTGAGTATTTCTATTGCAATTGGTATTCTTTAAAATCCTCAGTAATAGTATTTGAATGGGATTTCATGTCCTGGAGGTTATTTTATACTTCACTTATCCATTTTGAGTTACATAATAATACTTCTGACTCTCTCATTATTTTTATCTCTATGTTTATTCAAAAACATGTAAAGGTTATGCTTATTCAAAAAAAGATAAGAATAATTTGCTATTTTGAAAATCTTGTGTCATAACTTTCTAGAGAATATAGCATATGTACCAGTACTGTGTTTTTACTTCCTTTTGTAAATTTTATTTATCTGTCTTAAACAACATAAAAATTACTTTAGGTTTCACTGAATGAAAACAACTATTACTGGCTGGGCCATTCCTGCATGGATTTTACCAAAAAATAAATGCAATAAGCTAATGATGCTTGTATGTTTTCTGTATAGTAGGTTAACCACACTCTCCTAGCATAGTCATAACACTGACACCATTTCATTTATTTGTTCAACTCTCCCTGCCATGCCAGATTTTATTAAAAAACATTATTCTTGGGAATTGAGTAGAAGTAACTTGAATTACTTTTAACTAGTTGTTCTGTTTTGGTTTGAATTCAAAGGAAGGAGACTGCATTTTCAGAGTTTGACTGGGTGGCCTTTCTTATAACACAAAGGTCAATAGTGAACAGTAGTGGGCTTCAGCTGACTCCTCCCCATCCTGCTATCCTTTCTTCCACTTTCCTCCTTAGAACAGTGCACTCAGAAGCAGAGGATAGCTGTTCTTTTGAGGACAGAAGGAGATTGTCTCCACATGGGTAGTCTGAATATAAAAGTCTTTCTGTTTTATTTTTACTTGTGCAGAAGAACATGAAGCATACACATATTAGTGGAGTACTGTGTGATGCTCCCCAAAATGAGTGCGTTGTGTAATATTGGAATCAGGTTAAATGTTCTCTTTCCTCAAATGTTTACCGTATCTTTGTGATGAATACACTCTGAATCCTTTTTTAAAGTCTCTGAAGAACATAATACATAACATTTATCTCAAGTCACCCTAGTGTCACAGACACTAGAACAGTAATTATTTCCATTCATCAGTCTCTCTCTCCCGGTCCTCTCAGAGCTGTTTTTCACATGTATAATTTTGATCTTCAGTAACAGAGATGCAGAATTTCTGATGTAAGTAATCATTACTACTCAATATGCTTAAGACTCTAAAACCATTATCTACTGTCCGTTAAAATGAACTAATGACTCAACCACCTGGATTGGAATGATGGTTACCTTTTATTATTTTGAAGCTCTGACACTATCTCTAAATACTATGACAACAAAATAAAAAAAACACAAAATAACAAGGAAAACAAGAAAAAGGAGGAAATTCCTATTTTCTCCCCTTTCCACCTACATTTGAGGCAGAGTCTAATACCTGCACTGTGGCCGCCATTGCTCAAGTACATGCTGTGCTGACCACTCTCTTGATGGGCCTGCTAAGAATAGATTGTATCGGATTGCCAAGGGCCAATGTTGATATACAAATGAGTTTTTGGAGCAGTGAAACAACCTGGAGTGAGTATAAGGTCCACAGGTGACCTGATGAGCAGAAGGCAATGCAGGAGGGTGGGTCAGGGTCAGGAATGCCGAGGTTGGCAAATACTACAGTATTATGAATGTTTGTCAGTGTTGCAGAAATCATGACTTCAACTGTTCTCCCCCCTATCTGCCCTCTCTGCCACAAGGGTTCCCTTTTGCTCTTTGGCTGATAACCTCCTTCTCAGGAGTGTCCTCTTCCAAGGGGTTAGGTGAAAACACAGACTAATGAGTTTAGCCTAGCATTTGTTAACTACTCAGCCATTTATCATGTTTCTCTCTTAATTGTCAAGTCTTTTGACTGTGTTTTGTTGAAGATTAACCAGGCGTTACTGATTTTTTTTTTTTAAGAATGACTTCATCTAAGCTTTTAAGTGTTAACTTGGATTGTCTTAGATAAGAATATTGTTATCAATCATTTTTCTTTCCATTACTCTTTTCCTTAATGGTAATTTACATGAAAATATGATGAGAAAGGGCCAGTAAGACGGCAGAGCCAATAAAGGTATTTGCATCCAAACCTGAAGACCATTGCTGGAACCCACATGGGAGAAGGAGAGAAGTGATGCAGTCAAGCTGTCCTTTATCCTCCACACATGCACGATCGCACACCTGACCCTCACGATGTACATACACCAGCACACACACACACACACACACACACACACACACACACACACACACACACAAATAAAATTTTAAAATAAAAATTAAAAAGCATGCAAGTGAATGTGGTTTTAGTTTACTGTGCATCTTTGAAATATATCTTGAGGTTCTTGGCTTTATTAAAGAGTTTAAAGGCATCCTTTTTCCGTGTGTATTTTATGTTCTGTTGAAAAATCTGAGAAACATGTGCTATAGGGAAATAACACAGATAATTTATATATTCAGAACGTTTCCCGGCATGTATGAAACGTTTTATATTGTCACTTGGCAGTAAGGTGAGTTGAAGTGAAAGGCTGCACACAATTCAAATGTACTATTATTTTCTACGATTCCTTTGTAAAATCACCTTTGGCTTCTTTTTTCATTTCAGCTCCATCCTTAGTGTTGGCTAATATAACATGTGCTATGTGAACATGTAGACATCATTTTACTTTTCTGCGTCCCAAAAAGCATGCCAATGTGAGAAGGTAATTGTGATTTTGAAGAAGTGATATAGAGTTTTTATCTAATATGAGCTTATATAATAAATTCAAAGTACATTTATTAGGTTTACCAGATGCCCATTTATTCAGACTCCCAATTGCTGCTATGTGTGAGAAGATGTGGAGGCCGAAGAGTGAAGCAGATGAGTGGCAAAGGGCTGAGGTTTTTCTTTTCTCCTGCTCCACAGTTCAGAGAGACCATTTCTTTTCAATAACTCCCAGAGGTTTTGAGCTTTTGTGAATGTCCTAGTAGACAAAGCATGCAAGTGTGTATAGCACTGACTAGAGAATTTGAAAACCTAAACAGTAATGGAACTCCCATTGTCCTTATGAGTGATTTTCAGTATAAAAACCTTTAAAGTGTTGAACTGGTAATAAACCTTTGGAAGCTCACTGCCAGTGGACTGAAATGAAATTTAAATTTAGAATAATCTATAAAGTTATTCAGTCTAACCCTTTTCTTTTTAAAGACAAAGTAAATGCACTAGAGAAACTCAGCTTGCCTTCTAGGGTCTCATGGCTTGTGAACATTAGTGTTTGATATTTTGTGACAGCTACCCAGGCCTCTGCAGAAAATAATCCCATACATTGGTATATTTAAAATTGTATTTTACTTTGTAGCATTAGACCCATAATGTACCTAGTAATTTTTAGGGGGATTTTGTTGTTTTCTTGGAACTCTATTATTATTATTATTATTATTATTATTATTATTATTATTATTATTTCTATTTTATTTGCAACCATCCAATCTTTTTCCCTCAATATAACATTTTAATTGACTATTTGGAAATTTCACATTATGAACCATGATCACACTCTTTTCCCAGTCTTCCCAGATCTGCCCCAACCCTTGTGATCTCTCCACCAAAAGAAGAAGAGAATGAAAAAGAGAAAGGAGGAGAAGAAGAAGGAGGAGGAGGAGGAGGAGGAGGAGGAGGAGAGAAGCAGCACACACACACACACACACACACACACACACACACACACACACACACATCCAATTTGTGTTGCCTGTACACCCAATGGAGCATGGTTAAACTTCCAGTAACCAGTTCCTTTAAGAAAACTGAGTCCTTCCCCAACACAGACTCCTGCTAGAGTTGTGGAGAGCTACACTTCAGCATCCTCCTCACAATTTTAGAGTTCTCTTCCATGGTTTCCTGTCAAGGCTGTTACTTTTGGGGGGGGTTGGGTGGGGGCAAGGGTTGTCACAGAAGCCTTTTGTATCATTCTTTCTCAACTGTCAGTCTACAGTCATCAATACCATGGCAAAAGTAGCTTTATTGTCTTTTACATTCAGCGGGAGCACAAACCATGGACTTCCACATGGTTTCTGGCAACAGCACGAACTACAGATATTTACATGGTCTTTGGTGTCAGCATGTGCCATATACCTTAGCATAGTCTCTGGTGGCAGTACAGACCACAGACATCAACATGGCCCTCTGCTGCAGGATAGGCCAGGGACACCATCATAATCCTTAGCACCAGGACAGGCTTAGGATGTCAACACAGCCTCTAGGGCAACATGGGCCAGTGACATCAACATAGTCCCCAACAGAAGTCAGGCCCATGGACATCAGCATAACCTCAGGTAACTTTGCAGACCCTTCACATCATCATGGCCCACGGTGGCCCATGGACATCCCCATGGCCCTTCATTGCCACATGGGGGTCATTGACAGTCCCCGGCTGCAGGAGGACCACAGACCCTGAGAGTCTATGAACTAGGTAACAAAAGTTGATGACAGAGTAAAATGGGTTTTGTATACTTTATTTTCCTGCCAGAGCAACCCCTAATCACACATGATGGTTACACATAATATACATAGTTCCTGGTATTATTTCCTGAAATTTTATGTAAATATGCATTTCATAAGCTACCTGTTTTCTTCTATGTGATGTTCTTTCTTTACCTCTTCTTATGTAATTGCTTATGATGAATGCATTGGGAGAATGGCAAGAGAGAGTCTTTCAAAAGTAATCTATAGGTTACTACTCATACTTCTATAAATCTAGATATGGCATCTTAATGGGATTATCTGTGATTTTTTTCTTGCCACATGTTGTAGTTTTCATCACTAGAACTTTGATGTGAATCATTTCCATACACTTTCTATATTCTAATTTAACATTCTGAATGCATGAAATGTAGTTATGTTCATTATTTACATATTCTTATTTTCCCCAACATTTATGTCTGGTTTTAAGTGATCATTATTCCTTCACAAATGTTTCTTTCCTGTCATTTTGCCTGTCAATTAATTTTTGAGTAGATGGGAAACATGGCAGATACTATCTTTGAGGGCATTGGACATTATTATAATTTTATAAATAGTTTTGAGCATTTTTTCTAGAATGCAGGCAAGTTGTATAGAAGAAATTTGACCCTTTTAGGTCTTTTAAGAGTTGATAAGTTCCTCCATATTAGGACTAATTACTCCTCCCAACTGAGAAAAGGACTTCTGGATTATTGCTCCCATTGACCTATAGGTTTTCCCTATTTCAGTTTTCCCCTCTTGCTATTTGTGGTTAGATATGTCTTGCTCTGTCCTTTCTGTGACACCCCAGTCTTTGGGATTTTTGTCAAAGCATTCAGACAAGACATAAAGAATGTATTATAGATGATAGATGGAAGTGATTATTAAGTAAGATATTCTCAAGGGTGAAAGTGGGTAATAGCCAAATATATCACTGTGAAAGAAAACACTCTTGAAGGGGTGAGAGTGGACAATGGCCAGAGACTGTTGTGCCAACTACATTTTAAGATATGCATTATTCAACCAATAGATACCACCCTCAAGGATAATTTCCTATCCAGATGATTGACAGGCCCATTCAGCTGATTCTGAAGGGAAGGGGGAGTGGTACATCTTTGTATTTTACAGAAAGTCTCCTGTGGTGTAGAAATCTCAAGGTCTTAGGAATGTCACATCTCTACTAAGGGCCAAATGTGTGACTAAGATCCCATTCTTTTCACCGCAGTAAAAGACCTGTGGCTTCACTTTCTGGTTTTATTAACCAGTGATAGTGTGGGAGGGGTCCATCCTCAATGATCTTTCATGTGTACTGTTACCTACTTAGATACCTAACAGTTCCAATAGGCACTGGTCACACTTCTGGATGGTCTTTTAGCATCTAAGACTTTTTTTTCTTCAGGTGTGTGTCCTTGTCAGTATTCTGTGAGCTATTCAGTATACACAGGGACATGGGACACTCTAGGGTCTTGTCTCTTCACTAGAACTTCAGTTCATGAACCCCAGCGGTGTCACTTTGTCATTGGTACAAGCTATTCTTCCAATAGTTTTGATGTTTGTTGTTGTTATTATTGTTGTTTGTTTGTTTATCTTGTATCATGGTCTGAAATTCTCTTAAGAAAAACAAGCCATTAAGTCATACCACTCACGTGAATATAACACGTGCTTGTGAGTGGTAACTGTGAGAACATTGGTTTGATTCACAACAGAAAGAAATAAAATATTGAAAAAAAGAAGGAAGGTGCAAAGGAAATAAAATAAACTAAGAACTCCAGATAATCAATTCAACTTACTTCAAATCAAAATCATTCAAATGATTGATAAAAAAGCAAATATTTTTAAAAGGTTGACATTGTACTGTGCCATTTGTTAGACAAGCTAGTAAATTATTAGTCAATTATCATTTTGCTAATGAATGCTCAAATCAAGTAATGAAACATTTTTATAAATTATATTTGATTAGTGTTAAAAGACTCCTCAAAGGCTTTATCTTTTTTTTTCTAGTATTTCATTAGTTAAAGGGATCTCAAATGTAAGGATGCAATTGAATAATTTTTTAAAAGCCTGTAATTTTAAGATTGAATCAATAAACAACTTAGTAAAAGGAGCACCGTTATTATGAAATCTCATTTGATAAAAATATAAGAAGTTGTAATGCAAAAAATTTTAAAATAACATTTACACAAAATACATAATTACAAACTAGGTGTAAAAAAAGTTTTAAATATACTAAGTACAATTTTTGTCAACTTTTTGCATAAGTGACAATTGTTATAAATTGAAATAATTCTATTTCTAGAGAATATCACTTAATGGGCTTATACAACTAGCCCACACTCATAATAAAGAAGCTATGAGTCTAAAAAATTTTTAAAATTTTAAAATCAATTAAATGGCACAAATTACAAAGCAGTATTGGAAAATTTGCCTTGTACTATAAAACAAATAACCCAGTTGACTTAGGCAAGTTGTCCAGGTTTTGAAAACCTGTGATGGAATACTATTGAGGAATTTATCTTTAACATTTAATAGTTTGGGAATAAATTTTTTACACAACAAAATTTTCATAGAAAGATTTTGAAGTCACCAAAGATTCCCCCCCCCCAAAAAATTTGAGCACTGTGAATATGAGAAACTTAGTTCATAATTCCTCTCTACAGTATTTTGTGGAAGTGAAAAGCTGGGGTTGAGTACACATCTGCACATACACTTGTAAGTAATATAGAAGTGGAGTGAAATATTAGTTACCATACACTAAAATATTGCCTTCTGGGACTGGAGAAATGACTCAATAATTAAGTACAATTGTCATTCTTGGAAAGGACCAGGGTTCCTAGCACCCTCGTGTTGGCTCATAACCTTCCATCACTGACTTTCATTTTTTAAATATACTTTTGTCTACAATTAAACAATTTAAACCCTTTTTTTTAAAAGAAGAAAAGTCCTGTTCATTTGTTATAACACTAACATTTGAGGGATAGATGCTGGTTTGAAAATAAGAACCATTCAAAACAAAAACACCACAACAAAAACTTCAGTGGAAAAAGGTCTACTTGGGGGCAAAGTAGGACACAGGAGATATTTGAATTGGTTCTAATGGTTTTCTAAAAACATGTGACCATTAACTTCGTAAGTCATTCATATTTCTTCTGCACAGCTCGACTTTTTTTTATTTTTGAAGGTAGTTGCAGCAGCAGCAGCAGCAGCAGCAGCAGCTCACCCTGTGTTCTCTCTCTTCATTCATGCAGCAGCAGCAGCAACAGCAGCAGCAGGTCACCCTGTGTTGTTCTGAGTCTTCATTCATGTAGCTGCAGCACACCCTGTATTCTATCTCTTCATTTACACGGCAGCAACAGCCCACCCTGTGTTCTGTCTTCATTCACACAGCAATGTCTTACCCTGTGTTCTGGCTTCATTTATACAGCAGCAGCTCACATCATGTATTCTCTTCATTCATACAGCAGCGAGCAACAACAGCAGTAGCTCGCCCTGTGTTTTCACTGTGCTGTCTTAAATTCACACAGCAACGACTTACTCTGTGTTCTGTGTCTTCATTCATACAGCAGCAGCTCACCCTTTGTTCCATATCTTCATTCTTGCAGCAGCAGCAGCAGCAGCAGCAGCAGCAGGCAGCAGCAGCAGCAGCAGCAGCAGGTCACTCTGTGTTCTGTATCTTCATTCATACAGCAGCAGCAGCAGCAGCTTACCCAGGTTCTCTGTCTTCATTCACACAACAGCAGCTCACCCTGTGTTCTATATCTTCATTCATACAGCAGCAGCAGCTTACCCAGGTTCTTTGTCTTCATTCACACAGCAGAGGCTCACCCTGTGTTCTGTCTCTTCATTCACACAGCAGCAGCACCTCACCCCATATTCTCTCTCTTCATTTCTTTGTTTTTTCTCATCTGACTTTTTACCAGGTTGGACACAAGAGTTTTCATAAATCATCTCCTCAGCTAAAAATCCAAACTCTTCAAATTATTTTCTACAAAACATTTTTTTATGTAACTATGTGACACAGATGCCCTTTTCTCTCATTTCTGAGGGCACATTCCTTTTCCCCCCATGAGTCCCTACCAGTTTCACCCTGAATACCTATTTGCAAGCCAATAGTGGTTCTAAGGAATTTTCATATTCTACAGGGTGTAGCTGAAATTTTCCTGTTCCCACCTGGCTCCTGTGGTCCCTCACTCCTGCAGCTGCTCAGACCCAAATGAACACACAGAGGCTTAATATTAATTACAACTGTTCAGCCATTAGTTCAGACTAACTATTGACTAACTCTTACACTTAAATTAACCCATAATTCTTATTTATGTTTAGCCACGTGGCTTGGTACCTTTTACCAGTTCTGCCTTCACATCTTGCTTCTCATAGTGGCAGCTGGCAGCGTCTCCTGACTCAGCCCTCCTGTTTCCAGAATTCTCCTCTCTCCTTGTCCTGCCTATACTTCCTGCCTGGCTACTGGCCAATCAGCACTTTATTTATTAACCAATTAGAGAAACACATTCACAGCATACAGAATGATATCCACAGCACTTCTCCTTTTCTTTTTTTCAAAAAGGAAGGTTTTAACTTTAACATAGTAAAATTACATATAACAAAACAATTATCAAGCAAGAATTACAGTTACAATATCTAGTCTATTTATAATATCTAGTCTATTTGTATTTGGCAAAATTAAAAAAGATATCCTATCTATCCTATATTTGTGAGTCTAAGGTTTCATATCTAACTAATCTTTTATCATAACTAAGGAAAGTATAATTATATAGTCTTCAACTACATCAAAGACCTCAGAAGGATACAATATTACCTAAGTAAACAGGAAATGCAGTGTAAGCAACTTCTAAAAATCTGAATGACAGAGATAGCTGGCTGCCTGGACAGTCACTCAAAGTTCCTCTGTAATGTTGGGGCATCCATCCTCAGCCCACAGACCTAGAGTCTCTCAGTCACTTTTCTCTATGTCCTGTAGAATGTCTGGCATTTTCCTCTGTGAAGCAAAAACCTGAAAGACCATTTTGCTTTGCAAAGTTCAATAATCACCTTCCTATGGGTCCTGCATGTCCAGTCGATACAACATTTTGTCAAGCAGTCCAGGCAAGAACAGTTTCTTGCCCAAATAACTATTTTTGCCAAGAAGAAGATAAACTCCATAGGAAGTGTCTTCGATGCCCATCCTCCTCTCTGAAGTAAATCAATGCTGCCAGGAGCAGACATGTCTCACTGTCTAGAAATTCTAAATTTTAAAACATTTTAAATGCCATGTTCTGTAGATCTTTGAAGTGTTTGAAGTTTACCCTATCTATCTGAAATATATCTATGTATACCTAGAAAACTATACTAATGTGACTGTAAGTTTGGTTATCATAGATGATTAAATCCCCTTTCTTCTTTTAGAAAGAGATTGACTATGACCAATAACAATTTGCAACCAACAACCTAAACAAAGACAAACATCCATAATCCATTTTTTTGGGAATGCAGGTGTAGTTTTCTAGGCCACTTCCTGCTGACAAAGGGCACTAGTAATCTTATGGGGACACGAAGAAAATTTTAGGATTATGGTCAAGTCCTGACTGGAGTGGTCTACAAGGCTGTTCTATGAGCCAGTTGCCTTGAAACTGTTCTGGATGTTGGATCATCTGGGCCATGTTGTCATCGGGCACCTTTCAGGTAGTCTTGGCTGGTCAAACCTGATGTATCTTAATCTGGAAAAACCCATAGCCTCTTGTTTCCAGTGGAATCAAAAGCAGAGCCTCCTTTCCAAAGCAACATATCCTTAGATCCAAATTTTGAGGTCAGGGTACCTTTAAAATATACATATTGGTTTAACTGAGCAGCCTTTGCAATCAAATATCTTTTTGCAGTTAAAAGCCCCAAAGCAACACAATCCAGATTCTCTGTGTGATATCCATTTTATGTGGTTTATTTTTTATATTACTTTTACTTTCTCTTAAAGGCTTTATTTTTTAAAACTTTCTATTTCTTTATATATTATATATATATATATATATATATATACATATATATATTACTCTCTTCCAAGCCTATGTATATTTTTACACACATTGTAAACCATTTAGATGTTTATTTCATCTGAATCTGTCTTATCATGATCCTCTTGCTTTAAACTGCAGCATTACAAGCACTGAAATGGCAGCTGTGGCTGCTGGTTCAGCCCACCTCAGCTTTCCAACATGGTGGAACTACGTTTACCACCAGCTTTGGGGGAACCATGCACACTGCCGGACTCTGGGAGGCAGAGAGTCTATGCCTCTATCAAAGCAGCGTGTAGCCCAGAAACCTTTTTTTTTTTTTTTTGTACTAGTAAAAGTTATATCGACAATGCAGCATACTGTGCAACTTGGAATCTGCCATGCTGCAGGCCAAGCCTGCATGCCATGAACCCGCCATAGAGCAGTTCAAGCCCGCATGTTGTGGTGTCTCGACACCAGCATGAGACATGAAACAGGAACATTTTAGAATTTTTGGCTCCATTTAGAATTGCTTATTAAGTATTCTCGGGTTTCAGATGGAAACTCGAGCCATTGGGTGCCATTTGTAGCTGAAGTTTTCCTGGTCCCACGCTCCTACGGTCCCGTTTTTGGTTTTGTTTTTTGTTTTTATTGTCCAAAAGATTGATACAAACTTTATTAGAAAATTATGAAGTATTTACTGTCAACTGAAAGATTACAGTTGGATGGTATGCAGATTTATTAACTGTGTGAATCAAGTCAGCACTTGAGTCCACTAGCTAGAAAACAGGGAGATTCTGATTTCAGGGTAAACAGCTGACTTCCATTTGTCTTCAACTTTCTTTAGAATTTAAATGCTTATATATTAGTATCAGAGAATTTGTGAAGTGCTAGGTCCCTAGGAGGAGCAGAAATTTGTTTTACATGGGCCAGATATAGCAGCAATTAACAAGGCAATTCCACGTAGTTTATCTGTTAATTAAAAGAGGTTTATATCAGGGTAACTTACAACCAATAAAGGGTCAGTTACAGGATCCGGGAGAGGTGTGAAGTGCAGTCCAGTGTACTTCTCTGGAGAACTATGACTTGGTCTGCAATCCAGCATCCAGGATCATGAGGAGCCAAGAGAGCCGGCACATACTTATCTTGGGTCTTAAAGGGTCTTGCCTCGGCCATGCCCCAGGGGCAGGTCAAAGGCAGGTGTGGCAGTTACCTGCTGCCTCACTAGGGGCAGTGCTTCAAGGTCAAAGCTGGAACAGCTACCCACTACAATTTTGTCTTATACCTGCCTCACTATTTTATGTTTAAACATATGACCTATTTTCTAGTTTGTAAATTTTACAGGGAGATGGTCAACTGGAATGATTATACTAAGCACCACTCTTATACTTCATTTAAATGAGTTTGATGGCAAGATGAGGATTGTTGAGTTGGCTAGAATTAATGAGTATTCTTTGTGTCATTAGATGCTGTGATAAGACAACTCCTTAAGTGATGTAGAGGTAGGTAGTGTGAAATGGACTTGACATATGTGATGGATATGTTTCTTATATACGGATCATAATGTTGACTGGAAGTTGCCAAAGTCTTTGAAACCTGCAAATATGCTATTATTTAACAAAACAGAAAAGCATTTTCAGAGAGAATTAAGTTTATTGAGAGGTTTGCCACTAGATGAATATATTGGCATTGATGGTCCTGTGGCCCCCAAACAATCATTAGAGACTGATACTCTTCCCAGTTTGTGAGTGTGCTATTACAGAAGAGGGAGAAACTCAGTGGAAGACAGAATCACCCACTGTCATTAGTCATGAACATGGAAGAAGTATGCTATTGTCTTTGAAGAGTTCCCCAAGTCAAGCAAGAAGGGTGTCTTCTAAAAGCTTAGAACAGTGTGCCACTGAGATCCAGCAAGCAAACAGGTCAAGAAAGGTGTCTTCTAAAAGCTTAGAACAGTGTGCCACTGAGATCCAGCAAGCAAACAGGTATCTCTAGAACATAGCTGCAATAACTATGAAAATAACAAATAAGTAAGGATTGCCAGAGCCACAATCAACACTATCTTTCCCAGTGAATGCCTTGCCCTGTTACTACATTACAGCACTGAATACATGACACTGTGTGGTAGATGCAGGACAACAGCAAAGAACACTGGAATGTTCATTCACTGACTATCGTTGAGATAACCCCACCACCCTCCTAGGAAAAATCCTCCAAAAGTCAACTTTGTTTCTTCTAGATAATGTGGAAGAATCCTTGCTAATTCACTGCAGCTCCATTTTTCACCTTCTCTGGGTTTCAGCCCCACAATAACTTTATAAATAGAGTCATATTGCTTAGTGTTACAGCATGATATTTACTCCTGTTGCAAAACTTTCCTGAATACTTATCTCCCACGTAATAAACCACTTCTGTGCCCATTCTTAGATTCCTCTTAGATGCCTTTGCAGTTTTAGATTTTGTAGAAACACTAAAAAAATTCTATGAGAATCATTCTTTGCAGAACAATCCATGATAATATAAATTACAATGTGGATACCTAAGTGGCAATAAAAATCTATTAGAGAGACATGAAGAAAATTATTCACATAATAGAATGAGGTAACATTTCCTCAGTGATCAAGTCATTGTTAAAATCATTACCATTTTTATTTATTACCTCTTTTCTTAACCCCTGTTTTGTGTTGATGCTATATTTCAGGCAGACTGTTGATTCCAAGAGCTTTGTGTGTCTAAAATTTTCAAATTATTTCTTTTTATTCATTTTTGGAATATTATTCACAAATATCCATGCATATTTGTAAATAATCAATGTAGTGAAAAGAGCAACCAACAATGTAAATATAAAATAAATTCAAATAAATTATTCCATTCATCATCACTTGGTCATTTGCAATATTTAATTTTTAAAAATCACTCTCAGGTGTTTCAGAGAGATCTCAGTTGGTGGGTTGCTTGTCTGACAGTCATGAAGGCCTGCCCCACGTTAGATTCCCAGCTCTGCATAATCTCTGCATGGTAGCACAACTCTATTCCTATTCAGAGGAGGTCAGGGGGTCAGAAGTTCACAGCCATCTTTGGGTTCATAGAGAGTTCACGTCTAGGACACATAAAACCCCATCTCAAGAAAACAAGAAGAAAAGAGAAAATATTCCTTGAGTAATCAGACAGAGTAAAGTCACGGCACACACTTTTACTCATTTCAGTAAGAATAAACTACCTATACTAACTCCCTGCCATCTAAAACCAAGCTTTTGCTTCAAGTATGAAGCTGGATGCCTTGAGCTTGCATGTCTGCCAATGCAATTCATGTAATTAAATTAATAAATTTAAGGCAAAATTAAAGAAGGTGATAATGAGTTTGCTCAAAGAAACATAAATGAACCGTGCTGCTGAAGGCATGTGCAGAAAGTGAAATGATCTACCAGTTCTAATTAAGGCAGGGCTACGAAATGCAAGCGTAGGCAGAGTGCCGAGTGACCTACTTTCCCACTTTTGAAGTCTCTTCCCCAGATGAGTTGCCCTCTTCTGTGTCCATGTTTATTTTATAAACTCAGATGATTAATACTTAAAATGCAAGTGAAGAAGCATAACAAACAGGGCATTTAAAACACCAATGTCTGATTACCCAAGAGTAGGCTTCACATTGGATTAAATAATATATTGTTGTCACTGAGTAGATTATTAATTATACATATGAAATTCCTAATATGCAATATCCTGACACTTGGATTCTAAATTAAATTCAAAGTGATTGTTTCAGATAGCTCTTTCTAGCCAGGAGCTAATTAAACCCAATGAGAAAACCTTTATAACTGTGCCCTACTTAAAACCACAAATTGTGTTTTACCAGAGTGGAAATATTCATTAACAAAAGGGCTTCTGTGGTTATTTGAATGATAAATGCCCCTACCAGGTAGGTTCATGTATTTGAACGGTTGGTCTCTAGTTGTTCTGAGGACTTTATGGCACTTTGGGGAGGTACAGCCTTGACAGAGAAAGTACATTACTTGGGCAGTCTCTGATGGTTTATCACCTCACCCCACATCCTGTTCCCTCCCTTTGCTCCCTGTGTGTGGATAAGGATGTGATGAGCCAGCTTCCTATTCTGCCACCATACCATGGCTTTCTTTTAAAATTTGAGCTAAAACAAAATATTCCAAATTCAACTTTGGTTATGGAATTTTATAACAGCAACAGAAAATAACTAACACAGATGCTATGTAGTTGTTGGTTTTTAATACATGGTTTCATTGTATTTTGAAGGTATGTTAGTCAAAGATGAATAGCTTAGGCCGTGGTTCTACTAGTATTTCCAGATTACAACCCAAAAGAAGGCTCCAGAAAGAGAATCAAGTCATAGACCCTTGGAAGCATGGAAGTGAAAGGTTCTTTTCTAGGTCATTGAGTGCAGTATCCAAGCAAGAGAGAATTTTGCCACACAGTTTTGAAAGGGTTCATTTGTCTTTCTGCAATCAATTAGCCCACTGAAGTTCCCTCAGGTAGAACCAAGTCTCTCTTCCGTGTATGATAAGATCCTTCCTGGCAGTATAATTGGTTGTTCCTTAGCAAAAGCTGGGACAGACATAATATGGATAAAGCATCTTCTTCATTGTACGAGTCCTTATAAAAATTTGTTTAAGGCAGTACAATTCAATGTCTGAAGTGAATAAAATATTGTTAAGAATGATTTTGTAATTTCCTCTTGTTTGTTTTTCTTAACTCTCTTTGTTGGGTTATATGTTTATTTTCTTGCAATGATTTATAAGTAAATGCTCTGAGTGTGTGGGTCTCAAAGCCAAAGCAATGTGGCTCATTTGTCCTGCAAGTTGCTTGAGAGAGATAAACAGAGACAAGAAGAGGTAGGTGATTAACTTCTCTTTCTTGCTAACAGGGTCATTTGCTCAACCTTGTATCACATTGCCAAGCACAGTTTTTAGTTTGATGTGGTAGAAGACTAAATGCACTCACATAATACCATCTCTTCATGGCCAAGTAATCATTGGTAGAGGGTCTAAAAATAACTGTTGATTTTAAACTTCAAATATAAGAAATCTGTTGCTTTCACTTCTAGAACACTTCTAGAAATGTTGTTCAACTTGAACGTGATGGTAAGACGATAATAGTGTCAGTTTTTGTATTTCCTTGGCCATCATAGCACCTGTAGACAGTCTCAAGTTTCATTTTTCATATCTTACCAGTAGGTCCTGGGTGTCTTAGCATGAAAAGAGAGCGGTCTTGTTTATTTTAATTTTCCAACATTCCTTCTATGATTACTTAGTAACAAAAATAGTTACTATTTTGTGAGAGTCCATGTTGCAAAGCCTGAAGGAAACTGATGAGACAAAATCTAACAAAGCAAAATTCCCAAACAGTACCTGAGATTAAGGAATAGCTAGTGAGCTTTAGTGATTATGAGTAAACTACAGCTATTACTGTAAGTTGAATGTGAAGTAGTTCAGTTACTAGATATCATGGATTTGTCACTATTGGGGAATTCTATTTTTAACAGTTATGTTATTATTGAATGAGTTGTTAAAATTTTATTTTGCATAAGTCATTGTGCATCTCTGCATATTATCCTCGATCCAAAAAATATATCTTGGTAAGGCATAGGAAAATTTATGAAACTTTCTAACATACAATTATATTTTATTTCAGATTCCAGATAATATGTTTCTCTATGAAAACTAGATGTTAACCTTTGTAATAAAAAAGCTTTCAAATTTTAAAATTTAATAGAGAAAAAATATAGAAACTTGTTACTTAAGTTTGTGATTTGGCCATTTTTTCTCATTTATTTATTTATTTTATTTTAAGTTCTTGACCACATTTCCCCTGTATCACCAGTTAGGAAATTGTCCTTTAAAAATTTGATAGCTACTAAAGACTGCTCATGTATGCAAAGCACTTTCTCTTCTAATTAAAAAAATTTTTTTTCGGTTAACATATGTTTTATCATTGAATCTTAATATACTTTGTCCTCATTTGTCTCCTCTTACATTAATCATGTCCTTTAATTTTCTTTTAAATTCAAGTCAGTAATCTCTAAGATTTCAATATCTAAGTACTACTTACATAGTTTAGGAAAAGACATGCGATGAGAATCAGCAAAGGAAAGAATGGGCAGTTATTATTAAAATCTTTGTTCCTGGGAATTTCTAATATTACTTGGGAATTTTACTTTACTCCTTCGTTACAAATCTTTTATTTGTCTTTTGGTAAATTCTGAGGTAAGTTAAAGAGCAGAGTTTCTAGTAACTACTTTAAAAATCAAAACTCTGCCTAGCCTTATTACTGCAAGCTTAGAAGCCCAAAGACTTGGGAGGCCATGGCCTCAGGATTGCTTAGACAATATGGTAACACTGAGTCTAAACAAAATACCTTATTGAATATTGTTACTCACTATTTCAAAACAGATACTCATTCCCTGGCCGTTCTACATATTCCAACATTAAATAACATGTACAATTCAAAGTAACATGTTTATTTATGAGGCTGTTATCTAAGTATATTTGGATTGCTCTAAAGAATAAAGTACACTAAGGAACAGATTTTTAAAAAGACATTATTCTTACTTTTCTGGAGGCTGGGATGTCTGAGAGGAAGATAGCCGCAGATTCAGTGTCTCATGAAAACCCATGTCCTCAGATAGCTGTCTTTTCACCCTCCCATTACATGGTGGTTAGTGGGGTTGACATCCCTCAAGCACCTTTTGTTAGGATATTAATCTCATGAGCTTGTTATCATTCCCCCAATGGCCCCAGTCTTCTGATACCAGTACCTGGGAGGAGAGGATTTCAATTTATGAAATAATGATGACAAGTCTTTGAGTTATAGCACAGGTGTTTTAAATGGACAATATTTCTGTCGTGTTTACTCTCATAAAACTTACATGGCATTTCCTAGATGTGATGCTCAATAAATCCCCTGATCCAAGGTTTGTTTACCCTGTGAAAACTTATCACTTCCTTCTTAGTGCTGGGATTAAAGGCGTATGTGCTTCCCAAGCAAAGGCATGAGATCTCAAGTGCTGGGATTAAAGGCATGTGATTCCCAAGTACTGGGATTAAATGTGTGTGCCACCACTGCCTGGCTCTGTTTCTCTCCTAGACTGAGGCAATCTCATGTACTCCAGGGTGGCTTTGAACTCACAGAGATCTGTCTGGAATACTAGGATAAATGGTGTGTGCCACCACTGCATGTGTTTAATCTAGTGGCTTATTCTGTCCTCTGATCTTCAGGCAAATTTTATTAGGGTACGCAATATATTACCATGCCACCAATATGGCTGGGTGGAGAAAGGTACATAAGGCTTGAGGAGACAGGAACTAAAGCCCTTTCAGCTAGAGGCTTTTCAGTCTGAGGAGTCCTAGAGGTAAGTCGTGGCATTGGCTTGTTCCTTTGTCTCTCTCATCTTCAGACAAATTTTATTTTATACCACATACACATATAGAAAAAGAAGGAAGAAGAGAAGTGATAGGGAAGGAGGAAGAGGGCAGAGAAGAAAAAAAGAGAACACAATGCTATTCTAAACGGAAGGAAAGATGAATCTGATATATAATGTCAAAAAGTTTATCACTATTATCCTATAATCTACTGATGATGAAAAGACAGAAGCTTTGTTTAATAAACTCTATGCTATAGTCAAGGATGTTTCCAATCAAGGTTTTGTGGTGCTGGTTGGTTTAATTCTGACTGTTGTAAAATAAGAAAAGAAAGCAAAGCATTGAGGAAAAGATTGTACAGTAAAAGGAACTGAAGTTTGGTTTGGAGAATGCCTGCCTCTCCAGCTGCTATATGACTACAAATTAAGAAGTGTTTTCTGAACCAAGATAAGGACACTACTAAAAAGGAATGTCAAGAGGTGAACCTTGAGAGCATGAGTGCAACAACTTTTCTGACGTTACTGGAAAGATGAGTGACAAGTTTTCAGTGTCATAACCAGGCACATAACAAGCATCTTACAGAGAATCTAAAGGCATGCCACCTAAGACAGTTGTAAATGGATTTTTTTTTCAATCTTGTATTGTGAATCCTGGTGAGATTACCAGAAAATCACAAAGCAATAATACAAAGGGAACCAAGCTTATTAGACTGTTGTTGCCCACAGTTTTATTATCAATAAGCAGTATTGGAAAACCAGTCAAAATTTGTTTCGCCTCTCAATAAATGAAGGCAGAACTAAGAAAGTGGAAGGAAATTCATAGAGCCAATGAAGTCTATTCCTAACTCTAACATCTTCAAACTGCTCCAGCTGCTATGGACCAGTGATGCAAGTTTGGTTCCTATCCCCATCTCCAATGCATTCTACAACATCCCTATCTCTGTGGTAATGTCAACAACTGTCTACACTGTGAACTCTACAGGAAGTTCCTCAATCAAGAGAGTTTAATGAATCAGAATCTCCCTCTCTTCTTTTGTTTGTTTTCTTCTGATTTTTCCACTGCCCACCTATCCTATTGATTGTGCACATTCTTTTCTAAAGGTGTTACACCCTGAATGTCTATGTCCCTTTTAAATTCAGGTGTTGGCCTTCTTGTCCTCAAAGTGAACATTACAAGAGAGCCTCCGGGTAGTGCTGGATTATGGATGTGTTTTTTCCTCCCAGAGATTTAGGAGCTGAACACTTGTCCTCATTCTGAGGTCATGGTATGCTGGTACAGTGAGAAAACCTGGAAGGAGGGGGAGCCTAGTGAAAAATCATTCTCATTTGTTCCATTTCATGAATGGATTGATGGTGGTCTCACAGATAGGTTAGGTCTCACAAAATTAGTTTTTTTTGTTGTTGTTGTTTTTTAGAGACAGGGTTTCTTTGGGTAGCTTTGGTGCTTATCCTAGATCTCATTCTGTAGACCAGGCTGGTCTCGTACTCACAGAGATCTGCCTGGCTCTGCCTCCCGAGTGCTGGGATTAAAGACTAAAATTGGGTTGTTAAAAGGAAAGCCATCCATGTGCTTGATCTCTGCTACATTTACCAGCTATGATGTCACCAGAGGATCCTTATCAGGATGCCAGTGCCATATCTTTGGAACTTGTAGGCACTAGAATTGTGAACCAAATATACTTCTTTATTTAACAGATGTCTAGTCTCATGTATTTTCTTCTATAGTTATCCTAAATGGATTAAAATGAGGGAGAAATTAGGTTAGGAAGGTGGACCCCCCAGGAACAGAGTTAGTGCCTAACAAGGATACCCTAGAAAGCTAGCACATCCTTCTATCACACGAAGACTCAGGAAGAAGTTATGCTCTTGAGGCTGGAGAGATGTCTCAGTAGTGAAGAGAATTTACTGTTCTTACAGAGGATCCAGATTCTATTCCCACAACCTATGTGGCTCACAACAGGCTGTAACTCAAGTTCCAAGGAATCTGAGCACCTCTACTGCTGAGTGCAGTAATTTTCCATGTTCTTCAATTCTACTGCATTCTCAGTCTCTAGAATTGTGCTGTTTCATGTGTGTGTGTGTATGTGTGGGTAGGTGAGTGTAGGAATATATATATATATATGCAGAAAGATGATAAAAACTGGATTGCAAAGGATTGTAAAAAAACTATATATATATATATATATATATATATATATATATATATATATATATATATACAGAGAGAGAGAGAGAGAGAGAGAGAGAGAGAGAGAGAGAGAGAGAGAGAGAGAGAGAGTCCAGTTTGCATTAGCGTTAGCTAACTACTACTGGGCTGGAGCTTGTCCTGGAGTGTACTCAATATGTCAAGTGTCACACCATGGAACAAAACAGATTTACTGTCCCCCAACAGATATCAAATGCTAATAGCTCCTCAGCTGAGGATGGGACTTCATGCCTACCTTCCATGCTCCATGCTGGGATTTTGTCTGATTTGAGCTTAAGCAGGTCTTGTCAATGCTGTCACCATCACTGTGAGTTCACATGTTCATCATTCCTGCTGTGTTTGGAAAACACTGCATCCTTGAAGTCATCCTCCATATCTGGATTTGACAGTCTTCTGCCTCCTCTTTAAAAATGATCTCTGAGCTCTGATGGTGGTGTTAGACATTATAGAAGTGATATTTATGTTCAGTTTTAAAACAGGAAAGCATTTCTAATGAGCATATCATTAGTAGTGTTTCACAGAAAATTCTCTTGTGTTCTTATTAAAAGTCAATTCTGAAGACTGTTTGATACTCTAAATTTGTGAGTTCTATAAATATAAGATCATCATGTGAAGATGCAAGTTAGAAGAAGAAGTCCCCGAGACAAGCGTTTTTGTTAACATTGTTTCCTATTTATATCAGTCCTTCCATACTCATGAATCCTCACAGCTCTAAATGTATATTCTAAACCCAAACATTTCAAACGGAAAGGGCTGGAGAGATGGTTCAGTGATGAAGAAGGAATACTACTCCTGCAGAGGACCCTAGTTTGGTTTCCGGCCCCATGTTAGACAGTTCATAACCTCTCTGACTAAAGCTCCAGGAGAGCTGAAACCTTCTGACCTCTATAGGCGCTTTCACTCATATACGTATACCTGCACACAGACACACACACACACACACACACACACACACACACACACACACACACACACATGCACACATACACACTCACCAACATACACACAGAGATACAACACACCTTAAAATGAAAATAAATAAATGAATCTGAAAAAAAAAAAGCTGAGAGAATTGGCAAAAATGTATTATTCTCAAGGTGTGCACATAGACACCTTGAGGCCCACAGTTCACTCAAGAAAGTCCACAGCTCTGGCTCAGACAGAAGCTTTGGTATCTTCAGGGCCAGGGCACTGCCTGACTAACTCGTGATCCAGTTACACGAGGTTATAGTACATCCTACCCAATGACTGTAGAGTTCTGTGAACCTGACTTTTCATTTCTTTCCACAGCAGATGTCAAAAGATGTCATAAAATCAGGGTGAAATAAGGTTGGTGCTATTGAGCCAGATTTTAAAGATTAAGTTGTGGCCTAACCAGTTGGTACACATGATCCATTTGCAAGTGACTGTTGTTACTTAAGGATTAAATGGAAATAGTTTTCCTTTTAATTTATGGATAGCAGTTGGTTTAAAATGACTACTATGGTTTTTGAATATTAGCAATTATTGAATTGCATAGACTTATGTACTTAATGAACAAAACTGTATGAGGCCAAAGTTTTCTGGGGACACTATACAAACATTCCTGTGGACTGAAAAAGTTCAGAAACCTAAGTTATGTGCATCTATTATTATTATTATTATTATTTATTGAAATTGTGTTTTAAATTGGTGTAGTTCTAGGACGAATTGCTCATAGGAAAATGTTATGATGAGGTTCAGAAGGAAACAAAATTTATTTGTGAGAGTAAGTTCGTGATCACAGTCCAAACCACTTCTGATTTGTTTATTACCCATAGAACTTGAGAACAACATCCAGTTTGGAGTCATTGCAAAAGATGACCAAATATAAAAAGCAGCGAGTTTTCTTGGTTTCAGAAACACTTGAAAACATAGTTCTGGAACACTTCGGATTTTACAAAACCAAATGAATATTGCCAAATCCCTCATTTCTCTACATGTTAAGCTCTGGTGTGCTGGTGGAGAAATGTAATCCTTATGTTACACTTCACTCATCAGAATTTTTGATGAGTCCTACAGCATTTGATCTCAAAACTCCGTAGAAGAATTTACGTCTAGAAATTCTAGTTTTATAAGCCACCATTGAATTTCTCTTCTTCAACCCAGAAATTCACTTTTTTTCCAAATCAAGTGGGAAGATAATTTAAATTTTTACTTGAGTTTGCTGCAGTTCAGAAACCAAGTAGGGGACCACTAGTGCAACAGTTTCACTGCTTCAAAACGCGGCTGATTCAAGTTGCATTTCATATTAGAAATACAGTTTCAGGAATTAATAAGCTAAGCAGAAGTAAACTATTTTATGTGTATTACACCTTGATGAAAATATTCTCTTTCTGGCATACAACACTGATGAATACATTTAAATTCAAAGCAGTAGTAAGTGCAAATAATCTCATTTACAGTCAACAACTCTCCCAGTAAAGATAATGTGACACACTCTGTGATATACAAAGACAATTAAATAGCATATGTGCTGGATTAAAGCATATCAAGATTGCCCCATTTAGGAGATAAGAGGTGGTGCTATATCGACATTTCTCATGCTTCTGTGAATTGGCCATGACGTTTCCAATACAGAAAGTATTTGAGAAGATCTTGGATAAAGAAGGGTCCAGCAGTTTTTCTTTTTTTTGCTTGTTTGTGTGTGTGTGTGTTTGTTTGTTTGTTTTTGTTTTATTCAAGACAGGGTTTCTCTATGTAGTTTTGTTGCCTGTTCTGGATCTCTCTCTGTAGACCAGGATGGCCTCGAACCCACAGAGATCCGCCTGGTTCTGCCTCCCGAGTGCTGGGATTAAAGGTGTGTGCCACCACTGCCTAGTCCAGCAGTTATTTTTTAAAAGTGCTTACATTATCTTATGTTCCAGCAAGATGTCAATCAGTTTCTCAATTAACAAAGAAGTAGACTTCATATCTTAGTATCAGTTGACATTATTCAGGATAGCCAGGTTCTACATTTATTATTGTTAAACACCAGGGATTTGAAAACAATAAACGTAATGTTCCTACTTTACCTTGTTTATTCCAAATGCCCTGTACCAGGAACCAAGGTGATGTCACTGATATTCATAGAGCCAGAGGGAGGTGAGAAGACCATGGAGGACACACTGGGATCTTCAGCCTTATGGTGAAAACTAAGTTTTCACTTAGTTAGTTATTCACTCTTGCTTAAATTTCATTGGCCAGAGCAAATTCCATGGTTGACAGAATCAATGCAAATGAGAAACTACAATCCTGCCAGGGGGGTTGAAACAAAGGGAGGCTGTGGGCAAATAGCTCTTAGGACTGTAATGTTGGGACTTTAAATTAGGAATGCTGGATGATATGAAGTCCAACACAGAATTTACACTTTAAATGACTTGTGGTAGAATCTTCAATGAAGTTCTAGAAGGGATCTGTCAGTATTCATAAGGGTTGGACTCTAGAAAAGGCAGTGGGATGCTGTGTGGGATGAAGAGGGGCTTGTTCCACTAATGTTTCGGTGGACTGAATTTTCCATGGTAAATAGCTTTTGTAGTGTGATGGGATCTTATTAACCAAGAAATGGGAATCAGAACCAGAATAAGATAATGATGTACCATGGAGCCAAGTCGATGGGTGACTATGGCTTTCTAATGTTTATCCTAAATTGTCAGCTGGATGTTGATTCGATTGAGACCAAGTGGAGAAAACTAATCCAAGCTGTTTGGCTTCTGTATTTGGAAGGCTTATTGGATGTCTAGATGGGAATACTCTTGCAATCATTTTCTTTTCCCTCCCCTGCCCTTTTCCTCTTATTCTAGCTCTATGGTCTCAGGATGCTTTATGGTCTGAGTCAGGACTAAGAGACATTTTATTTTGTAAGGAAGCCTATTGTACACAAATGTCTAAATAGCTCCCATTACAGGAACTTTTTTTTTCTTTTTAACACATTAGAATTTTCAAGAAATCATTTGAGTAAAAAAATGTAAACAGAGTTCCTCCTGAGACATGCATACATAAAATACGTTTTAGAATTTGAACACTACATTCATCTTTTAAAAAATTATTTATTTTTATTTATTTGTGCTTTTATGCCAGTGCAACTATGTGTTCTTCATAATTGTAAGAGACTACCAAGGCCAGGAGAAAATATACACTCCCCTGTAACTGGAGTTATAAGTGGTTTGGAGTTACCATGTGGGTTCTGAGACTGAAGTTAAATCCTCTGCAAGAGCACCAAGTGTTCTTAACCACTGAGTCATCTCCCTAGAACCATTAATGCACCTTTAAAAGGATCAATATTGTGGTATTCTAGCATTCTAATTTATTTTAAGTTCTTTTTAACTTTTCAGGCTAGTGTGTTGCTCAGTTCAGTGGCAGTATCTCATATGGCTCTCTGTAGAGTTATAAAAAGATAAGAAGATGAAATCTATGTTAAACACAGAGTGCCACAAGTAATTTTCTCTAGCAGATAATTTACCCTTGCTTGATTTAAAAGACAATTGATATTGCTACAGGCCAGAAAACCAACTTATTGGAAATTATGAGGGACTCCTGGTAAGAGATCACCTTGTCCCATGTGCAGACCACAAAAATCAGTTCAGGGAAAACTCAGTTTTAGTGACCTTGCATGAGAATTATTCTAGTTGGCTTTCCTCATTCTCATCTGGTCTGACTGTATTCAGTCTTCATCGGTGTTACTTGTGGTGGTATTGTGTTCCCCAAAATATTGTGTGACCCTAATAAACTTATCTGGGGTCAGACAACAGAACAGCCACTAGATATAGAGGCCAGAAAATGGTGGCACACATGCCTTTAAACCTATCGCTTGGGAGGCAGAGATCCATCCAGATCTCGGTGAGTTTAAAGCCACACTGGAAACAGCCAGGCATGGTGACTCATGCATTTAATCCCAGGAAGTGATGGCAGAAAGCAGAAAGGTATTTAAGGCATGAGGACCAGGAATTAGAGCTGGTTAAGCAATCAGGCCAATCAGCTGGTTAAGCACAGTTCAGCTGAGATCCATTTGGATGAGGACACAGAGGCTTCTAGTCTGAGGAAACAGGATGCAGTTCAGCTGAGATTCATTCGGATAAGGACTCAGAGGCTTCCAGTCTGAGGAAACAGGATCAGCTGAGGAACTGGTGTGGCGAGGAAGCTGTGGCTTGCTCTGCTCCTCTGATCTTCCAGAATTCACCCAAATACCTGGCTTCCGGTTTGATTTTATTAATAAGAACTTTTAAGATTCCTGCTACAGTTACTTTTATTTTTAAATATAATTATTCTCACCTCAAGGAAGAGAAAATTCTCTGATATTATCAACAGCATTAGGCGCACTCTTAGTTTGTGGCTTGTTGATAGTTTGCTCCCGTAAATGATATTCTAGGTTCAATTTTCAGTGTCACAAAGAAAAAGGAACCTATTGAATTACTCCTTAATCTTCCTCACCTGGGTTGTGGGGACGTAGCCCACTGTATAGTAGGCAAGTATTCGACCACTGAGATGCAGCTCTAGCCTAAATTTAAAACATAATAATAAACACACTATTAAAGTTGACATAATGTTACATATTTAATACAAAATAATCAAGCTGTCTTTCATAGAAGGCATCTCTTTAACTAGCCATAATTTATTAATGGCTGGTATATTGATATCTTTACACTTTAACTTTTGGAATGTCAGTTTGATAGGTTTAGAAACAACACGCTGAGCCTCCGCCTTTTGATAATTCCCAGAAACAATTTGTCTTCCTTCTAATTTATTTCACCCTTTCTCCTGGCATCTCTTTTGAATCACTCTGTCCTCTCACTGATACATTCCTTCCTGTGAGCCTCTGTGCCAATGTTTCAGTATTAAATTTATAGATCCATTGCCCAGCACAGACCCTAGTCAGTAGGATCACTGAGCTTGCTCTGGGCTGTTTATCTCCCTAGGCTCCACCAGCCACAGCAAGTTTCACTTTGAAAGCCTGACATCTCATCTTATTTGCTACATCCAGAATTCCACTTTCGCAGTCCCACTGAGCAAAAGGCAAACCCATGTCCTAGCTCCTTCATCGCTCCCTGACTCCTCAGTGTTTGCTTAATGTACCCAAAGTCCCAACAAACAGGAGTTTCTCCAAATTCACCTTTGTAATCCCCTCTACTATTCAGAATATAAAGTCCTCCTTAAGTTTACTTTTGTTCTTAGTTTATAATCTGTGTGTTTAATAAATTTCCTAATTAAACTGTAAGTTGGCAAGATATTTAAGAAGAAATGATTGCTCTAATTTTGAAATTATCTTAATATTTTATCAAGTGTGTAAATACTTAACATTTATAAGGCTAATTCACGTATTTCTTACCATAGTATGTTTAAGAAAACATTTTAACTTTGTAATTTGGAAGGGCCACAAAGTTATAGTTTTTGCATTCTATTTGTCTTCTGCCTTTTGATATAAAACATTTACCCTCACAATAGAGCTTTCTGTATTAAGGATGGCTTTGTGGAATAATTTAATATTAGCTACTGCTTCCCCATGTTCTGTTGCTCAAAGGGGCAGTCAGCGTTTTTCATAGAGTATCATGACTCCAAGTCTCTTGTCCTTGTATCTACAAATATCCAGAAATTTTCTACACTTTTGTAAATGAGCTATTGTCCCCAGATCTCTGACTGAAAGCATGGACAGTGGCACTTGTCAGCAGAGAGAAGCCACTGCTTTAGTAGCACTTGCAAGAAAGGCATGCCTTATGATAATAGGAAAGGTCTACTTACTGTAGGAATAGATTTTATTGGGTCCAAGATAAACATTGCATTCCTCAAGGAATTTACATTGTAAATGTAAAATCAAGTCAAAGGATAACATAATCATCAGATATTACAAATCAAACATACTAGTGCACACACACACACACACACACACACACACACACACACACACACACACACTGTTCTTTTGCCTTTCTTTTTCTTCCTAACCATACAGGTTGGTTTCTCCTTGGTTTAATTCCATATCTCAAATACTTATGTACTTATGTTAAAATATAAGTGGCAAAGGCCATTGCCGGTGGTATCATTCTCAGATTGCATCTGAAATCACTCCATCTTTCAGTTAGACCTCATTCCAGTGTGCAGGCAGGACAAGTGCAATGTAATTATTTAAACTGAGACAAAGAAGATTCTGTTCATAGCTGCAAGTAGTGTTGGCACAGAGCCACTGCCCTGGGCTGAGTGATGAATGCCGGGCAGATAAGAGGTAGAGAGCACCATAGAATGTCATTTAGGGAGCAGTTCCTGGGGCCACAGCAGCAACTTCAGACACACAGCATTCCTTAGTGGGCAATAATTGATCCAAACTCACACACAAGTAATTTATGATGAAGACAAATAAAACACTTTGTGGATCTTTGGAATTTTCTCTCTCCTTCTGAAAGATTAATGATACAAGATGAATGAAAATAAGAATGGAAAATAGGAGAGGCCCAGAGGACTCATTAACCATCCACTAATTAGAGTTTAATCACTTACTGATAAGTTAGTGACCCTTACTGTGATAGATATTTACTTAGCTTACTTTCCTATTGCTTACAGTTTTAAAGTTATTAATAAAACCCAACAAGTAAAGATGATTCTGCTTACAGTTAAATGCCAGGCCTTGAATGGTTACTCTAACGATCAGACAGGCTTTTGTATATAGATAGCACTTCCACAAATCTAGTTGGGTTAGACTAGTTTCTTCAATTGAGTAGGAAATACTATTACACTTGAACTTTTACCTCATTTTGAGACATATACTATAGAGTAAAATTAGATCATATAGGAAAAGTATTTGTGTTAATTTAAAAAGTAACAAACTGCCTTCTGATGTTGTATGTGTTCGCTTAATTTAAAATTTCTTGTATTAACTTTGTATATATTTTGAGTATTATAGTTTTCCTATGGTATTTAAAACAAGCTATTAATAATAATGTGAGTGTATCAGTGCTTATTATTCTGTCATTAATATAATTGTTATTACATTGTATTTTACATATTATTATACATTATATATTAATATATTGCTATGTAACTATCCATAGAACAGGTCCCAAACAAATATACAACAAAAATAATTTCATTAAAAATATGAGGAGGATACTATAGACTGAGCCGTGTACACTAAATATTACTGTGGTGGATTACCCAGGATTCTGTTTCTTGGCACTTAGCCTCCATGAGGTAATTAAAGTCCAGTGAAGCCACATGGGTTTAACACTAAGGAAATGCAACCAGTGTCTTCACAAGTGAAACTCTAGAGAGTTGGCTTTCTCATTCTGTCTGCCATGCAAAATTATAGAAAACAGCTGTCTGCAGCAGGGCCTAAACCCTCAACTGCAGAACAAATCAACTCACACTTGTTTTTGAACTTCCAGCAACCAGAACTGTGAAAAATGCCCAATACTTGTAGTTCAAATCATTAGGGGAAGACTTGCTCCTTCAATGTTTCTATTGATCAGTTTCCTCAATGCGATTGCACAGTGGCCCAATTGTCTCTACATGAAATTGGTCACTGTTCAAAGCTGGCACAGATCTGTCACAGGACACAGATGGAGAAGGCATATTAGAAACACTTAAAAACACAATTATTTCCCTCCTAATTATAGACACATTCTGTAAGTGCTATCAACCTGTTTTAGCATCCAAGTTGCCAAAGAACTGGAAAGAGCAAAACTGCTGACGTGTATTACCATTTCAAATCCATCAATGAGCACTTTACAAACTGGCTTGTTTTTAGTTGCTCACCTCTTTCTTCTGATAATTTAAACACGGTTCTCTAAAACTTTGAGTCTGCAAAACAATGAAATGCAAGTTTCTTAAATTAAGTATTAGTGGCTTAAAAACTGACATGATTATTTTCATGCCTTGTGAAACCTGAGATTTCTATCCCTTTGGATCTTAGATTCTATTTCGTCCATTGGCTTTTGTGCTGTTAGGTAATGGCATAAAAATTAATCTAAGCAGGAAAGAGACATAAGAGTCATGATGTCATGGTCTAGACCTATGTCTTAGAAAAAGATGAAGGGGGTGTTTTCACTTTACTTTGCTGTAATTTGACCTAAATATTCTCTCTGATATGCATAAAATGGGGCAGGAGAGCCAAGTGACTTCTGCATACTGATGAATCCTATATAGCTGAGGCTAACACAAGGACTTTGTATGCACTTCTTATTATTCTTCAGTGTTATTAGATTGCTAGAAATAGTAACAAATTTTGAAAACAAACTGAGTCCAAGTTCCTTCACTAACTTTCTTAAGAACACTGCCTTTGGTACTGGAGTTAAATATTAAGTCTGTCCAGCTCCAAAGCCCATGTTAAATCCCATCCTTTGTAAGGATTCTATCCAGAAAATAGCCTATGCATAAGTGTCAGCTAAAAGCTGATAATCTTAGGCACTAGATAAGCAGGTCCCTGGGAATAAGGAAGAATGCAGAGATAGAAAAACAGAATCAACATAAAATAAAGGCAAAACAAGAACCATTTTACCATTGTATTTATACTATCAGTTCCATCTCAAACACTCTATTCCTTGATTTCCAATTATCTATAACTGGATAATGTAGGTTTGGGAGCAAACTCACCAACTTGGTAGGTCAGATTTTAAAGAGACTGACCCTGCAGTCAATCAGATGACTGAAACTGCTTCAAGAAAGTTGCTGGCAAGAGCATGAATTAAAGAAACTGCTTGCCAGAAGCAAAAGAAAAACACACGAAGGCAGGATGCCAGAGCCAGGACAATGGATCCAAAATCAGAGATAGAAAAGATACAAGATCAAAAGGACATGAACTCACCTATCTCCAGGCAACTTGATCATTAGCTGAGATGCAAACAGTATCTGGTAGGAAAATGGGAGCAGTACATATTCATCATTAAAAAGTCCATGGTAATGGAAGTTGGGCAGCAAATAGAGATCAGATCTGAGGATACACTCAGTTAGGAAAACAAGATCAGAGTACCAGTCGGAGAGAGAGGACTCAAGTAACACCTCCACCCCTCACCATGCAACTGGGGTTGGTGGGACTCAACCAAATGCAGCTCAGGCTTTCTAGCCTTGGCCTGCGAAGGGACTCCAGCAATACCTCCGCACCAACCAGGAACATGTGCTTCTGGCACTGGATGGCTATGCACTATTATGATCTTTTTGTGCTGAAGAAGCATGGTCCTGCCAAGAGCCAGGACAGACTAAGTAGAACAAGGAGACCCACATGCAGGCCTAGGGCAGTCCACCCTGGGCTTGGAGGAGGAGAAAATGTCAGGCACCATGTTTTCCACACCAGACAGATGGGTGTTAGTATGGTAAGCAAATATGTGGTATGGTATGGGAGAAACAGACAGAATGGTTCATATCCTGTAAATAGAGGCATATTTGAAGAGGCAAAAGAAGTGAGGAGCGGACAGAGGTGGGTGGCTTAGTTGCCACCCAGGGCCATGGTGATGTCTGGGCCTGGGCTACTGCTAGGGACCATGTCTGGGTTCATGGCTCTGATGCAGCCAAAGTCTCTGTTTATGTCCATGGCTCCTGATACCACCAAAGGCCAAGACGCAAAAAATATATGAAGTAGGTTTTCAGCTGATTAAGGCAAGCTATACCTGGGAGAAGTCAAGGGCCTTCCAGAGGTCAAGCTGAGGCTCAAGGAATCTTAGTGGTATCGGCTTTCCTACTATGAATTTCTCATGTGCTATTGTGGCTTTTCCATCATTCATTGGGCACCATTTCCCCTCTACTAGTGGGATATTTAGATAACCTTCTGTGGTGACAACTATACACAGCTAGAACTCCATTTCAAGCCTCCCTGTAATTATTGCCATTGACAGCATCTAGCCAGGTCCATCCCCCGATGGAAAAAAGTATCTTATCAGAGATACCTCTGTATTCTCTAAGAACAGACTTAAGAATCCAGACTATCTGCTTGAGAAGGTCTGGAGGATGTGCTAATTAAGCTTAACTTTCTCCCTTTTCAAAGTCTTATCTCTAGTTTTAGATCTACCTTTAACTATTAACTCAAAAGTAAAGGGTTCCAACTTACAGGTACATCTAGCTGTGACAGAAGTTGCCTAGCCAAGTTGCCTAGTGACTGAACATACTTGCCAGAAACGGAGCGAGCAGAGATAGCTTGGAGAGATAAGGGTCAAAGGGATAATAAAAAGGCAGTTTTATGTTCAGAGAAGAGACAGAGAAGAGAAAAGAGAATGGAAGAATTAAATGGGTAAGAACTGGAGAGAGATGAACTGAGATGGTGTAGAACTAGATTGAAGGGTTAGAAGAGAGAACTTGAGGATGAGAAGGAAGATGAGGAAGGGTCAGATGAGGAATTACTAGATGGGTAAAAAACGAGATGAGAAAGACCAAGATGGGGCAGAATTAGGATGAGAGAATTAAGATAGAACTTAGATGGGACAGTAGATAAATATAGAGAGAAAACAGGCAAGAAAGGAGTTAGGCACAAGAACAGAACTGAAGTTGTGTATATAGGATTTTATCCCAGAGGAATAAAGGAGATGGACAAAGAGTTTGGTGTACTTAAATTCTTTTCCAAAAAACAATTCTCACCATTCATAGTTTCTCTTCTGGGCCCCTGGGAAGAATATTATTAAGGATGGTTCTTAATAATATTCAAGAGATAGGGCTGTACAGAGTTGGCACCATCCCTCACCGGCTGTAACATTACGGAAAGCTGGTTCTGCCCCTCAACGGCTGAAGCACTTGGGAGAGAGTATCCTATACCTCACCTAAGCAGCACAATAGAGCTGACCTTGTTTGTGGGGCCATGGGTGAGCTGGCCCTGAGAGGGCAAAAATGGGAGAATGGGTAGTGCTTCTCTTGTATGCTATGTGGTGGCATGGGTGAGGGAAAGATGCTTTCCCCCCACTCGCCCCTCACCACCTGTAACAGGTGGGGGACCTGCCCCAACCCCTCACCAGCTGCAGCATTTGGAAGAAGAGGCCCTATACCTCACCTGGGCAGCATAGTAGAGTTGACCCTGTAGACAAGGGTGCGGGTGAGCCAGCCCTTAGGCATGAGAGGGGCATAGCTAGTATCTCCTCGCTCAGCTGCAATGTGGTAGAGTGAGAGAGGCAAAAATGTCCTTCTCCCTTGGCCCTCCTGCCTCTGGCTGGCAAGGGAGCCGAACCCTCCCCTTCACCAGCTGCAACACTGGGAAAGCAGGCCATGAATCTCCTCTGGGCAGCACAGCAGAGCTGACCCTATTGAGAGGGGTACGGGTGAACCCGCAGAACATGAGTGTGGGAGATCTAGCCGTACCCCTCATCTGCCATATGGTAGTGTGAGTGGGGGGAGAGATGATCCCCCTCATGCCCTTTGTCACCTGTGGCAGGTGGGAGAGCTGGCACTGAGGTCATAAGAGCAGGAGAGCTGTCCCTGCCCCTCACCAGCTGCAGCACTTGGAGAGTGGCCCCTGCACCTCTCCTGGGCAGCACAGTAGAGCTGGCCCTGACGGTCTAGGTGTGGGTGAGCTGACTCTGAGGGCGTGAAAACAGGATAACTGTCCCTTGCTCATTGATGCAAGGGGTGAACGAGCTGGGGCAATGCCGGAGAGCTCACCCTGGTGGTGAGGACAGGGGAGAGCTGGCAGCCTGACCAACCCTGCAACTACCCAGGCCCAGAACCAGGGTTATAAGAAGTTGGCCCACCCCAACATCCACCCCATCTATGATCTGTGGGAGCACAGGGTGACAATAGAATATCCCAGAGGAGTCCCAGTGAGGTCCCAGCATCCATAGTGTAGCAAAAAACCAGTCCTCGAACCAGACCAACGACTCTTTGCAATGAACACTTACAAGTAAAGCTGTATGGACCAAAGTGTTTACTGCGTGACTCGCAGTGTCACATTCCAGCTTCCATGACAAGATTTTTCCCTTTTTTTTTCTTTCTCTTAAAATTTATTTTTGGGGAGGGGGTTGCATGGGCAGAAGGGTAGAGGGGAAATAGGAAGGTATGGAGAAATGAATGGGATTGAAATACATGATATGAAAGACATAAAGAATAAAAGGAAAAGTTAAAAAAAAGCAAATAAAAGCACCTTTTAGAAGTAGATAAAAAGAACATAGAACCAGAAGCTAGGACAAGAGAGAGCAGGCTGGAGATGCTGGACGAACCCTTGTAGCAGAAGCACGACGTCACAGTAAACCACGCCATTATGTGGAATGCCTTCCCTTCTGTAGTGTTCTTCCTGTTGAATCTTCCCACTCCCTTACCGCACTTAGCAAATAAGTATTTCCATGAAGACCACAGTAGACATATTGTATATAGTAAATGCCTAAGCTTTACGTAAGGTACTTCTGTGGGTAATGCTTCTCCACCCTCTCTTTTCTTCTGCCTCCTTTACTTCTTACCCTCCTCTGCCACTTCTCTTTCCATTCCATTTTCTTGCTGTTTTCTTGATGACATCTTGTACAGTCACATCTTGGGATAACAAAATAATTTGTAAAGTTGTTGGATGTCCTAGGAGGTCCTAAGGAGCAGATACCACCATCCTATGTTCTTCAAGTGTCTTCAAATTCTACAGTAATGACACTGTGATGATTTCAATGATAACCTTCTTAGAGCACCATGGAATTAGGTGCTAACAAGAAGTATAATCTTAATTAATTTCTAAGAAACTGCTGTGGAGATAAGACACTATCTACCTATTCTGATTTTCAGGATAAATGGAGAGAATTAACAAGAAGAAACAGAAAAGATAAACATGCCTTTTTTCCCCTTACGTAAACATTTTCTGAATTTCTGTTTGAAAAGTTCTGCTAGTAGCCACTTCAGAATGAGCAACAGATGATTGAGAAATTAAACTGTGATCTAATTGTACTTAATGTATTCACAACAAAGTGATCAGCTTTATGCCAGACTAATGTACATCTCCATAATGCAGTGACTTTCAGTACATCATTAAGGAAATCCAAGCTTCCGGATTCTACATTTCTTTGGCAATAGTGTCTTGGTTGGTTTATTTTTTGGAGACCCTCTTAATTTTCACACAGTATCCACCGAATAGATACTAAGTTAATAATTTAGTAATTTTATGTATAGTGAATTGATGTTTCCAGAAGTAGCTTTTGAATATTTAGTTATAATTTTATGAGAAACTATAAAGCTAATGGTTAACTCATTTTTATAATCCTTGTGTGTATGTGTAAGTGCAGGTACATGTTGGTATGTATGAGTGCACACAACCTCGAGTGCCATGGAGGAGGTCAAAGGACAATCCTGAGTGTAAGTTTCTACCTTCTTCCTTGTTCGAGAGCCTTGTGTTGCTCACTGCTGAGTACATTCTGCTAGTTAGGACCCTCTTCTCTCCACCTCTCATGTCGTTGAGTTCTGTGGGTAGAGTCACATCTTCTCTACCCAGTTAACCCATTTTTAAATGATTTTCAATCTTCTTCACCAAATTCACTTTGACTGTTTGCTGTGTTGAACGTCCAAAGCCCTGGATGTAATTTTCTCTTTCTTGTGAAGTACACACTCTGGTTGTGGTAATAGATACAAAGTCTAAGTAACACAGCAGTATTTCTCATAACTTACAATGACATCAATGCATTTTTTTTAAAAGAAAGAGCCAAGTAGTAAATATTTCAGCCATGTAAGGTTTATGCATAGTTCCAACCATTTCACTGTCTGTCATGGAAGTAGAAAGTAGTCACAGATAGTATGAAAATGCATAGATTCTCTGTACTCCATCAACTCTTTATGGGATGAGCCACCAGGCTGCATTTGGTTCACAAACTATGTGTCTTGACCACTAGAACTTTAACTTCCATCACTTCTCCTTCACTTCTAGTAATTCGAAATCATTGTTTTAATTAAGACTGCAATAGCTGTTCTCTGTATCGCATGTCAGGGATCTTCCTGGTTTCTCTAGCTGTTTGTGATCATTTGGCTACTCTATCCTTCTAACTTTACACACTGTAGCACTAGTCCAACATGTTCGTCAGAGCTGGGAAATAACTTTACATTCATAATTGTTTCTTCCTTCACAATTCCATTATTTTTTTTTTCGAGACAGGGTTTCTCTGTGTAGTTTTGGAGCCTGTCCTAGATCTCCCTCTGTAGACCAGGCTGGCCTCAGACTCACAGAGGTCCACCTGGCTCTGCCTCCCGAGTACTAAGATTAAAGGCATGCGCCGTCACTGCCTGGCTTCCTTCTCAATTCTTAATGCAGAGCAGTTTCACACAGAGTTTGGACATTTATGGAATGCTAGCTGGAAAGGAACCTTACTATTCTTTTACTGCTTCTATTTTGCAAATAAGGATATGAGGACAAGACATAAAGATATCTTATAGTACAGAAGCAAATGAACATATGGAGTTCCAGTGTTAGAGTCAAGCCCTGGAACCCATTGGAATGGCATTCTCACAAAGTCTAATAATGTCCCAAACATTTTTTTAATCAACATCAGATAAAGAGAAAAATATACAATAAAAGTAGTCCAACTCTCTGGCTGGCTCTTACCAACACTGAAAGAATGTTCATTTCATTCCTCTCTGCTGTGTTCTAAAGTTGGTTCAAGATAAACCTGCATTTTCCAAAAATGAAATAGACAATGGCCATGAGGTATCACATACTAGGCCCAGAGGACTTCTGACTTCTAATTTAGTCAAATAAATAAATAAATAAACAAACATACCCTATTTTAGGCTGCATATTAATGTCTTGACAAAAGCAAGTCTTAAACAGGAAACTAAAGAGGAGAAAGTAATTGATTTGCATAAATTTCCATGGGATTAGTTCAGCTTTAATAATCACCCATGCTGCATATGTCAAATAGTCTTATAGATTGTGCACACTGGGGCAAGATGTTAAGAAACCCAGTTGGGAATTTTGGATATGCTGTCTTGGTGTGCATGTGTGTGTATGATTTCCCCTGTGAGTTTATGGAGATAAGCAGGGTGTGTGGAATGTGGTCTCCAAGAGGGTACCAGAAACTTGATGTGAGGTTGCTAGGCAATTTCCACCATTGTTTTAAACAAACTTCATGGAACTGGCAGCAGCTGTCAGAGTCCCTGGCTCCTAAGAATAACAGAACTGAAAAGCACAAAGAACAAAGGTCTGCCACAATAAATGGCAATAAATAACCGGAACTTTCTATGCAGGCACTTGAATGTTAAAGCAATTAATAAGGTTAACACATACAAGAGGTCATTTGAGTCCTATTTGTTGTCAAATACATCTTCTCCTCAGACACTTTAATTTAAATGGCAATACCATCTGAAAAGAGAATAGTGTGCTGTGGTTTTTGACACATTATTTTTCTAAAAATCACCATTTTCTTTTTTTGCTTGCATTCTGATTATTCATTGTGAATTTCACCTCAGGAACGACAGTATAACCTTCCCTCTGCATATGTAAAAGGGGCCTTAAAGGGAAACACATTCTACATTTGATATTAGATAATAACCCGTTGAACCATATCATCACCACAGGCACTTTCTTTTAGCCCTTCACAGCCTTTCCTATTCCCTTATTCTTTCCCTATTCATCACAGAAGGAGGTGATTATTCAAGTCTATCTGCAATGAGAGTGAATAGAGCCACACACACAAGTGAGACTCATACTATTGAGACCTGACTAGCCTCTGTTTGCATTATTGATGTCACATTCTTGGTTTTATAAGCATGCTGCAATGTGTGCAAGTTTGCCATAAGAAGACATGCTACAGTGTGTGCGAGTTTGCTATAGAAAGAGGAGTAACCATGAGACATAGTTATTTTACATTGTCTTGCAACATCTTGTGAAAACAGAATTATATCAAACAAATGTGTTAAAATGAGGTATTACTTTCTAATATTTCAAAATTGAGTTTTTAGCCCTTTAAACAATGAATCAGTCCTGGTGTTCTACTTTCTATAACCGAATCATTCTCTGTCCTTAAGTTAGTTTATGCTTGGGCATCTCTTTCAAAATAATTTGAGATAAACAACCTAGAAATTTCTTGCTAATTTTAATATAGTGTCATATTAATTTATTAAACATATTTAATATATTTTTGCATAAATATTCAATATAGTTAATATACTGCTTGACTCAAATGTTCAATGAATAATGAATTCTACAAAAATCTCTGTGAATTCTACAATTTGAAAATAAAGATTTTTTTTTTAAAGAGAATTGAGTTTTTGTGTCTCTGTATTAGAATTAAGTCTTTATAAAAACATTTCTTTCCGGTGGTGTTTTTCTAAGGGTCTCTGATTTAAGTTTGTTTAAAAATATATACAGAGTCAGCAGAAATTGAAAATAAAATACATAGAGTTTTAATATTCATTGACTGAGTTTACCCAGTGATTATCTCTTATATACTCTTATATATACTTTCTTTCTCTCTATATATATATTTGTGTGTATATAAATAAGTATATATATATATATATATTTATACACATATAGAGAGAAACATGCATATGTGTATATATATTTGTACATATATATGAGAATTTTCTATGGATACAGCTTCTACATGTAAATTCAGTGTAATGCCATTTTCCCATGTGCATAGGTGTCTCTACATGTTCATGAGGAACTGATGCCAGAACCACCCTCAAAGACAAAACTCCTGAGATACTCCAGTCTCTTAGGAATTGGTGTTCATCTACATGTAATCTTGTATGTTTTTATATGTACTTTAAATCCTATCTTGGTTGTTTTTAATATCTACTGTGATGAAAGTACTAGAGAAGAAGCTGTCTACCATGTCAGTTACGTGTTCAGTGCAGAGACAATTTTTAGCTTGAATATTTTTCATTCACAAACTGGTTGAAGCAGATTCAGAATTGGATATATGCAGGGCAACTTGCACTATCTTATATTTGTGAATGATTTACCTATCTGTATGATGATATCCCAAACTGCTAACCCATGTTTTAAAGTTTATTTTTAAAGAAGAAAAGTGGTCAATCCAAAGAGTCATTATTATTCAATCAATTTCCCAGTTGCTGCTGTGCTGTGAGAACTTGCTTCCCCTGATGGTGACCGAGCATGGTGGTCCTGACCCATGGCGACTGGAGAAAATTCCAGTATTGCTGAATGCCTTTCTGTATCTGTGGTTTCACTCTTGCACTAAAATACACTAAAGCCTAAATACACTACAACATCTCCCTGGAATAACAGAGTGATTCTGAGCCATATATGAAAATATTCATCTGAGAATTAACATATAATTTAGAAGAGCTTTCTAGAAATATTATGGTATTCAGCACTTGAATCTTGATGTATTGTTTTCTAGATTTGTGGAACTCATGCTGTCTTTTGAGGATGACGAGAGTATACACATCTGCTCCAGGTGAATGGCTGTAATTGCTCTACTTCCCTGTATTTTCATTTACATTTGGTATGAGTTGAGAAGCAAGAGGATGGCAAGAAAAGCAAGAGTGCTTCATATTAGGTGCTGTGAACCATTTTCAATGTGTCATAAATAATAAATAGCTTACTCCTCAGCATTGAGGTATGTTACCACATTTATTTGCTAAGAAAGGAAATTGAGATACTAAGAGGTACTAGTGTCTAATGAGACAATTTTAAAACTCCAATGTATGAAATCCATAGTTCATAACTTCAACAGTCACAGGGTTCAGACTAAAATAAATATAAGCATAGGAAATCCTGATCTTAAGATTTTACCTAATGTAAATCTGGAATATTTTAACTGCTATGCCCTTGCCTCTAACATGGAAAGGACTCAGTAGAAAAATTGTACAGATATGAAAAACATCTATAAAACTCTGGGACCAACTGAAAGTGAGGGAATAGCTGTTATTATGCTGTCAGGTTTTTTAAAATATGTATACAAAGTGGATTTTGTTTGCATTTTTCATTGTGTGATCAGATTTTATTTAAAATACTGATACATTTGTCTTTTTCTTTTCCACAATAGACTTTGCATTCCTCTCTGTCCATCACCCTTTTCTATCTGAAACTTTATCTGTCTCCCCAAGAGCTTCATTGACATGTGAACCATACTTTATCAGTAGGCTCCCCATACACATCCAACTCTTGCCATTTTAAATGACCTGAAACACACAGAGCTAATTCATCACATCTCCCCTCCATTCTAGTTGTTGTCTCTGTCTGCAACGTGTCTGTCCAGCTTCCTTTCTACCTATTCAAATATTCAGCACTAAAGAAAGGCTTAATTGAAATCCATCTATTGCTTAAAGACCCCTGTCTCTTTCTTTTGACAACATAACTCCGTAAAATCTTGTAAAACCCAACAGAAGGATTGTTAAGCTCCAATTACCAGGGACAATTGTGTTTCCTCTGAGTATCTGGTTTGCTTCCAGTTTATTCATACTGCCAATCATGTAATAGCTTTGTGTGTGCATGTCTTGTTTATCCAGTTTTCTGGAATTTGAGCCTAAACCTCTAGTTCATTAAAAAGCCTTCAAAGTGTGCTAATTATTACTTTATCTTGATGTGTGGAATTTAATTGTATTAGCTCTCTTCCTCCCTTCTCTCTTTATATATTTCTTAATTTTGCATGCATCATGTTATAAAGGTAAGATAACATTTGTTATGTCACACACAAAAACACAACCTTTTTAAAATTATTGTAAAACAATTATAATAGAGAAATTCAAAGAAATTAAATTTTAAATTACTTATAGATAACTATCCAAAAGTAATTGTTTCAACTTTTGTATCTATTTATGTTTTTCTATTGATTTTGTGTGGTGATATTTTATTTGTGCTTTAATAAATAAAGCTTGCCTGGAGATCAGAGGAAAAAGGTCAGCCATTATAAGTAAACAAAGAAGTCAGGAAGTCGTAGTACATGCCCTTAATCCTATCACTTAGCAGGCAGGATCTCTGTGTGTTCAAGGCCACATTGGAAACAGAGCCAGGTGTGGTGGCACACATCTTAATTCCAATACTAGTTAATCATGGAGGTCTGGAAGTCTGTACAGACAGACAGAAAGTGACAGAGCTGTGTAGGAAGAGGAAGTGATGTAGCTGGACAGAGAGCAAATCAGATGGCAGAACAGCAAGGCATATGTGCATGGGTAGACAGTAAGTAACTCACATTTTGGAAGCTGCAGAGTTGATGAGGTGAGGTTGCCTGGTGGCTCTCCCTATTTCCCTGATCTCTATAAGGCTTTAACCCCTATATTTGGCTTCGTGTTTTTTATTTAATAAGACCATTTAGAAATTTGTCTACAATTTTGTGTTTGATACTTTCAACAGACTTGGAATCTATTAACATAATTTCATAACATAATTTTGAAATGAACATTTTTATGCAGTACATACTTTTTATAAATATTTATACTGAAATAGTAGATCATAGATATATCACTATTTAACTGAAATATTTCTACTTGATTACCATCTATGCTATTTAGCTATAAGCACATATGTAAATGCTTGATTTTTAACTGTACATTACTAATGGATATTGATAAAAAAGAAGTCTTAATTTAAAAGTTACATGTAGTTATGAAGTTATTATTGTTACCACTATGTGTTGCCAAACCATTCACATTTTCTTTATTCACTGAACAACTGCAGACATTGCAATTCTTTCTATATTTAAACCATATGCATTTCTAGAAAAATCTTTGTGAGGTAATATTTAAATATCTGAATAAATGTCTAAGTGAATGGATGCACTTCCAACCTAAAGTATATTTATCTTCCAAATGAACACATAAACATTGTATCTGTTATACTATTTCACTGCCATTTCGACTTAATATTATTAGTGTTTATCATTATACTTAGTTTATTATATTAAATAGGTTAAAAAGAAACCCTGTAAGAAGATACCATGGATCTGACTGCAGTGGTACATCCCTATAATCTCAGCACTTGGGAGAGAAAGGAAGGAGTACCAGGAGCTGTATATCATATTCAGATACATAGTGAGTTCAAGTCCAGCCTAAGCTAATTGAGACATTGTCCTAAATCAAAACAAAACAACAACCATAATTTAGCAAAGCTGAACTAAAAGATACAATGTCTTTTAAATCTCTGTGGTGTAACAGTTCTTGTGGGAATAGAGAGAGAGAGCATAGAGCTCACATTATTATTATAATTATTATTATTATTATTATTATTATTATTATTATTATTATTATTATTCAACACTAACTCTTTGACAGCAGAAAACAAATCATTCTCTACTCCTTCCTTATCCAGGAATGTTAGACAGTGTCACCATCACATTGAATTGTTTTTCAAATTTGGTTTAGCACATCTTGTTTGTAAAACTGCAGGACACTGAACCTCTGGTGTTTCTAAATGTAATAATGTGATCATTCATCTGTCATCTCTCACAGTTCTGGGGAGATCATTGATAGAGGATTTGAAAGTATCTTATGCAACCAAGAGAAATGCATAGAGCATACAAGAATGAGGTGAGTCAGATAAGAAGATTGCCTCAACAAGAATGATGCAGAATTATTTGGTCATACTAAGCCAACAGTATAGACAAGTTTACTTTGAAGGTACAATGGACAGATCATTATTTAGTGTTGGAAATGCAACAAAAAGAGCAAGAATTCATTCTCATTTTCTAAACAAGCTATGCCTCAACCATCTGCTTATAAGTGTCAAAAGTACTCCATTTTAACTGTTCTATTTGTCCTTATGTTTTGTACATGTAGTACATGGGATCACTATCATGTAAGAGATATTGTGGAAACAACAGGGAAAAGCATAAGCACATTCAATACATCTTGAGTGTCTGGCGTGTGAAATCTGATTGTCAGATTTATTTTTGTGTATTCACCAGAAGCCATGTAAACGCATACGTGAGCACAATCATCTGCAGATAGAAGTCAGGTGAAAAGTAGGTTTGGATTTCTTTGTATAAAATTGATTCTTTTCTTGTCTTGTTCTAATTTCACTTTCCCATGCATAGATTCTAATTTTCATTAAAAAGGAATAGAGATGATTTGGTTACAACTTAAAATACAATCTTCTGTGTGATGTATATCTGTAGGGAATTTTATTGGAAGTTTAAAAGTGACTTCAGGTAGGATTCCTTACAAGCTATTATAAGTAAAGAACATTAGATTATACATCATGTTGCTCTTTAAAATAATTGAGTTATATATTTTTGAGACCATTTGAGAATACATTGTGATCTGAATAGAAGTTATCCACCATATAGGGCAAACTGAACAGAAAGGCTCAGAGAAAGACTGAACTAGGAGACTAGAGAGAAAACCCTGGTGATGGCTTCAATTACCAATCCTGTTCCGAATGTCATCTCAATGTAGCATTACTTCCAAGTCTGTCCCTTTGTCTGAAAACTGAACATTTTGAAAAGATAAACTTATTATTTACAAATTCAACAAGCCATTCTGTGTACTGATTTTTTTCAAAATATTTTATGCCCTTCTGTGAAAATATATTCTTTTTTTAAAAAAGAAAAACCAGAAAACATTCTTAACTTTAAGGATTTGTCTTTACACCAAGGGAAGCTCTCCAACGATGTACATAGTGATGACGAAAGTAAAACATTACTTTTTGAAAAGTGATTTTATTTATTGAAGTTTATTTCATGTAAAAAGGACATGCAATATGTGATTATATAATGCTCTAGTACTCTATAAGTTGTCTAATTATAGTCTCTCAAATTTTACTGTACTTAGCCTCACCTGAGAATTGGTTACAATGGAAATTCCTGTACCGCTTCTAGAGTTCAGCATAAAGTAGGCACTAATTTGGGTGGGTTTTTACTGAATAACCAGATCATTCTGATAGCATTACTGACTCAGTCTTTTAAAATTACTGCTTAATTCTTACTTGTAATTTCTTTTCAAAGTACTATAATCAGTCAACTAAACCCAGACTTAAGGATAGACATGTAAAGGCATGGAATCCAGCCAAAACCCTTAAATTACAGCCCTATAAATCTTAATTTTTACCCATCAAGCTTTGTCATTTGGCTCATATTACATTGATACGAAGAGAAATTATAGATTTAAAATAATTCATTTTTATAGACCTAATTAATTTCATTAGTCATTATTGAATTAGAATAGGATATATGGAGGGTTATGGAACAAGAAAATAAATGGGCACTTCCTGTTTACACAGCTCCATCCAGAAGCTCCATCATCTCCAATTTGGTTACCTGGCCAAAACTACTTCTTAAAGGTGTACTGTTTCACTTGGATGGGGTCAGTGTGACTTCTCATCTTGGAGCATTCTTGCTTAAAAGCTGATTAACACTATTTTCTTACCTGGACTCCACTCAGTCACATGAACACAAACAAAAGTCTCCTCTTAAATTATCTAAGATATATTGAGAGTATGGTAGGTCCAGAATACGTATTTTCCTTCATACATTTTTGTAATTATGCTTCTGGAATTCACTGGATTGTGGCACTGGGTATATTTCAAATATATTGTTTGTTAACCTTAACCCTATTACTAAAGATGTTATGATAATCGTGTCTAAATATAACTAGATAGCCTATTAAAATAGGAAAGTAGGAGAAAATAATGGAATCACGTGATAGACCCATGTGATTGCAAAACTGTACATAAAAATCAGCTTTTTGATTCCAGTGTGTTTCAGCACCAGCTCAACATAGCACACCAGTCAGTGTGAGGAGACCCGTGCCTGTCTCATAACTTATAATGTCCATAGGATAATATTATGTAACTATCAGCAGAAATACAAGAACTCTTGGTACAAAATCCAAAAAGAAATAACACACACAAAAAACCCACAAATGATATTAAACTGTATTCCCAGAGGATGATAAGGATTCAGAATTTAGTACTGAAGATTTAACTATACAAGATCAATTCATTCCCCCCAAATTATCTCATAATAAACACATACTGGATAAATGTGTGGTTGAAGTTAGTACGTCCAAAGTTTCATGTATAGATACATGTCTGTCTTAAATGTTTTTCTTTTATGATTACTTGTAATAAATAAGTATGTTTAATTTGAGGGGGGGGGATTATATAGCTCAGAACACTTTATAAAATGTAATTCCAGAACAAATTGAAGAAACACAGTGTTAACAAGTATGTGGTTTGTTAAATGAAACAGAGGAAGAAAACTGCCCCAACCTTGCTTTCTCAATTCCACGTATTAACATAAGTCTGCAAATTAATAAAATTTCAACTAAGTTTCTAAAAAGGAAAATAATTAAAAGTAAATAAGTAGAAACAATAATTTCTTTTTTAAACTTATAGCAAAAAACAGAAGAATAAAGTTATGTATTTGACAAAAATTAAACACAGAAAACCTTAATTAACCAAGAAGAAAATCAGAAAACACAAATTAACAATACTAAAATGTGAGAAAAGAGAGATCATTACAAGTTCACCAACATGGATACAGATATGAAATGGAAATTAAAAATTATTATGACCAGTCTGAGTATTTGCATAATATAAATAAGCTTGTTTGAAGCTACAGCATGCCACAAAGGAAAAAAAGAATATCTGAGAAAAGAATACTTGACTAGTTCAATATCTTTCAAAACCATTAGGAGGAAGAAAGTTGAGAGCAACACTGGAGTCTTGGGATAAAATGAAAATAAATGAAGAGAACGAGCAGACACCTTCTGAGACTGGTGGTAATAGGGATAATAGGAAGGCACTGAAGTTTCACGAGAGAGAGAGAGAGAGACAGCAAGAGTTCTCTTAGTTCTAGGTACAGAATCTAATTGCAGAAGTTGAGAACCGAGGCTAGAGAAAAAGAGAACCTCATGAATACACCCTGCAGTTTTCAAAATGAGAAATTTAGACTGAAAGATTGGAGGTGGGGACTCTTTGACATAGCAAACAAAGGAAGAAAACATTCTTGGTAGAGCCAAAAGTGGAAACCTACAAAAGAGCTAAGAGAAACTTGGAAAATAAAATTAACATGGTTCTCATTACTGAACAGATTTGCATTCTAACCAGTACGGGACCCTAGAGTCTACATACAATACACATGCTTGGAGAACCCTACTTTCTTGTGGCTACTGGACCGGAGCAATGGATAGCCATTTGAGAAGGGCCCACTGCATCCTCAGCAAGGCTAATGTTCCTCCTTCCATTGCCCTTCTTGAGAATCCATAACAAGAGCTGAGGGCTGTTCTTCAGAATCTTTCTTACAGAGAAAGAGATACATATCTAAACAGGTCAGACTTACTCAATTTAAACCATGAGAATCTAAACAACTTAAACAGACCTATAATTAGCAATGAGATTGAAACAATAATAAAAAAAATTACAAAAGCCCTGATGAATCCAGTGCTAAATTGTACAAAATCCTTAAAGAACTCACATCAATATTCCTTAAATTATTTCAAATGACAAAAAGGCATGGAATACTAATAAGCTTCATTTTACAAACCAAGTGTTACATTGATAGTCATGTTATCTTAAGATACAGAAAAAATGCTATTATATATACCAGTCTTCCTGATAAACATAGTTGTAAATTTTTCAGATTAGACATCATTAAGAAAAAAGATAACAACAAATACTGGTAAGAGTGTAGGAGAAAGAGAGCACTCAAGAACTGATGCTAGGAATGTAAATTTGTCTGGCCACTGTAGATATTATTACAGTTTCCTCATCAAACTAAAAATAGGGCTGGAGAGAAGGCTCAGTGGGTAAAAACACTTGCTATGCAAGTGTGAAGATGACAGCTAGGTCCCCAATGTCTATGTAAATGCCTGGTATGTGTGGAGGCCTGCCACATGTGAGCAGCAGAGGCACGAGATCCAAGAGCAAGCTGGATACCCAGACTAGCCAAATTGGCAACTTCCAATTTCCAATAAGAGAGCTTGCCTCAATGTACAAGGTAGCTTTAAATTTAGGAAGATATGTGATAACAACACACTCATGCATCCACATCCACACTCACATGCATGCAGGCAACACACAGACAAATATAACAACTAAAAAAACTACCAGAGGATCTAGCCTACTATACGTTGGAAGGTACCCAAAGGAGTATAAGTAGGCATGTGTCTTAGTGTTCTGTTGCTGTGAAGAGACACCATGACCTCTGGCAACTCTTACAAAGGAAAGCATTTAGTTAGGGCTTGCTTACAGCTTCGGAGGTTCAGTCCATTATCCTCATGGCAGGGAGCATGGCGGCACTCAGGCAGACATGGCAGCTGAGAGTTCTACATATGGATCTGAAAGCAGCAGGAAGAGAGAGGGCCACTGGCCTGGCTTAAGCTCCTGAAACCTCAAAGCCTACCCTCAGTAACATGCTTCCTCCAACAATGTCACACCTACTCCAAAAAGACTATATCCCTAATCCTAAGTAGCACCACTCCCAAATGACCAAATATTCAAATATTTGAGCCTATTGGGGTCATTCTTATTCACCCACAAAAGCATAATAGAGAAATACCTGCATGTCCATTACTGTGGCATTTTCACACAAGCCAAGTTATGGAGTCAGCCTAAGTGCCATTTGGTATATTTAAATACATAAATCGAATTTCATTCACCTATAAAGTACAACAAATTATGTCATTTTCAGAAAGTGAGTGGAATGGGAAGTGATCATAATAAGTGAAATGAGCTGATTCAAAAGACAAATATCACATTTTCTCTCATATGAGTTCCTAGGTTATATATAATATGCATAATATAGCCATAAATAATATATGGAGATAATCATTACGAAAATAGAAACAGACTGTTTGGAACTGAAAGGGAACTGGTGGGGATAGTGGATTAGAAGTAAATAATAGAGAGTAATGGATATCATCAAACCACACGATATGAATAAAGACATCTTTAGAATCCATCACTATGTGTCATGAATATAGACTAATTTAGAAAACATCTAGTGGACATGCTTAGCAAGAAACTACCAGATTGAGGAGCTTAACCCATGATTACGTGAGCGTATTCTCAGACGTGCAAGGGAGACCTAGAGTTTTAAAACTTACGAGTCTACTTCACCAACCAAAGAGGAAAATAAGAGAATTTGTTTGACCATTTCAATAGATTCAAAAAAGCATTTAATGCTCGTTCATGATAAAACTCTCCGTGAATTAAAAATAGGAATGAAAATTTCCAATCTGATGAAGAATATCTATAAGAACACTCACAGGAAAGATCACTCTTAATAATAAATATTGAGAGCTTGGGTCTTGAAATAAATAAAAAATACTAACACTTCTTCTTTAGTCATCATACTATGTCAAAAGGCAAAGTAATGGAATAAAAGACGTAAGATTTAGGATGGGAAAAAAGTATCACTGTTAACAGGAAACATTTATTTTACAAAAAAAAAAATACAGACTAATCAACAAATGTAACAAGGGTAAAGTTTATAAAGGGCGACATTGTAAAGCAATCCAAGTTCCCAAAACCACAAAACAAACCAAAAAAAATTAAAAAGCATGGTGATGAAAGCATCTTAGTTTTCCATTACTATGACAAAACACCTGTGATAAAGCACGTTAAAGGGAAAGGATCTAACTTTTATCCTTATTTTCCAGGCTTTAGTCTGTGGTTATTTGGTCCTATTTCTTTGGTCCTATGATGATGCAGCCACCATCACAAAAGTGGATGGCGGAGAATGCCCATTCACACCACAGTAACTAGAAACAGAAATGATGTGAAAGGGATCAGTGTCACAATATCTCCTTGGAAGGCACATTTTCTGTGGCTTAACTTCCTTCTACTAGGCCCTACTTCCTAAAGGTTCCACAAACTCCAAACCACACCCCTCATGGGCCTGTGAAAGACACTTGATATCCAAAACATAGCATAAAACTTCCATGAATTTAAAGGAGTTAAAACTTACATTGAAAACTACTAATAGTAACTTAAGGATGCCTGGTAGACATTATGTTTTCCCTTTGAATATTCAATTAAACACAATCTACAGCTTATATAATTTAAACTGAGATTCTAAAGTTCATGAACTTCAAAGGCACAAGAATCAATGCAATTTTATGAATGATCAAGATTTAATGAATACCCATGTAGCCAAGTACGAAATAATAATAATTAATTCAGTGTAGTGCTGAACATTGTTAGGTAAGTCAAATCTATGAATCATGGAGTTTAGACAGAAACAAATACATTAAGGATCCAATTTAAACAAATTACCCTGAAGTAAGTAAAGAAAATATTGCAATTTCAATGAATATAAAGGAGTTTAGTATGTATGTAGTATGTATGTCCACTTCACTCATAGTAATTCTTAGAAAATTATCAGCAAGAAGCTTCTGCAAGGCAAAGGACACGGTAAATGAGACAAAACAACAGCCTACAGAATGGGAAAATATCTTCACCAATCCCACATCTGACAGAGGGCTGATCTCCAAAATATATAAAGAACTTAAGAAATTAGACATCAAAATAATGAACAATCCAATTAAAAACTGGGCTACAGAACTAAACAGATAATTCTCAACAGAAGAATTTCAGATGGCCGAAAGAGACATTTAAGTAATTGCTTGAAATACTTAGTCATCAGGGAAATGCAAATCTAAATGACCCTGAGATACCATCTTATACCTGTCAGAATGGTGGAGATCAAAAACACTGAAGACAGTTTATGTTGGAGAGGATGTGGAGCAAAGGGAACACTCCTCCACTGTTGATGGGAGTGAAAACTTATATAGCCACTTTGGAAATTAGTATGGTAACTTCTCAGAAAATTAGGAATCAATCTTTCTCAATACCCACTCTTGGGCATATATCCAAGAAATGCTCAATCATACCACAAGGACACATGCTCACCTACCAGCATTATTCATATAACCAGAACCTGAAAACAACCTAGATGCCCCTCAACCAAAGAATGGATGAAGAAAATGTGGTCCATATACACAATAGCATATGACTCAGCAGTAAAAAACATGACATCATGAAATTTGCAGGCAAATGGATGGAAGTAGAAATACCATCCTGAGTGAGGTAACTGAGACTCAGAAGGACAATCATGGTATGTACTCATTCATAAGTGGATATAGATATAAAGCAAAGGATAACCAGACTACAACCTACAGCTCCAGAGAAGCTAGCTAACAAGGAGGACCCAAAGAGGGACTCATGGATTGCCCTGGGGAATGGGAAATAGATGAGATCTCCATGAGTAAACTGGGGATGGGGGATGAGCAATGGAGGGTAGGGGATGAGGGATGAGAACATAAGGAAGAGATACCATGATAGAGGGAGACATCATGGGGATAGAGAGAAACCAGGTGCTAGGGAAGTTCCCAGGAATCCCCAAGGATGACCCCAGCTTAGACTACTAGAAATAGTGGAGAGGGTACCTGAACTGGCTTACCCTAGTAATCAGATTGGTGAATACCCTGTCATCATAGAGCCTTCTTCCAATAACTGATGGAAGCAGATGCAGAGATCCACAGCCAAACACTAGGCTCAGCTCCAGGACCCCAGTCAAAGAGAGAAAAAGATGATTCTGTGAGCAAGAGCATCAAGAACATGTTGGGGAAACCTGCAGAGACAACTAAACCAAACTAGTGGGAACTCATGAAATTTAGATCAACAACTGTGGGGTCTACATGAGACTGGACTAGGCCCTCTGCATAGCGAGACAGTTGTGTAGCTTGATCTGTTTGGGTGGTGGTCGGGGGGGTGGGCTGGCAGCAGGATCAGAATCCATCCCTGGTGCGTGAGCAGGCTTTTTGTAGCCCACTGCCAGTGATGGAACATCTTGCACAGATGAGGCAAGGGGAGGTGCTTGGACCTACCTCTACTAAATATACCTCCCCATGGGAGCTCTATCTTCTTGTAGGAGGGCAGGGGGGGTGGATTTGGAGGGGGAGGCTGGAGGGGCAAGAGGAGGGAAGAGGGGGGATCTTTGATTGGTATGTAAAATGAATAAAAAAAGTCTTAAAAAAAGAAAATTATCAGCAAGTCAGGTTCGCATACCAAACAAATGCCAAACCTCATAATGATGAATGCCCACTCTTCCCAAGGTAGCCCCAACATTAACCAAATCTGTTCATTCTATGAGTTGTCTGAGTCAACACAGTGAAGGTGCTGGAGTACATGGGATGTGTTCAGTGGCCACAGTGGGATTAGATTGTCTTTCTGACTTCATTTTATGCAGTCCACCCCATGGCATGTTGTGCTCCAGCAATGAAAATGTTTGCATTCCTTTGATATCATATTAATTATATTTCTAGTCATTTCTCCCAATATCCCTCCTCTTTCTCCTCCTGCTTCTCCTCCTTCTCTCCCATTCCTTCCTCCCTGCCTCGCTCCCCACACCTTTTCTTCCTGGCAGTGCTGGGCAGGAAACCCAGGTCCTCATGGATGGTAGATAAGTGTCCTACTGCTGAACCCTATCCTGTTTTTATGGTCTCTGTTGAACAGGTAACTCCTCAGACCTCACCACTAATTTTTCATTGTTTTTTGGGATGTGGTTCAATTGACTGCCCATTAAATAAGCTTCTTCCTGAACACATTAATCTAATAGGCACCTGTCTCTAATTCGGTATCTTCCAAGTGAAAAGACCCCAATTGATAGTCAGATATTATTACTTTGTTATCTGATGTCTTATCATTTAGTTGTTTGCCTTCGAGATCATTATGTACGGATACCAGGAGTATTTTGTTTTGGGTAGTTCTTAGCATGTAGTATGATTCCCAGGGTATGTGAATGAATAAATCGGCTGCTCATTCAATGTCCTCCTAGGGTGAGGATATGAAAAAAGGCTTCCATGATGATAAACATGTATTTATACATATGTCTTAGTCCATTTAACTTACTGGTTACTGAAGTTGTAATCTAAGCCATGGCCTCAATTATCTACTTGATTTTGCTGATATGATCCTGGCTTAGTAGTTCAGAAGGAAAGGATACATTTTTTTTTAGAAAAAATATTTTTAATGTACAACTATCTTGTTGTACATTCCTTTGAGGCTTCTAAGTCAGCATAAGCCTGATTCTTCTCTTCCCATTTCTAGCATTTTTTTTGTATTTTTTTAGTAAAATTACACTTTCACATGAAAACCAATTGATTTCAAAAATACATACTTTCATTTTAAAAGGACATTATCTAGAAATTACTGGAGTTCTTTATCAATGTTATATACTTAATTTAGACTTTTTTGTTTTTAGCTTTATTGGTAAATTATTGTATGACATTTTCTTAAAGACATTCAAGATAATGTAATATCTGCAGATATTTTGTTGGAACAGAGGGGATGGTGTGTATGAATTGAGGGATTTGTTTATACTTGGAAAGCATATGGGAAAGAAACTGTTATCCCAACACTCAACCCTAGTGGCAGAATAGCAGATCTCCAAGTAAAGCTGAGATCCTAGCCAGCAATATTGGTCTGAGGACATCATTACCCTCCCCACAGGCTTCAAGAGCTTGAGAGCTCAAGCCACAATGGCAAGAAGCTCTTTTGTTTTAGGTATAGCTGTTTTCACTCCCATTCAATGCAAAATAGGTTAAAATAGAAAATAATTGTGTTTATGTAGTCATTCTAGTAGACTTGACATGTTCTTCATAAACTGATTTCCATTACAATACATTCTTGCTACAACTGACAGAAATTTCTCCAGCCTAGTTGCCAATATTTTGTGACTTCACAATTGCATCTTGCAGTAATTCATAAGTAGTTATAATATTGTCAGAAAAGATTAACAGAAAGCTTTGAAATTCAAAAAACGTTCAAGCATTCATCTGTGTAACTTTGTTAGCAATTATTGTTTTCTTTGCTTAGAATTATAAAAATGATCATGGTTAATCAGACACTACATTTATGTCTTCTAATACTTAGCTTCTATAAAATTTTGACTGAATAATGTTTCCATTTTATGGATGAATGGGTTGAATGTCTAGGAACAGTTTATTCAAAATCATGTAAGATATATATAACATAGTCATATCCAATATTCTCATTTATATTTCTGAATAATCCATATATATGTGTATATATATATATATATATATATATATATATATATATATATATATGCAATCACACACATGCATGTGAAATTTGCTAGCCGCAAAATTTTGGTAATCTTTTTAACCTATCTAGGCTTCAATTTTCTCACTTGAAAAAATGGGCCACCTCGTGATATGGAAGTATAAACACACAAATGAATATGTATGTATTATATGTAATATATGTATATACTTTATATACCAAATACTTAATTATCCATGGTCAATAATTTTAAGATAAATTAAAATGGGCATATACATATAAACATGTACAAACCACACATAATCCATACAGAAAATAAAAAGAGAACATAAACTGCAAGTAATTTTTATTATATGTGTGCAAGTGCAATTAGTTCTCTATTATTTTGTCATGTAATCCCTTTGCCTTTATAACCTATGACATTTCTTCAAAAGAGACTGAATAGAAGTGGTACATCACAGTTGTTTTGTTGAAGATATGTCAGTGAGATTGTAATAAATGATGGTTAAGACAAACACATGGGGAAAGAATTGTTATCATTCAGGGATGCAGAACAATGGAATGTCACAAAGGAAATTTTGATGGAAGTTAGTTATTTTTTATTTTTTCCTGATGCTCATAATTGGATGAATACTCTTACTCTTGCTTTAAGAATAACAGATTTTAGCTTAGCTGTGTTGGTGCACTCCTTTAATCTCAGCCTTGGGAGGCAGAGACAGGTGGATCTCTGTGAGTTCAAGGCCAGCCTGTATACAGAGAGAGTTCCAGGACAGCCAGTGCTACACAAAGAAACCCTGTCTTGAAAAACCAAAACCAAACAAACAGAGAATAACAGATTTTACTTCTTTCTCTAATTATAGAAGCACTGAAGTCAGCAAATCTTCTAATTTTTGGATTAGTGTTTTTGATAAATTCTATATTTGTTGCTAGACTTGCTGAAGACAATGTGTGATCATATTTTTCTGTGTGCTAATATTATATATTAATTAAGTATTTGAAGATCTTGAGTAAATTGTTTGGAATTGAAAATATAACACCCAAAAGTTAGTCTTGGGACACTACTGAAGGAATGGAGCCATGGCTCAGCAGTTAAAAGCAGTTAAGCCCTTCAGAGAAGCCAGCTTCATCTCCCAGTACCCACACTAGCAGCTATTAACTGCCTGACACTCCAGTTTAAGGAATCTGGCACCATATTCTAGGCATTCCTACACCTTTGTGTACATTTTCCTTCAAGTGGGAAAACACACATTTACAAAAACAAAACTAAAGAAATAAATCCTAAATAAAGAAAAAAGAAACTACTGAACAGGGCATTTCCTAGCAAATATCTAGCTTCCCTTGCTTTAGATCGATAGCCAAACTCAGACTGTGCTGTTACTACAGGGCCTCAGAAAACATCCAGGAAGCCAAATCCAGCTGCCAAAAAAGAAAGAAAATAATAATAGCAAGAATCCAAAGTTGCCCTTTGCAGTTCTGTTCCTAAGCCTAAGATGATTCTGGAAAGATTGTTACAGTCACAAAGTGGTGTGTCAAGGCAAGACTAATTCCTCACCTTTTAAAATTCCATCTCAAGTGGGACCTCTGATTAAAATATTAAAAGTAGAAGGTACCACATTTGAGGTGCCCGATGAAGGATAATTGTTTGTGAAAATCCCACATTTGGACCATAATTTAGCCAACCTGTTTATTATCCTAGCTTTATGGTATTATTCTTTCCTGGTGTGGCTTTGAGATACTATGGTACTTAACTCAGTCTGCCCTAAGTACATATCTGCATTTAGAATATGAATAGTAGATTGTTTCCATACTTACTCACTTCCAGTTCTGTCCAGAGTTGTGTGGAGAAAATGTATGGGTTTCATTAGAAGGTTTGCATATTTTCTTAGCCTTTGAAACCAAAATGATTTACCCATTTGGAGAAACAGTCTTTTTAGAAAGTCTATGATTTACAATTAAAATGACTGGGGCTGACCGTTCGGTTCTTTGTATCTCTGCATTAGAAATACAGTGTACAGACTTTTCACAGTGTGTACGTGTGTGTATGTGTGTGTGTGTGTGTGTGTGTGTGTGTGTGTGTGTGTGTGCGTGTGCGTGTGTGTGTGTGTGTGTGTGTGCGTGTGTGTGTGTGTGAGTGTGTGTGTGTGTGTGTGTGTGTGTATGATGTAATGCTTGCAGTAATAGCATGCCATTTTCTGTAGTATAATTTGGTCTTTGCCACACAGACTAGTATGAATGATTTGACTTCTGATATTTTATAAACAGGCTAACATCTACGTATTGACAAGTGAAAGAATGCTACCAGAGGCCAAAATTTTCTGGAGGGAATACCTGCTACAGTAATATCCAATTAGCACTTTAAGCTTTGAGGAGACTGTTCACAAATTTCTGATTTTCAATAAGAAGCACAACCAACCTATTTATTATTGTACATATCAGTCAGTAAACTTAAATAGAAATTTTAATTATGCATTTTTAACAGGGTGTCACTATGTAGCACACCTGACTCTGTTTCCTGAGTCATAGGAGTGAGCCACAATGCCTTATTTGTTGTTGTTGTTTCTTTCCATTCTTTTTAGCCCCCCACCTCCCAGTACGGAGGATGGAACTTCAGAAGACCTTTCATAGGCTAGACAACTTAGCTAACACTGGTCTATATAGCTGGTCCTTTAGTTATTTTTTTTTATGGATGTTTTTAATATAATATATTATATATCCATGAAATGTTTTAAAAAATAATTGAAACTCATTAGGAAAAACTTACATAGATGCTATATTAAATTGTAAGGATAGGGAATGGACTCACTTTTGATCCTGTTAAGATAGACTTCATTCTACTTGTTGATTTGGATACCTTTTTTCAATTATGATAATATTTCAAGGAAAAGTTTCGCTTAATAATGTTATCTGTCCATTTTGATAATGGTCACTATGCAGGCATTTCTTTTCTAAAGGAAGGTATTTCAAAGCTACACCATGAATATAGTTGTGAAAAACTGCTTTAACATAGCACTTGTATGTTCTTGGTAATCCAGACTTAACATTTTCTCTACTTTTATTAAGAAATTTGCAAAAGAACATATTTTTTATCACAGCCACAGGGAAAACTCTCTATTTTAGCCATATCTCTCATGGAAGCCTGAAGTCTGGGGTCAGGAATGACAGGCAAGTGCCTTTCCTGTATGCCAGGAGAGTGGAAGGGACACAGGAAGATTGGCTGAGGGTAACACTGTCTGACAAACTGCAGCCACATGGGGCAACATGTCTGCCATACTTGCTCATCCCTGAAGGGCTTTGAATTCCCCTCAGGAAGGTCTTTGCTCATTTTTGAAACTTTGCCTATCTTCATCTTCTTGTCTCTTCTCTGGTTCTTTCTGTCAACAAGGGTGGAAACCACTTACTCTCAATCTGCGAATGAAGCTGACGACACAGTATGAATTGCTGATTTTATGTTTCTCTATAAGTGGTTATCTCTGCACATATGATGATGTTCCTGGGACAAATGGACATAGGAAGTGGGGTATTTTATCATTGCAGATCTGGCAGGCCCTTGGGGCAATAAACTTAACATACGAAATAAACAGATAAGAAAGGACATTTATCATCAGGGACCATTACTGTGTTTGAAGCAAATCAGCATATTTTTAGAAGCATCCCATCTTTCTCTCTTGCCTTTAGCTGTCCTTCATCTTCCTAAGAGGGCTGATGTTTGTGAGCTTGCCTGGAAGCACAAGTTCTGTCCATCAAAGAGTAAGTTCTGTTCCAGGCTTATCTGTTGTCTCTTCCCAATTACGTGAAGGCAACCACCGCAAATAGGCTTGTTCTCATCATCACATCCATCTGTGTGCATACTCAGGTTATAACAGAGTCATGCTCTCTTCACAACTCTTGTTACTGGTAAAGTATAAATACTTGGTTTTACAGAAACCTCACATTAATGTACATTAATCCACTGCTAACAGATTCTGATGATGCTCCACAGCATAATAGTTACCCTAGATAGAGGCAAAAATCATTTGAATGCTGGAGTTAAATTTCCTGAGAAATGTGCAAAAGTGAAACACTGACCTTTCTGTTGATATCCAGGACCCTAAGAGCAAATATGGACCTCATAGCTCTGAGATGGAGCATACAGGTCTCAAAACAGAAATCATCTGATGTCATAAGACAAGAACTTCTAATGGTATGTTTTTTAATACACAAAGATTTGAATTATATAGGTTATATGCATTTTAAAAAATAGGACTCTATGGGCTACCTAAAAGATGGGATTTCATAGCACATTTGAAGATCCTCAGAAATGAGAAAGGAACTTAAAAGCAAGAAAATTTTGAATAGTGTTAACAGATCTGTGAATGGATTTTCAAAAAGTCTTTTCCTTCTTCTGATGACTAAAGGCATGCCTATATAAAAATAGTATGGAACTAGGTTGTATTATTTAAGGGCAGAGGTAAAGAACAACTAGACTGTGTAATCAATATTACTTGAAGATGTTTAATGTTTAGAGAGAAAAAATTGAAGTTATAAGAAGAATTGTACTAAATAATTGAGAAATGAGGCAACACATTAAATTGTTTTCTTGTAGTTTGACTTATGTAGTAACTGAAAGCACAATTCACATGGATTCAACTAAATAATGGGAGAATATTGCTAGGTATAAAGAGACTGGAACAAGTAACTGTTGATGAAACTCAAGATGTTGCCATAGAGGAAGGACATTGGAACCAGAGTCAGAGTCCCTTTTCGACCAGAAATGTTTAAACAAGGTAAAAAGATTTTCATTAACTTTGTGAGTTTTTTTCTTTCTTTGCATCAAACCTGGGACCTTGAGCATTCCATCAGGTATTTTCACCACTTACCCACCAGCTGGATCACCTGTTCTCTGAAGATTTTTTGACTGATATTAAATATATCATAAATCTTACAGTATCATTCTAGACTTAATAAGATGTACTTACTAAAATGAAATTCTTTCCTTTTGCATAGTCTTGCAATAGGAGAGAGATCAGCTTGGGTTAATGCTCCTGCTTCCATTTCTTCCTGTGGACATGTGGAAAAATCATTGTTTCTGGATCTTTAATGACGAACAGAAATGTTGAGGAGGCTTGTGTTAGAATGATCGTGAAGGAGGAGGAAAAGGGTGTAACATGGGTTCTGTATACCATGCTTCACAGTGATGTTTTCCATCCGCTTAAATGTCTATACATTTTTCTCTTCTCACTTCTATATATACTCTTCACAATAAATGCCTTATTGAAAAGACACTTATGTAAAATAACTACAATAGATAGACTGCTTTATTTCTTGCTTGTTTAGTTTCTTGCTTGTCTAATTTGCAGCCTTGAGTACTTTTTTGTCCCCCCTCCCCCAGGACTCTTGTTCTCTCATATTACATGACTCACTTTACTTGTGATTCTATATTATAAAGTAATTGATGGTTTTAAAAGTTAATACTCTGAATGATTCATGCCAGAGAGTTGATTTTTTTATTGCTTAACTTTCATAGCATACTTCAAATGAGGAAAGACTCAAAGACTTTCCACTAAGATCTGGAAGAAGGCCAGAGTATCCACTCTCCACTTAGCTAGATCACTAAGACAAGAAATGATAATAAAAGGAACACAAATAGGAGAAAAAGGATTCAAGGTATACTTATTTTCAAATGGTGTCATTCTTTACATAAAACAACAACAAAAACTCCTAGAGCTTATAAATAACTTGAGCAAGATATAAAATTAACAGATGAATAGGAAACAATACATATACTAAAAATAAATCAGAGAAACAATCCCTTTCACAATACACACACACATACACACACACACACACACACACACACACACACACACACACACACACACACATGAAATACTTGGGAATAAACCCAACTAATCGGGAGGAAAGCTTCTGTAGTGAAACCTTTAAGTCACTGAAAAAAGCAACCGTGGAAGAGACTAAAAGATGGAACTCCATCCTGAGCTTATGAACTAGAAGAATTAATCTTATGAGCATGTGCATCCCACCCAATACAATCACTGTGATCTCAGTCACAATGTCAGTGTCACTCTTCACAAACATATAAAAAGATAGAAGTTTATATGGAGGCACAAAAGCCCAAGGCTATTCAAACCAAAGAAATATATATTATGGAGTTTTCACCATGCCTGATTTCAAACTATGCTTCAGAGCCATAGTAATACAAACAGCAATGTACTGGTACAAAAATAGATATAGGTTAATGGACTGAAATGTAAGTTCATGCAAGGAAAACTACATGATCTTCACAAAAAATCCAGAAATATACATTGACGAAAAGACAGCATCTTCAATGAATGGTACTAGCAAATCTGAATTTTAACATGAAAAAAAAATAAAGCTGTAAGCTTACCTCTCACTCTGCACAAACTCAGCCGCAAATACTAAAAATGGACTGTGGATCTGGACAGAATGGTCCCCAAAAAACAGCCAGTAAACACTTCAAAAGCATTCAACATCTTTAGACATCAGTGAAATGCAAATAGAAACTACAATAAGCATCCAGGTCACCCCCGTAAGAATGGCTAATATGAGGAATACAAGTGACTACAAATTCTGGTACAGAAATGACAAAAAGGGTTGTTGGTGGCAGTGAAACTAGTGGGACAATTTTGGAAATAAGTCTAGAGATATCTTTAAAAATAGACATAGAATTTCCATATCAAATGCTGGAGAAATAGCTGAATAGTTAAGGTCATATTTTGTTCTTGTAGAGAACCAGTGTTCAGGGGGCTCACAACATCTTATATCTCCAGTTCTAGAGGTATTCCATTTCTCTGGCTTCCATAGGCATCTGAACACACACACTCTCTCTTTCTCTCCCTCCCTTGCCCCCCCCCCTCTCTCTCTCTCACACACACACACACACACACACACACACACACACACACACACAGACGATTAAAAATAATGAAAATTTAAAAAATAAAAAATTAATTACCATATGACTAGAATATTCTACTCCTAGGCATGCACCCAAAGGACTTTATAACTTACTACAGAGATACTTGCACCTGCACATTCACTGCTGCTCTATTTACAATGCCAAGAAGTGAAATCAACCTAGATACACATCCATTGATGAACAGAGAATGAAAATGTGGTACACACAGTAGAACATTGCTCAACTGTAAAGAAAAGTGAACTTGCAAGTAAATGGATTGAACTGGAAAAAATTTCTATTACTGAGATCGTCCAGACTCCCAAAGACAAATGCTGCAAGTTCTTTCCCATATGTTGTGTGAGTTCTGGCTTAGAATGTTTTGTGTATTCATCCTAGGATATGAGTAGGAGTTGTGAAACCAGGAACAGGAAGGTGAACAGGAGTATAGATGCATTTAGTCAGGGGAAAATAGTAGATTAGAAGTGAGGGGAAAGTAGAGTGAAGGAATACCATGGACAGAAGGTTCAAACAGGTAGTGGAACACTGGGATGGGGAATCAAGAAGGCATGGGAAGGGTGGACTAAAATGAAGTACACAAGAAGAAGCTACTTTGGAGCCCATGACCTGGCATCCCAAGTGAAACATGCAGCACACTCGTGAGAATTAATCTGTGAGTTTTCAAAAACAGACTGATATGAAATAAATGATTCACTGGCTTCAAGAGCCAGCAAACAGAATCTGCCAAAGTAAATGGCCATGTGCCCTGCTGTAGGTTATATAAAATAAATGTATTTCCTTTATAGATTAAGTATTTGTAAACATGAAATTAATTAATCTAAATCATAATATGCAGGAACTATAGTATATTTCTATAGTTTGGATTTTAAGTGTCCTCTAAATGCCTATGTCTTAAAGGCTTGGTTTCCAAATGATGCCATTACAATTGGTCAAAATTTTAACATATGAGTCCTTGTGGGAGATTTTTTTAGACAAATGGAGGCACCACATGCATGGCTCATTTGAGAATCAGTCTTATTCTCTTATCTTTTTTTTCTGCTGTTGTGAGTTGGATGATTTGTTCTACCATGCACCCAAAGCTGTGTTCTTCCCCCTACGCAAGGAATCCAGCAGATCATAGGTTAGAACCTATGAAACAACCTGTCAGCATCAACCTTTTCTCTATATAAGCTGATTACTGCAGTTATTTGGTGAAATAATGGAATGATGACTAATAGAAAAAGCATAAGGGCATAGAACTTGAAATCTGAATGTTCTAGATTTAAGGCTCAATTTAATTACATTACTAACTGCGCAGTTTGGAACAAGTTGCTTAATTTCTCCAGCTCAGTTTTCACATTGATAAAATAAGGATCATAGCATCTATGTGTCAGTATTCAGGAAGATTGTTTAATGGATTATGAAAACAAGTAATAAGTCACATTTTATGGTTACCAATACATTTATGATTTGAAGAAGAAATAAAAAAGCCTATTGTTCTTAAAGCAGGTACAAGGTTGTGGTTCAATTTTTAACACCAAAGAGCAACAATGACAACTAGTAGCAATTACTGTCTATAATATTGCACTGCTATATGTTGCTGCATGATATGTGACTATTTCTATTTTTTAAGTTTCACAATGTTTTATTAATATCTTACCATCACAAGAATTATGACATGTCACCTCCATTCACTGTGTTTTGAGGTAAATTCTGTGGTTGAAAAAATAAAAATAACAGAAGGAACAGATTGTATTGTGAAACACTAGCACTAATGGAACATGCTCTCATAAAATATTTACTTAACAATTTTAGTTATTTTGTAAATGTGTAATTCCTTAATCCTATATTTGGACACTTACACATTTATGGATATATATTCTTGATCTGAAAGTCTAAAAGTTAATCTTAGGTAAGAAACTGTCCTCTTACATGTTTGTTCAATTAATCTTTATAGAGTTAAAAAATCAGAAACTTATTTTAGTGTCCAATTATCAGTTGAGGTTATTCCCCAAACAATTCATCATTTTAACATCAATGGAAAATATGGCTTGAAAATATTATTAGAGAAAATGAAGTCCTTTCTTTTGATTTAAAATCCAAATCAAAAGAAACAAAATTCTGGCATCCAATTATACTTATAAATCATCTTTTGATAAATCAAGACTTTTTAACAGTATCATACCCAGAAATGATCGACAGGTTCATTTATTACTCCTAGAGAATGTATTTTATGGAACCTTAAAAAAAATTGAATTTCTGCTTGGTAATTTTCTATTCCTATGAAATATCTATTTATAACCTGGTAAAAAACCAAACTAGCCAGGATAAAGAATGTCATCCATCTTCATCACTACTCATACTCAACATTATTCCCTACCTACAACACAAGTACATGCACACACGTGCATGTGCATGCTTGCACACACACACACACACACACACACACACACACACACACACACACACACAACACTGAGTGCATAGGTAAGCTAATCATACTTTTAGATATAGGTATTGTGTTATATTAACAAAGACAGCAAATAATTTTGTTTTTGTGCTGTTCATTTTCCATAAGTACACAGAAATCAACCAATAAATTGAACATACAAGTAAATTAGTTTGAAGGCATTAAATGCCATGAAAACCAGACAAAATTATGGTTATGATATATTTGAACTGTTTGAAGAAACTGGATTTCCAATGGGTTACAAACTGATACATGAAGCATTGGTTTGGCTCTTTGAAAAGGGTGTACTCCGTACTTCATCACAGGTGCCCATAGCTCCAGCTGCTTTAGAAGTGAAGACTGAAGATCACTGGTGTCCAGTACTTCAAGGCCATTAGGATGAATGATAATATTTAAGCAAATTCTTAGAGACATATAAAACTTAGAAAGAGCAGTTTTAGATAGAGGAAATAAAGTTGCAGATGCCCTAAGACCAGAGCATGTATGAATGTAGGGATTATAAGGAAATCGGTGGGGCTGGATGAATGAGTACACAAGGGAAGTGAGGTAACAGGGATGCTCTTATCGTGACTGTGTGGGCTACTGTGTTTTTGTTTTATTCTGAGACAAGAGAACACAAGTTTTCCCCAAGATCTGGCAGTAAATTATCCTTTTCCCAAGTTGCAATGTTAGTGCTGAGACCGTGATCAGTCTAGGAGACACCATTCTCCTGCTTAATTATGAAGGAAGACCTCAAGTTCTGAACTGGTAACTTTTATTTGAATGGAGACCTACCTTTTTTCTTACAGTTTTCAGTAAGGAAAATTTCAAAGGGGTAATTTTAAAATCAAAATATATTGAGGAAACGAAACATGTATTTTGTGAAGGAAAGGCAAGGATGTCATGGAATAATAGGGGTAAAAATTTTGCACATTAACTAATCTATGGTCAAGAATTATTTCTAAATATTCACTATAAATATTTTAGCTCCTTATCAGACTAACAGTTCACAGATACCTTTTGAAGATGAGTACAATATGTATTGGAATAGGTATAATTGTTTAATTGGGCAAAATCAATTTATGAGAAACTTTTTATCAGTTCACACAATTAATTATTGGAAATATTGAACATAAAGTTAACTCACTCTGATGTTCCACTCTTATCTTCCCTATTAATAATTCCACTTTAATTAGAAACATTTTGTCAGATCAGCTTTGCCTTATGGTTGGGCTAGCAAAGCCTCTGTGTGGGGTACTAACATAGTAACTTACCTGTCTTAACTGTGCACTGGGGCTTGGACAATAAATGATTATGAGACAAACCAATAAATTTAGGTAAATAAAAACAGACTCAAGAGGATCTCCTAGAAACTACTTCAATCCATTTCTGTTTTAGTTTCTCATGTCTTAAGTGTTTACTGTGACTCAGTGGAACCTTAAGAGATATGTGTATCTACATTTAAACTGTACCTTATATTTAAAACACAAGTATCATCAATTTTCTTTGTCATGAAGACTCTTCTAGACTCATAACTCTGGGCGGCTTTAGAGACATCATGTAAAATGTAGACATCACATGGGAAGTTCTAAGAGCAAAGTCCACCATGCACACTGAGGGAACAGTGTGTATTTTTGATTTTTAGTACATCTTTCCATTATGATGAAGGTCTCTTGGTCCATGTGGAGACAAACAATTCCTCCTACTTACTTAGGTAGAAAGGGTCTGCTACAGTGCTTGGAAAAACAAAGTGGACCTTTGTTAGAACGCTGATTCTGAAGGAGTCTATGAAAAGGGAGAGTGAGTGATTCATAAGATTGAAGCCTGAGAATGGTTAAATCTGGTCACCAAGCTGGAAATCCCTAAATGACTCAGGGCATGCTACTCACCAGCCCACAGCAATTCCGCAGAGGATGGACAGCTTCCTCAGACAGGAAATGGAACTTAGTGGGAGTGAAGTGGTAGGAGACCGCTCTGCAAGTAGACGGAGAGAAAACTCCTTCTGTCAGGAAGCTGACGCTAAGCCTTCAGTCTCCAAGAGGAGGATTATCCACTCTGGAAAATTTATTTCCACAGAGGCGACAAGGCTGAGGCACTAGCTCAGTAAAGAGGTGAAGGAATTAGGTGTTTAAGAAACAAAACGTCTCACACAGGAAGACACGATGCTAATGAAGAGAGATTTTGGGGAACAATATTTTATTGACTTAAATCACCTAATTACTGAAAGCAGACTTGAATTGTCTTTTATCCCAGCTTTTGGTGACAATATTTTAACCTGTAGCTCAGCTGGCCACAAACTCTTGAGCCGTTGCTTCACTTCCAGAGGGCTAGAACATAGGTGCGACTCATCAACCTGGCTTGAAACGATCTGGCCTTCAAGTGCAGCACGTCTTAACTAACATTGGTTGTATTTGATGGTCTGAATCATGGGGCCCATGATATAATGTAAAAGTTTAATAGGGAAAAGCCAGAGATGCTAGATATTTGACAACATGGCAAACATGATCATCATCACTAAATATTATCAGTGCTCTCATAAGAAAAAAAAATGGGACAAGACAAAGGAGGCTTTGAGGTAGAATGTGAGGTTCTTATCCTGGAGCATAACATAGAGGCAAACAGAAGACACTCAAGACATATTAAATAAAACACATATAAAACCTTTGGTATATAAATCAAACTACTTCTTTATGCTTATCCTTTTTACTTTATCATTAATGTTTAAGTGTTGGAAAAGATTTATAGTATTTTTAAAGAGATCCAAAGTCTTCTAACCTAAAATAAAGTAGACAAGCTGGAGATGTTGCTCAATGGTAGAACTCTGTCTAAGCACTCACAGGCTCTAAGTTCCATGCCAAGAAGTGCAAAAATGAAGGGATGGATGGATGGATGGATGGATGGATGGATGGATAGATGGATGAATGGATGGATAGATGATGAGTACAGGTATCTTGTTCACTTCAGAGAAGCTATTGAAAATATTGATTTAGTAAACAAGGAATAGCTAATGAGGTAAAGCCAGAAAGTGATGAAAGAAGATTAGTTGTGACTACTGATTTTTCCAGCTCTGTTCCCATATTCACCTCAAGGATACCCAGGGAAAGTTAAGTCTTGTAGTCTAATACTTTATGTTCTGAGTACCCTGCAATGGTGAATAGTGAGTGTAATGTACAAGGAGACCTGGGATTGTTATGTGGAAAATTGCTATAGGAACAAATCTGAACTCCAAGTAATGCCTGGTTATATTATCTTCTGTTCTTCAAACGGCCTCAGTCACTGAAGGGTTACCTTGAAAATGTCACACACCCAGGGAGTGACTCTGCGTGTTTCTACTTACAACATGTTTTGCCGTAACAGGATAGAATGAGGAGGTCTCAAACTGTCTCAGCACCTTTGTGAATGTATAGAATGATTTCATGACCCATGTCAAGCTTGTATTCTCTTCATTCCAACTAAATCACCCCATAATATTTTCCATTCCTAGATTGCAATGTAAGTGAGAGATAAGATGAGCATAACATACATGATGTGTATGTTTTTAAAAGAAGAATATGCTTTGATTACATTATAAAAAAATCTGTCCTGTTTACACATTTTAATCTTATAATCACTATTCTTGCTTTGTAGTTTTGTTGTGAAAAAGTATCAGCTCCATGAAAAATAGTTAGAAACCTATTAGCATCTTTAAGTTCAATATCATTTTCTTATAGATCTTTCAGGTAGTTTTCAAAAATGTCTGCAACCATAAATGAAATGCCATGAAAGAGCAGAGAGTCAAACAACTTGCTGTAGTGATGTATGCATTCACTATTTAACTTTAGTGACCTTGCCAAAGACTTTGGAAAAAGCCCAAACACAGAGATTATTTATAGAATCGATGAATAATTAATGATATGGTGAAAAGGCAATTTGCTGAAAAGGTACAGATGTTACCTCCTGAAGGACATGAAGGTTCTCCGAGACTGACCTGTCCATGAAAAAGAAAAAAAATTCATCCTTTGAAGAAAGAACATTTAATTTACTTCAAACATATTTTCAGGTGCCTACAGTGATCAGTTGCTTGCACTCAACTTCCCCATGCCTCTGATTTTATTCAGACATCCTGGTATGCTAACAATCACTTTCTACTGTAGGGTCCAAGTCTTCCACAGGAAGACTTTTCCAAATCATAAGTGTAATAATATCAACTTCTTGTCATGGTTTCCCCATTTGCAAAGGTGGGCACAAGTTCCTGAAAGCTGATAACTCTTTGATTCCTTGTGTTGAGAAAAAATTAACATAGATGGCCTGAGCTGATTATTCTCTTGACCTATAAGATTGTCTCTTGACTGGTATCTGAGAAAATGAGATTTAAGGAATGTATAGAGGCTGAAGAACTTCTGAATGTTCTGATCTGTCAGGGAAAATCACTCTGGAAAATAAACTTTTGAGACAATATGTCACTGCCAAAGGGAAGAAGTGTTCCTTGGGCAATGTCATAATAAAGGAGGAATTAGACAAGATTAGGTGTCAAGGGTGGTATAGACATAGACATAGTATTAGTATTATAAAGCAAGAAGGGATAAATCCTTTTCCCAGCCTTCCAGTCTCCCTCTCTGTAGACGAACTTAATGGGGCTAATGTGACTTGCTTCTTGCCAATGCAAGACAGGCTTCAGAGTTTCAGCCTAACACTGCTTCCTTAGACATGTGGGTTTGGAGCAGAGGCATTAGTGTAAGAGCTAAGACAAGATCTTCTGTTTTTTCCTAGACATTCATGAAATACAAGTTTTATGAAAACAATATATTTACTCTAAACTTTCGATTAGAAACATTTCTAGGGATACTGTAGAAGTATTTGGCAACATATGCTCTTACAGTGAACTGTAAAGAGCAAGCAACTTCTCAGAAGGAATATGCATATCAAATGAAATGAGTACACGTATCAAGAGGCTTCTAATCCATTTCTGTGGGGAACAAATTAAAAGTAACAGCCTACTATAAGTTTCCTTTGCTCAATTAGCTTAGGGTTTGAGGTTGTAAGACCATCCTAACATTAACTGGTCACCAAATACTGAATTTTGAAGGAGTATGCAGTTAAATGCTGTGTTGTATGAAATATGTATTAATATTCCAATATACTCTGATAGTTAGTGTATTATATGCTGCTGCTGTGAATCCATTAGTAAAACCTCAACCTGTATGTGTCTATGTAGTATGTTTCTAAGTATCAGAGCATGCAATGATAAGGGTCTCTACCTAGGCGTAGAGAAGTTTAAATATCTGAGGCTTAATATTTGTGGTCTCAGGTAGGCTGTATCAAGGCTTCTTAAATTTTTCGTCCCTGTTCTTATTGTGACCAAGACGATTTTCATTTAGTGTTGAGTACACAGAAATGTAAATAGGTATACAAATCAAACACTAATACAACACAGGTTTATTTAAAGCAATTCTATAGTTTTTACTTACAAATAAACACATTGTATTTATATGTAATTTTACAGTTATTAAAGATTAAAGCAAATTTGTATACTAATGAGATGCATGTGCTAATTTATTTTTCATGAAGAATTAAATGTTGGCTAAATATTTGGTTTTACAAGGCACAGGATAACTTTCCATTTGTTCTACATTTGGATTTTACAGTCATTAACACTGGTAATGCCACTTGGAATAACTCTATAGTACACAGTAGCAGAGGAAAGGTTAAGATCATTTTAGAAATCATTGGGAATTTTCTTCTAGTCCCAAACTAAAATTCAATGAATAAAGTTTTGTGAAACTCAAGTCCACAACTAAAAAGGAAAATTTTAACATCAAACTTTATATTAAACACAAACCAAATATCATATTAACTTGATACTTATATGTTCAAAAGTGATGGTAAGAAAATATTGAAAGTCTTTGTTTCTTTATTAAGCCATTGTATTTCTGTAAGATCAGACATTTTATAGGTACAGTAAACACACTGAAATTCATAATATGCAATCTTCTCAAATATAATCAGGTGTTTCAGGCAGTGTTCCTTGTAGCTGTGTGGCACAATGGTACACACAATGCAACGTGTACCTGTGTATTTAGAAACAAGGCCATTTTGAACTTGCACATCACAACCCAGGTGACCATCACAAACACTGCCCACTCAGTATGAATTTGATTTGAATTAATTTTGGTTGTTGTGTATTCAAGAACCATTTACTGATGTTAGTTTTCATTTGCAACTACCAAAATTCTGTTACATGACCAAACGTGGTGGAAACAAACATGTAATCTGAGAAATAAATGGTATCTTAGAATAAAGACACTGTTTGAGTTTGGTTTTGGGGGGTTAATAGGATGTTTATGTCTTTAAGATTATGCATTCTATACCTGACAGCTGTAAAAGTATTGCCTCTCCTGACTTGTGCTCCAGTGTGTTGGTTGGATCTGCTCAACTCTACGAACCTGATCGTTTCCTCAGTGCTCAGTAACATCTGCAGGTGACTCACAAATCGATTCACCTTAACTCCATGGAAAATGTGAGTTGGAGATACTCAGCTCATTTTTTCAATTAAAACCAAGCAAATGAAACTCGTGAATACAAATTAGTTACATAAAATATCTTGAGATAGAAAGACGGTTCATCTGAGGAAAATGCTTGCTGCTCTTGCAGAGGACATAGGATTGATTCCCGGCGTCTACACAATGGTCCACAAATGCTTGTCGTTGTAGTTTCAGGGGCTACAACACCCTTTTCTGGCCTTTGTAGGTTTCTGGAAACAGAACTGCGTACAACTCGTGCAGGCACACTAAAAACTAAGCAGGAAAACTAAATAAACTAATGCGTCTGTGAAAGTATATCAATAAAATATCTTTTTAAAACTCAAGATTTTTTTTTAACATTAACAGGCCTAAGGCTGACTGACAAGCTCATCTATTATTCCTAGAGAATGTGTTTTAATGAAGCCTACAAACAAGCTGGGTTTATGCTCGGCAGGTTTTCCCACTCCTATTAAATATTTGCAGTTTTTGCACTTTTTGAGTAGTGAAATGAATATAATTTATATTTGACAGCAATACTGGTGACAACTTTTCATATTTTAGAAATACATTGCCTCTTAGCTAAAAAATACTGTTGATGGATAAAAAATGAGTAAATGGGCTTTACATGTCTAAATAATATATATATGTTATTATATTTGGGTCTGTGTCCTTGAATTTACGTATTAAATATGACTGAAAATACTTTGAGAGAATAATTTTTTAAAAAAAAAATGGCTCTGGTCAGGGTCAGCAATGTTATCTCTGATGCTGACAGTCACTTTACCTTCCATATACTTTTCCTCTTCTAGAGATAGGTGTGGCCATCACACCAAGTGCATGCCATGCCAAGTTCAGCAGATATAGCATTTAATGTCTAATCTGATATTTGCATATTTTCAAAGATTTTTATCCAGACGTAATCACTTCTATGCCCTATTACCCAATTTGTATGGCTATCACTAATGCTGCTCTGGTGAAATGTGCCCAGAGTTATAGTCCAAATTGCGCTTGGGCTATGTAGTAGTGGGCACAGAGGTGTGAAAATGACTCTATCCGTTAGTCTCCTAGAATCAGGACATTGTTCTAACTACCTCTGTATTTTCCTCTTTCACCTCAAGTTCTGCAGAAGAGATGTTCTTTGCTATTTTATTGAAATAAGTCATAAATTCTGGTCCATCATTCTAATACCTATATTCCTTATATGGGTCATTACACCAAAATGATATTTATTTATTTTATCATGTTCTTTCTTAAAAACAGTCTTTGTCCAATATTGTGGAAAGAACCTTTGGTTTACAGAAGGAGTCCTGGAGTAGGAAGCACAAAGATGGAGGCACAAAGACCGAGGACACTTTTATCTGAAGCTAATTGTGGAAACATTTGCTTTTCTTTAAAAAAAAAATAACTTACATATCTGTTAAGAAAAGAGACAAAGCTTGGTGAACCTATGAGCCTAAGTACAATCTGGGTAAGTCACTGAACATCTGTCAGATCCCTAGTTTTATTTTTCTTTGAGAACAGGACATCTATGGACTGGAAGTCCTTGTTTGCAGGAAAAATTGGGGTTTGAGTTATTTGCCTGAAGGATGGCAAGAGGACTTCTAAATTCACTGTAATCCCACCTGAAAAATGTGTGGCATACTCAGGACTTACAACTGTTATGGTAAAGAGTGGAAAGAACCCTCAAACAGAGCTGAAACCGGGTACAGACTTGATTCCCAGAAAGTCTTAATACTCTTCCCCTCATTAGTGTAGCCCTCTCATCTGTAACTCCTTATCCCCAACGGTTGGGAAACTGATTTCCAGTTCCCTCCCACATTTCTTCTTATTGGCAATAGAATAAAATTCTCACTTAGTTGATGCTCCATTTTGTTTAAAACTCACCCAGAGAGGGAGAAGGTACCCAGATTGGACATAAAAATAGGCCACAGAATTGTTATCACCTTGGTAATCGGTGCACATTTAGAATGTGTGATCTGATCCTTATTTGATCGGATTTTTTTTTTTTTTTGAGATATTTAGTCAATTTTCCCAACTGCTAAACAGATGCGATATTTCAGTCTCAGGATTATTGTAAAAAATTAAAATAGTCCATGTGAGTGCTGGCCACATCTCACCTAATTTGTAAAATTGTTTCAATACGTTCCCTGTAAAGTTTCAGCCATGTGCTGCAAGTTTCCTATTAGCTGTAAACTTCCCTTTCACTGTTTGGTGAGTAAATAGTTAGATCCCTTCACTTCCTTCTGAAGTCAAAGGAACACATTTCTAAATTCTTTTTTCTAAGTTCTTTTCTGCCCCACACTTCAAGGTCTTGGCCATTAAAAATAAAACAAAAACAAACCGCATCCATCAAGTGGACCATGTTCCTGTTCCTTTAGTGGCCATTTCACCCTTCACAGCTTTTTGAAAGGAGTGGAAATATTTTATTTTATTTTTTACAGCCAACACTCTAGGTCAAACCTAAAAATAATTTTATGTAATTGAACTCTCACTCGCTAAAATATCTTTTTTTTCTTTAAAGTAGCATTTCCCCATTATTTCTTTTATTAAAGACTTTACTCATTGAACTCAGAAAGCAGTGAAAAGTGTCCTGGAAAGACAGGAGAATCTCAAACTGTTCTGGTCAAATGTGAGCTTGTTCTTTGTTGGAAATCAAAAAGTAACTTTTATTACACACTGAAGAAAAGAAAACCTTCAATAGTGCATATTTAATTGGGTTAAGTCATTTTCCTGGACCAGGTCACCATTTCTTATTCCTTACATATTATTTATGGTCCTCTATGGCAGTTGATCTCAACCTGTGGGTTTCTCCTCCTTAAGGATTGAACAACACTTTCATAGGGGTGGCCTAAAACCATTGGAAAACACAGATTTTATATTACAATTTGTAGCAATAACAAAATTACAGTTATGAAGTAGCAACAAAAATAATTTTATGGCAGGTAGTCACCACAACATAAGGAACTGTATAAAAGGGTCAAAGTGTTAGGAAGGTTGAGAACCACTGCTCTATGGTTTGCTGCATTTATTGTGGATTTTCCTTTTTCTAATTCAGAATCTACATCTCCAAGATGAAATATATAACAGCCTTTTAAAAGGATTTATTCACCATGAGATCAATAGTAATGTTACAAGCAAAGAAAATCTTTGAGCATACCATTGAGATGTGACAAGGAATTTAGTGAATGAATCACAAGCTAAGCAAAGGGTGGCTTTTCTCTTGATCACTTAAGACAGTATATGTACACTAACCATAAGCAGAAAAACAAATGATTAAAAGCTGATTCATGTAGACCTGTTGTTTTCCCCTGTGAATAAAATTTATAGACAGTTTGATTAAGATTAGTGTTATGTATCAATTATAACAGGAATCTAAAAGACAAACTACAAATCTCAATGACTGAGCAAGACAGAGTTAATAAAATCCTGTGTGTGTGCTCTGACTCCCCAAAAGAAGTGGTCTCTGTGTGATTCAGAGATGCAAAGTGCCTCATTTTATGACAATGCTATCCAACTCTGAGTATGTGTGATCCCAGAGGGGAGAGAGGAAGGGATGGAGAGGGCGGTACCCACATTCATAAATGTGTTGACTCATCAGTTGCAAAGTTGCTGACATTTCATAGCCTACAACTGTTTATGCACTCTTGTTTACCTGTGAAGAGACTCAGAAAGCTTAGTCATCATCATTTAACAGAAGAAAATCCCAAGAAGGATAAACACTAGACATCTAGAGTAATCAAAAAGGATTTTATTATGTTTACTCAATGAAACACTTTGAACTCCTGTATGCCCCAGATTGTGTGCCAGGATTTGCCTTTCCCTTTCCCTCTCCTTCTTCCTCTCAGTCTTCGTTACTTTCCCGGGAGCTTTGATGAAATTCCCTATCACACACAACTTGAAGGAGAAAGAGTTTGTTTTGGTTCACAGACTGAAGGCACAGCCCATTATTGTGGGAATGTCCTGGCAGCTTGAAGTGTTCATACTGAATCCACAGTCAAGTACCAGCAAATGATAATGATGATGGAGCAAATGGTAACTCAGCTCCCTTTCTCCTTTTTTATACTTCAGGATTCCAGCCTAGGAAATGCTGCGGCCTTCAGTGAGTGCTTTATCCCACCTCAATTAAACTAATCGAGTTAGTTCTTTATAGGCGTGTCCAGAGACTGGAATCCCAGGTTACTTTAGATCAAGTTGATATTTGAAACTATCCCTATTTATTCCCCTCCCCACACCCCGTTTCCCTCTCCCACTCCTCCTCTATGTGCTAGATGTTAAAAATCAGTCTTAGGGCATCTGCTAGGCAAGCATTCTACAACACAATTTCCTCCCATTTCCCTTCCCTTAAGCAAAGTATGTGTTTGTCAAGTAGGCCATTCTCTTGATACATGAACCAAAGCAAAAAGATGATACTTTTCATGCTTGATCTGAAGGTAAAAAGAAGTCAGTTTAACCTTGAACTACAAAGATTCTGGACTTTACACACAATAATGTTATTTCTGACCTAAAAAAGAAATAGACATAAAAGTATTTAGCATATGGTTGTTCAAATGCAAAATAGCACATGTCACTACTCCAACTTGACTTTTCATTTCTCAGAGCTTGACAATATTCTGGACGTTTGTACTAGTTTAATAACCCCAGGCTTGCCTTTGTAAAGTCCATTCATGTGTTCTCAGAAGAGGAAATGAATGGAGATTATATTTAGAGGCATGTGAATTCCCATAGGTTTGAAGGTCATTTTGACTGATCTCAATGACAATGGACCGCTTAATTATATAGTAAGAGAAAGTGTCACCCAAAGTGGGTTGCATGCTTCCTTGTTGCTTTCTTTGTTTTAATCATGAAACAATCTTCCTGGCTCAGTACCATAAGCCCAAGGGAGCTTGGAACCTGTTTGCTTCTGCTTTGTGTGACTTTTAAGATATAATGATGATGATGGTGGTGGTGGTTGATAAAACCAACAAGGCTAGATAATGAGCATTCAAAAGATTTTATAGACTTAGGTGGAACTAATTATTTTCTTACAGGCATGCCCTAGCTATTAATGTTGTGATATGATGTTATCTACAAAGTTTATACTCACAAACTGAAAAATCAAATTACAAACTAAATTGCCAAGAAAAAATATCTCAGATATCTCTCATTCCCAAATGACATTTTTATATAAATATTATTTACATAAATTTTATATAATTTATATTATATTTATATAATTTTTAAATAAAATAGATTTTTTTCATATAATGTATCCTAATTATGGTTTTCCCTCCTTTACTCCTGTCAGTTTCTCTCCACCTCCCATCTGGATTCACCCTCTTTCTGTCTCTCATTGGAAAACAAACAGGTTTCTAAGGGATAATAATAAAACAAAATGTGTATAATATAACAATATTAAACAAAAACTAACATACTGGAATAGAAAAAAAGAAGGAAAAGAGCCAAGAAAAAAGCACAAGAAACAGATGTAGACATAGAGATATGTTGCAGGGCCTTGCTGCTTGGAGGTTGCAGTCTACCATGTCCAGACAGCTCTCTCCAGCTCAGTGCAAAATGGAAGATTCCCTTCTCCCTGCTCTCTGCTTGGCCTTGTTTGGAAGCTGTCTTGAACCCAGAAGCCTGACATATCCTAAGTATGACCTTTGACAGAATTCCTTGGAAATTCTGTCCCCCTGATGGTCATATGGTAATTAGGTATTGTGCTCCAGCCATATGATAGGATCATGTTGCCATATATGATAACTAGGTATTGTACTCCAGCTGTATGATAGGAGGGTACTGTCAAATGTAAATTAGGTCATGCCCCAGCTGTTGTTCCCATTCTATATGATATTCTCTTTACTCTGGAAGGAATGGAATCAAGATGTCTCACTGAAGCTCTCTTCCAGAAGGCTTTTTCTGTTGTGCTCACAGGCTGTACAAAGCCCTGTTTGCTACCTCTGCTTCCTTTGTCCTTGCCAACTGGTGGCCAATGGACCACAAGAAAAGGGAGACCCCACAGAGATCTATTTGCTTGTACATGCAGGAATCCATAAAAGGGCTAAACTTGAAACCATAATATATATGCAAAGGACCTATAGAGTAAAAAGAGAAAATAAATAAATAAATAAGATGAAATAGTGATAAAAACTGACATCATTATGAGACAAGGAATCTCCAAAGATGCCATTGAGCTTGTTTTGTTTGTTTTGGTTTGGCCATCTTCTGCTGGGCATATAGCCCTATCCTTACTAGTAATTTGTTTCCTCCTAAAACTGCCTTGGATGAAACTAAACATTCATTTCCAAGTGGTTGTAATTGGAGATACCTCTGGGTTAGGGATGGGGGCATGTATCCACTTGTCCTTTAAGCTCTAAGACCTACTGGGTACAGACCAGTGCATGTTCTGTGCATGCAGCCTCAGACTCTGTGAGCTCATATGAGCATAGATCCTGTTGATTTGGAAGGCTTTGTTCCCTTGGTGTCCTCCATCTCCTCTGGCTCCTCCACTCTTTTGACCTCCTCAGTGTTCTCTCAGCCCTCTGAGGAGGGATTTGGTACTTGCTAGTGTCTTTGATACCAGAAGGTACTCTACATAGAGAAATGTAAATACCAACCAATCTACAAAACCTTTGATCTACAATGGTGTCCTGCCTGCAAGGTATGCTGGTGAAAGGTAGGACAAAGCTTGTGGGCATAACCAACTAATAACTGATTGATTGGAAGCCCACTCAACAGTATGGAACCCGTATTCATCATTGCTTGAGTGACCAAGAACCTGAGATTAGGCAGCCCAGGGACCTAAGAGAAACCAAATACTACTGTTCTACTAAAAGACTAGCAATAAAATGACTCCTAATGATGTTCTTCTGTACTCATAGAACAGTGTCTTGCTCAGCCCCTATCACAGAACCTTCCTCCTGCAGCACATGGGAACAAATTCAGAGAGCCACACCCAGACAATATGCAGAGATCTTGGAACACTCAGTCCTAATCAGGACATCTCCACCAAAAAAAAAAAAATTGAATTTGAAGTTCTGATACTCTTGCTTCCGTCTCCAAAGTGCTAGAGCTAAAGGGCTGTGCCACACCAGTCCTGATTTATGCATTCCTGGGTGATCAAACCAAGGGCTCAGTATATGTTAAGCAAGCACTTTACTGACTGAACCATATCTCCAGTTCCTCATGCTGTTTCAAATATGATTATGATATTGTGTTGTGTACATTTATAATAATTCTTGGCCGTATGTTACCCATGGGTCACAGGTGTCACATGCCCCAGAGTCTAAACAAAATTAGAAAATTTAGGGAAAACCTAAATAAAGATAACTATTAAAAAAAAACCCACAAACACTGAAAAATTAACCCCTCTGTCAAACAGAGATGCAGCCTACAGATGGATAATACCTTAGGAGCTAGTGGAATATATAAAAAAACAGCTCAATCAAAAGTCACCCTGGAGTTGATGATAAATGCTCAGGATCCAGCATGGTCAGAAGCTTTAAAAATAGCCTGAGATTTGAGAACATGGATATTGAATCATGTAGGTAGCCAAGACCATTTAATATCTAAGACACTACACAGTCAGTGCTGAAATTCATGACGTGAAATCTGTGACCTTGACCATGACATTTATCTTTAGTACTACAAAAAGTCATCTTGAATGAGGAGATATCTTTAATAAATGTGCAATTGCATATAACAAATCTGCCAACATCTAAAAACCATTATACTAATTGATTCCTTGCCCAAACCTATTTATCTCTTAGGTTAAATTACTCATGAGAAATATTAAGTGTGCAAGCAATCTCCACCGAATTGAATCACAAGACAGTCTGTTGTTTGCAATTGGCTATTGCTTTGACTTGTGCAGTGTGTTTTTTTTGGGGGGGGCTCTAATTCCATTATCTGAGGATAAAGATATCACTATTGCAGCAATATAAAATATAGTATTTATTAATATTATCTTTATTAGGTCTTTTATAAAAGGAGTAAAACTAGGAAATATTAAAAGGAGACACATGTTATACATACAGGCTTCCACAGTAAACCATAGGCATATGAAGTATCTTAAACAACCATGATTTGTTTCCCACAGTTCTGGAGAATGCGCAGTCCCAAGGTTATAATAAGGTACATTTCATTCTGAGGACTCTAGGTGTGGCAAGCCATCACTGCCTTACTTGCTTGCATGATCTCTTCTTTACTTGCCCTGTGGGAACAAAGACTCTGTGTTGTCTGCTCTTACAAAGGTACTCATTTCACCATAAGAGCTCCACTATCATAACCACATCAAAGACTGACTTTTCCCAAAATGCTCCACCTCTAATACCATCATATTGGGTAATTGAACTCTAAAATGTATATTTTGAAGTACACAAACATTGAGTTCATAACCAGACTTAAAAAGTGTAAAAATCATAACTATCTCAGTAAGAATAAAAGACTAGGAACATTTTGTTGTTTATGAGAGCTCTGAGTTAGAGAAACTTACTAACAAGCACATGAATAAAGTAATCAAAATAAGATCATGGATAGTGTTAATGAAGCTGATCACATATTTAAGTCAATTGAACAGTCAATAGAGAAATGTTAGGACATTAAATCTGATGTAGCTTTTATTAACTTATAAATCTTCAATAAAATAATGCATATTTCTGACAAACTCATCCAATACAATTTATATTGTAATATGTATCAATACTACAAGAAAATTTGTACTATGTAATAGATAATTAAAATGTTGCTGAGGATGTAGCTCAGTGGTAGAGCCCAACTATAGCATGTAGGAGGCCCTGGACATAATTCTAGATCTAAAAACATAAATAAATAAATGTGTTATATGGGGAGGGAGTCACTGGGATCCTTTTGTTCGTCTTCCCAATGTGGTTATACTGAATATCTCCTTTTCTCCTTCTTTTTGTTATCAATCTGTCTTTGTATTAAGTCTACTGAGTGTGGATGCTGAAGCCTGTCTTATTAGGACTGCCAGGACCAAGGCTTTGACCCTCAGGACATAGCATTGTTCACCTTCATTCCTTTCCCTGCTTCTTATTTCAACTGTATGTGAGCAAATAATGCCATGTCTATATTCCCTCCAACAGAGGGTCTCCCCTACTTCTTCACCTTCCCTATATGTATAGGCAGCACACACCTCACACTGAAGCAAAATAAATTCTTCTTCCTTTAAGTTGCTTCTTTTCTGGTATTTGGTAACAACAATGAGAGGAGCATTTGGTACAGAAGTGAAGGAAGAAGAAATATGTCAGGTGACAAGTGGTTGAAGGTTATTACTCTTTGGAAAACCCACAAACAAATCACTATTTTCAGAACTGAAAGTATTCTGAAGCCTATAGTTAAAAGAAATATTTGACAGTATTTCTTAAACAATCTAGCTGTAATACTTTGTTGGGGTGACCAAAATAAAATACCACAAATAGAATACTTTGAACACCAAACATTTGTTTTCTCAGTCTGGAGGTTTGAGCTCTGAGGTCAAAATCCTTATTAGTTAAAGATTCAGAAGGCTCTAAGGAAATTTTGTCTTATGCCTACTTCCTTATGTCTACTGGCTCACTGGAAATTACTACAGTTGTGTGACTTTTAGGGTCTTTACCTTAAATTTATTACATTCATGTGATAGTCTTCCTGTGTACCTAACTGTGTATGTTTGCATTATCAATATAATAGTTATATTTGGCCATGGTCACAACCAATTAATGTATGACCTCATTGTAAATTGCAAAGACCCTGTTTCCAAATAAAGGCATATTCTGAGGCACTTGGGGTTTGGATGTCAACATACAACACTTGAGTGAAACACAATTCAACTCATAAAATACTCAGTGGGAAAAAAAAAGATGCCCAAAAGAAATTTAAAAGAAAAATTTTAAATGGGACTGGGAGGTGTTTTAGTGAATAATTGCACTCACTTGTAAGTGTAAAGACCCAAGTTTAAGTGCTAAGAACCCACATAAATGACAGATTCACGGAATGATTGCTCATAGTCTCATTGCTAGTCACAAGGAGATGGGAGACAGAAATAGGAGAACCCTTAAAATACTGTTTTTCAGCCAACCTGGAAAAGAAGAAAAGCAATAACTAGATTCTGTCTTGAAGAAAATGAAATGCAAGAATAGATATCAAAGTCTGTCCTTGTCATATGTGAATGGTCATGAATACATACCTATAATATATACACAAAATAAAACTCCAAGTTCTATTCAAATAAAGATTTAAGTATGTGTTTATATGCTTGTGCACACAGACATAGATATTTTATAACACATACATGTATTCCCTTTGCACACAAATATTGATAATCTAACAAAATAGAAGGGTAAATGAAACTGAAGTCCAAAGGAAAATGGGAATGTAGAAAAGTAAATGATTCATACAGCTGGTAGAATCACCAAGAACATTCCAAAACAGTATTAACAATTTAACCTGATGAACTTCAGCATTTAGATCTCTGAAGACAAAGAAAATGAAGAGATTGAAGGGACATAGTTTCACTCAAAGTGGTCCCTTAAAACTGTGGTGGTTTGAATGAAAATGGCCCTCATAAACTCATACATTTGCAGACTTAGTCCCCAGCTGATAAAATCTTTGGGAATGATTGATTAGAAGGTATGCCCTTGTTGGAATGTGTCCTTTCTGGAGTAGGTGTGTTGCTGAGAGTGGGCTTTGAAGTTTCAAAAGCCCACACTACGATCAATGTCTCTCTCTTGCAGCCTGTTGCCTGTAGATTAGGGTATAAAGCTCTCAGCTACTGTCACAGCACCATGCCTGTCTGCTACCTGCCAATATTATAATGTACTAGTCTCTGAAACTGTTGGCAATCCTGCAACTGAATATTTTCTTTATGAAGAGTTGCTTTGGTCATGTTGTCTTTTTACAACACTCAAATAGTAACTAAGACACTAACTTTTTTTCCTCATTGCAATGTGACTCAAATCCTCATAATCAATAAGATATTAAATTAATGATTTCATTGCCATTAAAAATAGCAAGAAAAATTGTAGCTGGAAGTTTTCTGCGTCTCACCTGGTCCGCAGCTGCTCAGACCTAAGTAAACACACAGAGGCTTATATTAATTAAAACTGCTCAGCCATTAGCTCAGGCTTACTACTGCCTAGCTCTTACACTTAAACTCAGCCCATTTCTGTTAATCTATATGTTGCCAGGTGTTCTGTGGCTTTACCTGTGTGACATAACATGATGCTCCCTAGGGAGTAGGCTGGCATCTCCTGACTCAGCCTTCCTCTTCCCAGAATTCTCCTTGTCTGCTTATCCCACCTATACTTCCTGTCTGGCTACTGGTCAATCAGCATAATATCAAACCAGTGTACAAAAGCATTATCCCACAGCATTTCCCCTTTTCTGTTTAATTAAAAAGGAAGGTCTTAACTTTAACATAGTAAAATTACATATAACAAAACAGTTATCAAGCAATAATTACAGTTACAATATCTACTCTATTTGTATTTGGCAAAATTTAAGAAAATATTCTATCTATCTTATATATGTGAGTCTAAATTTTATATATAATTTATCTCTTATCATAATCAGGGAAAACCATAATTATAACTATCGAGTCTTCAAATACATCACAGACCTCAGAAGGATACAACATTACCTAAGTAAACAGGAAGAGCATTGGGAGCAACTTACAAAAATCTAGAATGACAGAGACAGCTGGCTTCCTGGACAGTCAACTAAAGTTCCTCTGCAACACTGGAGCATCCATCTTTAGCCTTTTGACCTAGTCTCTCCATCACTTTTTCCTGTGTCCTGTAGAATGGCTGGTAGTTTCTTTTGCAAAGCAGGAACATGAAGGACCATCTTGCCTTGCAAAGTTCAGTGGTCACCTTTCAATGGGTCCTACATGTCCAGTCTATACAACATATTATTAAGCAGTCGATGCAAGGGCATTTTTTTTTTTACCCAGTGACTAACTTTTGCCACAAAGAATGCAAACTCCATAATGAGTTCCTTCAATGTCCATTATCTTCTCTGAAGTAGATTGATGTTGTCAGGAGCAGACATGTCTCAATATCCAGAAAGTCAAAGTTCTTAAAACATTTTAAATGCCATATTCTGTAGGTCTTTGAAGTGTTTGAAGATTACCTAAATAATTGAAATATATCTATGTATACCTAGAAAACTTAACATGATTGTAAGTTGACTGTCATAGAAGACTAATTATTAATCTGTATTTCTTAATTATCCTTTACAATTTAAATGAGTTGCTCAAAAATAATACCTTAAATAAGAGTAGAAATATACATATAATATAACAAAATCAACTCTAAATTTTTATCAGTAAACTAAAATCCATAGCAATGTGAAACATTTTAAAACAAGTTGTTGCTCTTTAAAAGTAGATTCATTAATCTACCCTTTTATCCTATCATATCTATATCCTACATTTCTTACATATCCCTTTTTTCTTTTAGAAAGAGATTGATTATGACCAATAACAATTTACAACCAACAATCTAAACAAAGAGAAACATCCATAATCCAATTTTTGGGAATGTAGGCCGTAGTGTTGAAGGCTACTTCCTGATGATAGAGGGCACTGTATTCTTATGGGAATCTTGAGAAAATTAAGAATTATGGACAAGTCCTGACTGGAATAGTCTGTGACACTGCGTTGTCTGAGCCAGTTGCCTTGAAGCTGATTTTGGATGTTGGATCATCTGGAGACCTCTCAGGGAGTCGTCCTTGATCAAACCATATAAGTCTGGAAGCAATCCACAGGTTCTTATCTTCAGTGGAAACAAAAGCAGAACAACTTTTCCAAAGCAACATATCCTTAGACATAAATTTTGAAATCAAGATATCTTTAAAATATACATATTTAGCCAGGCGGTGGTGGTGCACACCTTTAATCCCAGTACTCGGGAGGCAGAGGCAGGTGGATCTCTTTGAGTTCAAGGCCAGCCTGGGATACAGAGTGAGTTCCAGGAAAAGTACCAAAGCTACACAGAGAAACTCTGTGTTGAAAAAACAAAAACAAAACATACAAAATAAATAAAAAATAAAAATAAAATATACATATTGATGTAACTCAGCATCTTTTACAATCAAATGTATTTCTGCAGTTAAAAATCCCCAAAACAATATAATTCAGATGCTCTGTGTAATATCCATCTTTACATGGCTTATTTTTATACTACTTTTACTGTCTCTTTAAAGACTTTATTTTTTTAAACTACTACTTTATATAACTGTCTATATCTATTTTCTTCTCTCTTCCAAGCCTATGTACATTTTTACACACACTGTAAATCATTTAAAGTCTTATTCCTTCTGAATCTGTCTTACTGTGAATCTATTGCTTTAAACTGCAGTGGTCAGTACTGAAGCAGCAACCTTGGCTGCTGACTCCACCCATCTCAGCTTTTCAACATGGTGGATATAATTCACTGCCAGCTCTGGGAGTCATGCTGTTCACTGACTCTGGGAGGCAGTGGGTCTATGCTTCTATCAAAGCAGCGTGTAGTCCAGAAACTTTTTTTTTTTTGGTCTGTACTAGCAAAGACTGATGTTTCCTGACTCAGCCTTCCTCTTCCTCTTCCCAGAATTCTCCTTGTCTGCCTATCCCACCTACACTTCCTGCCTGGCTACTGGCCAATCAGCATTTTGTTAAACCAATGTACAAAAACATTATCACACAGCAAAAAATAAAGAAGTACTGAGACTGTGTCATGTGTGTTGCATCAGTTAATAACTTGGTTTGTTTCAACTACATACTCATGAAACCCCAGGTCCCAGTCTTTACATTTACTAACCCTTACTTGATATTCCCAATAGGATAATCAAATACATCAGCGTAACAAAAGACACCTTTGCCCTTGCTCCTTAAGTCACATTTTTTTTAAATGATAAGAATATAGAATAACCTATATTTTCAAAGAACTAAGAAAATATAGACTAAATCATAGCACACAGACAATCAGACAATCAGACACTTAACAGTCACCATAGACACTTAAAAAATACCCAGAGTCACAATGCTATTGGAATTAGAAATAACCTTGAAACTATTAAACATAAAAAACCTTAAACACAAACTACTCAACTGCATTCATTTTATTTAATTTTGTTTCTGTTTTTTGAGACAGTATATCATATAGTCTATGATGACTTCAATCTCACTATGTAGCTCATGCTGGCTTTGAACTTGTGACCACTACCTCTGTGTCCTGCATGCAAGGATTATAGGTCTGTGACACCAATTTAAATATAATACTTATTAAAATATAAAACAAAATTTTAGATATTAAAAACAGAATACCCAAATCAAAAGTATGATGAACAGTTGTATCATATTTGACTGAGTTGATGAGACAAATGATGAACCAGAAGAGAGGTCAAATACAATTTTTTAAAGTGTGGGACAATGTGATATTCTTAGGTTTGTTTAGATCTTAAAGATCACAGGGAGAGTAATTCAAGATGTTATATCCTGACTAAGAATTAGATTGAAATAATGAAGCAGAGTCAATATTTGAGGAAGTAATGAAAGAAAATTTTCCCAGGATCCTAAAAACATCAAGTTAGGAAAGGTGCCCAAGTCTTTAAATAATTTTTTCAATTTCAATTAAATTGAATTAAAAAATAACTACATCTAAATATCTATCTTAGTAAAACTTTAAAACAACATTCCTCAAAGTTAACCAAAGGTAAAAAGATTGTCTCACAAAATTTTGAATGGTAAGTTGAAAGCTAAAGTCTCCAGCAGCAATTTTAAAATGACAGTGGGATGTCATCATTCATGTAAGGCAAGGACGATGGACTTTGATCTAAGCTCTGTGCATCAAAACAAAACAAAACAGTCTGCATCATGGAGAAGTCCATGGAATCACCATGTTAAGATTGACCTCTGCAGAATACTAGTGCAGAAGATTTGAGAATGAAAAATCAAAACCCTTGTGTTCACACAGGGTATAATAAACAGGTGTAATGAACATACAAATAAGATGATCCTTGAATATTTGAGTTAAAAACTTCAAACAAAATTAAAATATATAGTGATATAAACAACCAGACAATTATTACTATGATCAAGTATCTTAGTTAAGTTTCTGTAGCTGTGATGGCAAAACACTTACCAAAGGCAACTTGGAGAGGAACAGGTTTATTGGACTTCCATATCCTGCATTACAGGGTCCATGATTGATTGCTTATTTTTCTGGCATTGTTTTATTTTTTGCAATGAGTAATGATTATGTGGGCGTTAGTATTTCAATTATTCATTCAAGCAGATGCTTTGTTGAGTTTATGCCATATATCACAGAGAAACATGATAAAAATGAATCCATAGTGAGGACATTGAAAGTTAATTATTGTGACAAGAGTAACAAATATAGTTAGGAATTTGAATGAAGACACTGCTTATTTTATATATTAGACAATGATGTTCCTGCATTGCCATGATTCCAAATTCAATTTAGTCTGAAATGTATAATTACTAAAAAATGCTTATTTGGAGAATGTTTTGATATATGTTGTTTTCCAAGATGTCAAAAGCAGCTTTAAGAATTTATACTCTCCTCACAGATGAAGAATATGATGACAAAGCTGAAACACTGTGATTACATTTCACAAAAAGAAAATCTAGATGTTAGCTTAGTGCTTCTCACTGACTTCAAAAACTAGTGCTTATATAACAAAAACAGCTTGTATTTAGTTGATGGATTTCTCCTGATAGTCTAGAAAGAGAAAGAAGACAAAGTGTAAAGGAAAAGACTGCAATTTCTTTTTATTTATTTATTTTTTTCATTTTTCTTTATTAAGAAATTTTCTACTCATTTCACATACTATCCACAACCCCCCTCCTCCCTCCTCTCACCCCCCAGCCCTCTTTCACAAGCCACCCCACAACCCCACATCCCCCAAATCGAGGTCGCCCATGGGGAGTCAGCAGAGCCCAGCACACTGAGCCTAGGCAGGTCCAAGTCCCTTCCCACTGCACCAAGACTGTGCAAGGTGTCACACCACAGGCACCGGATTCCAGAAGTCTGCCCATAGACCAGGGATGGATCCCGATCCCCCTGCCTTGGTGCCCCCCAAACAGTTTGAGCCAAACAACCATCTTCTGTATCCAGAGGGCCTAGTCCAAGACTGCAATTTCTTACCTAATATTTCTCCTTCCATTTATTCCTTTCTACAATAATTACACACTTCCAGCATTTGCCCTTTAATTAAAGGAAAATACAGGTAAATTTTTAGAGAAGCTTATGTTCATCTGGCCAAATTTGAAAAGAGGATTCTGAAATCTCTAGTAGTATCTGAGAACGTAGATTGGATGTATGATTTATGTTACTCCCACAATTAACTCCCTGAGACTAAAACGCCTTTGTAGTGTGATCATGATCTGTTCTGTATCTAGGTAATTCTTTTAGAAGTTTTTTGCAAGAAAATCTGCAGCCTCATCCAATATCATCTCCTTTTAGTTCAAATAAATATAATTTGCCTGGAGAACTAATATTTCTTCATAGTTTGACTTACAAAAGTTAACAATTTGACCTATCAAATACCAAATATAACTAAGCAGAATCACAAAACACCGAAATACTAGAGACTTCCTGTTGTAGAGTATATGCTAACACTGTGAACCCCAAGTTTGTGTTTGCATTTGTGAAAGAAAATCAACCTTGGGTCAGGAGGAGGGTGTCAGCAACTAGTTGACAGAAAGTAATTAGAGTCAGAAGGGGTCTGGAAAACAGGTAGAGAGATGCACAGGAGGTAGTAGCGAGGAACTCTTGAGTGTGGTGATCCTTTTTGGTTTGGAGTGACAGAGGAGACACACTTTCTGAGACACTGGTGAAGAGGGAAAGTCAGTTAGTTGCTCCTCAACTTCTCTGTGCTAGCGGGTTTTCACCCCAGGCACTGACTCACGAGTCTTTATTGGTAAATAGAACGATAAGGATTTAATTAAAAACTATATTTGGTGACAGCCACGGTTACTGGCTGAAACAGCGGTAGATTCTAGACAGAACAACAGACACAGTAATATAGAGGAAATACACATGAAGTAAGATGGGCTGGTTTATGAGGACATATTATGATCCTGATTGGACAGCTTCTCTTCATTCTGATGTAGGGATTTCTCGAGGACTCTGATCTAATTGTTAGCTAAGAATTTTATGACATTTGGATTCATCAAGTTGTCCAAAACATAATAGTTGCTTAAACTATTTTGATTGTTCCCAATTTTAGAATTGTGAATTAATTATTGGTGTTAGGTCCTGGCGATCATGCAAAAGTTCCTGGCTTTCCTGGACTGAGACAAATATATTGTGGCAAGACAGAAAGAGACAGAGAGAGGAGAGACTATCCATGTCAGAAAGTCTATTTATAATTATGATTGGTATTCAAACTCTTAATTGACCTTCAATAATAACAAATGATGACCAGACCTGAAACAAACAGCTAGGGTTTACCTTGTGGAGTTTTAGTCATTATGAAAGGGCTTAACTATAGAGGTCTGGTAACAGTCCAGATGGAAAGAGGTAAATCATCTATCATTCATATTCTATAAATAACTTTGGTAATGAGAGATGGAATATGAGCCAAATTAAATGTATCTTCTGGCCAAAAAATGCAGTTAACTCTGTAGGCAGTTCCTGGAATACATAAAGGTAAGGGAGTGTGCACCTTTCAAAGGCAGCCCACTTTCTGTTTTATAAGGGTGACAGATGTCTGGCTCAGTCAAAGTTCACAGAGCATGAGAACACACTCAGGGTGTTTATCCTGTGCTGTGTTTATATGAAATTGGGATAACATGAGCCTTAGGTAAACTTCAGACAAGGCAAGATTTGTGCTTATTCTTCCTCTTTAGAGAAGAGCAAATGTCTTATGTGTTTGTTCTGGCAAACAGAATCAAGTGGACATGCTTGGGGTACATGTATTCAAGAAAAGGCAATGAACTCCCAAGAATAAGGTCTTCTCAGTGTGAGAAGCAGCCAGAAAGTGGCAGTGGTACACTCTGCCCATTTATGTGTGACTAAAACATCTCTTCTGCTTTGAGTTGCAGGTGGCAGTTTTTGCTGAAAACTCTTTTTTATGTAATAGAAGAAGTGGTTTGGCAGATAAATGATTCCTTCATCATGTTCGTTACAACTGAATAACACTCAAATAAACCAAAAAGGAAGGTGAAGGAGGGAAGCACGGGAAGGAGAGAGGGAGGGAGCGAGGGGAGGACTTCAGAGAAAAGATGCTGCTTAGGCTTGTGAGAGATTATCTCACAGGACTGTGCAACAGCTTCTCCTTCCTCTATAACCTTCTTTCCTTCTTGTGGGGACCTCAAAGCACTTGTCACAGGGTCTGCTTGTGACCAACCTGTCCTGTGGTACAGCCACAGGGAAGAAATGTGTTTTCACAAAGGCAGATAAAGCTGCTCTTCTACAGGAACCTCCCAGTGCAATTCTGCTTGCCTTTAATAGCTGACTATACTTTTGTACATTTCTGGTATCTTAAAAATTATAAGTAACCTTTAAAAGTGAATGTGATTTTATTATGTTGAAAATAGATACTCAGATCTGTTCATTATTAAAATGCATACTTCTGAAAACCTATTTTGTTAAATCCTAAAATTATACTAATATCTTCCTTCCTTTGAATTCTAAAAAAATCTTGTTAAAGATACAATCCTCTGAAATTGCACAAAAGATAAGCCAAATTCCAGGTTTGCTCAGTTATTTTAGGCATAAATATTTATGTGATTTTGCTGGACTCACTATTCCTGATGACCTTCAGACTAAAAATATACTGTGAATTAGACATTTATCTGAAATATTTATTCAAATTGTTTTCGTTCATTATCTTTCATAGGGCCTATTATGGTGCAACAGTTTGCCCTAGAAAGGGTCCCAGTATAGGTAATCATATTGTACAAATACAGGTGATTGTCAGTTTAAAAATTGTCATATCTCCCTACTGTAAAAACACAGAACTATGATTAAACAACATGATGGAAGTTCTATTTTCTTAAAGTATGCACATAAAGAATTTACTAGGGTTCCCGAGACATCCATCTTCTGGTTTCTGGCCATCCAGGCAGTGCCAGGCATGGGGTCCCTGTCATGGAGTGGCTCTCAAGTTAGGCCAATCATTGCCTGGCCACATCTATAAGCTCCAAGCCACCATTGCCCCAGCACATCTTGCCTGCAAGACAGATTGTGGATTGAAGGTTTTGTGGCTGGGTTGGTGTCGCATTGATACCACTGGGTGCCTAGCCTGATTACAGAAGACAGTTGGTTCAGGTTCCACATCCTTCATTACTAGGAGACCCCACTAGGGTCACCTTTATAGATTCCCAGAAGTTTCCATTAGACTCTTCTCACATCACCTGTAAAGGCCCCTTTCCAGTACTCTTTCCCTGTACTCTCTTCCTCTGCCCCTCACTCCCAGACCTGAACCCTTCTGTTACCATTCCCAACTGCCTCCAGTCCACCCACAAAAATCTATTCTATTTCCCCTCCCCATGGAGACCCATTTGTCACCCCTAGACCCCTCTTTATTTCTTAGTCTCCAGGAGGATATTAATGTGATTATCCTTTACTTAAGAGCTAATATCTGTTTATAAGTGAATACGTATCATATTTGTCTTTCTGGGTCTGTGTTGCCTAGCTCAGGATGATTGTTTTCTGCTTCCTTCCATTTGCCTGAAAATTTCATGATGCCTTCTTCTCCCTAACAGCTGAGTAATACTCCATTGTGTAAATATACCACATTTTCTTTATTCATTCTTTGGTTGAGGGACATCTAAATTCTTTCCAGTTTCTGGCTATTACAAATAAAGGTGATATGAACACAGTTGAGCAAGTGTCCTTGTGGTAGAATGGGGTGTTTTTTGGGGTATATGCCTAAGAGTGGTATAGGTGGGTCTTTGGGTATATATCTAAGAGTGCTATAGCTGGGTCTTGAGGTAGATCGAGTTGCAATTTTCTGAGGAACTGCCATATTGATTTCCACAGTGTCTATACAAGTTTGCACCCCACCAGCAATGGAGGAATGTTCCCCTTGCTCCACATCCTTACCAGCATGAGCTGTCAGTTGTGTTACTGATTTTCATTATTTATACAGGTATAAGATGAAATCTCAAAGTTGTTTTGATTTTCATTTACCTGATGACTAAGGATGTTGAACATTTCTAAGTTTTTTTTTTCAGCCATTTAAGAGTCCTCTATTGAGAATTCTCTGTTTAAGTCTGTACCCTATTTTTTAATTGTTGATTTGTTGATGTCTAGTTTCTTGAGTTCATTATATATTATGGATATTATTTCTCTATCAGATGTGGAGTTGGTGAAAACTTTTCTCATTTTGTAGGCTGCTGCTTTGTCCTATTGATGTTGTCCTTTTTCCTTCCAGAAGCTTTTCAGCTTCATGAGTTCCCATTTATTCATTGTTGATCTTAGTGCCTGTGCTATTGGTGTTCAGTTTAGGATGTTATCTCCTGTGCTGATACACTCAAGGCTGTCCTCTTCTTTCTCTTCTGTCAGGTTCAGTGTGTCCATTTTTATGTTGGGGTATTTGATCCACTTGTACTTGGGCATGAGTTTTGTAACATAACTGACAAAAAACTCAGTGAAATCATTCCTAATTATATTCTGTAATACTCATAGATCAGTGCCTAGCCCAATCATCATCATAGAGGCTTGCTCCAGGAGCTGATGGGAGGAGATGTGGAGACCCACAGCCAAGAATTAGGCAGATCTTGGGAGACCCTTAAGAAGAAGGGGATGAAGGATTGTAGTAGCCAGGAGGGTCAAGGACACCAGAAGAAACAGACCATAGAAACAACTAATCAGGGCTCCTAGGGGCTCACAGAGACTGAAGTAGCAATCACAGAGCCTGAAAGCATCTGAGCCAGGCCTTCTCATACATGCTGTGCTTGTTTAGCTTGTAGTTGTTGTGGGACTCCAAACTGTAGGAGTGAGGGTGGGGTCTCTGACTCTTTTACCTGCTCATGGGACCCTTTTCCTCCTATTGGGCTGCCATGGCCAGTCTTGATATGAAGACTTATGCCTAGTACTATTGCATCTTATTATGTCATGTTTGGTTGGTATCACTGCAATGTCTGTTCCTTTGTGAACAGAAACAGAGGATCTGGGAATAGGGGAGCTGTAAGGGGGCTGGGAGGAGAGAAGGGGCGAAGCTTCTGTCAGGATGTATTATATGAAAGAAGAATAAAGAAAAAGAAAAAATTACTAGAGGGAGAAAAGAATACAGGAATTATTTTTTTGTTGTGGAAAATATTACAGAAATGTCAAAGGGTAAAATGTCTAAAGAACAGATGATTCCATTTGAAATACATTTGTGTATCTATCTACACATACATACACACTCCCACCACACATATTTTTAAGAAAAATAAATCAAAACAGTACTCTTAGATAGAAAAATTACCAACAAAATTGAGAACACTCCCATTCAATTGTCCTTAAATCATCTTCATTTGAATGACTAGACAATTTGAAACATTAGAAGAAAGCTTGTGCTTTACACAATGTTAGAAAGTTAACAACAAAATTATTTCAGGAATATTACATACACACATGATGACTACCAAACAGTAGTTTCATCATATTTTTCTATTTCCAGATTTAAAATAAGTGACCACACCTATTGTCTCAGTTAACATGCCCTTTTTGACACTAAGTCATTGTAAACTAATTATAAAATGTCATTTACATAGAACATGATACTAATGCTCACTTATCAGCTTACAAATACAAGTATATTGAGAACAGAATATTGTTTATTTGTGTCCTCTACTACCCAGTATTGTTTGGTATCTCTCAGGTGTGTATAAGCCAAATTGGTCCTTGTTACTGTTTGGGAAAATTTTTGTTCAAATCAAGTCACAGACTTTGTTTACAAATACTGTCCAAGTTGGAATTCAGTGCAGTAATGACTCCTATTATTAGAAGTTGACTTTGTGAAGTTGTAGATGAAAACCTAGTACAGTAGAGTTTCCACATTGTATTTTCTCTCATAAATACTAAGTAAGGACCATCGTTAACACAGTAGAAAGGGATTGATTCTCACTCAGAAATAGTATTTGAGAAACATTTCTCTCCTGTCAATATAGTCTGTATCTGTGTTCCCAGTGAACTGTCTTTGGTATAATGACTGAAAGAAAGGGAAACGGGAAAATTATCCACAGGAATTCAGAAGACTCATCGGTACTACAAGGTTGACTTAGGGGAGAAGGCATTATTGTAGCTAAAGAAATGACCCTGGTTGTTTACATGGGTCTCTCTGGACTCTAGCCCTATTTTTTTTTTTCTCAAAGTCAGGGTAACCCAAACTTTAAAGGACTGAGTATTACTGGGATTCACAGAAAAAAATAGGCCTTGTAATGAATGAGCGGTTTAGGTTATTTTTAGCTGAGAAGAGACTGAAGCAACTAAGAATAATAAATCTAAGGCATGGCTACGTCTGTGTTTGATTTACTCTCAAGGTCTCTGAAGGTTAGGAGAAAAGAGATGGAGGTGCGGGAACCATGTTAACACCATCTCGCTAACACCACGGCATCTGGTTTTGCTTACTGGTTGTGAGGAAGACACAGGGAAGTGTTCTTCACATGAGAATACAGAGACCTTAGGGTCAAAGGCAAGGTCAAAGTAGATTTTCTTGGTTTGATTTTTTTCTTTTCTTTTTTCTTTTTTTTTTTTTTTTTTAACTCTTTGGGGTTTGTTCCGTACTGCACTAAGACTCTAAAAATCTACCACGTGGTATTATGATCACAGCCAAGAGGGATTGAGAGTAACACAGTAGAAGTATTATCTGTTCATTTAATTATTTTCCAGAGCTGGTGATTGAACTTGGAACTCGGCAACTGGTAAACAGAGCTCTACCTAATTACTGAAATAATATGAGTGTATTTTCACTGAGCAGTTACACTAAAATGAAAATGCAGAATATGTATTTTTTTCTTATCCATATTGGCTATACTGCTAAATCCTTCTACATTTTAGGATTTCTGACATGTAAGGCAAAGAGGCCATAATCTTCTCTGTTTTCACAGAGGAAGTAGCACAGTGCCTTCAGATTGTAGCTGAGGGCATGGTACAGTGCTTGGGAATAGGGGCAATGGAGAAAATGATTCATGAAATGATTTTCTTTCCTTTGGGGAAGGATAACTGGCTTTTATCTCCCTTCCATAAATATAAAATAAAATGTATCAGGGGTAAAATATGCACACCCAGATACAGGCAACAATGGCAACAGTTTAAGCATGTGATTGTGCACATGCATGTGCATGTTTGCATATGTATACACACAGAGAGAGACTGAGACACACTCACATTCATGCACATTCAGATATATAGAAAGACAGACAGAAAGATAGATAGATAGATAGATAGATCGACAGACAGACAGACAGACAGATATACTTGTCTCATAAACATTCAGTGGAGCCAGAGAAATTGTTAGTAGTTACTGGAAGAACAAAGAATGGACACCTTGGCAGTGATTATTGTCACCAGTGTTGAAGAAATACTGCATTAAAGTGACACCACAGAACCCTTGACTGCTTGCATGAGAAGAAAGTGATATCTAAAATCAAATATTTAGAGGGAACATTTGTGTGTGTGTGTGTGTGTGTGTGTGTGTGTGTGTGTGTGTGTGTTTTAGTTTCATAAACAGTTAATGTATGTTTCCTTTCTTATATTTATTTATTTTATATATATAGAACTGTTTCCCTGCATGCATGTATGTACACCTGATATGTGTCTTATGCTCATGGGTGTCAGGAGAGGGCATTGGATCCCCTGGAACTGGAATTGCTTTCTCAAAAGTCATCTGTATGGAGTTATCAATATACATACAGAGACAAGATTATTTTTCATACAGAAATATTGCAATAATAAATGTAGATCTATTTGTCCAGGGAATTTGATTCATTTGTTTTTCTTTAGTCCTTCTTTTCTCAGACATGGAACTTTTCTAGATCAACTGCTGGCTAGGTCAAGTCCATTCCCTTCCTCTCTCTTTAGAGGTGTATAAATTGGGCACTTCTGCTCTGTGATCAAGCTTCCACAAATATTCTGTGCTCTCACATGATCTCTGCCATATGTGATAGGTCCCCTTTTATAGAGACTCTTGTCATTGATAAGAAAGTGGGTAGGTTTGAAAATGTCTAACCTCAAGCATCAGATCCTTCTTACATTTTCTGTGAACAATGCCTTCCTACCTGGCTATCAAAAATAGAAAAAGTTGTTACTTTGTTTCATGAACCTGCTTTAATTATCTATTTTTTTGTAGGGCTTTTTTAAGATATATGGATGTTTAGTTTTTAACGCCTTTGGGACTCAGGGGAAATAAGAGCCTTTTTAGGGTTTTTGCCTTTACAGAAGACATCGACCAAGATACTCTGAAAAGAGTTACAACATTTTTATCAAGTTGATTAGAAAACATTGAAACCCTGAGCTGGTGAGTTACTGAACCCAAGTTGTGTCAATAATCAAATAAAAGCAATAACTTCCAATCTATAACAGTGGGTGTAATTGGCAAAGCTAATTATGCCAAATATTGTAATGTACAAACATAATATTCGAAGAGAAATCAACAAAATCCACATTCAAATTTTAGCTAAAGATGCACATAGAAGGCATCATGTGAACATTAAGTCCACAAAGCTCTTATGACCTGGAGGAAAATGGCACATTTTTATCTTAGATATATAAACATGCAAATATATGTGTATAAGAGCATAACTGTATGAGCCTTATCATTCTATATCTCTAACTGAAAAATATAAATTATACAAGGCTAAAAGGGAAATAAATTGATATTATAACATCAGAATACAATTTATGATGGACATCATTAGAATTACATAGTATATATTTACAACTTAATCTAATGAATAATAAACCTTCAGTTTCTAGTACTTAAAAAGTCCAAGAGCAACCTAGTGCTGCCAGGAATGAAAGCTGACTTTTGTCTGTCTGATTTACTCATACCTATACCAATCTGTTTAGAATAATTGCTAACAACTTGATTAAAATCATGTATCATAAAATGTAACAATTTTATATTTGTAATACAACAGAGTTTGGTATATTCAAATAAGCCATTATAAGAACATTCCATGTACATTGACTAAATATGAACAGTTATAAAGTACATGTTACCTTGGTTACTTTGAACAATTTGATAAAGAAAATTCTTGCATATATACTCAGAGGCCCATGACTCATTGATTGCCGATTCAATCAAGTCAGCAACAAATATTAACCATCACAAGTAGCATATATTAATTTTACATACTTGTTGTAGAATAATCTTTTTGTTCACTGTGAAGAATTGATACTCTGATTGGTTTACTAAAAAGCTGAATAGTCAATAGCTAGGCAGGATTTCTAGGCAAACAAGAAGCTGGGGAGAAGGTAGAGTCACCAGCTAGACCAGGAGGAAGCAAGAAAGCAAGCTGGACGGTACAGAGATGAGGTAAACAAGCCTCAAGGCAGCACATAGTTTAATAGAAATGGGTTAATTTAAGTTATAAGCTCTAGCTAAAACAAGCCTAAGCTACTGGCTGAGCTTTTATAATTAATAATGTCTCCCTGTTGTGATTTGGGAGCTGGTTATCAGTACAGAGAAAAACCCACTTTCACATATTAGTAAGATTTGGCAGGATAGCTCCATAAATGCATACATCATGCCACAACTAAGTACAAACTCCCTATTTTACAACCTTCACCACATCCTTCCCAACATCTAGTAGTCAGTATTCCACATTTACACAATATGATTTTAACTTCTCTACATAAAAGAAAGAATATAATGTCTTTATTTGCCTAATTTTGTTTAATATAATATCCTCCTAACTCTGCTAGACTGTCATACATACAAAAGAGAAATAGAAAATTAAATTTTATCAACACAGAAAACTATAAAAATAAAGATGAACAATGTGATTCAAAAAGAGTAATAGACATCCAAAATAACTAGAAGGAAATCAACAAATTTAAGTATTAGGTCCTTATCTACCAGTGACAACCTTGAGTGTAACCTACCTAAATTCTCCAACTAACATACACAGACTGATTGAATGATTTAGAGAAACTAGCACCAACAATATACTGCCTTCAGGAAAGATACTCACACAGAGAGAAATGGAGAGGATTGAACAATGTATTAAACAAATTGAACTGTAAGGAAGTAGAAGTTCCCAATTTATGTCTGGTAAAAGATTTTGAGATAAAAATTGTGAGAAAAGACAAAATAAATTAATTTATTGTGATCAAGGGATTCATTGTAAGTTGTAGTGACTGTAAGTCTCTATGTACCAAATATTGGATCATGTCCTTAATGTTCTTAAACTATTAGATCGGTTTTCCAGGTAGCCTCCCTGGTGATGTGAGTAGCAGTCCAGTCATCCTTGTTCCACATCTAGTAGCCTCCTATGAGTGAGTACATACCATGTTTGTCTTTCTGAGTCTGGGTTACCTCACTCAGGATGATTTTTTCTAGATCCATCCATTTGCCTGCAAACCTCATGATGTCATTGTTTTTCTCTGCTGAGTAGTCCTCCATTGTGTATATGTACCACATTTTGTTTATCCATTCTTCAGTTGAAGGGCATCTAGGTTGTTTCCATGTTCTGGCTATTACAAACAATGCTGATATGAACATAGCTGAACAAGTGCTCTTGTGGTATGATTGACCCCAAGAAAGACATGGGAATTGCCCAATGATGGAGAAATGGAAGAGATCTACATGAACAGCCTGGACATGAGTGGGGGTAATGAAGGGCGAGAGTCGAGGGAAAGAGAGTTTGGGGGAGCGGGAGATCCCAGCTGGATCAACAACAGAGAGGGAGAACAAGGAATAGGAGACCATGGTAAATGAAGACCACATGAGAATAGGAAGAAGCAAAGTGCTAGAGAGGCCCACAGAAATCCACAAAGATACCCCCACAACAGATTGCTGGCAATGGTCGAGAGACAGCCCGAACTGACCTACTCTGGTGATGGGATGGCCAAACACCCTAATTGTCTTGCTAGAAACCCTATCCAACGACTGAGGGATCTGGATGGAGAGATCCATGGCTAGGCCCCCTAGGCCCCGGGTGGAGCTCTGGGAGTCCAATTAGCGAGAATGAGGAGGGTTTATATGAGCAAGAATTGTTGAGACCAAGGTTGGATAAAGCACAGGGACAAATAGCCAAACAAATGGAAACACATGAACTATGAACCAATGGCTGAGGGGTCCCCAACTGGATCAGGCCCTCTGAATGGGTGAGACAGTTGATTGGCTTGATCTGTTTGGGAGGCATCCAGGCAGTGGGACTGGGTCCTGTGCTCATTGCATGAGTTGGCTGTTTGAAACTTGGGGCCTATGCAGGGTCATTTGGCTTGGCCTGGGAGGAGGGGACTGGACCTGCCTGGACTGAGTCTACCAGGTTGATCTCAGTCCTCGGGGGAGGCTTTGCCCTGGAGGAGGTGGGAATGGGGGGTGGGCTTGGGGGAAGGTGAGGGGCGCGGGAAGGGGGAGAACAAGGGAATCGTGGCTGATATGTAGAACTGAATTGTACTGCAAAAAAAAAAAAAAAACTATTAGATCTTAGGTGAGAGACAAACACACAACAATTGTGGGGAATTTTCCACCCCATTTTTATCAATGGACAGGCCAATCACATAAAAATGAAACAAAGAAATAAAAATTATAGTAAAAATCACATACACTCAGGCATTCACTGAAATTACATCCACCAGTTCCAAACTACACATTCTTATTAGCCCATATAACTTCTTACAGACAAAATATGTATCATATTACAAAACATGTCTTCTGACCACAGTGGAATAAAAATAGAACCCAACAACAAACTTTAGGTATTATATAGATACCTAGAAACTGAAGAATACCATTTGACCAAACAATGAAGTATCAAACAAAAAAAGGAAGAATTTACTATTAAAAGAAATTAAGTTAGAAACCCAACATATCAAAAATTTGTGGGACACAACTTTCAAAATATTTTGATCAATGGTCATGTAACTCCTCAGTAAAACATTTTATACCAGACCTCACATAACAGGTTCAGTCATGGGAAGTCTCTGAAAACCATAAGAAATAAATATATAAAAATCTCTTGATTATTTAGGTATAAAGAAGGATGTATACACATTAATGCACCTCATGTTTAGATTTTCAACTGATAGCCAATCCCAAGATAACTCATTATATAAATACAGATTTTCTAAAATTTGACAAATTCTGAAATCTGCATCATTTTTTGTTCTAAGAACTTTAGAAAGCAATATGCAATTTGCACTGACAACTCAAAGCCTAAACCATGGCTACCAATGTCTATTTTAAAAGAACAAGAGGTAGATCTGATGTATGTAGAATAAATACTTAAAGAGGTTAATGTATACTATTAAACAATAATAATAATAAATTGGGAAGATATTAATGCATTATTTTGGAAAAATTAGTGGCCTAATTGAAAAAACTGAAATTAACCAATACATGAAAATTTTCAGAAAGTAATGTTTTATCAATAGCTCAGTAAGTTCATGAACTGTGGAAAACTGAAGATAAGCCAGAAGAAATAACTCTCATCCTGGGAATTTTACAAATATTAAGGTAAATTTTGGGACTGAGTTATTTTCAGTTTGGAAAGGCTTTGAGGAGAAATACTCTAGAGGTAAACTGATAGTGCCTTTCCAGTTCTTTTATGTGAGAAACAAATCTTAGGTGATGGATTGGGTCCCAGATTAAACAGTATTAAGTGTCTGTACACATTGATGGTATACAGACAAATAGATCATTGAATTGTGTGATTCTAAATCATAAAGTGTCTGGGGCAAGGCAAAATCTTGAAGACAATCTAGGAGAAATAAGAGTTTTTCTTTAGTAATTAAATTTGCACAATAGGTAACAATAATAACAATATGGGCAGATAATCCATTCTGTAATATCATACACAAGATGAGACAATGATTTCTCTGGGAGGTGGATAATCAACTCCTCACTTTGTACTGGTTGAGGAACAAGTGTTAGTTGTCTCGTATTCTCAATTGCATTCAAAGTTCATATTGTTATGAGAACAATTCAACTCTAAAATACAGGAGAAGAAACAGTTTGCTTTGAGGTGTGTTGATGTCCTCTAAATTACACCTATATTTAGTAGACTTTCAGCTATGGGGAGAAACTACTCTTTCCTAGGTCTGTTTGCTCATTCAGACATTTTTTCGACTCTTCTGTCACTGTGGATGGGTGAGAAGAGAACAGTTATGATAAAAGGAAACAGTGGCAAAAGCCTGAGGGCATCACTTGATAAGGCAGGGATTTGCTGCACAGAGTTTAGGATGCGTTCACTCAGTGTCCCATACTGTCTCTGTTCTCCCACAGAGACCCAGAGGTCAACGTTAAGAACATCTGACAAACCAAACAGAGACTAGAAACTGTCACTGAAAGGAAACACTGATTTTAAAGCATGTTTCCAAAACAATTGTTCAGTTTTTCCTGTGGGGAGGTCACTCAAAAATAGGCAAATGATCCCATCTTTCACCACAAATATGTTATTGCACTCGAATGTTGTTAGCTAAAAGCCAATGTGCGGATTCACTTTGGCTTGGGGTAAATGCGGCCACTTCCTTCAAATATTTCCTAACATACTTACACAAATACCATTTCGTTCCATCCAGTGCTTGGGTTTGGGTTTTTCTTGACATAATTTACCATAAACTTATTTCTCCTGAACAACTTCCTGTTTATATTTGCCCCCAGCCTAACCTGAATCCATGAAAAGAAAGAAAGAAAGAAAGAAAGAAAGAAAGAAAGAAAGAAAGAAAGAAACCAGTTATATTACTCTACCATAAGAAAGATAACTAAATCTTTATCAAACTTTCTCAGAGATAGTTTTAATAAATTGAAGGTAATACTGATTTCATGGAAATATAAACAGCCTCAGAACAAATGTAATGATATGGGAGGGCACCTGGCAACTACCTGCAACTCTAGCTCCTAGGGCATCTGGCACCTCTGGCCTCTGTTAGCAATGGCACTCACATGAACTCCCTCTCCCCTGCTTCCCCCCACACACACACACAGACACACACACAAACACACATACACAAAGACACAGACAGAGGCACATACAGACACATGATTAAAAATTAACTTAAATATTTTTTCTTGGTGTGGTGGTTCCTGCCTTCAATCCCAGCATTAGGAAGGAGGGGCAGGTGGATCCTGGAGAGTTATAGAACAATCTTGTCTACATAGTGAGTTCCAGGTTAGCAGGGTGTACACAGTGAGATCCTGTATAAGAAAGAACTGCATGCTGAGGCATCCGGTGTTAAATATAGCTCCATGTCTGATGGAGTGATATATATCTAAAAATATCTGAATGAATACCTTTTCAATTAAGGAATAAAGTTAGGCTTATGACACATCCTCTTTAAAGTCCTGGAATTTCAAGGGAAATAGTGTATCAAAAGTAAAGAATCAGAGACCAAGTAACACAAAAAGAAACACAGAAAAGTAACAGTATATAACTGTCACCCAAATATCAAGTGTTTCCTGTGCTGTTTATTAAATCCAACCTGAACATGTGGCAACCAGCTTAAATTGAAATCTTATTAATAAAAGTAATGACAGAGCAGGAGCTAATTCCATCCCTGGGGAGGCTGCAGCAGGAAGACTGAGACATTGAGACCAGCTTGGGCTATACAGGAAGACCCTGCTTAAAAGAGAAAACAAAAGGAATGCTGTGAAACGATTCATTTCTGTAATTTTAACTTAGTTCTTCATCATTTGGCAATAATAATGAACTTTTAATATTCTGTAATACTAATAAACTCACTATACAATCCAGAAAAGTCTAAATCCAAGAAAATTTAATGAGAGGGCATGCATATTTTATGAAAAATTTAAGATCGTAAGAAATACAGGCCTAAAGCATGACTAAGATAATTTATGCCTAACATATAGATGCCGTTAAGTTTTAGGTGGGTAATGAAGAAGCAGAACAAGGATTCACACTCCAAGTGAAAATGGTGTCAGGTAAGTTTCTCTTCATTCAATCATTTTTATCTTATATAAAGTGAAGAGAGGGACCTAGAGAGAAGACCAGCCAGGCAGTGGTGGTGCAAGTCTTTAATCTTTAATCCCTGCAGTTGGGAGGCAGGGGCAGGTGGATCTCTGTGACTTCGAGGACGACCTGGTCTACAGAGAGAGATGGCTCAGTGGTTAAGATCATTTGTTCTTCTAAAGAACCTAAGTTCAGTTCCACATCCACAGAGAGTGGTACCCTCTTCTTGCCTTTGGGGGCATGTACACACAGATCACACACACACACACACACACACACACACACACACACACACACACACACACACACTTAGAAAAATTACTTTTAAAAGAAATTTTCAAAAAAGTTTGAATCTAGAAATCTCACAGAGAGAAAATACTGTAGGTATGCAATCCATTTACATATGATCGAGCATGTCAACTGTATAAATGACAATAGAAGAATCAGGAAAACGGGATAAGCAATTGCAACAAGATAACAGCTCGCATAAAGTTCAGTGCAGTGGCTTAGATTGCTTTTTCATTCAAACTAGAAGCGTTGAGTGCATAACTCATGGGATGAGAGGTAGAAGCACAGAATGTCCTCAAGAAATGTCTATCTTTAAGGCTAACTATGTCTTACTTTAAATGATTCTGAAGAAGGCCGTAACTTTGTTGAGGTATTAAGGATGTGCAGTAGTAGCCATGCTGAGGCTGTCGCTTGATGAAGAGCGTTGATAGCATATGAGAGGTTTGGGCTTCAATCACTGGAAATAAGTGGAAGGAAAACCCACACCTGTATCAGCACAATTTTAAAAATCCTCTGGATTATGTTAAACGATGAGACATAAGGTTTCATGGAGATGATTTGTTCATATGTTTCCACTCATTCGACATGAAAAGCAAAATTATTTTCTTAAACATTTTGAGGAACAAAAGTGAAATTAATCTCAAAAAAGAAAAAATGACCCTGGTTCAAATCTGTAATGTGAAAACCATGTGAAAGCAATGATTTTCTTTTAGGCATTGTGTGTGGGACCTTCAAAAGAAGGTCACTGAAATATTTCTTTCCAGAAGTTTTCATTATGGTGTTAACATCCAAAGAAAGCATGTATTCTCTAACTGAATGGTCAGCCTACCAGTAACAGACAGCCCATAGCTCTCCAATAAATAGCCTTACTGCCTTCGTACAGTTATTTAATCAAGTGTGAAACAGTGATAAATCTCCCCAGAAAGAGGTTGTAAATCTATTGACTCATCAAATAAAACTAAAATTTTCTGAAGAATTTCTCTGAAGTGTTGAGCTTCTTCATCCCTAATAAGACGTCTTCACTTTTCTGTATATTTTATTAGCTTTTCTTTATGTATATTTGTTCTTCTCATCAAACTGTGACTTTAAAAAAAATCTGGACCATCCTCATATTTGACATCACTTACTAGGTTTTATTTTCTGGGTAAGTATTTTGTCAGCAAGTATGTAAAAATGGAAGGTGTAAGTGTTATTCCGTAACAATTTGGTGAGCGAGTGCTTGTTTGTCTTGTTTATTCTGTGTTGGCAGTTACCCTGTCTGCTTCATCATTCCTGTGAGCTCTACCCCTTCCTTCCTTTACCTGAATGGGTTTGAATTTTACCACTCATCAGCATGGTCCTTTACACTATCCACCTCTGCTTCTTCGTGGTAGCTGGGCTAGTCCCTGATCTTGATCACTTATCTCTAGCGATCCAAACCTTATTTTTTTTTTTAAAAAAGCTACCTGTTCTGATCAGAGGAGTAGATTGTGGTGGGGGGGGGCGGTGGAAACTGAGGCGGGAGGGCTGCGAGGAGAGGAGAGAGGGGAAACTGTGATCGAGATGAAAAATAAATTTTTTTTAAAAGCAGTTGTTCCACTTAAGTTTACCCCAGTTGGAATTGTGAGCCCTCTGTAATGGCAGTTTCCACATCTGATACAGTCCCTCCATTGCTAACTATGCACTTACACTGATGCTAAGATCTGTGATGACTTTGCCTTTCATTAATCTCCCCCTTTGCATTCAGCTTTTCTACTCAGCTTTGATCTACCTGCTCCACCCAAGGAACAAATCTTCTTGTCTGATGATATTTTCAAACTCATATTTCTCTTATCAATAGACTGGATTGAAATATCTCAATACTGTATCAATCAAATTGCCCGATTTCTTTGTATCCTTTTTCTCAGTGATGCTGTCACTTCACGGTATCTGAGGGCCCAAGGATCATGAGCATGATTATTTCCCTAATCATCTCGCTATAATGGGTATGCTGCTTATGTGTGAGTAAAACAACTATAGTTTTCTTTGGCTTTGTGCTCCCAAGTTTAAGTCTACTTTTACCAGCACTTAACCATTTCTTTCCACACGTAACATGCAATGCAAGCCCTTCATTTTTCTAAGCCTAAGTTTCTTCATTGTGTTCTGAACATGGCCCTTCAGACCTCCCAGAGAGTCCACTGTATTCAACATATTCTGTCACATCTAGTTGGGAATTTCTGTTGAATTTGTGTCAAGGAAAGTGAGTTGCTAATATTACCACCCATACTTCTGCTTTTATTTGTTTCCCTTCTATAGTAACTATTTTTAAACTTTTAAAACTATACCTAATCTATGTGGAACACTGTAACTCTAATTATAAGGTTTATCAACAAATTTTACCCTTCAGTTTAAATAATAACCTTGTGCAATTTCTTTTATATCTTTTAAAATAAGTTTTGTTTGGCTTTATGTGCATGAATGCTTCTCCTAGATGCATGTAGGTACACTACCTGTTTTCTTGGTGCCTGTGGAGTCCAGAAGATGGTGTCAGAACCCCTGGAAATAGAGTTAGAGATAGTTGTGAACCTTCATATGGTGCCAGGAATTGCACCAAGGTTCTCTGCATGAGCTGCATGTGCTCTGCACGATGAGTCATTGCTCCATCCCCTTTCATGACTTAGAGTCTTTAATTTTGTTGAAACTTCAATAAAAATTTTAAAATAACAGGAATAAAGATCATTGTAAAGACAACTGTTTCCATGAAAACATAAACTTTTATTGTAATACCTGATAGACTCATCCACTCCCCACTTCACTTACAACTAACTCCCTAGAACAGTTTCCCAAGGCCCAAGGTCTACTCTAGGTAAAACTGCTCCTTCATGCACACTTTAGGTTCTATACCTTCCTAATGCTATGACCCTTTAAAATAGCTCCTCATGTTGTGGTGACTCCCAACCATAAAATTATTCCATCACTACTCTATAACTATAATTTTGCTACAGTTATGAACCGTAATGTAAATGTCTGATACGCAGGATATCTGATATCCAACCCCTGTGAAAGGGTAGTTCAATACTGCTCCACCACCCTGACACACAAAGGGTTGCAACCCACAGGCTGAGAACCACTGATGTTGGTGGTACTGTGAGCAGCCTGTGGAAACAAAAGAACTTAGAACATACAGAAAATAAACAGAGACAAAACTATGTAAAATATCTGCTTGTTTGAACAGAGAATCTACTGTGTTGTCATGTTTTGTGGGTCACATGTGCAAGTTTTCCTTTGTAATACTTGGATTTTATTCCTTCCTCTTAGTTTAGGGTGGGAAGACGCTTAATTCTTTTGAAAGTTTGGATAGCTTAGGTCTTTTTATTTTTTGCAGACAAATTGGGAAGAACCTTTGAAATCAGTCTTTGGCAGAGTGATAGGAAACAGATACATAAACCAAGACACTCTGACTTTTTGTGAACCTTTTACTTAAGGTTACATGAAATACGTTTTTGAGAAAAGAGGTAAGATTCATCCATTGATGAAGCAAACACTGAGATTTTTTCCTTCCTAGTTGAAATAAAACATAAAAGTTCACTAAAAAGCAAACCTCAAGCTTATAGTGGCTTAGAAGCTTTTAGAGGATTATGACTTGATTTATTGACAACTAGAGCTGAGAAATGATGAATTAAACTAAAACAAGGAGTCAGGTCTTTGAAGTTGAAATTTTTTAAGTGGCTCAATCATTTTTATAACAAGGACAAATGATTCTGTTTGTTCCTTTGGGTGAGGCAAGCAGGGAGGTGCTGGGAGGTAAGGATGCGCAGGGAACTGCACTCTGCTCTCTCTCTCTCTTTTTTTTTTTTTCTTTGCTCCTTGAGAACTTGGGATCTTCAAGGATTTACAATGTGCATTATCCATGCATGAGCCGCCAGGAGAGAATGAGCATGTGCTAGAAGGCTGAGACAGATGAAGATCTTTCTATTCCAATGGAAAGATATATGACACATGCATAAGAGCACGAAAGGATTAGACAGTAAAATCCCAGACTGTGGCTTTTATAAAGGATTTTGAGAGTGTGATGCTGGAAATAAATCAGAAAGCAGTATTTTGTGTTATAATGGTGCTCCTTTGACATTCTAATTATCCCTAAAGCAATTTATCCATGTTAAGTGTACTTACTCAATCTGCTTTTTTGAGCCAGAAACCAGGACATTCCACACACCTCATGCACAACTACAGGAATTTTGGCAAAACACACATGCATTTTCTTATGTTCATACAGTGTGATGATATATTACGTAGCCACTTGGAATTGAAACAGTTCATGCATATGTGCTTTGGTGAATGAAACCCTTCATCCACTCTGCAAACATTTATGTTGACTTTACGTACTTGAACTAGAAGTTCTCTGTACAGTTTTCTGGGATAGAACTGATATGACTGGAGTGTTTCTCAGGTAATATGGAATGAGTAAAAGATATCAAAGGAGGACAGTGATGATATAGACAGACATAAGCTATGTAAAATAACACTGAAAACAATATTTAAGAACAACAACAAGAAAAGAAGGACAAGTATCAGAAGAAAGAGGAGGAAGATTCCTTTTCAAGGTCAAGTAATATTACATGGTGACTGTATTTAAAAATGATACGTGTTTTTTAACTGCTGAAAGAATGGACTTGGAAATTTGTCAATGAAATAGTAAGTAGGTAAGGTAAGCATGCTAATTAGTTTGATTTAGTCACTTCACTATATATATATATATATATATATACATATACATATATATATGCATCAAACCATCACACTTTACATTCCATAAACATATATATGTTCATATGTATGTTTATATAGCTATGTATCAGTTAAAATGCAATAAGGCAATTGAATACATAAAAACATAATACTAATAAACACAGGTTACTGGATGAAGACTCTATGATGACAGGGTATTCACCAATCTGATTATTGGAAGAGACCAGTTCAGCACCCTCTCCACTATTGCCAGCAATCTTATCTGGGGTCATCTTTGTGGATTCCTAGGAATTTCCCTAGCACCTGGTTTCTCCCTAACCCCACAATGTTTCCCTCTATCAAGATATCTCTTTCATTGCTCCCCAAGCTTGACCATCCTGTTCCCTCAAAGATCCACAGCCAAGCACCAGGCCAAGCTCGGGGTCTACAGTAGAAGAGAGGGAAGAGGGATTCTATGAACAAGGCGGGTCAAGATCATGATGGGGAGATCTACAGAGACAACTGAAGCAAGCTCATGGAAACTCGTGAACTATAGACCAACAGCTGTGGAGTCTTCAAGGGACTGGACTAGGCCCTCTGTATGTGGGAGACAGTCATGTAGCTTGGTCTGTTTGAGGGGCCCCTGGCAGTGGATCAGGATCTATCCCTGGTGCATGAGCTGGCTTTCTGAAATCCATTACATATGGTGGGACACCTTGCTCAGCCTTGATGTGGAGGGTGGAGAAGAGGCTTGGTCTGGCCTCAACTGAATGTACCAGGCTTTGCTGAATCCCCATGGGAGGCCTTACCCATTTGGAGGAGGGGATGGGGGGGATGAAGGAGTCTTGCAGGGGGAATGGGAGGAGGGATGAAAGTGACATCTGTGGTTGGTTTGTAAAATGGATAAAAAAATTCTTAAATAAATAAATAGAAGAAATAATTTTAAAAAATAAAAAAACTAATAAGCATAATAATGTCACATACTTAAGCCTACATAATTATTGGGGAACCTAGCCATATCATAGTCACACATAAGCCATGACAGAGAGAATCAAGGCCTGTGAACAATCCTAAAAGTTTGTTCAATCTTGAGAGGAAGAAGACAAGGTATTACAAAATATTTGCAAAAGAAGTCAGCCAAATTTCAGATGACTTAGATTTGACTAAAGATGATGTATTTGAAGATATTCTCATGGCTGTTATATCCTTGCAGTTCCGGATATACAAATGATAACTCTTAAGGGGCCTGAGGAAATTTGAGAACCACAGTTGGAAACAGTTAGTTTTTCACATTTTCTTGTACTGTAGACCATAGTTTGTAACACGTAGATGAATACTTACACGTGTTATATCTATAAAATGCTTATGCCAATGATGGAGGTGTAACAGCTTGCTTATGCTATGTGACTTTTCCTGGGGAGACATAAACAAATGTCTGTGAACCCCAGGGAGGGTATCAATGATAGATCTAAGAAATGATCCCATCCACTTTGTCTTACTGAATCAATGAGCTTATAGGCATTATTTACAGGTGTATGGGTGACTGAAAACCCCATCACAGTATGAGTGATGACTCATCATGTCTACATTTTTTAATCTGTCTGCATAACTTGCTGGCAGTTCTGCTGGTCTGAAAGTGTCCTAGTCCCAGTTGTAACTTCTCATATAAATTTGAGGAGGGTCCTTGTGAATCTCACAAGTTTCACAAACTTCATGAGACTCCTGAGTTGTTTACTTTATGATCTTTGTAAGTATGATTTTCTGAGTCTTAATGATTCTATCTCTTGGAAAGAATGTTTCAAGTCAGAGAAAATTGTCATGTAATGCTGCATGCCTTGCTTTGGCTCTTACATTGTTTCTACTACCTCTTCTGCAATATTACCTGATCAATGGAGGGAGAAATACAGATGTCTGCTTATTTTTCTATGGCTAATTATTGCACCACTATGCCAAGAAACCAGTTACTTAGTCTCCAACATTTTAGCAGTTATAAGTCTCTGCTGTGTTCCACTCATTGTGAAAAAATGAAGTTTCTATCCATGGCCAAGTGAGGTTGATAGCTACAATGATCTATGAGACATAAGTACTAATGTTTAGAAGGCAACCCGACAAGCATTTAATAAAGTAATAGCAGTTGCCTCAGTGCTGGGGCCTAGGAATTTGCCAGTCATATGTTCAGGTTCTGTTTTGTAGTACCAGTTGTAAGATCTTTCCTATGAATGGGCCTTAAATCCAATCTGATAACAATTGGTTGCACCCATAAAATTGGTGTCATTTTTTTTATCAATGGATATAACTTATGTAACACTTGGACATTGTAGCACACAGGGTACACTTATGAACAAGACTGCTGGTGGAAATTCTTCTCCAGCAGCCCACATGGTGTCTTCCAGCACTGTGAAAGACAGTCAGTTGTGAAAGAGCTTCAGTTTCAGCCTAAAATCTTACTGTCTTTCAGTCCAAGTATGTAATACCTTTAACAATAGGCGTTTACCACCTAATTTTGTATTCAATCAACAGCAATGACAATAGATTTTATGGCTTCTGAAATATGATTGGCTTCCCTGATCAAAAACTAATAAGAAATCCCTATCCCATCACTGAGACTTTCATCCAACAATGTTATGGCTTCAGGGAGGTCTTGTGTAGGGTGACTTCATTTAAACGCCTTAATTGTTGTCTTTACTGTTTCCCACATAGTTACAAATCTTTTAGACACTTAAAGATTATTTAGACACTTAGCATTATGCAATCAAACATTTTTGCACAGAATGGATATAGTCTCTGAAGACCTAATACCACCCATTCCAAATAAATGCAGTTGTTCTTGGTCTGATAAGAAGACACTAAGTAGGATGCTCTGTATCACAGACTAATGTCATAACATCTATTAACTATTATGTTAAGAGAGTCAAGCTGGATACAGCTACATGGAAGAAGGAGGACATTCCATATCTTGCCTTTCATAATCCACAGACATTTTCAGTGAGCTATCAGGCTACCTCAACTTGGGTGTTGCTACCACTGTGAGGCTGCTGTGAGTATCATCCACACCCAGTGGTATCAGTGGGTCTGACTTATACCACTTGGTTTGTCTGAAGTTCAAGGGGGAGTAGGCCTCCACTCTTTGTTGTCTTCCATGTCTATAGCCCGAGTTGACTCCTTTGTTCTGGCGGCTCCAGGCCAATAGAGAAACTTTTGACTTTCCATTGCCTATACCTGCTTGCTGAAAGGGCCCAGCCTAGGCAAGCAACCTTCAACCATACTAGCATTTACACTATATATTCTTGGGGGAAAACTTCCCTAGTACAGGCAAGGCTTAATCATTTCTTTCATAAAATGTTACCAAGGCTCCTAAGTATGCCAGAAGATCACCAGCAAAACATTTAATATTTTGTTTAATTTTTGTCATGGACCTCTGGCTCCACACCAATCTTGCCACCTTTTCCTTAAAGAAACATGGGTGGATCTGTTTCTTTTGCTCTTCTCTCACTTCCTCTTAAAATTGCTTAAGTGCTTTATGAATCTGTTGTGTGTGTGTGTGTGTGTGTGTGTGTGTGTGTGTGTGTGTGTGTGTGTGTATGTTTCAGTCTAGATTATTCACATTTACAAAAGCCCCTCCTGTGCCTCAAAAAGTTCACAGACCACCATGATGCCTCGCAGTGTTGGTAAAGCAGTACACTACTCTCAATTTACCTGTAGAATCTATTTCTCAACCCCTCTGTGAACACACACCTATCTGGACCAGTGGACTAGGCATCAAACACCAGCTCTCTCAACTCTAGTTACCTCCATAATGCTTATCTTTTCTCTACTTTCTTCTGCTGCCTGATATTTGTGGGGACCTCAACAGATGACAGCCAAGTGTCTCTAATGGTTTGTGTGACTCTGCCATATCTTACTTATATTGCCTCAGTTTCTGCAGCCTTTATCTCATGAAGTAAAAGCAGTTACATTTTCCAGTTTCTTAGTTTCCATAGCACTCAAAAGAATCCCATCCTCCCCCATGTCCCACAGCTTCATGAACCAGACTCCTTTTGTTATTTGTTTAAAATCCTCTTCCAATTCAAACAGTCCAAGTGCTGAGTGTACCCTGATTGTAATAGCCCCTGCACTGAGCCATTATTGAGGTCATTGTCTGCATACGGGATCATAGATGGTTCCCTTCATCTTTACTAAAGAACAAACCTAAAGGATGTGTTCTTCTGCCTCCATCACATTGTTTTCCTCACATTTTTAAGGCTCCATCTGCATTTTGAATCATGGATTTTCCCTTCCTTTCTATTCAAAATCAGGCATAGGGGGTATCTTTTAACACTTCTCACATATTATCTGCTTCCAAACTCTCTCACCTTCCTCTCGAGATCTCTCTCCAGTAATGACCATATGAATTCAATTACTGCTTTTGTTGAGATATATGAGTGGAGATTAGGAAGAGACTGGAAAATTTCCTTGACCATGATCTTGTCTTTTCTGGTTTGTGACACCCTGCTTCATTGGAAAAATGACCTTTAAAATCTGCAGATTCTCTGCTTCATGTCACCTATATCCTGCTTGTCCTATCCAAAGCCCTCCTCTCACCTATAATCTCTTCATACTTTCCTGGTTTCTATGGTTACTCCACACCTGAGGATTGGAAGCTAGGTTCTAGAGATGAGAGAAAACAATCTTTCTGGGTCTGTGTTATATAACTCAATATTATTTTTTCTAGATCATCCATTTACCTACAGATTTCATGATTTCATTTTTCCTTACAGCTGACTAGTATTCATTATTTAGAACATTTTGAGGTAGAATGCAGTTCAATACAGATGAAGAAGGAGAGTAGAGGGACAAGTAACATCCAAGTGGTTAGATAAAGCCTGAAGGAATCATATTTTTTTATATTTACTTAAAATTACACACAAGGGCCTGGAGAGATGGCTCAGCGGTTAAGAGCACTGACTGTTCTTCCAGAGGTCCTGAGTTCAATTCCCAGCAACCACATGGTGGCTCACAACCATCTGTAGTGATATCTGGTGCCCTCCCTCTTCTGGTGTTCATGTATATGTGTACAGGTAGAATACTGTATACATAATAAATGAATCTTTAAAAAAAATTACACACAATACTTGTAAGTGTATGTGAATATACATATACGCATGTACGCACCTGCGTGCGCGCGCACACACACACACACACACACACACACACACACACACACACATGCACACATATCTTAAAGAAGTCAAGCCACTGGGACTAACTGTGTTCCCCACAATAACCATAGACTAACAAAAATTCCACTACCAGGCACAAGAAACTTTCTAAATGGTTGACCAAGGTAGTCAAAGTGATCCATCCCCTAAACAATGAGGATTATTGAAACAGCCCTCAGTTGCCACTCATGAGTTGAGGATGGGCCCCTATTGCTGAAGACAGAATGCACTTAAGACAATTAAACCATTCTACACAACTGTAACATCTTTGAACCAATTACAGACATGACAAGAGATACATAAAGATCCAGTAAGTGGCACTCACACATGTCTTGGTGGCATTAACAGTTGTCTAATTGGACTTAAGGGTCACTCAATAGGAAGGAAATCATGACTGATACTGGAAACCTAGGCAGCTTCCTAAGCTGGTGAGGTCATGGATCAAAAGAATCTACTACTGTCATTGAAGAGACCAGTATCAGCACAAGATACCCCAAGACCAAGTTCTCAGAACAAAGGAGATTTATTTGCTCCAGCGGGACAAAGGTCAGGGAATAAGTGACAAAAACAGACGATAGAGGACAAAGGAGAATGGGGGAGGGAACAAGGGAGAGAAGAAAGGGATCTGTATCCTGGGGACTGTCTCTGGATAGAGAGGAAACAGATGTAGCTCATAGGCAACTGGAAGTTTATAAAGGTAGAAGGGGAAATTCAGTGTTAAGATAAGGCGTTTAAGTTTTATTGGACAGGTTAATTAGGGCAGCTACAAGGGGATTTTTGATTACTGGACTTCAATACCTTGATAGCTGGATCCTGGTAGTCAGTCTCAGAAGGAAGAAGTAGCTAAATAAGAGACTAGATCTTGGGGTCTAGCTTTAGGAATATAATCTAACAGTTTTCAGCAAGGCAGAGGGAATGGGAAGAAGAGCAAGGCCAGTTGGAGCAGTGTTTGCCATGCTCAGGCTTACTAGAGTCCCTTCAAACATTTTGCTACACTAACATAATTCATTAAGACATTCTAAGTGTTATTCTTATACCTACTGATTCGTGTAGCTACCACTCCTCACCAAAGAAGATTTTTTTTTACTGAAAATGAGACCATTACAGAAAACCACAATTAGACATGATACAGAAAGTAAAAGATCAAGGAGGGGTCTAGTCTCATTGAACATATCTACCATAGCTCCTTCATCTCAGGCCCATGGAACATCAAGGAAAAGGGGGGTAGAAAGATTGTAAGAGCCTAACTCCTATGAAGTCTGCTGTGGAACAGTCTCGCTTAGAAATGACAACATGTTAATATGGAAGGGTAAAATTTTTTACAGGGTCCCACCTCTAGAGAACTAATGACAACTGGGAAGAAAAATAGCCTCTCCCATGGATGAGCCCTGGATGGGCTGTCCAATACAGCATGAGCAATCTTGAAAACATATATACACCAGCACCAAAAACAGATTCGGCATGCTGTGTGTGTATGCATACACATGTATATGTGTGTAACAAATATAATCAAAGAAAAAAAGCTATCAACTGGATAGTAGGGGTCCATGAGAGAACTTTGAGGAAAGGTAGTTTATAAGGACTAGAGAAAGTATAAGAAAGAGGGAAAATGATCTAATTCTATTTAAATTAAAATATATTAAAAATAAAATATGCACTTTTTTTACATGAAAGAACAAATCTTACACAATTCAGTTTGTTATCGTTGATATTCCAAAGATTTTAATGAAATTGTCTTATAATGAACTTATATCAGATGGAAGAACTTTACACTTTCTCCTTCATAAAATTTGGATTTTATTTGCATATTGCTGTGTATATATTTGTGTGCATGTTGGGGGTGGGGCTTATGTGTGTATTTGTGGCTGTTCACATGCAGGTTGAGGCAAAGATCAATGCTTCATGTCTTCCTTAGTTACTCTCTACTTTGTTTTTTGAGACAGGATCTCTCACTAAAATTGGAACTCGCCAATTTGGCTAGACTAGTTGACCAGAAAGTCCCAGGGATCCTTCTGTCTCTACTTCCCTGTGCTGGGATCATGTGCAAATTGTGATTCCAAAGCATCTTGTTGACCTCTTATCCCTCTAATTTGATACCTGTGATCTTATGTATGATTGCAACTAGTGTCCTTTCCATTGGTTTTTCCTAGTTGGCTTGTTTGATTTGGTTGCTGGTAGTGCAAAGAATTGTACTTTATTCATTATGATCATCGGATTTTATTTATTTTATTCTTTTTTGAGACAGGGTTTCTTTATGCAGCCTTGGCTGTCCTGGAAATAGCTCTATCGACCAGGCTAGTCTTGAACTCACAAAGATCTGCTTGCCTCTGTCTCTCAAGTGCTGGGATTAAAGGTGTGCACCACCACTGCCCAACTTATTCATTATGTCTAAATGAAAACAATATGACTGTCCCAGTCCTAGCCATCTATTTTTATGTCAAGTAAATACTACATTTATGATATCCTCACAACTTGTAGAAAAGATATTGAACTCACCATAAACCTTAATAATATATATGCAATTTTGATACCTGCTCATCTTCCTCACACCCCATGCTAGTGTTCTATTTGTCCACAAAAAGCAAAGTAGAGGTACTTCAGCTCAGCTTTTTCACCATCAAAACAGATGCATGTAAGGCTGCCTAAAATTCTTTATGCTAATATAAATCTGATTCATTTTCTTAGGATTAAATTCCAATGTTGTTATTTTTTAACAGAAAGCCTTAAAAATACATTGTTAAACATTTTATAGTTTTAAGGTATGTAGCTACATTTCTTAAAATATAATTGGTCACTGGAGACCATAGGTTTATTTAGGAGAAAGAAATATTTCACTTTTGTTGTGGCAAATGTTCAAAACATCTTTCAAAATTTAAAAAAAAATGAGTTACAAGGATGAAGCACATCACTACTGATCAAAAATCCCAGTGGTTATCTTGGTTAGTCCTTGGTTAGCTATAGAAACACTGAAATGATATGTCAAAGAAAAAAATGGATACACAAACATAGAACCTAATGGAACCAGAAGATCATGTTAGATTTGAAATTATAGTAATAGTAGGAAAATGATTTTTTATGTGTAAATGTAAATTAAAAATTTTAATATTACAAGTCAAACTACCCATTTATACATGAGGGACTCTAAAGAATTTAGGTTAGGAAGTCTTTTTTTTTTAGGAAGTTTAATCTTAAACTTAGTTTAAATGAGGATTTATAACAAATAACATAAGGCAGTTTAATCTATTAATAAGATTTATTGTGATCTACTGGTAAAAGGGTTAGGATGTGCTGAATAAATTCTAAAAAAAAATCTTGGATAGTTTTAATACTTATATGAAATTCCTGCACAATATAATTTTGATACTTTCTACATTAAAACATAAAACTCATTTACCCTTTAAATTTGATCTGGTCTCATGAGTTGTTTTAGCCAATGAGATAGCAACATGTTCAAGCAGAGAGGACTTGATAAATGTTTGTACAGTGCACTATTTCCCCATGATCTTCTTGGAAGCCAGCTACAATGACTAAGCTCAAGCTAGCCTATTGGAAAATAAGAAAGTGAGTGAAGATTGAAACACACTGGTGATTCCTCCTACCCCTGTATCATGATGACATCACAACTCTATAGCATTCTACTTCCTTGAGATATTTGTATAAAAGTCGCCCTTCTAGGTAGCTCTCTGAATGTGAAGTCTCTCCCACTATTACTTAACTATATTCACCATGTATGTGTTAAGAAGAAACTCAGGAGAAGTGAGAAGTGTCAAGAACTTGCCAGAGACAGGGCTACATTCTAGGAGTGGCTAAGTGATAACTGAATGTGGACAAATAATGAGTACACGAATATTTTACACAATATTGCACAGTTTAATCATGAGACTTTGAACTGTAAAAAAACAAAATGGAAATTGTTATAGGGAGAAACTCATTATAAATGAGGCTCATGAAGCAGGAATAAAACTAACTCTTGCATATTGCCCTATCACACTACACAGAAGCTAAGCAAGAAGCAAACAGCATGAGATTAGTTTTCTCCCTCTTACAGCATATCAATTATTTAAGCACATTTATGCATATCCTATCTAATATGAGGTAAGGAGAAAGTCACTTTTTTGTGATATTCTTCCTGCAAACATATGTCCTAGTCTGATTATAATGCAAACAGAGTTGAAGTATAATTTCATAAAATGCTTTAGAAATAGTCTTAAAACTGTCAAAGTCACAAAGTAAAAGGAAGGTATAAGAAGCAGTCACATAATTATAATAAATATTTTTAAAATTTTCTTAGCAATAAAATAAATAAATAATATATGAATATGATTTATATTATATATAAATTATAAGTTATATTATATGTATATGTATGTATGAGAGAGAGATTCATCCTATAAGTTATGTTACTCTAGAGAACCTTGACTAATACAGTGGGTGACTGGAGATGGATATAGACAGAATAATCAGTGGGTAATAAGCTATGGTTGGATTGGATTAAGTCCTTTATAGGATACTCTCAGTAGGATATTGAACATAGCCAGAAAGTAGTGTATATTAAGAAGCTAGAAGAGGAAATTTGTAAACTTTATCATAGAGAAATGATGTTCCTACCGATAAATATGTTTAGTTCAACTAAAACATTAAACACTGTAGGCATGTATGGAAATATTGTGTAATGCAGTAATATGTGAACTCTTCAAGTTCTTTATGTATTAGAAATGACTTTAAAACAAAAGCTTAAAACCAGTTTCCTTGATTTCTTTAAGAGGTTTATTCATTTCTCCTTTAAAGACTGCTATTGCCTTCGTAAAATTGCTTTTAAGGTCTTCTTGTGATTCAGCTATGCTGGAATATTCAAGGCTTGCTGTAGTACGATAGCTGGGCTTTCTTGATAGCATACTATCTTGGCTGTGGTTGATGCTGTTCTTATTAGCTTCTGGGCATCTGGGTTTGGGAAGATTATAGGTCTAGGTGCTGATTTCTGGGTTTATCTTTTTGGATGGGTGCTTTGTCTCTTGGTTTCCATTTCATCTCTGTCTTCTGGTCTGTGTGGACTGTGTTTGAGCAGGAGGGTCTCTGCCTGAGGTTTGATCTATATTTCTGGTGGCCTAGATGGCCTCTGGTTGAGTAGAAAGTCTCCACCCAAGTTGGTGGTTAGGACCTGGCAATATGAAGTGGTAGGGGGGTTGGAAATAGGGTGAGATCACTGAGAGAGTAAGGGGGAGTCTTTGGGCAGGTGGCCTACATGGAGTCTTGGGGCCTCCATGGCCCTTTGTAGACATGAGGGCCTATGTCTGAGTCAGGGGCTGGGACATGTCAAAAAAGATAGAAGGGGTGATTGGGGCTAGTGTGAGTGGGCACTGAGAGAGTGAGGGATATCCCTGGACAGGCAGCCTATCTGAAGTTCTGGTGGCTGGTGTGGTCTCTGGTTGAGGCCAGTGTATATTCTCAACTGTTGAGCCACTGAGTCATCCCTCAACCCCAGTTTTAAAGATTTCCAGCGATCAGTAATAACTGGTAGAATTTTATTTTTTTTATTGATACACAACATATTTATATACTTTGTTTTACATTTTAAACATTGTATCTAGTACTTTTGCTACATGTGGGCATTAAAAGTTATTTTCCAGTAACAAATTCTGCTAAAGCTAAACCCTTTAATTCCTTAAATATAAAGCTCCCATGGGCTTCCAAGCACATTAAGCAAATGTGAGTTTGCAAATACACAATTATTAAGAATATATATGTACTTTCCTCCAATTACTTCATTCAACAAATATTTGGTAATTCTATTGTATAAGCATGGTATCTGAAATATTGTTGAAAAGTAAAGATTCATGTGAAAAGTTAAAGGTGAGTATTCACATATTTTATATTAGACATTTTATATTAAAAGCCGAGGCCCAGATGTTTTCAGCACAGAATTCTACCAGATCTTCAAAGAAGAGTTAATACCAATACTCTTTAAATTGTTCCACACAATAGAAACAGAAGGAACATTACCAAACTCCTTCTATGAGGCTACAATTACCCTGATTCCTAAGCCAAAGATGTAACAAAGAAAGAGAACTACAGACCAATCTCCCTCATGAACATTGATGCAAAAATACTCAATAAAATATTGGCAAACAGACTCCAAGAACACATCAACATAATTATCCACCATGATCAAGTAGGTTTCATCCCAGGGACACAAGGGTGGTTCAACATACGAAAGTCTGTCAATGTAATACACCATATAAACAAACTGAAAGAAAAACACTGCATGATCATCTCACTAGATGCTGAAAAGGTTTTGACAAAATCTAACACCCCTTCATGATAAAGGTCTTGGAGAGATCAGAAATACAGAGAACATACCTAAACATAATAAAGGCAATTTACAGCAAGCCAACAGCTAACATCAAAGTAAATGGAGAGAAACTCAAAGCGATTCCACTAAAATCAGGAAGAAGACAAGGCTGTCCACTCTCCCCACATATATTCAATGTAGTACTTGAAGTTCTAGTCAGAGAAATAAGACAACATAAGGAGACCAAGGGGATACAAATTGGAAAGGAAGAAGTCAAGCTTTCACTATTTGCAGATAGTATGATAGTATACATAAGTGTCCCCAAAAATTCGACCAAGGAACTCACACAGCTTATAAATACCTTCAGCAATGTAGCAGGATACAAGATTAACTTAAAAAAATCAGTAGCCCTCCTATATACAAATGACAAATGGGCTGAGAAAGAAATCAGAGATACATCACCCTTTACAATAGCCACAAATGATATAAAACATTTTATATAACTCTGACTAAACAAACAAAGGGCCTGTATGACAAGAACTTTAAGTCCCTGAAGAAAGAAATTGAAGAAGATGTCAGAAAATGGAAAGATCTCCCATGCTCATGGATAGGTAGGATTAACATAGTAAAAAATGGCCATTTTACCAAAAGCAATCTACAGATTCAATGCAATCCCCATCAAAATAGCAACACAATTCTTCACAGACCTGGAAAGAACAATACTCAATTTCATATGGAAAAACAAAAAAACCCAGGATAGCCAAAATAATCCTGTACAATAAAAGAACCTCTAGAGGCATCATGATCCCTGATTTCAAGCTCTACTATAGAGCTACAATAATAAAAAACAGCTTGGTACTGGCATAAAAACCGACATGTGGACCAAGGGAACCGAACTGAAAACCCAGTCATTAATCTGCACATGTATGTACATATGATTTTTGACAAAGAAGCCAAAACTATACAATGGAAAAAAGAAAGCATCTTCAACAAATGGTACTGGCATAATTGGATGTCAACATGTAAAAGACTGCAAATAGATCCATATCTGTCTCTGTGCACAAAACTTAAGTCCAAGTGGGTCAAAGACCTCAATATAAATCCAGTTACTCTGAACCTGACAGAAGAGAAAGTAAGAAGTAGTCTTGAAAGCATTGGCAACCAGAGATCACTTCCTAAATATAACACCAGTAGCACAGACACTAAGAGAAACAATTAATAAATGGGACATCTTGAAACTGAGAAGATTTTGTAGGGCAAAGGACACGGTCAACAAGACAAAATGACAGCCTACAGAATGGGAAAAGATCTTCACCAACCCCACATCTGACAGTGGGCTGATATCCAGAACATATAAAGAACTCAAGAAATTAGACATCAAAATACCCAACAGTCCAATTAAAAAATGGGCTATAGAGCTAAACAGAGATTCTCAGCAGAAGAAATTCAAATAGCTGAAAGACATTTAAGGCACTGCTCAACATCCTTAGTCATCAGGGAAATGTAAATCAAAATGACTCTGAGATACCATCTTACACCTGTCAGAATGGCTAAGATCAAAAACACTGAAGATAGCTTATGTTGGAGAGGATGTGGAGCAAGGGGAACACTCCTCCACTGTTGGTGGGAATGCAAATTTGTATAGCCACTTTGGAAATCAATATGGCACTTTCTTAGAAAATTGGGAATCAACCTTCCCCAAGACCCAGCTATACCACTCTTGGCATATACCCAAGGAATGCTCAATCATACCATAAGGACATATGTTCAAGTATGTTCATAGAAGCATTATTTGTAATAGCCAGAACCTGGAAACATCCTAGATGCCCTTCAACTGAAGAATGGATAAATAAAATGTGGTACATATACACAATGGAGTACTACTCAGCAGAGAAAAACAATGACATCATGAGGTTTGCAGGCAAATGATTGGAGCTAGAAAAAAATCATCCTGAGTGAGGTAACCCAGACTCAGAAAGACAAACATGGTATGTACTCACTCATAAGTGGATACTAGATGTAAAGCAAAGGATAACCAGACTGCAACTCACAATTCCAGGGAGGCTACCTAGTAAAGAGGACCCTAAGAAAGACATAGGGATTGCCCAACAACAGAGAAATGGATGAGATCTACATGAGCAAACTGGGGGTGAGAGGGGTAACAGAGAGCAAGGGTCAGGGGAAAGAGAGCCTAGGCAAGCAGGAGGTCCCAGCTGGATCAGGAGCAGAGTGGGAGAACAGGGAGGGAGACACCATGATGAATGAAAACCCCATGGGAATAGGAAGAAGCAGAGTGCTAGAGAGGTCCCCAGAAATCCACAAAGATACCTCCACTGTAGACTACTGACAATGGTCAAGAGAGTGCCTGAGCTGACCTGCTCTGGTAATCAGATGGCTGAACACCCTGGCTGTCATGATAGAACTCTCATCCAGTGTCTGATGGAAGCAGATGCAGAGATCCACAACCAAGTCCCAGGTGGAGCTCTGGGAGTCCAATCGGCAAGAGAGAAGAGGGACTGTATGAGGGAGAGATATTGAGACCATGATTGGAAAAAGCACAGGGACAAATAGTCAAACTAGTGGAAACGCATGAACTGTGAACCAATGGCTGAGGAACCCCCATGGAACTGGAGCAGGCCCTCTGGATAAGTGAGACAGTTGATTAGCTTGAACTGTTTGGGAGGCCCCCAGGCAGTGGAGCCGGGACCTGTCCTTAGTGCATAGGCTGGCTTTTTGGATCCTGGGGACTATTCTAGGACACTTTGCTCAGCCTTGGTGTAGGGAGGAGGAGACTGGACCTGCCTCAGCTGAGTCTACCAAGCTGGGCTGACTCCCTAGGGGAGACCTTGCCTTGAAGGAGGTGGGAATGGGGGGTGGATTGCGGGGGAGGGCCGGGGGTGGGAGGTGGGAGGAGAGGGGAATCTGTGGCTGATATGTGAAATTAAGTTAATTATAAAATAAAAATATTAAATAAAAATTAATTTATCATGCATTTATTTTTAAAAATAACTATGGAGTCTTATTACAATTAAGTAAGTTTTCTTTTTCAGAAATTTAAGGATTCAAATTTTCACTTAAGCATCACCACAGGTTTTAACACCTCTGTTTAAACTATTGTGCTAAGAGTAACTTGAGCCTCAGCTATTTGTGAATTTGGAAAGACGGTCCAAATAAAAAGCAGAGGGAAAAATCACAGGGGGGAAAATTACAGCAGAAGCTAAAATATATTAAGAAAGAAGAATCAGCTGATATGCAGAAGTCCAGAAATTTAGTGTTCTTTGGTAATATTGGTAGAAGGTCAAACTTTCACACACAAAAATGGAGAAATGCTGCCTACAGTGAAATGACTAAATTCACAGGCCAATATATTCTCAATGTGTTGTTTTAAAGACCTAAATAAGATTTTTTAATTTGGATAGTTCTTCGTTTTTTATAGTGCTGATCAAACTGGATACCTGATTGAAGAAGAACGCAAATAGATTTACTATTAATCACCAGTCACAAAACTCAAATCCAAATGGGTCAAGGACCTCAACCTAAGGCCAGATACTCTGAATCTGATAGAAGAAAAAGTGAGAATTTTCTTGAATTCGCCAGCACAGGAAAAGACTTTCCATAACAGGAGACCTAGAGCACAGGCACTGAGATCAACAATTAGTAAATAGGACTTCATGAAACCGAAAAGCTTTTGGATGGTGAAGGACACCATCCTTAAGTCACAGCTGCAGGCTACAGGATGGTAAAGATCTGTACCAATAACACATCCAATAAAGGGCTAATATCTAAAATAGATAATGAACTGAAAAAAAACCCTGTACATCAAGAAAACACATAACCCAATTTAAAAATGGAGTACAAATACAAACAACATGATCAAAATATGAAACAAAAATATCCAAGAAACAGTTGAACATTCAACATCCTTAGTCATCAGGATATGAAAATTAAAATTGCTTTGAGATTTCATCTTACACCAATCAAAATTTTCAACTGTGGAAATCAGTGTAGTGGTTCCTCAGGAATCTGGGAACAGATCTACATCACTATTCAGCTATAGCACTATTAAGCATATATCCAAAGAACTGTTTTTCCTATTGAAAAGATACTTATTCATCCACATTATTTGCTGCTCTATCCATAATAGCCAGAAATTGGAAACAGCCTTTGATGTCTGTCAACAGATGAATGGATAAAATTATTATTATTATTATTATTATTATTATTATTATTATAAATGTGGTACATTTACACAGTGGAACATTACTCAGAAGTTTTACAAAAATGAAATTCATGGGTAAATGGATTGAGCTAGAAAAAAAATCACCCTGAGTGAAGTAAACCAGACTGAAACAAACAAACAAACAAAAATAACCAACCAACCAAACAACAACAACAAAAATTATAACATGTATTCTATTTTATGGAGATGCTATTTTAAAAATCTTTGAGAAGCATCCCACAGTCTGTATAATCACAGAGTATCTTAGTCAATGTTTTACTGCTGTGAAGACACTCTGTGACCATGGCAATTCTTATAAATGAAAGGATTTAATTGGAGATTTAGTCTATTATCATCATGGTAGTAAGAAAGGCAGCACCCATGGTGCTGGAGAGGTAGCTAAAAGATTCTATATCCAGACTGGCAGGCAGCAGGAAGAGAGAGAGAGACACTGATCCTGGCTTGAACATTTGAAACCCCAAAGCCCACCCCCAGTGAGATACTTCCTCCAACAAGTCCACACCTACTCCAACAAGGTCACATTCCTAATCTCTCTCAGGTAGTGCCAGTCCCTGATACAGTCGAATATATGAGCTTTTGGGGGCCATTTTTATTCAAGTCACCACATTTCACTCCCTGACCCCCATAGGCTTGTAGCCATATCATAATTCAAAAATACATTCAGTCCAACTTCAAATTCCCATAGTCTGTAACAGTCTCAACACTCTTTTAAAGTCTATAGCTCAAAGTCTCTTCTGAGATTTATGACCATCTCTTAACTGTAACCTCCTGTAAAATAAAAAAAAAAATAATAAAAAAAACAGATCACATACTTCCAACATACAGTGGTACAGAATATATATTATCATTCCAAAATGGAAGAAAGAGAGCAAAGTGAGTAAATACTGGATGGACAAAAGCAAGACCAAAAACCAACAATGCAAACCCAAATTCTGCAACTCCATGTCTGATGTCAAGGCACTCTTCAGATCTCTAACTCCTTTCAGCTTCACTGACTACAATATACTTTTCTCTCTCTCTTAGGTTGGTTCCACATCCAGTTAGTAACTCTCTCTGGCAGGTTTCCCATGACTCTGGCATCTACAACATCTTGGGTTCCCCAGTAAAATCCAGGCTTCTCTTTCACAGAGGGAGATTCCATAAACCCTTTCTTGTATCCCTGTGTCCCAGAAGAACATAGCCAAAGCTGACAATTTCTGCTGCTTGTTGGGGCTAAAACATCACCCCTGATTCAATTACATCTTCATTAACTTTCTGTTTTCAATGGTTTCCTTCACTGTCTATTCTTGGCTGTTTTGAAATGCATTCTGTAGACCAGTCATGCCTTGAACTTAAAGAGATATTCCTGTCTCTGCCTCTAGAGTGCTGGAATGAAAGGCATGTGCCACCAAACACAGCCCTAAGCTGCTTTTAAAGTTCCTTTTTACAAGTTGGAAGCCTAGTTGGGTGAGATCTTACCCTGAGGTCACAATTCAATTACATTAAGGTTCAGGCTTTTCTTTAAACTTTTTTTTTTAAATTAGGAAACATTTTTATTAAATGAGAATAAAATATAACAAATTTATAAAATTGTAGTCAAGATAATACTTTCAACAGCATTCATATAAATTAAATACATATAAATCTAGTATATAATATACATTACAGAGGAACAAAGATCTAAAACCAATAATCTAATCTTCCACATTAGAAAAACAAATATACAATTTAACATTAGGCAAGAAAAAAGAACAGAAATAGTTTAAAATTAAAGCAGAAATCAATGAATCTGTCAAAAGTAAAATAGAGAAAACATAATGAAACAAAATCTGGTGCTAAGATTAATAAAATTAATCAAACTTTAGTCAAGTTAACCAAGAAAATTAGAAACAAATTGCCATAGCTGGACTGGACGGTTTTCATTATAGATCCCATAGACATCAAAAGAACAATGAAGAGATACTGTGAAATCTTTGTCCACAAATTTGATAATTTATATGAAAAAAAAACAGTTTCTTTGGGAGCTCATACTACCAAAACTTACACAGGAGATACGGATGTCGGAATACATTTCTATTAGTTAAATAAAATCAGTGGCTAGTCATTCCCCTGAAACAAAGTACTAGGCCTAGATGCTATCTCTGCAGAATCTACTGAACATTTCTAGATGAAATTAATCCAACTGTCCACAACCTGTCCCATAAAACAGACACCAGCAAACTTAAAACAGTTTTTGTTTTCCTCTAGACTACTTGTTATTGTTGGTGTTAGTGATTCAACTTGTAAAAATCTTTTTAATTTTTTTAGAAATAATTTATAGAGTTCTTTGTAACATTTTTATTTACTCTTAAGCATATGAATGTTTGCCTGTGTGTGTGTGGTGTGTGTGCAATGGATGCAGTCTTTAAACTTTTTATCTCCTTGGGCATTGGACTTATGTCCATTATACTTCCTGGTGCTCCTTTTCTCTTCAAATTGTACATTTTGTATTTTTCCCTGCTTTGCTTGCTCCTTTTCATCATAGATCTGCATAAGACTTGCCACTAATAACCACATGACACAGTCAATACTAGGCTGTTTTGAACTCTCCTTTAACAATGCCATTAATCCAAAACTCTTCAATTTAGTCCTAGGATGACTTTTTGAACCCAGGCAAAAAAGCCACATTCTTCACCAATATGTCACAAGGAACACCTCTAAGTCACATGCTCTTCTCTCATAATTCAAATCACCACTGCCTTTCATTCTCCTACCAGAATGGCCCATTAAGCTCTTCTTAAAGTGTCCAATCACTTTTCTAGTCTAAAGTCCCAAAGTGTTCCACATTCCTCCAAACAAAAGCATGGTCAGGTCTATCACAATAGTACCCCCACTTCTGGTACCAAGTTCTGTCTTAATCTGTTATTGTTATGAAGAGACACCATGACTCTTATAAAAGAAAGTATTTAATTGGGGCTGGAATACAGTTTCAGAGATTTAGTTACTCATCATCATGGTGGAAACATGGCAATATGCAGACAGACATATTTCTGGAGATTTTGCTGAGAATTCTACATAGAGATCAGCAGGCAGCAGGAAGAGAAAGAGACTCTGGGCCTGGCTTTTGGATTTGATACCTCAAAGCCCACCCCCAGTGACAAACTTCCTCCAACAATTCATACCTACTCCAACAAGGCCACATTCCTAATCTCCCTAAGGTAATGCCAGGCTCTGATACATTTGAATATACGAGCCTAATGGGACCATTCTTATTCAAACCACCACACAAAGGTTAGGTATAGGAAAGGAATTGTGGATGATGGTGGAAGGATTTCCAAGGAAGGATGAATAGAATATATGATTATAGAGAGAAAGGGGGCAGGGGAGACTGGAACAGAGGATTGAACATAGATGGGGTGAAAGAGGAGGGCAAGGGAGGCAATATGGGGAGAGACAGCTAAAATTAAGGATTATCTGAGTGACCATATTGAAATCTACTACAGTAGATGCTTATATATATATATATATATATATATATATATATATATATATATATATATATATAATAGTATTTTATGTATATATCACCAAATAATAAAGACACAAAACACCAACTAGATTCATTAGTCCTTAATACAAAACCTCTAGTACCAGGAATGGGTTACATTTAATTATTTGTTGGCCAAAGTGACCCCATAGAAACCCCCAAACAACCCAGGCTATTGCCAAGGGTATTGGTTGATCTCCCAAAGACTGGTCATTAGGCCCCTATTGCTGAAAACACATTCATAATTCAATGAACATGGACAAGTGGAAGTGATTCTTAACTAGAGCCCTTACCCTAATGGACTAGTGTTCAAGATACTTGAAGGTACTCTGCACACTACCAGAGGAGAAAGGTAAACACTGATGACCCAGCTATAAACCCTGTGATCTATACTGGTGAATACCCAAAATAATATGCTGGTGCAACCGTGGCAAAAAAATGTTCTGGGTGTAACCAACCACAACCTTATTGGAATTAAGGCCCACTCCATGATATGGAACCCACAGCTGATACTGCTCAAGGGGCCAAGAACCTGCAACTAGATAGGTCTGGAACCTGTGGAAAAACCAAATACTACTCTTGTGCTAAAGAAATGTAGCAATATCATGATTCCTAACAACATTCCACTATACCCATTAATCAGTGTGTTGTTCAGCAATCATCAGAGATGCTTCCACTTGCAGTGGAGGGAATATATGGGAACAAATAATAAGACACAAACAACTAGACATTGATTGGATGAAGAGTGGGAGATCTTGAAACATTCAGACAAAATGAAATGTCTTCATTAAATCTCTCCTGTTAGGGCTCGTGGAACTCTGTGGAGGAGGAAACAGAAAGATCATAAAAGCCCATAGAGATAGAAGAAACCAAGAAACAGTGCCTTCCCTATACAGCAGAACTCACACACACACACACACACACACACACACACACACACACACACACACACACATGAATTCAGGGAGATGTAGCAGCATTCATAGGGCCAGTGCAGGTCCAAAACCATATGGGCTGGTCTCAGCACTAAGAGATGTAAGTGGAAATGCTGTAATTTCCCATCCCTAACCCAGAAGCTAGCTCCAATTGATAACTGCTCACAAAGGAAAAATTAGTTTTCTCCAGTGGAGTCTCATTGTGTATATAAACCACACTTAAGAGCAGGCCCCATATCCAGCAGCAGAAGGCCAACACAAAACAAACTTGCATTAGTTAGGGTTTTATTGTTGCAAAGACACACCATGGCCGAGGTGACTCTTATAAAGGAAAATATTTAATTGCAGCTAGCTCACACTTCAGAGGTTTAGTCCATTATGATCATGGTGGGTAGCATGCAGGCAAACATGGTGCTGGAGAAGGAGCTGAGAGTTCTGCATCTTGATCTGCAGGCAAAAAAGGAGACTGTGTGTCACAGTGGGCATAGCTTGAGCATATATGAGACCTCAAAGTCTGCCTCCACAGTGACACATTTTCTCTAACAAAGCCACACCTACTCCAACAATGTCATGCCTCCTAATAGAGCCGCTCCCTATGGGCCAAGCATTCAAACACATGAGTCTATGGGGGCCATACCTATTCAAACCACCACAAAGCTTGATGGCATTTTTTGGAGAATTTTAGTCTCATAATTCTTTCTTTGTACTTTTTTTTTAAAGTTTAGTTGCCTTTTGCTTATATAACAATGTAAGTAGTTCTCTTCAATATTATGAGGACTCGTGTGATGGTTAACAATTTATTTCTAAGTCATGATCGTCAGTCCAGGGTACATATTAAACTAACAGAACATATTAAAGCCCTAATGCCTATCTAGGCTCCAACATAGAACACTTAGAAGGAAGTCTTTGGAGGGGGTTATCAAGCATTCACTGTGTAAAATACTTTGTGGGAATTTAATTTTCAAATAGGGCAGCAGCAAGTCATTTGCCTAAGCAGAAGGGTAGAGTTTCAGCACGTCCTGTCATCTGCTTTCTACTGGCAGCAATTTTGCTTCTTTGGGAAATTCTTGGCACAATCTGTGGATGCTTCCCCTGTCACGCTTTCAGCATGCCTTGGGTCAGCCGGAGGGTGTTGCCAAGCATCTCTCAATGCACAACTCACCACAAAAGGAAATATTTGTGCTCAAATGCTAGTGATGCAAAGAAACACTGAGAATTTTTTGAGATACAATTCCCTAAAATTCGTATGAAACTGAAACTGAAATCATGACTATTTACCTGAGGTCATTTATAAAGTGTCTGCCATTTCTTTTGCAATTCTAAAGACTTTAAGGAACACAGGAAGTATCTTCCTTTTGTTTCCCTTGCTATTTGTAAGGCTATTTATCTTCCTGCTGCCCGTTTGTAAATAAATGGATATGACAAAGTGTTCAAGCAACGAATTAGCTGATTGAGTCACCACTTTTGTGTATTTAACCCTTATTTTTGATCTGACAATGCAACTGGATTCTTAAATTAAATAATAACCACCCATTAAATGGAGAATTCAATCAAATCAATAAACTTTGGTAAAGACATCTGAATTTGCAATGGGCAAGTTATTGCTCATCTCATCTATCTTGATTTCAATGTTGCATGAATGGTCAATTTTCACAGGAGAGAGTCCAGTTCTATAGTGAAAAAGCTATATAATTATTTAAATGAATAAATACCTTAACCCAGTAAGCTTAAGAAAAATCCATAAATTTCAAACTACCTTTGGGAATTGAGGTTGATAAGATGATTGGGGTTTGGAGGACCAGTAAAGGTTAGAAGAAGTTGAGAGTTCCTTTCTTCATGGTAAAGAACTATGCCTCCCAAGTTTCCCTATGGAAAAGAATTGAAATAAGAACAGAATGTTGGACATCAGAATTCTGCTACAGAAACAAGTTTGATGGGATAAGGAAACTGAAGATTAAGTCCCAGGTAAATACAAATGAAGTTTTTTACACCTGTCTGCTATTATGGTTAACTTGGCTGAGTGTACTCCTTTATAATCAGAGGCTTTATTTGATAGGAAGATAAAAAGGTAGTCTGAGTTGTTGGTATATTTATTTTACTCCCAATTGAGTGTAGGTGCATTTCTAAGTCTTTATCAAGTTTCTGCTTGGTTAAGGTAATAAAGCTCTTCTTCTTTAAGAGAACTGTAGATGTGATATCCAAATTGTTGCTTAGAAGTTCTTGGTAATTCAGGTTGCCCAGAACTTCCCCTGAAGTCAGGAAGGACTACATAAAAGCTCAGACCAGCATCACCCTACCAGCCACACCCATTCAGTAGGTCCAGACCCACTGGAGACTTTTAACTGGTGCCTGGCTGTGTTTCCCACAAACTCCAGTGACAGCCTTTTTCATAAATATTTTCAGTTTTGCATAATCATTGCTCAATTCTTATAACTGCTTTTGCCTTGTACTTTTGGTTTGAACTTTGCTGAGGCTGGAGACCTGCCCTGAACTCTAGCCCAGCATTGCCTTTGCCAGCTCCCTGATCCTTATACCACAGCTTCTGGTCTCCAGAGACTCCAGCTGAGCTGAGCTAGGTAAATACTGAGGTTCAGTATCAACACAAGCTTCCCAAGTGAGTGAGAGAGTGAGTGCAGACTCTAAGGCAGAATATGTGTAGTGGTGTTAACAGTGGAGATTGACTGAAAGCTGTCTTCTCAGGATCGTGAAAGAACAACTTAGCTTTCATGGTTTGATCCTGAATGAAAAAAATGAAATATTCACAGTGATGCAAGCTGTCTTTGAAATCAGAAAGGTTTGGCTTGCACCATTCCCCAAACTGGCACACTTGTTGGAAATGATGTTCAGACATCTCATGGAGGAATGGGAAAAGCAGTTCCCCCTTCCCTGAAAGAATACACTGCCATGCTTCCATCTGTAGTGCATGCTCACTGTTACCCTTCTTCAGGAAAATGTGTAGAGAGACAAATATGTCCTCCACTGTAATTTGTTACTTACTCATTTTGAGGAGAGCACTCTCTTACAATGAATTTGGATGGATCTGAAAATAAGTCTACCTACTGTCAAGTGTAACCCGCAAGGTATTTAACTAGTTCTATAAAATTCTATGAAAAGATCCAAGGGAAGCTGAATAAAATATTCCATATTTTATGCTTCCAGGTTGTTTACTAAGAAGATACCCAGTTCTACAGAACCAAGCAGAAGAAATGAGGTTGGTCTTCAGTGCAAATCTTGTGCTTTCTCTCAGAGGCTTTCCAGCACTGATTCATAAAAATATGCTGTCAAAACAAAGAAACATGGTATTAGAACACTAGAATGTTAGGGGTTTGTCTTCTGTAGACTGGGAAAGGTGCTGGTGTTCACTTAAGTTGTTAATATGGGGACAAACTTCAGATGGGAAAGTGTGTGGCAGCATTACTGTTCAAGTGAGAGTGTGATGCAACAGATCACTCAGTTCCAGGGACTGGATTTCATAGGTTCAGAGAACTAAACCCAGCTGTTTAGAGAACTATTTTTTTCTTTTTATTTATTCTTCTCCCCTACAATAATCCTGACCGCAGCCTCCCCTCTCTCCACTCATCCCAGTTCACTGCCTCCCCTGATCTACTGCTCCCCCATTTCCCTTCAGAAAAGAGCAGGCCTCCCAGGTATATCAACAGAACATGGCATAACAGGATACAGTAAGAGTAGACACAAACCCTCATGTCAAGGCCGGACAAAGGGAAAGGGGTGTCATAGAACAATGGATTCCTCCATTTCCTAGTTGCCATCTTGTACACTTCTGGTTTCTTCTTTTATTCCACTTGCTACTTCATGAAACTTTCAAATGTCTTAGTGTTTAGTAATCACTGTTGAAAAGAGAACATGCTATAATTATGCATCATAATAACTACATAACTACATAATTATTAGAATTTTGTTTACTAAAAATTTATCATTTAAATTGCCTCACAATTTTATACTTTGATTACTTTTGAATAAAACCGATTCTTGCATTTTGCAAAATAATGCTGTTGAGTTAATCTCTTGTGAAATCTGGATTCCTGAATGTGATTAGTAAATCAGTGCTTTCTCCTTGAGGTTCTGTTTGATGTTACCATTTCTGGGAATAGATTATAGATGTCTAACTTCCTACAGGAACACATGGTAGGGAGGACAGCAGTTGAAAACATGATTACCGTCAAGAATATTTCGTCTGAGAAAAACACAGCACTATGAACACCAGACGTGGTAAGTTGGTAACTTTTATGAAGACTCCGGGACAACTTTAGAAACAATCACGTTTCACCAGGAGGTAAAGGAGAACTAGTTCATCTGGAGGACAAGTGAAAACGGAGCACATGATGCAGCAACTTACAAACAGTAACCAACCGTACGTAGAAAGTTTATTTGTCTTTTCTTCCTTGTTGAAATAGATCTACACTAGCCAGACACAGTTGCTCACATCTCTAGGCATGTGGCTCAGATTACTGGCAACGCAAGAGGGTGTAAACAACCGAGGTAGGCCTTGATCAAGCAATGGGATTGAAATAGTAATTTTTTTTAAAAAATCTCCTTAACGACAGCTTTGGTCCAGATGGACATGCTGTTGACTTCTCCTCCACTTTAAGGATGGACTAGCACCAATGCTCTTTTTGTTGTTGTTTTTATTTCTTTGAGACAAGTTTGCTTTGTGTAGTCAAGAACTTGCTCTGTGTAGTCCCAGAACTCACTCTGTAGATCAGGCTTGTCTCAAACTTAGAGATCTGCCTGCCTCTGCCTCTGGAGTACTGGGATTAAGGTATGTACAACCACTGCCTGGCCACCAGTGCTCTTTAAACTATTTGATAAAATAGAAAGGAAAAAAAATGTTACTAAACTATGAAACCAGTGCTACCCTTATAACAAATCCAGATGGAGACACAGTAGAGAAAGAAAATGCTAAGCACCCTGATGAACATATATCCAAATATTCTCAATAAAACACCGGGAAACTAAATTTAACATCACATCATAAAAAAGATCACTATCACCAGCTTAGCTTTCCAGGAATCCAAAGGATGGTTCAAAAACTACAAATCAGTAAATATAACACTGCAAACATAAACTCTAGGGTGGAAATCCCATGATCACATCTGTGGCTTCAGGAAAGAACTTAGACTAGGCCCATTCTTGATAGAAACCTGAAAGGGGTTAGAGTGATGGTCAGCTGTCAAGAATGTGTATCTCATATAGGGGACCAGAGTCTGGTTTCCAGCATCCACATTCAATGGCTAGCAGTCACCTGCAACTTCTATTCCAGAAGATCTAATGCCCCTTTCAGGCTTCCATAGACATCTACACTCAATATACACATACTTACAGACATCTCCTCATAAACACACACACACACACACACACACACACACACACACACACAGAGAGAGAGAGAGAGAGAGAGAGAGAGAGAGAGAGAGAGAGAGAGAGAGAGAGAGTATTTTAGTTAAATAAATCTTTAAACAAAAACCTGGGAACAAAAGGATGAAACTAGGAACAAAAGGTACATACTTCAACACAATACAGACAATGTATTATAAACCTATAGCCAGTATTAAACTAAAGGAAAACAATATACTGCTAAAATCAAGAGTGAAAGAAGTGTCTGATTTCTTCATTCTTTCATGTAGAATAGAATTTTCTATTACTTTTAATTATAAAAGATAATTTATTTTTAATGAAATATACATTTCATTTTTAATAAATATATCAGTTTGAAGGTAATATGTCTGTATATGTGGACACAAACATTTATTTTCCAGAACAGAATAAGGAGCCATTTTGTCAGAATAAATTTTTGTTAAATTGAGAAAAACTGTAAGAAATTCTTTCTTTATTTTTCCTCTTTGCTCTTTCCTCTCTTCCGTTATCTATATATATATATATATATATATATATATATATATATATATATATATATATATATATATGTCTTGAATACCGACCCTACCTTTATATTTTAGTGGCAGTATTTTTCACAGGCTTTATTTACTGATTCCTAGTCCTCATTTTTTTTATTTTTTATTAACTTTATCATCTACTAGAATTCTGTTGCATCCTCGCAGTCTACTCATAGTTTTTCTCTGTGGAACTTAAAGTTCTATTGCCACAGCACTGCTCTCTGAGGATGTATTATTTTTCACCTAGTCTAATTATTTCTATAAAATTCAACATAATGAGAGTGCCATTTCATAGGTGGTAAGTGTGAAACCATTGCCTTCAATTGACTCTTCCCTATGACACAATCTATTTAATTAAACAAATCTCAAAGATGGAAAGATCTGGTAAGCTGAAAACAAATACTACTAACACAATTTATAAAGAATATTGTCAATATTCACCTTGTTATTAAAATGACATTTTCAGCTCATCTTTTTGCATTACTTTATGGGCATTTCTTCAATAAATATGTTATGAAGTAAAATTTATAAATGAATATTTTCACTTACAATTACTGTGGACTCTTCATTAACATAGATACCTAACATATAAAGACTATAATTATGCCCTATCACAGGGTAGGATAAAAGGAAAATCATCAAAGGACACTCCTTGCAAAATGGGATATTCTAAATTAATAGTAACCTTTTAAAACTAAATTTTAAACTCATTTGTATCTCATACATTAAATTATTTAACTCATATTTGATAGAAGTATATATTAGTGAATTTCAGTTTTGTTTTCAATAATTATAAGGCCAAATACTTCCAAAATCTGGTCGACGATACATAATAAATGTAAAACTTTTACTTCCATGAATCAAATAACTTTTTAATAGCCAATTTATTGCAGGCATTTTATAAATATATAAATATTCACTACAAAAATCCAAGATTACTTATCTAATCTATCTAGCTACCTATCTATCTATCTATCTATCATCTATCTATCTGCTTTGTATTCCTTTTACATTTATTTTATTTTGAGAATTTTATATGTGAATACTATTTTACACCATTTCCACTCCAACAGTTTCCATGTGTTCCCAACTCCCTCTCAAATTCAGAACCTTGTCTTTAATTATTACTGTTACATATATTTATACATGTGTATATCTATATATACTTCTATATAAATACAATTTATGTCCATTAAATATGTGTGTGTGTGTGTGTGTGTGTGTGTGTGTGTGTGTGCACACGCAAGCTTATTGTGCACAAACCTACAGGGATAATCTCTTGGGATTAGATAATCTAACAGATAGCTGATCCCTGGAGAATACTGATATACTGATTCCCCCTCTCTCAGGAACCATTAATTGTCTGTGGCTCATCAGCTAGGGGTGGAGCTTTTTGAGATGTTCCTGCTACATATTGGCGTGTCTATTGTAGTTGTCATTGTGCAAGTCTGGTTTAGTTGACTACACTGTAGTGATTTCATAATGCAACTCTCTTTCATAAAAGAAGACACTATCTCAAGGCAAATACTCAAGTTCTCTGGCTCTTACAATCTTTCTGCCTCCTCTTCTATGATGTTCCTTGAACCTTAGCTATACGGGTCCTGTTATAGGTGTATCAGTTGTAGTTGAGCACCCCACAGTCAGTTTTTAATCTGCATTGTGACCAGATAGGGATTTCTGAGATGTCCTCAGTGTGCCTCCAAAGAAGCATATTTGATGAAGGGTGAGAGCTACAGTTACTATGGATATAAGGATATGCGTTTAGAATGCAGCTGGGAATTGCATTGGTTTAGGAAAATGGTAGTAGAGTGTTAAGGATTCATGAATTCACTAGCTACATGTGGTTGGCTGGGTCTTCAGAAAAATACAAGGTATGGATGTCCTTCTTTTTGAGTGACCCTGGAAATCCAATTAGTCTGTTTCTGATTACCTCCAAGATATAGGGACCATTATTGTGTCCTTGGTTATATTGGCTCTTCTAGTCATTGTTGTGGTTCACAGGCATTGCATCTGGGTAGGACCACCAATTGCTTTCCTCCGTTGGTGGATTACATATCATTGTTTATGAGCGGTAGTCCTTAGAGAGAAGGCTTCCAGGTCAGTTCCAGCTCAGTCCTCCAGTTTGTGTGTTCAAAGTGCATGGTATCTTCAGCTATAGGAACTTGCATTCAAGTTCTGGAAGGCAACCAAGGCCAATGTTAATAACCTAGATTATCTTGGTACTCTCTTTGACTCCCATAACAAACAACTTGAAGGGAGCTTTCTTATGCCAAGGACTATGGTTTTGTTACATAGTGTATGGCTCTCGAAGGGAGCATTGCTGCATAACTTCATTTAAACAACAAGTATACACATGCATTATATACACTATATACATATTTTAAGTTGTCATAAATTAATATGCTTCCCTATGGCTTCTTCAATTATTCTTAGTGATCTTTAGTTTTAATTGACATGTAATAATTAATACATATTCAAATTAGAAAATAATAAATCAATACATGTGTGCAATGTGCAGTGGTCTGAAAAGATAGCTAGCATGCCTACCTTATCAATATTTATTCAAGTTTGCAGGCAGTGAGCTTTCTTTCAGTTCTGCATGAAATACACAACATGTTGTTGTAAACTCAGGTCATCCCTGTAGCATGAATCCTAATTGGTCTTAATAAAAACCCCAGAGCCACATATGGGGTAAATGCTGAAAGATCAGAGAGACAAAGGAACAAGCCACAGCCACCTCTAACCTCAACAACTCCTCAGCTGAAAAGACTGAGCTCCTGTCTCCTCCTGCTTTATATTCCTTTTCTCTGCCCAGCCATATCACTTCCTGCCTCAACCTCTCTAGTGCTTGGATTAAAGGCGTGTGTGCCTGCCAATTGCTGGGAGCAAAGGCATGAAATTACAAGTGCTGGGATTAAAGTTGTGTGCCACCACTGTCTGGCCTTTATGGCTAACCTTGGCTGGCTTCGCCTTCTGATCTTCAGGTAAGCTTTATTTGTTAGAGCATACACCACACATCCCACTGTGTTATAGAAACTCAGAACTTATTTTTCCTATCCAAATATCCTATGTTGCCCATTATCCAGTTTCTTTGGATCTTCATAGACTATAGTCACAACTACTTAACTCTTCTTGAGATCAAGGTTTTAGCATCATATGAGTAAGGACATGTGATATGTTTGTCTTGATGATCCTGGCTTTTTAAATTCATCAGGGATTTTGTGTATGTGTTATGATGCTGTACTCCCAAGAAATTCATATGCTCATATTACAACAAATAAAATTTAATATTCTATATTTGATCCCTTACTCACTTCAATATACTGTTTGAATATTAAAAGCTTCAATTTAATTACTCTGATCAATCAATGCAATTTAAAGTTAAACAATTTTAGGGACAAACTGATTTCTTCTGGTTAAATCAATTGATAACAATGACGTAAACTTATCTTTTACATTTTTGAAACTGTTTGTGAATTTACGCAACTCATTCCCAACTACCCTGCCTTGTTTTATAAAAGCTGAAGAAAACTCCTAATAAGATATAGAAAGATCTAATTTAGAACAGACAGTTGTTTTGTTGCACTGGATACTGCAGCCTGAAGGAGATGCACAGGCAGGAGTTTTCTCAGCATCCCTTGGCCTCCTAACAGGACAAGAGCTGCAGTAAGTGCTCTAAAGTTTTCAGCAGAGTTTGTCTTTCGTTTTCCAGTGGTCAGTGGCATGACTAACCTGAGGGGTGTTAAAAATTAACAGATATTTTTTTTCAGGTTGCACATTCACCCTCCACTTCCTGGAGAATTGCAAATTCAGTTCCAACACTGTGTTCTTACACTTGCAATTCAGCGTTTGAGATCATCGCCGGGAACATGCTTAGTCGGCTGGATTTGACTTTGTGCACAGTAAAATGTATGTGGGATCATGACACACACCCCAAACAAAAGGAAAGCCTTCAGATGGAATCCTGTCCTCCCCTGACCATGCCTTTTTAATTTCAAGAAGTAGAAATGAGGGAACTGACTCCCAGATCTAATGTTCCCATCCAACACTATTCTGCTTGGGGCCCTAACTCTTAAAACTTTCTTTTAAAACCCAAACAAGGAAGGAACAAGAACAAAAGCCTCTGGGAAATATGCCCAGGAGCTATGGCATCACTCAAAAGTGAGAATTAACATCCGTTGTTACAATGTGTAATCTCAGAGTGCCAAAACGCCTTCATTAGGAAACTACGTACTTCTACCCTTACTCTGTTTGAAGGCGCCTACCTAGAATTGCTGAATATGCTTTGGCGTTAGGCCTCAAATAATTTTTACTCCTGTTACGGCAGCCTGTTGTGGAATCACAGGAATAATTGAAATGGCTCCTCACCTTTCTTTACCTTTCCTTTAATTTCTACTCTGCAGCACCGTGAACACAGTTATCTGTTTAGCTATACAAAATACCATCCATACTTTGATATCCTCCTGATAATTAAAAAAAAAAAGTAATACAAAAGGGAAATTAAAATCTGAATCCTATGTGTCTTGCAATTATTTCTTATAATATCTGTTTTCTCCTTATATTTAAATCAATTGTTGTGATTTCTTCAAAAAGTGGGCAACTGTTTTAAAAGGAAGATACTCATTTTTGTGATGAAAGTTACCTTAGAAAGAAATTACCATTTTGAAAAATGTTTATTAATGATTCATAAACGAATTGAGTGTAGACTGTGCTTATCAACTCCTTACATCACTCTTAGTTTCACACCACACATGTGTAGGCAAGTGTCCACTTAATCAATATGTAGCTCTGTTGAATTACTTTTGATCCAGCAAAATAGTATTTAAACAAGTTTAAAAAGTCTTGTAAAGATAGGTTTTATTTACCATAACTATATACATAGTTTTTATAGGCTATTTTAATTAAACAAAAATTACTATACTTCTCTAGTACACAAATTGTGTGTTTGTGTATACATATGTGTGTGTGTGTGTGTGTGTGTGTGTGTGTGTGTGACAAGAGACCACTCTAAACAAAAAGAAACTCTTCAGATGGGATCCTGTCCTCCCCTGACCATGCATTTTTAATTTCAAGAAATAAAATCGAGGGAACTGACTCCCAGATCTAATGTTCCCATCAAACACTGCTCTACTTGGGGCCCTAACTCTTAAAACCTTTCTTTAAAAAAAAAATAAAAAGAAAAAGAACAGGAACAAAAGCTTCTGGGAAATATGCCCATGCCATACATACATACATATGTATGTATGTATGTATGTATGTATGTATATGTGTATATTTGTGTATGTATATATATATTAAAATTAAAGTTCAGATATATATAGTATTTTTTAACTTTACAAAATTTTCAAAATCTTGCTCAGTGTTTAGAAACCCTGAAAATAATTTCATGTTAAAATATTTTAGCCTCATTTATTTGATCAACTGTATTGTTTTTAGCCTATGTTAATTACAAATATCAACTATAACCTTATACTTTTTAAGTAATACTACATTAATCTTTATAGCAAATTTTTTCAAGAACTACATAGTTTGCTATGAAAGTATATAGAAATATAGGAACTTTAGGAGAATTTCCCACATTTCTGAAAAAATGATTATTTGGCAATAATAAAAATGAACAAAAATTAAAAATATTGAAATACCATCAAAGGACATTATGTGCATGTGTAGACGTTATTTCCATGATTCATAGTTATTACCATTCATAATCTTAGCAGAGTAATTAATTGGTTCAGTTGCTGTCACTACTGTTTATTTTTATGAATTTAAAATACATTTATTTATTCTCTCCCTCCGTGTGTGTGTGTGTGTGTGTGTGTGTGTGTGTGTGTGTGTGTGTGTGGTGTGTGTGATTGTTGGTGTCTGTGTGTTTGTGCTCCTACACATTACATTGCACACAAGTGGAGATCAGAGTACAATTTCTGGAAGTCCATTTTTTCCTTCCAGTATACAGTTTCTGAGGTCAAACTCAAGTCATCAGGATTGGCAGCAAGTACCATTATCTGCTGAGCCATTTTCTACACAATGGTTGTTATTTTTATTCACAAACAATTTATATATTAACACTTCCCTAAATATTTGATGCTCCCATTAATATCAGCAAGATAGACCACTTCTTTGATTCTCAAGAAATTCTGTTTTCTCTTTGTTCTATTTCTATTAGAATAAATCTTCTTTTGCATAAATATTTTCATATTGCCTACTACTTTTAGTACCCTACCCATCGTGGATGAAATGAATACACATCCAGGGTTTACATGTCTGGTGATTCATAGGCTATCATAGTACATTCATAAACCTATGGCTCTACATCATTCACCTATTCTATAACACTATCTCTGTTCATTTTTAACATTGTTAAATTTTAATATTCTTATTGAAATTGTAAACATTATTACATGGAGGTTATTGACTTCTCCTTATTAAGTGCATTTAATTTTCTACTTTGGTTAATGACTATAAAAATACACATCTACATTCAATGTCCTTTTCTCCTTGTGACCATGACATGTGTAAATATTAACCATGAGGATTGGAAATAGAATCTGGAGTAATGATGAAAAGCTGAGATGACCAGCTCACGAATAGTCCAGACTGAGATCTGCTTCTTTAGCACCAAGCTCAGAGTGAGCTAGTTAATCACTGATGAACTGACTGGCAAGAGACTGTTGATTAACTTCTTAGCTTCCTCCTAGTTTCAAAATATGCATGGCTAGGCAAGAGCCCTCTTAAGGTATTTAAAGTATAATATGTAATATTAGGTATTTGAAAGTTTTGTTGTTCTCAAATGCATATTTCCCAGATTTTCTGAATGTCAACAGCTATTAAAATTATTTGCAGTGTTTACATTTAAATATGTTCATTGCTTGGAAGTTCCTTGGAATGAGATACTCAATAAGACTTCCTGTTGGATTTATGTAAAAGTGAATTTAAATAATTATAGCTATGAAAATTAATAAAACAGAACCATCAGAATTAAATATTTTGCCTTCAATGCATTCTGTTTTGGAGGGCCTAAACAGTTCTAAAGTGTGCATATTTGATAATCCTGCACTTAATAGAGAATTTACTTATATGATGAGAGAAACTCACATTCTATGCTAGAGAACAGAGTTCACGTTTGAAAAGAAATATCCTTTCCATGTTTATGTATTGAATTTTTGTTTGTGTGATTGAATTCATGCATTTCTTAGAAAAATATTTTTGAACTTTTATGTAATGATAAGCTGAAAGACAGTTGATCTAAACCTTATCTGTGTAGGGTAGACTTTCCTTGCCCTGAGGTAATCATAGTAAGGCCACCAGCCTAGACTGAAGTCCCAATGTCACATGTTCCAGGCACACATAAGCTCTGAGGAGCTATGCTACACTTTTTCAGCTGGTGTACAAGAAAAGGAGTCATTCACATTTTGGAGAATTTGTAAAGCAAAAGCCATTTCACTTCTACCACTCACCAAGTCAATGAAGTGTATCTGTTACATGTTCAGAAAAGACAACCTCTGTTCTCACATTTATTGTAGAATTGAGTAGGCTAACTAAGCCTTGATTCCATTGTACCTCACAGTTACAGCATGATCCCTACTAGGTTGGGGCTAGAGATACCTGTAACAGTGTTTGGGGCACCATGTTAACAAGGACTCTGATGGGGGCATGTTAATTTGGGATGCTGTGGATTGTTTCCAGGGTCCAAGTCACAAACCAAGGAACTACCCACTTGTAAACTAACTTTTAGTTTATGCATTAGTATAGTCTGTATTGCTTTAGATAAATAGAAAGTCATATGATATATCTTTAAAGGTCTTTCCAGGTCAAGCATTGTTTTGGATGTTTTCATTTACTAGATCATTCACTTCCCTTACAGAACTTGTGTTATAGAGAATAATTATCGCTAATTTTCAAATGAAGAAACCAAATGTACAAGGGTTAAAGTGCACATATATTCTTTGTTTGTTCCCCAAATTTTGCTCTTAGTAAATATTTAAAAAAGTTATTTATTATTATTGTGTGTATATGTGTGAAATACTTGTGTGGACTGAAAACATCCTACAGCATGAGTATGTTATAGTGTGCATGTGAAGATCAGAGGTCCAGAGTCAGTTCTCTCTTTTCATGATAGAATCTATACATCATACTCATGGTGTTAGGCTTCCTGGCAAGTTCCTACTAAGCCATCTTGCTGGTCCAAACAATTTTCCCTTATTTGGAGTCTTTACCTTCCTGCAGATCTCTGTACAATCAGGCTTTGGAAATTCTATTGAAAGCAGATGGGAAAACTCCTTCTCCATTGGTATAGGTACTTCAAAGGAAACTGAGTACCAATTCCTCCACAAATACTAGTCAAATTCAGAGGTTGGCCAGAATCCGTTCATGGCTCCACGGTGACTTAGCCATCCTCTGGCCAGCTGCTCTGGCCCTGGCTACTTTCCCTCTCTTGCCTGAATTAAAGGCTATCCCGAGAGTCCATAAGCTGATATTCATCTGGTGAACTCATTCTCTTATGTTTTGATTTGATTTGACATAGATTTTTTTTTAAAAAAGGAAAAGTCTTGAGATTGCGTAGAAGACAATAATGCTTAAAAGAGAAACATAAAGCTGGGTCTGGTTATTGAATTGTGATCCCTGGGATTCTATAGAGACCTATGGAGGACCATGGCTAATAGCCACAAATATTCTGTGTTCAGTGGGCCACTTGTAGTCAATGACCATCATGATCAGTGCACACCATTCAGACTTTTGCAATTTTGTTGTTGTTGTTGTTTTGAGATACTGTTTTTCTGTGTAACTTTGGAGCCTTTCCTAGAACTCACTCTGTAGCTCAGGCTGCCCTCGAACTCACAGAGTTCTGCTTGGCTCTGCCTCCAGAGTGTTGGAATTAAAGGCATGCACCACCACCACCCGGCCCATTCAGACTTTTGTGAACTGTGTCATGAAAACTGCCAATCATTCTCAGTAGAACATTAGACTTTCTTATAGGACTGATAAAATGACCTGAGAATATAACGTAGAATGCCTTTAACTAATATATTGATTACCTGCAGAGGACTGAAAAAAATCATACTTAGTCTCCAGAGAGTATCATCAGAAAGTAATCTGCTCAATAGTATTTGTTCAAAAAAGGAAAATAATTCAACGGTATAAACAAGAGTATTGGTCATCACAGTTCACACCTTTATGTCTTTTTTCTTATTTGTATAGTTTTAGATATTATGACGATCTTCCAAAAACTTGAAAGACTATCATTACTGTCACCTGCGTATTTGGTTTGAAGTAGACCGAGGGCTGAAATTTGGGGGAAAACACCCCCAGCTTTCCTCAATTACCCCAAATTATGCCTTGCTAGAACTCAGCCCCAGCTGCTTCTGGGAAGCAGCAGTGATGAGAGCACTGTTGATAGTGGCCATGAACTTGACTTAGATACCAAAGGCTGAGAATTTCTGAGCGTACTTCCTATGTGCTCCTCCTAGATGGCGTCTCCTATGCCACTGTGCTTGCCTTCACTTAGCTACTTACGTGTGATTCTGGGAGGACAGGCATTATTCCTCACTTGCACAGTGGTTTTGATGACAACCACAGAATTTGGAATGAGCTTTATCCTGGGATGTGTCTGCAAACACTGTGTTCCTATAACCACAGCCAATTTTGTAAAAAATAAATAAATAAATAAAGCATTTTGTTTCATTTAGAGCTGTTTTTGTACGCAGCAGTATTTTAATACTCCCTTTAACGTGTACTCCTTTCTCCAGGAGAACTCAACACTGTGTGCGTGATAGTTGACAGCTCCGCTTTCATCTCTGGGGTTTTGCAATGCGTGTTTGTGGTAGGATGGTGCTCCCGGCTCTAAAGAGTCACAAGGAGGAAACAGCCCAGTCCTTTGATGACTCTCCAGCAGGACGGAGGAACTGTCACTTCTTTCACCTCGATTTCTTCTCATTTAGTTCCTTGACGGCTACAAACCAACAATTAAGCATTCAGACTCTAAAATGGAACCAAAACTCATAATTAAACAAAAAATACAAGGAAGGATTCCGGGAACTATTTTTTTTTTTTTTAAGATTTCATCATGGTTATAAACAGAAGATGCAATCTGAATTTTGAAAACTATTGTACAATAAAGAATAGAGTGGGTAAGATTGAAGTGCAAACTTACTTTCCTGGTAAGTTTTTAGGCTGTCAAGATAACTCATAGAGATTAACTCTGTATACAATTACTAAGAACGGTGTGTCTCAATTTGCCTCAGTGTTGAAATCCCCATTCTTTTATGGAAGTCAAATTATTCCTAATGTTCCCATTTAGAGAACTTCAATTGAAAAGTAATCCAAGCGTCACAAGGACACCGTATGTTTGTCTCAGTGAAGAGATGATGCAATCTATCATACAAGGAGACCAGGGGATGATCATATACTCTAAACACTACCCTTGCTTTTTCTCCAAGAATGAATAATTCGGGCTATCAATAAAAATAGTACTTCCAGAAAATTACTGATACCAACCTGTTACTTTGACTCTCTCCTTGGTAAAGAATTTGAATTGTGCATACAATTGCTTGGCTTTGCTGTGGAGAAAGCATTCTGAGTAATTAAAATACAGGAAAGAAGATGTATCTTTTACATGGTACAATATAAAATACATTTTCTCTAGTAGCCATTATATGATTATGCTTAGCTTTTCTGTTCTTGTTGCTGCTGCTGTTTTGCATCCTGCATCCTGCATTTCAGAGCTTTTAAGTGAGAATCTTTAAATGACTACTCAAAAGATTGACGTGATTATATCTGTTTAAGACATACTTTTAAAATAATGTTAGGTAGGCCTAATTAACATCGCTTTTAATAAAAATATTGAGTTTATTAAAATACAGGTGAATATCAAATTTTACACTAAGCAATATATAATGTACAAAAAATAATTTATTTCCCATCAGAACTGAATATGTTCAGGCACCAGAACTATTCTAGCGCATATTAATGTTCCTCAAATTGTGTCACTCTATCATGCCAAATACATGGGCTTCCTAATAGCCTGCTATATAATATTGCACATTATTATCATTTGTTTTTTTGACACACACTCTAGATAAATTCTCCATCACCATTATACACCTAGGCAACGTTACTAAGATAACATGCACATTTTTAGTGAATCTCATAACTCACAAATAATATAGTAAATATAAAATTCCTAATCCTCGACCACCTAAGACGCCTGAAAAAAAATGCTTTCATATTTGTTTGTGTAGTAAGAGTCAGAAATGGTTCAGTAAAAGTGCCCTTAAGGCAATATCTAATGTCTTTATAGAGTGTATCAAAATATTTGGGTTTTTGAGATAGTAATATTATTCATTTTAATAACCAAAATAAAAATATTGCTCTGAACAGAAAAAAAATTCTATTGAATTTTAAGGGATATGTGAACTACTAGTCTACTAAATGGATATTGTATTAAACTGTTCCCTAACTATTTATCTTTGCATCCATATAGTTTAGTGAGTGCCTCAACCCTCAGCATAGAAGCTTATGTTTGTAAATGGAAATTAGTACAGAAACTCACAGCTAGTTGTGTTACAGAGAATAAGAGATGTGGAGCTCGGGCTATAGAGATAACTCAGTTGTGCCTGATACTTTTCCAGAGGATGCCAGTTTAATTGTCAGCACCCATGTCACTACCACATGTAACTACACCTCCCAGGAATCTGACGCCTTCTTTTGGCTTCCAAAGACACTTGCACACACATGGCAGACACTAACACACACCTATGTGCATACGCTTTAATAAAATGAAATAAGCATAACTCTTTAAAAAATAAACTATGGAATGCTCCTCTATAAATAGAGTATCTACATCACACTGATTTCATGCCATGCTCAGGGATTGTTAATGATGAAGGGCTGAAAAGATTGTTAGAGCCAGAGGCAGTAGATGACTGCAACAAAATTTTGTTTTCCAGACACAACAGGGCCATGACACACTTGAACTCACATTGGCTGTGACTGCATACATAAGACCTTATCAAGATCAAGCCCATTCAAATCCCAGCACGAAGCCCCATCTCTACCTCACTAGCTGGTGGCAAGTAATGGCTATTAAGAGAGCTAGAGTCAGTTTTCTTCAGGCTGCAGCTCCTGGGAGTCTACCTTCTGTCCCTTTAACTGAGCATGTTTTCTTCACCCCAAATCTCCAGCTTCACTGTAGTCTGTGCAACAGTAGAATTATGACCATGCTGGCTGTGCAATGCAGCAGTTAAGCCATTCCAAGGCAAGAAGGATGAGCTTGGAGGGCCTCACACTTTCCATTCTCCCTCCATCGTCCCTGACTGATCTGCCTTGCAGACCTTAAAAAGTCCTACTGGGGATAAACTGGTTTGATTTAGATCTTGATAAAGAAGAAAAGTGCTAGCTCAAGGGCATTTGTCAACAGTAGTCAGTCAGTGATAATCTTAACATGACGTCTGCCTGAGGCTGAGAACACACTAGATAGAGCAAACAAGTTTTGGCCATAAATGTAAAAAGATATGGGAAATGAGACATTCTCAATGAACATAGAAAGCTGTGATGTATATCTGAAAAGTTGCACAGGCAAGGATGTTTTATGCACACACACACACACACACACACACACACACACACACACACACACACACACACACGCTTAAAAGGCCTCTAGCCTTTCACCATTGGGTGATCTAAAAAGCCTATATGAGTAAGAAGATAAAACTAAGGGAGAATTATAAATTCCTTGAGCAACAAGGTTCATCTCTTTCTCTCTCTCTCTCTCTCTCTCTCTCTCTCTCTCTCTCTCTCTATATATATATATATATATATATATATATATATATATATATATATATATTTATCTCTCTATCTCTCTCTCTCTATCTCTCTATCTCTCCATAAAGAGAAACACAGATAAACATAGTATTAGGACACAAAAGACTTTATCTCTACAATCACAAAGCTCACACCAACAACACACCTACACACACACTCATAGACTTTTAATAAAGAAAAACACAGAAATTAATAGTTTTAAGGTATTAAAGGCAATATCTCTAAAGTCATAAGTAAACCACACAGAATCTTAAGTTGATTCATAACTAGGAAGAAAATAAGCATTATAATTCTATTGAAGGAATGATACAGAATAACAAGCAAAAAACACCACAAATAGTAGCTTCCATAACAACAAAATAACAATAAACTGAAGAGACAGAAAAATAATTTGGTTTTCTGAATTTCTGTATTATATTATCTTAAATGTTTCACTTTCTAAAATTAATATGTTGAATTGTGTGATGAATGTGTTGAAACATAATATGTTGAAACATATTAAAATAATATGTTGAAATACATAATGAGTAAAACAGAAGCAAAGAAAATATCATGGAATATATACCAGGGTAAAAAAAAAATCAGTTGAAATAAACTGTGCATGAAGGGAGCAAACATTAGATATAACAGATATAAATCATAATTTAAAATACATTCAAAGAACATGATGAAGCATTGCCCAAACCTTAAAAGTATAAAGATGGAATCTCACCACATCAAAGAATATGAATTTCAAAACTAAACCCTCAACAAAGATAAAATTGAAGTTATTATACTGACTAAAATGAAAATCCATTTGAAGAGTTCTACAATTGATTGATTGTGGCAGAAATTTGATGAAATTTATTTTAGTTTTGAAAAAAGATGTAAGAATTTAAGGAAAAGTTATCAACTACTCTGATATCCAGAAAGAGGAAGAAAAATGAACAAATCAGCTAGTGCTACAACACCATTATACCACCAAACACTGAAGATGGGTGTTCCCAAAAGAAAAGACAGTGACAAAGAGCAGACAAGTTATTTGAATACATAATGGCCAAGAATTTCCAAAATATGTTGACAGATTCATCTCTAAATCAAATAAACATAACAAATTCCAACCAGGATAAACTCTAAGAAAGGAATGCTAACACATCCTCTGTCAAATCATTTTAAAAATTGAGAAAAGTTCAAGAAAGCCATTCAGTCTACTCAAGAAAGGACTTCAGAAGACTTAAATCCTAACCTCTCACCTGGAACTGTACGGGGCTCAGAGAAACTTGGGCTGACCTTGGAATCATTTAGGTCCTCCCTTTAAGAAGGGCTGCTCTCCAAGATTGCCCCACTTATCCCTCAAGGAGATTTCAGGTGTAACAAGAGGATGGTAGCAAGGAGCAGGGTCAGTCAGGACGAGAGGGAGGCTAGAGCAGCAGAGAGCTCTTGGAGCTTGTAAAAAGTGTGACTCAGAGGCCCTGGGCAGACTCCCACCTGGGCTTCATTCTTTAATCTGAAGTAAAGAACAACAGTGAAAATCATCTTGGAACATTATTCATTGTCTAATGTAGTATAAAATGCAATTTTCTGATAATAGTAGCACAGTGAGAGGGTAGAAATTGAATCTATATATGATAATTTATGTGTAAAATTGTAATTGTTACAAGAAATTTGAATTAATTTTAGCATACAGCAATTATAACTTAATTATACTTAAACACCAAAAGAATAATTTTTCAACAGCAAAAGAGATATCAGCTCAGTTAAATATACCATCCCTTAGTTTTGTTTCCTGTTGCTGTAATAGAATACCCTAACCAAAGCAACTTAAAGGTGGTTTTATTTTATCTTACAATTCCAAGTTACAGTTCATCCTTATGAGAAGTTAAGGAATCAAGACTTAAAATAACAAGTTTTTCCCACAGGCAAGAACAGAGAAAAAAATAAATGCACACATGCTAGTGCTCAGCTCATTCTCTCAACTCTTACACAGTTCAGGATCCCCTGCCTAGGGGACAGTTCTATAGTGAGAAAAACCTCACCTCATTTCCCTTAATCAAGATTATCCTCCATAGACATGCCCAAAGGCCAACCTAATTTAGGCAATCCCTCATTAAGACTCTCTTCTCAGATAATTCTAGATTATGTCAAATTTACAAAAGCAACCATTAAAGGGTACCAGAACTTATCTGCTTAATACTAATGAACACAGTAAGGTAGCTACAGAAGAGAAAAAAGAAATACAGAAAACAAACAGAAAAAAATTATTACAGCATGAAATTTGCATGATTTGTGTTTTATATTCCAAGCATGACAACTTAAAGTTAAGTTTAGGACCAGCAAAATATCTCAGTAAGTAAACATACTTGGCCCAATAGTCTAGTAGCAGAGTTTAGGTCCCCAGAGCTCAGGCAAAAAGCCAAATGCAATAGTACACATCTATAATCCTAGTGCTCTTATGTCAAGATGGGAGAATTCCTAGGAAGTTCTATGGCTAGCTAGTCTGAGCTATGCAACACACTGGCCAAAATAAGAAATGAGACCTCAACTCAAGCAAGGTGTAAGGCAAATTATAACTTCCAAAAGTTGCCATTTGGGAAAAAAACTGACCTTACCTCAATTGCTGACAGTATAGTGTCCTAACTGGACCAGCCAAGACAAGGTAGGACAGTCCTTCAAAAGTCCCTGCTTCTCAGAAATATCTATCAGATATACTAGGCCTATGGGCCAAAGATGGATGACCCAACATTACAGAAAAATCTAGGGTGACTGTCCAGGCATTGAGATGTCCCTGTCTTTAGGTAACATTTCACACTTCTGGGGTCTTTGACAGAGCTGAAGACTAGATAATCAAAGATAAAGTTTTGCTTAGTTATGATAAAAGATAAATTAGGTATAAAACTTTAGAGTCATAAAAATGAGACAAATAATGGAGCCATGTGGTAGAACTTAGATAAGAAATATATGCTAATTTCAAATGTAAGAGTTAGCTAGTAACAAGCCTGAGCTATTGGCTGAGGCCAAGCATTTACAATTAATATTAAGTTTCTGAGTAATTATTTGGAAGTGGCCAGGGCACAGGAAAACTCCACCTACAGCGACTTGAGTAAAATGTCTTTTCTTCTCCTGCCCTGCTCTACAACCAACACTAAGATCACACAAGAGAAAAAAATGGACGGAAGAAGCAAACCGCTAACTTTAGAGGTAAAGAAAAAAGAAGTAAGCCTTCAAGATTTGCCTCTTCTGAGCTTCAATTTATACTTCTTGAGAGTCTCTGACTATTGCATTTAAAATTTGGTTTCTCTTATATGATCAGAAGACCTTTTTATCTAGTATCTCTGGTTGCCCAAATCCCTAGATAGTTAAAAATTAAGCTTTTACATCCAACAAATAAGTGAATCTCACAGACACCAGTAACAGTACCCCTTCCCCATCTTTGTATATTTCTAGCTGAAAGGATCTTAGAAGCTGAACTAATGAATATTTAAATGGCGTTGGCCTATCAGAGTTCCAAGCACTGCAAGGTCTTGATTTCCAGTCAAGTGATGGTTAGGAAAGGAGAATTGTCTCTCTCTCTTCAACATCTCTGAATTGCACTGAAGTTACTTACTCATCAGTCAGTGCTTCACAAACACTAACAACAGGAAGGAACAGGACCAATCCATTAAAAAAGGACTTAGGAAAACTGAGTTGCTTCACATGATTGATTAATCAGAACACAACATTTTCTGAACAAGTAATTCATAGGCATTATGGTAATCCTCTGGCCATGGCTGTTCCTCTTTGCTCATTCTTAGGAGCTGAAGGATTAGAGACTCTAAAACCACAATAAGTCTAAATGATATTTTGAATTCACCATGCCGATCCAGGTTTAAGACTTTGATTCTACCTATCAAATTTCCTGGGTTTTGTCTTGGATTAGATTTTCCATTTTTGCCAAATTTAGCATCAGAATGTAGAAATCCTCAAATTACTTTACCAGACATCCCCACCATCTTCTAAGTCTTCTCTTAAGACCTAGAGAGAAAAAATACCAAGAAAGAATGATGTTTAGAGCTAGAAAATTGACAATATTTGACTACCAATAAATGATCATGAGTACAGAACTCCAGGACTCATGTGTAGCAGGCTTTGGTTCCTGAAGAAGTAACTAATCTACAACAGGCTTAAATCCTCACTGGGGGTAGACTGGAAATGCACATTAATATATGTCTGTAATGAAACTTCACAGCATGGTGAAAAATTAAACTACATCCACAGGTACCTGTGGATAAATCTCATCAAAATGTGTTATAAAAAGTTGCAGAGGATACATAGCATGAACTTTATGACATTAAAAACTGTAACACTGCAAGCACATTTTGAATTAGTGCAGGCACAGTGAATGTCCTTAGCTTTAATAGGCAGCAAATTCAGAATGCTGGTTAGAGTGAGGAAAATATAATGTTACTGGGGAAGAAAGGGGATGATAGTCTACATACATTTGTTACTTTTATTCCTAGGGTTAGAGTGGATACTTTTTTTGGTTATAGGACTCTAAATTTTAATCAAATGAAAATTGACAAAATTGGAAAACACAACCACACTTGGCAAAATTAAGTGGCAAGAATGGGAAGTGTATAATGTAACTCATAGGACAACTGGTGAATGCTGGCTAATGGCAAAGATGGAGAAATTAAAGATTTTCTGAAAGACATTAAATATTAAGCCTTGTCTTAGTTGGGGTTACTATTGTTCTGATGAAACACCACTACCAAAAAATGACTTGAGAATGAAATGGTTTCTTTGGATTGTATTTCCTATCACTATTCATCATTGAAGGAAGTCAGGACAGGAACTCAAATAGGGCAGAAACCTGGAGGCAGGAGCTGATGCAGGACCATGGAAGGGTGCTGCTTACTGGCTTCTTTCCCATGGCTTGCTTAGCCTGTTTTCTCATTGAACTCAGGACCATTAGCCCATAGTGGCCTCAAACATGATGAACTTGGCCCAATCCCATCAATCACTTAGAAAATACCCTATAGGCTTGCCTACAGTCCAATTTTACATAGGCATTTTCTCAGTTGAGGTTCCCTCCTTTCAGATGACTCTAGCTTGTATCAAGTTAACATAAAACTAGCTGGCATAAGGCCTCAGCAATTCCATATTTATATCTTGATAAAATTCCTCACACATAATATTGCTTTCTATTTTATCCTGCCTTGCTAGCCACTTATTAGTCATGTCTATTATTGTCAAAAATTTAAAATCATAGTTTTACATTATGATTTTTGCTTATGGTTGATAGAAAATAAATACATTCACTAAATTTTCTTTCTCTTTACTTCCTCTTGGTTTTTGATACAGGATTCAAACTCAAGACCTCCTTTCTCAACCTCCTAAGTCTTGGAATTGCAGGCATTCACCATTGTGTTAAGATTTACTAGTGTTCTAGTTAGTATTTTTTTTTATAGATATAACAGGTCACATTGAAATTTTGACCAAAAGCATTATCCATGTTTACTTCAGGGCTCTGACTGGGACTCAGCTGAGGGATTCTTGTCTTCCTGGGATCTGCTAGGCCAGAGTATAGGTTCCAAAGAGGCATGTTCATATATCTGACATTTTGGTGGGCATTTGGCTTCCCTATGTATTGTCCTGGAGCCTCTATATTAACTCCATGTACACAGAACAGAGTCATTACTACCTGATGTGTTGACTTCCACTTAGCAAAGGAATGTTCTATGAGAAAATAAGCAGATACATGCAGGATTTAAAGAAATCGACTCTGATCTTGGTTCCACCTATCTTCAGAAGCAAGGAAAGAGATACACATTTCATCCTACGAAGACAGGTATATTAAAAAATGAGTGACCATGGACAATTTGCAGCTGATGACAACAAACTTCTCAAGGTTATTTTTGCTAACTTAAAAAAAATTGAATCTCGTGCTTAAAACTTTGGAAAACCAGAAGCAAAAACAGGATTAAGAAATAATACCGCAGACAAGTATTAAAGATGGGTTGGAATCTCAAAAAGCTCAAGTCATAGATATTGCAGGAGAGTGATGGGAATCAGAAACTAATAAAGTAGTCAGGAAGGAGACATGGAGAAAGATTGGTGAATGAGTGCCTGGTCACACTTAGGTAGGAGCAAAAAGTTTGAGTGTCACTGCACAGTGGGGTAGCTAGATATGACAGGCACACAATTTACATTTTAGAAAGCTAGAAGGGATGATAATAAATATTTGTTCCATAGAGTAATGCAAAGTGTTTGAAGAGTTAAGAATGTGTACCTTGATTTAGACATTATATGTTTTCTGTATTACAAGATACCCAATGCACATAGAGAGTTTCTATGTATCAATGAAAATAAATTTAAATAAGTATAATGATTATAATAAATTTTAAAAGATTTATGGAGCAGGTACAGATCACCACAAAAATTTAAAAATTACATTTAATAAAAAAATTTAAATAGCTCAAAAAGATTCCAAGACCAGTCTACTTATATAAAAAAAATGTTGTGGGGGTATCTTTGTGGATTACTGTGGGCCTCTCTAGCACTTTGCTTCTTCCTATTCTCATGTGGTCTTCATTTACCATGGTCTCCTATTCCTTGTTCTCCCTCTCTGTTGTTGATCCAGCTGGGATCTCCCGTTCCCCCAAGCTCTCTTTCCCTCGACCCTCGCCCTTCATTACTCCCACTCATGTCCAGGCTGTTCATGTACATCTCTTCCATTTCTCCGTCATTGGGTGATCCCCGTGTCTTTCTTGGGGTCCTGTTTTCCAGGTAGCCTCCCTGGTGATGTGAGTAGCAGTCCAGTAATCCTTGTTCCACATCTAGTATCCTACTATGAGTGAGAACATACCATGTTTATCTTTCTGAGTCTGGGTTACCTCACTCAGGATGATTTTTTCTAGATCCATCCATTTGCCTGCAAACCTAATGATGTCATTGTTTTTCTCTGCTGAGTAGTCCTCCATTGTGTATATGTACCACATTTTGTTTATCCATTCTTCAGTTGAAGGGCATCTAGGTTGTTTCCATGTTCTGGCTATTACAAACAATGCTGATATGAACATAGCTGAACAAGTGCTCTTGTGGTATGATTGAGCATTCCTTGGGTATATGCCCAACAACAGACTGCTGGCAATGGTCGAGAGACAGCCTGAACTAACCTACTCTGGTGATGGGATGGCCAAACACCGTAATTGTCGTGCTAGAAACCCCATCCAATGACTGAGGGATCTGGATGCAGAGATCCATGGCCAGGCCCCGGGTGGAGCTCTGGGAGTCCAGTTAGTGAGAAAGAGGAGGGTTTATATGAGCAAAAATTGTTGAGACCAAGGTTGGATAAAGTACAGGGACAAATAGCCAAACGAATGGAAACACATGAACTATGAACCAATGGCTGAGGGGTCCCCAACTGGATCAGGCCCTCTGAATGGGTGAGACAGTCAATTGGCTTGATCTGTTTGGGAGGCATCCAGGCAGTGGGACCGGGTCCTGTGCTCATTGCATGAGTTGACTGTTTGAAACCTGGGGCCTATGCAGGGTCACTTGGCTCGGCCTGGGAGGAGGGGACTGGACCTGCCTGGACTGAGTCTACCAGGTTGACCTCAGTCTGTGGGGAAGGCTTTGCCCTGGAGGAGGTGGGAATGGGGGGGTGTGCTGTGGGGAAGGTGAGGGGGACGGGACGGGGGAGAACAAGGAAATCCGTGGCTGATATGTAGAACTGAACTGTATTGCAAAACAAAACAAAACAAAAAAAAACTGTCTTGATCATACATTAATTGTAAAATCTTTTCTATTTTAGTTTCATATTACTTACCAACATTTAAAACAGTTCATGGTGTTTTTTCCCATTATTGTTCTTTTAATTAGCCTAGGTAAAAAATGTGAATGCTACGACTTTCCTATCTAGATGATACTATGCTATTGTACTTTGAGTATCTATCTATCTATCTATCTATCTATCTATCTATCTATCTATCTACCTATCTATCATCCATCCATCCATCTACCTATCTATAGTTCTGAGATGCTCCCTTACTCTCTCTTTCTCATTGAATGTGTTTTCTACTTTACAATGAGATATAGTAAAAGGACAGATCGGGATCCCATGACCTTTTACTGATAATTATAAGGAAATAAATATTTTATTTTCATATGCAAATAAAATTTTAAACATCTAATTTGACATTGGATGTAGAAAAGTAAATAATTTTAAACTATACATAGAAGTCTTACCAAGTACTATCTAAGATTATTTTAGTTCTGTAAACACTTCATACACTCTATAAGCTTCTTTCCTTAAATGCATACCAAATCATTCATGCTTTGATGACTACAGACTTACTTTTTGAGCAATAAAATAAGAAATGGGCTTTGCTTCAAAGTTTTGTTTGGATGGCCTGAATCTATCTTTAAGTTTTTGAATTCTTCATACAGATCATAGGTCCAGATCATAGTACTGTTGCTGTTTATCATCATCATCATCATCATCATCATCATCATCATCATCATCATCATCCTGACTTTCGAATATTTTTATTTTAAATAATTTCAGACTCACACAAAGGTCCAAAAATATGATGAATATTTTCCCTATATCCTTTACCCCGATATTTCAGGTAATACTTTACAAAACCACAGTGTTGATAGTGATGTTTTAACTAATCTACATAGTGAGGAACTAGAAGTCACACGTCTCCCTGAGATGCAGACAGACAGGGAAAAGAGTTGTACATAAGTTAATATACTTTTCATTAAAACATCTATCCAGGTTCTTCTGCTATATGACAGAGGCTTGGTGGGCTTCTTTTCCCCACTGTAAGGAACTTCTCAGCAGGAATTCCAAACCTCCCACCAGAAGGCTCCTGTGGCATAAACCACTCAGTTCCCTGTCTTGTTCAGTCAGATTGACTAATCCACGGCAATAACCCATACCAACCAGCTCTAAGAAAAAAGAAAATCATCATACCCTCAAGCATATAAAAGCCCTGACAGACTCACACACTATTTCTTGGTCACTGCTGCCCACCCTGGGGAGTCCATCTCTTTTTGTTCCCTGCTTTTGTGTGTGAATGAATGTGTGTGTGTGTGTGTGTGTGTGTGTGTGTGTGTGTGTGTGTGTGTGTATTTACACTCAGTAAAACTTGGCTGAATTCTGAGACCTTGCTTTCCCCACCTTTTCATTCTTTAAATTGGCACAGAAAAAGAATCTACTTTTGCAACCCTAGGCAATATTATCCTGACAGAAATAAAACACTATTCATGTTTCACCATTTATTTCACTAATGCCCTTTTATGGTCCAAGATTTCCTCCAATTTTACACATTTGTACTTAGCAGTTCTCCTAGACATCCTGCAAATGTGATAGTCTATTGATTTTTTGAAATATGCGACTCTTGGATTAAAATTGATTAGGAATTTTACATATTGTTCTTCACAATGTATTAGTCCAATATTTCTTCATCTTTAGTTTCTACATACTTTTGTAACCACATCATAGCAATGCTTTTATGTTATTTCCATTGTACCCTGTGAGGAATAATGTAGTAGAGGTCTCATTCTGGCAAATGATAGCTGATACCTTGATCAAAGTGGTATCTGCTGACTGGTTTCTGTTCCAAGGACTGGATTCTGCCTCCAATTCCCTGACCCCCAGAAGGAAGTCCAAATATCTAGAAATGAGATCAATCTGGACTGTAGGAGAATTTCTGGCTGTTAGATAAAAGCCAGAATTCCTCAGGAACTTGTGAAACTGGTTCTCATCTATCAAAATGAGTCATTTCCCTTACCTCTGGCAAAAGAGTATAGGGTTACCTGTGACTCCTACCACCTATCCAAACTCATGCTGAACTCCAGCCTCTCTCAGTATCATAAGTACTTGTTATTCATTTCAAAGTCCACAGCATCCTAGACCTTCTCACCTCCTCCCCTACCCTACACTCCCCCCAGCTACTCATTCTCCTTATAACCCTGCTACGCTTGCTCTGCCCCTCTTTTTGCTCCTGCTTCTCTCATTATGTTTTGTCTATTCTCTCTCCCATGCTCTTCTCCCATCTCTCACAGACAGCCCTGGTCATGTCCAGTCTGATGGCCATGTTCAGTCTACTTCTTTTTCTGCCCTGGGTTCTTCCAGATGCCTCTGACTGCTCTCTCTTTCATATCTAGAATAACATCTTTCTCCTTCAATATACCATGAGGCAGTCATCAGTTTATTTAATTGGTATAAAGATTTTTTCAGGGATAGTGCTATGGAAATATAATGTATTATAATGTACATTATGTCTGCTCCTACAGTTTGGTTTTGAGACAGAATCTAGCTGGTCTCGAACTTTTCACCCTTCTGCTTTGGCCTCCAAAGTGTTGGGATTACAAGTAGTAACCCTCTTGTCTAGCATCTAAAAATGGCTCTTCCCTCATAAAGTTATTTACCTAAATAAAAATGATATTCTTTTCTTAGTGTTGCATTATTAATAAAGATGCTACTCATGAAGATAACATAATTCTGTTTTCCCCTCTATATTATAGCTTTGATATCAATAATTATCTTCAAGTTGAAAAAGTTTTGATTGTTCAGCATTGCTTCCACTGTACCTTGGGGTAGTTGTGGGCAGCATTATTAAGTTTCTCTTTTATTGAGATATTTGTAGGAAAGTAGTGAGAATGTTATGTTCTCTTGACCTATCTTTTATTCTTTTCTAGGGAGTTTGCTTTGTGAACCTTTTATCTATCTCCCTTTACTCTTCATTATTTGTTTAACTTCAGTATTTCTCTCAGACAGAAGATATTTACCATAAACATAGAGGGTTTGATATGACACTATCTAATAAAATATAAACTAATTAGTGGCCATGGAAAATGCTGTTTTATTTTGGTTTAATTTGCAAAGACAGAAAAATCATCACATGAGTAATGTGAAGGAAGGCTACTTGACAAGGCCAGAGGCTCTCTAACCTGACTCTCTTGGCCACTCAGTCCCTACAAAGAAATGAGAAACAAATCACATAAACCAGGGCTTGGTAGGAAAGAAATGAAACAAACAAGTTCTGAACAGAAAGAAACTGTTCCCTGAAGGGTTTTGAAAGGAGAAGAATTTTAACTGGATCTTGAAATAAATGCTTCTGACATTGAACAAAAGGAGAAGCAGCCCTCTGGCCACACAGAAATGCTCTGGGGCTACTGGGATGTGTCACTCTGGAATTTCACAAGCTAGAGCAAAGCAAGGAGGTCATAAAGATGAATGGCTGCATGATTACTGGGATCAAAGGAGGGCGCTTGTAAAAGAACTGTTTCCATTCCAAATCTGAAAGTCCTCTAAATTCAGTTTATTTTAATCTGGAGAAGATTTAAGGATGCGTGTTACATGATAGCACAGCTACATTTAAGGCTCATCTCCAGGAAGAACATGAACCTCTTTAGAAAGCAGTAATTCTACGCTGTCATTTTACTGTGAGCACATAATAGGAAAAATTTATGTTGTAATCTCCTTGATAAAGTTCAATAGCCCAATAAACTGAGTCAACACTAAACCTTGGCCCAGTCCTTAACCTTTACATACCTCTAACCCTTCATCTGCACAGTCTAAACAACAGATGAATTGCACATTAACTATTCTATGTCTACACCATGCTGCAGACTCACAAGATAAAGCTCATTGCGGCTCTAGGAACTGGTGATCCATAGGAAGTCACAGTCAGGTTATCTGCTGTTCACATGACCTTGAGCCCATGTGGTTCTTTGCAGACCAGCTCCATCCTACTGTGAAGAAGAGCAGCATATACTAGGAACAAGAAAGGGACGCTTTGTGTGGTGTTCCTATCCCACCGCACATACAAAATCAATCCCCAGAATGATTTATCCACTGCTTAAATATTTCACCATACACTAGTTTAACAATAATTCCCAAATCACTCCTCCTTCATCATGTTCCATTATTATATCATAAGAGGGCACTAAAAAGCCTAGGACAAATTCATGTTTATTACTGCTAAGAAACAGGTTTGTTACTTTGATATATAAACCTAAAAATAGCTAATATTTGTCAAATTTCACTACATACAGTGATTTTGTATATCATTTGAGTTATCTCATATATTAATTGCTTAAAACCTTATAAAGTAGATGAGATTATTGCCCAGTTTTTCCAGCAAACAAAAGCAAAGCACACATGTTAAACAACTTTCTCTTAGCTGTACAGTTAATATGGGCTCCAGAATGTGGGGCCCGTGTAGCATCAGTGGCCACTAACCCAGTTATATTACTGTAAAGGGTGTGATTTATAAGCAAAACACATTTTTCTACAATGTGGGAACTTTCACTACAGAACAAAAAAAAATGCATGCTTTCATTTCAATGTTTCTTCAAATCTTTCTTTTTACGTTTGTTTGAACTTGTGTTCATGGTAAAGAACTGTAAAAAGATGTTAAGCTTTTCTGAATAAAGAAAGAACATGTTACTTGGCAAGTAGGTCACAGAGGTTGAGAGGGACACAAGGCTTAGTTGGGAGAGTGGACACACAAAAGGGATGGGACTTTGTGCATTGCAGGCTACTGACATGCAGTGTGGGTAAGGACATTCACAATGAGCAGTGCTGGTAAACTAAGAAATTAAGATGCTGTGGGTTTTTTTTGTCTTAACTTATGACCTTCTATAAACTTCTAGTATTGTAAAACTATCTCTAATTATATTTAATACCATGAAAAAATAGCACAGCATAGGCTCTGAGGAAAGTTTAGGGCCTCAAGACAAAAGGGTGATTTCTCTGTTAGAGGTTTCAGAGAGAAGGGGGCTGTACTTTCCTTTGCCACTTAGAGATGAGTAGTGCATAATACTTACTTGCAGAACAATGGTCCCTAGTTAAGGGATGGCAGGGGAGGCCAGAAAGATTCTGCCCTCTAGTTAATGTGTGCCCATCAAATGTTTATACCACCTGTAGACACTGGTTGCTTAGGGTGCTTGGTAAAAATCTCTTGGGGGAAGTGAAAACTACAAACTCAAAGAATCATAGGATGGTACCTGCCATTTCTCTTCCTTCCACTGTGAGGGCAGAGAAAGAAAGAGGAGCTATAGGTGAGCATGGCTAGTATAGCTCCTAACCAAACCTAGTAACAGGTATGTGGTTGCAGAAAGAGCTTGAAAAAGAAAAACATGGTGTTGGGAAAGATGATAAATACATATGTTTAGCATTGCAACTTAGGAACTCTAAAGAGCAACTTAGAGCATTGTAGAATCAGTTGAGATGGGATGTTATGATTCAATGCTATGATGCTAGCACAATATAACTTATTGTTAACGCTATTTAACTTGGAATTCTGAAAGACAATAAAGTAGACACTGTCCTTTCAGAGACAAGTGGCTTTATATTTTGCCATATTAAGTCTCATGAAGCTGATTCATATCTTTTCACAGACAGACGTCCACGTTAGTCAATCCTTTTCATTCCTTTTGCCCGTCTCAAAATTCTTCTGAATTTATATTTGCTCTTTTAATGCAATCACAAATCTCTGCAATTTTTCTTCTTTGTCTCCATTCCTTTCTCTCCTTCCCTCCTCCTTTGGTATATTTTCAAATAGCCTTGAGATCACTAAAGTTTTCTTTGATATATCTCGCCATTAATATCTTCTATCATGTTTTAAATCTTGCTTAATGTATTTTTTCAGCTCAAGGGTTTCTGTTTGCTTTTTCCAAAAATTGCTTCCATCCTTCTCTTCATTTTTTTTGTGGGAGTATTGAACCACTTCTCTGTATTTTCTCAAAACATAATGGGTTTCCCCTAAACAGATGTTTTAAATTCTTTGTGCCAGAATTCACATATATTGTTCCTTTTCTGGTGCCTTATTTTGACTATTGGTATAATTCTAATTTTTTTTTGAAATCTTGGTTTGTACTGGAATATCTGTGTATTAAAAATTGGGTGTTTATTAAAGTTTTTGTTATCTAGTTATTGTGTGCTGGTCTTTCCAGAACGTCTTAAAATAGACTGTGTATTTTTTGTGAACTTGTATTTACTTTTACTTCTTCAACACTAGGCAGGTGTTGTCTATAAGTGAGTCTGCTCTTATGTGTTGTCCTTATTTCAGCACTAGAGGGCAAGTCAAGCCATGGTTTATTTCAAATCTGCTGCCCATTTGTTTATCAGCAGAATTGAAGGAGGACTTTAAAAGGGTACCTCTTTCCTAGGCATGGAACAAGTCCAGGTGGCTTTTCCATAACTGCTGGCCAGTGAGCCACTTCTGGGGGATTTCTTCTTGGTTCTTAAAGGATCAACCATGGAGGAATCAACAAAAGGCTCATGTCACCAATGCTGCAAACTGTGTCACAATGTGAGCCTACAGGCCACCAGAAACACAGTAACACTGGGATGGGACCAGGGCCCCCACCTTAGCGGATGCCTATGGCTTAGATGGAAGATGGACTTGTGGCCCCAAATTGCTGCAATCAGACACAGGTAATGCTGCTTAAGGTAGAAGTCCAAGAGACTGGGCTCACATGCCTGCCTCCATGTGATGCCAGGACTCTTGCCAAGGCTCCAGCTGTGGCCATCAACCTCGATGACAGAAAACACTAGAATCTGCTAGTGCTAGTGTTCACCAGCTCAGCACTGAGATCAAAGACAAAGTCTTGTATCTACTATACTATCCTTCCCCCAGTGAATCCATCCTTGTTCCATTCTATGTCCCCCAAGTTTGGAGCTGTATTGCTGAAGGAAATTCCATGTTATCCAAAGCTGATGTTCAGCTGCATCACATCTTAAATCCCACAGCACAAAGTTCCACAGCTGTGCATCTAGTCCTTTGCTAGAGATGGTGGTAATGCAAGCTGAACTGCCCAGGCTTGAGTCTCTGTTTGGTGCTAGACCAGGTCTATAGGCTTGTCTGCAAACACTGGCCTGCATGTTTCTGGTCAGCCTGAAGTCTGAAGTCTGAAGCCTGAAGATGGCAGATACAGTTCCTTGGCTATCAAGACTGCAATTAACTTGTTTATGCCTGACTCTTATAAAGAAAGGTAAGTGGGGATCTGGAGGTAGAGGAGCAGTGTTGCCTCAGGGTAGCATTGATGCAAGCAGAAATTCAAGTCAAGCACACCACAACACAGGACTTCTGTTCATAATCTTATTACATCGGTGGATCTATAGTTTCCCTCTCTGTTCTCTGGCTTGGACATAGAGGCTTTTGAAGTCTGCCTATTGCCAGCTCCCATCACCACAGTAGGCTCAGCACTGAGCTTCCAGGCCACGGCTTGGGATGGCTTTTGTGACCTTCGTTCTAGTATGTGGAGTTTTGTTCTCTTCCTGTTGATTGAGGATAGTGGAGACATGGTGCAGGCCGTAAGGAAGCTATCTGCTGCTATAGTTCCTGTGTCTCAGTCCACAGGTGTCAGCCTGGCAACAGGGATCATGGGGCATGGCACAGCAACAGATTTTACCATGCTGGACCCACTACTGGCCTGCACATCTGAGACCCACATCAGATTTCCTCTCCTTCCTCCAAGCAGGAGGACCCATTCTCAGTGCTATACAGTTTGGATAGAGGGAGGGTAATCCCGGCAACACATTCTTCCCTGCCCCCTTCAGTGCATCTTTTCCTTTTGGTCTACTAAAACAGGGACCTGTGCTCTCTAACCTGGCTTCTTATCTGTAGAGAGGGCAGTTTGCTGTGCGAATAGCTCTTCAAACTGGAAGGTCTGTGAGGAAGACGCACTCAGCTGCCACCGTTTCGCTCCACTCTGACCTTTCTTTCCCTTTTTTTCTGTTCTCACTGTATAGCACAGACTGGCCTTGAACTCCTCTTCACCCTGCCTCATAGTTTGACTGATAAGGCCTTCTTATGTGTCATCACATGCAGCTGGGGCTTCTTTTTCTAAAGCAAATATGAATTTCTGAAAGTGCCCAGGGCCAGTGAGGCAGAGCTATCTCCGTTGCTATGGAAACTTTCAGTTATCACTTGTGGGTCTGTGGCGAACACTTAGAAACATTTCAACTTGATGACCAACCTGTTTGCTTCACATTTTTAACCTTTACTAAAAATTTTCTATGGATTCATCATCACAAAGTGGGAAGATAGAAAAGTTACTCTTTAGTAACTCCAGATCTGTTTCCATTTTGGTATGGGAAACAAACAATTCAGTGGTAAAGTGCTTACTTAGCATGTCCGAGGCCCTACGTAAGCTCAAGCCCCACCTCTAACAAATTTTTTTTAAAAAGTTATACCTTATATACTTACATACTAAAAATATAAAGTAAGTTGTAAAAATAAAATAAAGATTGTACTTAATCATATCTATGGTTGTCAATTTAAAAATTTTGCTTAAAATATTTGGTAATATTACTTCTTATTAGTCAGTTTTCATGGTCAAAAGGAGCAGCTGAGGGCTATTTTAATTTTTACTGGATTTGCTGAAAGAATTTTGTCAATATAGATGCACCTGACCTACCTTTAAAGTTATTCCAATTTATATGTAACTTTCATATATACACCTTTAAATTAAAATGTCAGTAGGATAATTGAGAGCTACTTTCTCCCAATCATCTGTAATGCCTACATGGAATTAACATATACCTAACAGCAAATGGAATTTAACAACATAATCATTATTTTATTTTATCAGACTGTGATTAATCAGGCCTACCTCTAAGGAAATATGGGTTCTGGAGGGTTTCTAATAGTGAGAATCATTACAAGAAACTACAAAAGCAAAGGCAGATGAAATCTTCAACAGAGCTGGCAGAGACACTCAACAATAAATTAGCTATCAGCAGTATGAAGCATGATGCTGTTAAAAACATGTGAAGAAATCTGACAATAAAATAAGAAGGTGAGCTATGAACCCAGTAACTTAGAAACAAGGCTGTGAAACTTGAAGATCACAGTCGAGTCTCATCCATATATATATAATTTATGTGTGGATATGTGTATGTCTCACTCCGTGTCTCTGTCTCTCTGTGTCTCTGTCTCTGGCTGGCTGGCTCTCTCTGTTTCTCTCTCTCTGTTTCTCTCTCTCTGTTTTCTCTCTCTCTCTCTCTCTCTCTCTCTCTCTCTCTCTCTCTCTCTCTCGTGTGTGTGTGTGTGTGTGTGTGTGTGTGTGTGTGTGTGTGTGTGTGCCAATACATGTGCCCACGGGCACATGTGCAGGTCAGGAGAGATCTTGTGAGAGGCAACTCTCTCCTTCCTCTATATGAGTGCTGGGGAATGACTCAGATCCCTGGCCTTAGCGATATGCCCCTTTGCCTAATGAGCCTTCTCTCCCCTGGCTCTAAAATGATCACTTCTTCTTTTTTTTTTGGTTTTTCGAGACAGGGTTTCTCTGTGTAGCCCTGCGCCTTTCCTGGAACTCACTTGGTAGCCCAGGCTGGCCTTGAACTCACAGAGATCCGCCGGCCTCTGCCTCCCGAGTGCTGGGATTAAAGGCGTGCGCCACCACCGCCCGGCAATGATCACTTCTTAAAGAAGAGCATGTGCTAATAACGTCTAGCAATAGTCTTCCACACTATTCAATGTAATCATAAAAACCAAGAAAAGTATCATTTTCCTTTCTTAGAACAGTGATATAAATTAAGAGAAATTTTGATGAAAAATGAAAGAACAATAGGGCAATGACTAATTGTAGGCTTCTAATACATTTTTTTTTTAGCTCCAATAAGATCTACCCCATAGAAGTTTACTTTCTTAACTTGTAGAATCGTTATTAAGTCAAATAATCAAGATGCTAAGAAATGATAACTTGACATTTTGCTGCTAAGATACACAAGATGACAAAGTGAAATAATTTACTTTTTATCACATATTAGAAACAGCAGAAGGCAATGCTAAAAGTTTAATGAAATGCCTGTTTCATTGGGATATAAAACAACCTCGTAATTATCTTTCTATAAAAATGTAAGTAAATGGAGGTATTGAGGGAAGTCAATTATAACTATATATAATAATTTTTACTTGGGCCTCTTATACATAAAGCAAATAGGAAGAAACTGGACCTGTGTATTTTACTGATAGCTGAAGCAAAGCAACATCCAAGGAAACAGCATCCATTAAAGCACTGGGTTTCCTCCAGTTTTACACTTGATATCAAATTCCGACCCTAAATAGAATACTAACATGGTGACTAATGACATTGTGTGGCTAGCAACACTGTCTAAGATGGCTGTTGGCTTTTAAGGTGGCCCAGTCTTGGGCAGGCCTTTTAAAATTCAGATTTCTACATTGCTTCTTCTCTGGTATTCCCATGGAGGAATCACAAAGAGCTAAATGATGCTAGTAGAACTTTTGCAAAGGACCCTACTAATGCACGTTGCTCTGCAATTGCATATTTTACAAAAAGGAATAACAAAAGAGACTTTTATCCCAACCCTCATCATAGAATAATCTAGCTACAGTGGCCCATGATTAATTTTGATATTAAAAATACTTTTGTAGGGGCTGGAGAGATGGCTCAGAGGTTAAGAGCACCGACTGTTCTTCCAGAGATCCTGAGTTCAATTCCCAGCAACCACATGGTGGCTCATAACCATCTGTAATGAGATTTGGCGCCCTCTTCTGTATACATAATAAATAAATAAATTTTAAAAAAAAATACTTTTGTAGAAAATTAAGGACAATTCCATTCTCTATATGTTCTAGTAAGATATATTTTGGTATCGCCTAGTAAGATTTTCCCATCTTTGCTCATTTTCTCAGGTAGAACCAACTAACAACCAATTGGAAATGTGAGATATGTTTTAGAATTTAAGTCAATTTTGTTCCTATTTTTTCTTCTAAGAACAGTATTAATAAATGGAGGATTTTGAATCAATTGGTGGGATATGGAGTGAGAATATTTGACTTATATTTGACTCTGCTCCATATAGCTAGGCAACATGGGGTATTTGAATGAAGTGCACCTCACTTTCCCAATTTTTACATGAGCAGAATCTGGAGTCAGACTACCACTTCTGTACTGAGTAGCTTCCCACCTGGGATCTGAGAAAGCCAGGCAAATACCATGACAGGCTCCTAATAATTCAATTAAGAACTAGGCCTCAGTTACTTCCTCTTGAAGCTGGACAGACAGTTCCAGAGGAAGCCACGAAGCACCAATGCCTCCTACAGAAAAGGATGAGAGGAACTGCATGTACCAGGCCTGAGTCAGACCTCACAGTATCTCAAGACAATAACCAAATAAGTAAGGACAGAGCCTAGGACTTGTCCAGATTTACCCCCAAATGGAAAAACTATAGCTTTAGCCAACCCCTGCTTGCCCTAACCAATTAGGAATGTACTAATATGATTGCCACTCGCATAAGCCAATCCTAGACAGAATGATTTCACTGCCTTTGGAATTCCTTTGGCTGTGTGTAAAAGGGGCCTGCAAGCTTCTGTCAGGTTGCTATTTTGCCTTTGTGTCGAATATGTGGCCTTAGCATGCTGAAACCTTTTACTCTTGAGAATTAAACATTCTTGTTGATTGCATACATGTCTGGTGGTCTTTTGTGGACTTCTCTTGGACCCTAACAGGATCCATGCAAGTATGCAAAAGCAAGGGGGAGAGGAAAAATGAGGAACTCTTCTCATGTTCATTGGAGGTGCTGGTGGTGTTGGAACAAGATCACAAACAAGACTTTATTGAATAACATCATACAAATCATCATATTATGACTTATTTTTCTTTAAAATTCTTTGGGTATGAAGGGCTACTGTGGCCATATGTTGTGTGTGTAACTCTCTTCTTAAGCACAGAAACACAGTGTGGTGAGCTTCATTCTACATTATTTCATTATTAGTACGTAAATCCTCTCAGATGTTCATGATCATTTCTGCTGTAGAATTTCATATGCCTTAAGTATAGTGAAGAGAAAGAGCTCTGAGCTTTCCCCAGAATTGTGTTCAGATAGAAGGTCTCTGATCCAATCATAAAGGCTTTACTTAGAGGTTTATTTGCTATATAAATTTAGTAGAATGGGCTATCTAGACTAAAGGAAGACTAGGCTATTGAATTATTTAGCACTTAGTGACCTCAATCAACCCCAGGAAACTAGACCATAATAACCATAAATGATGCATGAAGAATATAAACTATGTATAATCTAGGCTATAACATTTTATAGGTTAAATTACTACACTAATTAAGCAATGTAACTGTATCACATTTCATATAGCCTTTAAATATCAAGTATTTTCTATTCCTTACTATGAGCCAAGATTTTTTTTTCAGGTAAAATGTATTCCTATAATATGTTAATCTCTCCTTGTATCACTGCCCAAGTACTTAGACCAAAACACCCTTATTACCACCACCTATGATCACTCAACTTTTTACAGAAAGTGTTCAAATAAGTCTTATAGTCCCATATCAAAAACAATCATTTTCAGTTTATCTTAAAATCACCAGTCATTTACTAGTGAGCTAAAAATTGCTTTCTGTGGATAAGTACAAGGGTCTCTATACTGGTGAATAATCAAAGGGGTCAGAGACATCCTGCAGCCTCAAGGTAGAGAGGTATTACTCTTTTGGGGGGAATTACTGAAACAATTTCACTAACATCATTGCAAGATATTTTTTATTTGATGCTGATAAAGATATTATCTAATGCCAAATTGACTTTTTTTCAGTATTAATGCCCTTTTCCATTAGTTTTTCATCCTATTTGTGATACACATAATGATTCACCCATATACTATTATCATTATGTAATTACTAATACAAGGTTGATGCTTGTCTTAATCTCTGTTCCTGCTATTCTGACAAAGGCAACTTAAAGAAAGAAAGGTTTGCTTTAGTTCAAGGTACAAGAACTTAAAGCAGCAGTCACATGACATAGTCAGAGGAAGAGAGCAATGAATGGGAACTTGCTGCCGAGATCCCTTTCTCCACTTGTACAGCCCAGGATCCCAGTCAGGGAATGGCTTCCCCAATTCTCCCAGGCAAATAGACTATATAATAACTGATCAGTGAGTACAGAGAGTCCCTAAGGCCCCAGCCAGGGTTCTTCATTGAAATGACGGATAAAAAGCTGGGATAGGGTGGATACAAAATGAGCTCAGAGTGTTTTGTTATTCTACAAAAACGAAAGTTATTTAAAAATCATATCACAAGAATACAAAATTCAGAAATTTTCTATTGTTCAAATAATAAAAAATCACCAGATAAGGAAAAATATTAATTATAAAACATGAAATGTAGAGATTAATATACCCATGCTTACAAAAGTAGGTGAAGGAATGAGAGATAGGAATGATGGAAGTGTGAGTGCTTTCTGGCTCACAGTGGGATACCAAGAAAGTGAGAAAAGTAGAAATGTAGCATGTAGCAGAAGTGATAATTCTGCCTGTTCATTGTCTTTCAGTCAATATACTAAGGTAGGATGAGGTACCATCAGCAGGTAAGTCTGCACTGGAGTTTACATGGAAGCATCATTTCAAGGACTTTTTCAAGCTGGTCTTACACACTGCATACTCATTATAACTGCGAAAGTAGATTACCCATGAATAGTCCAGTGGAGTAATCAGGCAACATATTGACCAGACACTGGATTCTATCAACAGCTAACAACAATTTGAATATGCATTTCTAAATGTGTAGTATTACCCTAATCTTAAGAAGACATCAGAAAACACGGAATAACAAATATTGTATTTAAATATAAAAGTTTGGAGCAACTCTATCCTTGAAAATGTCAATGTCACAGAAAACAAAGTCAAGCATTGGAAGTTTGTGCCTAGAATTCCAGAGTTTGGGAGATGGAGAAAGGAAAGTCCAGAGTTCAAAGCCTCCTTAGCCACACATAAATTCAAGGTCAGCCTGGGTTATATGAGTTCTTGTCTCAGAGAGAATAAGAGAGAAATTGACTAAAGAAGGCTAAAAAGATACAAAAGCACATTTCTTATCTGACATATCTTGACTCTACTGACCTTTGTTTGGATCATACACAGGCAGAAAAATGATATGAAAGAACACTGGATCATGATTAGACCAACTGGTGGTATAGAAATATAGAATATAGATATGATAGGATGAAAAGGTAGATTAATAAACCTACTTTTTTTTATTTTGCAATACAATTCAGTTCTACATATCAGCCACAGATTCCCTTGTTCTCCCCCCATCCCGCCCCCCTCAACTTCCCCCCAGCACACCCCCCATTCCCATCTCCTCCAGGGCAAAGCCTTCCCCACAGACTGAGGTCAACCTGGTAGACTCAGTCCAGGCAGGTCCAGTCCCCTCCTCCCAGGCTGAGCCAAGCAACCCTGCGTAGGCCCCAGGTTTCAAACAGCCAACTCATGCAATGAGCACAGGACCCAGTCCCACTGCCTGGATGCCTCACAAACAGATCAAGCCAATCAACTGTCTCACCCATTCAGAGGGCCTGATCCAGTTGGGGACCCTTTAGCCATTGGTTCATAGCTCATGTGTTTCCATTTGTTTGGCTATGTGTCCCTGTGCTTTATCCAACCTTGGTCTCAACAATTCTCGCTCATATAAACCCTCCTCTTTCTCACTAATTGGACTCCCAGAGCTCCACCCGGGGCCTAGCCATGGATCTCTGCATCCAGATCCCTCAGTAGTTGGATGGGGTTTCTAGCACGACAATTAGGGTGTTTGGCCATCCCATCACCAGAGTAGGTCAGTTCGGGCTGTCTCTCGACCATTGCCAGCAGTCTGTTGTGGGGGTATCTTTGTGGATTTCTGTGGGCCTCTCTAGCACTTTGCTTCTTCCTATTCTCATGTGGTCTTCATTTACCATGGTCTCCTATTCCTTGTTCTCCCTCTCTGTTGTTGATCCAACTGGGATCTCCCACTCCCCCAAGCTCTCTTTCCCTCGACCCTCGCCCTTCATTACCCCCACTCATGTCCAGGTAATAAGCCTACTTTTAAAGAGCAACAACTTGTATAAAAATGTTTTGCATTGCTATGGATTTTAGTTTATTGATACAAATTTAGATTTGATTTTGTTATACTATATATATTTCTACTCTTGTTTAAGGTATTATGTTTATGTAACTCATTTAAATTGTAATGGATAATTAAGAAATACATATTAATAATTAATCTTCTATGGTAGTCAAATTTACAATCTAGGTATACACAGATATTACTCAGTTAGTAATCTTCAAACACTTCAAAGACCTACAGAATGTGGCATTTAAAATGTTTAAAAAATTTAGACTTTATGGACAGTGAAACATGTCTGCTCCTGGCAGCACCAATTTACTTCAGAGAGAAATATGGGCATTGAAGATACTCCATGTGGAGTTTATCTTCTTCTTGGCGAAAATAGCCATTTGGGCAAGAAATTGTTCTTGCCTGGACTGCTTGACAAAATGTTGCATCGACTGGACATGCAGGACACATAGGAAGGTGACCAATGAACTTTACAATGCAAAATGGTCCTTTAGGTTCCTGCTTCACAGAAGAAACTTCCAGACATTCTACAGGACACAGAGAAAAGTGACTGAGAGACTCTAGACCTATAGGCTGAAGATGAATGCCCTAATGTTACAGAAGAACATTGAATAACTGTCCAGGCAGGCAGCTGTCTCTGTCATTCTGGGTTTTTGGAAGTTGTTTACAATGCTCTTCCTGTTTACTTAGGTAATATTATATCCTTCTGAGGTCTTTGATGTAGTTGAAGACTAGATAGTTACAATTATATTTTCTTTGGTTATGATAAAAGATAAATTAGATATAAAACTTTAGACTCACAAATATAGGATAGTTTCTTTAGTTTTGCCAAATACAAATAGACTAGATATTATAACTGTAATTCTTGCTTGCTTACTGTTTTGTTACATGTAATTTTACCATGTTAAAGTTAAACCCTTCCTTTTTCATTAGACAGAAAAGGGGAGATGCTGTGGGATATTCTGTTTGCTGTAAATGTGTTGTTATGATTGGTTGATAAATAAAACACTGATTGGCCAGTAGCTAGGCAGGAAGTATAGGCGGGATAAGAAGACAAGGAGAATTCTGGGAAGTGGAAGGCTGAGTCAGGAGATGCCTGCCTGCCATCCAGGGAGCAGCATGTAATGGCACACAGGTAAAGCCACGGGACAGGTGGCAACATATAGATTAACAGAAATGGGCTGAGTTTAAGTGTAAGAGCTAGTCAGTAGTTAGCCTGAGCTAATGGCCAAGCAGTTTTAATTAATAAAAACCTCTGTGTGTTTATTTGGGTCTGAATGGCTGTGGGACCTCAGGGCCTCAGGAGCTGGGCAGGATCAGGAAAACTTCAGCTACAAACTGGCATGGATGAAATGTGTACAGTCAATTACATAAAGCATTAGTATTATAATTGTGAACTCATGAAGCTGGACCTTGGGTCTTGGTTACAGAGGAAGGTACTTCCAGACCCTCACACACAACAGTGTAAAGGCTGAAATACAATTTGCTTTCAAATGCATCAATGTGTTTCCAACATCTTCTAACCCACTGAAAAGCATGGGAAGATGTCCTATTCTTTGTAATAAATATCACCCAAATTTCCACCTCAATTCAGATGTTTTTCAGTACTTTTCTTTTGGCAAAAGTATTTCAATGTTCAGAAGTTAATATTAGGTAGCAAGAAAATGGGAATATTACTCCCCTCAAAATATATTGAGAACACATAAATGAAATGATGTTTATGGGGAATTTTGATGGTTCCCAACAATTTGTAATCTTACAATTCCTTTATTTTCCAGCTTTCCTTTTTCCTTTTTCTCCAAACAATTCCCAAATCACTAAACTAAGATTCAAAAGAGAGGGTTGTTCTTTTCATACACACTTAAAGGCATCCACTGAAAAGAGTAAAAGTAAACCTAAAAGGAATTCATGTTAAATTGAATTTGAGAAAGCACACACAAAGGATAGCTCTTTAAAGGACAAAAGGATTCTGCAATCATATTGCTTCATGAATGTCTTTGATTTTTGCTTCACTTTAAAAAAATACAGAATTTAAAATTCATAATGATGCAAGGTGGGTATGATTCACAGAATGCAAAAACAAGCAGATAAATCAAGAAAGGCTACTGTTACACCAGAAAAGAGGCAAAGTGATCTGCAGATGCATATTGTGGACTTTGCTGTAATTTATCAGATTCATATGTGAATATTTTCTGTGACTGCCATCTTTGATGGCTTTCTGAAGATAGCCAGGATTCCATTGCCCTAGAGCACTCTTTGCTTTAAACACTAAAGTAAGGCAGGTAGTTTTGACCATTAATAAGAGAATCAGGAACATGTAATGGAATACTGATATTAAAAGGCTTTTGCCTTGTCTTATTATATTTTGTTTTGTCATGTTTGGTTGTTTCTAGGAAGGCCTGCTCTTTTCTGAAGGGAAACAGCAGCAGGGGAGTGGGAATAGTAGAGGGGGGAGGTGAGGGGGTAGCTTGGAGGAGTGGAGGGAGAGGAAACTGTGGTCAGGATGCACTGTATGAGAGAAGAATCTATTTTCAATTAAATGAATGAATGAATGGAGTATATATACATTTTCAACACTTCCAGGCATCTTTCCTAAAGGGATATATATTTTTTTTCAAGAAAAACTCCTTCAGGTAACAATAATTTAAATCAACTACTTACATAACTTATAACAAATTCCTAGAATTGGTTGATTCTCTCTCCTCTCTCTCTCTTCTTTCTCTTTCTCCCTTTCTCACCTTCTTTCACTCTCTTCCTTTGTCTTTCCTCCTACCTCCCTCCCATACACTAATAATTGATGTTACATCCTTGTGTTAACATTCCATGAAATTACTGAATTAAACCAAACATTAAAAGTCATAGAAAAGTGCTTTCAAAGTTGTTGGAATGATGAGTGCAGTAGAAATGGGCCTACAGAAAGTAACTGCAATAAATTTATGTAGAGGAAACTACCCAAATGTATATATTGTTATGAGCTTTGCTGAACTAAGAGTTAGATTTCAAGTTTGCCTTTATATAGTGTTTTTTTTTTTTCGAGACAGGGTTTCTCTGTATAGTTTTGGTGCCTGTCCTGGGTCTCACTCTGTAGACCAGACTGGCCTAGAACTCACAGAGATCCACCTGGCTCTGCCTCCCGAGTGCTGGGATTAAAGGCATGCGCCACCACCACCTGGTGCCTTTATATAGTTTTAGCCTTTTTAAATTTTATAGGTATATAATATTTGGGTGGTAATTCTTGGTTTTTTTTAACATTCTTATAAATTGTTTGAGAATATGATATAATGCATTTTATCAAGTTCACTCTTCATCCAATTCTTCCCAGCTTCCTCCCCGCCCATCTTTATGTCCTTATGTCTTTCAAAAATGACAACAAATCTAATTTGTGTTGCCTGTACACTCTTGGGTGTGTCACCATCCACTGGAGCCTGATGAACCCACAAGGGCCATCCCCTTAAAGAAAACCGACTCTCCCCTAGCAGCTACCATTTTCCAATAACTCCTTGTATATGCTCGGCATTTTGTGCTTTGTTTCCTGTTCCATGCTGGGATTTTGTCTGCTTGAACTTGCACAGATCTTGTGTATCCTTTACCAACCACTGTGATTTCATATGTGCAACTGCCCTGCTAAGCCTGGAAAACTCTTATTTTGTTGTGACTGTCTACTTCCTCTGGTTATTACAGTCTCCAACTCCTTCTTCCCATCCTTCATTGCATTTACCTTCCGTGTTCCATTATTCTCTTTACCCCTCTCACCAGTGTGTTCTATCTCTCCACACTTGGAAATCCCTCCACATAAGCTCTATGGGAATTCCAAATAAAAAAAAATACATCCAAAGATTCAAAGGTAACATTCACAAATGAGAGAAAATATGTGATATTTTTCTTTCTGTGTCTGGGTTACTTCATTCAGAATATGTGTTTCCAGTTCTATCCATTTGCCTGAGAATTTCAGAAGTACAAGAAACTACATAAAATATATTTTTATTATTTTGCTAAGTGAGTGACAATTTAGCCTATTTTTGTATAGTTTTATTGTTTTATAAATTTTATAGGTTTATAATGTTTTTAATTAGAAAAGGTAAACAGTGTTGTCAATAAAATATTCTTAAAACTAGTTGTATAACTTTATTAAGTTCTTAAATAGGTATATTCTATGTTTTAAAATTTCATTCACCTTGGTTGGGAAATTTGGAGAGGATAGCAGATATTTTTCAAAGTCACCATATGACTTTGTCTCTTAAGACACACTTAAAATGTTCTAGAATAAAACAGAAATTCATGTTACATGATTTTATCAAAACAAGAATACAAAGATTTAGAACAGACAAAGTAGGATTAAGAAATATTCTAAAACAAATATAATTTTAACATAAAGCTGTAACAAATATTTTACCTTTTATAAAGAAATATTTTTAAGGTCTGATCTCTATAGCCTTTCCATTACAAGATCATGATTGTAAGATACTACCTTGAAAATCATGGTCAACCCATACATTTACCTTTGCACTGAGTCATTGCATGTGTAGAATAGATGGGGAGATTTTGGCATGCTGTAAGTTCTTTCAGCTGCATGACCTTATCCCTTGAAGTAAAGAGTTCTTCCATTTCCCTCAGTCTCATTTTTCAGCTGCTCTTGCTTTCATGGGAAATAGAATTATTCTTTACAATAATGTGTTTAAGCTCCCAGGAGCTCTCCTTTGGACTTTAATTCTCTTAGTTTCCTCCTACAGTTTTATTTTGTTTTGCTTTCCTTCCAAAGAGAGATCACACTTCCGTCTTTATTTCCCCTGTCATTGAAATAACTTTGCAGTCCAGCCATTAGGTGTTGGGTCCTGAGGACTTACCATATGGTTCATATAAAGTTGCCGGCCTCCTCTGGTGTTAGGTGACAGCTTCCTTGAAAGCTGAAGACAAGGTGCATGCACTCTGTCTAAAAGAAAGACATCCTCTGAACTAACATAAATTTACAGTAGCCAAGAGTGCAGCATAATGGAGAACTCTGTAAGTCCTAGCAGAGGAAGAGTTGTAAAGGAAAATTATCAAGGGAGAGATGGTTCAACGTGTGTGACAGGTCATGGGAGCCTTTCACCAGGGAGTCTTAGGGACTTTTCAGGGAAAAGACCTGAGAATTGAGGCTGGTAAAATACTGCACTGCCCTGCATAGGCAAATCAAATTCAAAACAACTTTACTGTTTTCAGTAAGAAAAACAGAATCACATTCTATAAAGGAGAAGTGATTCTTTGCCAGAAAGGCTTCCTGGAGCTCTGCAAGTTTTACGTGATATCTTTAAATCTTCCTCTTTACTTATTTCTGGCTTGTTTTCCAGGGCTTGTCCTTTCCTTTAATAAGCTCAATGCACCTCAAAGTTCCAGGCTGATGGAGAAGGTTAAAAAAAAAAAAGGGAAATGATTGAAATGGAAACAAATAGATAAATTACGCCGATAATAGCTCATTGATCCCATTACTATTCTCTTCGTTCTAGTTCATAAAAGTCTACATGGAAAAATAATCATTAAGGAAATGCAGAAGGAGTGGAGAGAGTGGAAGGGCTGAACGCAGACAGGAGGAGCTGAATCAGAAGTCGGGAGCTAAGTGGGAAACAAGGGTGGACTGTGGCGGAATGTAGGCAGAGAGCTCAGAGTTTCCAAGGATAAGAGTCAATATTCCCTGACCACAGGTAATGGTGTCAAAAGGGACTTTAATAAGTCTAAAAGAAAGTTAACATCAATATTTATTTTTAAAACGCATTGCCTGATTTTTTTTCAATAAGTTTATCCTCCAATTCGCAAGAGGAAGGAACTTGAAAAGTTTGCATACGACGTGGTTGCAAACAAGACAAGCACGGGGCAGGGATAGTCTGCGCATGTTTAGTTGTTGCTATGGGCACCTTGTGGGAAAATTTTTACCTTTCTGTGAATCTGGAAGTTTTGGGATCCCAAACTTTTATTACTAAAATCTGATTTGCAGGAAGGCCAGAAACCATGGGAGTTTCTATTTCCTGAATAAGAACAGACAATTTATAGGACTTACCAAAGAGAAAGAAAATCTAGGAAAATTTGACCAGATAATTGATGTTAAGAGTTAAGTGTTCTGAGTAGATTATACAGGTCAGAATATTAATTAGTTCACTGTAACAATATCACAAGTGAATTCAACACAAATTTATCATGTCACTTATAGAGACATAGATATTGTAAACTACTAAAAACAGACAAATAACACTAAAATTCAAACATAAATCTCACAGTTAACAAATATGTTACAGTTGAGACCTGATCATCTTAGGGCCAAAGAATTAGAGCTAGATGTCAGGGTGGTCTCGGAAATGCATGGAAGGAACAGAATATCCTGGCATTAACCCTGGAAAGCATTTCTGTAGCAGAGCCTATACCATGGAGAAAGTCTACAACAGGAGTGATTATTGTCAGTGAATTGCTGTAATGATGCCACTCTCAGGCAAGAACAGAGGGCACTATTGTGACTGTCTTTTGTCAATAATGTGAAACATTTTAAATTATTTTGCAAAGAGAATTTACTAACTACATATGTGGCTTCCTATTAAGAAGTCACCCCCCCCCCTTTAAACTATTAAATAGGCAGGAATTATAGTGCCAATTTAAACTCCTTCAGTACGTCATTACACTGGCCTGGCAGATTCGGAATTTTGGTCAGATTCCACTTCAGTCTTCAATATGAGGAAGCACACACATCTCAGTCTGGGTGAAAGAAAGCAAAAAAGAACATCTTAAAGGCAAAAAGACCTTTGTTTCTAAAGTATGTACTTCATTATGGTATAAGAACAATCTCTAAGGCCTCAAATGAAAATGCAAAGGTGTAGAAAAAAATCATTTTCTCTGTTTAAGAGTTAACTTTAAAACTGTTAAGTGAAAATTTAAAATCTAAACCACACTATACTACATTAATTACTCTGACATTTACTTTCCTTCTGTCTCATCTTTTAGTGTTCCTTGACTCTGTAGATGTCCATTGCTTTCTTCAACCTATGGCTGAGTATCAGGCCACTCACTATGTCATAGACACAGCCACTTCATCTCAAGAGCTGCACTGATTATGAGTCTCTGCAGTACACCTCCCAATGCAATGATTTTCATCCCATAGCTGACTAATGCTGAAAGAAACAACGATCTACGCAAAGAAACACAAACGTTCCAAAGGCAATTTGAATGGCACATTACATCAGTTTGATAAAACAATAGTGGGAGCCTTCTAGAAACACACTAGCACAGCATTTGGCTTGCTGCTAATTTTGTTTCCTACAAAATCTGGTTCAGAACAAACCTTACCATGTTTGCCTTTGAGTTATCCAGACAGACACTTTGTCTGCATTGTATGCTTCCATCGATGGTTTTTGCATCAACTGAAGCTGATTTACATGTCAACTCATTCAGGTAGGCCAGAGCTTCTCCTCTTCCATAAAATATGTCCTACCATAGAGCTCAGCAAAACCACAAAAGCGCAATATCAGTCCTGCAGCCCCTGCTGCGTGAATCTATTCCTAGTTCTCTTGTGAATACAGTTTCATATGGTCTAGTGAGCTGGGCGTCAAACATTGGCACTCTCATACCTAGTCCCTTGCTAATTCCTGTTCTTCCTCCATCGTCTTCCAGCCCTTGATACTCATGGTTCAGTAGTGACTTATCAGTCAGCCCACTCAGCATCTGACATCCCTTGTTTTACCTGGGTTATATATTCTTTGTTTAATAGGAAATCAAGTAGTTGTATTACTTAGTTTCCCCGTTCTCTTAGCAGTCAGACTGATCCCATATCCCATATGCCCCTATTTCCCACAACCTCAAAATCAAGGCTATAAGAGGCCCTTTCATTGCTTGCTTAGAAGACTTTCCAAAACCAAACATTCAGAGCCTGTGTATTGTATGATTATCATAGTTTCCTGGCCTGGATCATTTTAGTGCATGTTCCCTTCCTCATAGGCATGTAGAAACACATAGATTTTTTTCTCCTTTCCCTCTCTCTGTCTTGAAGGTCAGATGGACAGATGGATATAGACAGATATATACAGATATAGGTATACACATAGATGCAGATACAGATAGATAGAAGAGAGATAGATATTACAGTGGTATCCTTCATCACTCATACTTCACTTTTCCCCCTATTACTGCTTGATTTTTCCCAAGGATTCTATATTTTTGGGAACCAGGAAGGGCTCCTTAGGACATGTCTATCTTGCACTCTTTTCCTTGGAACCTGCCAGCTCTAAAAATTAGTCAGCCAGCACCTCCACCTCATCTTCCTCTACTTTCCACCCTTCCTGCCAGAATAAGAGACTAGTGTAGCAGACAGCATCCACATATCTTTTTTCCCACTGTAATTTCTCCCATATGTGGGCAAGTGTCCTGGTTAAGGTTTCTATTGCTGAGACAAAACGCCATGTTAAAAATCAAGTTGGGAAAGAAAGGGTTTATTTGGCTTACACATCCATAATGATGTTCATCATCAGAGGAAGTCAGGACAGGAACTTTTTTTTTTAATGTATTTTAATTTATTTTGCAATACAATTCAGTTCTACATATCAGCCACGGATTCCCTTGTTCTCCCCCCTCCCGTCCCCCTCACCTTCCCCCAACCCCCCCCCCCCCCCCATTCCCATCTCCTCCAGGGCAAAGCCTTCCCCACAGACTGAGGTCAACCTGGTAGACTCAGTCCAGGTAGGTCTAGTCCCCTCCTCCCAGGCCGAGCCAAACAATCCTGCATAGGCCCCGGGTTTCAAACAGCCAACTCATGCAATGAGCACAAGATCTGGTCCCACTACCTGGATGCCTCCCACACAGATCAAGCCAATCAACTGTCTCACCCATTCGGAGGGCCTGATCCAGTGGGGACCCCTCAGCCATTGGTTCATAGTTCATGTGTTTCCATTCATTTGGCTATTTGTCCCTGTGCTTTATCCAACCTTGGTCTCAACCTTTCTCGCTCATATAAACCCTCCTCATTCTCGCTAATTGGACTCCCAGAGATCCACCTGGGGCCTAGTCATGGATCTCTGCATCCAGATCCCTCAGTAGTTGGATGAGGTTTCTAGCACAACAATTAGGGTGTAGGAGACCATGGTAAATGAAGACCACATGAGAATAGGAAGAAGCAAAGTGCTAGAGAGGCCCACAGAAATCCACAAAGATACCCACACAACAGACTGCTGGCAATGGTCGAGAGACAGCCCAAACTGACCTACTCTGGTGATGGGATGGCCAGGACAGGAACTTTTAAGCAGGAAAAGAACCTGGAGGCAGGAGCTGATGTAGAAACCATTGAGGGGTGCTGCTGATTGGCTTGCTTCCCCTGCCTTGCTCATCCTGCTTTCTTATAGAATGGAGGACCAGCAGTGCAGGGATGGAACCAACCACAATGGGCTGGACCCACTCCCACCACTAATTAAGAATCCCAAAGTGAGGTTCTAAGCAGGTTGGGAGCTCTGAAGAGCCACAGAAAAGAGAATGGACCCTGAAATAGCAAGAAATCATTGGGTAGGCTTAGTTTAAAGACTGAGAGGCAGACAGGACAGTGTCCATGAGGAAAGTGTGTGATTTACTTGGATTGCAGTACAGAAGAGAAACGGAGAAGCATTCATCTGCTCCTTATTGTCCATCTCTTGATGCCAAACAGTGAAGAACCCAAAGTTAAGCTCAGCCTCCCCACACAAAGTAAGGATGGAGAAAGATGGAAGAAGTGTATTCGTGAGGGTATACACTTGAAAAGACCCACCATAAATAGCTAGCCCTTAGATAACCTCAGAATTTTTAATGGCTTAGGGGCAAAAAACAGCAATAAAATACAAGTACTGAGCCATTATATGAACCATCAATGACAAATGCAATCCAAGGTAAAATTGATAAGAATTCAATGTATTAAATAGACAGGAAAGATGACAATGATGATAGTAAGTAGCCATAACAGTAACAGCAACAAAAGTGAGAGATCTACACTCTCCACCCTCCAAAAAAGTCATGCTGTAGGTTAAAAAGTTACCCTCATTAAGTCCATCTCAGAGGAAACAGAATTAAGAATTAAAAAAGCCGGGAACTGGCATTTCAAAAGAATTAATGCCAATACATAATTAAGTCAGTAGCATATAAGAGTTATCCTTAATGATGGAAGACCTAACTTTGATGTCATGGATCCAATAGCCTAGGAATCTTAATAATTTCACTCTCTGTTGCTCTAGAGCCATTTCCGCTATTGAAATCTGTAATAGTCAGGGTTCCATAGAGGAACAGAACTGATAGAACAATGTATACAATATATTTAATAATGTAAAATAATTATATAAAATTCATATATATATATATATGGGATTTCCTCAAATGGCTTACATGCTGTGGTCCAGCTAGTCCAACCATGGCTATTTACCAACTGAAAATCCAAGAATCCAGTAGTTGTTCAGTCCACGAAGCTGGGTGTCTCAGCTGGCCTTCAATATATGCCAGAATCCTAAAGAACCAAGCTCTAATGTCAGTGATGGAATGGACTTGCCAGTGAGAGTAAAAGCAAGCAGATAAAGACCAAAACCTCCTTCTTCCACATTCTTTATATAGGCTGTCACCAGAAAGTGTGGCCCAGATGAAAAGTGATATTCCCTTCTCAAATACCCTGATTAAAGGTGGGCTTTCCCTCTTCAAGAGTTCCTGATTTAAAAAAAAAAAAAAACCCTCACAGATGCATCCAGCTGCTAGGGTTTTACTCAAATCATGATACAGTCAAGTTGAAAACCAAGAGTAGCCATCACTGATGCATTCCTTTTCTGCCTATTTCTGTCAACCCCCACCTGTAATTATTTAGAAGGGTCAGTCCAAAGCCCTTTCCCTTCTCTCTTTACACCTGTCTCAGAGAAGTGACTCATTCCTTTTTGTTTGTTTGTTTGTCTGTTTTTTTGAGACAGGGTTTCTCTGTGTAGTTTTGGTGCCTGTCCTGGATCTCTCTCTCTGTAGACCAGGCTGGCCTCAAACTCATAGAGATCTGCCCGGCTCTGCCTCCTGAGTGCTGGGATTAAAGGCGTGCAACTGTCACCACCCAGCCTGACTCATTCTTATTGTATTGTTTTTTTTTCCCCACCAGTTGAATGATTCTCAGGCACAGTACCTAAAAACTAAATTTCCTTCTCAAGTTAAGCTGGCATTCTTCCCGATCACAGGACACATTATGATCTGAAATATGTAAACCCCAAGTAAAGTTTATCTTTCAGACCTCTCCCTTGTCCTGTGCAATGTTTTGTCATATCCTAACTGTCTGTCTCCTAGTCACTTAATGGTGGCCATCCAAGGTCATTCAAAGTGGACAGGAGTTGAAGATTCAAATGCCTGCTACTTGAGGTTCACTGCTGCAATACACAAAGAAGTGGCAGAGACCGGTGTGTTGAGAACTCACTGCAAGGAAGGCAGTAGCTGTCACTTGTCTAATATCAACCTATACTGCCCTGTGCAGTAAATTCCCAGGGACTAGCTATGAGTTGTTTCAGTTGTTAGATTTTATGTTTAAATGCTTATAACAATGTATTTTTAAATACATGGCAATGAAAATAAGTCCAGGAGTTGACAGTTTTTACTGAAGATTTGTTTCATTTCAGTTAACAACCAAATAAACAGGATCTATCTAGCTTTAAGTCTCAAAAAAGAAAGGAAATCCTTAGTCATTTCTGCTTCACGAGATGACATGAATATGTGGGTAATTATATTCCTTTCATGTGTGTATGTACTAGAACAATCAACTTCCAGCACATACAAATGTTAAGGATGCTGTTCATTATGATAATGATAGTTACTTGACATGTTTTGATAACTGACAGGGATCAGGAACACAGTATGTCCTGAAGAACACTCTACGATTTCAGTGCATGAGTTTACTCCCATCTTATGTGGCATAGTGTTTACTCTCAAGGCTTTCCCTGGAGGAAGGAACTGATGGCTACCTTGATATCATGTCTCAAGGCTTTCCCTGGAGAAAGGAACTGATGCTTATCTTGATGTCATGTCTCAAGGCTTTCCCTGGAGAAAGGAACTGATGGCTACCTTGATGCCATGTCTCTGTGCTCCCATGCAACAGCAGGTCCTGGCAATCTCATTTCTGAATTCAGTGTTAATCCCTTCATTTTTCTCAACATGAGCCATAACCTCTGCTTCAAATTATACCACCATCAGCTCTTACTAGACAGAGGATGGTGTCCCCATTAGTTTTATGCTCGCTTGTCATTTCACAATCCTTGTTGTTGTTGTTGTTTTTGTTAAAAGTTGAAACAACCAATTAAAGTTTAACCAGAATATGCCACTCCATGATTTCAAATTGTTCATTCATTTTCAATTTTGTTTACATTATATTCTAAGGACCTTCAGTTAGAATTCACTTGTGCTGATAGAACAAAAGGCAGGTTGAGCACACCAGCCTTGAGAACCCAAAGTTGGAAATGCTACAAGATTAGAAATGTTTTGAGCCCCAACATGATATGTAAAGGAACATTCCATATCTGAATTCACATGATGAATTGTAATTGCTGTGGGACTTTTCTAGACTAAGCACTCTGCCACTAATGAGAGTGGACGAGAGATGTCACCCACAGACTGAAATCAAGAGAGCTCTTGAAAGACTTTGATGCTGGTTGTTTTGGCCAGGTCTACTTTGTATTCTCATTTTATTCTCTAAAACCATAAGGTGTGACGGGCAAGCAGGCATGGTTTTACAGAAGCTAACATGTCAGTCAGCAGGTTGTTAAGGGCAATCACCTATTGTTTCAGCTATTTTTCCAGGTCATTCTGTTCCAGGTAGCAAGTGAAGTCATGCTTGGCAAATAGGCAGTACAAACAGTGCTTTAAGTACGTCACTAAATAAATCAATATCTAATAGCTGTTCTTATTCAACTTATTGTACTTCACTCCTTCCTCTTTAGCTTCATAATATCATGTGAGTCTATCTTTAAGGAATGGGTTGATACTCCTGGCATATTATTTGCATTGCATTACATTGGCTTTCATTTGTACCTTTATCCATAATCCTTCTTAATAACATTTTAGGATTTTTGTACTATTAGTATAAAACAGTATTCATCACCTAAAACCACATATATGCCTTTTTTCCCCTGTGATAATCAAGTCTGAACCTTTACTCTTTTAGAGGACCATTTCTGCCACTGAATCTATTTCATTATGAAGAGTTACTATGTTTTCCTAAACAATAGTTAAGTTTTTCTTGATGTGAGTGGAGAAAGCTGGTGATAGTGAACTTGTCGGATGCCTGTTCCAGAAATATTGGTGGCCATTACTCTATCAGGGACATTCATAGCAGGAATGACTAGTAAAAGTACATGAGTTTTGTTTTTTCTTGAATCTTAGGGACATAAGTATTGAGGAGCTTGCTTCCTGGGAGCCCACCTAAGTCAAGGACCAAGAATATCACTCAGTCACTGATGTCTGGATAGCATGTGTCTGCCTTGGGGCAGACAAAGTGTGAACTGTTAGGAGCGACTGCTTTTTTAACAGTAACTGTTCTTAGTGTGGTACAGTCCTTTTCATTTTCCACATACTGGGCATTTCCCATGACCTGATCAGGTGGTCCAGTTAAACATGTCCCTTTTATATTGTTAGTCAGGTTTTGGTTACTCATTCCTATTCCGGTACAAGTAAACTGGCTTGCGTGAAAGCATATATTACAGTCTTGATCTAGGTAAGACATGTCTTTGCCAGTTGAAGGGCTTTTTATGGGTCGATCCAGTATTATTCCTCCCTGGTTCTCCCCACAACCAAAGACCCATTATGTCCTTAACTCCTTGTCTCTCTGTGGGAGCTCCCTTTTCCAGCCCCGTTTTTGACAAATGCCACATATGACCAGTATTTAAGATAAACACAATTGTCCTTTTGTCCTCTGGCCACTCATCCACAGGCTGTCATGTCATCTTTAAAGGGAATTACAGTTTGGTTTACCTGTATGGGAAGTTCTATCACAGAAGGATGTAGTCTGAGGTACAACTCATGGCTGGCCTATTTTTCAATAGAAGTACCACAAGAAGGAGATAAGGCAGAACTCCTCTATGGGGGTTCAGTTAGTTATATTTATGGGTGTCTAGGAATTGGAGTTGCCTTGGAACAAGGTTCCCTTCCAGATTAACTTCTGTAGCAGTATCAGAAAAGCTGAATGGGGCCTGTGTGGATTCATAGAATATAGCAGAGCTTGCCAGGCAAGTAAAGTCGATGAACATTGCTTCATGGTAGACACCCATGGAATGGCAGGATCAAGTGGTCTTGGGGCTCAGAGAGACTACTAGTAGGGAGGCAGCATCATGGGCATAATTGTAACATGGAGGCAGTACATAGCTTATGATTACTTTCAGGTGGTATGCACACAATATATGTGAAACATAAATGGATTGTTTTGCTTAGATTTGGGCCCCATCCTTTTGGTATTTTATTAAGCATATACTTATGCTATTTAATTTTGAAAAAAATCCAAAAATCTGAAAGAATTCTAATCCCAAACATTCAGATGTAATATGTAAACCACATATCTATTAGCATCAGGAATTGCTTTCCCACTGGAGTCTGGGAAGTCCAAGATGGAGGCACAATTATGCCCAACATCTTCATTTAGAATTTCTTTATATGGATCTTTGATTTGTTTTATCATTGTCTATCTTCTTCAACCTAAACCAACATTCTTAAGAGCTTGATCATACCTCAAATTCCCACCATATTTTCTCCTCTCTCTATGCATAGCTCTGCATCTTGATTTTTATGTGATTGGGTCTTTCTCTTCATGCCCGCGAAACATGTTAATGGTGCAGCTTCTGATGTCTGTGATCTTCTTTAGAAATAGGACTTTTTCAGACTTTTATTAAATTATGAAAAATGTGTAGACAGGGTTCTCCTGAGGAACATGGCAAATAAAGTGTGTAAATAAGTATAAAAGATAATTCTGTTGGGATGGTTCACATAATTACAAAATGGTCCCACAGTGACCATTTTCATGTTGAAGAACCAGAGAACCAAATAAATGCTCAGCCTTAGAAAGTGGATCACAGAAGAAGGGGAGTTGAAGGGCTCCAAGTGTACTAATGTCAGTCTGTATCTGAAGGCTGGAGTAAAAATGCCTGATCCCCAAGTGTAGCGGGGCAGAATAAACCATATCTGCTCAGGAAAGGTTGTGGTTATTTGTGGATGAACTTCAACCCCCCTGTTGTCTTTTCATTCAGTCTAGGCCTTCCCATAGGATGGTGCCACTATGGTCATTGGCTCTTCCCACTCAGTTTACTCATCTACATGGCAATCATCTCTATAAACTCTCAAAGACATCTTGAGAAATTAGTCTTACCCATTTTCTAATCATTTCTCAATCAAATTAAGTTGAAAATACACAAGATCATCAAACAATGTGTCCTTGAATTCCAATATGACTGGCCTTTTTTTTCCTGCTTTTTCAAAACAGGGTTTCTCTATGTAGCCCTGGCTGTCCTGGAACTTCCTCTGTAGACCAGGCTGGCCTTGAATTCATAGAGATCTTCCTGCCTCTCCCTTCTGAGTGCTGGGATTAAAAGAATGCACCATCCCTGGCTTGACTGGTATACTTGTAAGAACAATGAAACAGTACCCGATAACTAAGACACACAGCAGGAGAGCCAGTGATGGCAGCGGCAGCAGCTGGAGCAGTCCTGCGAAATGTCAGGTATTGTGGACCAACTGTTCCTGCCAGAAGACAAAAGGAATGGTACTCAGTGTCTCCAAAGCAAGTGGCCACTGGTGGAACTTTGACTTTTGGATCACCAGCCCAGAGACCTGCGACAGAATTCAGTGTTGTGGTTTGTATGAACCTTGTTGGTGCTCTATTGCTATATCAGGTTTAGGAAGCAGAGTCCTGAAGCTCTGAGCACCCACTAAATGTGCCAGTCCAACCAGTCAAGAATTTGAGTGTCTTACAGAGGTTGTTTTTAATACATTGACAATTCTTTGAAAAAGGACGCATTTCATTATCCTAGGCAGGTTTTCAAAACATATTTATTTTTTGAGATTATAATTACTCAATTTTTCCATTTCCTCCCTCAAACCCTCATATGTGCACATTCTTGCTTTCTTTCAAATTTATGGTCTCTATTTTAGTAACTGTTGTTACTTTCATGTGTGTGTGTGTGTGTATATATATATGCCTAATATATATTACATATATATATATATATGCCTAATACATATTACAACCTGCTACATATGTATAATGTTAATTTGTGTGCATGTCTTCAAGGCTGAACATTTGGTATTGAATAACCAGCATAATCCTTAACTATATTGTAAATATGTTTCCTTATATCCATAGGTAAGTGTAGTCCTCACCTCTCATCAAGGAAACTTCTCTTTCTTTTTTTTTAATTTTTAAAATTTATTTATTTATTTATATCCAGCCTGCAGCTTCTAACACAGACCATTATAGAAAAACACAACCAGTCAAATACAAAGTTGTGAAGCACAGTCCCAGTGGACATATCTAAGAAAGACTTCCACACATAAAGGTCAGGGATCATGGTGGAAGAGAGCAGAAAGATTGTAAGAGCCAGAGGATAGTGAATTTGCTGTGAGATTGCATCTCTTATGAGTGTCAGAAACTACACCTACATGTAGATCTCACCAACATGAATGCCTAAATATGAGCCAAACAAGGACAAAAGCAATAGATGTGTAAATGTGTATGTGGAAAGCCCATGAGACCTCAGCCCTACAGATAGAACTATAAGCAACAAAGAAATTCTGAGAAGGACATCTAATGGAGACTGTTGTGTTGCATGATGTGGTGGAATGGCCCTGTAAAAGACCGGAAAAACTTGATTAACCCATTCCCATGAAAACTAACACCATCCAGGATAATCCAAGCTTGCAGGCATAGTCCTCATGAGCTAATTATGACTCCAATGAATCACTTTCCAGTGATAATAACTTTCAGCTTGAGTTTTGGAGGATATATGCTCTGTCCAGTACTCCTTGGTATTGGAGTTGGGGAAAGGGAATGAAGAAGGGACAGACACATAGACAAATGGACAGAAACGCTGGGATTGAATGCGCTGAGGTCACCCTGATGGAGTGAGGAGAAGGTATTAGCTAGTCTCAGAGGGACTTCTTTGGTCAGGTTTTAAACTACAAACTAATTACTTAAATATATTTTCTCTCTCTTTTTCTGTTTGCATTTGTGTTTACCTATTTGTTTTCCAAAGAGTGAGAGAAGGAAGTCATGGAGTTGGATGGATAGGGAGGATCTGGGAGGAATTGGAGAAAGGGAAACTGTGATCATAATACATTAAATATTAATTTTCAATAAAATATTAAACATATTTTCAAATGTTGTGAAAATTCCACATATTCCTTCCTTCATTTTGGTCAATACTAATTATGATTAAAATATGTTGCTTGAAATAACACATTAGATATATAAGCAGCAATTATTTGACTATGCTGACTAAACATATTATAAAACATGAGTTCCAAGTGCCATATTAGTAAATTGAAGGAAGGGGGAGTACAGGGCAAAGGGGATGAAGGTCATGCCTTTAGCATGTCTTTAGCACTGACGAATCACACATTTTTCTGACATGTCAGTATTCCCCTAACTTACTTGTCCCTTTAAGAACTTTTTCTCCTGATTCCCTCATGATCTTCCAAGAGACATGCAAGCAATAGCCAACCAATTCATGTTTTGCCTCAAAAATCCTAAATCCTAGTTCTGTGTAGCTAGAAGACCATACTAGTCATGTGGCTGTATGGAGATGAGCTTTTACTAACCAAACTGCCCTCATCCTTACAAATATCATTCACATCTCTACTGTTGAACCAGTGAAGAACTGTATACAAACATCAGTTAGAATACCATCAATGTTAGCTAAAATATCTTTCTTTGATGTTCCCTAGCTACCTTGAGGAAGGCCCAACTTTTAGGGGCACAGGATCCCCATATTTATATTCAGTAACTGAAGATATCAAGCATTCCAGCAGTTTCCAACATTGAACCATTTCTAGAACATCCTATCTAGTTAAATTAATTTTATTTTCATATGGTATTCTGAAACACTAAAAAGTATACTATTATGGACATCATTTTGGCCTTTATCCTACTTATGGCTTTCAGATGTTGGGGACATAAAGGACTTTGTACTCACAGACATGTATTATGAAACCTATAATGTTAAGCACATAAGGTTGTCCCTTCAAGGGAAGGAATGAAAAAGCTGTTTTCCACCCAGAAGAGTAGAGTAGACATGTTTTCTAACCTAGTGACCTTTGCACAAATCCCTGTGGCCTAAGACTTTCCGGTGCTGGACTTTCCTCCAGACTCATCTCATAAACTTGTTTTTCTCAGTCAATCTATAGAACCTACCTTTATGAAAGGTGTCACATGTGCTTTACAGAGTTTTGATATCATCATGGATGATCTGTATTTAGTTTATTTGGTTCCTTAAAGAGATTTAGCTATGTTTTGTTGTGCACATGAGACTCTCTGTTAATCACCACAAGAGTAATTATCACCACATCGTGTTATATTTAAATATGTCTTAAATAAAAAAAAAACTCATTTTCAAACTCCTACAGTTGGAACCAACCCTGACTGTTGACTTGTATTGTGCTGCTCTGCCTTCTTGTGCTGCGGTTTGTTACTCTGCTGCCCATGGAGGTTGCAGAGACCCCACAGGGTATGGTTTTATGGAATTTAGAAAAGCACAAAAAATAGCTAAGGTTCTGTTTCTTGTACTTTATTTTAAAATTTTTAGAACCAGGAGCTGTGGTATATTCCAGTAACCTTATCATTTGGGAGGCTGAGGCAGGGGGTTAAAGTTTCCAGGCTAGACTTGGCTGCACAAAATTCAAAGCCAGCCTGAATTAGGTTGAGAAACCTGCCTTAAAATAAACAAACCCTAAAAGCAAATACACAAACAAAACTAACTAATAAACAAACAAAAAAAGAACACATAGAAACAAGCAGCAACAGCAACAAAACAAAAGCAAACAAACAAAAACCTCATTACTAACCAAACAACCAAAAAAAAAAAAAAAAAAAAACCCTGCTGGACTTATGTCACTTAAAGTCCAAGCAAGGAGGATTGCCAACAGAAGCCAGGCAGGGCTATAGTTAAAAGAAACAGAACTGAACTGCAGTGAAGCAAACAAAACAGAAAAAGGGGAGAGAGTGAAAGAGAGAGAGATGGAAACAGAGAAAGAGAGGCAGAGAAACAGAGACGAAAAGATGATTTGAATGGTTGAGAGCACTTGCTGCTCTTCTAGAGTACTAGACTTCTATTTCCAGTATCCATCAGGCACTTCACAACAACCTGTAACTCTGCCTCCAGGGCAATCCAGGTCCTCTCTTGGCTTACATGGATACTGATGTGCACAGGAGTGTGCACACGTGTGCACACACACACACACACACACACACACACACACACACACACACACACACACACACTGGAAGGTTCCTTTGGTGCCTCTTTTCAAGCTCTTGATCTCTGAGATCTTGTAGACTCCTCAAATGTTACAAGTTATTTCCATTGTTCTTGGTTACCTGCCCCCACGTGATAGTAAGACCCAATTACAAAAGATACCACCTGCTTGAGTCATAGGACATGCTTAAATAAAGCTGGTACAAACAACGGAGCTTTGTTCCTACTGGGAAGGTTATATGCTAGAAGACTCTTTGCATGCTACTGGGGGAGGAAGTAACCATCTGTCTTACTCCTCTGTAACCCTGTGAACTCCTATAACAGAACATCCTGTTGAGATTTGCCCACTGGTGCAAAGGTGGCACAAACGTAACATTTTGGTTGACTTCAAAAGTCATACCTGGTTTTAAAAGGAACTCATACTTGGTACTTTTAACTGGGCCAAAAACTTGTGGTTTCCTAAGGCACAGGAGAGAGCCTAATGCTATCATTCTCAGAAATGGACACAGCAACAAACTGCTCACAAAGTTTCTATCCTTATTCTCATAGAATAAGCATCTTTACAACCTCATCTGAGAATCTTTGTTTTAAGTAGATGGCAATTAATATAGAAACTCACAATTGGTTGGTCAGTGTGCAGAGAATAAGACTGTGGAGTCCAGAGGTTTAAATACAACATCTATATCACACCCTACATCAAGGCTTAGGGATCAGTGAGGAAGAAGGAACACAAAGACTCTGAGAGCCAGGGGAAGCAGACATCTACAACGAAAGAGTATTGCCAGGCAAGGCAGGGCCTTGGAACACATTAGCTTATACAGGCTGTGACAACATAGAAGGATAAGGGCTCTTGAAGCTTTATCCCTCGCTGTAGAGCTCGTGGCAATTGATTCAGTTGTCAGTTTTCATCAGGGATGTGTTTCTAGAAAGGCTACGCGCATTCCAGTAGTGAGTCCTACATCCATGTCCTTAGAGGCAGCACTCAGTAGACTCAATGAGTTTAAAAAAAAAATCACATGAAGTCAGGAAGTGAAAGTAGCAGGGAGGTGAGAAAGAATGGGGATGGGGAGGGCTTGATGAAGGGATTTAATCAACACACATTATATGCATGGATAAGACCCTCATACAATAAAAAGAGAATGTTTAAAGAGCTATGTGACAATATCATCATGATAACATCTTAATAAAGCCACTGTGTATGGGCTACTCATCCAAACACAGAGGGTGCCATCAGGCCATGTCCTGTAACAGATAATAGTGCATTTCAGAAAGACTGGAAAAACGATCTCCTGAATTACATGAACACAGACCAAACTGAAACAATGAAGAGAGTATAGAATTTACTACTTAGAATTTAGTATTTACTCTTAAGGCAATCCCATATGTAGATAAACTAGAATATCTGAGGTCCTTGTAGAGTCCTTTTTAACACACACAGTCGTCCCAGATAAGCATTCAGTGCAGAGAATCACAGAGACAGCTGAAATCGGGGAATTTGGAAACTTGAAGCAAAAGCAGTTAACCTCAATCAAGTCCCAATAACGAGCATGAGCAGGTGGCAGTTGAGCCTGAGTGTCAGTATATCACAGATAAGGCTACAGAAAACTAACAATTGCTAATGGGATTAATTCTCCCCTGGTTAAAAGCCATATTTCATACCTTCCTTTAAGACCAGGCATTTGGCCTTCACTGCTGCAGCATTTCGGCCACAATTGGGATTCACCAAAGGAACTTAAATGTGAGCTGTGAGTGGCTGGTAAGAGGAGCTCTGGTCATCCTAAAGTGAAATTCCAAACCTCACAGAGCTCCAGAGCTCCCCAGCAGCATATGGGATCAAATGTTTTGTTTGGTTTGACAATTTCTCCTCTCTCTTTTTAGTGTGGCTCCTCCGGTGTCACAGGGATTTGCCATGTGCATCTTTGTAGGTTGGAGGTCTATTTATGGTTCTGATGCTGAGAATCCAGGAGTTATGCTTCTATTGCTAGGCCTTGTATTCGGCAATCATTAAGAACTGGTTGTAAGAGACTGCCTTGGACAGTTGGGTTCTTTGTAGAGTTGAGTCAACATGAGTAACCTGATGAGCAGATTGAAAGCTTGGATCTTGCAAACCATTAACTATGGCTGAATGCATTTTTCTGTTCTGACTACAAACAGCCCAGATACATGTCATACTTTTGTGAACTAAGCAGACAACAAAATGCCCAACAAAAGAGTGAAAGCTAACGGTTACAACTTGTATCTCTTTATACTTTTTTCACAGTGGTGGTTGTGTTTTCATCATTCTGTTCAGAGCTTTTATGGGCAGTGGGGGAAAAGATACCAGTGGTAAAATTTAAATATTTAACCAACTTTCATATATGTCAGGACAGAAACCCTTTAGATAGGCACCTGGTTTTCAATGAAAGTGTGATTAGAGAGAAATATATTTAAAGTTAAAGTATTTGAAGAACTCTTCAAACCCTTTAACATCTAGATGATATAAACCAGTGCCTAGGTTTAAAATATTTGCTGTATAAAGGAAAGTGTAAGGAAATGGTGCACAGAGAACTTGGGATAATTAGAGAGCTGCTTATAGTTAACATTTCAGAGACATACCATCCCACACATGTCCGATGTTCTTCCTAGCTCTCTGATATGCACGTCCCCAGGAGTGACTTTTAAAAGAGGGTGTTTTCTTTTGTCTAGGTATTTTAAAAATGTATTTAATTAAGTGTGTAGTCCATCTTTAACATGCATAAAAGATGGGTAAATATGCAAACATTTGTAGCAAAGTTTTCCTCTTTTAAGATACTGGAATAAAAGCATACATTTAAACATAAAGGAACAGGAACAAAAGCAATTTTTATGTTAAATGTACATAAATTGAATGTAAGAACTTGTGTAGATGCCTGGATTGCTCTTATTTTATACTTTAGGATCAAGCTAAAAATATGCCTATTATACTTCCATGACTGCTGTTTTGAGGCCACAATATACTATGGGAAGCAAGTAAGACTATCTCATTACGAGTGTGCACCTGAAAAGGTGAACAGGTGGGAATTAAATGACAAGAAACATTTAAGCGAATTAAAAGTATTCATATGATACAGTTTGGCATCACAGTGACTCACTGTCAACTGAGCTGCAGAGACAGTAATTCACTGACTGTTCAGAAGTTCACAGGTGTTTGCAGTGAACCAGAATCCAGAGGAGGTAGGTATGGACCAGTCATGCAGGTCAATAAGATTGATTGTACACAGACAGAGGAAAAAGGAAAGAAATGCTAGCAAGGCAATCTCACACTTCCTGTCAGCAAAACATTTTCTTTTTAATAACAGAGGCAATATTTCAAATCATCCCTTATTCGAGGTCTGAATTTATAATTACTAAATGTTGTCATTACATTAAGAGTCCTAGGAATACAGCAATAGATTTTAGAGCCTAAAGCCTTTAAGGCTGAGTTTATTGCTATTGCAAGCCTTTGATTACCTAGAAGATGAAGGAAAATTTGACTTTCACTGACCTTCAGTTCTTATTATTATAAAAACAAGAGCTGCTTACAGGCCTTCTTCAGATGTATTGTCTACAGACTCCACATACAACTGTAGAGAAGAACATGTAGTTGGTGTTGTAGACACAACAGTGGCATGAGCTATTTCCAGAGGTGAAATCCTTACCCACCCATGTAATAAATTGGTGCCACATATTAAGATGTACTTTGACATAGTTCCCAGTTCCTAGCTTAAGCAAGAGCCTTTGCTACTACTAATCTTATTTCACCCATTCTAGTCACTAAAGTCATTTTGTCTGTAAGTTATATTTAAACTGTATTTTTTCACAAGATCAGGGAGGATTATGAAGTGACAGTTCTGCTATTGACATATCCAGCCACAGGGTGTCATTCTAGCAGTACTGACTAGCCTGTCTAGAAGCAGTACTATTGCTGGAGCAATCAAGCAGTGTCACAGTCAATGTGCAGAATAAATAATGAACACCTTTGACTCTTTGCCAAGTTTAGTACTGAATTCATTTCCTTAGGAAAATGTATCAGTGTTTTCCTAGATATAACTTTTAATCTTTGCAATGGCATTCAAATAAAAATATTAAGACCCATAACCTGAAGTATCAAGGGAAGGTCTCAACTGTTGTGGGTTCAGTCATTCATTGCTTGCTTTGGGATGATAGATGAATATACAAAACAAGCTACTTTCTTAAGTCCAGTTATAAGGACAAATAAAACAGATTATAGATAGCTATATTTATTTATTTATTTTTAAAATCAAGATCAGATAAACTATTTATTTTTATTAATTTTTTTCTTTTATTTTACATACCAACCTGTTTCCTCTCCCTCCTCTCCTCCTTTTCCATCCCCCTGACTCCCATCTATCCCCTTTGCCACCCACCCACTCCTCCTAAATCTGCATTCAGGAAGGGGCAGCCCTGCCATGGGCTTGAACAGTATGGCACATCAAGTTGAGGTAGGACCAAGCTCCTCTTTGTATTCAGGCAGGGCAAGGTAATCCAGTATGGGGCAAAGTAATCCAGTATAGGGAACAGGTTCCCAAAACCCAACTAAGCACCAGGGACAGGTCCTAATCTCACTGTTAGGGGTCTTACAAAGAGACCAAGCCACAAAACTGTCACACACATGCAGAGGCCCTAGGTCAGTACCATGCAAGCTCCCTAACTGTTGGACAAGAGTCCATGTGCTCCCAGGAGCTCATGTCAGCTATCTCTATAGGTTACTCCATCATGACCTTGACCCCACTGACTCATACAATCCCTCCTCCCTTTCTTCAGGAGCTCAGCCCAGTGCTTGGCTGTGGATTTCTGCATCTGCTTCCATCAGTTACTAGATAAAGGCTCTGTGATGACAATTAGGGTAACCAATCTGATCACAGTAGATAGTTCAGGCACCCTCTCCACTATTGCTAAGAGGTCTTACCTGGGGTCATCCTTGTAGGTTCCTGGGGGGGGGTTCCCTGCTATCAGGTTTCTCCCTAGCCCTCCATCCTGCACCCAAACTGCCTCCTTCACCCAGACTGCCCAACCTTCTACCTCAAGTTCCCATCCCCCCATTGCCCTAAACCTCACCCTCAGTTTACCTAGGAGATCTTTTCTATTTCCCCTTCCCAGGAAAATCCATGCATCCCTCTTTGGGTGCTCTTTGTTCTCTAGCCTCCCTGGGGCTGTGGAGGTTTGTTATCCTATACTTTACTCCTGATATCCACTTATGAGTGTGTACATACCATGTTTGTCTTTCTGGGTCTGGGTTACCTCACTCATAATTATTTTTTTCTAGTTCCATCCATCTGCCTGCAAATTTCATGAGGTCGTTGTTTTTACAGCTGATTAATACTCCATTGTGTAATGGACCACATTTTCCTTATCCATTCTTTGATTGAGGACTATTTGGGTTGTTTAAAGGTTCTGGTTATTATGAATAATGCTGCTATGAACACAGCTGAGCAAGTGTCCTTGTGGTATGATTGAGCAAATGTTCTGATGGTATCTTATCTGGTCCCAGAGATTAGAGGAGGATTTCCTGAGTAAGCCATGACAAACTTAGGATGAGATCAATAAGCAGTGGGTAACCAATCAAGCTGAGAGCAGAAAGAGGTCAAATGAGACGTCATACAAGAAAACACTAGGCAAAGCTCTGGCCATGAGGAAGTTCAAGTAGCAGGTCCTCAGGAAGGGCAGCGAAGCACAGGAGCACCCACCTGGCAGTTATAAAAACAAGCCAAGGATTTGGGTCTTTGAACTTTGGTCTAGAAACTGGAGAGAGCAAAGGAAAGTTCAGAGAAAGCACAAGTATGGAAAGAGGGAAAGAGATGCATTTTTCTCGGTCATAATTGAACTTTGAGGAAGATTATCTTGAGTTTAGAATGTCAAGGAATTTTGATGAACAAAGTGGGTCCCAGGGAGATGAATCACAAATGGGCAGGTGAGGACTCTGATTAAGGAGTCAGTGTAAGACAGGTTTTAAAGACAGACTTGGGAGGTACAGAAAGAAATTGCTCTTCTATCTGTTGACTGTACGGGGGAGGCAGAACATTGATATCACCTTCTTAATGGCTGGTAAAACTCTATCCTATAAATGTTATAGTATAAAATTAGAAGCACTGCATTTTCATGAATGTAAGTATTTGAGTAAAAAGCAAGCCCTGGTGTTGTGGGTTCCCTTCTTAGCCCATAGCCTGGGACCAGATGCCCTTATATGGCAAAGTAGATTTTCAGAATGGATTAGCTAAATCATCTTGAAATGAAGAAGTTAGTCTGAATTATCCTTATGGATCCAAGTGATTCATCAACATATTTCCAATGATGTGGGAGAATTAGCCAAAGAATTCAAGGTGGTGACAAAAGAAACTGAGAAAAGTCAGAAGATGCTGCATGGCTGTGGGCTAAAAAGACTGGCAACATCAGTGGCTGGAAAATCCCCCAACACACAAATGAAATAAAGCATTTCCAGGACATTGATTTGGCCTATTTCATGCTTATCATTTCCAGCACAGTAAGATAAAAACACATATCCATCTTCCTATATCTCAATATCAGTATTCCTTCTTAAAGTGACAACAGAAACCTACTAATGACAGAAATCTGAATATTCCCAGGTATTCGTGTGTATCAAACCAGTAGAATGAAAACGTCATACTGTTCACTTCATTGTTTTTACACCTATTAAGGTAACTAATATTTGAAAATAAAATAGCTACAGTAGAGCAATCGAGTATTTTCATCTTCCACCAACTGAAACTGGCAAGCAAATAATTTATGTTTTTGGAGGTTCATTTTCTTATTTGGGGATTTTATTATTGACTACTTTCTAAGAATAAATCTTTCTGAAGAATTATGGAGTTTTCATAAGACTGGGGAAAATGGGTTCTATAAATATAACAAATTATTATTTTCTAAAGATAGGTATATGCAGTATAAATTTAGTTTAGTTTGAACATTCACAAGATGTTTTGAAGCCAAAAGGAGAAATATTAAAAATATTCTTTTTTAGAGAGCATATGTTTCATGTCTGGCATTCAAAGTCATATTTAAATGTTCTATTTCAGGAAGTAGTTGGATGTTCTCTTATGCATTCATTTAAATCTACAGGCTTTAAAGACAGATTCAGCAAATAATACGCATGTGAATGAACTACTCTGGGGAGCCTCTAGTAAGACATAAAAACGGCATGGCACAAGCCATAATTATAGGGAATTCCAAAGATGTGTCTGAAGAAGTCTAGCAGATTAATACTGAGAATGGGCCAGCTGATGTTGAGTTTGCTTGTAGTGTCAAGTTGGCTGGATGTTCACACTGAGTTATCAGGCATAGAAGATGCGATAGAAACAAGGCTATGCTTATAACTCTGGACTCTTAAATTTAAAAAGGACATGCTGTTAATATCACTCTCTTATTTGATCAAAACTTCTAAAACCATTTTTGGTGTGTGTGTGAACGTATGTGTAGGTGCTCTTGTGTGTGAAGTACATATTTATTCATGCATATGCATGTGGAGACCAGGGAACAACCCCAGGTTTCATCTCTCAGGAGCTTTATACTCTGTTTTTAGAGACAAAATCATTTACTTATCTAGAATGTTCCAGTACATTTATTTGGATAGTGATCTCCAGGGACCTGCGTCTCTCTCTGTCTCCCCACTTCTGGGATTGTAGTATGTGTCACTACACTCTGTTTTGCTGAGTGGATTTTGGGGATCAAACTTAGGCTCCCATGCTTGCAGTTTAAGTAGTCTTCCCAGTGCACTAAAATTTTGTTTTTAATCTAAACTTTAGAGAATGGTTTAATACAGCTGTTTGTGTAGTAAATTAGTTTGTTTTTTGCTAATTGATTGCTTTTTATGTTACATACACTGCAATAACACATATGGAATATTTTTGTGAAATTACATCATAGAAATTATATTCAAAGGGCAAACTGGGCTAAGATAAGTTAATTTTATCTAAATCCTTTGACTACCAATAAACAGAAGGGACTGTTGTTGTTCGTGTGGCTTTCTGTTTTCTCTCCTCTGTCTTAGCTTCCAGTAATATTCTGAATTACAATGTGTGAGCATTTAGCTTAGTCATAAATCTTAAGCAAATCTACAATGTAGTGATGCAGTACTTAGCTGTTTTCTTATTTGATTTAATTAAAAATGTATTTAATCTTAGAAATAATAGTTTATGTGGATCAGGCAGGGTTATGCTGTGAAGGAATAACAATTTTCTCATGCTTCTTCAGATGCAATCAATTCTACTCCTCTTGTTAATTATATAATACATTTGTCTCATAACTGTATATTTTATGTCATAATTTCAAGAGAGAGAGAGAGAGAGATGAGAGAAATTGAGGAGACAAAAACACAGAGAAAAATAGAGTGTGTGTTGGCTAAAATAAAGTAGGTCGGGACACAGGGAAGAAATTTTTAAGGGAGGATTAAAATCAATTAGTATAAAATAGAGACTTAAAGTACATTGTTTCTTAGCTGAAAGCAAAGGCCATGAAGCAATAACAACAAACCTGTGAGAGCAATATAATTATTGATAGAAGTAACTAGAGATGTGTTACATAGGCCATGAAACACCATGAACGGGTGACTTCAGTCTTCACAGTGACAAAATACCTGAGAAGAAACAACTTCTGGGGAAAAGGATTTATTTTGGTTCATGGTTTAAGAGAAGATGCAGTCCAACACTGCAAGAAAGCATGGAGCCGTGTGTGAAAGCCTGTGACGTGTGTCTGCAGGCAGGAAACAAAAGCGGGAACCTAGTGTTCAGCTGGCTTCCTGCTTTCTTTCCTTCTTGCTTAGCTGGGAACCCTAGTCCTTGGGATTATGCCACCCACATTCTCGGTGGGTCCTCATGCCTCCGTTAAACCTCTCACAGACAGGCCTAGAGGTGTGACTTCTGGGAGATTCCAAATCCTCTCAGTATTTGTACTTGAGATGAATAAACAACAAAAAGATGTTTTACAAAAGTCATCTGCTATCCACACAGACACCTACCAATAAAAAAGGGAAGTGAAATGAGTTTAAGCAGATAGTGGAGTCTTGATTAACTTGAATAAACTAGATTACAGTTAAGCCTGAAGCTTTTATGCAGACACAGTCGGCAGCTCTCTCGGAGCTTGTCTCATGAAGTGATTTTGGCTAAGAAGTGTAGACTGCTAGACTCTGGCCCAGAACGATAACCCTTCATTCCTGTGTAATTATCGTAGAAAGTGTTGGTCTCCTTTCTCTTGTGGTACAATCACATTTTTTTTTCTTTTCAGAGTATAATGGAAAAGTTTGTATTGTGTAATATGCGGCTCACTTTTATTTGATACTCTGACTCCCAGGAACATACGCATAATAGAAACAGTATAGAAATTAATTCAGAATTAAACTTTTAAAATCTACTATTTCCACAGAGTTTGTAAATGGTTCAGTATTTCGTCCTTGTTGCTATAACTTGCATTGTCTTGTATTTTTAAGATTTCATGCTGAAAGATTTTCAAAATCTGTAAGTTAAGAAGAAAGTAAAGTTGAAAGTTTTATAACTTTTTTTGATGTCTGTTCTTTAATCTTTTTATTCACTGCTGGGGAGAAATATCAGAAGGAAGTTGTGGCAAGAACAGTGAAGAATATAGAGTTTATGAAGACAGAAAATGCTATAATTTTTTCATATAAACATGAATAAAACCATTAAGGAATATTAAAATGTCACAGTCTCCTTGCTTGGGTTAAGTTCTTTTTAAAGTATTCAGCAAAACATGAACATCTCTGTTTACATTAATTAAGGATAGTTTTTAAAATGTTAAAAATTTTCTTTTTGTATTATTTTTGAGATTGTATTTTTTTTTTTTTTTTTTGGTTTTTCGAGACAGGGTTTCTCTGTGTAGCTTTGCGCCTCTCCTGGAACTCACTTGGTAGCCCAGGCTGGCCTCGAACTCACAGAGATCCGCCTGGCTCTGCCTCCCGAGTGCTGGGATTAAAGGCGTGCGCCACCACCGCCCGGCTTGTTTTTTTTTTTTTTTTTTTTTTTTTTTTTTGGTGAGATTGTATTTTAATTGCAACATTTCTTCCCTCCAAACCCTCTCATATAGCTCTCCCTATTCTCTTTCAAATTCTTGGCAACTTTTTTCATCAATTGTTACTGTTTGCCAATAGATATTACTAAATATATCCATATAATATTATTACTAGGTATGTATGTAAGTGTACAGTTATATGTACAACTAATATTTTGTCATTTTTTAGTACATAACTATGCAAAATGGAAGTAAGTAAATGTGTCTATTTTATTTTAGAAAACAAGTATGTATTGATTCATATTCTTTTGTGGATGGATCAAAGTATTTGCCACATGTAAGTCATCTGACTGAATGACTTGCATCTTCCAGTTTCATCTTCTATAAACCTAAGAAGTAAGAAGGAACTTAAGAGATGCATTAATCAACATGAGTACAGTGTGTGTGTGTGTGTGTGTGTGTGTGTGTGTGTGTGTGTGCGCAGCATGTTTTTCCCAGTCATGCCCATGCTTTGATTAGAATTTTTCATTTTATTTTAACAATTATCCTTTACGTCTTAGTGTGTTTTCTGTTGTTGTGATAAAACACTGACTAAAACAAACATGGGAGGAAAGGATTTACTAGGCTTACAAGTCACAGTCCATTGTGGTGATATTGTGTCCTCCAAAATATTGTGCACCCTAATAAACTTATCTGGGGTCAGAGAACAGAACAACCATAGTATTAAACATAGAGATTAGGCAGTGGTAACACACACCTTTAATTCTAGCATTCCAGAGGCAGAGATCCATCTGGATCTCTATGAATTCAAAGCCACACTGGAAACAGCCAGGCATGGTGACTCATGCTTTTAATCCCAGGAAGGGATGGCAGAAAGCAGAAAGGTGTATAAGGTGTGAAAACCAGGAACTAGCTGGTTAAGCTTTTAGGCTTTGAGCAGCACAGTTCAGCTGAGAGACATACAGTCTGAGGAAACAGGATCACCTGAAGAATTGGCAAGGTGAGGTGGCTATGGCTTGTTCTGTTTCTCTCATCTTCCAGCATTCACCCCAGTACCTGGCTCCAGGTTTGTTTTTGTTAATAAGACCTTTAAGATTCATGCTACAGTCCATCACTGAGGGAAGCCAAAGCAGGGACTCCAGGCAAGATCTGGAGCAGAAACCATGAAGAAATGCTGTTTACTTGCTTGCGTCCCCTGGCTTCCGTTCTACCTTTCTTATAAATCTCATACTTGCCTTTCTAGAGATGGTACATAGTCCCCAGGTAAATAAACATCTACTCACTCCAGATAGGACACAAGACAACAGATGAAAGTAATCTTTCCTACTAGAACCTAACCTAACAAATCAATGATATTATTGGTATTTCTTTCAGGGATATATGTGGGGAGCTACTTACAGCGGTATAGGTGGTTCAAAAATCTCACTTCCAAGAGTGTAACACTTGAAGCTGCATCCCTAATTCTCCATCCACAACTTTCATTAAATTTCGATAAGGTTGCTCCTTTGGAATAGGCCCTAACTACAATCAGAAAGCAGGAATTGTTACTTACATAAATCTGCAGAGTGCACTCATGAATCTTGTAACTTCCAAGCCCTCTTTGAGCCTTGTAAGTTTTGTTTTGATCATGGTCCTTGTATGTTTCATTGTTGCCTGAATCTTGTGAGTCTCTCTCCCTTATAGAGGAGGGCATATTTCAATTAAGAGAAATAGCTAGGCAAAGCTTCACTCATTCTCCTGCCTCTTACATTATTTCTGTTACTTCTTCCACTGTGTTATCTGAGTCATAGAAGAGGTGTTATAGATGTCTGTTTATACCCTTCTGTCTGTGGCTGATTAGGCTGCTATGCCACAGCAACAGTTACTTATGCTCAATATCTCTACTAGATATAAATATCTGTAGTAAATGGCCCATTGTAAAACCAAGTCCTCCCTCCATGAATAACTGAGGCTGGCAACAGTAGTAACCTATTGAATAAACGCAAATATTAGAAGGAAATCCAACAGACATATTCTACATATTTAACAAAACACTGTCAGCCACTTCCCCACTGGTCCCTATGGCCTTACTAACCATGGGCTTTTGCCTTAGTTTACTGGATGTGAGTTACCTTCTGTGGAGCAGACCTTAAGTCCAACAAAATAAAAGGTGTTGCACTCATAACACTCAGGCTACTGTTGCCCAAGTGGACACATGTGGCCTACTGTGATGGTATTATAGTACTCTGGGCTGTAGTAAAGTAGGGCTTTTGCTAGCACTTCTCACAAGCAGCCTGTATGATAGCTTCCTGCACAGTGACTGCCAAACAAAAGAGAAGGGATTTCCACTTAGGTTCTGACTGTATTGTACCATGCCCTATCACCAAAGCATGATGTGTTTCTAGCACTTAGGTACTTAACCATATAGTTTTACCTGCAACCATCAGTAATGGAAATAGAAATACGGTTATCGGCCTTGGGTCCTCTACGTCACTGAAGGTTTCATCTCAGAGTGATATGGCTCTTGGGAATAAGCCATCCTATTCACAGATGCCTTCACTTAAACTGCTATCTTTATTATTTGTCCCACTTAATCTTACAAATTTATAAGACACTCAAGGCTTAACATTATATAAAGACACCTTTTTACAGATAGCAATAAGAATCTCTTGTCATTTCTTATTCTAAGCTTGTCTAGAATGGTAAAGGGTATTCTAAAGCAGAAATGTTAACAGGGCTTAGAATGCACAGAGGGATCTCATCGTTTACTGTTTCTTCTAAAGAAACATTCAACAATGTTGAGTGTGGTGGCAGAGATGGAAGACACTACACCATGTAGCCCTCCATAATCCACAGTCATTCTACAAGAGATCTGGAATCCTCATCCTGAATTGCGGGTTTTTCCTTTGGCTGTATAAAATGTCAGCCTAGGAGTTCTCTCCTACCACTCTCACCTTGTTTTAGTCCTCTTCACTGTCTGATCCTTTCTGTGAGTCCAGATCTTTGGATTCCAGGAAATAAGGGCTTATTAGCAGAGATATAATTTGCACTCTCTTTCCTTTGTATCCTGCCAGCTGTAAGAAACGACAAGCCAGCACTCGCATATGATCCTCCTTTTTTCCACTTTTTCTGCCAATTCAGAGACAAATGTGTGTATAACTTCCATATGTCCTTTTTTTCTGTTGTAATTCCTCCTTTAAATGGGCATATTATTTCTGGAAAGTAGCTGAGCCTCGGTTCTTTGTCTTATCACCCCAGTAAAGGCCATGCAATTGATATGACAACCTACTTAACAGTCCTTTCCCATATGTTATGTACTATTTTCAGAGGTCATAATCAATTCTTTTATCCATGAAGGTATTCACATGATGGACCAAAAATGTCAAGCCTCCCCATACCAAATAAAGGACTCTTGCTAGCCTGGAATCTCCCTTGGTTGCATTTTCTACCAGCAATCACAAGAAGCACACAGCCATCTTTATAGCAAGGAGGAACCCCCCCACACACACACCAATAGCTGAAGTTAGCCTTATCAGGATTGCTATCATAGATGCTCCACTCTCACCCAGATAACTCTATGGACCTACCTTCTCCATCCTGGCGGGGACGGATAAATTCAAAGGAAATACCTACCTATACAACACACAGGAGGGCTCTTGGAAATAGAATTTCCTGAAATTACATATAATATACTCTAGTGATATACAAAGAGTACACATAAATACAAATATACACACACATACACAAATTTGTAAATAGGAAAATGGCATGACCAAAGTTGGCACTGAGGACAGACATATGCAAATGGAGAAACATTATCTGTAAATCAAGATATAGACACACTCTGAAGCACAGAACAAGAGACTTACAAACAATGGAGATGATGATAAACAGATGGAGTAGAAGAATATTAATCATTCTTTACCAGGATACACTTAGCTGTCAGATATTGCTTAGGAAATAAGGAATCAAGAGTTCTGATAGAGTCCATCACTGATACACTTTCATAGCAGAAATTTGAACTGTAATAATTGTAATCAATTCACAATAAGATTTTGAAAGACAGAAATCCAAACATCAAATGATTGCACTGGCGAGATGACTCAGCAGATAAAGCAACTTTGCAGCCAGCCTGATAACCTGAGTTCCAGTCCAGGGACCCACGTGATAGACAAAATCAATCTTTGCATGAATGTTGTCCGCTAACATTCATATGTGTCCAGTGGTGCATGCACGTGAACACACATTCTAAATAAATTTTTTAAATTACATAATTAAGTCATGAATACTTTCATGTGTAACCAAAAGTAAGAGTCACATTAATACAATTGTTTCTTTATGTGAAATTTTGTATAATTGAGGTAGGTTCTCATGTAGTTCAGGTATATAGGAGAAGCTGACCTTGAGCTTCTGATCCTTTGGCTTCTCTTTCCAAAATGCTGGGATTACAAGTGTGTACCATCAGACCTAGCTTCATGCAGTGATATTGATCAAACCTTGGACTTCATGTATGCTAGGTAACATGCTACCAGCTGATCCACAACCCCAGTTTCTCATGTGGAATTAAAACTACTGGGTTGCCTCATGCAGCCTTAATATGAAGGTAGGTGCCTAGTTTTATTGTAACTTGTTATGCTGGGTTTGGTTGATATCCATGGGAGGCCTGCTCTTTTTTGAAGGGGAAGGAGAAGGAGTAGATCTGTGGGAGAAGAGAGGTGAGTGAGGGGATTGAGAGGAAAGGAGGGAGGTGAAGCTGCAGTTGGGATGCAATTTATGAGAGAAGAATAAAGGAATAAATAAATAAGTATATAGATAGAGAGATATATAAAATATTTTGACTTTCAGACAATGAATTGATAAAAGAAAAATTACAGCTATGATCTGGAAGCTCAAAGAGGCATGAATAGAGTTCATGAGAACAAAAACAAAGAGCTAGCTGTAAAACAGAAGCCAATCCATATATGAAAATAAAGTTCAATAAGGAGATAGTATTAATGAACAAATACCACCGAATTGAAATGTTGCTGGAAATGAACAAATCAATAAATCAAATAAAAACCTCAATGGAAAGGCCTACCAGTAGAATGGACCATGTAGCAAGCACAGTATCAGGGCCAGAAGACAAAGTAGAGGAAGAGATAATTCATTAAAGTCAATGATAAAACTTTTAAAATATAATTGGAACATGAGAAAGCTCTGGGACAAAATGCAAAGACCATAGTCTTTGGATTATGGGCATAGAAGAAGACGAACACCATATGAAAAGAATAGAAAATATTTTAAATAAATTTACAGCAGAAAATGTTCTGTACATATATATATATATATATATATATATATATATATATATATATATATATAAAACCATTCAGATATGAGACAACAACAGAGAGGACTAGAAAAGAAACTTCCCAGGATGGACTATAGTTAAATATTGAAAAGACAGAATAAGGAAAGGATACTAAAAACTACAAGAAAGATCCAGTCCTTTACTTCCAAAGGCATGCCCAGAATTGTCAGGGACCAAACATGATCCATGAAAAAGTACTAGCTAGGCCAGAGAACAAGCCACAGGCCCTAAACCAGATGCCCTCAAAGATAATGAACATTCCTCGGTCAGGTAGGTCAGGTAGCATAGCAACAGAACAATGGGCCCTGAAAAGTGACCTATCACCTAGCACAACATCCTGCAGCCTCACGACCTACACGTCTCCCCTCAACTGCACGTCTGGCACTTCGTGCACCCCTTTCCTCCTTCCTGCCCCCTCCCCCTCCCATGCTATATAAGCCTTGCTGAGGAGAATGAAATTTGCAGCTTGATCAGAACCCTGTCTTGCTGTCTTCCTTCGTGTCTTCCCATCCCTTCATTCTCTCCCACAGGTGGGTCACCCCCCATTGAGACCCCGCTGGCCGGGGCACAGAATAATTCCTAATTATTCAACAAAGCTTTTAAAGCCAGAGGTACTGGAAATATGTATTTCAAATTCAGACTATTATATCAGAAAAAAACTATCAAGTAATAATTAAAGGAGAAATAAAATATTTCTAGAAATAAAATAAATTAAAGGGATTTAGGACTACTGAGCAAGCTGTATAGAAGATAATATAATGAATACCACAATCTAAAGAGAAGGATAAATACAGCAAAGAGGTCTCAGAGAATAAATAAATAATGCCAGGACAATGAATTAAAAGAGATCTAAGAAAACACAAAATGACAGGAATTAATGCATATGTTAATAATAACTCTTTATCAATAGTTTCAATGCCCCCGTGAAAAGACACAGACCAGCAAATGATGTTTTGAAAATACTATCATTTTTGTTGTCTTCAAGAAACACACCTCACCATTGACTGTAGATACCATCTTTAGGAGAAAATGGTGGAAAAAAAGCTATTCCAAGCAAATGGAACAGAGAAATGAGCCAGTATAGCTATTTTAGTACATGACAAAATAAAATTCAAAATAAAACTAGTCAGAATAGAAAAAGGAAGATCACCCATACTCATTAAAGGAGCCACTGAAAAAGAGAAATTACAATTCTAAATATATATACATATATATATATTTACATATATTTATATATGTATATATATATACACACACACATATTTTCAGAATACATATAGAAGTGGTTCTAAAAATCACAAATTAACTCCAACACAGTGAGACTAGGTGACTTCAGTAGCCTAGTCTCAAGAACAGACAGGTCATCCAGACAAAACCCAAAAAGAGAAGCATGAGAGTAAAATGATATCACAAGTCAAATGGTTTTATCAGATACCTACAGCACTTTCTACTTAAGCACTAAAATATACATTCTTCCTCAGTAGCCCACAGAAATTTATTAAAAATTTAGGATACATGCACGTCTTGACAAACATAGGAAAATCAAAAAAGCATCTTGACTATTATCTCACCACAGTGGAGTATAGCAACAGCAATAAAAACTACAGAAAATGCACAGGCTTATGGAGACTCAAGAGCATGAGATTAAATGACAATTGTGTTAAGCAAGGCATCATTAAGGAAACACGGAATTCCTAGAAATGAGGAATAATGCACAAACACAGACAGACACACACACACTAAAATCTATCAGCCACAAAGATGGAAATGCAAAGAGGAAATTTTATAATACTAAGTACATACATAAAAAAAAGCACAAAATTGAGAGTTCTAAAATTAATGATGTAATAATGCACCTTAAGGCCTTTGAAAAAGAGGAATGAACCAACCTCAAAATAGTAGCTGGGAAGAGATAATTAGATCAGGTGTGAAATTAACAAGAAGGGAAACAACAACAACAACAACAACAAAGAAATGAAACAATACTAAGAATCAAAGAAACAAAGAGATGCCTCTTTGAAAGTAACATTGGCAAACAGCAAAACTATCCAAAAAAAAAAAAAAAAAAAGAAAGAGAAATGTAACACAAGTTGCTAAAGGTCTTATTAATGAAAGACCCAGAACCAGATATTGGTAGGAAAAATGAGAGATCAAAGGGATAGAACAAGCCAAGCCACAATTCTTACTGTTGGAAATCCTCAACCCAGGAGAAGCTACTTCCTGTATACTCACACCTATTTACCTTTCTGTGCCCTGCTATCTCACTTCCTCTCTCTGCCCAGTTACATCATTTCCTCTTTCCACCCAGCTCTATCACTTCCTGTGTTTCTGTACAGACCTCCAGACCTCTATGGTTAACTACTGCTGGGATTAAAGGCCTGTGCCACCATGCATGGCTCTGTTCCTAGTGTGGTCTTGAACTCACAGAGATCCAGATGAATCTCTGCCTCCTGAATTCCGGAATTTAAGGTGTGTGCTGCCACTGCCTGGCCTCTATGTTTAATATAGTGGCTGGCTTTCCCCTCTGATCTCCAGGCAAGCTTTTTTGTTAGTGCACAAATAAAATTTCACCACAGACAAAACCCTAATTAATAAAGTTAGAAATAAAAGGGAGATGATAAACAGATACCAATGATGCTCAGAAAAATCAGAAAGATACATTTTGCAAACCTCTATCATGCTAAATTGAGGAAGCTAAAAGAAATGGATGAATTCCTTGAGGTATACAGCATAAAAAACTTAAACCAAGATGACAGCAGAATTCTACTGGAACTTCAAATAACTAACATCAGAATTATTTATTTTATTGATCTGATTCTAGACTTTTTTCAGTTAGAAGACATTAGTAAATAGTGCTGCTTCCAGAAGATGTGGACTATTAGATGAAAACCTTAGTGCCAGGCACTAAGGAATTTTGTCAGGCACTAGGAATTTTTGCTTAGAGATGCCCAGAAGCATCCCAATCAATAAAAGTCATTAAAATTTACTTAGGTCTTAAGACTATATTATTGAAGATATCACACACACTTTGGTTGAAAGATTTAGAGAATCAGTCATTGACCAGGGAACACTTGCTGCTGGCTAGCTTTCATAGTGCCGGGAGGTGGTATGCAGGCTGATGAGAGAGAAAGACATTGATGGATTTACCTAGTGCTGGTCGGGGCATGATATAGTATTGGCCTCTCAGATAAGATATACCCACTAGAGTAATAGTGGCAAGACCATTCATAGAGGTAAGCAATTGCTCTCTTGATTGGCTCTGAGGTCTGCTCCACAGGATGAAATTCAGGCCTGGTACTAAAAAAATGGTCAAAATCCACAGCTATGAAAGTCCTGGGCTCTAGGGAAGAACCTATTTATGTTGTTTTTCTAAATGGTCATGTTGTTAAAGCACTTTCTAAATATTGGTGTTTATATCTACAGACTTGTGGAACTTCCAACCTTTGAAGAGAAGCACTTCATCAACTGAAGTATCTTCCCAGACCCTCCTTCCAAGTTTTTATAACGTTCTTTACAAACCTTAAGAAACAGGCATTCTGGAATACAGCAACCCTATCTGAAGTATGACATGAGAAATCCCTAACATGAAAAGACTTGCTATCCATACTGGGTTTAATTTTTATCTTTTTATTAAGACAGGGTCACAGGTCAGGCTGACCTTGGGCTCGCTGTACAATGAGTGGATGATTTTTTTTCACCTCCTGTCTCCACCTCCCAAATGATAGGATTTTGACTTGCACCACCACATCTGGTTATAGGGTTCTGGGTGTTAAGCCAAGAGATGCATGACTAGTAGGCAAGCACTCTAACAAGTGATCTATAGACCTTCGCTGTCAGTAGCTTATATCCTATTTAAGATATTGCAAAGTCCCAGGGACACTCACTCTTCATATGTCTCCTTCTGTCTGTATCCATACGTGTTTACCTACTCCCAAAATAAACCAAACTTCTCTTTCAAATCTCCATGTCTTCTTATTTTTATCAATTTAAACAATAATGATTATCTTAATTTGTTCCAGTGTTAGAGGAAGAAGATAACTTTAGAAATAACTATCCCAGCATAATCACTGCTGTCACTGAGTTGACAGGATTATTTATGAGGTAAGATTTGCCAGGTATTTTTCAACCCATCTTCAGTGATGCGCACCTAAACAATCACCATGTCCAAGATCAACAATATGATCTTATCAGAGTGGTAAGTTCCTATGAATAGCAATCAGAATCTAACATAGAACTAGTTCAAGATCAGGATGCCAGAATTCAGGCCACCCATAAAACACATTTTTGAATGAAAATGAGAAGATAGGGATATGTCTTAACTTACTCCTTTCTCTTCTCTATTAAACTAATCAGATAAAGATTTTGCATAAAACTGAAATCCATGTTCCTGTGTCATAATGAAGGAAACAGAACATGTGTTAATTAATATGGAAAATATAATAAAAACAGATAAGCTACTTTCATTGTGTTAATCTAGTTACGTAATGAATATTGATTTGTTCTTTCCCTTCAATGCCTGCTCTAATAAGGAAAATTCTCACTGAGGTAGACGGAGGACTTGTTTTGCAACAAAAAATTAAAAGACACATAATTTCAAACAGGAATTATATGGTGATAAACAGTAGTTAGAAATGTCACACCACAGTGATAGGCTCCCTTCAGCAAAACAATAAAATCTCTGAAATGACTATTTGGAGTGATCCTGACAGCAATCTTCTTTCAAGGTTTTGCTTGATTGTTCTGACTGTCTCACAGGCAACCCTGGACAGCAGGGGCCTAAAAACATGGAGATGCTGGAGTCCTGGTTCCTCCAGGCACTTGCTTCTGTGTGACCCCAAGCTAATATTTTTGGGTTTGGCCTTCAGGGAATTGTTGTCTCTATGGCAAGATTGTAAAAAAAAAAAAAAAAAAAAATGGGATACAGTGGCTCATATGGGAGAAGTCATTCTGATCTTTCCTCTAAGCTATTCTAATCCCTAGATTCCTGACCAACCTCTGGTTCAGACACTCAGGCTGGAAGGGTCATTGAGGCCAGCCCTCCTGAGAACAGTCTGGCACCACTTCCCAGATTCCGAGCTCTGCCCAAGCAGACCCCAGACTGCACACAACCAGCTGCAGTTTCTTTTTCATGCATAGCCTGGAGACTGTTCGTTTTAGAAAACAGTTTACCCAAAATGCATGCTTGGACACTACACACAGTTCCCATTGGCCTGGCTAAATATAAGATCTCCCTGTCAAAACACTGGCTCCCCAGAAGGAACTTCAGTAATAATTTTTCTTGAGATAATGTTTTTGTTTTAATTAAAAATAAGGTTTTTTTTGTTTTTTGTATAATGTATTCTGATCAGTTTCCCTTCCCTTATCTCTTCGAAGATGCTCTCCACACCCCCATCCACTCAACTCCACACCTCTTTCTCTCCTTAGGAAACGAACAGACAAATAAAGAAAAGAAACCCTAATGGAAAAAAAAAAAACAAATACAGAAACAAATAAATGAAAACAAAAAGGAGGAGAAGCACATACACATAGAGAGACAGAGACACAGAAAACCTATAAAAGCACAAAATCGCAAACTATAATATATAAACAAAAGAGAGTTCGGTAAAATGTACTCAGATAAAGCATTATGAGATTTAAAAAAATCTTTAAAAATATCATTGAGTGTGTTCTGAGTAGGCTATTGAATGCTGGGCATGGGGCCTACCCTTATGAGTGGTTTAGATTGCTCAGTGAGACTCTTTTGAATAAACTATTTTTTTTCCTTTGCAAGGGGTTGTTAATTGGAAATAGCTTCTGAGTTAGGGATGGTAGCTTGTGTCTACTACCCTTCTCAGTGCTGGGACCCCATCTGGAGTCCCAAGCTTAGACTTGGTCAAACCTTGGCATGCTGCCACAGTATCTGTGAGTTCATAGAGGACTGTGTTTCCTTGGTGTCCTCCATCCTCTCTGGAACTTAAAATCTTTCCACCTCCTCTTCCTCTAAGTTCCCTGAACCTTGAGGGAAAAAGGTTTGATGGAGACATCCCATTTAGGACTGAGTGTTCCAAAGTTTCTCATTGTCTGTACATTGAACAATAGTGGATTTTTGTAATGATAATCTTTATTTCTTTCTTCTGTGGATTTTTTCTGAATCTCTTTCCATCATCTTTTAGTTTTCTTGAGATTTATTCCATGAACTAAAGACACATGGCTAGTTTACGGAACAGCTTTGTCATCAGGTTTGGGGGGCAGTTACAAGATCACAGACATCTTTAACAACACCACTAAACAATTTTACTGACTGTGAAAAGGAGAATTTTCCTTTCATTACTGTCATTAAACACAGAATCTTTCAGTGTCTTAAACGAGCATCAATTTTGTCCTGTCAGATCTCCAATCAATACCATCATTGAAACTGGATCTGCACACAATTCTGTGGAGAAAGCAGATGCATAGCACAGTGCTGTGACCTCTTTATGTGTGACACCACAGTGGCTTTATGGGATTTTAGGTTTACAGAGCACATATAGTGGGTCTTTCTGAAAAATGCATTATCCTTTGGGTCCCTGCCGCTACTAGCTGCTGGTTGCCACCAACAGTGTTGTCTAGAAACATGGAGAGCTGGGTGCAGAAATATAACTAGACTCTGGTCCCAAATGGTTGCATTTTTAAAATTCCCACAAAGTACAGGTAAAGAAAAATTTTATGACATATTGGGAAATTCTAATGATGAACTACATTATTTATGCTTTAGAAAACATATGCATTATAGGATGTTGGAACAAAGTAGAAGGATAGTAGATAAAGGAAGATTTTAATGCTATATCCTAAAAAGTTTGGAATTTGGGACTGTAAAAGGACAGATAAATGTCCCATTTTTTAAAAAAAGAAAAGAATTATCTGATTACATTTGTATTAGAAAAGCTCAGAGGCACTGCAATGAACAGAGATAATTGTATCACAAGGAGCATGGCAAAGAGTGTGAACAGGCTCTAAATGTTATAGGTAGAGAGTGTTGAAGTAAATGACAACAGGGACTGTCTCTTTTCAGTATCTATTACTTATAGGTACCCATAAAGATGTTCTTGCAGTTGATTAAAAAAAAAGAAATATAGTTAAGAACACTCAGAAAATCTGCAGATTTAAGGAGTCTGGTCTGTGAATCTCAGAACCAGTAAACAGAGTCAAAACAAACAAACAAAAAGTTCTCACTAAAACACTATATTAAATTGTATATATTAATAGCAAAGATAAAGCCAGAACATTTAAATTGAAACTTTTAAATGAATGAGGTTGATTTCCAGGGCACTGCTGCGCTTTGATCTTCTTCACACACCCTCAAATAGCACATGTATTAGACACACAAAGTTGAAAAAGCAATCTTCCCAGCGAATTTGTAAATGACCTATGAAGGCAGTATTTTTCCACACTAGCCCAGCTTATGAAACACTATTACACCCAGTCACACATTTCATCTCTCAAAGCTACAAGGATGCAGTGTATCCCTCACTTAAGATTATTATTGGGATGAATGCTTGATTTCTGAATAGTTGGAACCAAATTTGTACAAGGATTCCAAAGGTCAACTACTGAGGAGACAAACAGCCTTTCTCCAGCCAAGTGCTTTCTGCACTATTTCAGGAGAATTCTGACTCAGTGTCGCAGCTCTGGATGATCTGATTCTTGCCAAGTTGTAGGGAACAGCTGCCCAAATCCATGTAATTCTAACATCAGGTAAAAATAGAAGCCGACATTCACAGAATTGTCTTCTTGTTGTTTGGACTGTAACTTTGCCAAATATTCCAAAACAACATAGGCCAGCCACGTGATGCATGCCTGTCATCCCAACATTTGGGAGGTAGAGGCAGGAGGATCAGGGGTTCAACATCATCCTCTTCTACAAAGTTTTTTCAAGGTCAGCCTACACAGCATAGCCCTAGTCTCAAATCATAACAAGTAGAGCAACAACTGTGAAATTGATTTCTGCATTTCCATTTCTTGGTCATTTAGAAAGGAAATGTCTGTGTTTCCAAATCATTGTAAAGTCAAAAAGGAAAGGAAGGATACTTTGTTATATGAGCTTGCTATCAAGATTTTCAAAGTACCATACTTCTCAACCATTCCTCATATTACAGAAGCTGAGGTTTGGAAGGGTTAATGCTCACATCCTACACTGATTATCTCAATTCATTTAAAAACTACTACGAAAAGTTCTAAGTATTCCAGATTTTCAAACTCGGAACATTTAACATTCAACTTATAAGTATGCTTATTCTAAACATTGTTAAGTGTGAAGTTTCTCAATCTGGCCATCAAATCAAAATGTTGGGCCAAATATTAAAGAAAGGGCAAAAGCAAGATAAAGAGTCAAACTCAGTTTGAATGTTATGAGCAAACTACTTTCTTGTTTCTCTTGAATTTTTAGTCACATGGTACAATTCCTTTTATCCATTTATACTACACTAAAAGAATATCAAAACTTAGTAGTTTACAGAGATTATAAATTCATAGTCTGCACTGGAGACTCATACTTTAAGACTATGATATCAGTAGGCATAAGTCCTAGGTAGGGCTCATTCTTAAATGCTTCTAATATGGTAACCTGGAAGCTGTATCACACATAGCACCAGTGTAGGGACGCTGTGTCTTCCTTCATGTGACAGTACATGGAAGGCATGATGTTTCAGGAGTTTAGCTACCCGTCAACCCTCTGTCTGTCTGTCTGTCTGTCTGTCTGTCTCTCTCTCTCTCTCTCTCTCTCTCTCTCTCTCTCTCTCTTCCTCTCTCTTTCTCTCTTCCTCTCTGTTTCCCTAGTTTTCCTGTGTGTGGATGAAATGTGATCTCTCTATTTCCTATTCCTGATGCTGTCTTCTGTTCCATGATGAACTCAACCTTCTGGAAAGTTATGCCAAAATAAACCCCGTTTTCTTCAAACTTCATTTGGTCATGATGATTACCAGAGCAAAATAAATTTAATTAATGTAAATTAACACATCTGAGAAAATGTATTGCTTAACTAATTGTATGCTTTTAACAGCATTCTCCAGGAGGGCCTTCTGCCTTCCTGATAGAACTGTTTACCCTGTCTTCCATTGAGCCGTATTATGATGATGCTTGTTTTCCCCCAAGCCATCCAAGTAATCTGTAATCTTTCCAGTCTCATTCTCCATGATATTAAATTAAAGGCCTTGTCATTGTCTGATCTACTTTTAAGTGACAATTGGACATTTCACGAATTTATGCCTAAGTTACATCTTTTCAGTGTACTCTATATCAGGATATATGTTTTTCTACATAAGGTCTCCGGTTTGTCTTATAGCTCAAATATAACATCAAAAACAAACAAACAAACAAACAAACAAACAAACAACAATCTTCATTAACAGAGTCAATAAAATCCTGTAATATATGATCCAAATTTACTCCTCCAATATCACTGTTCTTTAAACCTACCATTCTAGCCATTCTTAAGCCATTCTTTTAATGCATTGCTATTTGAATGGTAATGGCGCCCATAGGCTCATATATTTGAATATTTGGTCCCCAGTTGGCAGAACTATTGGGAAGGATTAGGAGGGGTGGCCTTGCTGGAGGAGGTGGGGGAAGGATTTGAAGTTTCAGAAGACTTATGTCCTGTGAACTCTCTCTGCCTCCTGCTTGAGAATCAACATGTGTTCCATTTTTTCTGGCCATCATGGACAATAACCCTCCCAAACTTTAAACCACATTAAATTCTTTCTTTGGAAGTTCCCTTTGTTGGGATGTTTTATCACAGTGATAGAAAAGTAACTAGGACATGGATCTACCATCCATGCCAGCATTTCACAGACTGATCTCTCTCTGTCTCCCTAGGAAATCCATCTATAGTTTCTCAGAGCAACTACTGTTTCTCTACTTGTACCTACCGCCAAATGGTCTTCTTGCTTAGGTCAAAGTTTCATTTTCAGCTGCAGAAAATAATTCTTCGCAATCTGTGGGGGTCTTGAGTTCACATCAGTTTGTGATTTTTTTCACTAATGAATCTCATCACAGTCTAACTCACCATACAGAGAAGCATTATATGGGCGCTCACCTATATGTTTCCCATGCCCCACAAAATGCCTGGCCACTTCTAAATACTCAGTGGTCACACACTCAGTGATGCTGAGTTAAAAGCAACAAGGAAAATTGTTCCAACATAGAATGGTTACATGGAAATGCATGAATGTCTTGCAAGTGATTCTTCAATGTTAATAACATATTGCAGTATAGTATCATAGTATAATTGTATGTTAATATTATGGTGTAGATTACTATAATCTATTTCAAAATATGAGCTACCACTAATCTTATAAATGTTAGACCATACCTTGACCAAATTATAAATAAATAATTGTTAATAGATGGAAAGACTCCATTCATGAAGACATCACACACATTGACTGCAGTACATACAGAAAACAATTTCCAGCCATCCCAGACACTTCCATCCTCCTGGATCCTTTCCTGTGCTAGAAAGTGCTGTTAAGGCTACTGTTGAGAAAAACATGTCAATAGTTTTATCCAGTGATGGGCCCTGCATGCTACAATATTGACCTGTAAGGCAAAATGAACCTCTAGTGCAATAGTAGCAAGATTGTTATGAATATATATGTATATATACATATATGAATATACATATATATATTCCATAACTTGTTCAATCAATATAATCTTACTTGTATGTATGCATTCAAGTCTGACCATTTGTCACTGAATGACCAACTAGTGATTTCTTCCCTGGGATGGACTATCTTTCCTTAGTTCCTATAGTTCCTTGCATATGGTTGAGGTCTTGTTTGCTATGCTGGCTATTCTTATGTCAACTTGACACATGCTAAAGTCATCTAAAAGAAGGGTACCTCAATTGAGAAAATGCCTCCACAAAATCCAGCTGCAAAGCATTTTCTTAATTAGTGATTCATGGGGGAGGATCTGGCTCATTGTGAGTGATGCCATCCCTTGGCTGGTGGTCCTGGGTTCTATAAGAAAATAGACTGAGCAAGTCATGGGAAGTAAACCATTAAGCAGCACTCCTCCATGGCCTCTGCATCAGCTCCTGCCTCCAGGTCCTGCCCTATTTGAGTTCCTGCCCTGACTTCCTTCGATGATGAACAGCAATATGGAAGTGTAAGATGAATAAATCTTTTCCTCTCCAACTTTCTCCTTGGTCATGTTGTTTCACTGTAGCAATAGAAACCCTACCTAAGCCATGTGCTTTTCCTGGTCCACCTTGACATGTCCATTGGTGTTGCCCTTGTTCAGCTCAGATTAGGGCAATCATGTTGGTGAGACTTTATGGGTGGTTGTGTCATGTTTTAAACACCCTGTTTTTCCTCAGCTGCTCCATGTCTGTCCTTCACACTCTCCTGGACTGGGGCAGAAGCTCCTCTCTAGGCAATGTCCTCCATCTCCCTCTCATTTTCAGATGAACTGTGACTTCTTTAACCCACAGGTCCATTGTGGTTTCAGTTACTGTCCTTGCTTTGATTGCAGCCACACTACTGTCACCACCTTTAGCAGGATCTTTTGCTGTAGCTTTCTAGCAGTTTAGAAAGGGTCCTCTCTGCATGTCATGCTCCCATATTTCAGGAGTTACATGTACTACCCTTGGAGTAATGCCATTAAAATAATCCCATCAGACCCTTGGCCTTTCTACTCATAGTGGGTCAGGTAAAGTGATATATGACATACTAACAATTCTCTCAAAATATATATTCATGGTGAGAGAGCAGCAACTTAGTGATTAAGAGCACTTGCTGCGCTTAGAGGACCCAGGTTTGGTTCTTAGAACTTGCTTAGGGGTTAGCAAACATTTGTAACACTGTTCCAGAAGATCCAATGCTCTCTTCAAGTAAACACATGGTGCATAGACGTGCATGCAGCATACAAAACACTAATGTACATAAAATAAAAATGAGTAAATGCGTCTTTAAAAAAATCTATACAATTTTTAATTGACTCTTTAGTCTATCTGTATCCACAGTAGCCTCATTGGACCTGGACTCAGGTAGGCCATTTATTCTCTCCTTCCTGCTGTCTTACACAATCTCTCCAGTTTCATTCATAGCCATGTACCCAACTGCTTGTATCAACCTATCCTCCCTCACTACCTCTAGTCCCTGTGGACTTCAGTGAACCTCTTAGAGGATCCAGCCATTCCCCCTCTTCCCATACATACACTCTCTTTCTATGAGATCCCCAGTGTTTACACTGAAATGGGACTCAGGTAGGTAACCTAGTTCTTACCCTCAGCCCAGTAACAACCTGCTTACAGCAGTCCCTCCTCAACTTCACTCACTGGAGACCTCAAGTCCCGGTTCAGACCCAGGATCTACCTAGTCCTTTCATCCCTGTCATCACAGATAATTATTTTTCTTATTGCAACCTACCTGCAGAATCACCTCTTCCCATCACACCTACAACTTCCTGTGGACACCACCTATAGGTGTCAACAGGATCCCCTTAACTCTTTCCTGAAGGCCCCCTCAGCCATTTCTCCTAGCCCACCTCCATTATTCTCTGTGGTGGTATTGTGTTCCCCGAAATATTGTGTACCCTAATAAACTTATCTGGGGTCAGAGAACACAAAATCCACTAGATACAGAGGATAGGCAGTGGTAGCACACGCCTTTAATCCTAGCATTCCAGAGGCAGAAATCCATGTGTTCAAGGATACAGCCAAGCATGGTGACTCATGCCTTTAATCCCAGAAAGCGAGCCTTTAATCCCAGGGAGTGGTAGTAGAAGGCAGAAAGATATATAAGGTGTGAGGACCAGAAACTAGAAGCATTTAGCCTGGTTAAGCATTTGGCTGGTTAAGCTTTTAGGTTTTGAGCAGCACAGTTCAGTTGAGAGCCACTCAGATATGAGGACACAGAGGCTTCCAGTCTGAGGAAACAAGACCAGCTGAGAAGTTGGCCAGGTGAGGTTAGCTGTGGCTTATTCTATTTCTCTGACCTTCCAGAATTCACCCCAATACCTGGCCCATGTTTGTTTTTATTAATAAGAACTTTTAAGATTCCTGCTACAATTCTCCATTATCCGTTGACCTGCACATGCACTTCCTATCAGGGAATCCACAGTCACCACACTTTCCTAAGATCCAGAGAAGGCAACAGAAGATAAGGAACAGAACACCCATCCAACAAAGACAAGATATCAACACCTAGAATCATCTCAAGCAGGCAAAACCCAGGTGCCTTCACACCAGTACAAAAACACAAACATTAACAGTCAAGAAAATATGCCTCCAACATAACCCAATAACCTTACTACTACAGTAGACCCAAAGAAATACAATATACCTGAAGCACAAGACAAGGCCTTAGAAATAGTTACTATAAATATGTCCAAGGACCTTAAAGAGGAATGAATACATCCCTTAACAAAGCCAGTGAAAACACAGTAGAATGATAATTAAAATAATTCAAGAAATGAAAATAGAATTTATGAAAGAAATGGAATCACTAAACAAAGCCCAACTGAAATCAAACTGGACATGAAAAATTTAGGAAGTCAAACAAAAGCCTCAGAGGGAAACCTGACCAACAGAATACAAACATGAAAGAGAGGATATCGGCATTGAAGACATGGTAGAAGAAACCAGAAGCAGACACCTCAGTGAAAGAAAATGTTAAGTCTCAAAAACTCCAGGCACAAAACATCCAGGAAATCTGGGATACTATGAAAATACCAAAGTTACAAATAAAAGGGATAGAGGAAGAAGAAGAAACCCAGATCAAAGACAGAGAAAATATGTACAAAAAATTATAGAAAAAAAAATCCCTATCCAAAAGGAGATGTCTATCAAGGTACAAGGAGCGTACAATACACCAGTAGACAGAACCAGGAAAGAAATTCTCCATAACACATAATAATCAAAACGCTAAATGTACAGAACAAAGAAAGACTATTAAAGCTACAAGGGAAAAAGACCAAGAAGCATATAAAGGCAGATCCATTTGTGTAATACCTAAATTATCAATGGAGACTCTGAAAATATGAATGGATGTTTTAGAAGCCCTGAGAGGCCACAGATGCCAGCTGGATTGTTTTACATATATATATATATATATATATATATATATATATATATATATATATATATATATGTAGCATACCTACTAAAGTCTTAAAAACTAACATCCACATATAAGAGAATACATACCATTTTTGTTTTTCTTGGGATGGGGGAGGTCTGGTTTATCTCCTTAAGGATGATTTTATTTTCTAGTTCCATCCATTTGCCTGAGAATTTCATGATTTCTTTCTTTTTTTGTTTTTTTAACTGCTCAGTAATTTTTAATTGTGTAAATATACTGAATTTTCATTATTTGTTCATCTATTGATGGGCATGCAGGCTGTTTCCAATTTCTAGCTATTATGTGCTTTATTCTGGTTTGATTGGTTGTTTGCCTGTTTGCTTTCTAAAGAGAGAGAGAGAGAAAGTGTGGAATTGGATAGGTGGGAGGATCTGAGGATCCAAGGATCCGAGGGGAGACAAGGGAGGGGAAACCAGATCACAATAATTATGAAAAAAAATCAATAAAAAGACTAACGGTGAGTGAAATTGGGGGCACTAAAAACACAGTAAACTGTAACTAAAATGAGTCTAATTCAAAGACAGTTGGGTCATTTAAAAAAGTGGAGGGATCATGAAAAAAAGAAAGGAATACATTCTAGGAGATTAATTCTAAATGAATGGGGGATAGTGAGGTTGGTGCGTGACTACAATCTGGTTGGGACAAAATTGCCATCAAACATGAAGAACCTCCAAGGAAGAGGGGAGGATAGGAAGCAACCTATTCCCCAATGGGAAGAAATTTGCATTTATCTATCTTTTGATGTACAGAAGCTTTAACAGCTGTTGTTTAAATAGACTTTAAGAAAAGGGCTAGAAAGTAGAAAAAAATCTGGCTTCCAAAAATAGAAAACCCAGCACATAATGAGAAATTGGAAGATTCTTTGAAAAAACAAACAAACAACTAGAGCACTAGAAGTTAGAAATACTTTCTGACAGTGAACATCACCTAAAGAATATACAATGGTTTTTAAGGATGGAACAAATACATTTATATGTTATCTTGGCTTTCAAAATATTTGGGTAACATTAAGTTGGATATAACTCTGAAGGTGTTTTTGGATGAGATTATCAATGGATCAACTAATTGAGTAAAGATTGCTCACCTTCCTTTGTGTGGGTTGTCCTACGTCTACTGAAGACAAGAATAGAACTCACTGAGATAGGGCTCACTCTCTGTGTGTGATTTATCTCTGCCCTGTTATAGAAATTGTGTCCTGTTTATAAATTCATATTTGTTGAGACAGAACCAGTAGCTTTTCTAGATTTCTAATGTAAGGAGTAGAGGAAGTGCAACTGCTTGAATTGGTTTCATTTCTCTGAAGAATCCAGACCAACGTAAATTCAAAGATGTCATCGAGGGGAAAACAGTATGGGAGATACTTAAGTACATAGTAGACAAACATTAATAATAACAATGATAGGCATGAAATTGCATGCCTGAATGTTCCCAAGAATATGAGATATGTTGGGATGGACTGCAAGTCTCTGTGCTCACAAGACACACTCCTTCTAACAAACTAAATCTCACTGGGCTATCAGCTTAATCTTTGCCAGCATGGGACATCAGGGAAAAATGCCTTTATGCTGCTAAAAGGATTGACTGTTTCTCTGGATCTTACTTCTTCCTAAAATCATAAGACATAAAAAAGACTATAGCTGCCCTAAAAATCACGAGTGGAGGTTGTATTGGCGTGACAGAAGGACAAGGTTTGCTTGATGGAGGGGCATAAAGCTATTCTTTAAACAGAGTGGCTACAATTAGAAGCACATACATAGCTTAATTCATTGAAAAGGTCATAAACCTGATAATTTTGAGCTGTAGTAATCAGAAAAGAGAAGATCTTTCAAAGTATAGAGCTGTGAAACAGACTCAAACAAGAGCGGTTCTTAAGTAGGTTCTAACTGAGGGAGCTGAATGGTGTGGCTTGCTGGTTCCTTGGTATTTCCCCTCAGTGTCTGCTAATATTTGAGGGCCATGCTATGGCTTTTTTGACTTACATAAATGTGCCACTGATATATTAAAAAATAGGACCCTTTAAGGAGATGAAGGCTTAAGAAAGAACAGGCAATAGACTAATAGCTGAAAGACACAGCTTCAATTAACACATTGCCTCTCAGACTTTGACATTCCTAAGCACAGTAAGAAGTTCAAGGGCAGACTATCAAGGAGGGAAGAGAGCAAAGCAAAGCATTAAAAACCAACATTTAACAAAATCATTAACCTTTGCTGTGCCATAAACCTCTAGTCAATCCTGTCGTCTTTTATTAGAATAATATATAAAAATAAAAAGGATTGAAAAAGATAATTCAAGTTTACTTAGTATAGTTAGTAAAACATACATATATTTTTGGGGGGTTGGGTATCTTTAGACAGTCTATATGTAGCCATGAGCCTACTGGAACTCAATATGTAGAACAGATGGGACTCTATTTCATAGAGTTTCTCCTGCCTCTGCTCTCTAGTCCTGGGACTAAAGGCATGTGCCATTACACTCACCAGTAACATACATTTTAAATTATGATGTACACATATCTATATATTTCATGATTAAGCCTTAAATTTTAAAAATAGAATATCTAATAACTTGAGTTTTATAGCAGTAGTAAGTATAAAATAATTTTGTGATATCTGTAACAGCTATAATGTAAGACAGAAGAGTCTGTGACTTCATGGTAGACAAAGACAGAGATTCTGCTTTGTTGTTTTGAAGGGTTTTTAGCTAGTATTTATGATGAAAATATGTTGTTTTTAATTTAAATGTTAGGAAACATATGACTCATTCCTTATGTTATTATTTGAATCTAAATACCTCACCCCACAAAAGGCCATGTATTAATTCTAACAAACTGATGGTCTTTTGAGAAGTCACCGAACCATTAGACTGCTGACCTCCAATAGACCAGTCCATCAGTGGTTTCATAATTTGGTGGGCCATTGGGAGATGACAAAAACTTAGGAGGTCAAACCTAGTTAAAACAAGTTGGTCCTAGGAGCATGTCCTTGAGACTTTGTCTGCCTTCTGACATATTCTTTTCTCTATTTTCATCTTGAGTATATAACTTGAGCAGCCTCCTTCTCTGCCACACATGTCCCTACATTTCTGTTCTGTCTCACTTCATACCCAAAGAAGTATTGTTATTTGTTAATGAGTTAATACCTCTGCAATAGCAAGCTAAAAATAACAATGTCTGCCTTAAAAGGACTTCCATGAGGATATTGTGACAGTGATAGAAAGATGATCAACATCATATAACACCACTGAAATTTATGTACTGGCATTCAGGAACCTTTAATAAAACTTAAGAAAATTGAAAGTATTTTTTATCAGATTTGTGCTACAGAATATACAGAACTGATTGAAAAAATTTCCTTGGCTTCAGGAAGTTTAATAATGGCAAAATAATCCAGACCACAAATGGTAACAGTAGTAACATTGACATCTTATAAGATGAACAACAGGAGATGACATGGCCAAGAGTTTCTATTTAGATGTATATTCAAGACTTAAAACTGTCATCTACTTTTACTAGTGACAATGGTGTTACCACATTATGCAAATAAATTATAAAACTCTAAACAACTTAATGGGTCATAAATAAATTGAAAGAGTCACAGGAAGTGAGATTTACTAACAAATTAAGTACCTTAGGGAGTTAAATGCCATGATATTAACTGAAATGGTATTATTGACATCAATAATTGCATCTACATTCCCCAATGGTTCATGTTAGTGATAATATTCACAAAACCCATGGGAAATTTTCAAAATCTTAAGAAGTTTAGAGCAAACACAAGGCTGGCATATACAAGTGTGACCACTGTGGTTTGAATAGAGTTTGAGTGCATCTGTCAAGGTTTATGCATTGACTGTGGACCCTCTGTCCCCCATGAGAAAATATGAAGAGGTAGTAGGAACTTATAAGAGCTGGGGCATGGTGGAAGTTTTGTATCTGTCCCTTCCTCCTCGTTCTAGCATCCTGTGTTCCTATGGTATGTCTCTCAAAGTTCTACCATGTTGTATCCTTTCATGATATAGAGAAAATTTCACTAGAGCTGGCTCAATGTATAGAATATCAGCTTCCAAAACTTTCAGCTTAATATATATATAACTTGAGAGTATTAATTAGCCTTAGGAAACATTTTTAGACAATGTATTAATATGATCAGCTGTATATACTTGTTGTACAAGGGCCATGGTAGAGGCAGTTACAGTTCCAATGATAGAAATTAAAGCTCTAATACCCAATACCAGAGCTGCAATGAAGTGTTTATGATGAGAAAGTAGATTAGCAATAGTTTCCATAGCATAGATGCCTGGATCTGTAGCACGAATCTTAGAAGGTCTTATTAATAAAAACAAACCTGATGCCAGTTATTGGGGTGAATGCTGGAAGATCAGAGAAGCAGAACAAGCCACAGCCACCTTACCTTGCCATTTCCTCAGCTGATTCTGTTTCCTCAGAATGGAAGCCTCTGAGTCCTCATCCGGAATGAATTTCAGCTGAACTGTTTGTGGCTCAAAAGCCTGAAAGCTTAACCAGCTCTAGTTCCTGGTCCTCATGCCTTATATACCTTTCTGCTTTCTGCCATCACTTCCTGGGATTAAAAGCATGAGTCACCATGCCTGGCTGTTTCCAGTGTGGCTTTGAATTCATAGAGATCCAGATGGATCTCTGCCTCTGGAATGCTAGAATTAAAGGTGTGTGTTACCACTGCCTAATCTGTATGTTTAATACTATGACTGTTCTGTTCTCTGACCCCAGATAAGCTTATTAGGGTGCACAATATTTTGGGAAACACAATATCACCACACAGATCATCATACCAAGGTCAAGAAAGGTTAACAGAGAGAAGAATATAGGGAGGTTGATGAACAACCACCAAAGAAACTGGAGATACGTTTAGATTGATATATAATTAGTAATGAAGCAGTTAAGGCAAAATATTTGGTAAGTAGTATCATTTGTTGAAATTGAAGTAAGCCAAGAGAACCTTTAACAAGAATCACAAAAGGTGCAGTAGCACCGGCTTGCAAGCCAGAATAAATAGGGGAGGTCTGTAAAGGTCTTTTAACAACAGTATAATTAGTAACTGCAAAGAGATTATATAAATGTCTTTGAAGAATGAAATATGAGGGTTTGGACAAAAACATGGGAATGACCCATCCTGGGAAAACCAGTGATCAACAGGAATTGGTTTTAAACTAAGGTCATCAGACCAAGAAAAAGAAGAATGTGAAATAAAATAGTTTCTATAATTAACACCTGGATTGGAAACTGACCAATCATAAATCTTACCTGATAATTGTTCTTAATATATATAGCTTTACTGTATTAGAGTTAAACCCTATTCTTTTTATATAGACAAAAAGGGGGAAGTGTTGTGGAATAATCTTTTGGACACTGTGAAGATTTGTCACTCAGATTTGTTTAGTAAAAAGCTAAACAGCCAATAGCTAGGCAGGATTTTCAGAGTAGAGAGGACTCTGGGAATAAGAAGGAAGGGCAGAGAAGTAGAGAGTTCCAGACAGACAGAGAGGAAGCTGGATGTATAGAATAGAGTAAAGGTAATAAAGCCACAAGACAAAATGTAGATTAATAAAAATGGGTTAATTTAAGTTGTAAGAATTAGTTAGTAACAAGCCTAAACTATCAACTGAGATTTCATAACAAATGGTAAGTCTCATTTGGGTGCTGGCAGGCAGGACAGAGAAATACTAGCTACAGAAAGGAGTTTACCCAATAAAACAGAAGAATTTTAAACAACAGAAATATAGCTACTCCCCAGCGCTGTAGCTGGTTATCCAGTGTAATCCTGAATGAGCCTCTGGAGTCACTTATTGAAACACTACACAGGGATTCAGTTACTGGCTGAAGCCCAAGTTTACACCTAACCTAAAACTTGCCTGACTTTTTGATCTGGTGAAACACAAAGCATCAAGTCTCTCCATTTTAGGATGAATGCCATTAAATTGTTTTCTCATATTTGTTTACAATTTTATTGCTAATACCTATTTGGCACTTGACACATTTATAAGCACAATATTTTGGCAGGTTTCAAACAAATGTGTTTCTGATGAAGCCAAAGAAAAGTATTTTGACATCAACATTGGTGACAGGCTAAGAGGCAGCATGGCCTTCCTTTGTCTTTCCATGTTAGTATATGAAAAATGATGTGACATTTTTAAAGAATAGTGTAAGTTTAAGTTTAATGGGCAAAAGATAAGAAATATCTATTCTGCTAGAGTCCCAGAGAAGACACAGATATCCATGATTGGAGACTTGGTAGTGACCTTCTCATGCAGGAGATTGCAACAGTGCACCTTGCTCATCTGCTGAGCACCAGAAACATTCTGTACTGTAATGCGATGATTTGTGTGCTCCTTCTTCACAAGGGCTGCCAGGAGGGTGTGCTGTCTGTACAAGTCAGTGCTTGTGTTTGGGGTCCTTAATCTGTTATGCCCTTATCTCTAATAGCTCCCTCCGTTCTCCTCATTAAAAAATTTCCAGAATAGGAAACATTTTTTCTTTTTTTAATCCACTTAAAATTCTGAATGAGCTTAGAGTCATGTACTAAACTGTACCAGAATGAAAACAACTTCACAGAGAATGAAAAACTTTTAAAAACTGTAACATATTAAGAAGAAATGAGTTATTTTAAAAGAAAGGGCATGGGTTATATTTTAAAATTATATAGATGTATTTTTCATGAAATTGTCCTGTTGAAGGGCTTTTACAAAGTAAAGTGTTCTCTCTTTAGATAAAAGTAAGGAAACAGTAAAACATCACATACATTTGCATTTTTTTTCTGAGCATTTCTTTTCATTGAAATTCCACATGGCTTATGACTGTCATGGAATTGTCTCCTTGGCTGCTGAAGGAACCTTGTTTCTCTGATTTCAGACATGTTCAGAACAACTGGGTTGAGGATGGATATTATATTATTCTTGAGTTCAAAGAAAAGCTCAGGAAAATTAGAGAATTAGTAACAGAAAATATGATTTATTACCTTTTATCTGATTTTCTTCTACTCAGTCACTGATAAATAAAATTGTTTAAAACAACATCCAAATCACCTTGAATAACACAAGGAATACATGAAATTAAGAATGGTCTAAGCCCTAGCAGAGGAGCTATTGGCAGCTGATAGCTACTGAAAGAAATAGAGTCACTCTCCTTTGGGGTGTGACTACTGGTAGGTTGCACATGTTCCAGTGGATGGCCCCACACTCATGACATGAGCAGCACTAATTAGACTCAAGGGGTTCCCAGAAACATCAGGAAAATAAGTCCATGAGGTTAGATGGAGGCAATATAGGAGCTGGATGGAGGTAGTTGTGAATGAAAGCGCTCAAAATACATTCCTTTTTTTTATATAAAACAAAAATTATCACATTCTTTGTGTTCATATTGTCAACACTGACTGCCCACTCCACTGTTTTTTAGAATAGATTTTCTTGTGTCTTATAATTACTGCTTTCTATTAATGTTTAATTGTCTGTCTAAAACATATAAATTGTTGTTCAAAGAATTTTTACATACTTCAGTATTATGGATCACTGTTAGACATGATCAAATGGTCTCAATATAATTTTGGTAGTTCCAAGATTTAAGACAAACAAATATATACAGCCATTTGAAAATAATATTTGATAACTTTTTTTTACTAAAACCTTATCACATTATGTGCAAATTCCTTTCTAGGGAATATGTCCTCATAGAAGTTAATAAAGGGCTTCTAAGTTAGAGTGTCCATGAGTCTTACTCTGACTGAAGGCTTACAATGACATTAGGTTCCAATATACAAAAACAAAAGAAGTTATGTTTTCCCTGAGTTTACTTTACAGAAGAATGTTATAAAGATGTCAGCTTATAAAATCTGATATAACAAATATATTCGTTCTTTTACTTTAGGGACTGAAGCAATGTGAAACTGATACTCAGTTTTAGTTACTTTCATCTGTAAGAATGAAGAACCCTTAAGTTGTCAGTGTTTATTTCTTGATAGCACAAAATCAAAGAGACTACAAATACCCTGTGTCCCCTACAGCTGTCTCTTCTTCAAATGATATATCAAAAAGGAGTGTCTTTCTATATTTTAAGTCTTACCATCTCTGTGGTTTTACTTTTAGCTCAGTCATTTATGGAGAAGGCATGGAAGAGTGTAACCCTATCTTATGGGTAGGCCTAGAAACACAGGAGTAGGTGAGAGCATTCCACCATACTACATCCATTCAACACTAACATGCTGTTCTATTGCAAGAAAAACTGTAGAATGTAGCATTCTCTCGCTAAAGAAGCTGAAGACAACTGTGCATTTGTAAATCATTTGTTCTGATCTTTAATGCTTACATGTTGTCTTTGGAAAGTGAGGGAGTCTCAAAGCCTATGCAACTAAAGGTCAAGAAAGAAAACTGTCTTTAAATCTCATGGAATATATCCTCTCATTAAAGAGTGTGTGTGTGTGTGTGTGTGTGTGTGTATGTGTGTGTGTGTGTGTGTGTGTGTGAGAGAGAGAGAGAGAGAGAGAGAGAGAGAGAGAGAGAGAGAGAGAGAGAGAGAACTCACAATAATTTCAGACAACCATATTATTAAAACAATAAGAAGTCCTTCCAAGTGCCTTGTAATTGGTTATTGTAGTTTGGGTCTTACTAATTATGTGATTTTGAATGAAAAAGTGAAGTATATGTAATTAAATACTATGATGTAGTGCATTGTTACAGATTTGAGAGATGATTATCCAGTTAAATGTGGCATCAGGTGTATGTGCTGATGCTATATTTAAGTAGATAATCATAATATTAGATAGAACTGCTCTAATATGACCAATATTCATTCTAAGGTTTTGTGGATGTACACAAAGACACACGGAGCAAACTGCAATAAAACATGTTTAAGTCTACCAAAATGAAAAATAATAAAGAATTTTGCCAATTAATATGCAAATCTTTGTTTTTCACTAATACAATTTACTAAAAATTTAATTCAACTACTTTTATGTTGTGGCATAATCAAAATTTTGTACCACTAATGAAGTAGAAAATAACTATGATGAAAGTCAAGATCAAATGTATATTGTCAGGGTAGCTCTAAATAGATACTTTTTTCCTACAGGCTGGAGGTATAATTCAGCAGTACACACACGCACACACATACACACACACACACATACACACACACACACACACATACACACACACACACACACACACACACACACACACACACACACCTTTTTATGATTGCCTCCTCACTATAGTTGTGAGAAAGAAGCAAGTTTCTGATAACTAGTTCGTCTATATACTTTTTCCTCTTTCTGACTCATGGTTTTCTTACTTACTGCCTTCCCCCATAATCATGTATCTCTCAGCACAGAAGTATTGAAGGTCTTGTGCCCAGCTTTTGGCTCTGTTAGTGTGTGTGTGTGTGTGTGTGTGTGTGTGTGTGTGTGTGTGTGTGTGTGTGTGTGTTGTGGGGTGGAGCCTTTAGGGGTGAACACAGTGGGAGAAAAATGTCATGGAAGATGAGCACTTGCACTCCTTTCCTCCTCTATCTCTGCTTGCCCTGAGTCCAACAAGTCTGTTCTACCATTAGCTCTTGCCAGCCCAGATAGTTCTTGACGATCTGCCTCACCACAGGCAGAAAGTGATAAGACCAAGCAACCTTGGACCCAAGGCTTTTAAACCAGGAGCCAAAGTAACTTTACTTTTTAATTATTTATCTAAGGAATTTTGTGCTGACTAACACTTCTGCCTAATAAATAAATGCATGCAACACTTGACCTCTTCTGCTCCTTCAAGTTGTCAGTCTCTTCTCCCTCCTCATCTGAAAGCTGCCTGTACTCACCATCCTCAGAATGACATCACCAATGTGTTAGCTCCTCTACCTAGTTCTGAAGCTCCTCTTACAAACCTACCCTGATGATCTCCAAGGTCAGTGCTAATTTTCCAACTCTTTTCAACCTTGAACTCTGTGGTTTTTTTTTTCCCTACCTGTGATTAATTCTTTTTTCAAAGAGACTTGACATTACGGTTTGTATGACTCTTCAATGACTCTTTTGACTACCTTTATTTAGACTCCCCCTGCCTTTCTCCCTCCTTCCCCCTCTCCCTCCCTCTCTCCTTCTCTAGTTCCCTCTCTCTTCTTAGCTTTTGAATCTACTCTTATATCCTTAGCAATTCTGTCTGGCTCTCCATCCCAGACTCTACTGAAAATTCCCTTATTCTAAATGGATTAGTTTGTGCACCCAATAGAGTTTTGTGCACTGTCTATTGGCCTCTCCTCATCAAGAAGAAATCTACCATAACCCAAGAAGACCACATTAGCCCTTAGAGCGCCTCCTTCTTTGAACCTCTATTTCTTTCAGTGATGCCTCTCTGCTCATTCCCCTGGAAACAAAACTTTAACAGGCATGGCCTCTGCACTGGGAGCCATGTTCCTGCCAGAGGAAAGCCTGTAGTCATTGACTGCAATCTCTTTCAGTCATGAGTACACTATAGTCTTTATCCTCACACATGATGGTCTTGCTTGTGAGCCTTTCTGGTCAAACCCACTGTAAACACCCATGTCCATATCGTACTGTTAAACTTACCAGGTTTCTCTTTAAGACCACTCAATTACCTATTTGATTCTATACCATTATATACTGAAGTCTTTCACAAAGTGGGTTTTCCTCTCAGCCATCTTCTGTTCTACACATACAAAGGAACGCTGGAAACTCCAGCTATATAGAGCCACAAACAAGCCCCATCATCTCCTTCTTTTCTGATATTATTAATGCTTCATCTGTTCTCAGGAATCCTTGCTCTCTTTTCTCCTTCCCAGACATCATGTCAAGATTGTACTTATCCTCCAAGACCACCTGTTCAAATTTCATCTCCTTCAGATGTCTCTTTTCTAATCCTCTCAACCATCTTCAAACCTTTTTATGAGGGCAATTAGTGTATTCTAGCTTGTATTTCAGATACAATGCTCCAACTATACACTTCATAATCTTCTTGAGTGATGGCTTTTCTATTTGCACCTGTGGAATTCCACAAAGAACCTTGAACACAGTAGTTATTCAGTAAATGTTTGATGAATTTACACATCCTTTATAATATTCACTCAACTTGTGCCATCATATGGATCTTAACTTTAGAAAATTTAAATGAAACTGTGATGTGTGAAATTTAGTGTTACTGGGAACTTTCTCGGTAGATTTAGATCCTTTAAAGAATTCAAAGTTGAAATCTAGTGGATAAAATAAATTTGAGGATGCTACCAAAACTATGAATACATGTATAGTAGAAATTGTATATGATAGAAAAAGTTTACATGTGAGAAAATGATCTTTCTTTTTAGAAAAAAACTGCAAGTTTTCTGTCTCTAAGAGTTGCTTTTTTAATATTACCAAGGAAGAAACTAGATGAAAGCCAGTGGTGCTGTCTCTGCTTTTGTTAATTTTCTTTTATAGAACTTGTATTCGATTCACTGTCAGCAAAGTCTGTTTTGTTTAGAGACAGAAATTTATTTGTGACTTTAAAACTTTATAACTAATTTTAAAAGTATTCCCTAACTTTACTTTCAAAATCAAGTTTCTTGTGACTAGAATGAAAGTTTCATGTTTCAGTTCACAAATTCTGGAAGATACAAGAGGTTGAAACTTTATATGATGATAAAAATGAATAACTGATGGGGAATGGAGTAGGTAATAGCTGAAATGTATAGATGATGAGTTTGATTTTTTTTAAATAACTCATTTTGCAATGTTGAGATTCTGCCTATGTAGTTGGAACATGATTGACGTCTGGATCCTGTAAACATTGCTACAAATACACAGGATGTTGTCTGAAGGTCCCAAATAAATATACTTTGCACAATAGTGAAGAAGATACTATAGAACTGCTTGTTGAAGATCTATTAGATCAACGGCCCACATCTGAGAGCTTGCCTCTGTGTAAAACTAAAGCTTTGAGATCCACAATTAGAGCAAATACAGTAAAATATATTTCAAAAAATTAAGTCTATCAGACACAAATGTCATTTGTTTTGGACAATCACACATACACACACACACACACACACACACACACACACACACACACACACACACACAATTTCAAAGGTATTCTGGTTTTCTTATATTCCAGCATCCCTGAAAGTATCAGTTACATTTAGTCTTTGACTTCTCCTTCTTCTTACATGAATTACCCAAGGATTTCCATTAATGTTTCACTTCCTTTAAGGAAGATTTTTATTTGCATCTCTTTCATTTTACTTTTGAAAGTATTTCAAATAAAATACCAGGATTTTTACAAAGCTCATTTTGTTCTTCCATATTTTAATGCATTTATGTTTTAGCTTCACATACTCTCTTTAAAAACATCTTTCTCATTTTGAAAAGTGAAAACTTAATGCATTTTGCATTTTGTGCTCTTTCCCTCTGAAGTCACAAGCCATAGAAGATTGCCAAAGGTTCTGAAATCTATTTAAAGATGGAAATCTATTTACAGATGTTCAACCATAGTATTTAAAGTCTTTTTTTCCCAAAAATCAGATACTTAAATATATTCAATGTGTGTCTGTTTTATTGACTATGTAAATTTAAGTAAATAAGTGAGCTAATTGCTAATTCCACCTCCCCCTTCCATACAGACCATTTAACAATTCAGGGTTCCAGAACTGTATAACCTATACTGTATAGAGAACTGAAGAACAGAATCTTCCGTAAGTAATACTTGAAAAAGCATTTCTTTCTCAGGGATGGGAGTCATTCATTATAAATTGCCAGATTTTTCAAGAGGGTCAGAAGAAAACTTGATCTGACTCTCAGTTTTGAAGCATGCCCTGAAGCACAAACACAAAGACAGCTTAGTCAGGGGACGGGGAGCTGTCACACCTGGCGGTGTGCCTGAAGGAAGTTGCCCAGTGAAACTCCAGTTCAGGTGGCATTGGAGGCCATGCTGACTGTAGAAAGTTTATTTTTTACGTCTTTAAAAATCCCACTAGGAAGACTGTGACTTAAAATAAGTTTTGGGTTTTGCTTAATGACTGGGCAAGCCTCAATGAAACATTTCACAATCACTATTAGGATAAGAATTTATACTGTATCAAGCTGATAATAGAAAAATAAATAAATAAATAAATAAATAAATAAATAAAAATGAAAAAAAAAAACCAAAATCTACAAAGACCTCCACAATTCCCTTATGTACCCAGGGCTTAGACAATCTTTTTATTTTATTTTAATTAAAGTCTTATGAGTAAAATTGGACAAATATAAGAGGAAGTTTCCTTTACTTTTCTAATCTTATTTTTCCTGAATGTGATTGTGGTGCCTACATTGTATAGATTCCTAACACAAACACACACACATCCACATCTGGGTAGAGTTTTCATGAAAAGCACAAGACAGGTATGAGAGAAGTCAGGAAAGGCATTTATGATACTGAATATACAGGAGGAGGTGCCTGGATCAAACACTCATATTTCCTAAGACTCTCTCCGGGGCAGACAGAAGGTAGAGAGCATGAGACTTAATAACAGATTTGCTGGTGCAGGTTGAAAATATGAGTCTTTACAGTGGCCACATAACTGACTGTGAAGAAAAAGTCCTGCAGGTATTAATCCTCACTGATCCCTTTAATGGCAAACACTCATATTTCAGCACAATCTCTGCTAGCCAACCCTCTTCACATTTGATCTTTGTGCATCTTACCTGGTGATGATGATACGCTCTTTGTCTGAAAGGAAAATAAACACCTCTGTCAATGGCTCTATGAAGGGATTAAGAATGTAATTATATGACAGGATGGGGCAAAAGGATGGATTCTGTCATCTCATTGTGAATGAGTGGGTGAATAGAACAAAGGCTAAACCAGGCATTCAAAGATGAGCCAAGGCCCTTCACAGAACTGGCATTCCTTGAAGAGGCAATTATTTACTTGAGTAAATCCAAAAAGACATGAGTAAGCTCACCCAATACTTCAAAAGAAAAAAAAAACAGGAAATATTCTGAATATTAGAATATAACAGTAAAACAGAAATCGTTCAGTTTTCAGATTTTATATTACCTCCAGTAAATGCTTTGGGACCGAACAGGTCTACATCCTTCTCAATTATATACCTACTATCAGCCATTATTAGTCACTATATCTTATTCATAATATAAACTCTGACTTCCATGAGCAGTAAAGCCATCTGTGTTGTTGTTGTTGTTGTTGTTGTTGTGTTGTGTGTGTGTGTGTGTGTGTGTGTGTGTGTGTGTGTGTGTATAAGACAGAGAGAGAGAGAGAGAGTGAGAGAGAGGGAGAAAGAGAGAGAATGTTATTTTTAGAATGATAGCAGATGTATTTATGAAAAGATCAACATCTGAAACACTGCTGGTTTCCATGGTAATCATTTATAAAGGAAAATAAGGGTTAATGAACTTAGACAATTTGAAATCCAAAGGAAGCTTTTTTTTCTTTTAGTTAACAATCTAACTGAATTCTTTCTATTTAAATCATCCTTTAAAATAACAAGGGGGAAGACTGCTGCATAGTAACCTGTAACAGAAAATTCCTTAGAAGAATTAAGTCTAATACTTCTGAAGCAGCCTATTTCTCAGTCGACTGTCCATTGCAGGGTAATTTCCTGTTTCGTGGACATAGACAGTTACACTGCACATTTAGATTCAAAGGCCATGGCAATCCTCAGTTTATCATCTTAAAACATGAGTTAATATTCATTTAAGTAAAAGCACAAGGAAGTGAGTCAGACAATGAAAAGAGACACAGGTTAGTGCTTTTAAGAATGGAATGACCATTAATACCAATGACATATGACACTGAGAGGCAAAAAGGACCAACAGATGTAGGAAAATACAAAGTGGAGTTACTGTACAAAGTTAAAGAGATTTGTTTGGGGGTGAAATCATGTCAGTATTCAGAGAAATATGAGTCTGAACATGAGCAGATGGTGGGTTGAAAAGGCAGATGCAGAGGTTGGCTTATTTCAAGAATGGTATTGCAGCAGAGACAAAGATAAGTAAAAAGGAGAGGAGAAAGAACCATGTTTGAAAACAGAGCCAACTGGGATTAAGTAACAGAAAACAATGCAGAGAGGATTAAGCCTCAAATGAGCAAGCATGATAAATCTTGGTTAAGTTGAATTCGATGATGCTGAAATTACCAAAAGTGAACTGAAATGAATTAATGGTTAGAGTAGTAGTACTTGCTCACAGACGAAATAAAGGTCAAACTATAGATGCTAGGATCTGTACCAGTGGAGGGAATTTCACTCACTTAGTACCTGTGGTTTTTTTTCATTGCTTGATCCACTTTACACACCTTAAGATCTAGGAATTCAAAGGCAAAATGCAGCAGTTCTTGTGCTTTAGGTGTAGGTGCCTGGTCAACATGGTGGAGGGTTTTATGAAAGGATTTACCAAGTGGCACAGGGCATAATTCTAAGGGAAGAGTGAGGCACAGATATACAGAGAAGGAAGAACATTCAGTCCCAGGGAGAAGTGACTTGTGGCCTCAAGGGGAAGAAGCTGGGACCTGCCTAGAGCATGTTAAAGGAGTCTGGGAGTCACCAGACTTTCTAGTCTAACCCTATGACAGTTTTAACACATTTATTCCCATGTTTTTAGACCCCCTTCGTGGAACTATGATAAGTAGATCCATCAGCTAAAACTATCAAGGTGATCATCAAGAAAAAGCTTATCCATTGACTATGAGAAACCATAGAGGAAAGATCCATGCCTTATGAAAGCCACTGGAGAAATATAAGAAGGAAACCCACACTAAGAAGACAAGAAAAGGTGAAATGTATTAACAAAACCAAGAATGGAAATGTAGATAGTGTTCCATACCATGAAAGCCATGAGGAGGACCCCAATCCAAGTTCCCAGAAGACAATTGCCATTTACAACAGGGATTGCATGCCAGCATGAATAATCGTTTTACTTAGAAACTAAATTAACCGTGCTATCTTTATCTATAGTTAGTCAGTCACCACATTTTATTAAACATATTTTTGAAATAGGCTAACATTCATCAAATAGTGAAGTATAGATACAGGTATCTCGTGAACATAAATCAAAACAAAATGGATCATTTCCTACAACATGAAAATATGAAATTTTGATAATAACTGTTTTGAAATGATCCAAACAAATCTAGCATACTAGACTAGTCAAAATGGGTGTGCATGCCTGCCTTTTCATAAGTAGAGCTCAGAAATTTGAATTTTCAACCAATTCAGCTTACACATGGTTGTACTCTTAAAATAAGTTTGGATAATTTAATTTTAATTGAAGCTGATTATAAATAAATTTGTACCAAAAAAATCTGATGGATATGCAGTTCTTAAGTTATAAGATTGAATAAATGTGTTTTATGAAAGTTTGTAAAGTGCTTGTCCAGTATACTAGCCTGCTTCGATTTAAAGAGAAGCTGTTGTATGAAAAGGGTGTATGTGAAGGTTGGGGAGTCAGTTCAGTTGGTACTGTGCTTACTGGAGAAGCATGAGAAGCTGAGTTCAGTCATCAGCACCCGCGTGCATGCCTGTGGTGCTCGAGTGTAAGTCAACACTGGAAAAGTAAAAACCAACCAGAGGGTACCTGGGGCTCTCTGGCCAGCCAGTCAAGAAGCCCTAGCAAGTACCAGGTTCAATGAGAGATTTGTTTGGGTGACCTAAATCTGTGGGTCACGACCCATTTGGGGTTCTATGGTCCTTTCACAGGAGTTTCCTAAGACCATCAGAAAAAAGATATTTGCAGAACCAGGAGAATCTCTGCGAGTTCAAGGTCAGCCTGGTCTACAGAGCGAGATCCAGGACAGGCACCAAAACTGTCTAGAAAAACAAAACAAACAAAAAAAGAAAAGAAAGAAAGAAAGAAAACAGATATTTGCATTAAGACTCATAACAGTGGCAAAATTATAGTTATGAAGTAGCAATGAAAATAATTTTATGGTTGAGGGTCACTACAGCATGAGGAACTACATTAAAGGGTCTCAGTATTAGGAAAGTTGAGAACCACTGCTCTAAATAAAAATAAATAAATAAATAATACATAAATGAATAAATAAGGCTGATAGTGATTGAGGAAGACACCCAACACAATCTCTGGCCTCCACATACATACACACACACACACACACACACACACACACACACACACACACACACACGTACAACCATAGGCACAGACACACATGAACACATATGCATATATTCAAAAGAGGTAGCATATATGAATTTTCATAGAAATTAAATTTAAAATACAACAGTTTAGACATACTAGTCTTAAACTTGTGTTGTTTAAGACATAATGAACATGAACTTTATATAAAATGACCTTACAGGTATTTTTCTCAAAATTAACACATGGCTTTAAAAATATCTTATATCAGTTTTGGTAAGAATGTAAACTGTTGTGGCCATTGTGAAAAACAGTGAGGAGGTTCCTTGCAAAGCTAAAAATACAGCTTTCATATGCTCCAGCTACACCACTACAGAGCAGATTTCCAAAGAACTCCATATCCAACTATGGAAATATTTGCTCATCCATCAGTGATAGAATTGTCCCCAGTGCTTAACTAGCACATGCCTTCTGGGTAGTAAGCACTCAATACGTGCTCCTTTAATTGATGGATCCACAGTTTGACTCATTTTTTTTCTTTTTCAGTGTTACTCCCATGTACTGCATTACCAGATATTTCTTGACTGATGGGTTACTGATATGCTCATTAACTTTCAAATTGAACAATTTTGAATTTATTGGTTTTGTTTTTTCATTGGAGCATCTCACTGTAGTACTGACAAATTTTCCTCAATTGTTTCATTTGTGTTTTGTCATCTAGTCAAACTGGTCCTTTGAAGGCAAAGTCTTATCCTTTCTTCTGGATAGCCTGTAGACTGTACTCTGCAGGTATCTGACTCCTAATCAACCTTTATCAGTTATGAAGCAATTCAAACAAAAACAATACCGCTTATAACTTCGTATAATCAAGTGTGCACCTGCCCTGAATGGTTACACGCGTTTGTTTGCCTCTAAGGGGTGCATCATAGTCTGTGTGCTCTTTAATGTACTGTAGCTATATGCCTACAGCTACACAGCTCTTTCCACCCAAATGTATCACAGTAGGTGAAATTAAAATATTTCCATGTTAGCTTTGCTGGATTTTGGGATTGTACTTATTTTTGTTTTATGTGTATGAGTGTTTTGCCTATGTGCGTATTTGTGCAATATGTGCATACTGTGCCCGGAGAGGCCACAAGAGGGCATCAGACATTGTGGGACTGGAGCTACAGGGCCATGTGGGTGCTGGAAATTAACCCAGGTCTTCTGGAATAAATGCTCTTAACCACTGAGCCATCTCTCCAAATCCTGTTCTTGCCTTTTCCATATCTTTTATAACTTTAGACAAGTTTCTTGCCACAGAGGGGGAAAAATACTCCATTAAAACTTCATTATAGGTATCAAATTCCTCTTATAGTATTGATTTAACTAATAATTTATTCATCTGTAAAAACAAGTATATCTACTTTATGTAGGTTTATTGTGGATTTTAAAGAATGATGTATAGCCATACACAATATTATGTTCCTGTAATGGTGATGTTTACATTCCAGAAAATTAGGATAAGATAATAAAATGCATATGAATTTTGGAGTGATAATAAATGCTAAGAAGCAAAACACAGCAAGGGGAATAAAATAAAAGAAGGAAAGAAAGCTTTTGCTTCCATTAAGTCTTTAGGCAATATCACTCCTGAGGGAGGTAAAGGAGCCAGCCATGTGTGCATATGGAAAAACAGTTCCAATAGCAGGAACTCCAGGGACTTGATAATAGTGCATTTTTATCATGTCTAAGGAGCAAGGAGAGCTAAGGTTTATAGGCAAGTGATACAGAAGAACCAAAGTAAGAGGTGAGACCAAAGAGGTATTGGAGGAAGGGGCTGTGGAAGAAGACATGGACTTTACATTGAATACATAGACAATTTTGAGCAAATGGTTGAAGTAATGTGATGTAAGCTGTAAAATGTTTCTGTCCACAGTGTAGGAGACATTTTGAGCCATGATTCAAGTGACAATGTTTCAATCATTTAGGTAAAGTCTGTGGTTACCTAGAACAGAGTGATTAATGCAAGGCTCTGCATGTACTTCCAAATGCAAAATGAGGAGAGAGACGCATACAGAGACACAGAGACAGACAGAGAGGGACAGGTAGAAAGACAGAGAGAAAAAATCCAACTTCTTTGCTGTTGCATAGGAAAAATTCCCTTTTTGGTTTGACATTGGTCCTGTTGATATCAGAGGATAGCTAGGTTCGGGGATCATTCCTTTAGTATGCTCTAAGATCTTGTGTCCCAGAATACAGAATTGCACAGAAATATGTGGATAGTGCAGAAGAGATTTTATTAGAAGTGGTCCACTTCCAGGGGGAAAAAGCTGTCTGGAGGAGAGGAAATGAGAGTAGTAGCTCAACAAGTTCTTATGTACAAAAGATGGATGTTTTATGTCACATGGTGTGGGCTTTGGGGATAATTTGCTTAACACAGGCTTTTTCACACATGCTGTTTTACATGTACTTCTACAGACAAGTTAATGTAGCTTACATTTCATTAGCATCATAATTCTTCATCCAGACACGTGTGGTTTAGCATTATACAATTTCCAAGTATTTCAGTGGCTACTACTCATTCCACAATTTAGGCTTGGCTTTGATGGCCCATGCCTCTATCACCCTCCAGTCACACCATTGCTTTAGACAGAAACATCCATTTACCATGTTGGATCTACTGCAACCTTTTCATACCTGGACTCTATAGTGTCCAAACTCAACTCCTACAACTTGTGATGTGAAGTAGGTAGATGTATGTGGTATAAGCAGTCATTAAACACTTTTTGTTGTTGTTTACGGAAATGCATCTCAGGGATTTATCTCTTTAGAGAGCAAGTTAGGTATAGATCATGACATGGTATAGAATATGTAGGAAGAACTGAGGATTTAGAATCTTGGTTTTGAACTTGGAAGCCAATTAACACTTTTGTTCACATTTGAGTTTGGAAATTAACACAATATTTATGACATCATTGTCATCATCAGAAGAAGAGGAGGAGGAGGAGGAGAAGGAGGAGGAGGAGGAGGGGAGGAGGAGGAGGAGGAGGAAGAGGAGGAGGAGGAGGAGGAGGAGGAGGAGGAGGAGGAGGAGGAGGAGGAGGAGGAGGAGGAGGAAGAAGAAGAAGAAGAAGAAGAAGAAGAAGAAGAAGAAGAAGAAGAAGAAGAAGAAGAAGAAGAAGAGATTGACTGTGCCTCTACTGTGGGTGTTGCATGCATAGTCTAATAAACAAATTCATCTAGCGACCATTGTTTTTCACATTCATTAAGAATTTTGCAGTACTCTAGATTGGTTATTTTGTTAACACACTGATACACATTATTCAACACAAAACAAGAAACAACTTTTTAGTCTTATAGCCATTGTTCTCAGCAATTGTTGTCCTCTTTCTCAATTTTCAATACTAAGATTATCTTCTATTTCTTTCTTTTTTTTTTTTTTTTTTGGTTTTTTGAGACAGGGTTTCTCTGTGTAGCTTTGCGCCTTTCCTGGTACTCGCTTTGGAGACCAGGCTGGCCTCGAACTCACAGAGATCCGCCTGGCTCTGCCTCCCGAGTGCTGGGATTAAAGGCGTGCGCCACCATCCCGCCTGGCCTATCTTCTATTTCTACATCCCCTTTCATGTTGAGAATGCCTATACTGCTGTCACTTGACCACTGCTAAGATGAGCTTCAAACAAACCCAAGGTTCAGTGCTAAAGTCAAGTTGGGAGGCCAGTGCTCTTACTCCTTCACTTTATTTGAAGGTGCTTCATGTTTGCCATACAGACGATGGTCTTTAAGCTTAAATGCTGTTTCCTGGAGACTAAGGTTACTGCTATTGTCACTGTAAATAGCAAAAGGGCCCTACTTTTATTCTTGGGAATTTGTTGAAACACTGATTTTTATACACTTGGAAAAGGCAATAAAATTGCAATTTTATTATTTCATTTTCAACATTATATTTGAAACAATTTAGTACCCAAATTTTTGTTACTGCATATTTTAAAAAGTAATTATACTTCAATATTCTATTAAGACCATCTAGACTAAATATTAAGCATCTGTTTGCTCTAGTTTTTACTAACCAGGTTCTACCAATAGTTGATCAAACTAGAAAACAAAACATCCACTATTACCAAATTATGTGACTAAACTATGAAAAGCCATGCTGATATTTTGGGTCAACATTAATTTAATTTACATCTATTTATAAACAATAGGAATGTTTTAGATTTGTCATTCTTTGTAGCTCTTTAATTCCATCCTCCAAGTAATGTCAATTTTATGGAGTGCCTAATGTGTTTATATAGCAAACAGAAAAAATTCAGATGGCCTTAACTATTACAGTAATACACATTTGATTGTTCAACATTAAACAGTCATTACAGGTCATTTAGAATCAGTCAGAACATATTGCCTGTGAAATATGAATCCAAAGAGAGGGAATTTCCACTTGACTTAAAACACAGCTGAATCAAAAGTAGATTAATGATTTTCATATATTACCTGCAGGTCTTTTTTTAAATTCTGTTAAAGCAAACAAACAACACAACACAAATGTCTAAACATGAGCTGAACAGGAATAACACCAATAAACATACCAAACTAAACAGGAAAAAATTCAAGAAACCTCAACCCTACACAAAGGAATACAGGCAACTGAGTAAAACTGTGAATGAGAGAAGTATCCCTCCTCAGGGAACAACGTACCAATTGACTGTCCAGTGCCAAATGGTCAGTCCTAAAAACATATACACAAGTAACATTATATAGACTTGATAGGTTATACTGAGGAATACACATGTATATACAAATACAGATATGAGCACAGTATCTCATAATATAATAATTTGTGAGAAAAGAGGCCATGGATATGAATGAGAGCAGGGAAGCCCATATGGGATGGTTTGGAGGAAGGAAATGAAAGGGAGAAACATAATTAAAATACAATTTTATATATAAACCAAAGAAAAAAGAAACAACTCCTCCCCCCCAAAAAAACCAAACAGCAGAGATGCACCATCTTAACAAATGTTTTAAAATATAGTATACATTGTCCTAGTAGGTTATATTAACAATTTGTATAATTGTCATAAGCATACTATGTCAGAAACAAATGAACATGTTTTATCTTTTTACAATGTCAGAATTTATTGAATGGCAATATGTTCTCAAATATAATGATTTCATTGTCAGCAAGTTGCCAGATCACCCCATTTTTCTTGGTATCTATGGCAAATGCAAACATAGGCTTTTATTTAGGTTTAATTGCTAAAGTTAACTCTCTCAGATTACATGCTACAGATTTGTATTAACTCTCTTTCTCTCTGTGTGTATGTGTGTGTGCATGTGTGCATGTGTGTAAGCTACATAACGACAACAAAGAGCTAAAAAATATCAAAGAAACTCAAGAGGCAGGAAAACAGATAGAAATACAAATGGAATCTCCTGGGAGAAAGATAAGGAATTGTGCTGGAGGTGTACACACGCTGCTGCTGGGAGTCAGGCTGTTGCTGGGTCAGAGCCACACACAGAGCACAGCAGCAAAGTTCAGTCCAGCTTAAGAGGTGAAACACTGAGACCAGTTGAATGACCAATCAGATGCATGGATGGTGAGTCTGGGTGGGTGAACTGGGAGATGGGCAGACAGTAACTTAAGTAGGCTATTTCAGTGACAGGGATTGAGTTGGCTGCAGTCTATGGGACAGTTGTGACTTACCTGTTTATAAATCCCTTGTCACACACATTCAGTGTTCAGGTGACAAGTCAGTAGGGCCATCACCAACTGTCACAGTGCCCACCTCTTTATGGGCTCCAGGTAAGGCAACTGTATCATTCCCTCAGCCTGGTGTGTGTGATACATTCCTGGGCCTGGTTTTCCTTGTATGATTTTATTACACTTATATATGTCTACAGCCTCAATTCATGTGGATAAATTTATAAGGTTCCATCCTTCCTACTCCCAGGACTGAATCAAGCATAAGTTTGTCCTGTGTGAGTGGCGCCAGATGGATGGTGCTAATCATGTGTCAACTAAAGTCAGCAAAGGTACCAAATGGACATGGAGTTGAAAGCTGCTTATAAAATGGAGTGTTTCAGGCTTGCCCTTGCGCACAGTCTGAAGCACTGTGGTTGTACATCCCATAGAATAACTTAGGCCAAGGCACAACCTTATGGCAATGTCAAACCAGGGGTAGAGGAAGAAGCCTAAATTCCTCTTCACCTCACCAGCAGCTATCTTACAATTTATAGAACACACCTAAATTTAGACAAGTTAAGATTGGTGTTGCTAAGCAGATTTTTCTGAGACTGAAACATTCCATCCAGCAGAAAAGCTCCTTAAGCAGGAAGGTAAACAAGTCAAAACAGCTTTAGGAAATCCCTGAAACTGACCAGGTTCACTTAGGCCTCTCCCTCCCAGAGTTAAAAAATCCAAAGCTGCAAAGAAGACTCTCAGACAATCCAGGATGTGAAGACAACTTTCAGACAAGCTAAACTGCAAAGAATCCTGTAAGAGCAAAAGCTACTAAAAGAAGACTCTGAATCCAGTCTAGCTGTCTGCAAGATGCAGAAATCAGTGGGGCTACCTGGAAGAGACTTAGACCAACTGAAGCATCTGGAAAGGACACTCTCCCACTGTTGAGCTGTCTGGAGGCTGTGCAGTGTGCTCCAGATTCTCAGCTTTGTGAGCTGTGACCCATGCTTGGGTGGGCTTTGGTGATGCAGCTGTCTTGGAGTCATTTCTGCTCTATAATTAACTCCTCACCCATATTCCTACAAGCAACCTAAGTAAAACTCACAGTTTGCCAGGCTAGACTTTGGCTGTATCCGTATTTTGAACTGTCATGAGATCTATATGTGGAGTGAGTAGATGTGTGTGTATTATCTCCCTGGGAAAAGTTGTGTTTTGAGGGAGAAGAAGAGTAGAATGTGCTTGAGATAAAGAGCTGCTGAGTCTGTTTATCGACAGCTAAGAGATTTATTAATGTTAAAGCAGATAATACAGCGGAGATCTAAAGGGGAATTTCTGCTCACTAGAGAAGGCAATATGCCTACATTTAAAAGTTTCTAAAAGAAATAGTAGGTCTTGAATCACAAGGAAGCAGGTTTAGTTAATACATAATCTGTGTTATACGATGATGATAAGAGAGGGGGAATGTGCAATTTAGGCTGTGTGACATTGGGCACATGTAACTTGGGCTATGTGACATGGGTCACTCATTTTCTGGTAGGAGAATGGTGCTTGGGTAACGTGTTAACTGGAAGATGTGATCATAGTCATGTTGCCTCTGGCCCCCAAATGGTATCGTGAGGAGCTGAGTGTATTTTCATGTTTCATGAAATCTTCTATGTGTAGAATCTGAAAGGATTGAGTTCTTTAACATGCACAGGCTTTTGTTTATGTAAAAGAAAAACTGCAATGGCTTTATACAGAAGATGAGGGATAGCACATGGAAAGATTAGTAGGCATCAACTTGGGCTTTGTCTTCGTCCTGTCTAGTCTTTTTCTGGATCAATAGATACTAATCAGAAGAGGGCAGAAGACTGACAAAGCACAGGCTTTTTGAAGCCCATTCTTGCAATGGTGCCAGATGTTCTTAACTCCAGTCTTAAGAGAGTACACCAAACACTGAGACATAAAGGGCAAATGAGAGTTAAGGGAAATAGTTTCATTGGCTAGTCATAAGCAATAGGTTTTTGTTGTTGTTGTTGTGTCTTTGTTCGTCTTTAAACATTTTTTACATGGGAGGGAATAGATGGGTTAAAAGGAAAATTTTGCGGGTATTTTTGACACCAAAAGGCAGAAGAATTTGTTTATGGTTACACCACAAAGGAAATAATCTCTCATGCATATACCTGTAAGAAGGAACAGTCTATAAAGAGTGTGACCAGAACACAAGATATCTACAAGCATCCTAATCAATTGTTTATCTGTTTGGTTTGGGTTTCTTCTGAAGAGGAACTTTAGATCTCTCACTGGCTCACATAGATGCATTACCTGAGGTGAGCTGTTGAACTCTTCTGACACAGGTATTCTTGTTATGATGATATTTGGCCACACACAGAGGGAAAATTAATAATTTGGTTGTCTAAGAGGTCAAGACAGACCTTGGTCAAGATAGACCTCACTGAGTTCCAGCCTTTGGAGGTCAGCTTGAAGTTAGGATTCTTGTGAAGTTAGGAGTTCATGTGCCTACTAAGCTCATTTTATAAGTGAAGCAAAGCTTCTGGTCAGATGACTAAAGGAGGAACACAAACACCTCTCTTTACTTCCTATCCCACCAGAGTGGGGTGTGAGATCACACACTGGCCAACTGTAGATCTAGAACCATTTCCTCTGAAATGGCTGCAACTAGATAGTCAGTGAGAAGCCATCTTATTTCCAGTTCCTCTGAGCTACTGTCAGTGAGACTTTATGCTTCTATGAATCTACCTATTTTAGATACCTCATCTAAATAGGGTCATGGTCTAAGGCCACACCACCCTGAACACATCTGACATCTTTAAATGGGATCATACAGTATTTATTATTCTGTTAATGCCTATTAGTATAATCATCTCAAAACTCATCTATGTTAGAGACTATCACAAAAGTTCCATTTTTTTTTTTAGCTGAACAATATTCTACTGGGAACAGTTGCTATGACTGTTTCATCTATTTATTAATTGATGGATTTTTAGTTTCTATATCTTGGCTATTGTGAATGAATCTTCAGTGAGCATGAACAGACAGGTAGCATGTGAAAGCCTGTTTCAGTAACTAGAAATGAAGATGTGAGACCTAGTGTGGCTTGACTTTTGACATTCTCTGGAAGCTTTGAGCTGTTTTCTAGTATCTTTATTTCTTTGCTTTTCTGCCAGCAGTGCACACACTGGTCAAAAAAATGACTTCAGAGTTTTGTTTAGTTAGTGTCCATCCTAATGGTTGTGAGGTAGTATATCACTGTGGGGTTTGAGGCTAAACAGAATTATTGGAAATGTTATGACCACAGTGAGAGAAAGGAACCTCTCCACTCTGAAGTCTGGTTGGAGCATCTTGATAGGTGAGAGTCAAGAATTCCAGCACAATTAACCACGTTTGTCTGATAAGTTTCTGAAATTGAAGTGATATTTATTTTTGTAGAAAACATTAAAATACTAATAGACTTTGATTAAGGCCTAAGCCTATAAGACTTTCAAAGATGAGATTATGCCTTTTCCAGATATTTTTAGAAATCTCATAAATAAGATTAAAGCTTTGTCTACAATAAAACATCTTAATTCCCCCCACAGCTCTTGTGACCTAGGGCTTTACCTTATCAGCTGTAATCCTACCCAATCATGGGAACCACCCTATGATTTCATTTAGGTTTCATAGCAACCCTTAGAAGATAATAGCTTCAAAACCCACAAATGGTATGTTTGGCTGTTTTTAAGACCATGACCTAAGACTCCCCTTTGAGAAGTCGACACTTACTCTTGGGTGAGCTTTACTTTTCCTCAATCACTTTCATTTTTGTTAATGCTAATGTTTAATGTCTATGTTAAAAATTCTTTTACTAAACCCCCTTCTTCGTCTCACTGACTCGGTCTGCAGTTCTTTTCTATAGCAGGTTTCAACAGAATGGAAATCCCCAAAAGATGACATGAATGCCCCAGGCTTTGAGTAGCAGAGCAGAGTGTGTCTCTACCCTGCCACCATAGAGAATTTGATTTTAATATATTTAATAATAAGTGAAGTTGTTTTTAAAAGACACTTGTCAGCCGGGCAGTGGTGGCGCACGCCTTTAATCCCAGTACTCGGGAGGCAGAGCCAGGCGGATCTCTGTGAGTTTGAGGCCAGCCTGGGCTACCAAGTGAGTTCCAGGAAAGGCGCAAAGCTACACAGAGAAACCCTGTCTCAAAAAACCAAAAAAAAAAAAAAAAAGACACTTGTCATATTGTATATCTTCTTTTGAGAAATATCTTCAGATCCTTTGCCCATTTTGTGGGGAAAGGAGAAGTTACTGAGTTGTAGATTTTTTTTAATGAATTTTAAATGTTGCTGCTGTTAAGTCACAGGCCCTCTCGTTCCTGTCCCACCCTTCATCCTTGGAATCAGATCATTCTGATACATAGTCTGTTTCTTAGGACCTAAACCTGACAGGTCCATCTTAGAGCTCACAGGCCCTTCATGGGGCAAGTAAGCCTAGTCTCTTCATCTTGCAACACAAGATGCAAGATGGTCCTATCCAGTATCTACTCCCAGGCCAGGACCCACTAACACTAGTCCAGGCCCAGACACATGGTATGAAACTTCATTCTAACCCCCTGAAAAGCTTCAAAAGTCAGAAGCACCCTTGTCCTAGAGATTTGAAGGCCCTTTTCTTTAGGCCTATCTATCTACCATGCTATACACAGCAAGTAATCTGTTCTAGTGCTCCCCACTTTGTGGGACTCTCTCCTCACGAAGGTCCTCTTGGGACTGGAAGGTCTGCTTTCTGTCTACTAGACCTGATCTAACAAAGCTCTTTCAAAGAGTAGCCTGTATCAGCTCCTTTCTCAATCCTGCCTTTTAAGTTGTAACAGGACTTTATGAGATGCATGGCTGGCTTGCAAATGTTTACTTCCATCCTATAGGTGCTTTTTAATTTTTTTTATTATTATTTTTAGCTCTGCTTACTGTTGCCTTCTCTGTCTTGAGTTTCTTCATTTGACGTACTCCTCATTTCTCCAGCCGCACTTCCCCTGTCCATGCTGCGGGTGCCGTGCCCAAGAAGTCAGAGGGAAGATGATTTTTATAGCCGGTAACTGTGTAGTTTTAGTTCTAAAAGTATTTGGTAGAATATTTAGGATGTTCTTAAATAAAAGGTCATGTTGTCTGTGAACAATGACGAATTCATTATTTTCCCAGTTGGGATGTATTTTGTCACTTAGGCCAAGCAGTTCTAAAGCCGTGTTGAATAAAAACAGACAGAACGGGCCCAGGAAAAACAATCCTACTTGCCCAAGGGATATGGTTATCTTAGCATGATGGAAAATCAAGTTTGTGAGTATTTCATGGAAGATTTTTGCATGCATATGTTCAATACAGAGACTGCCCTATAGTTTTCTTTTATTGCAGTTGGTTTTAATATCAAGGCAATAGTGGTTTCAGAAAATGAATTTGGATGTATCCTTTTTCAATTTTTGGTAAAATTTTGAAAATTATTAGTATTGCTCTTTTTCTATGCTATCTTATCTTGGGCTTTTCTTTGTCTAAGAGGTTATTGGAATCCAATATCTACATATTTTGTTCAAATTTCCTGTTTCTTTATGAATCAGAGTTGGTAATGTGTATATATCTAAGGTTTATCCATTTCTTCTAAGTCATTAAAATCATTATCATGTAATTTGTCCTAAAAGTCTCATAATACCTTTTAATTTTGCAACATGAGTTCTAATGTCTCTTCTTTCAATTTTAACTATTTGTCTTCTTTCCTATGTAGTTTAGATGTTTTTGAATGTCATTATCTGTATAAGAAAATAACTGTTCCAGCAATAATTTCTCTTAATTTTTTTATTTCTTTTATTTCTTCCTTGATTTCCTCTTTAGGTTTAATTTGTATTTCATTTGTTTTCATTCTTCTGGTTCCTTGAGACTTAAAATCAGGATATTTTGTAGGATTGTTGTTTGTGTTTGTTTGTTTTTTGAGACAAGGTTTCTCTGTGTTATTTTGGTGCCTATCCTGGATCTCACTCTGTAGTCCAGGCTGGCCTGGAACTCACAGAGATCCACCTGGCTCTGCCTCCCGAGTGCTGGGATTAAAGGCGTGCACCATCGCCACCTGGCTGTTATTTTTAATATAAGCATTTACTCCTGGAAGTGTCGCTCACAGTATCGCTTTTGCTTTTGCACTGCCGTATTTCATATTCATTTCTACTAAGACATTGTCCAACTCATTTTCCATTTCATCTTCCACTCTTATGTTTCTCAAGACCGTGTTATTTAATTTCTACTTTACTTTTGGTATTAATTCCTGTTTATTCTATTGTGGTAAAAGGTATTTATATATGCTTTCAATCATTTATAAGTTTACCGAGACTGATTCTATGACCTAACAAGTGATCTCCCCTGGAGAATGTTCGGTGTTTGTTAAGAAAGATGTATATTTTGTTTGCTCCTGTCTAACACAATACTATCTATACATGTCTCTGTTAGGTTTGTTTGGTCTGTAGTATTATAAAAGTCCCCAGTTGCAATGGCATCATGAGGTTTGCAGACAAATGGATGGATCTAGAAAAAATCATCCTGAGTGAGGTAACCCAGACTCAGAAAGACAAACATGGTATGTACTCACTCATAGCAGGATACTAGACATGAAACAAGGATGACTTGTCTGCTACTCACATCACCAGGGAGGCTACCTGGAAAACAGGACCCCAAGAAAGACACAGGGATCGCCCAATGACAGAGAAATGGAATGAGATCTACATGAACAGCCTGGTCATGAGTGGGGGTAATGAAAGGCGAGGGTTGAGGGAAAGAGAGCTTGGGGGAGCGGGAGATCCCAGCTGGATCAACAACAGAGAGGGAGAACAAGGAATAGGAGACCATGGTAAATGAAGACCACATGAGAATAGGAAGAAGCAAAGTGCTAGAGAGGCCCACAGAAATCCACAAAGATACCCACACAACAGACTGCTGGCAATGGTCGAGAGACAGCCCGAACTGACCTACTCTGGTGATGGGATGGCCAAACACCCTAATTGTTGTGCTAGAAACCTCATCCAACTACTGAGGGATCTGGATGCAGAGATCCATGACTAGGCCCCGGGTGGAGCTCTGGGAGTCCAATTAGCGAGAATGAGGAGGGTTTATATGAGCGAGAATTGTTGAGACCAAGGTTGGATAAAGCACAGGGACAAATAGCCAAATGAATGGAAACACATGAACTATGAACCAATGGCTGAGGGGTCCCCACTGGATCAGGCCCTCCGAATGGGTGAGACAGTTGATTGGCTTGATCTGTTTGGGAGGCATCCAGGCAGTGGGACCAGATCTTGTGCTCATTGCATGAGTTGGCTGTTTGAAACCTGGGGCCTATGCAGGATTGTTTGGCTCGGCCTGGGAGGAGGGGACTAGACCTACCTGGACTGAGTCTACCAGGTTGACCTCAGTCTGTGGGGAAGGCTTTGCCCTGGAGGAGATGGGAATGGGGGGGGGGGGGTTGGGGGGAAGGTGAGGGGGACGGGAGGGGGGGAGAACAAGGGAATCCTCCGTGGCTGATATGTAGAACTGAATTGTATTGCAAAATAAATTAAAATAAATTAAAAAAAGAAAAAAAAAGTCCCCAGTTGCATTGCTGCTTGGAAGTTTTTATTCATTGCTGAAATTAAGGCATTGTTGGGCAGCTATTTCTCTTAATTGAAGCTTTTTCTCTTAGATAAAACAGGGAGGGTCCAGTCTGGAGTGATGGCTCAGTGGTTAAGAGCCCTAACTGCTCTTCCAGAGGACTCCAGTTCAATTCCCGGCACACTCATGGTGGTGCACGACCAACTATAACTCCAGTCCCAGGAGATCTGATGCCCTCTTCTGGCTTCTGTGGGATTAGGCATGCACATCATGTGTAGATGTACGTGTAGCAAAACACCCATATACATAAAATGTTCAATTTGTTTTTAAAATAGAAGGGAGGCTCCTTAAAACTCAGAAAGTAAAACTTATAAGATATACAGGTAGACAAAAATCCATAAATCTCAGGAAAATCCAGAAACTTGCAAGAGTCGCAAGGCCCCTCCCCTAAGTTATGCAAGCAGTAACAATTGGTGGCAAAAGGAGAAACCCCGACCAGTGAGCAGCCTGAAAGTCTGGCAGGGAGTTCAGTGGATACAGATTTAGTGAGTAGTCACGCATGCGGGAGTGGCTTTCCACAGATGCAGCAACCTTTGTGTCATCTATGTTCTTGTAAGTAGCCCCAATGAACTTAGTGCTTCACCCGTCTAGACTTCAGTAGTATAATTTTTTAGAGGGTCTGTTATGGATACCCTATCGTATATGCTCAGAAAGAGCCACACAATAAGCATTAAAATCTTCAACTGTTATTGCTCTATCTATTTGTTCCATCAGTTTTGTTGATGTTTGCTTCACATATTCGGGTAGTCTGATGTTAAGTACATATATACTTTTAAGTTGATCTCTTTCTATGAGTTTTCCCTTCCATCTTCATATAATGTCCTTTGTGTCCCATTTTTATAGTTTGTGACTTGGCCTATATTTTTCTGACATAAGTTTGGCCACTAGTGATCAATTTTGATTAACATGTGCATGGACTATCATTCTCAGCTGTATTCTTTCTATGCCCATTCTTAAATCAAATGTTTATCTTCCCACTCGATATATTTGGTAGCACGCATCAGATTTTGTGTTTTATAATGTTTTTAGGTGCTCTGTGTCTTTGATTTGAGTGATTTATTCATTTATACTTCAAGTAATTACTAAGAAGGTACGCTTGCTATTGCTCTTCTGTTGACGATGCTCTACAGATATTTTGTCTGTCTGTACTTCCTGCTGTCTTCTTTTGTGTTCATTGCATAATGGCACACTTCGTTTTTTTTCTTACTATTTCTTTTTCTCTTCTATAGATAGTTCCTTTGTGAATGTTCCATGGATGTTTTCTCCACGCTGTGCACAGTGTTGACAGAAAACATATGGTTATGACAAGCTATTTTGAGCTGAGAATCACTTCAGTTGGATACCAAAAACTCTACACTTTAACACTTCTACTTCATATTTTCATGATAACATCACAAAATATGTTTTATAGTGTATATCCATCAGCATATAGTATAAAACATTACAGATGTCACTATTTGTACTATTTTATTTATTTTATACCTTTATCATTTACTTTCTGCACCATTATAAAAAGTAATTATGATCCAGCTGTAGTATTGGAGCATCCTGGATTTTGCTGTGTGTGTTTACCTTATCCAGAGTTCTTCTCTTTCATAGACTTTTATGTTGCTTTTCCTTTTTATCTTTCTTGCTGCAACTTGAAAGACTCATGTTGGTATCCCTTTGATCTCTGCCTAGAGATCACACTTTCTCTCTATTCTAGAGCATCTTTATATTTTCATTCTTGAAAATTTCTTTAAATCTTGATCATACACATGGGAAAGCTTCTTTAGCAGTTTCTAGAAATAATTTGAATTTTTAACTTCTAATATATTATAAAAAAATCTGTATGTCTCTTTTCTGTTTTGTAATTTCTGTAAATGATATCACACATGTTGCACTTCATGATATATTTGCTATTTTTTAATCAATTTAGCATTTTCTATTTGTGTCCTAAATAAAATCATCTTTTATTCACATATGAAACAATATTATGTTATAAAGTAACCCCTGCTCTCAATTTTAGCTCCCCTCTTTTTATATTGTGTCTAAGTTCTCACACAGAAGACTACTATACAATCCTATAACATAGTGGAGCAGCTGTTACAATAGAGCAGCTAGTTAAAATCAGAGGGCATATTACACTAAAATATATATTTGCTGTTAATCTGAAATTCAAAATATCTTGGTGTTATTTCCTCTTCTTTTATTGCTGGATGCTTTGTCTTACCATTATAACACTACTGTTGATAGTTAACTGCTGTGGGAATTAAGTGTAAGCATTAAAAATGACTCAGCCCTTTCTTAGTAAGGATCTGAGATGTTCACACTAGAACTACAGCAGAACATAAAAAAAGAAAAGATTTATAACAAGGCAGAAACCACTGAAAACGTATAGTGTGCCAGACACAGTTTTTAACTTTTAAGCAAAATTTAGCACATAATCCTTCCAATCATTCTGTCTTTGAGATAGAAAGCTTGAGGCTTAGTAGAGATAATTTACTAGAGCCACATCTCAAGGAAGCAAGAAAGCCAACACTCTAAACAAGGCTGATACTTCCCAGAGCCTGTGGGCTTACTCAAAGTACATGTTGGATGAATAAAAGTTTAATGTCACTGAGAATTAGAGTCTACTTGCTCTTTGTCCAAGCATCCATCTATCCATCAGTCCATCCAAACATCCATTCAAACATCCATCCAAACATTCATCTAAACATCCATCCATCCATCTATCCATCATCTCTATCTACTCTTTCTATTTCTTTCTTTCTTTCTTTCTTTCTTTCTTTCTTTCTTTCTTTCTTTCTTTCTTTCTTTCTTCCTTCCTTCCTTCCTTCCTTCCTTCCTTCCTTTCTTTCTTTCTTTCTTTCTTTCTTTCTATCCACACATCTATGTATTGATCTATCTTCCCATGTATGTATGTATGTATGTATGTATGTATGTATGTATGTATCCATCTCCCAAGGGTCAATACAAATATGATTTCTATGATACAATGAAGTTTGATTTGAACATCACTAAGTAACATCTCCATGCCATCACTAGTCTACTGAAAATACACTAAATAAGACCAGATGCTACTATCTCTAGAATACAATAAAACGTACACTGTTCTCAGAGAAAAGTTAACCATAGTTGTGGAACAAAGATTAAATTATGAACATCTCTTTTAACAGTGGAACATACTCATTATTTCTGAGCTTGAAACTTCTTACAAGACAAGTATAAATGCATATATTGTTCAGAGGTATCACACATACAAATCAAATGACTTCCTTGAGTGTGACTGTTCTTTAGTATGAAGAAATTTTTACTAAAAATACTTTGTTACATAATCTGTGGTGGCTCATAGTTTATGTACCCATATAAACAAACCAGAACTGAATACCCAAATTATTTTGATAGGATTATTTTGTTGCTCAAACAATATGCATAATTTTAATCTATGAAAAGGTTATTTCTAAACATCTTGAATTTTATTGGGCCAGATAGGCCCAGTTGCAAAATGATTGTATCTCTAATTTTCCAAATTAGCTTCCTTTCATGCATTAAAAGAGGAGTGATTGCACAAGAAAAACTGGAGAAGTCAGGATTATCACAGACAGGTCATATGCACCATCTGGTCATTTCTACCTTAAACACTTAAAGGAGCCTCAGTACTGTCTGTGATTATAGCTACACACTATTTTTTTCTGAACAGGAAATTAGGGAGATTCTGATAGTAATTTAGATAGCTTTTTGTCACATTAATATCTGATATAATCAAATTAAAAGAGAGGAAGTTTTGGAAGAAGGACTTGGCTCAGCTGGTAAATGTTCTTACCACCCAGCTGGACAACTTGAGTTCAATCCCAGAATCCAAGTGGTTGAAGGAGGGAACTGACTCCCACAAGTTTTTCTCTGACTTCGACATGCACATGTGTCTATACCCCCACAACATACATGCACATAAATAATAGGAATGATATTAAAATAAAACGTTAAACAGTAAATTTGTTTTTGTTTTTGTTTTTTTGAGACAGGGTTCCTCTGTGTAGCTTTGTGCCTTTCCTGGAACTCACTCTGTAGTCCAGGCTGTCCTGGAACTCACAGAGATCCACCTGGCTCTGCATCCCAACTGCTGGGATTAAAGGCTACCACTGCCCAGCACAATAAATTTTTTATTTGCTGTTTTTTTTAGGTGGGTATCTTAATTAGGGTTTCTATTGCTGTGTATAGATGCCATGACCATGGCAACTCTTATAATGGAAAAAAAAATTAATTGTGGTACCTCACTTACAGTTTCAGAGGTCTAGTCCATTACTGTCATGGCAGCAGGCAGCCAAACATGGTGATAGAGAAGGAGTCAATAGTTCTTACATCTTGACTCACAGGCAAAAGGAACTGGTTTGAGACACTGAGTGGTATCTTGAGCATATATGAACACCTTAAAGCCCACCTCCACAGTGACACACTTCCTCTAACATGACCACACCTACTCCAACAAAGCCACACTCCCTAATAGTGCCAATTCCTTTTGGGGACATTTTCTTTAAACCATTATGGGGGTGGGGTGGGGGTTAAAAGGAAACCTAAAGTCTTTTTTGTGTACTAGGATTTTTCTTTTCTTTTATCTCTTCTTTTAGAGCAATAAATATTTATTTGACCCCTTTTATTGAAAACAGATTGTTTTCTCATACAGTATATCCAGATTACAGTTTCCCCTTCCTCTACTCCTCTCAGTTCCTCCCAACCTCCCATCTCATCTGGATCCACTTCCTTTCTGCCTCTCACTAGAAAAGAACAGGCATCTAAGAGATAACAACATAACAAAATCAAATATTAAGCTAAAACAAAAACTATCACATCAAAGTTGGGCAAGATAAACCAGCAGAAGGAAAAGATCCCAAGAGAAGGCACAAGAGTTGGAGACCCGGACTGGAGAGATGGCTCAGTGGTTAAGAGCACTGACTGCTCTTCCAGAGGCCATGAGTTCAATTCCCAGCACCCACATGGCAGCTAACAACTGTCTGTAACTACAGGATCTGATACCCTCACACAGACGTGCATACAGGCAGAATACCAATGCACATAAAATAAAAATAAATAAATTATTAAAAAAAAAAAAAAAAAAAAAAAAAAAAAAAAAAAAAAAAAAAAAAAAAAGAGTTGGAGACCCACTCATTTAGTCCCTCAAGAGTGCCATAAAAAATAGTAAACTGATAGCTATAATATATATGCAGAGGACCTCGTACAGACCCATGAAGGGCCTGTGCTTGCTGCTTCAGTCTCTGTGAGTTTATATGAGCTTTGCTTGGTTGACTTAGGATGTGCTGTTCTCCTGGCACCCTCCATCCTCTCATGCTTTTTTCTGCCTCCTCTTCCAAGGTACTCCTCATGCTCTGAGAGGAGGGATTTGATGGAGACATCCCATTTAGGGCTGTTTGTTCAAGGTTCTCTCTCTCTTTCTTTCTCTCTCTCTCTCTCTCTCTCTCTCTCTCTCTCTCTCTCTCTCTCTCTCTCCAGTGTCAGGATGTAGGTCTCTGTATTTGTTCCTATTTGCTGCAGGAGGAAGGTCCTCTGAAGGTTGCTGAATAAGGTGCTGATATATAAGTATAACAGCATATTAATGAGATTCATTTTAGCACTACTTTTTTTTAAAAGGGCCAGTAGTATTGGGTTTTACCCTAGGTCTCTGAGCTATCTAGTCTCGAATTCTTGGTAAACCAAGCAGTGTCAGGGGTCAGGGTATGGGTTTCATCTCAGGGAGTGGGCCTTAAGTCAAATATGATGATGGTTGGTTACTCCCACAAGCTTTGTTCCACCATTACCCTAGCATGTACTGCAGGCTGGACAGCATTATAGATCCAAAGGTTTGTGTCTGCATTGGTGTTTACATTTCTCTTTTGGTAGCCTGCAGAGTAGTTTCCCATGCCAAAGACACAAGAATATAGGGTGAAGGTTCTAGGTAAGTACCAGCTCAACCTCTCTATGTTCAGTGAATTGTATGTGTATTGTTTTCAGGAATGAGGCCTCAGCTTTCAGTTTGTGGGGAGTAACCTATTGGAAGTGGTCTCTGCAGATGTCATACATGGAAGCAAACCATGCAAAGAGATAAGAGTGAAAACTCAATGCAGACTTACTTCATCAACCTAGATCAGACTTGGGGGCATCTAATGCCAGGCAGTTCATTGTCAGCATATTTAAAACATAGTACAGTTTGGGGAAAGGTTTCTAGACAATAATCAGTCCAGTCAGTCCAGTTTCAAATGCACAATAAAGTTTAAGGGGTGACCACATAGAGACTCTTTTACAAAGCTGCTTCTATAGCTAAAAGACCTAGAATCTAGTCTGCAATAGCATAGAGGTTAGCAGGCCAAAAGTACTTGTGACATCTACTCTAAGGATGGTCTAGGGAGGGAAGAGTCTGGGATAATCATTCTGGGGAATTAGGGTGACGTTTGGCCCATCAGAGAGCAAAAAGGTCACCAGGACATTAACAACCTCCACTCTCAGCTTTCTGGGTGGAATGAAGGTATTTGGTTTGTATCTTCTCCACTGAGGAGACATCTCTGTGTGATTAGCATTCCTGATTCTCTTAGTGATTCTCTATGAGCACAAGGACCTCTGTGCCCCTGACAACTACTGTCTTATCAACAGCCTGGGTTGTTTAAAGATTTCCATGAGATTCCTTCAGCCAGCAATTTAACTAGATGGAACTCAGTACTAGAAGCTTCCTTTAGTGACAATAGACAGCCAGTTGGGATTCTGTCTCCCACATTATTGGAAGACTTCATTAGGATTGCCTTCATATATTTTAGGAGGATTACACTGCCCTAGCTTTCCAAATCACCCCTCAAATGTTCCCCAATTCTAGCTGTCACTCCCTGCATTTTCTCACTTAATCCAATCTCCCCTCCCCAGCTGATGCTCCCCTTCCTTTCCCACCTGCCCCCAGTCCACCCATAAAATCGATTCTTTTCCCCATTCCCAGGAAGATCTATGTACCCCCAGTCCCATCCTCTATACCTAACCACTCTGAGTCTGTTGATTATAGCTTAGTTATTATTTATCGAATGCCTACTGTCCTCATATAAGCAAATACATCTATCACATGTGTATTTGTGTAGTTAGTAAAAGATATTTTCCCATTCTATAGCCTGCAGCTTTTTTCAAAGGACAGTGTACTTTGTCTTATAGAAGCTTCTCAACTTCATGAGTTCACATTTGTTAACTGTTGATTGTAGTGCCTGTGCTAATAGTGTCCTGTTCAGAAAGTCTTCTGCTGTGCCAGGGAATTCAGGGCTATTCCCATTTTCTCTTCTATCAGGTTTAATATATCTGGTCTTATACTGAGGTTTTTGATCCATTTGGACTTGAGTTTTGTGCAGGGTGATAAGTATGGAACTATTTGTGTTCTTCTACATTCAGTATTCAATTTGACTGGCACCATTTATTGAAGATGCTGTCTTTTTTCCAGTGGGTACTTCTGACTTCTTTATAAAAGTCAGATATCTATAGGTGTGTGGATTTATAATAAAAAATATTTTTGAAAAGGATTTTTACCTTGGATCATAGTTTAGACATCTCAATTCATGGTGAGTTGGAGTACTGAATCTCAGTCATGGCAAAGCTGCTTACCTCCTAGCAGCCAGGAAAGAAAGAAAGAGGAAGGTGCTGGACTCTCAACATCCCTTTAACAGCAATATTCTAGTGATTCAACATCAATTTCATAATATGAATATGATATCTATGATTCGATCAAGTTTTGTTTCAATGTCACTAATTAACATCTCTGTGCTAGTAGTGGTCTACATAGAAAAAAATGTTTAAAAAGTACAGACTCTTCTGTCTCAAGTGTCTACACTACCTCTCACTTTTCTCATTAGCTGGGGACAGATCTTGGCACATATACTTTTGGGGAGGCATTTATAACCCCAATATAACAATATCCAATTCATTATATCAGGTTTTTTAAGTTAAAGCTACAGAGAAAGTAAAAAATAATAATAATTAAAAAAAACTTCCTCCCATTTTTAAACACCCTCCTCAGTGGAGACAGAAATATAACATACCTATTACAAATAGAAAATAATAATGTGAAAAGCAGTCATTGCTGACTAGTTAACAAAGCATGAAAACTTTGTAATCTGTTATTGCCCCTATCTCACTCTTATCAGCTGCACATTCCTCTGGCTAATCATTTCAGTAAAGAGAAATCTTTCAGTAGAGAAGTTTCCCCTATTTTCCTAATAGGTGCTTATTACTAGGCTCTTTCTTTATTCTCTTTTTAATTTAATGAAATTGATTTAATTCTCCCCTTTTATAGGGAATTAGCTATAAGAAAATAATGACTATTGACATTAACACCACACATATTGAATTCCATTTGAATGACACTTTGAGAAATGAAAATAATACAAACACTTAATACTTAACTGGCAGCATCATAGTTGTATTCCTTTCTACCAGTTCTAGCATTCAGACTATTTCTTTTTTATACATAAACGTATAGTTCCAAACATATATCCTGAAATAAACATTACCTTTACATTTAGGAGTACTGCCATGTACAAAAGTGCAGACTTGCTAATTTGCAAATGTGATTAGTCTTTACATGGGGAGATGCTTAGTCTTACTGAAACTTTATATACCATGTTTTGTAACAGTGTTTTTCTGTCCCACCAGCCAGCTCTCAAATAATGACATGCAGACTTCTTATTAATTATGAAAGCTCGCCCTATTTCTTAGGCTTGTTCCCAACTATCGCTTATAACTTAAATTAACTATTTATATTAACCTACATTCTATCATGTGGCATTACCTCTCTTCCATTTTACACCTCCTGTTTCTTCTCTGTGTCTCCTGGTGTCTGGCTTTCTTTTTCCCAGAGTCCTCTCTGTTCCTGGAAATTCTGCCTAACCTCTTCCTGCCTAGTTACTGGTCTCTTAGTGCTTTATTAAACCATCACAGTGATACATATTCACACAGTGCACCAATATTTCACAACATTCCCCCCCATGTCCAAATGAAAAGAAAAGGTATTAACTCTAATACAATAAAATTATATACAATAAGAACAATTATCAAGTAAAAATTACATTCACAATGTACAGTGCATTTGTATTTGACAATTTGGAGAAATTATTTCAAAATTTTTCTTATCTTGATAAGTCCAAAGTTTTATAGCTAGTTCACTTTCTATTATAACTTGTATTACCAACCCAAAACTATCTTTTCAGGCTTCAAAACATTTTCTTAGATAAACAATTTAAGCTTCTATATCCCTAAACCTTTTATACCTTATTCCTCTTTTTTTAATTCTTTTCTGAACTTGGTAACAAGGAAAATTGTAATTATAACTATCTCATTTTCAACTCCATCAGAGACCCAAGAATGATATAGTATTGCCTAAGTAAACAGGAAGTGCAGAGCAAGCAACTTCCAAAACTATAGAAATGAGAGAAACAGCTGGCTGCCTGGACAGTTACCCAAGGTTCCTCTGGAAAGTTGAGGCATCTGTCTGTGGACTCTGGACTAGAATATCTGGCAGATTTTACCGTAAAGCGGGAATTTTGAAGCACTGTCCTACTTTGTCTTGGCAAAGTGTGGCAGTCGTTTTCTTTATGTGTTGTTTGTCCACTTTGGACAGCATTCTGTCAGCAGTTTCTTGCTCAGTGGCTAACTTTGCAACAGTGAAAACTAATTCCATATGGAGGTTTTGATGCTGTCATCTTTCTTTGAAGTGACTTAGTGCTACCAGGAGCAGACATGTCTCATTGTTGTGAGAAGCTTTCTGTTATTAAAACATCTTAAATGCCCTATTTTGTAGGTCTCCAAAGTATTTGAAGACCATTTGTCTATCTAAAATATATCTGTCTGACCTTAAAAACATACCTAACATGGCCACAAATCTGATTGTTAGATGACTTAGACTTACCACAAACCTGTATTTCTTAGTTATATATTACATTTTTAAATGGGCTGCATGGGTACAATACCTTAAATAGAAATATATAAACATAAACAAAAATAACCTTAAATTTGTATCAATATACAAAACTACCTTAAACAAGAGTGGAATCGTGTATACAGTACAACAAAATAACCTTAAATTTGTATCAATATACAAAAGTCCATATTGATGTAAAATATTTAAAATTAGTAGTTGCTTTTTTAGTTTAAAAGTAGATCCAATAATCTGCCCTTTATATCCTATCATTCCTATATCACCTTTTTTCTTTTCAGAATGAGACCCCTGAATCTAATCTCCTTTGCTTAGCTTCCTCCCTGACTATGACCAATAACAACGTGCAACCAACCCCTCTAAATGATGATAAACATCCACAGTCCATTTAATGACCAAAAAACATCCACCCCACCTCTTGGGAATGTGGGTGTTTGTATGCTTAAAATTACTTCCTGTTGTCTGGTGACAACAACATCTTTAGGGGACCCTGAGAAAATTGAGAAAATGGGCAAGTCCTGAGAGAATTAGCTGTTGTCCAGTCTCAGTGTGATGTGGAAGTGTAGGCCTTATCTGAAGTCCTGGCTGGAGTAGACCATGAGGTTGGACCACACCAGCTAACCTCCTTGAAACTGTCCTGAACAGTTTGTAGTTCATAGCTGATCTTTGGGTGATGTTTGTCAGCTGAATGGCATTACCTTAATCCAAGTGGAATCATCATTCTGGGGCCCCATTATCCTTTGGAGACTTCAAAGGTCACTGTTAGGAATGTTCATGGTTCACTGCAGAAAACTTAAAACATTTTAAATGTCATATGCAGCAGATCTCAGAGAGGTTAAAGGACCACAGTCTGTTAAATACATCTTGGGTATACAAGCTTAATTTCTAGTTACCTGATTCGGACTCAAGCCCAAAATCATGTACAGGAAACTAGATGAAGACTATTTCTAGAATTAGTTAATACTATATATTACCACTAACATCACAACAGAAAATTTAAATATATATACATGTGTATATAGCAATCTTATAAATTTTGAAATAATATTTATACCTTAAGAAAAGTTCTAAATAGTCAAAATAAAACCAAAGGATTATGAGATTAGTGACAATAGAATACTCCCTTAATTTTGGCTTCTCTCCCATACCAGATGGGTCTTCAGAAATGAGATAGAGATTTTGGATTTTCCTTTAACAAGCATTTTTGGGTTTAGAGGAGAGAGCCATGCTCCTACTTCAAAGCCAGCTTTAATTTTTTTAATTGAATTGGGACTACAAAAGACCATTTGCCTTATATGTCTATAGAGAACAGCAGAAACAAACATTTGGGAATATTTACGGAATTTTATTCTGTTGAAAGGGTGCTATATCATTAGGTCTATTTATTCTTTTCCTTGGGACATTTTCTCTGGATAATTTGTCCTTCTTCTTTAAATGTCTCATTTGTCCAATGGTCTTCAGATTCTTTAGTTGGATGCTTTTATTCTCCTGGAAAGACAAAAATAAAACCTGGCCCCAACCCTAATTTTGGAGAGTTTTGCTTTTGGCAAGTTATATCTAATCAAATGAAAGACATTTATTAGTCTTACAAGTTAGTTTAGATTGAACTGCCATGCTGTTTGATGAACTATTGCCTCTCCTAATCAAGAAGTCTCTATTGTTTGAATCTAATCTTTATCAATTTTGATGATGACCATGCTTTTCTTCCCCTGTGGAAACAAAAGAAAAACTCCAACATAACACGTATCCTGGCTTCCATTCTGAAGTTAAGGTATCTTTAAAATATATAAGCTGTTTTAATTTAGCAGTTTTTTTTCCACAGTCCAGTCTCTCTCAGCAGCTGTTGTTTTTTGGTTCATTAGCATTTTAAAAATTCAAAGTCAACAAAACACCATACAGGATCTAGACACCGTGTATATTTCCCATCTTTATGTGTTTTTTCCCTTATGTTCCTTTTTTTTCTCTTTAAAGACTTCATTTTATTATTTTTAAACTATTGTTTTATTTTTTTATAAGTCTATACTCCTTTTCTTTCTTCAGCATCTAAACACACTTTTTAAGCATACTATAGCTGTTCAGAGGTTTTCCCAGTCTGGACCTGACTTATTGTGTACTTGCAGCACTTTCTGACCATGTGAGCCAAACCTTAAATGGCTAGGCTACCACTGTGTTCCTCTGGTGGCTAACTCCATTCTCCTCAGTTCTGTGAGAGCCTAGCCTCATGCTATTTAGCTCCAGCCCAGGAGCCACATTTAGCTGCTCCAGCCCTGGTACATTGTTGTTTGCTCCTGTGGCAGACATTTGTATCCGGTGCCTGCTGCTCCAGTGCTGAGCTGCATAGTAGGGCCTCTGAAAAGAATTGTGTCTCTGTACACTGAACCTACCCAAGAGATTGCTTTTTCAGTCCCTGTGTGGATATTCAAGGTTCATGTAAGATACTATATGTAACAAGTATTTCTCTGTCCTACCAGGCAGCTTCCAAATAATGACATGGAGACTTCTTATTAATTATGAAAGCTCAGCCTATAGCTTAGGCTTGTTCCTAAATAGTTCTTATAACTTAAAATCAACCCATTTATATTAATCTACATTCTATCATGTGGTGTTACCTCTCTTCCATCTTGCACCTCCTGTTTCCTCTCTGTATCTCCTGGCATCTGTCTATCTTTTCCCTAGAGTCCTCTCTGTCCCTAGAAGTCCCACCTAACCTCTTCCTGCCTAGTTATTGGCCATTCAGCTCTTTATTAAACCAATCACCATGAAACATCTTCACACAGTGTACAAATATCCCACAACAATGTTTTGTTGATATGCATGGGAGACCTACTATTTCCTGAAAAGAGATGGAGGAAGAGTGGAGGGGGTGGGGACAGAGGGGAGGTGGGGGGAGGGACTGGGAGGAGAGGAGGTAAGGGAAACTGCAGCTGGGTTGTAAAATAAAAGTTTTTTTTTTTAAAAAAAAGAAAGTCAAATTGTATTTGATAGAATAAATATGTTCTATTCTATTCCATCAAAGAAATAACCTAGAGAAAATTAAGACTGATTTACAAGTAAGAAGGTTTGACATATTTTGCTGTTTGTTTGTTAATGGATGTTTAGTTTAGAGTAATGCAAAAGCCATACACAAAGCGATAAATGACTTAAAGTCGCTATTCACTAAAACATTTTGAATTTAGAGTTTCTGTCTTCTTCTAAAATGCAGTGATTTAAATGCCAGTAGCTGTTTCTATGCCTTCATGTGTCTAAAAGCCATGGAACCCTCTACATATTTCCCTTATAAACAGCAGTCAGTACACAATTTTTAAAAACATTTTCATAAACTTATAGGAAATCTGTTCAAATTTAAGAACAGTATCATAATAATACCACCTTTCAAAAAAGGTAAAATACATGACTGTATTTAAATGTGATCTCTTTCCACTTAAATTGTTTTATGAACTTTAGAATCAGTGATACTCGGTGGCATTTCTGCAAGGTGAGTGACCATTGTTACTGTCCTTGCAGCAGTGGGAAACAGACCCAAGGAATTAAGGGGAGATAACAGGAGTGCAAAGACGATGGAGAACAAAATAGTGTAAGAAGGACCAAGAATAAGAACCATTGCTGCTTCACAATTAAAGACTATTTGTTATTGTGTGTGTTTGCGTGCATAGGGTTTTGTGTATTAGAGATGCAAGCAAAAGAGTACATGCCACAGCATGCATTTGGAGGTCAGAGAAAATCTCTGTGGCATTGATCCTCTCCTTCCAACTTCATGTGGGTTCCAGGGATCAAACTCAGATTACCAGGCATACGAGGCAAGCCCCTTCACTCTCTGAGCTGCCTCATTCAGTTTTATTTTGAAGCCCTGCCTCAAAAAATCTAAATGCTGAACATAGAAAATAGAAAAATAATTTTTTTATGTACAATTATAGGCAACTTAATGACTTTTCAGATTATCTGATCAAACACGTATTTCTAGTGCTGCATGCAAAAACTATGTAGTCATGTTAAACCATGAAAAACTGAACAGGCAGTGAGGGAACTGCTGGGGGAAGGAGAATTAGCATCTCCCTAGGATGAGACCCGTTATCGGCTATTCAGTGCTGAGTGGTCAAACTTGAAATCCTATAGATGTAAACAACAAAAATAGACTCAGTAGGTTTTAATATATATACATATATACATAAACATATCTATATGTGACAGGGATAAAGAAAAAGATGAGAATAGGGGAAGCATGGGGGAGGGGGCCTGAAGAAGGCTACAGGGAAGAGGCTGAGGGGGAGGAGGAGGGGGAAGGTGATAAAATTCTATTTCAAATTAAAAAAAAACTATGTAATTTTATAAAAGAGAACATTGGTGAATGGCAAATAATTATAATGCTTAGAATCCTCAATTCCATTGGATGCACTTGTAAGAGAGCTTCAAAAGAGTTTCACATTAAATCTCAACATTAGTAACACACCTGAAATCTTATTTTCAAAATGTTGAAAGTTCAATTTAAAAATGTATAAGGAAACACATAATTTAAAAATTCTGTTGAGTGATGCCCATGGAAAAAAATAGACTACTCCCAGAAGCCTTATTTTGCTTAATATTGTCAAATGTAACACCTAAATAATAAGAAAGTTGAAATCATTTTGAGGTCTGCTCACAAGCTTCCCTATGTCCCTCAACAAACGCTAGCTTCTCCCAGTGTTCAGAGATTTTCAGCCAAAGACAGAGACTCTACTAAAGATGGTTGATAGCAGAACCCACAAATCACAGAGGCAAGCCCTGTAACTTTGACCTCTAGTTCCAGCATTGGAAGTATCAAATACTGTCATTATCATTATTTCACACTTGAGTGGGTTCTTTCCTAAGAAAACCAACCATTTTACCCATTGAAGATCAATTTGTCACCAACTCAGTGCTTAAATATTTAATTTGAACATGAGAAATTTTTAGAAAATAATTTTCTAGATTATACAAAATAGTTTCTGTTACTTATGAATTCTTTATTAATTTAGACACTATCTAAAATTTCCAAAATTGGATAGATAACTTTGCTTTTTGTGTTTTACAACCCACAAAAATAATTGTTTGGAAGTGGGCTGTTTTAGACATTATCTAATTTTATTTTTATTTTTTTTTATTATTTTTTTTTTGTTTTTTATTTTGTTTTATTTATTTTTCTGTTGTTTTTACATCCCAAACAAAATTCCCTTTCCCTCCCCCTCTTTACAGCCTCCCCATTCCATCCACTCCTTCTCCATTGTTTCTCTTCATGTACAGGAGGGCCTCCCATGGATATCAGCCAGCCATGGTACATCAAGTTGCTATGAGATTAGGGAATCCTTTTCTATTAAGGATGGATAAGGAAATCCAGGAGGAAAAATGGGTCCCAAAAGCAGGCAATAAAATCAGAAATATCCCCTGTTCTCACTGTTAAGAGTCTCTCACAAAGACCAAGTTACACAACCATAACATATATGCATAGTGCCTAGGTCAGGCCCATGCAGGATCCCTGGTTGTTGGTTGAGTCTCTGTGAGTTCCTGAGTTCAAGTTAGTTGGTTCTGCAGGTTTTATTGAGATGCCCCTGACACCACTGGGTCCAACAATCATTCCTCCCCCTCTTCCACAGATTTCCTGTGTTCCACCTAATGTTTGACTGTGGGTCTCTGCATCTGTTTCCATTGGTTGATGGATGAATCCTTTCTGCGAGGGAAAGAGAGCTTGGGGGAGCGGGAGATCCCAGCTGGATCAACAACAGAGAGGGAGAACAAGGAATAGGAGACCATGGTAAATGAAGACCACATGAGAACAGGAAGAAGCAAAGTGCTAGAGAGGCCCACAGAAATCCACAAAGATACCCACACAACAGACTGCTGGCAATGGTCGAGAGACAGTCCGAACTGACCTACTCTGGTGATGGGATGGCCAAACACCCTAATTGTTGTGCTAGAAACCTCATCCAACTACTGAGGGATCTGGATGCAGAGATCCATGACTAGGCCCTGGGTGGATCTCTGGGAGTCCAATCAACGAGAATGAGGAGGGTTTATATGAGCGAGAATTGTTGAGACCAAGGTTGGATAAAGCACAGGGACAAATAGCCAAATGAATGGAAACACATGAACTATGAACCAATGGCTGAGGGGTCCACACTGGATCAGGCCCTCCGAATGGTTCAGGGTCCCTCCTACAGGTGGACAAGAAGATGAGGAATGGCTAGCACACCATGTGGCAATCCTGCCAGCTAGTGACCAAATGAAATTGGTGCCTAGACATTATCTAATTTTAACAATGTTTACTTATAAATGAATTGCAATTTCATTATAACTTTCTAAGATGTAGTGTGCTTTCTACTCACTTACACAGTACTCTTCCTGCATAGAATCTTATTCCAAGAGCTAATATTTTCCCATTATAGCAAGCCATAAATTGGTTCCTATTATGCTGCTGAAAGTGATTTGATTGCTTCTAGCCTAACCTGTCTATGAAACTTCTACGTTGGTGATCCCCTCACTAAGCATACTGCAGCCAGGCTCATATGTACAATTCAAATGGACCTCTGCATCCTCTCTACTATTCCCCAGACTGTGAGGGTCTTACAGTTGCTGCGCATCCCCCAGACTACCCTGGCTGGCTCCTGCCAGGTCTCCGATTTTAGTTCTGTATTCACATCCTAAGAAAATTTCTGGCTATTCTCATTCACGATACTTATCATTGCCTTTACTGACCTCGTCAGAACATAAGAATCACATGTATTTAATTGTGTATTTATGTGTATGTACATGTTCTGAGTGGACCAGGACTAATGGTCTGCCAGCCTCTTTCATACTCGCTGTCTCAGTGTGTTAACTTTCTGACTTTGTAGGAGCTACACTTTACACTGACTGACATTGTGGGAATATAGATGCACTTTGTGCATTATAAGAACTGTGTGGCAAGGGGCATGGTTAATGCCCTGGACTGTTACATAGTTGGTAACTTTATGTGTATCTCTAATTCAGACTAGACACACAGAGACTAACAAGTACCACCAAAATCTATGAAAAAAGAAATCTTTCACATGCTAGTTTTTCTACAGTTAAGCGCTGTTATAATTGTCTAGCACTAGAGGTCAAACTTCAGATTCCTCAGTCTTCTGCAGCCCACCAATCCATTTATATCTTAATCACATCTATTATACAATTATGAATTGTGTAACTAGCAGATCTGTAAGATCACCACCTTTGTTGACAGCCAAATTTTGTTTTGTTTTCTTTTTTTTTTCCTATTTTGTTTTTAATCGATTCATTTAAAATACTATACTTAATTTCTCAGACACAACTGCTTCTATTTTGTTCATGCAATTTTTGCTGTAGGTGCTAAGGTTGAAACACAAACCCTCATTCATGCTAAGCTTCTGTTGTGTCACTGAGCCAGACACCTCAATCTCTGCTTCCCTTTTTACTGGACTTCATCATTCACTCATTTTAATCTTCAGCTATTTCTGCTCCTCATTCTGGGTTTCATGCTTCCTGAAGGTTTTAATGTCTGAATAAACTTAGAGGGTAGCATTCTATATTTGCTGAATGCTTTCTAAAATAGTGAAATACTTGGGAAGCATGCATTACAGTATTAGGAATGATGTAGAATCTATATTATAGATGGGTGGGGCCAGGGTGTCACTCAATAGTAGAGTTATGTATTAAGCACGTGGAAGCCCAGGATTCTCCCATCAGTGTTATAAACAACCCCAAGAGATGTAGAGAGTTTATTTTTTTTTAATTAATGTTTTGACAGTGTCTCAGTAGGTAACCTCAGCTGGCTTCAAACTCAAATCTACTTGCTTTGGTTTTCCAAGAGCTGGGATTACAGGTATGGGTCATCAAAACAGGTAAGAGAATACGTTTTTAAAAATACATTTGTCAGTATAAACGTGTGATATCAAAACCTTTTCTGTGATTTGTAACATAAGCTTTATTTTTATCAGGCACTTTACTTTTGCAACCACAACTTGCAAAGGGTCAAGACCCAGAACTGTTTGCTTGAATGGCTCCTTAGGAACAGCACCTCTCTGTCAGCTCTAATTTCAGCCCTTCCTTTCTTTACTATATCATGTGACTGCAGAGAGGCTCCACACCCATTACCAGCCTGCCTTTCTCTTCCTCTTAGTCCCCAGAAGCCTTTAATTAGCAGCTTACTCTAATTATTACACTCCATCTACTTGTCTGGCTAATTCCTTGTGACCCCACCCCGTATCTTTGCAGAGTCTTTTTCTTAGACTATGATTCGATATTCTTAAATTATAAAAATGAGCTATTTTGAAGTGTGTTATCCATGCATGAAAGAGCCAAACAAAGTGATCAAAAAAAATGGCTTTCCACATACAGAAAATTACAAAGTAGGCTGATTTCACATCTGAAAAAAAAAATGTGTAGCAGACAAAAGTATTGTTCTATCCCCAATGTTACAATTTATACTTCCTCCTTGGCTTCTGAATCTCAGACATATAAATATTAGTAAGAACTACACTGTTAAAAGTCCTCTGTTTAAGAAAAATTAAAAGATGAAATAAGAGAAAAAATTGCTTAAAAGTTTCCATGGACAACTTCTTCAACAGCTTTTATTTTTTTCCTCAGCTCAGTTAAAGTTCATCCAAAATTTGTTAAAAGTCAGAGACCCCAATACTTACATTGCTTTATTGCTACATGGTGTCCTTACTGTTCAGTGATGGACAATATGCCATCGAAAAAATTCACTGATATAGTGACCATATATGAAAGGTGCAAAAAGACAAGGTGGATTTGTGCATAGCAGACCATGATGTGAATGTCTTTTCTACTTGGAAGGGAAAATGGCATGTAATAGTTCTTTAACGGATTTAATATCTTCATTTAATATCTACAAGATAGCAACACTAAGTTTGCTTATGCTTGTTATATTTTCATTGGTCTATTTAAACAGCAGCTCCAAATGCATGAAAACACTTTGATGGTGACAATCCATCACAGCAGTTTTGATAGACTCCTTGCTCCCTCTGTCTGTTTCCTCCTCACCTTCATCATCAAAACTGAAGTTCATCGGGTCTGAAATGGCAGCTGTCCGAGGGATTGGGTCCAGATGGGCTTGACCAATTGTTCTTTGTCTATGTGATAAGAGAGCAGAGCTTTGCACCGGAGCGAGAAGTGTGTTATTCCTTCTTTGATCTCTAAAGACGAATTCTTGAGTGGAAAGGTGAGAGGATGGACCCCGAGACTTTCCTTAATGCGCTAATTTAAACCTAAACAAACGACCTTTCTGTGAACATTTGGGTATTGCCAACAAGGAAACTCTTAAGTAAATGGAATCTGACTTTTAAATCATTTAATAATAAATAATAATAATAATAACAATAATATATGTCTTCCCTTTGTTGAAGTTGTACATCTCTGAGCCCTAACTTATATATATTTATTTACTTAGAGTCTTAATGTTCTGTTTTTAGCTTAGGAATAAATAAGCTCTGTGAAATTCACTGGTATATGTTTAAATGTGATACTTTCTTTGCTTTTTCTCCTACCTTTCTGTTCTGCTTATTTGATCCTCTGATTGAACTGCTGGAGTCATTACACCCCATTCCTTTCTTTCTTTGCAGCATCTGGCTTTCAGAATTGAACTCATTCCTCATTTAGTCTATGTATTGCCTCGTACTCAGTTGACAATTTTTTTGTGGTGTTTGTATATATGAGTGCATTAAAGTATATTTCTGTGTGTTTTGTTCTCTGGGGACATATCAGTATTAATAAGAATTGAACTGACAAATATACTCTGCACTTTTTAGCTCAATGTTATGGCTTTCTTAGATTGAGGGATAATTTTTATTTTATGTGAAACTTCTGCATCTTACATAACTTTAGTTTATTCAATATATAGTTTATGTAAAACATGGAACAATCTCCTATGAAGTGGATACATTATTTCTGGTCAAAAAGTGAATAAAATTCCTTAAAAGTAATAAGAAGTATAACAAAAACTAGAGTTCCATGCCCCATGCAAAAGACATCACCTGGGTACCCTAAAATAACACTTTAGGGGTTTAGAATTACAGCTTTAGTCCTCTGGAAGAGTTGCTTGTACTCTTATCCCCTGATTAGTCTTTCCAGCTTTTAAAACTTTCCTCTTTTTAAAGCCTCTGTGTATATGTGTGTACCTGCATGAGTTTATCCTCACCATGTACATACAAAAGTACCATGGTGGATCATATGGCATTAGGTCCTCTGGAAATGAGGTTACAGAGCATTGTGAGCTGCCTGGTGTGGGTACTGAGAACAGATCCCCGGTCCTCTGCAAGAGAAAGAAGGTTTTTAACCTCTGAGCCATCTCTCTAGCCTCTCAAAACCTCCCTTTAAGGGCAGAGACACACCTCAGTCTGTGAAATTCACTGTAGCTTGTGATTTGCTTTAGATCATAGAATGTGGGCAAAAGGATTTGAAAGTTCTCAGAGGATGCCCTTGTGGGTATCACATGACATCTGATCACAATCAAGAACACCTGGGACCACCATAGGAGGAGGCAGTTTTAGCATACATAGCTCCTGAATTGAGACATGTGCAGCCTACCTAACATCAGGGACAGATGTCAGTTCACCTTAAAAGCCAGAAAAATAAATACTTCTTCACTAAGTCATTGCGTTTTGGGTATGCAATTATGCTATTTCGTTGATGTAATTCATAAGTGAGTTCATACTGGATTTTATATTAATGTTTCATGTTAAAAGAGAGTTTTATACTTCATCTTAGAAATTTCTGAGCCACGTTCATAGAATTTATGACCAAGAAAAAGACAGTATGCATGAACAAAGTAAAAAGGCTGACAAAAGAATCTCTCAACATAGTTCTTTTTTTTTTTTTTTTTTTTTTTTGGACTCAAAAAAAAAAGAGTCAGAACAAAGAAGAAAGAGAAGAAAAAGTATTTCATTTACTGAGCAAAGGCACTCGTTCAGGCTGGATCTGAAATATTTAGTTAACAACCTTAAATGTGTTACTGTAGCTTTGTGAATCCCAGATTCTTTGGCAGAACAGGGTAATATTTATTTATTCTCAAAGGTTGTTATAGAGTACACTGGTTGCCTTTCTAATGGCTATGGCCAAACACCTGACACAGAGTCCGTAAGGCAGGAAGGGTTTATTTTGGACCTTCAATGGTAAAGTCCACGACAGCAGGGAAAAGATGTTGACAGAAGTGGGAGGCACCATATACTTTGCATTCACTCTCAGGAAGCAGAGAGTAAATAGAAACGGGCCAGTTATAACATTACAAGGTCCACCCTAGATTCTTACTTCTTCCAGCCAGGCTCCACCTCCTACAGGGCTCAGAATCTTTTTAAACAGAATCACTACTGGAGTTCAAACACATGAGTTTGTGTATGTCAACTAGCTGGGTGACACTATGGGGGCAAGAAGAGGAAGAGGAGGAGAAAGCAGAAGAAGAGGGGGAAGAGAAGGATGAGGAGGAGTGTGTGAATGAGTGGGAGGGAGTAGAGAGTGGTTATGGGAGGAGCTGGGGAAAATATTGAATATGATCAAAATACATTGTAAAAATAAATAAAACTCAGAAAACAGGACATCTATCCTCATGTTGCAGAATGGATGATGTTGAGAAAGGCAAGATTATTTTTGTTGGAAAGTGTGTCCAGTGCCACACTGTGGGATAAGGAAACAAGTATAAGACTGGAACAAATCACCTGTGTGGAAAACATGTCAGGTCGCTGGATTCTCTTACACAGAATCACCTAAAGATAGGATACACTGATGGAGTATTTGGAGAATCCCAAAAAGTACATTTCTGGGACAAAAAAAAAAGTGATCTTCGCTGGAATTAAGAAGAAAGAAGAAAGTACAGACCTAAAAGCTTACCATGAAAAGGCTACTAAAGAGTAATACCAGTCTTATTCATTAAAAAACAAATATCACACAGCTTTTAGTGTATACTCCAATTTAATTCATACACCAGAATTCAGATCATGAATGGCTAAGAGTGTTTTTGTCACAGTCCTGTTTTAAGTAAAATTTACTTGTCACAAAGTGGATATGATCTTTAAAACAAATCAAAACAAAACAAAAAACAATTCCAGTTGCATAAATACTATCACTGCTCTCCCTCTCTCAAGATAAGCTAATTGGACTTTATGAGACCTAATTAGAAATGTCCTACTTTTCACAAAGATGGGGGGGGGTGTCACCTCAGAGCCTATTGAATGGCTTTATACACTGGGCAGATGAATATGTTTAAACACTGGGAAAATACTCTGTCTCAGAATCAAGTCTGTGTTTCAGTTTGTGTTTGCTGGTCTGTTATATGCAGTAGTTTAAGGTCAGGAAGCAACTATCTATTCTTCATGATGCTGATGTAATTAGAATTCCCTGTCAAAGGATGCTGCTTTTTACCACTGAATGTCATTCATTGCGGTTTATGTATGATATCAAATAAAGAGTATTTAACACTTAAAAAAGAAAGAAAACTCAAAACAAATAAAAAAACCCACAGTAACAGTACTGGGAGGATTATATGATTATTTCACAAAATGCAGGAAAGGCATTTAACAAAACATTATAGTTCATGATATTTCTTTTGTCACTGTGGGAATAAAGAGAATTTCTTGATCCCTTAAGTGGCATTAAAAGAAATTTGTTTGTAACAATAGTTCCAGTTGAAACTATTTATGCCTTCTATCTAAAACTAGAAAACTAAAATTAAGTAACTCTTGGTATATCTTTTCATATCACTAAAAATCAAATTTTGAAGACTAACAGTATAAAATGTTAATCAGAATAAGAAGCATTCCATTTTGTGCTGCAAGCCACGGGAAAAATGTAGTGGAATTCGGCTACTATCACAAAAACTATTACTTAGAAAGGTCAAGGACTTTTCTAAAGGTCAAGCCATGGCTTAAGAAGTCTTGGTGATATTTTAGCTTTTGTATATATATTAGCTGGTTCCTGCAATGATTTTCTTGTATGCTTCAAAGAGCTCCTAACAGTGTATTTATTTGATATACTTCTCATGTATCCTAAGCCCAAACAGCAAACAGGCCAAATGCTGTCTCCTGAATTAAGGTAAACACCCTTAGGGAGACACCACTTGTTTCCTAGGCATAGGTTTATTTCTTGTGCAAATGAAGCTCAGACCCTCCTTTCTCTCACAGCCCAAATGTCACTCCACAGCAACTGGCTCAGAACAAAAGGCCTTTTTTGCATACCAGGTGAAATGAAGTATTGAGGCAGGCCTCCTAGCTCCTAGCAGAGTTACCCTGCCCTGCCAATATTATGGCGGCATAGAAAAATAGAGGCAGTTTTATTTTAGTGACTTATAGGCTGCTTTACCTAACCACCTATAAGGTTGTAGTTTGAGCATATTTATGATACATGCATAATGTTCTACCTAACTACTTATAGGAATATATTTTGAGCACATAAATTCCCTTTCTGACTCATTCCAGACCTTATCTGACCCTCACCTCCTCTATTCTCTCCCCTTTTGGGTTACAAATGAAGCTGGCTATCAAGGCTCCTGTAGGGACCTTGGAAGTTTTTGTATTGTATTGTAAGAGTCAGGTGGCTGACAGGTCAGGGACCAGTTCCGGGGAGAGGACCAGGTAGGAACCAAGATGGTGGTCCATCCCTGGGTGGAGTCAGCTTATAGCTTTTCCTGGGTCCAGATATTGCCTGCCAGAAGCTGTGTCTGAGCCTCTAAGCCTGTCATGGCAGCTGTGTGGTCAAGCTGTTTGGGGGCCTCCCACAGTTCATCTAAGGAACATAGGAAGAGTTTGTCTGTAATAATTCAACAAAAGTTTCTCAAAAATCGCATACATATGTGTTCATAGTGTCTTTACTCATAACACTCCAAAGTGGAAACAACCAAATGTCCACTATCAGGTACACAGATAACACTAATACTGTGTTGAACACAGTAAAAATAACAAAACTGGGCTCTACATAGCAGTAGTTTATCAGAGAAGGTAATACCTGGAAAAAACAATAAACAGGAAACAGGAATAAGCAAGGAAAGTCACTAGAGTGTGGTGTAAATATGTCCTCTGACCAATTTCCTGCCAGCTAAATGGGAACTCTGGAGCAAATAATAGTGTAAGAGTGCAACATGGCTTTGAGTACAAACACCTCATGGCCCTCTACCACCTGTGTTTTTGTAACTGCTTAGAAAACACACCAGGAAGAGCATGCCCTTAAGGTTCTGCCATTTGACTTAATCATTGACAGGATTTCCAAAAATAGGGTGACTTTGGCTGAAAGGTTGAAATAGGCCAGGAAGAGTTCACAGCTGGAGGCTGGCAGCTAGCTACATTCCTGTGGTCAGTGGAGGCCTTTCTAGAAGGGGTATTTAAGCAGTACATCTTCATGACTTTCAGTCCATAAAGTTGAAATCACATAAATTTCAAAACCACCTTATGGTATGAGATGCCATGATGGTGGTTATCTTTGGAAAACAGAAAAATGCTAGTGGTTAGGAAGGGCTGAGAGGGCAGCATCTACGGTGTCAGTAATGTTCCAGATCTTAGCCCAAGTATAGAAATATAGGGCTTTGTTTTAGGACAACCCATCAGGCCATGCATGTAAGTGATACATATTTGTGTATATGGTTACTTAACTAAAAGAAGGATTTCAGAAATTTCAGTAATGAGAGTATAAACCTCATTGAAGGAATGATTTAATGGGGTATAAATCTAGAATATTAGACAAGTGATATTTAGATAGATGGATGGATGGATGGATGGATGGATGGGTGGATGGATGGATGGATGGGTGGATGGACAGATGGATGGGTGGATGGATACATACATATACACATAATGAAGTCTGACATAAAAACATTGTTTATTGCATTGTAATGAAAGATAAGTTTAACCTTGATTATCTCAAGATACTTAATAATAAAACAGAAGATGAGAACTAAGTCTAAAGTTTACTAAAATGAGCCCTTTAACGACTTCAAAATAAAGAAAGTATATATAATATATCGTGTATATATATATGCAAGTACATACAATATAATGTAGTATATATAATATATAGTATATATGATATATAGTATATATATATTATATATCTTAGATGCAAGATATATATTACAGGAACCTTCCACAGGTGCTATACACATGATACTTCTGAACATTATATATGTTCTTTGACCCCATATATGCACACCTATGATGAAGTTTAATTTATAAGTTAGGTTCAACAAGAAGTAAATAGTATTACTAATAAAAAATTATAATGATATACAGTAATAAAATCCATGTGCATTCTCTCCATCTCTATATGCATGTATGTACATGCATACACACATATATAGTACAGTAAGTATCATTTCATACCTCTCTCTACACATACATGTAGCTGGAGACTTTTTCTCCAGCTCCCACCGCCAAGTCCCGCCAGTCCCGGAGCCCACTTATAAAATAAACACACAGACTCTTAATATTATTTAAACTGCTTGGCCATTAGCTCAGGTCTATCATTGTCTAGCTCTTACTCTTATATTCAGCCCATTTCTATTAATCTTTACTTTGCCATGTGGCTCGTGGCTTACCGGTACTTTACATCTTCCTTGTCTTGGCGGTGGCTCCAGCAGGTCTCCTTTCCTTCCTTCTTCCCCAATTCTCCTCTCTCCTTGTCCCGCCTATACTTCCTGCCTGGTCACTGGCCAATCAGTGCTTTATTAATATAGAGCGATATCCACAGCACATACATACACACACACACACACACACACACACACACACACACACACACACACACGGGGCAGAAATGGAATGATACTCTATTGTACTCTCCTTTTATGATATGAGATGATTCAGTAACCACGTGATGAGATGTGAAGTTTTATTTCAGGCTCTAGGCATGGGAAGTTCATTGGGATTTAGTGTTCACCAGCATAGAATTAAAGCTTCAACTCGGGAAGATATACTGAAATAATTATCACAAAATATGAATTTTATATTAGTAATGAGAGGGTATAGAATCTGAGAAGACAAAGATATTAGCTGATTTAACAGTAAAGAAATGACAGTGAAGTTTCCTTGAACATATGGATTTACCAAGAGAGACAAGAAAAGGACTGTTTAGGTAAGGGGGAATATAATAGAGGGCAGCAGAGGTGAAGAGAAACCTTGTCATCTTAGAATTGTTGAGGATTATAAGGCAGCATGATCTAGTCCAGGGAGTGAAGCAGAAAGAGGAGCAAAAAAAAGCAGCTGAGAACCTCAAGCTGGGGATATATCATAAAGCTCTGTGTAGCACGAATCTTAAATAGTCTTATTAATAAAAATAAACCTGGAACCAGGTATTGGGGTGAATGCTGGAAGATCAGAGAAGCAGAACAAGCCACAGCTACCTCACCTCACCAGTTCCTCAGCTGATTCTGTTTCCTTAGACTGGAAACTTCTGTGTCCTCATCCAGAATGAATCTCAGCTGAACTGTTTCTTGCTCAAAAGCCGAAAAGCTTAACCAGCCTAGTTCCTGGTTTTCATGCCTTATATACCTTTCTGCTCTCTGCCATCACTTCCTGGGATTAAAGGCTCTTGTTACCATGCCTGGCTGTTTCCAGTGTGGCCTTGAACTCACAGAGATCCAGGCGGATTTCTGCCTCTGGAATGCTAGGATTAAAGGCGTGTGTGCCACCATTTTCTGGCCTCTATATCTAGTGGCTATTCTGTTCTCTGACCCCAGATAAGTTTATTAGGGTACACCATATTTTGGGGAACACAATATCACCACATTTCCCCTTTTGTGTCTAAAATTTAGAAAAAAAGCTTATAACTAATACAAGAAAAACTATATCCAATAAGTATACACAATATATACAGTCAAGAAGTACATTAACGATGTCTAGTTCATTAGCATTTGACAGATTCAGAAGAAAAACTCCATTAATATATAACAATGTCCAGTCCAGTAACATTTGATAAACTCAGACAAAAAATTTCATTACTTATCCTATGTAAAACAAGTAGTTCCTTTTTAAAAGTAGATTCAATAATTGACCTTTTTAATCTTGTCATATACATATTTTCTCTTTTTTCTTTTCATAATAGATTTAATAATGTATCTTTTGTCATTTTTATATCTTCCCCTTTTTCTTTTTATAGTAGATTCAATGATCTACCTCAGCTCTGAAGTTGGTGAGGGACATTTATTCAGTACAACATAATTCATTAACACAGAAAGTGGTCCTGAAGTGAAGCCATGCATAATGGTGGAAACTATGAAAGGAAGAGAGGAAGAAAAAAAACAACCACTCTAAAAAAATTAAAAGTAGACATATAATATGACCTAACCAGTTTATTACTGTTACATATTAAAGGCAAATGAAACCATATGGTTAAAAAGACACCTACACTTCCATGTTTATTTTAGCCCATATTCAACAGGCTATAAAAGAAATCAATTTGGTGTCTATAATCTGATGAATAGAAAATGAGAAAGTGGTCTGTACACACAAGAGAATATAAGTTGATCACAAAAAAACTGAAACCGTGTCATTTATGACATAAATGGAGAGCATCATGTTAAGTGAAATGAGCTATTCACAGAGAAACAAGCACTCCAGGATCTCACTCATCTCAGTCATTCAAATCATTGGTTCCACAGAAGAGTAAAATGGAGGTTCCTTGAGGCTAGGACAATGGGTAGAGCGAGGTATAGGATCGGTCAATGAGCATCAATGTATAGTTAGACGAGAGTTCAGGTGTGCTATAGCACACACAAGAGGATGATTGTGTGCAGTATGTCTCAAAAGGTAAACAAAAGGGTTTTAAACATTCTTTGTAGAAACAAATAATAAGTATTTTTCAAGAAATAATTTCCGATTTAAATATTAATATACATATGTATTGAATTATGTCATCCAAAATTTCTCAATCTTCATTTTTTGTGTGGACAAAAACAAATTTTAGTAAAACACGAGAAGATAAACCAAATATTTAAAAATCTTTGTTCCATAAATTAGAAGAAACTGCAAAGTGGATAAAGAACAAGTGATTAACCCATTACACTAACTCCAAATCCAAGGGAGAAGGAGGACTTCAGAAGATGGCGGTGAGCAGAACTGTACACTGTACAGAGGCCGAGCCAGGCGAGTCCTGAGAAAGAAACTCTGGGCTCAGCAGGTGCTGTTCTAAACTTGGTAGTGAGTCAGAAGCAGTAGTGAAGAGAAGAGTGGTGTGGAAGCTCAGCTGGGTGTTCCAACACTCTCATGCCTCTTGTGCATTTTGAAAATTGGAAGAAACAAATAAAGTATTGGCTTGACCTGAAGAGACAAAGGGGAAAAGTGTATCGCCGAATTTGGAGGCATGGGGCATGACCTAGACTCTCAGGCAAAAAAAAAAAAAAAACAAAAAAACTTACCCTGTAAAGCAGTTAAAGCCAGAGTTTGGCTTACTCTGCTGTCTGGACAACTGGCATCAAAACACCCCGTGTAGATACAATGTCTGATACCATGCCCTATTTTAACACCTTTTATCTCTGTATCTCTTCATGTTCTTACAATTTTATTCCTCTGGAACTGTGTTATCAACAGGCCCTCTCCCAGCCACCAGAGGCTCTTTCCTGAAAGGAGTTTTCCTTAAACAGAGGCCCCTCTCCAGCTCCCACCAGCTTTCCTATCCTTTCTGCAGCCTAGATCATTTGCATACAACTTGACAATCTATGTTTAGTAATTAATGTATTGGTATATTAGTCTCCACAGCCATGTTTGAAACTATGACATGGAGGAACAAAGAATGTAAATGTATTAACTTGTATATCTTCCAGGGTGGGTGATGATGGAATTATTCAAATTCATTCTAAAAACAAATAAAGAAGTAGAAGTCCTTGCTTTCACTGTGACCTCTTTGATCCCAGCCATACTGGGCTGAGAGGCCAACTTGAGAAAATTGCTTTAGAGTGTTCAGCTATAACCCTCTGAGCTAAGAATTGAGCTGAATTCTTTATAGACAGCCATGAGTTTTCAAAAGATCTACCAAGGGCATGAGTTGTGAGAATTTGCAACTAAATAGTTCATGACTAATTCCAAAACAATCAAGTTGTTCTCCAAAGAAAATCAAGGGAAGGTGAGCTGCTGCGCTGAGCATTTTCAAGTGTGACTAAGCTCCTTAAAGCTTCCTCAGAAACCCAAGCCAGTGTATGCAGGCTTTGCTGATTTGGTATGGACTGGCAGGCAAGTGGGCAGTACAAATATGGACAAACGGAGTTTATTGCTGAGGCCTGTTTTGTAAGGCTCATAAATGCCAAGGAGAGTCCACTTCTATTCTAGTTCATACCTCACTGTATTTTCAAAATTTGCGTGTATTTTGTGGTTGAGATTATCTAAGAAAGTTCAATCCAAAGAAAGGGCAATAAAAATGAAATACCCTTCATGAAGAAAAAGGCACTTGAACATATCTAAATGATCATGTACTTTAAATTGTGATACACAGAGTTTAGCAGGACTTGACAAACAGAGTACAATAAATCTCATTGGTATTTATTTTTCATTAATGATTCTTATCTGTGGATGGTTAGGAGAGGAATTCTTCCTGTGTGAGTCAGCTTTATAAAATTATCCAAGGTGAATCAACCTAAAAGGAGGCAAGTCTTATATGGGCTCACAGTTTTGAAGGGTTCAGCCATAGATAGTCAAACTCTTGCTTTGGGATTAGTTCCACCACAGAGGAACACATGAAAGACAAAATTAGTCATCTTAGGATAGCAAGAAGTTACTGAAAGAGATAGAGGTCTAGAGTCCCAGTATTCTCTTCCTGGTCACATTCTAATCATCATACTAACATTCTGAAGGTCTTGGGTAACAACTTTTTTTTGGGGGGGGGAGCCACAACATACACATCTACTCACTCTAAATAGGGAACACATGACAGACTGAAGTATGGATATCACCAAAGTCCAAATGGGTGAACCAGTAAGTTTTATTGGGGTTACTTATACAAATATGGGTGAAAGTTACTTATGAGAGCAGAAATGACTCAAAGACAGTTGCATTCCCCAAGCCCATCTCAGCATGGGCAACAGTAGAAAAAGCTGGAAACCGGGAGCACACTGCACAGCCTGCAGGCAGCTCAACAGGTGGGAGAGTGTCCTCACCAGGTGCCTCAGCTGATCCAAACCTCTCTCAGACAGCTCACCTGCTTTCTGCTTCTTCCAAGCAGCTGGTCTTGTCTCAGAGCCTTCTTTGCAGCCTTGCTTGTCCAAGTCTTCTTTGCTTCTTAGCTTCCTTCCATCTGAGAGGGATTCTCAGCTTTTATTACTTTTTCTGGCAGGGAGGGGCCTGGTGAATCTAGTCAGTTCCAGGGATTTCCTGAAGCTATTTTGAGTTGTTTACCTTCCTGCTGAAGGAGCTTCCTGTAGTGTGAGTTGTTTCAATCTCAGAGGAAACTATTATCTGTTACATGATATAAGGCTCTGACTATCCAACTTTCCACAGTCTCTCAATAGCACTGAAACCTGGTGGTAAGACCTTTAAAGCACTTGTCTTTAGAGGTATTTACTCAAATGATATCATTGCCTTATATGAAATTCTGCACCAGAACTTTATTCCTAAATAATAACAGCAATCATGGATGACACCAAATTTTGTCTCATCATGTATATACTTGCTTATTGAAAGGGCTCATTAGCCAGCTGTCATTGCTCATACCTGAAGTCTCAACTGTTGAAGCAGAGACAGGAGTATCAGGGTTTCAAGGACAGTCTGGGCTACAAGTTCAAGGGGAGCCTATGCATCATGAGACAGGCACTGTCTCAAAATGACAAAGCAAAAGATTATATGAGAGAAATCTTCCCAAGTTCTCTAGAATTTGAAGGTGAATCGCTTACATGTGAGATAACCCTCACGACCCTTGAGCAAAACAAACTAATTGACAGGAAGACATAGGATGGCTAGTGGCTTTCTATGGTGATATTTTATTTGTGCTGAAGTGTGATTTTATTTGTATGTTAATAAAGTTGCCTGGATGACAGGAGCCGTAAATCTTGACACACGTGTCGCTATATTTGGGCTTCTCTCCTCTTTTCTTAGCTCTAGGCCTTGCTTAAGTCTCCATAGCACCAGAACCTCTTCCCACAGATACCAGAACCTCTTCTCAGAAATCAGGTGACTGAGCTGCAGTTAGGCAATTAGGCAATTAGGCAAGAGTAGATAGATAACCTCCAGAGCAACATTCCCTGCTAGCTGAACAATCCATGATTAAAGTCCCCTCCCTGCTTGCACCCCGCTTTGCCCCTGCCTATGTATGCCTTAAGAGGAAAATAAAATTTTGGAGCTTGATCAGACATCCTGTCTTGCTCTCATCCTTTGTGTCTCTTGTCCCTCTCATTCGATGGCCCTCCCTTTAGGTCCCCATTGAGGACCCTGCTGGCCGGGGCACCTGGAGATCAGAGCTAAGAGTAAGCCATTAAGCAGAAGTCTGGTAGTGGTAGCACATGCCCTTAATCTGATCACATGGCAGGCAGAATCTCTGTGTGTTCAAGGATACAACCAAGCAGTGATACGAACCTTTAATCTCAGTACAAACCATAGAGACCTGGAGGTCTGTATAGACAGGCAGTGCCGAGGAAGTCATGTGGTTGGGTTTAGAACCAATGAGAAGGCAGAACAGAAAGGCAATAAAAAGACAGGACCCAGGAAGAAGGTCTCTCTGTCAGGGGAAGGACAGCAGCGAGTGGTAAGATAAGGTGGTCTTAGCTCTTGGCTACTGCTCAATCTCTGGGCTTTTAACTCTTTATTTGGCTCTGTGTTTCTTATTTAATAAGGCCGTTTAGAATTATATCTACAGCTTCCCAACATACTTTTGTTCACTCTGGCTGTATATAGATATCCCTTCCAAGTTCAGTTTAGATCAATAGCCTTTTCATTCTATGTTTGCCATATACACCTTGAATGCTTGTTTAAAATTCAGCATTTTATACAATGTTCAAAGTGTTTCTCTTTTATTCTATTAAAAAAAAATAAGCATTTTTCCATACAGTATATTCTGATCACAGTTTCCACTCCCTCACTTCCTCCCAGATCCTCCCCACCTCCTCACCCAATCAACTTCAAGGTTTCTCTCTCTCTCTCTGTCTCTGTCTCTGTCTCTGTCTCTGTCTCTGTCTCTCTCTCTCTCTCTCAAACAAGCAGGCCAGTAGAAATACAAGAAAACCAGAACTCAAAAAAGAGCACAGAGGGGGAAAGTCAGGAGAAAAACAGACACACAGACATACAGACACACCACACACACACACACACACACACACACACTTGGACACATGCATGCACACACACAAAAACACAAAATTGGAAACCATAATAGGTAAGAAAAAGACAATCAAGGTGAAAAAATGCCCAAACAAAACATTATGAGATAAAACATCTCCAAAAATAAAGATATTTTTGAGATTGTTTTGTGTTAGTCATCTACTGCTTTCTTAAGGCCCTTTCTTAAGTTTGTTTATATATCAGATGAGACTCCCTTGGAGAAAACTTTTTTTTTTTCTGTTGTAAGGGTCTTCAATTAGAGTTAGCTTTTCAGGGATGGGGGTTCATATTAACTTCCCCTCTCAGTGCTGGGACCCCATCTGGCTTGGAACTGTGCAGTCTCTGTGCATGCTATGACAGCTCTATGAGATCATATGTACATCACTTCTCTTGTGTCTGGAAGCTGTCTTTTTGTTGTCTTCCATCACACTGGTTGTTAAAATTATTTCTGTCTCTGTTTTCACATAGTTCCCTAAGGGGAGGGCTTTCATGAGGACATCTTATTTAGACATGTGTGTTCCAAGGTCTCTCACTCAGCACATTGTTCAGTTGTGGGTCTTTGTGTTAGTTGCCATCTCCTGCAGGAGGAAGATACTCTGATGCTGGTTGAATGAGATATTGATCCATAAATAGAGCAGAATGTTGTTAGGAGTCATTTTATTGCTATGTCCCTTTAACAGAAAAACAGTATTGTTCCCCCCACCCCCAGGTCCATGTCCTATCTAATCTCCGATTCTTGCTACCTGAGACATCAGGCATGGGTTCCATCTCACGGAGTAGGCTTTATATCCAATTAGATATTTGTTGGTTACTCCCACATATTTATGCTACTATGGTACCAGTGCATCATGCAGACAGGTCACCATTGTAGGTTGAAGGGTTTGTAGCTGGGTTGGTGCTTATCTGTCAACACACTAAAATGGCACATAGATATTAGCTTTGAAATCATTTCCAGTTGACTATGCTACAGTGATTGAAGCACAGCCCTTCACAAAGTATGTGTTTTGACCCATGTGCTCAGGAGCAATGGGATCAGGGCGGTAGAAAAGCAAATCTACCACTTCTCCATGAGTTACTTTCCAGAAACAGCATCTCTTTTCCTGTTCTTGTTGCCTTCTTCTCCAACCTTCTGTCACCCTTCCAGTACTCAGTGTCACTACTAACTGCTGCATCATCAGCTTAGTCCTCATTCTCCACCTCAAGCATTGTTGCCCTGAACTCAGTCCTCCAATATCATTCAAGCAGAGATCATGGACTCCTAGTTAGAATATTATAACTTTGTGTTTTTTAATATAAAAAAAATTATTAGTGTTTAATGTCTGGAATTATAGGTAATTGTGGTAGTTTGAATGTAATTGGCCTCCATAATCTCATAGGGAGTGGCACTATTAGGAGGTGTGGCTTTGTTGGAGTGGGTATGGACTTGTTGGAGGAAGTGTAAATTCTGAGGAGAAAAAGAATACCAGGAAGTGGAATGGAGATGAGTCCTGTGTTCAAGGAAATAAACAGATTAAGAAATGGAATAAAAGGAGTGGTGACCTCATGGCAAGATCCCACCAAGCTAAATTTTCAACCTGTGAAAAGGAATTGAAGAAAAGCTTAGAGCAGGGTGTGGTGGGGCACACCTTTAATCCCAGCACTGGGAAGAAAGAAGCTGGTGGATCTCTGAGGTTGATGCCAGCCTTGTTTACAGAGCAAGTTTCAAGACAGCCAAGTTTAGGCAGTAAAAGACAGAAAGCTGGTGAAGATGTAATTGATCAAGGGGGCCATGTTCCAGCCTCAGTAAGCAGCAGAACTTGGCAGCTTCAGTCATGTGGTTCTGGCTTTAGAGTTAAGAATAGAAGAAAAGGATTATGAAATTTGCCCCTGTGCCTAAAGAAAGCCACTGAGGCTAATCATGAGTCAAGGGTATCCTGGATGGACGCCTAGAGAGGTCATTGCATGAAGATGTGAAGTTGAAGCCTGGATTGCCTTGGAGAATCCAAGATGTTAAAGATGCCAGTGTTGTGGGATACCTGCCAAGGAAAGCTGCTAACAGGGCATGGAACCAGACCAAGAGAAAGAAGTGTGTTTGTTGTAGACAACAAAGCTGAAAAGAGCTGGAAGAGCATTTTGACATCACACATGGAGGTTCAGAGTTTGGAGTTTGCCCAGCTGATTTTAGGTCTTACTTTGGTCCAGTATTTCCTTGCTGTGCTTCCTTTTCTGCATTTTGGAATGGTAATGTATATCCTAGATCAGTATATGTTAGAAGTATGTTATCTGCTTTCTGATTTTGGTTTTTATAGGTGATTACAGTTAAGAGATTGCATGAATCTCAGAAGAGATTTGAACTTTGGACTTTAAAACATTGTTGAGATGTGATAGACTATAGGGACTTTTGAAGTTGGACCAAATAAATTTTGCATTATGATATTGCTTATGGGGGCCAGGGAATGGAAAGTGGTAGTTGAATGTAATGGATCCCCGTAATCTCATAGGAAGTGGCACTGTTACAGGGTGTAGCCTTGTTGGAGTGGGTATGGCCTTGTTGGAGAAAGTGTGTCACTTTGGAGGTGGGCTTTCCTATGATAAAGACACCACCCAGTGTCTCAGTTGACTTCTTGTAGCCTTCAAGATGTATTAGAACTCTCAGCTACTACTCTAGCACCATATCTGCCTGCATGCTGCCATGGCCCCTGCCATGCTCCCCGCCATGATGATAATGGATTGAACCTCTGAAACTGTAACTGAGCCACTCCAATTAAATGTTTTACTTTATAAGAGTTGCCATGGTCCTCAGACTGCCTGGCTTTCTCTCTGTTTTTTTAGATTCCATCTCTGTCCTAAACAAATAGGTAAGCAGGAAGAATGAGAGATATGGATTTAAATGATGCCAGAGCCTGGGTTAATGAATAGAGAAAACTTGGGTTAAGTAGATTACTTTCTTCTTGACTGGGGCTTTGAGGATTTTATATTTTGCATAGTTAATTTTGTCCATGACTGAATCGTGTAAAATAAATTTTAAACAAGCAAAATCTACACTAAATTTTCCTTATTTAAAAAAAAACAAACATGCAACTGAAAACACTATAGATATCTGGTCTTTTGATGAGTGGTGTATTAACCCTCTGACTTTGATTCAGCCTTCTGAAAACATCATATAAAAAGCTGTAGGCTTCGGTCTGAGCCAGGTGGACTAAAGAAAGTTTATGTCAGCACCCAAGTTCTCCTGATTGAACAGCTCAGTACGGTGTACAAGAAATACACTGATGGGTGAAGAGTATTGCCTTTGCAATGGAATTTCTTTCATAACCAATGATACTGCTGTATAACTCCAATAGAATGGCTGTGGTAACATGTGCAATGGCTTATTACAAAGAGATAAAGAACGGCCAAGTGTTATCACTGGCCTTTGACTGACATAGGACACATTACAAACAGAGTGAGAGTCAGAGAAGGAGAAATAAATTACATGATGAGGAGCTCCTAAAACATCTGCCACATCATAGTATGTCCTCTTACATGTATAGTTATTAATGACTGCAGGTGCTGTGACTCACTAAATCGACCAAATTCACTTTCTAGTTTTTATTATTCACAACCTTAGCAGCTGACATCCATATTGTGTGATTTAATACCTAAGTATACAAGATAAGGAGAATATATATATATATATATATATATATATATATATATATATATATATATGATAATAAGAAGAATGATTTTTATGATAAAGACATAAATGCTCAGTCATGGATGTATTCATGGGGCTGTGGTAGTTTGAATATAACTGGACTCCTTAATCTCATTGGGAGTGGCTCTATTAGGAGCTGTGGCTTGTTGGATTGAGTACGGCCTTGTTGGAGAAAGTATGTCACTGTGGGGATGGGCTGTGAGGTTTCCTATGCTCAGGATACCACCCAGTGAGTCAGTAGCCTTCAAGATGTAGAACTCTCAGCTACTACTTCAGCACCATGTTTACCTACATGCCATCATGGTCCCTGCCATGATGATAATGAACTGAACCTCTGAAACTGTAAGTGAGCCCCCTCAATGAAATGTTCTACTTTATAAGAGTTGCTGTAGTCATGATGTCTCTTCACAACAATAAAAACACTAACAAGACAGTGGCTATGAACTTTTTAAGGTCTTTTTTGTAAGATACCTTTAACTTGGATGTGTTTCAGGCAACGCTCCTGAATCATTCCTGAGACTAATTAGTTTAGGCCAACAAAATGACCCTCCTTCTTCCCCCTTCCTCCTCTCCTTTTCCATCCCCCTGCTTTTCCCCTTGCCCTGCCCTCACCTCCAATTTCCTCCTTTTTCCTTCCCTTCCCTCTTTTCTTTTTCCTTTCTCTTCTCTATCCCTATTTTCCACTCTGTTCCCTTATCTTCTTCCAGCCTGGTCCAGCTCTGTAGCCCTGACTGAGCTGAAACTCACAGTACAAACCGGGCTGCTTCAGACTTGCAGTGATCCTCCTCCTGAGGCTGAGTCCTGAGACTATGGTCAGGCTCACACTACATCCTCAGCTTCTTTCCTTCTTTCCTTCCTTCTTTCTTTCTTTCTTTCTTTCTTTCTTTCTTTCTTTCTTTCTTTCTTTCTTTCTTTCTTTCTTTCTTTTTTTTTTCTTCCTTCCTTCCTTCCTTCCTTCCTTCCTTCCTTCCTTCCTTCCTTCTTTCTTTTTCCTTCATTAGCTTGCCCCTTGAATGGAAAGAAATGACTTATTTTGAGAATGATTATGTTTAACATCATAGCTTAAGAATGGTTCAAGTAAAATTAACTGTTCTGTGACTTGTGAATTATTTCTGTCTTCCACTAGTACCGCTCACAGAGAAATGTCAGAGTGAAACATGCTGCATAACCCACCACTGATCACTGTCAAAAATAATAGGTGGCAGTAGTGAAGTATAAAAAAAAAAGACTCATTTATTTATCACTCTGTCATTTTGTCCCTTCACTTTCGCCATAATGAATTTTGAACACTTGAGTGAGAGGTTTGGATTGGCAAAGCGTGAGCCCCACATGGTGGTTCACACAGCACTTCTCTCTCGGGACATCTAAATACTGAATATTATAGGCACATATTAATACTTCTAAGAGAGTAAGGCATGTAAGTGAATTTAATCATGTGTCAGACTTTTAAAATAACTTTCAGGAAAACAGAGGGGAAAACTAAAACAAACTTGAATTTGAGTGAAGATACAAAAATGGGAACTGTGTCTTGATGCATATGTTGAGTGACAGAAAATGCCCTTAGGAATATTTTCTTTCTGTTAACGGTCAGTTCTGTCTTCAAGTAATTTATTTTTCTAGAAGGTAGAACAGGTGTGGTTTCTCTTTGCCAAAGTCTTCCAGAAGTTCATACCTGCCCCAGGCTTCAGGTTTCAAGGCTGTTTAGTGAGACTAGAGTAGCATGCAATGCAAGACCTCTCTTATCACAATGACATGAGGGGACTTGCCAGCACAGCCTTTTCCAAAAGCTCTGTGCTGTCTGGTTTGGAGAAGCTGAATTTGTCATTTGAGGGGTACTGGTATGATTAGTTTTTTTCCTTAAGAAAACTATCTTCTTGTCACAAGGTTTGACAAAATGGGGCTTAAGGTTTATGTGTATGCACAAACTGAGTGGCTTTCATTTTAATTTTTCAAATGTCAGTGCAGGCCAAGGACTAAACATGGTCCTTTTCAAAACTCAGAGACATTGTTATTATAGTAACATAGAGAAAAGCTGGAGGTCAGAAGGAGAGCGTGATTTTGCTGTTTGAAATGCAACGTTTTGCCATGAACTCTACAAGAAAATAAATAGAAGTAGGTCAAAGGAAAAAAAAAAACGGTTCCATATTTCGAATCAGGAATCTCACCTTAGGTCAGATACTATTTATTGAAAATGCCTGACTTTGTGAAAGAACTCACATAATGGCCTTATTTTCTTTTAAAAATACACAGTATGCCACATAGGTACATTTATGCTAGACCTGGTCTGCGTGACCAGTTCATCTGAAGGTGCCGCAGGACAGTCATGTGCTCAGGACAGCGAAGAGGTAATTGGAGCAGATCATTTTGCTGACCCTGACTGCTATAAATGGCTACACGAAACGAGGGGAGGAAGATCAACACAGCTCGAGTTTTGAAGTGAAATTTTATCTTATTTCTGGCACCGTGAAAACTAACCTGATCTTTATCTATCTAAGAAAAAACATTCCTGTGTGACCGGCCAGCATAACTCCTGACGATTTCCACATACCTCTCGGCAGCTATGAAAGCCCTATTGTATGAAAGCTTGAGATCAACAGGATATTTAAGGCCGGTTAGTGTGATCAGGTTCATCTGTAAATTGCACTTTTGTTTTAAAATCTCTGAAGGATCGTTCAGTGCTCTTCACTTTTGTTCAATTTTCCTCCCTTAGGCAGATAAAAAGCCATGAACCAAGGCGAAAGGAGAAAAACACATTAAAGTACACTGTCTATTGTTGTGGATGGAGGAGTTGAGTCTACCACTCTGGTTTTCAACTCCTTCCTACTATTAGTGAGTCAGGAATGTTAAGATATGTGTTTTTACCAAAGACACCTAACATCACATGGACTCCCATTGGTCAAATGACTCCCAAATCATCTTCCTGTACTTATGCCTGAGGCTGAAATTTTTCCAATTTTGATAATCTTGATTTCTACAAAAATATTGTAAGTTCTCACTTAACTGTAGAATAGAAAGAGAGAGAGAGAGAGAGAGAGAGAGAGAGAGAGAGAGAGAGAGAGAAAGAAAGAAAGAAAGAAAGAAAGAAAGAAAGAAAGAAAGAAAGAAAGGAAGAAAGAAAGGAAGAAAAAAAATTTAGAAGAATGAAATAAAATGGTGACTGCCAGGGAGCGCACGTTGGTGGATGGAAGAAGAGGGAATGAGATATTGAACAAAGACACAAGCTCTCAGCCATGGGATGAATAAGTTCTAAGGGTAACTATACAGCACCACTTCAGGTTAATATTCACTTACATACAACAAATTTGCTGAGAATCGATCCCAAGTGTTCCCACCACATCTGCAAAGAAGGCTGACTGTGTGGGTGATGGATGCAGTAGTAGACTTTTTTATTGTGGTGATAATTTCCATCATATAAAAGCATATCAGACAAATTTCTCATCTTAATGTGTATAATTTTATGTCATCCTTACTTCAATAAAGCAGAGGAAAAATACGGAAAATGTGTTGGTGTATGCTCTGAGGTTTGATCTTTAAGCTCATCTTTTCATATAAACTTCACAATCAGCTATTAGTTTTCATGCATGTTCACATGCACACACACACACACACACACACACACACACACACACACACAAGGGTGTGAGAAAGGTAGACAAACATAAATATAAAAATGTGTGTGCATCAGGATAGCATTGAGGCCATAGATCAGGTTTGGAAGAACTGACAGATTTAAGCATTTTGGTTTTTAACCCATGAATAGATTTATATAGCTCCATTTTAAAGGTCTTCCTTAGTTTTCTTAGTAACATTTCATTGCTTTTTATGAAGAAGTTATATATGCTTTCTGAATTTCTGATAGATTTTGACAGTTTCTTTTTAAAATTTTTATTAATTTGCATAAACATGTACAGTTAATTCTTTTATGTCGGCAGTATATCCATTTGCTGTGCTGGGACCATTTGTTTATTCTAATAGTTTATATAGGTTTAGATTTTCTCTACATAGTCATGTTCTTTTGAATAACAGTCTTTTTCTTTTTCCCTTTGAACTACTTTACTTGATACACACAAATGTAAAATGCTGGTAGCTCACTTTTTCTATGTGTATCTATGTGTGTGCATGCTTGTATGTGTATAATATACGTCTGTGTGGTGTATGAAAATGAGGTATATGTATATGTGAGTTGTGCTGCATACATCTATGCAAGGAGGCCAGAGGAGGATATTAGGTGTCCTGACCTGCAACTCTATGTCTTATTGGAAACAGAAGCTCTTACTGGAATTATTCCTAGGCTGGCAGCCAGCAAATCCAGGAAATCTTCTGTGTCCAACCCCTACAGTGCTTGGGTTACAGGTGCACTTGGCCATGCCAGGATTTTGTTGTTGTGTGGATTCTGTGATCTGAACTTAGCTCATCATATCCAGTCCCTGGCAGCTTCCTTTTGAACTGCTCATTTGATGTTTTAAGTGACCCTTCATGTTTATAAATACTTGTACCATTAATTTCTCATGAGTCTGATATTACTATAAATGTAGTATTCGTCTTTTTGTTAATGTTTTTATAGGATTAATTTTCTATCCTTTTGCTTTCCACTATGTGTATGTGAGGGCCTCACATGTATATATGTGTAGATAGACTGCAGTTGGCTTGTTTTGGAATTGAATTTCATCCCAATAAAATTAGTGGTACAGTTATTTTCAACTTTAATTTTAATGTCTCAAGTAAAAAATTTTGAACAAAGATAAACAAAAGTATAGAGTAAAGTAAGTGATTAGGGCCTTAGCCCTTTATCAGGAAAGATTAAGCCCAGAGTTTGTGGTGCTATAGTATAATCAGGAAAACCCATAAGCAGTGTTTTACTTAGATCTATACTAGGTAAGATAATGGCAGCAACCATTGCTGTATATTATGAAGTCATGAGCAATACGTGGGCTGGTTTATAGGGAAAAATGAATTACAACATCATCTAATCTCCCCAGAATGGAGAATCTGATGCCTCATTTCTAGGACAGCAGGATTCTGCTATGAATTGATCTCCTGTTCTGTGGAGGGAAGAGACACAATATTAGGTAGAAGCAAATTACAGTTTTTTACTGCATGATTACACTAGTTGGTAAACTGAAACAGTATTTTTCTCTTTTGTTACTGTAGACTACTCTCATTCATAGGATTATTTAGCAACAGAAGACACATGAGCAAGGTGACTTCAAATCCATAAAATTTTTAATGGATCTGTTCTTCATATAACCTAATATCTGGGGCCTTTCTCAGAGAAACTGTGCTTGGGTCATGAATTTCTTGCAGATCAAATGTTCTAACTACAGAAGAAGGCTGTCTGGAATGCTGCTCATCAAAGGTACAGTGTAAACACAAATGTGAAAACTTACAGTGGTTTAGTGTCCTCCTATGTAAAATAAGTGAAGATAATACTAGCTAGTTCTTAGAGATAAATTTCAGTTATAAATCACATATGAAGCTATTGAAAAAGTGCCTAGAATATACAGAATGTGTGAAATTGATTATTTTTGTTGTTATCCTTGCCCTTATCATCACTTAAGTACAGACCTTTCTTTAAAAGTTTCAGGTCCCTAGACGTAAATGACTCTAAACTTTAAGTTGCAGCTCACTGTTGACAATGTCTCAGCATCAACACACATCCTGTTTATCATGTCACCATCAACATATAGGGAGAACTCATGAACTAAAAGTACAGCTTTGTAAATTCCACCCTGCATTTCTATGACAGCTATCTTATTTCATCCCAAGGATGTCATAGCAACAGAGTAGAGGATTTGATGTAGGAAATCCTCAACACCCACTTCAAAGATTGTCTTTCAGGTCTCTCACCCTGTAACTAAGATTTTTAAATTCTCTGAAATTTATAAGCCAGAATTCAAATAATTTATATCAAGTTAGGGAAGGTGGGACATGCCTGTACTCCCAAGGGTGGGTTGTCTGAGACAGGGCTTTTGAGGATCTTACATCTGAGATTAGCTTGGACTAGGTAGCAAGGCAGGACATAGGTTCAAAAACCTATTTCTTGTGTTTATATTCATTATGATATGGCATAAGATGGTGATTTGTATTTATATTGTGATTTGTAACTCAAAGGTAAATATATCCAAAAATACAATGTGTTATTGTTAATTACTGTCATTCTGTGAAAAGGTCAAGGAAGTTTATTTTTCTTCTACCTTTCAATCAATATCCTATGTTTTCCCATTGTCCCTTTCTCGTGCACATCCCCACTGAGATTCTGGTGACCATCCACATCACTTTCATGATTTCAACTTTTTGAAGGTTTTTCCTATAACAAAATCATGCAATATTTGCCCTTCTGTGCCTGGCTCATCTTACTTAGCACTTACTTAGGTGTTCTGAGGATCATGCATGTTGCTGCAACTAGTATGATTAGCCTCCCAGATCTAGTTGGTTGGTATTTCATTCTGTACACAGATCACACTTTCCCTTTTTTTTCTGTCCATAAATACTGCGATTACTTCTATGTCCTGACTACTGTGAACAATAATATAAAGAACATGAGTACTCCTTTCAATTCACAAAGATATATACCCAAAAGTGGGATTATTGATCATATGGTTAATTCACTGGTTTCCATAATGGCTGTACTCACTTATATGGCCAGCAACAATTGAGCAAAGTCTTCTTGCTCTGTATCCTCATCAGCACTGATCTGTCATAGCCAAGAGATGATATTATTTTGGGGTTTTATTTGCAATCTTAGGATGAGCAGTGTTAAGAGGTTTTGTTCATGTATCTGTGGTTATCTGCTTGTCTTCTTGTGAGGTGTGCTTAAGTAGATTATGTCCTTTGTCTGTTTTTAATTGGGGATATTTTTCTTTGCTATTGAGTTGTTTGGGTTCCTCGTGTATTTTTGGTATTAGCTTCTTATCAGATGTATGGTTTAGAAATATTTTTTCTCAAACCAAAAGTTTTATGTAAATGCAGTATTATATTTGCTTTTTTTGTGTTTTCGCTAATAATTTTTTATCACTTCATTAATAAATACCCACAATCCTTTTGCATTATTTAGGAGACTAAATTTTTTATTCAGTCAGCCTAGGCAGGACCAGGATATTTAATGATGTGAAGACTCTGCACAGGATAGAAATTTTATCCTTAAAAAATAAAATCAACTTTAAAAGCCTTAATATTCTTAGTTATTCCCATTATTATAGTCTTAATTTTATCTTCACATAAACATTTTATATTTTTTTCAAGAGTCTATTTTGGGAGCCAAAGTTCTAATATTTTTGTTACCTTTAAGTAATCCCAAATATTGTATGCCATTTTCTAAAACCCTATTTCAATTCCTTGCATGGCCTTTGCCATTCTCTGCCTTTTCCTTCACTTATCAGTCTTCCTCTTCCCTGTTAAATGCAAGGTGGCAAGTACAGCAGGCTGTGGGGACAAAAGGTTAATGGATGGATTTGTCAAAGTCATGGTCGAGAAGCATCACACGGGCCTGGGGGTGGAGCTCAATGTTGTTACTCTTGCCTGACTTGAACGCCAGCACTGCAGATCTTTAAAAAATCACGTATATTATAGAACATTTGTCTTCTACGAGCCTTTGAATAAGTATTCGAATTATTTTATTGTGTGGATAAGGAAACTGAGGTCCAGAGAAATTAAAGTACTCCATTGTCCCGAAGTTGTAGCTTTTTCTCTGAAGTCTGAGATAGAATTCACTTTTGAATATTCCATAGTGATGAGTCAAAATCCCCATCCTTGAGAATCCTCAATAGATGAAAAGGACAACATTTTCCTCAGGATATATTTATTTTAAACATTACATAATACTTGTTATATGCTCCCTGAAAAATATTTTATAAATGACCTTACTGTTTTGATGCATACACAAGACATACCCATCAGTTCATTAAAAAGAAATAAAGGGACTCCCAGAGTACAATGAGAAAAAGATTAAAGAGTGTCAGGGTTTGAGAGAGTCAAACATAACTAAGAATTTTCACTATGTTTTTACCCTACATGCTTATGCAAACAAATAAAGAAATATACTTCATCCCCAGAGAATTATCTGCTTATTCTATGAAACATACTAGGTCTCAGTTTGGACTGAGAAGTTCAGTTAGTTAACAAGGGTTGTTTATGTTCCTGTTGCATGGTCTCCACTGTTCAAAGACTAATAAAAGACATTCTCAACACATGTTGTCATTAAATACCACCTTTTAATATCTTCATTCTCTTACATTGTTGACTTCATGGGCCTTTAAAGCACACAAGTTCTGTTCAAAGCAGTAAAGGCCACAAAATAATTTTTAAGTGTATTTTAGCACTATAGTCTTGTTGTTCCACATGTCTTTGGTTGTGGCACCATAAAGCTTATCCTATGTCAGAAAACCTGCCCTGAGGTGCCTCTGTGGAAGTCCACATATGAAACATTAGAAAGAAGTGGCTTCTGAGAACATCCAGCAAATACCTATTGTCTTCAAGAAGATGTTGTAAGAACCCCAGGCTGCCAGAGACCATGGATTGAGCTCAGGGTTTCTGAGACCATGGATTCTGCCCTTGGTTGTACCTTCAGATAAGCATCCTCTGCCACAGCTCTTATTGAAAATAATGGAGAACTGAGGCAGAAATATAGGGAAGCTATGTTTGTATTATCAGCTCAAAGATAATGTTAGATGATAAATGCTTTTTAATTCTGGTCATATTCAACATGTATTTTTATTTTAACAAGAGGATAACTAATATGTTTAATAACATAAAATATCTTAGGGACAGAAATAGATATCCTTTCTCAGATAATAGCTTGTAAATATAACACACATATATACATATGCCATGTTTCTTTGAGTTAGAGTGCTAGATTTTTGTTTGTTTGTTTGTTTGAGACAGGGTTTTGGTGCCTGTCCTTATCTCGATCTGTAGACCAGGCTGGCCTCGAACTCATAGAGATCCACCTGGTTCTGCCTCTTGACTGCTGGGATTAAAGGTGTGTGCCACCACCGCCTGGCTAGAGTGCTAGATTTATATCCCAGCCCTGCCACTTATAGCTGTGTGACCTGGGAAAATTTTTTCCATGTTTCTACTCAAAATAAAAAAAAAATGACACGCATCTTTCATCTCATTTGTAGTGAGTATCACTGAGCATAGAACATGAGCTAATCTTCTAAATCATAGCACAAATGTCCATTCTTCTCATATTATTGGTGGCTAGCATTGGGTTGGATGTATAACTCTTGTTCAACACATGTATCTCCCTTGTTTTTACATCTGTCAATCTAACATGATTGATTCTTTAAAGAAGTAGTTCTAACCATGGAACTTGTCCAATTGTCTGAACTCAATATTTCTGAGTAAAATTCAAAATTGAATAGATTTTTGTTGAAAAGCCTCTTCCTATACCTTGGAGCTTAATAATAGCATCTAGACAATGTGAGAGTATGGCTAGTATTTCCTTTTGTTTGATTGGTTGGTTGGTTGGTTTTGTTGTTTGAAGCACTCAGCAATAGAGAGAGATCATAGAAGCTTTTTCTTTAATCAGTGAAGCAAAAGAAAAGAAAGAGGATAACTAAAAGACAATCAAGAAAAAACAGAGACTTGAATCCACCTCCATACTTCTCCCCACAAAAAAAAAGAATTATATTTAGTCTAGAGAAAGAGAAAAGAAGACTGTTTTCTGCTCAGTTTGCTAGTAATTGTTGCTACTACAACAGATACCTGAGATTTCCATCTTGCAAAACCAAAAAAAGCCTGTTTTGATTTATGCCTTTGGAATTCTCAGTTGGCTGGGGCAACTGTTGGGAGTGTGTGGCAGAATGTGTACTCACCTCAGGCAAGGAAGCAAGACATCAACAATTATCGATGAAGGTCCCATAATCCTCTTCTAGGAGTTGTTCTAGTAATTGGAAGACGACCCCCTGCCCCCAGGCCAAACATATAGATTCCAGCATATCCCAACAGCACTGCATGCTGGTGGCTCTGGGGCCTTAGGGAGACATTACAGATCTGAGGGACACATTGATTTTTTTTTTTTTTAACTTGAGTTCATTTTGAAAAAGTGCAAAGCAGGTTGTGCTTGATGTGACTTTCTCTTACATTCTTGTTTTCTTCTCTTGATTAGTAGATAGATTGAGAGGGAGCTCTATCAAAAAGTACAAATCCCCCACTTAGGGCAGTGAGAAGCATCCGCAGAGCAGGGCTTTTGGTAGATTCTTATCTATACCCTGTGGGTGTGTGAACTTCAAGTTCAAGCCTTTTGAGAACAGATTGAGGCACCACATTCCTGGTATTTCTCTCCAGTGGGAACAGAAATACCCATGGAGAAAGTTTCTCATACACTCTTTGCCAAAACATCATACTCCAAACTCCCACAGTGCTCCCTTCAATGAGGAATTCTAATTTGCTTCAAAAATAAGTCCAGTACTTACATGGAAGAAAACTTCATTCTGATAATGACATTAAGAGAAGTAAATAATGGTGAGCAAGAAATGGTAGCTTAGATTATAAAAATCAATTACTGTTCTTTTGATTTTTACAGGAGTAAATAACTTCTGACTACAAATTTCTCTTTTTTTTTTTTTTTTTTTTTTTTTTTTTTTTTTTTTTTTTTGGTTTTTCGAGACAGGGTTTCTCTGTGTAGCTTTGCGCCTTTCCTGGAACTCGCTTTGGAGACCAGGTTGGCCTCGAACTCACAGAGATCCGCCTGGCTCTGCCTCCTGAGTGCTGGGATTAAAGGCGTGCGCCACCACCGCCCGGCCAAATTTCTCTTTTTTAAAAAAAGGAAATTCTCTATTGAATGTAAGAGTTAGTTCAACTGTATGTGTAGCAGCTATTACTTCTCTAGGCTGGACAAGATTCTCTAAACACACACACACACACACACACACACACACACACACACACACACACACAGAAGGTGAACATCCAAGGTCCCATCATATGTTTGTCATTAAACATATCTGCACAAAGCCATGATATGGTTGGTATATTACTCTTTTCTATAACCTGTGAAGAAATTAGAGCCAACCTATTGAGGTAGAAAACTCAAATAAGCTTAGTATATTGTTCTGATTATTATAATATCCTTTTTAAATGAAATGTTATGGCAAATAAGCATATTAGAGGAAGTACCAAAATATATTTATAAGGAAATGCTTAGGGCCGGGTGGTGGTGGCACATGCCTTTAATCCCAGCACTTGGAAGGCAGAGGCAAGCAGGTCTATGTGAGTTTGAGGCCACCTTTGTATACAGAGTAAGTTCCAGCACAGCCAGGTCTACACAGAAAGAAAAAGCAAAAACAAACAAACAAACAAAAACTCAAAAGTTTAGCTAGACAGGATAGTTCATATCTGCAATCCCAGAGTTGGCAGCCTGAATTAGGAGGATTCCTGCAAAAGTGAGGCCAATTTGGATTGTACACAGTGAGTGACAGTTTATCCCGGGATACTGAGGGAGATTCTGTCTTAAGAACACAAAAAGAAAATGCTTCTGTCATTTTCTGTAATTAACATAAGGATTAGGAAGAAGGTAGAAGATGGAATGATTAACAATTGCTGATAAGGTGAGGATACAAGATGGAAAGCATCACACCAGCATGACATGAAACCAACACAATGGGCTCTTCTTTACAGAATAGGATCAACTGTGTCCTGTGACACCAGCAACACAGGGTGCCAATAACACAGGGCGCCAATAACAATGGGCTCTCCTGTACAGGACAGGATCAACTGTGTACAATGACACCAACACCCCAAGGAGCCAATAACAATGGGCTCTCCTGTACAGGACAGGATCAACTGTGTCCTGTGACACCAGCAACAGGAGCCAATAACAATGGGCTCTCCTGTACAGGATAGGATCAACTGTGTGCAGTGACACCAGCAACAGAAGGAGCCAATAACAATGGGCTCTCCTGTACAGGACAGGATCAACTGTGTACAATGACACCAACACCACAAGGAGCCAATAACAATGGGCTCTCCTGTACAGGACAGGATCAACTGTGTACAATGACACCAACACCACAAGGAGCCAATAACAATGGGCTCTCCTGTACAGGATAGGATCAACTGTGGGCAGTGACATCAACAACAGAAGGAATAAGTAACAATGGACTCTTTTTTACTGAATAGGAATAGGATTAGCTTGGTCCAATGACAGCAGCAAAATAGGGAACCAAGAAAAATGGACTCTCATTTACTGAATAGGATCAACTCTGCCTAGTGAGTTAAGGCCCAGTGCAGAGCTCAGCTAATGAATAAAATATGCTCCATTCAAGTGGCAGAATATTGAAAGTGCTCAGATAGCTAGGCTCACATTTCAAAAGAAAATTTGACCAAAAATGATAAGCATAGCATAATTTGTCGATTGTTGTTTAATGAAGTCCCAAAGAAATGGTCTGCAACCATACAGAATCTCTCAACCAAGAACAGTGGATAATGCCTTGTAAATAGTGGGCTATGTAGAGACCAACACTGGGAATCCTTGAACATCAAATTTCTTAATTAAATACAAAGATGAATTCATTAATCATTTTCATTGTGATTATTAAAAAACTAATAAAACCTAGAAACTACTTTCATTTTAATATCATTTGTTCATTTACTAACAGTCAATAATGAGTACTGGACTGGCCAAGATAGTTTCAGCAGAAATAAAATGAGCTAAAGAAAAAAAAATTCATGAACTATATAAAGTGGAACATAGATCCTCACAAAAACAACTAGTGGCTCCATTACTACTGTCGAATAGCTCTTTTCAAAGCCAACTTCAGACCATCTCAAAGACAACAGGATTCATTGAGTCTTCAACAGAAAATGAACATAGCCCTTTAAATACCCCCAGCAGGATTAGCTGGGGTAAAATTCAACTAAAGAAGAAAGCTGTCATTCAAAATGTAAGCCCTCTCCTCAAAAAGCAAGAACACTGGTTAAGTTCCTTTCCATGTGGATCGAACTTCCAATCACAGACATAATTTGGATGTGACAAGGTCCCTGAAGACATTGGTGCATGTATCTGGCTGTTTAGTGGTTGCTTTTTACCATTTTGCCTGTTGTTTATTTTGTGAGTGCAAAGCCCACATCTATAATACATCATAAAGGAGTCTGAATGTCTTTCATATTTTCTGTGGTAAGAAATGTGGTTCTTCTCTCACTTACCCATACATACCTGTAAATATAACTGTTTTTAAAATAATTAAAGCTAAAAGAAAGCAACTGCTTTTAGAAATGACCTAGGTCAGGAGTCTTCCTGGTTTTTATTGCCACTTCAAAGTCAAACCAGATAAACTGGCTTAAGGTATAACTTTGGCCTTTGGTGGAATTCCACACAGCTGTCTGAGTAGGATGCTTTTTAAGATCACAGGGATTTTGCATGTTTTCTGGTCCATCTATACTCTATGTTCAGAATGGTAAAGATTTATTTTTTTGTCCACTGCTATAACAGACAGGATTCTGGTGGCTCTGAGCAGTTCATTCATCCTTTCTGAAAGTCGCATGAGAGTTGTTAGCTCTGCTGCCCAATTTAAACTGTTTACATTTCCTTTCCAGGATACTCCAACCAGCAGGATGGACCGCAAGCAGAGCCTGGCAGTAGAAAAGCTGCAAGTGCCTGGATGCCACGTGTTCCATCTCTTTCAGATAGCCTTGACTCATGCATCCTGTCTGGGCTGATGTTGGTTTTCTGATTGCAGAGTGTCTGAAATGTCCTCAAATGTACAAGGCACCTTCCAAGGGTCAGTCCTTGTGTAGAGTAGCAATTGTGCTTTCCTGGGCCTTTCTGTCACTCTCTGATTCCACTCAGGAGTCTGAATAAAGCTGGTTTTCAGCAGAAATGAAGCCTTTGCTTAAATACCCCCAGTTCTAGTGCTCCAAAGGGAATTTAACTAGAGAATCTCTAAGCCTGAGATAAGAACAAAGTATTTTTTTTTACATCAGGCAATTTACATTACAGTTTTAAATGAAAATTTTATTACTAAAAAGAATAGAATTTTTTGAGTTATTAGTGTTATATTTAATACATAATCCAAATTGAAAATGAATATCACATGTGAAGCAAAATGTTCATGGAGCTTCTCCCAACATTAACAATTATACCAACTTTTGAAGTTTCTCTGCTCAACTGTAATAGTAGATAGTCTGAGAATCAACCTGGGAAATGAAGCAAGTAATCAGTTCAATTAAGAGCAATGTCAAGTTGGGTAAATAAAAAAGCTCTTTTTCTTAGACTATTCACAATAGAATGTCAAGACAAAACTAAAATAATAGAACAGAGTCAGGATCAGTAAAAAAGGTTATTAGCATAAAAAAATCAAAATGCTTAGGTTTCTTTACATGCCACTTCATGTGACTAATAATTTCTACAGCCCATTTTGTTTGAACTTTCAGTCAAAATTCCTTGGAGAATTATACTCATAATTTTAATAAAAATACTTTTAACTCATCAAATGTTAATAAAATTAAAATTGTAAGGTATAGAGGCAAGTAGCTTCTATTCTCTTTGTACATTCTGGGAAACATTTTAAAGATAATTGAATATACCTATAGTCTGTCCAATAGCTAAAATCAAGATAACTGGTAGCCCATGTATTACATTATTGCAATACTACCACTTCTGAACCAACTTTTTCCTTGATGAAGATTCCCACTTTTGAACCAGCTTCTCCTTAATTTCAGAACATTTAAATGGAGTCAAACAGAAACAGAGCATGTCTATTTTTCTCCTAAGTGCAAACCTAAACTCTGAGAGATCAGTTATGGTGGGAACTTAAATCCCAAATGGAGCTGAAGGGTGCAGAGGAAGAGTGGGATGTGTTGCCAACTGACCGAAGCTTTATCTCTTAGGGCAGAGTTTGTCTGCAATGACAAATTATTTCTTACGTTCTCATACAGTTTATCTCCTCACTCTTCAATATCTAAACCTAAACTACTTGCCCTCCAATGTAATTGCTTCTATTGCTCCTTTATGAGTCACTGCAGAGTCAGCTAAAGTCCACCTTGGAAAATCCCACTGCAAAGAGAACACCTGATAATGTGCTATCGCAGTGAATTACGACTCTTCTTCCCTGCATTCCTATCCATATTTGGACTCTGTAGTCATGGGAGAATCATTTTTCTTATATTAGGAACACAGTAAAATCTTTCATGTAATACAATTATTCTATGATTTAATCATTCCTTTCTTAGAAAAAAATGTCTGCTTAGAACATGATATATTTGTAGTGCTATTTTGGAAAATTTAGGGGCTGTGAGAGATGATTAGCAGGTTTCCTCCTGGCTCCTTGTGAGAGTGAACAGGGAAAACAGTGAAAAAACAAAAAGTACTTGAACCAAGAATGTAACGTCCACGTGGAAAAGCTATATAGCTCAAGACACTTGGTGACTATTGAAAGGCCTCGTTCCCCATGTAAAGGACAAAGAAAAGAAAACAGGACAGAGAGATCTTGAATTTGGTATGTGTAAAAGCCTGAAAAGTCCTGCCAAGGGATGGCTTGACTTTCTATCAGCAGCTGAACTTTGAACGTTGATGCCTCTGTCAACAGTGGTACCTGGCTAAATCTCCCCAAGCTTCAAGAACTTAGTTCTAAGTCCAAGACAGTACAATAAAGTTTTGAATTGTATTGATGCTTTCTCACAGCTAGAGTAGAAATATTCTATAACACTACATATTTTCCTTTCTAGGAATGTATGGCCTTACTCAAAATGTCATTTCTGTGTTGGCATGGAGAGCGAGGGCATCTCTGGTGCTTTTATCTAATTTCAGCAGAGCTGCTTCCCAAAAGGAAACTCATCAGGCTTCAGACAGGAACTTCCAGAGAATGGCAGCTCCTTGTAGAGACTAGAGAAAAGTGTACATGTTGAGACGTTCACTTTAGCCAAGGCAGGTTTTGCATGAGTAATGAGGGTGGGCAGTCCTCTTGAAGATGACAGGACACCAGGGAGACAGCATTTTTACTTACATGGGTATAGCCCACAGAGGTGAATGTGAAGCACTCTTACCTCGTGCTATTTAGGTTGATAAGAATTATATTCATAGGAGTCTACATAGCATCTATGAAGTATAACTTTCAGTGTCTCCTCTCCAAGGAATCAACAGAAACTTTGCATGCCCAGGTTTCTTTGTCACTCAGAACCTATGGCCTACTGAGCAGATTTACCAAAATGACAGATTGAGTCAAGAATAAAACAACTCAAAGGGAAACTGTTCTTCCAACTAATGTTTATAGAGATGTCACCCTCCCTACGGGCCATGGGGACATATTCAGCAATCTAGATGGAATTTTTGTGCATGACAGCAGTAGTATTTTCACAAGAGAATATTTTATGCTGTAGTTGGTCTTTGAATCTGTCTGTATATCTTTGCAGTCTAACTCTGGTCATCTTGGCAACAGCTTCTAATGAAACCATTTTTTTTTTTTCTGTTTAGAATGGAGCCTTTTGTTGGGAACTAAGCATAGTCACGAATGTACTACCCACCCCAAAACTTTTATTCCCCCTAGCTGGGTCTTACTTTGTTATGATCTGGTAGATAAGCATCTGTCTTTCTGAGCTATGTTTTCTCTCTCTCTCTCTCTCTCTCTCTCTCTCTCTCTCTCTCTCTCTCTCTCTCTCTCTCTCTTTGGTTTTTCAAGACAGGATTTCTCTGTGTAACAGCCCTAGCTATCCTGGAACTCCATCTGTAGACCAGGCTGGCCTTGAATCACAGAGATTCACCTGCCTCTGCCTCACAAGTGCTGGGATTAAAGGCATGTGCCACCACATGCCTTTATTGTTGATAAAAAAATTCACTTTCCTTTTTTAGGAGAAATGACAATGTTCTGGAGAAAGCTGAACAAAATCAACTCAGTTATTCCATCTGTCTTGACTGTCACAATCCAAGACAAAATGACTAATGATATGAATAACAACTACATAAACATGAACTCCACAAACCAATTGTTAGTAGATGCATTTATGGAATATATCTGGGGTAAGATGATTCTAAATGGTACCTGGTGATCCTCAAATCCCAGGAGTCTTCCCCTGGTGTGTTTGTAGTAGGCCTGCTGATTTGTCTTCAAGAATCTGAGCACATCAAGTTTATGAGCATTTCCATTTGAGATCAGTTATAAAACTCAGTAACCATGGACCATCTTCTTTACTCTCCATCCCCCCTTGCATGCTCTGATGAGTCACACCACCATGTGCTGAACTGCTTCATGAGCTTCATCACTTAGCAGATAGCAGAGGAAGGCCATGGTTACTGGTCAAGGAGCCACAAACACTTTCAGCTGAATATCTTGCTAAAAGGAGGTACATCACATCAATAACCATGTGAATATCCTTAGATGACTCATTTCCTTGGTGACCCTGAGATGAGCATAGTTTTTGCCCTCTTTTCCACCTCAAAAAGTCTAAGCTCCTCTTTTATTAGGGATCATGAAGAAGAAAAAAAGCTTTAGTGCCTAGTTTACCCCTGGCATCATGTGGTCTCCTCTGCTTACAACCAGCTCTGCTCTATTGAAGGTCTTCCTATGACAGCTGTGCCTGCGCATCACATTGTCAAGGCCGAAGGGTTCATCTTTCTGGGTCACTGCAGCCATATGTTAACACCTGGCTCTGAGCCCAAGCCTTCCAGGATGCCTTCCCTCTACCCTTGCACTGTAAGAATATTCCTTTCCTCTAGTGTCCCACATCAACACAACCACACATGACAGTGGCATGCATACTGTAATTATGTGTAATGTCGAGAAACTAGTGGTGATTCAAACCAAATATGGTGAACGACACTCCTTCTTTGTCTGACATTTCAATAGATCTATTGGCGTTAGTAGTCAGCCTCCTAAAGCTGGAGAAAGAATACAGCTTTCAGCAGTCTGTTGTTATGTATTACCCACGTTTTACATGTATTCCTATTTTGCTTTTATTCTATTACTTTGAATTCCATATATGGACTGGTACTGCCATCTCCAACTCCTCTGTGGTGGCAACATGGGCCTTGCAGATTCTACTTATACCATGTTTCCCCTTTTCAAAGCTAGTCCAGTTCACATTACCTATCTTGCCTCATTGCTACTATAAAAATGAGCTCTGACACTTCAGCATCTTCTCAGACTTCCTCAGTCTTCTACAGCACATAGAAAATAGAAACTCTCAATTTCCAATATTTCTCTCTCTCTCTCTCTCACACACACACACACACACACACACACACACACACACACACACACACTAACTATAAATATCTCTCTGTTAAAGCTCGTAGTTCTAGGTTGCTTTTCTGTTGCTGTGATAAACACCATGAACAAAAGTAACTCAAGGAGGAGAAGGTTTATTTGGCTTACAGGGTACTGTCCACCATGGAACGAAGCAAAGCCAAAAACTCAAGGCAGGAGCCAGGAGGCAGGACCTGAAGCAGAGGACAAGGAGAAATTTAGCTTATTGGCTTGCTGCCAGGACTATGTTTAAGTACCTTTCTTATACTTTTCAGGGACACCCAGACTACAGTGATACCACCAAGAGTGGGCTGGGCTCTCCAACATTTATTATCAACAAAGAAAGTGTTCCCCAGGCTAATCCAATGGATGTTCCTTCTTCTCAGGTGACTCTAGATTTGTTTCAAGCTGACAGCTGAAGCTAAGTATAACACTCATCCTTAACAAATGGCATGAGTGACTTTTACTGAGTATAAAGTCTTAAAACTGGAGATTGAGGATGGGGCAGTCTTTGTCTGTGGGCCAACTGATAAAACACTATTAAGGACATGGTGCTAATGCAGTTTTGAAACCATCTGGTTTATTTTTGTGTTGCTGTAACTGAAATCCCTGACAGAAACAACAGAAGAGGAGTCATTTGATTTTCATTGTTTCCACTCCATAGTCTTTGATTACAAGATGTATGTGTTCACAGTGAGAACAATGCCATGCTGAGAGAGTCCTTGGAAAAGGAGCAGGCTGTTCACATCACAGTAGAACAGGAAGTGACTGGGGAACAGATGCGGTAGTAAAACCACTTCCTCAGAGATATATTTTCAGCTTGGCCTCTGTCTAAGTTAGAGTTTCTATTGCAGTGAAGAGACACCATGACCACAGCAACTCTTATAAAAGAAAACATTCAATTGTGGTGGCTCTTTTACAGTTCAAAGGTTTAGTCCATTATCATGGCAGGAAGCAAGGCAGCATGCCGGAAGATATGGTGCTAGAAAAGGAGCTGAGAGTTGTTACATCTTGACTCACAGGCCCCAGGAAATTGTCTGGGATACTGGGCAGTATCTTGAGAATATATGAGACCTCAAAGTCTACCTCCACAGTGACACACTTCCTCCAACAAGGCCTCACCCACTCCATCAAAGCCACACTTCCTAATAGTGTCATTCCTTTTGAGGACCATTTCTTTCACACCACCACTGCCTCACCTCCTAAACTTTCTACCCCTGACCTCAATGTGCCGTGAGGTGGGCACCAAACAGTGGACACATGAGCTCTAGGATACAGCTCATGTCCAGATCATAACCTTCTTTCTTATTAAGATAAAGAAAATGCAAGAAGAGAAGAAGCAGGAAGAGGAAGCGTTACCATGTATGTATTGATTGTGTAAGCTGGCACTGTAATATATACCTACATTTATAATGTGGAGAACATCACTTTCCTCTTTTAACAAGAGGGAAGGATATAAATGTTGGCAACTAGGCAGAGACTAAGCTTTGGTGACTTGATGCCAGAAATCCTGTTCCTAACCACCATTCCTAGGTGTTTCCCAGGTGAAGACTAGGTGTGCCAGTACTTTGCACTTCTCATGTGCAAAGTTTCAAGCACAGTTAAAAGTGTGGACCAACAGGAATGGCCAAGGGATTTACTAATTGCAGCAAATCATCAAAGTTGAAGAAGAGTGAAATGTAGAGTTAACTAGATGAATAAATTGTAATTCACGAAATTTTGTTTTTAACAGATAGGCATTGTGTGAAACAGTAATTAGGTATTTTCATATCCGTAGCACTTAAACTGTTATACTAAGCACTATAGTTGGGAGCTAGATTAAAAGGTACAGAAATTCTAAGACCCAGCATCTTATACGGAAATTAAACTTTTATCACACATATGTGTAAACACCAATTTTAATGATTAGGGGAGCAGGTTATAAATGGGTCATGTGCCAAAGACATCCTAAAAATGTAAAATTTGAAGGAATTTAATTCTAGGTCCAGGAAAGTGCCTAGCAAAAGTAGTTAGAGTTAAAGGCTGGAATAAAATTTAAGAGTTGTACCTGTCTGAAGCACCAAGGCTCTGAAGGACAGCAGCAAAAGGACCACATTCATTTGGAAGTCTCAGGTCTCACTCTCATTTGTATAAGCTCACCACATCATGGAGCCATAAAATTAGTTTTCCATGTGCAGATTTCCTTTTTCAGGACAGTACTACAGTTAGTCTCCAACTGCTGGTGGCTTTGACTTTCGTGACTTTTCATTTTATCATGGTGCAAAAGCAAAGCAGATTCAGTAGATACCTACTTCAAAGTTCAAACCTTTATGTTTTTCCCAGGATACTATTAGGAGCACTTTATGTGATCCTGGGCAGTTGTAGCTAGCTGAAGCTCCCTGTCAGCCATTAGCTCCAGGGGAAACAGCTGATACGAAATGGTGGTTTAATCTATTGCTAAATGAAGATGCTCTGAAGATTGGTGCAATTTCATTTTTTAGTTAGTGTAGCTGGAACTTCATTAGAAGTTGAGCCGCATCTGTATATAAAAAGACTTAGAGCCTCCCATTTCAGGCTTTCAATTTCTGGAAAGTTTCCAGACGCTAGATTGTTCTAAAGACTTGGAACAATCACTCACTTGTGTACGTAGTCTTGGCACAGTACCAGCACACAAGGGAGGCCAAGGACTTAGATATGATTAATTTTACTCAAATTTTAAACTCTGTGTTATGTAGGAAGCAGAAGTTTTAGACACAGCCCCATTGGATCCTCAGGTATCCTGAAATGTTCATTTGTCTGTTGATGTAAAGACCCAGCAATAATAAATCTAAAACATCTTTGATCATATGAAAATTATTTAACTTACCAAAGAACTGTCAAGTGGTTGTGATCTCACTGTTTAAGTAGTATGAACTAACATAGATAGTCCCACAAGGGACATACCAACTCTGATCATTTCATGAATAAATCACCTAAATTTATCAACCACTACCTTATTATACAAGTATCCAGAAAAAAAAATGTAGCATAGGTAAACCTAAGATGGAAAAGCTTTCACAAATAATTTTTTAAAAAATTTGATTAATAAAGTTCAGGATCCAGAATTAAATTACCTCATGAGCTTTCAAGATATTATCTGTCCTGTATCCTAAATACCAAAAATAAACAAACTTAAACTCCTGAAGGCTGGTGCTACTCAACAGAATCAGATGCTCATGAATTAGAAGGAAACAAGCATCCTGGTGACATTACTATATAAACAATAAATAGAATAATTTAGGTAACAATGAGGTAGCTGCACAGTCTCCATTCAAACAATCAAGGAATAACTTATTTATTTGTCTTGTGTAGACATTATTTCAGTCCAGTGTCAGCTGTCTTGTGAGTATACTACTCCTAACTCATGTTCAGAGTTATCTTTTTATCTTTTTTTTTTTTTTTTTTTTTTTTTTTGGTTTTTCGAGACAGGGTTTCTCTGTGTAGCTTTGCGCCTTTCCTGGAACTCACTTGGTAGCCCAGGCTGGCCTCGAACTCACAGAGATCCGCCTGGCTCTGCCTCCCGAGTGCTGGGATTAAAGGCGTGCGCCACCACCGCCCGGCCAGAGTTATCTTTTATGAGTTTAAAGAGTTCACAGATTCAGCAGTTAAAATCCTCACTCCACATGCATAGTATTTGTAGGTAAGTCCTATGGAAAGTTGGTAGCTTCCCAGACTAATGACTAGCGTTAGCAGTACTTTTTGTGACCCTTGACAGTTGCAGCTAGCTGCAACTCCAGCCCTCAGCTCCAGGGGAAACACCTGACATAAGAGGTGGACTCAGTTGGTGATGCCCTCATGACTGGGACTAATGCTCTTTCTTGTACAAGAGACAGCCATGGAGCTTGGTCATCCTTTCCACTGTGTGAGTAGTACACAGCAAACAGACAGGTATTTCCAAGCCAGAAAGCAATCCTTGACCAGATACCAAATATGCCATAGCCTTGACCTGGGACTTCCCAGACTCTTCAACTTTTGTTTGTGGTTCAAGCCACTCATAGACAGCCTCATGAATGGACTAGGACAACATTTAATCTAGGGAAGACATTCCCCTACAGATAGAGTTAGCATCATTTCATTTCTCTCTCTGACTAGGATTATAAAAAAAGCTGTTTTGCTTACATGATTTAGAAGAGATATTTGACCACCTCACTTAATATAATCCTATGTTAAACATATAAAGATGATGCAGTGAAAGATGACCTCAGTCTGGTATGTTTACCAACAATTAAAAGGGTATAATTAAATAGTAGAACAGACATAAGGAGATTGGTTAATTTAGTTCAAACATAGTTTATTATTAGAAATAATATTTTTTCAAGCAATAAAAGTACTTTGCCTGAGTCAAATAAATAGATCTGCATATTAATATCATTTTTTCTGTGCGTGTTTGAAAATGATTCCTGGACTATGAATTCAAAATCTGATTAGGAGAGAGAATTAATTTAAGATTGCCACAACAAATCAAACTTCGCAGAAGGAACGAAGGGATTCAACCACTGTTGTATTCATTTGAGACATTTTGTTAGAGTCAGCCTAAGGGTTGAAACAGACTAAACTGAAATGTGGTGGATTCCTCTGTGCCCAGACAGACTTGGCTCCTATTACCCAGAGCAACTGCTGCGGACCTCACCACAAAAGAAGACAGAGTGCTCCAACATGTGCACCGAGGGACAACCTGCTCACATTCTTTCTAGATTAAGCAATATGTTTCTGCATCGGACCAGATGAAATTTTTTGATAACATCAAACCTCAAATCCAAAATCTTTCAGCAGCCAGACTTTTAGCTCAAAATCTTCCCTAATTATTGCCAGCACAGCAGCTGCCAGGAGCTCTGGTGAGACCGACCTCACATTTTTCCATTATCCGACTACAAAGGAGAGGGCAAGGAAGACCTTTCCCCTACTACAGCTAACTAATTTGGCTCAGATTTGGAGGAAAGTAGGGTAGGCCATTTGAGTCACTCTAGAAAAATGGAAAAGTCCCTAAATAATGCTGTGACTTCTGAGTGTGTCTCACCTTTGGGGTTGAGAAAAATTCACTTTGGAAGAAGAGGACAAGAAGTTGGAAAGTGGACCTCAGGGAGGAATCCAAAGTGAGTTGAAGAGGAGAATTCCGGGTGGATAAGAACATGTCTCTCTGCATAAATATATGAGATTCTTAAATAATGAAAAAGAAAAATCTTCCTTGAAAAACCCAGTTTACACATAAAACATAGTTACTAGTAAAATCCTTATTAGTGTCTTCCATTCAGGGCTGACTTTTATGGTTGACTTTCTTAAAAATATGTAGAGGCAAGATCATGCTGGTCAGAAGACTGGGAACACTGTAGTGTCTGTCTCTAGCTCTTGTGTTTAGTTACCGCTTTGAATCTGGACCAGTACCATGGGAGGCATCCTAAAGATCTTACTTGAATACTATAGTCTCTCTCTGTGATAGCTCTTCAGAAATGTGACAGTTCCTCAACCCTTCAGGGAAATGTTTCTAAGATATCAGTACATTCTCAGAAAGAAACACAGCAAAGATTTGCATGCCCCATTCAGTCATAGCTGATGGAGCAGCTATCACCAGCCATACCCTGGGAAAGCTCCATCTTCTCATAAAACATTGCTCAACAGAACTCAGTGGTGAAACACAATGCAATAAACAAAATTACAGACACACTGTGAATATTTTTACAAGAATTGATATTTTTAAAAAAATACTCTCAGTTCTATTTTTTTTCTGAAGAAATTTATTCTTGAATTTTGAAAACAAGATTCCACAGGGATTTATTCAAGAGATAAAGGCCAACTTACCATTCCTATCTCTTGAATTTGTGGTCTCTTCCTTCTGAGACTGGATCAATGATCAACAAAAAATTTCTTTTTTAAAAAAAATGTTTATTTTTAGTTTGCTTGTCTGAGTGTTTGCATATAAGAGCATCACATGTGCAGTTGGTTGGTTCTGATGTAGGTCAGAAGAGGATGCTAGATCTGTTATGACTGGAGTTACATACAATTGTGAACCACCACATGTATGCTGGGAGCCAAATCTGTAAAATCAGCAAGGGCTCTTAACCACTGAACAATCTCTCCAGCTCCAGCAAACATTTTATTATAGGACAATAGAGTAAATTTTTTAAGCCAAGAGCCAAAATAAAAGTTATAATGTGCATCTTTATATAACCATTTAAATTTATGTCATTTAAAAAAATTCACTCATGACCTATAAAAAGCAAAAGGAAGAAAAGAATAGGCCACTAACCATAGTTAGAGGCCAAGGATATAATTTAATGACCTCTAGTCTAGAATAGACAAGGCGTTTTGTTCACATTAGATTGATTTAGCATTGGTTCTCACTGTGTCCATATTGTAATCATCAAATAATGCAAACAGTTAGCATACCTTCTAGCCAGGGGCATGAGCATGTATGTAAGTCAAGTCAATCTAATTCTAGTATTCACAGACTGTATTCTGACATACCACATCCATGTTCCCATATATAGAAATCAGCAAAGTCAGGCAACTCTTGCCCTCATGCTGTTTATTTTACAAACACTGGTTCTGGTTGTCCATCTAGATGCAACAGGATAGAGCAGAATCCAAGGTGACCCCGCTAGGATAGTCACAGCCATGCAAGGCAGCAATGCCCTCCTCGTTAGGTAGGAGGAATGGTGACTTCCTGTGGGAAAGTCACATTAAACTCATTAGCAGCAAATTTGTAAGCTTTTTGCTGTTCCTGGAATTCTTGTAAATCGCCTCTGCAAATCAAGGCTGTAAATTCCCCCGAGACACTGTTTCCCTAGAAATAGCTTTATTGTCATCCTGCACTAATGCAGGAGCATCCAAATTCTCTTTACCTCCTCTGAGGGATGGAGATTACTGCTAGAGATTTCACAACATAGCCCGGAATGTGGGTGTTCTGAGGCCATCAATATAGGAGGCTCCTGCTCCTCTAACTTTTTTTGTGACACAAGCTGGCATATTTTAGGTTTATATAAGCATGTCTAAACCTTGACTTATAATTGTGTTATAGCCAGATGCATTCATTATAAAGTGAGAATATCATCAGTTGAGAAAGCATTTTATATATCATCTCTTTTGGGACACCATCACTTACTAATACAGTGGACCTTAGTTACATTTTGTGTTTCCTTCACTTGAACTTAAACAAAAGGCCATGTGTTAATTAGTTACCAGTCTCATTGCTCTGACAAAATCCTTGACAATGGTAACTCTTAAGTTTGAGTGCACAGCCCATCAAAGGAAGACATGGTGGATGAAGCCGGGGGCAGCTAGCTACATGGCATCCTTAGTCAGGAAAGGGAAGGGTGAATACTGCAGCGCAGTTCATTTTACTCAGTGTGTGATGCTCGCCTGTGGAATGGTCCTGCCCACACTGAGAGTGGGTCTTCCCACCTCGGTTAACCCAGTCTAGAAACTCCCTCACATGACAGACAGCTCAGAGAGGAATGCGTGAGAGCAATGGAGTTTCATGAGCTTGTAAGTTTCTCAGAGGTATGTAGATGAAAGCTTTCATCAAGATAAGTGAGCGAAAAGGAGAGTGAAAATCATTTGGAAGCGAACTATGAAGGGACACAGAGAAAAGAGATGAAAGTTAAGGAAGATGGAAACTGAGGTATCCAAGAATCTTATGAAACACAGATGATGGAAACAATGTCCCCACCCTTCCATGATCTTTTCCCCAACAAGTGATATTTGTGGCAGACACAGCAATTGTGACTATTTTAAAGGTCATTGCCTCAGGAAAAATAAATGCGTACTTCTCCAGCTCCTCTAAAGACAATGATTAAATAGACATCAATCAAGGTATTGAATCTCCTCTAAGGAGCACACTAGCCTTTAAGGATTCAACATTCCAGGATCTGGGAGGAGAGAGGATAGGTTATTATCTCAGTATACACCACAAAATGTCCCATACCTCCCACAGACAAAGGAAAGGTGACAATTTCTAAATATAAGATGCTGATGTGCCAAAACAAAATATTCAAAATTGCCAATTTCCTCAAGCTATATATCCTGAATTTTTGAACTGCAGCCACACTAGGCACCTGGAAGGTAATGATGAAGAAGTAATACAGTATTATTTCTTTTGAAGTTTACAAACTAGTTGGGATAGCACATAGTAGTTGATAGTCCCTCACAAGAATGTGTTTGATTTCCACCCTCAGTGACCACACCTCTAATGAAAAGTGTCTCTCCCCTAAGGAAAAAAAAAAAAAAAAAAAACACTTACTTCAGATTTTCATATGATCCTTTGAAGCCGGGTACAATATAGGAAAGTCAGTCTTGGTGATATGGGTCCTGAGAGAATGTTGTATGAGTCTGTTTGGGGCGAGACACACCCTGACTGGCATAAATGACATAAGTAAGGGGTGAAAAGAAGAGGGGGAAAGATTGAAAGCAGAAAAGACTTATTGAGAATTTTAACAGTGAAGGCCAGGGGAGGAAATATAAAATAGTTCTTGGCATTTTCTTTAGAATCTCATCCAATGCCTGTGTTTTTTTTAATCCTATACAATTAAAAATTAAATTTTAACACAATGATTAAATTGCATGATTTCATATAAGGTCCAGCTGTCCTTGAAATGTCCACCAACCTGGCAACAAAGATTTATGTTCTATCTCTCCCTTGCCAAAAGAAAACTGCATTGAAGAATTTAAATGCCTTTCCCAACATCCTAGTAAGAGGAGACTGAGCCCTTCAGTTGCTGAGACCCAGTCTGTGCTATGCACTTTGCTTCTCATGGAACTTCCGGGAATGACAGACAGTACACAGTTCTGCTGGGCGAATCCAAGGCACCAAATTCAGACTTCTCTTAGTTGTGTTTCTGACCTGGAACTAATTTATACCTTTGGATATGTGGAATAAAGCCAGAGACCCTCAGCCTGGGCTTCTTCATCACTGCCTCAGCTGTGCCTGAGACTAGAAGAATGTTCCCTGGTATTTGAAAGAAAGCTGCGGGGCCGCCTGGACAAATGCCTCACACAATCTAGTGCTGCAGATGTGAACGCCCCATGTCACGGCTCACTCAATGATGAAAGTCAGAAATAGTCTAGAATTCAGTAAGAAATAAAACACTTGGCTTCACGTTTTATACTCACTATGGCTGCCCTCCAGATGTCTGGTCTCAGGGATGGAAATAACTTTCGATAATTCTCTTGTGGTTCTCTGTTTAGAGGGAGCTACTGTTCCAGAGAACAATGAAATCCAAAGCTACTCACTCGGCCTTTGTTATTTAGCTGCATTTAGCTGCTCCCCTTCTCTCTCTCCCCACATGTTTATGCACACATTCACTTGTGTGTGCAAGTACGTGCACACCTGTGTGACAGATGTGTGTGCATGTGCTTGTGTATTCTATCAAATGAAACCATAGTTTAATATTTTGGCTTTTTTTTAGTGCTTGCAAGGTAATTGTGTAACTGATTTGAAAGCAGTGTTTTTCTTCATAAGCATATGACTTTGTTAAATCGTTGTTGTGCTCTAGCTGCAGACATAAGAATTATTAAATGTCCTTTTCTTCACTGTGCAGACAAGTGCTTCTGGTTTTCTCCCTTCATGTAGAGAATAACAGAAAAAAATCAAATTACTTGCTTTCTATTTTGAGATCCTTAGAAAACTTCATGGTAGTAGTAAACATGCATTTGAAATGTCTTCAGCTGGCAGTTTTAACACTTTAACAAAATCTTAAATCAAACAATTAAAATTAACAAATATATTTAGTCAAAATAAATAAATCAAATGAGCAGGAAAAGGCTCTTAGAAGAAGGAAAGTGTGTATAAGTTTCTCAAAAGAAACCTAAATATGACCATCACAAAATTAAAATGTACATTTAAGAAATTTAAATTAACATGATTAGTGGGTGATGGATTAATAATGCATACATGATTGAAACTTTTAAACTGGAGTTACTTAAATCATTTTGAAGGCAATAAAGTGAAAAAAATGGTTTTATTCCACAAGATGCATGATTAAATTTCCTTCTTCATAGAATAATTAGTGTAATAAAATATTCCATCCATGGGTGTAAAGAAACTGCAGTCATTGCTATGTAACACACCAGGAAGTCAGATAGTAGTGCCCACCTCTTGCTTATTTGGGCATACCTTGAACCAGATGCAGAAATCTCAGTCATTCCTAGGACTGCCTGAATTCAATGGCAACTACTCCTGAACTGTTTCAGTATGCAAGGATTTAGGGGAGGTTCCTCTAAGCCCTCACTGAAAGAGAGAGCAGAAGGGAGAGAAGGAAGAGAAAAGAACAGGGATGGAGAGGAAAAGGAAACACAGAGGGATGTGGTGGCTGTGACACAATCTTCTGGTGACCTCAGACAGAAATGTGCAGATCCCAAGGTTGAAGACTCAAGAATCCTCCTGACTGGGGCAGAAGCCCAGGTTTTATGGTCATGTCAACCATCTGAACGAACACTCACGACAAATGACTTTGGACCATTCAAATACAAGAAGTTATTTAAATGAGGAGCACTTGGTGTGTGTGTGTGTGTGTGTGTGTGTGTGTGTGTGTGTGTGTGTGTGTGTGTGTGTGTGTTGTTCTCTCATATGAAAAATTATAGTTACATTTCATTTTTGTTTTCCATTACAACCATACTGCCAAACATTGTTAAGAAGAGGAAGATAACCTGTGTACATGTTGACTGTTGCTACCTAGAAACAACAAAACCCAAATTTTAGTAAGGTAAAGAAACTAATTTGTTTCAGTGTGTGGCCACTTCCCTTTCATCATAGCATCCTAAAAATGTACACTCTAAAAAATATCCAATTTCCTGCCGGGCGGTGGTGGCGCACGCCTTTAATCCCAGCACTCGGGAGGCAGAGCCAGGAGGATCTCTGTGAGTTCGAGGCCAGCCTGGTCTCCAAAGCGAGTTCCAGGAAAGGCGCAAAGCTACACAGAGAAACCCTGTCTCGAAAAACCAAAAAAAAAAAATCCAATTTCCAACATCATTGGTCCTTTGGATTTCAAACTTTGTACTCTAAAATCCACTGAATAATCTATTTCCAAATATATTTATTTGCTTTCTTCTTGAGGCTTACATTGATGTCACCATAGGTCATTTTGGAATGTAATCAGTTCTCATTTAAGAATAGGAACATACGAACTCCGTTTTAAAAATACTCTTGTGTATTTAAAAGTTGAATGAGAAAATTAATGAGTATATGGGCAACACAAATTGAACTTGGTGTTTGTTTGTCTTGGAGGGGGGCACAAGGAAGGTGGGGTGGACCTGAGATGAATGGGAAGCAAGTGTGATCACTGCGTATTGTATGAAATTCTCAAATAGTTATTTATTATGTTGGGGAAAAATGGTGAGAAGCACACACAGTAACTAGCCAAGCTCTCACATAACACACACAAAACACACACACAGAGGGGGTTATATGCTGTTGCTAACGTAAGACTTCCAAGTAAGATCCTTTCTGAACTCTCTAGCTAGGAGTCTAATTTACAGAAAATGTTATTCTGAGCTAGACTCTAGGGAGCTGGCTTTCATGGATGTCCTAGATATCTTTGCTTTGTCTGGGCCCCATTTCCTGACTGCATCCTTGAAATTGTTGGATTGAATCATACCCAATTTATGTAGGTCTGATATAAGCCACAGGTCCTGTTTCTCCAATTCCCTGTCAGTGGAATTATTCAAACAAGCTAATCATATCCATCCACAGGAGGAAGTACCCTAAACTGCTGTTATCATGAGGCCTCCTTTCTGCACATCTGGGTGCTCACTCTGCTCAGCCCTTCATCCCATGCATGGTGTGCTGTGCTCTTCCTGCGCCCTTAGCACATGTGGCTAGATAACTGCTATTGTTGTCAGCTCTCTAGGATCAACTGCTGTTTGCTCACTAGCCACAAAACTCAGACAGGAATATGGAAAGCAGGTAAAGGGCCATCCTTCCCAGTAATTTGCCTTAAGGAGTTTAATGTTTGCTGGGTGTTTTAATCAAATTAGAATTCTCCACTAATTTCTAAATATTCAGGCCCGGTGGTGGTGATGCACACCTTTAATCCCAGCATTTGGGAGGCAGAGCCAGGCAGATCTCTGTGAGTTCAAGGCCAGCCTGGTCTACAGAGTGAGATCCAGGACAGGCACCAAAATGACACAGAGAAACCATGTCTTGAAATACCAATAAATAAATAAAATGGAATAGAATTTTAAAAAAATACTCAGTCTACATATATACTACTTCCAGAAAGGGAAGAGCCTTCAGACGAAAAGTATTATACTAGTTATTGTAAACCACAGCAAAATACCTGAGGCCATCAGGCTTACTTTGTCTGACACAGAAGTTCAGGCTATGACGTTGTTACCCCATTCCTTTGTGCTTGTGGCTAGGCAGAGTGCAGCAGGAATGTGTGACTGGGGAGCTACCCACTTCATGGCTTCTTTCTAATCAGGAAGCAAAAAGACAAATTAGAAAGGAACAGAGTCCTAGTATCCCTTTCAAGAACAAATTCTCAATGATTTTATTTCTCCTCTTAAAGTTCTACCACCTTCCATTTCCCAACGAGCCTCTGGATATGCTAAAAATCCCCAATACCCAAACATACTAAATATTCAATGAGAAGCTGATATTCTAACAACCAGTATTTGTCCCACTGCTGCACAGTACTGTTATTTTTCTATCCATCTATAAAGGTGAAGTTAATATTTCAGGGTAAAATGGAAGTGACAAAATATCAAGACAGCCATGGACATCTGTCAGTATTTCCCTCCATTGATGGATATTGTACCAAAAATTGTTCTTCATCTTATTATTGATACTTGAAAAGAATTTGAAAAATGGAGACTACTGATGTGAATTAACCGTTCAACAGACGTACAATTCCTAATAGTCTTCTCAAGGGCTTTAATTTCTTAATTGACTACTTCATTTAATTTTCAGAAAGCAAACTTATGAGGAGAATTATTATCTCTATATCACAGGCAAGAATGGTGACAAACAGAGCCAAATCATTTCATCAGGGCCACAAAATGATAATAATGATCATGGAACTAGAACCTGAGAAAATGTCAAGGTGACTTCTGTTCTCTTACCTTTTCTGGGGCAGAAACTGAGTAAGGTCCTGTGGGAACCACAGCATTCAGCCTCTGAGTCTTCCTTCCCCATCATATACTAATCTCTTTAAGGGTGCCTATTCAAGCCTCACTTAGAAGGCTGCACAGAGTACTATCTATACATTCCATTGGTGCCTCGTTAGCTTTGTCAACTTGACAGAGTAGAAAGTCAACTGAGAAAGCAGTCCCAGTTGAGAGTTGTCCAAATGAGATTAACCTGTAAGCATGTCTGTGGGGGAGTCTTGATTGTTAATTTATGCAGAGGTGTCCAACTCACTGTAGGGGTATTATTTCCCAGACAGGAGGTCCTGGGATATGTAAGAAAGTTTTCTAAGCACAAGCTTGTATTGCTTGCAAGTTAGCCAGCAAGTAGTGTTTCTTATGGTTTCTGTTTCAAGTTCCAGCTTGACTTCCTGCCTTAACTTCCTTCAATGATACACTGTGACCTGTAAGCTGGAATAAACCCTTTTCTCTCTAAATTGCTTTTATTCATAGTGCGTTATAACAGCAACAGAAATCAAACTAGATCAAGAGGATATGCAGATAACTGCATGAATGAATATACAAAAGTGTTCATTTGTCTCTCATCCATAGTATAGTAAGGTCTGAATTCAACATGTCAATCAGATCTGTAGATCACCATTCTCTGGGATGGCTTGTTGCACACAGGTAAACTTGAGCTCTTCTGTCATTTTCATCCATATTAGATGTTGCCTACAAGACCTCAAGCTCTCAATGGGACTGGACAACATCTAGGGGATTGTCTTGATTGTTAATTATGCAGAAGTGTGGGTCTTGACAGGATAATGCCTTGGCTTGGCCTCTTCCCTTTGTCTTTTGCCTCACTTCTCCTTTCCTATTCTTCAGAGAACTCTTCCAACAGAGAACTTGCATACGAAAACACATTCAAAGACTGACCTTTGGGGTACTAATTCTGAGATCCCACCCCTCATCTATACAGTACAGGGTGTTTCTTTTAAAATTGTGAAACCTCTCTAGCCAGGGAAGCAGGTAGGCTAACGGCAGATCTTCACTCCTCCTTCCTTTCCTCCAAATCCAGTCCTCAAGTTTCATTCCAAATTATAGCAGACCACCAGCTGTGGCTTGCCTCCTTTTCTACCTCTACTTCCAGTGGATGAAACAGCTCTTCCCCTTCAAACTTCCTCCCCCACCACTGGTCACTTTACATCAGCCCACAACTCCAGCAGGCATTCCCTGGGAACCCAGAGTCCACTATGGCTATGGAAGCAGGTAGGCTAACTGCAAATTTTCACTCTTCCTCTCTCCTCCAAATCCAATTCCCCAATCTCATCCCAAGCTCTGAGATAGCAGACTACCTCCTGGGGCCTCGCATCCTTCCCTGCAGCCATTTTAGGTGGATCACACAGATCTTTACTTCCAACCTTCTCAACATCCATTTATCACTTTATCCTAATCTCTACATCCAGTAGACATTCTCTGAGAACTTGAAGGCCACTTCAGCCAGGGAGGCAGATAGCCTACCTACAAATTTTCATCCTTTCCCTCCTCTCCTCTAAAAACCAGTCTCCAATCTTACCCTCAGCTCTGTATCAGACCAGGTGATGTGGCCTCCCTATCCTCTCTGCCTCCATCTCCAGCAGATCATGCAGAGATTCTCCTCCAACCTCCCCACACATCCTATTATGCCAGCCCCAACTCCACCAGGCACTCCCTGGGAATCCAATAGCCAAACCTGCCAAAGAAGCAAGTATGCCAGCAGAGCATCTGCCGGTGACTCCAGACTCAGCCTACATAGCCTACATTGGCAAGCTTCATATCTTTACTTTCTCTCTTTTCCTCCATATCCAACACACTAGTCTCATGCCCAGCTCTGTAGCAGACTACCTGCAGGGCCTCTTCCCACTCCATGGCCCAATTCTAAGGGGAGTATTCTGTGGAATAGTCCTTCTGTACACTGTGAATATGCATTGTTCTCATTGATTAATAAAGAAGCTGACTGGTCAGTAGCTGAACAGGATAAGATTTGGCAGGAGAGCCAAACTGAGGACGCTGGGAGGAAGAAGGGCTGAGTCTGGAGTCACCAGCAGATATAAAGAAAGAAGCGAGATGGGCATGCTGTCTGGAGAAAAGCTACCAAGCCATGTGGCAAAGTCGGGCAGTGGTGGCACATTCTTTTAATCCTAGCACTTGGGAGGCAGAGCCAGGTGTATCTCTGTGAGTTTGGGGCCAGTCTGGTCTACAGAGCGAGATCCAGAAAAGGTGAAAAGCTACACAGAGAGACCCTGTCTTGAAAAACCAAAAAAAAAAAAAAAAAGAAAAGAAATATAGGTTAATTTAAATGTAAGAGTTAGCTAGTAACAAGCCTGAGCTACTGGCCAATCATTTATAATTAATATTAAGTCTCAGTGTATTTATTTGAGAAAAACACAAGGAATAAATAATCCTAGAGCTGAAAATCAACAAAAGGGAGGGGGGACCACAACAAGATAAGATTCAACAACCACTGCTCACTGATAACTCAGTAGTAATGATCTTAATTCCCCCAATAAAAAGACACAGAGTAAGAGACTGAATGCGAAAACAGAACCCATCCTTCTACTGCATCTAAGAGAGTCACCTTAACATCGAGTATAACATCATCTTGTAATAAAAGGATGGAAAAAGATATTCCAAGCAAATGAACCTAAGAAACAAGCTGCTATAGCCATTTTAGTATTTGGCAAAACCCCCCATCAATCCATGACTAATAAGAAGAAAAAGGGATGGACACTATGTACTCCTAAAAGAAAAAAATCCAGCAAGAGGACATTGCAATGCTTAACATCTATACAAAACACAGGCCACACACATCCATAAATGAGACACTACTGTAGCATAAATCACATATTGACTCTCACACACTGATAGTGGGAGAATTTATTACCCTTCACCTTTACCAATAGACAGGACGTTCAGAAAAAAAACAAAAACTAGAGAAATGATGGTTATAAATCAAGTGGATCTAGCAGATATTTACAGAACCTTTCACACAAACACAAAAGAAGATACCTTCTTCTCGAGAACTTATGGATCTTTGCTCAAATTGACCACTTACTGGGACACAATACTCAACAGATTAAAGAACATTATAATAATACTGTAAATCACATCTGACCATCACAGATCAAATCTGGATATCAACAACAAGAGAAAGCTTACAAATTTACCGGAACTAAGTAACTCTTTACTGAATGAAAAATAGTTCATGACAGAAATTAAGAAAGATATTAAAGACTTTGTAAGAATTGAATGAAAATGAAAGCATAATATACCCAAACTTATGAGACATAAGAAGGCAAGTTCATAGCACTAAGTGCCTATGTAAATAAGACAAAACAAACAAACAAAAACCTGGAGAGATTTCATACTAATAACAACAAACCTGAAATATCTAGAAGAAAAGAATATATCACACCAAAAAAGAGTAGAAGGCAAGAAATAATCAAACCTGGGGCTGAAATCAGTAAAAAAAAAATGGGGGGATAAAGGACAAAAAGTCAATGAAACAAAGAGTTAGTTCTTTTAGAACATAAATCAGATTAACAAACCCTCATCCAAATTAACTGAAAGGCAGAAAGAGAATAACCAAATCATCAAAATTAGAGATGAAAAAGGGAACATAACAAGAGTCACCAAAGAAATCCAGAGAATAGTAAGGACATCCTTTAGAAACCCAAGAATAGCTAAAACAATTCTAAACAATAAAAGAACTGCTGGGGTCTTACCATGCCTGACTGAAATTTGCTCTACTGTACTACAGAGCAATAGAAATAAAAACTGCTTAGTCACCTGCTTCTTTTCTTTGCAGATCTGCATAAGAGTGATTGCTAATAACCACATGACACAATCATTGCTAGGCTGTCTTAAAATGTCCTTGGCATGTTTCTCTGTTTCTTCTTCTCCCCCCTCTCCCTCCCTCCCTCTCTCTCTCTCTCCCAATAAAGCTCTAAAAAGGTAAAAAAAAAAAAATGTCCTTGGCAAATGCCATTATTCCAAAATAATTGGATTGATGGGGGTTTTTGCCAGATACTTCAATTTTGCTACAGGTAGATTTTTTAGTCTAAGGTCAAAAACAACCACATTCTTTGACAAAATATACCAAGTGTGGTCTCTAGGCCACTTACTAATATTTTTGTCCTCTGAAACTTCTTGAGCTGGGCACCCACAGTTCAAATCATCCTCAGCACTGTGTTCCATGCTTCTACAAGCATGGAAATACATACTGGAAAAAAAGACAGTCTCTTCAGCAAATGATGATAGTCAAACCTAGTCTCACAATATTGTGTCAGAATCTTTCCTTTAAAAAAAATAATATTTGTGATATAAGACATATATATATATATGTGATATATCAGATACATAAAAATTACCATATATAAGTGATACATACAATATGTGGTATATACACAATGTGATATATATATACACAATATGTATATACATAATATATCACAAATGTATAATTTATGTATCGCATATACTTGGTATATCACATATATGCAATTTATAACACATATATGATAATTTAAAATATATAAATATAATATATATGTATATAGGGAGAATGTATGTATGTATATATTCTCTCTCTCTTTGTCAGACAGATCCTTTGTGTATATATTATGGGTTCCAATTTAGTGTTTTTAAGGGATTGCTGAGTATGGGAATAAATGAGTCTTTGTATCTATATCTGTTTATTCTGTCTTTTCTTGGGTTCTTTTCATTCTACTTGTTTCTTTTGTTCTATTCTTATGTGTTAGGTTTCTTTTATCTTACATGTTATTTTATTATATTTCACTATTATCCCTTAGAAGTGTGTTCATTTCGTAATGAGAGACAAGGGGTGGAGCTCTTTGGGAGGTCAGGTGGAAAGGAACTAGGACAGTAGAGGGATAGGAAACTGTAGTCAGATATATTATGTGAGGAGGGAAATCTATTTTCAATAAAAGGAAAAGAAGAGAAAAAGAAAAAAGGAATAAAATAAAATTGTGAAATCACTGCTCTGGACTAGCTTGAACTATGTTGAACTAGCCAGCCTTGTGTTGTGCAGCTTGATTCAACTTGTAATTCAAGATCAAAATGCTTTCTGAGCATTTAATTTTGTAGAATGGTAATTTTATTATTTAACTTTGCCTGACTTTGAGTTTTGGTATTTCCTTAACTCTACTTCTTTAGTATCTGTAATGAACACTCATTTTATTCACATTAAAAATTTTGGCCGGGCGGTGGTGGCGCACGCCTTTAATCCCAGCACTCGGGAGGCAGAGGCAGGCGGATCTTTGTGAGTTCGAGGTCAGCCTGGTCTCCAAAGCGAGTTCCAGGAAAGGCGCAAAGCTACACAGAGAAACCCTCTCTCGAAAAACCAAAAAAAAAAAAAATTTTTGAACTCCCTAATTGTTTTATTTTGTATATTTTTAATTTTTAAAACATCTTTCACTTCAATAAGACTAGAGTTGGCATTTCTTTGGGCTACCAACCAGTTCCCAAATAATGACATGGAGACATTAATTATTAATTATTAATCCTTAGCTTAGGCTTGTTTCTAGCTAGCTCTTTTTAACTTATAATAATCCATTTCAATGAATCTGCGTGTCACCCCAAGGCTCATTTACCTCATCTACCTACTGCTCATACTGCTTACCTGTTTCCTCTGTGTCTGGCTGGCTGGCTCCTGGCTCACTGGCTGGCTCCCCCTTTTCCTCCACCTGCCAGCCCTGCCTATCCCTCTTCTGCCTAGCTAATGGCCATTCAGTTTTTTATTAGACCAATTAGGTGCCTTAGGCAGTCAAGGTGAACCAGCAAGACATCTTTACATAGTTAAACAAATACAGCATAAACAAATGCAGTACATCTTTACGTAGTTAAACAAATATTCTATTCCACAACATAAGACTATTTTTTTTTCATTTTTAAAATGCGACATCTTAGGCTCCCAGCAGGGGAGAAAAGTATATATGTCATTCAGAAGTAAATCCAGTTTTGCTGATGCTTAGTCTGGTGCTCGTTTACAGATTTACCAATGACTTCATAAGTATATGTTTTCTTTTCATCTACTAGAAGTCATTAAGGTTGTTTTTAGAAAGGTTCTGAAAAATACCTTAACTCAGCCATTTTTTACAATCTTGTACTAATTAAAAGGACAGATCTTACATGGAACATCAGAGACGGCTGGGACATTTAACTCCATGCATATGTGGCAAATCATTACACACACATACCAAATCTCCTAACTGCCATTGGACTCTGGATGATGTAATGGCTAACTTGTCTGACAATACTTAGATCAGTATAACAAGACCCTAAAGGTTCCTCAGCATGCATATAAAAGTGGCTGCAGATAAAGTATCTTTTCTGAAGTGGGATATGAGTTTGTCTTTTCAGAAATCTTGTCTTCAGTCAGACTACCTACAGTCAGGGTATTGTGACCTCACACCTCAAAGTTCTTTGCTTTTGAACTGCTTTCCGAAAATTTTTTCTCATAAATAAGAATTAAAAATCCATAATGTTTTTCTCTATAGCATAAAAATTAAAAAGCTAGTATTTTATTCCTCACAACAGTCCTTTATCTCTTTCATCATCTGCTATATGAAGGTATTTCTTTATGATATCAAATAGAAATGATGCATCTTCTAAAAATAATTATGTTAACAGTTGTGCAGCAAAACAAGATTTAGAGAAGGCTGGAAAAGGAGATTATGTGCAACTTTGGACTCCGTGGTTAAAAAGATCCTGTGGATGAGATCAAAGTTTAACAGGATTTGAAGCTATAAGACAATAATACTTGCTGATTCTTGTTTTCTGATCACACCTGTTGATTGTAGTCTGGTAGGGAATTGAGGTTGAAAACCAATCAGAGGGCCGCTGCAGTAGATCAGACATCAACCGCCTAAAGGTCACCATGTTAGCCAAGGAACTGGGGTAAGATAAAGGAAATAAAGGCATGTAGAAGAAACACAAGGCAACTTTGAACAGTTCTGGCATGTATTTCTGTGTATATTTCTGAGAGACCACAAATATTACTTTTATGTAGACTTAAACGCTCCATTCTTTAAAATTTGTACAAGTCAAGCCTGGCATCTTCCTGCAGTAAATTTCTGTCCTCTCTGCACATGAGTCAAATGTAGGTTGCATAAATGATAATGGAACTACAACAAAGAATATACTGTGGGGAATTTCTACTCATAGTAACTTTATTGTAAGCTAATGGTTGCTTAGGATGATAGTAGACAAAGAACAGTGAACAGTGGAAACATTATGCTAGCCAAATTGTAGAATTACCTCCACCATCTTCTCCCCTACCCCTCATTCCTTTCACTTTTGTACTTCTTCTACATAAACAACCATTTCCTTCCCTATAACATTCCTCCCATGGTCAGTCTAATCAGATTGACCAAAATCTACTTATAAATCACAGGTGTGCATGTGTGTTTCAACATGTTTAATTATCATATGAAACAGTCAAACTTATTTTCACATTACTCAAAAGAACTATTTTTTTTCGTAGATAGGCCATAGACCTTTGTGAAAAGCAAATACTATTTTACTAAAGGAACATAGCAATAAAATTACTCCTAACGACATTCTGCTATACCCATAGTTCAACGTCTTGCTCGGGTCTCATCAGAGCAGCTTTCTCCTGCGGAAGGTGGACGCTGATACAGAAACCCACAGCTGGACAATGTGCCAAGAGTGAGAGAACTCGGAACACTCCGTCCTAAATGGGAGGTCTTCATCAAATTCCTGCCCTCGGGACTGAAGGAACTGTGGGGAAGAGGAGGTGGAAAAATTGTAAGAGCTAGAGGGAATAGACGGCAACAACACAGCTGTGTCCTCTGGACACAACAGAAATGACACACATATAAAAACCCAGAGACTGTGCCAGCATGTGCGGCGCCGGCACCGGTTCAATCCTGGTGGGGTACTACGAACAATGTGAGACAGAAGCGGACACCATCTCCCATCCTTCACCAAAAAGCTGTCTTTAACTGACAACTGCCTGGGAAGGAAAAAACAGTTTTCTTCAATGAAGTCTCACTGGGTATCTAAACTACACTAAAGGGCAGGCCCCATGCCCAGTTGTAGAAGGCCAACACCAAATTAACTGAATGGTATTTGGGAAGTTTTGTTTTGTTTTTTGTTTGTTGTTTGGTTGTTTTGTCTCAAATGCTTTGTTTAAGCATTATTTGCCTTGCTGTTTTTTGCTTGTATATTATGGCTTCCAATTTTGTGTTTGTATGGGTTTTGTATATGGTGTGTGTGTGTGTGTGTGTGTGTGTGTGTGTGTGTGTGTGTGTGCATGTGTGTTTTTTGTGCTTTTTCTTTGTTTTTTCTTTCTTTTTAAAAATCCTGCTCTGTTTGGTTTTTTCATTTGCCTGTGTGTTTTCTAAAGAGAAATAGAGAGAGGGAGGAAGAGGGGGGAGAGAGGAGATATTTACAAATAATACTATAGCAATTATATACATAGACCCACTATATATAAATAGAATATACTCAATATAAAATATTATTTTTGTATTTCATGTACTGTATTATTCTGTGTATTCTTTTATACTTATTTTTAATATATATAATATATAATAAATATATAAATATATATATTTAATATATAATTTAATAATATACTTATTATTGCAATCTTTTATACTTATTTTAAATTTAATTTGTATTATATTTCAAGTAGGGACCATGCACAATCTTTCTAATAATTTTTTTGTTGATACAAAGGTGACACAGTAGAAAAGTTTCAGCATTCCTAGTCACATAATGGGATAATTAGTTAATAGATTGTGTGTTTCGTTTTGCAGATGGTTGCTGAGCCTCAGAAAGCCATGAAGACAGAAGGGCAGAGTATTAAGAAGGTTCCAAATTGATGCACTCAACTCTTGTGTAGTTTGAGCCATGATCACTTATTAGCAGCCAACTGAGCCCTGGATGCTCAAGATGATTCATTTATACCAGTAGTTTTGATAGACGGATGTGTACCGCTTGACATCCTTGTGGCAGAGTGCACCGACTGAACCTGTCAGACTTTAACACAAGGGGTCTCCCAAAGCCCTGTGTATAAGAAATGAACACAAGTACAAAAGAGAAATCCTAAGGATGAAGCAGACTGCCTTTACTGAAACGTGTGGACTGTGTAGATGAAGAGCTACTGCCTTTCCATTTTAAAAATAAAGGGACACATCTCACATCTACTCGATGGCTTTCCTGATGCTGTATTTCAGATTAAGGTACACAAGAGATGAGGAGTCTCTGCCAAAGCCACCTGCACCAGCATAGTGTTAAATTATTCTAGGTGGTATACCAGAACACTTGCATGTGCTAGGGCACACATGCTGCATTGCTTCCCCACAGGAAACAATGGAACACCATTACACTTGGCTGCTCTGCTGCCAGAATCCTCTGAAAACCGAAACTTTGCTTCAGCAAATTTCATTAGCAAACTTAACAGTAAATGACCAGACAATGATGTGAAATGGTGGCTTTTACTGTTGCTGTCTACAGGGAAATGTTTGAATCTGTCTTATATTTGCAATGTATTTTATATGCATTTATATCCCAAAGAGCAAAAGAGTACACTGACCTGATCAACCTGTAGTTCTTTGCTGGCAGTTTCTAGTGAGATCCTTTGTTCCTCAAGGACTATTTCCCCTTTCTTTTCATAATTTCATCAAATAAATAACAAATCAAAGGAAGGAGTTGGAAGACGTGGGGAGATGACCCCATTTCACCCATGAAAAGCAGACTGGCATTGGGAAGTGTGTCATACCCAAAGCAGAAGACAGACAAGACTGGAAACTGCAGAATCACACTGGACGGCACTTGCTGAAACTCTAGCTCCCTACTTTATTTGGCAGTCTGCCCACACCTCAAATACTACAATTCTCATAAATATGTAGAAATAAAAGCGAACTTTTACTTGCCCCTGAAGAAATTATTGTTATTAACACTTTAGCTACTATAATTGGGATACCTTTAATGAAAACCAAAAATTTTCCAACTTACACGAGTCCGTCCTAAAGAAATGAGAACTTCAGAAGTGACTCCAGTCATTCCAGACAGTTTTCTCTGATAAAAATCAGAAAGGACAACCTCCAAGTTCGTAAAAATTGGCTGCAACCCTGCAACTGGCAATTGCTGGCAGGTTTTCATTCCTTCCTCTGTATCTCAAGTCTGGGTTTTGTGTAGGAAAGCCTTTGAAGTCCATGGGAGTTCTCCTGCAGGGCAGGGGTGTCTGGTAACTCGGATCCTTGCCTTCTGCTTTGCTCCCACATTTCCTAAGTGGAGGAGTTGAACTAATACATACTTGTGCTTCCGCTTCTGCGTTTCCTCACATTGTCACAGAAAGATTGGTTTTAATAGTACAATTTAGACCAAATATTAGCCTGCATGCTTCTCTGGACACAGCAACAATTCAACTAAAATTAAAGCATGCAGTTTGCACATCAGCTTTCAGTATGCAAGTAGAAAGTAAAATGTGAAAGTGGTTTTGTGTGTGTGTGTGTGTGTGTGTGTGTGTGTGTGTGTAGTGTGTGTATGCATGTTTGTAATGATTTTGAAAAATATGCCAATTTGTTCATAAATTAATTTACTTCTTTCTGTCTGCCACTAACCTCTGCTTTTTACTCTCTTTCCCTCTCCTCCCCCTTTTCCCCCTTCTCTTTTTTCTTCTCTCTACCTCCTTTTTCCTCCTCTTCTCCTTCCTAGATATAAGACTTTAAAAAAGTTAAGTCATTTGGCCTCAAGTTTTCCACATTAGTGTCTAGTCTAAAATGGAATTTCTTCTGAAGGCTTAAGCAAAATCTGTCTAGCTATTTGTGAGTTATGTGAAAATGGAATAAATATGTTTCTCCAGTTATAAAAAATACTGTTAAGATTTTTCTTCTTGCTTTTATAAATCAAATGGGGCTGAAGCAATAAACTTCAGACCTGGAAAGATTAGAATCCCATTGGGGAAAGAAAACGTAGCCAAACTCAATGAAACTCTCTTAAGTAATTTTTTATTTGTTAATCTATAGAATTTTGAAGAAAAGTGGGTTAAGGGTGCCTAGTAATACATGTTTGTTGACCTGTCCTGAACGTATTTTTCCTTTTGTCCCAATATCTCTGCTGTTTAAAGGTATTATGAATTTTATAGTCAACAGTAACTAAATGATTAATAATAATAACTAAATCAAAAATATTTTAACGAATAACTAGATTAAAAATATTTTTAACTTTTTTGTCATACCCCCTCCCCAAACTCTTTTCAGATCCACCTTTCCTTCCATACTCACTCAACTTTATGTCCCCCCTTTTTTTTTAATCCTTATGACCAATTTTTGTTTCCCATATATTCTTGGATGTGTGATTTTTCACTCAGGAGGACTCAACTTACCACAGCTACACTCTTAGAGAAAACTGTCTTTCTCTGTCCCGCAGCCAACACTTGCCAATAGCTCACCCATTAGGCATGGTATTGTATACCCTACTCCCTGGGATTTGGTCTGGCTTGAGCTTGCACAGGTTTTATGCATGCCGTTCCAACTGTTGTGAATTCATATGGTCAGATGTCCTGGCATGTTCAGAAGACAATGTAGTTATCCACCTCCTCTAGCTCTACCTTATCTTCCCCAGAGATCCCTGAACTTTAAAAGGAGTAAATACAGTTTGTATGTTCCATTTAGGGCTGAGCATCCTACAGACTCTTATTCTCTGCACCTTGTCCAGTTGTGAGTCTCTGTGTTAATCACCATGTACTGTAAATAGAAGATTTTCTAATGAGGGTTGGGAGATGCATTGCTCTATGGGCTTAATAATAAGTCATTAAGAGTTAGGTTAATACTATGTCCGTTTAACAAAATATTAGTAGGTTTCTCCTAGGGCCTATGACTTGTATTTTTCATCCTGAGTCTAGTCTTTAATGGCTGAACCATCTCTTCGGCCCAGTCCTCTGACTTGTCTAACCATAGGTTCTTAGCCTGATAATGGTGCTATGCATTTGTTTCATCTCATGGATTAGGACTTTAATTCAATCATAAAATGACTGGTTACTCACATGAAGTTGGTGCCATTATTGCATTAGTGGGTATGTCTAGCCAGGTTCTTCATTGTTGTATCTCACAAGGTTCATAGCTGGGTATGATTGACGATTACTTTTCTCCCCTAAGAGCTTGCATAGCATGGCAATATCTTGTACTGTTTAGGGGTCTATGGGACCTCACAGGCCAATGATTCCTAAAGAAACAATTCATTTCTGGCACTTGACTTTTTACTAGTTAGCTTCTAGTGTCTACTAGGTAAATGTTTTTATATGTGTGTATATTTTAGGAAGTTTCTACATTAGCAGATTTCTACATTTCTTTTCCAAAAGTCATTAATGTTATTCTTTACTCCCAATCCTCTCTCCTCTCCTCTACCCTCTGTTCCACCACCCTAGTTCGTTTCTTCATATTCTATTTTCCCTTTTTGGTGTGGATGTGGAGGAAGGGTAACCTTTCTTCACTGATAGCAAGAATGTAAAGTAGTACAGCCACTATGAAAAGCAGTGGAGACAGATTCCCAATGAGCTCCATATCCTATTCTGAGAATAGGACATTCACTGCTGCTCTACCCACAATATACATGAATAAAAATAGCTTAGATGTCCATCAACTGATGAATGGATATTAAAAATGTGGTATATTTACAGAGTAGAATATTACTCAGTTACTAAGAAAAACGAAATTCACGTGTAAATGGATGGAGCCAGAAACAATCATTCTGAGTAAGGTAACCCAGATGCTGAAGGACAAATATCACATGTTTTCTCTCATCCATAGATGTTAGAGTTGAATCTTGAATTATGTGTGTTTTTTAGAATATACATAGAGGTCAGGGAATTGATAAGGAGTCATGGGAATGGGATTTCAATGCAGAAAAGATGGAACACACTAGTTTATCAATAATAATAAATATGGGAACTGGTGATATGGCTCAGTGCTTATAGTGCCAGCTTCTGTAGCAGAAGATCTGAGTTTGGTTTCCAGTACACTCTCACAACTGCCTGTAACTCTACCTTTATGTGATCCAGTTTTCTCTTCTGGCCCCCAGGAGAACCTGCACACATTTGTCAGACACAAACACACATATGCAGGCACACACACACATACACACACAGAGGGGAGGAATTTAAAAGTAATATTAAGTGTATAAACAGCCTTTTTATAAACAAAAGATTAACTAGGACTATACTATATAAATTATCTTTTTCCTTAATTTATAGTAGACTCTGTTTTCCACAACTCAGTTTTGTTCTACAGATAACCACAGTCAACCAACAACATTGTTTTGCCACTTAGGTGAATACAGTTTAATAATGTATTTTGAGACAAAAGCAGACAGGGCACACACACACACACACACACACACACACACACACACACACACACACACACAGGAGAGACACACAGTAAAACCACACTTACCTTTTACTACAGCATATACTCTTTCTCCTTTTCCTCCTGAGTCTTTGCCAAATCTCTTACTGAATTAATACACAGGGTAGCAGTATATAAAGAGGCATGCTAACTTCAGAGCCTCATACTAGGCATAGTTCCAGGTCTCTATGTGGAATCTTGAGGTGCAACTTCATCTAATCCAGGGCCCATTGCACATGCTGCTTTTGTCCTGTGTTTCCTTTCATGGCCAGATTTAGCCCTATTACCCAATGATGTGTCTGGATCCATTTCTAAATCTTGTCCTAATTACTACTCCCAAACTAGAATTTGAAGAAACCCTATGAGCCATAACGCCGACTTTGTGTCTCTATGTGGCCCAAGGGAAGTCCCTTTGCCACAGCTTTTCAGTGGAAGTTTCAACATCCATGACTGTCTTCCACCATAGGCATGAGAGGAAAATATCTACATTTTCTTTAGTACCCACTTATGGCTCAGCATTATGAGGCCAACTTGGAACTTGTCATCACTCTCCATTGCTAAGGAGCTCTTTGACTACTGATCACTACACACACACACACACACACACACACACACACACACACACACACCCTACACACACACACACACCACTTTTTAATGTTTTTGGAATGAGTTCAAAGTTTGGTTATTTTCTATTCCATATTTTTAAACTCTTGGGTCCCTATGATCATTTGTATGGATGGGCATTGCAATGTTTTTAGTTATTCTTCCAGTTAAAACGTTCACTAAAATTATACTTCCAGGATTTCTCCATTAGATAACCCAGCCTTGAATCAGCTGTCTGGAGAGGCCAGGAACTGTTTGTTTTCATCTTGGATTGTTGGAATTGAATTGAAACTAAGTCCCTGTCACAGGCTTCATCTTCCTTGGCTCCATGCCTTCTACACTCTAAACTTTCCTTTAGCTGTCTGTAAGTACTTTTATTTAGCAGTTTTGGGTCTTGACAACCATGAAGGCATGTAATAGATTTTTCCTCTGTATCTTAGCCTGAACATCAGTTTTTATTCCCTGACCCATTGATGTGAACAGCAGCAATCAGAACCTTTCTTCCCACAGCCTGCTCCTCTTCTTTATATCAGCATGGCTTTCTGATTTTTCTTCTCATTGTTATTTTTTAACCTTTATGCACAATGCTTCAATGCCTCTACATTAAACAGCAGATTTAGCAACTATTTTTATGCTTTTGTTAAATAAGAAGAAGAATGTGAAAGTATTACTCCTAAGGATCGGAACAGTTTATGAGGCATTCACATAGTGTTTTATATCTCTTCATACTGTCTGATTTCCCTCACTTAAGTGTATATAAAATAATGAATAGCTTTTACATGACATTCACATTCATTGACAGATTTTCCTTAACTTCCAAGTGTTTAATTCAAACCCTTCTCCACTAAACACTGTTCCTTACACCTATTATTTTTTTTTATCTCAGTGATCTTTTCCTGCCAGGCTTAAAGCTCACCCCAAGAACTGTGCACTAAAATACATGGACAATGTCTTAGTCACTGTTCTATTGTTCTGAAGAGACATCGTGACCATGAAAACTCATATATATATTTTATAATTAACTTGATTTCACATATCAGCCATGGATTCCCCCATCCTCCCTCCTCCCACCTGCCAGCCCTCTCCCCAATCCACCCCCCATTCCACCTCCTCCAAGGCAAGGTCTACCTTGGGGAGTCAGCCCAGCCTGGTAGACTCAGCCAAGGCAGGTCCAGTCCCCTCCTCCCTACACCAAGGCTGAGCAAAGTGTCCCAGCATAGGCCCCAGCCTCCAAAAAGCCAGCCCATGCACCAAGGACAGGTCCTGGCTCCACTGCCTGGGGACCTCCCAAACAGTCATCCAGTGTCTGATGGAAGCAGATGCAGAGATCCATGGCTGAGCCCCAGGTGGAGCTCTGAGAGCCCAATCGGCGAGAGAGGGGAGGGATTGTATGAGCGAGAGATATTGAGACCATGATTGGAAAAAGCACAGGGACAAATAGTCAAACTAGTGGAAGCGCATGAACTGTGAACCAATGGCTGAGGAGTCCCCATGGAACTGAACCGGTCCCTCTGGATAAGTGGGACAGTGGATTAGCATGAAAACTCCTATAAAGGAAAACATTTAATTGGGTCTGGCTTACAGGTTCAGAGGTTTAGTTCATTTTAGTCATAGTTTGAAGCAAGGCAGTGCAGGCAATCATGGTGCTGGAGAAGAAGCTGAGAGTTCTATATCTGGACCTGGCTTGAGCATTTGAAACCCCAAAGGACACTCCCAGTGACACATTTCCTCCAATAAGGCCACACCTTCTAATCCCTGTCAAGTAGTGCCACTCTTTAATGACTAAGCATTCAAATTTATGAGCCTATGGGTGAGGAGGTATCAGAGGTCATTCCTATCCAAACAACCATAGACAGATGTTATTTACCAGATTATGAATTTCTCAACTGAAAGCCCCTCCTCACAGTGGGCTAATTACTCACCCAATATGTTCTAATCCTGTGTCTGTGGGCAGTCATTAACATTTTATCATCCTGATACATTAGAAAGAAAATCAGGTGCTTCACAGACTCAAATTGAGGCACATGGAACAAAAGCTCAGTTTTCTTGTAAGTACCAGATCACAGTCCCTGTATCCCAATCTAACCCTCTGAATATAGTCTCCTCCAAGGATAGCTTCCTACTGCCAGCAGCAGTTGTACTAGACGAGTTCCCACGGATTCAAGATGACAAATACACATCTTAGTCTTTCTAACAAGACAAATACACCTTAGTCTTTCTAACACTTCTCAGTTAGATCACAAGAAATACAAGTCAAAGTGCGTTTGTTGCTTTTCTTGCAGAAATGACTCAAGCTGCAATAATGGAACTAAGGTAGCATTTTACAACAAGGCAATCAACTCGGCTTTTTTCAGCACACTTTCTTCTAGCAACATGTACTTGTTTCATATGCAAATTTGCATTTTTTTTGCTTATTCACCAATTTCAGCAGACTTCCCACTTGTAGAAATACATTCCTTTCATGATTTATTCTCATGTTAAAAATAAAAGAATGTTTTCTTTCACCATGTGTATTTTTTGAGAGTGAACTTTCCATTTCATATTGGGAATGACAGTGGACAGCCCATGATTTCCCGTCAAGGCTTGACATTCTGGTCCCCAAGCAAAGGAGATGCTGTCATCACTCACGTGAGAAGCCATTAGCCAAAATGAAATTGCTTGAGTTGCTTATTAGAGACAGCCAGGAAAAGAAACTCATGGCCAAGAAAGGAGAATAGTTTCTTAAAGCATCAAAAAGGTGCTTTGACTACATATTTAATACAAAATGCAAAGGAAGAGCAGTTTCTAAAATTGTGCTGAAGGAAAATATATGTACAGTGATAAAAGCACGCTCTCCATTTAAGATATCTAAGATTCATTTCCTAAAGGGTTTTCTCTATCGACTTTGGAATTCACTTATTCTAGAAAAATAATATCAGCACAGTAAGCTGGTGTTGCTTTCTTGCTATCAAGGCAAAAATATTCTAACCTATAGCCACATGCTAGTCATTTTGTAACACAGGGGCAACTTCCACTTCCCATCACAAGTCTAAAATATCACAAATGAAGCAGTTTAATTATCATGGCAAAACTATAGATTTTTTAAATTTATATAATTTATATAATTATCAGTAGCTGCCAGTATCTTCTGCCCCATGAGGGAGAATGACTGAGGTAAGCATGATGCCTGTGGGTGTCAGGATTGGCCTGGCCCTAAGATAACACAGAAGTCACTTAGGCTGTTGGAAAGCACAGGTGACATCACTCGAAAGGATGAGTTTTGTGGCCTGCAAGTAATCAAGGTTTTGGGGTGCATCACTCGAAAGGATGAGTTTTGTGGCCTGCAAGTAATCAAGGTTTGGGGGTGGGGAGTCTAGGACAAACAAACATAATATTCTGGGAGATATGGGTGGAGCCTTGGCTCACTGGACTGCAACTCACTGGGTTGTGAACTATATCCATACCCAGTATTCAGGGACTAAGACAGGTTAAACATCTCCTTCCTTTGAAGAGTGCCTGTGTGTTTAACTTTCCTGGTTTCTCCAATGCTTATCTGTACGTGCAAGAACTTTTTGCCTTTATACCCTTTTTTTTTTTTTTGGTTGCCCAGTGCAGAATGGTCTGCCTTGAAACCATATACACACAAACAAGAAAAATAGGTTCAGAATCTTGTTCAATATCTCTCTCTCTCTCTCTCTCTCTCTCTCTCTCTCTCTCTCTCTCTCTCTCTCTCTCACACACACACACACACACACACACACACACACACACACACACACACACACTTAACAATAATAATCAGAGACAAAAGGCTATCAACTTAAGTGATAGGGCATGGGAGGGATTTGAGGAATGTATGTTACCTGGGAATGGCTGGAGGGAGGAAAGGGAAAGGGGAAAGTGTCATAATTTTATTTCAATCACAAGCATTTTAATAAAAAAATACTGACAACAGAGAAACAGATATGCTCTTTTCAAGCAATGGTGATTAACAGCCAATGTTTCATATTATTGTGGCATAATAAACTCTCACCAAACACTCAGGCCTCAGGGCACACAATTTAATACAAGTGACTTTTAATACTTACATCAAGTAACATGTTGCATATTGATTTTATAACATACTGTGCTATATCTTAAGTGTATCTGTCTAAATGATCACACCTATAATAGCATAGTGGAACTCTATGTATCAGAAGAGTTTTCTTCTCATTTTAGAGACAACAACTCTGAATTCGAAATGCCTGTCCATTTGATTCACAAAGTACTTGTCAGAGCCAAAATCCAGCCTTAAATAACCAGATTATCCTTGGTCCCTTTATCCTGTGAAAGAGGCTGAGTTCTATATTTTTCCAGTAATAGGCAAAGGGAGTTAGCAGGGATACTAGTTCACACCCCCAAAACCTAAAGATATGCCATACTGACATCTGTCACCTAGCAATTTCAGAAAGATGACCTGTTTTCGATGGATATGATATAAAAATGCTTGTATCCATTGAATCATTTCCAAAAGATGCATCTCCAAAAACCACATGAGTGACATTTATTGTCAGGTTTACAGCTGCCCAGGAGCAGACACTTCGCAGAAGCAAGTCTCTATCTCCAGATTTGCAAAAACTCAGCAAGTTCTTGTTTACTTTCGTGAAACGGAATGATTCAAATCTTCCTGTAGTCAAGAATAGATCAACCCAAAAGTGAAAGGATTGAATTATGACACTACAGCCATCTAGATACATTTTTCCAGGTAACATTAGGTCCCCCAATTTCTGGAATAGTGTTTGATGTCACCTAAACTGCATAGCAGAGTCCTATGCAGGAGATCTTGAACACAAAGAAAGGAAAGAAGGAAGAAGTAGAGCTGCTTTTCTAAATGCAATGAACTTCAGAGGCTGATTCAGTTATATGCACGATTTAGTAGAGACAGATCTCATTGATACATTTTGTGTCAACTGTCTTATAGACATTACATCCCATATAATAATGTTTTATCATATGCTATTTTTCTTGTCTGAAAATCCTCTCATTTAAGTTTGGCACTCCTTATAGTCATTTTTGTTCCACTGACTTTCCATTTCCTAGTTTGCTAAAGTAATAATCTAATGTAAATGACTTTGTTCACCATTATTAAACATCTGGCAAGCACCCTACCTCAGACTGACATATTTAAAAGCAGACCCCAAACGAATTATAGCCAAGAATGGAATCAGCAACTAGTAGAGTAGCTACAGACCATACAGTGTAATAATAATGAAGCCAAACCGTAGCCAGATTAACTGCAGTGGATCCTCAAGTATAAATGTTTTTCCAACACAGAGATTCAAGTTCTAAAGAAACTTTGGAAGGAATATACCTCATAAATTAAGATCATTTCCCCCCAACATGCATTCTCTCCACAGACATTGCTCTGAAAGTTCTGCCCCCAATCTTTATTCTCTTCCCCAGCCCACAACACACACAGTTGGCAACACACTGGTAGGACTTCTGATGGAATTTCTTTGCTCCTGATTTTTAATTCATTAGCATGCGGTTGCATTGCCCTCAACGCCAGCCCTTATCCCAGAGAAAGTTATGTATTTTCTACAGACAATTTGAGGCTGAATCACAGGCATTCATTAATTCAATGTGCCATCACTTCAGTGAAGATGTCCTGTTACCAATGTCTCATCAACTGATAGAGAATCAAATGCTGCATTTCTTTTTGGTCCACAGTGTACCTCTGAGATACTGGATGCAAGAACCATTAATCTCAGTGACGTGTTCTTCACTGAGGTGCATCGTGTTTATCTTCTGAAAGGACTACTTGAGAACCAGTCAGGAAAATTTATTTTCTTAGATCCTTTGTCTCTATATAACCTTGGCTATTATGGTATGGAGCAGGTTGAACTGTATCTGTAACAACATTTCCTGTGAGAAGATAGGGCTAAGAAGCATTCTGAGAAGTGAAATACATAATATCATGAGGGTTCTTTTGGGAGTTAGTTGTCCCTGTGAGAGAGGAAATCTAGGGCCATTTCTCCAGGACATAGTGAAGAAGTGACTGAACCATGACTTTGAAGGACCAGCTGCACTTTGATTAAAGACACAGTAAATTTTGACTATACTTCATAACTTTATCTCAACAGAGCTTCGATACACTTCTCATTCTCACAATGGCATCAGAAGTCTGATAAAAGCAGATTTCCAATATCAACTTCCAGGAACAGTGGTTAGAAATGACAAGCAGCCTGTTTTTAATATGCACCTCATATTTTCGAGACAGGTGTCTTTGGGTAATGACACCATAGAAACTGCATTATAACACTGTATTATAGACTATATATATGTATGTATATTATAGACTATATATATGTGTGTGTGTGTGTGTGTGTGTGTGTTACATATATGAGTATGTGTATGTGTGTGTGTGTGTTTGTGTGTGGGGGGCATGCACACATGTGTTAGTGTGGTAAAAAAGAATGACAAAAGAATTCTAGAAACTACTCTGGCATTTATCTCATACTCTTTGCATTTCTTGTCCTTCTTGTGACCCTGCCCAATGAGAGCCTCCCGATTCAATCCTAGTTTTTTCAGTGTCTCCAGTTTGATGACCTCCAGAAATACAATCTCTAACAACGATTAATGTTCCAAAATACCCAACTTTTGACCTTTTCCAGCTTTCCAATTGTTAATACCATTTGCAACTGAGACAGCATTTTTCTAGCTATTTTGTGTTAAAATATCTATATTAATAAGCATTGAGAAGTGAAACAGCAAAGAATTATACATGCACAAACTTCCAGTCTGAGCTGTGATCAGTAGTTACATCTAGTAGTAACCCAAAAGCTCCTGAAAAATCGTTACAAGCAAAATCATTCTTAGTAAATGGAGACCCTTGTCACCATTCAAATAAGTCAATAAACAACAACAGCAACATTATGGAGCACACATTTTTCATCAGAACTACTCAGCCTCCACTGAAACCCCTGAAAAACAGTTTTTCATTACTTACAGTGTTTAGAAAAAAGTTAGAGTTACCTTACATAAAGCCACCCCCACAGCCTCTTTGAGTCTCTAAAGACAATAAATTCCTGTCAAGGAATCTTAACATAACCTGAGACTAGATAGCCCAGGGATCTAGGGTAAAACCAAATAATACTGTTCTACTAGAGGAGCACAGCAATGAAATGACTGCTAATGACATTCCACTATACTCATAGATCAGTGCCTTGCTCAGCCATCATTAGAGAAGCTTCCTCCTGCAGAATATGCAAAAAAATACAGAGATCCACAGCACAATAATATGCAGAGAATGAGAAACCTTGGAGCACTCAGTCATAGATGGGGTGTCTGCATCAAATCTCACCACTTAGGGCTCAGGAAACCTGTGGAAGAGGAGATGGAAAGAACATAAGAGTCAGAGGGGTTGGAGGACACCAAGAATACAAGACCCTCTAAACAGAACGGGACTGACACACATATGAACTCACAGAGACTGAGGCAGCTTACCTAGGGCCTGCATTGCTCTGCACCAAGTGGGGTCCTAGAGCTGAAAGGACAAGTGGACACATGCCCCTGTCTCTAACCCAGAAGCTATCTCCAATTGATAACCACTTGCAAATGAAAATTTAGTTCCTATGAGGGAGTCTGTCTCACTGGGGAAATAAACTACTCTTAAGGTCAGGCTGGATGCCCAGCTGCAGATGGCCAAAAGAAGACGGACTTGATGGCATCTTTGGAGATTCCTTGTCTCATAATAACATGTTGAGTCTTTTTCTTTTTTTAATATTATTGTTTTAATTTTTCTATGTTTTTTAACCCTACAAGCCTTATATTATGCCTCCAGTTTTGTGTTTTTAATGGAGTTCCTAAGTTTACAAAAAGTGGACCTCTGTGTCTATATCTGTTTCTTGAACCTTTTCTTAGGCTTTTTTTCTTCTATTTGTTTTTTTCTTTTTCTTTTTTTTGTGTGCGCTATTCCAACGTGTTAGTTTTATCTTATCATATTATGTTTTATTTTATTATTATCTCTTAAAAGCCTGTTTGTTTTCTAATGAGAGACAGAATGGGGTAGATATGGATGGGAGGGGAGGTGGGAAGGAATTGGGAGTAGTTGATGATGAAGATACCATAATCATGATATATTAAATGAAAAGAAAATCTATTTCCAATAAAAGAAAAAAAGGACAAAAGAATATTGACATCAAGTAAACATATCTTAGTTTTTTCCCTACATGACCATGAATCTATTACTGAATAGATTAGAATCTTGGGTAAGGTATTTTTATTGTTATTGTTGTGGTTGTTTGTTTATTTTTGAGATTGGAATTTAATTATAATATTTCTCCCTCTTCTTCTCTCCCTCTAAATCTGTCCTACAGCCCTCTCTGCTCTCATTCAAATTCATGGCCTCTTTTCATAGCATCAATAAATTTATACATTGACCATGTGGATGGGGCATGTGAGTAAATAAGACAGTTCAAGTCTAGAACATTAGAAAAGGATATGCTGCCATTGCACAGAATTGGAATGTCGCATTAGATACTTAGTATAAAGTGACATAGTCTAAGTATCTGAAACATTTCAGAAGGTTAGATACTTGTATTTCTTAACTGAATTAATAGATTGCTAATAATTTTTAGTACTCTAAAAATTTCACATGCTGGCAAATTTTTTCATTTGTCTTGAAAACCAGTCTTTCTGGTATACTAACAGTTGCATTCAAATACACATCTCTTAACCCATCTTTCTTTCCCTGTTCCCCCTTCCTATACACACACATACACACAGAGAGACAGAGAATGAGAGAGAGAGAGAGAGAGAGAGAGAGAGAGAGAGAGAGAGAGAGAGAGAGAGAGAGAGTTGATACTGGCAGGAACAAAACTCAAATTATCTCACACATTTCTCCTTTGAATCTGTTGGAAAATCACTTCAGACTGCACAAAACTTCAGACTTTGCTCCTTGAGTAAGTTTTAATTAAGACTGGATCTTGATGTCATGTGACTTCAAAGCTCTGGATGTAGCTTCACAGTTCTATAAAATTTCATTTCCTACATCACTGTCAATGTGCCAGGAGGAATGCTGTGGTACTGTTCCTCCCAGATTATCCATAAAAATATTTGGCCATGTGCATGGTATATGAAAAAGCAGAATGTCCTTTAGCAACAGATTGTAACCTTTTAAGAGTCAACTAGGACATACCCTCAAATGATAAAGGATAAAATTGGGTATGGGAAACCACAGCCACTGCCAGGACGTCTTCACATAGCTTTAAAGAAACCTTGTAATCTTTCTAAGAAAAGATGTCAAGCTGTCTGCAAATTCTTAAACAGCAGTTTATGGATACTTCTCAGGTGGTAGGGGAAAATGTTATATAGAGTGCAGATCACATGTTCTCTCACTTATTATGGGGAGTGATGCTATTTTTAACTATATTTATGGATTTAATGAATAGCCACAACTCTTTGTAAATTACAGCAAATAGCAGTCATCAGGCAAATATGTATACATGTGAGTCTGTGAATGGCTAATGCATCTATGCACACATGTACACATGATTCCATTTCATAGAGTGGACAATATGAAGCAACTGAATGTTTAACCTTTGTGAATATTCAGGAAACAACACTTTGTTTCATAAAATCTAGTTTTCATAAAATTTAGTTTTTCATAGCTTCACATTATTCACATTGCATTTGAAAGAAATTTTGGTTTAGTTTAAAACATAAAGAATTGGTTTTCAAATATATTTAAATATCTAGTATTGCTATTCAATGCGAATATACATATACTTCTGCAATTTACACTTAATTGTCGGCATGTAGTGTCAAAATTTGCACTACAATCATTGTAGGTACTACTGGACATTCTTCTGAGAAGCCTCAACTCAGTCCTCTTCAATTATAATGAGATAAAAAATATTTCCAGCTAGCTCACAGTGTTATTTAAGAGGTTTTTCAAAATTAAATATATATAGCACGCACACACACATACACACACACACACACACACACACGCACAAATCCAGAAGTGAAAGATAAAATGTCAGTACTATAAACTAAGAAAATAAGATCTTCATGAATATCCCTTCCCTGCTAAAACATATTCAAATATGTTCTAAAATAATTTAGATATATTACCCATTATTGCCTTTCTTCATTATAAATACAATGAATCTTTCTCATGCAGGAGAGAATTTTGTCTTAGACACTAGCTGTGATGTTAAGGGATGTTTTAAATCCCTGATCATTTGAAAGGAGTTATTAGTCATCCCTAATAACGCTGTGGTCTCTCCAAAAATACTTTCGTGAAGAATAGTTTTTGTTATGGGAAAAGTCTCAGGAAAATTAAATGTGACAGAGTCCATATGAGCAAGGAGCAAAGCGTGGATTGGCAGCCCTCTGGAGCAGAAGCAGTTCAGAAGGTTCCACCAGCAGTGTGAGTGGCAGATTTTAATAGGCAGGATAGAGAAGCGACATGGAGGAATCATCTCATTGCAATGGTTACAGCTAGGCAGCTTACTTTATTTGAATATGCATGGCAAAACATTTGCCTTGTTTGAGCACAGTCTAATCCACTGGCTGCCAGGGACTGGCTGAAGCACAGTTGTTTGTGATTAGCTAAACCCAGAAGCTCGTGATGAGAAATATCTACTAAATTAGGTTTTGTTTTGTTTGCACTTAGAGGTAAGTTGCTATACTTCTAAAGTCTGTTTCATTAGGAACTCAAAGTACAGAAACTGTCACCAGCCACCAGCCTGTTTAAGTTATTACACTATGCCTGGTATCATAGTAAATGGGTGTGAGTTTTCTTCTGAAATTACTAAAGCGTTCTCATCTAAAGTCTGTAATATAAATTGCATAGATATAATTGTTTTACAATTATATAGTCAGCATTTCTTTTCATCCAACCAGTCTCTCCCTCTCCCTCCCCCACCTCTCTCTCACACACACACACAATTACTATCCACTACGTTGGAATGTAAAATAAAAAAGGTAAAGCCGACAACAGAAATGAAAGAATCTCTAAGTTATTTCAGCTAATCAAGATCAGCATCTAAGCCTGACCATGCTAAAGATGACTCAAAATCCCTCTTAAATCCTTTGAATGGCATTGTGAATGCTTAACTCCTTGATTAATGACCTTGATATTGAGCAAACTAATAATTAATTAATATATTCAATGTGAAGACTCATGGAATTAGGACTCAATTACATTCGCTAGGGAAATAAACACTGGAACTAAGAATTATTTCCTCCAAATTTTGTTTGCCCTAAGGGATGACCCTTCCTACACCTGAGTAGATATGGTTATAAGAAGCTTTCTTTAGATCCCAAAGTTGACCGCTTAAACCTTGGCTTTCTTTTTACACCTTTCAGTATTATTATGACGCTACAAAAAGAAATTCCATTCTGAGCCTAACAGTGACTAACAGAGAGAAAGGTGAGCCACACAAGGAGACTCAGGTATATACCATGGGACAAGGACAGTGGCTACAGTATTAACTCTGGGTTTGTCCCTATTGGAGCTGTATGTTTAGAGACATTAGTACTAGCCAAGTCTACTAAATCATGGTGGCATTTAGGCTCTATGTTCACTAAGCAGAATTGTCAAAGTTCTATGTTCAGAAAACTAGCCAACACAAGCCAAAGAACAATTCAGTTTCCATGGAATGCTGATAATCTGCAGACAAAATTGTCAACCACTGGAAAGGTAGCTCCTTAAGATTTGGAAGTCCTTCAAGTCCAATTATAATAATTAAAAACACCATGAACTTGAAAAAAAAAACACAAGGTGGCTATATGGGAAGGTTTGGAGGGAGGAAAGGGAAGGGGGGAATGGTGTAATTGCATTATAATTTTAAAAAGGAAGATCAAGCATTCGGAAAAACTATGTATTATACAAGGAAATACTTTCTGAAGTTGTGCATACTTCTATTCAGTTCTTGATTCTGTCTCCTAATGGTCATTTGATATTTCTCCAACCTCCCTGAGCCTCATGAGGTTATCTGTAAGTTTGAATGAGAAGATGGAACTAAAGAAAGTCATTAGTATTTCCTTAGCTCCTGTGGTTTAAATTATACTCTTCCTTGAAGTCCATGTGTTGAAGGCTGGATAGCAAGCTAATGGCTCCACCGAGAGGTGGAAGACCTTCAAGTGGTGGTGCTTAGTTGGAGGATCAAGTAGGCTGCCTCAAGATGAAAAACTTTTTTCTGCCTCATGTTCCCCCGGCAATATGCTGTCTTGTCACCTTTCCAAAGGCATAGTACATGAAATAAAACCTCTGAAACAAGGAGCCAAAATATAATGTTTCCCCTTTCTATCTTGATTGTCTCAGGTTTTTCTTTACATAAGGGAAAATGCCTAACACACTGGAGATATGCTGTGCCTGGCACATAGGAATGACTTAGTGAGTGTTAACAATGTGCTTTGATTTCAACAAGACTAACCTGAGCATCCATTGTGAGCCGGATACCCTCCTGCACGTGCTAGACATTAGTGAACACATCAGACAGTGAATCCTGACCTTTCCGCACATGGAAGATTACAAACTGAGTATAACAAATGAACTCTGTATCACTGGGGGTTTTTAGAAGGTGGCAAGCAAGCACACACACACACACACACACACACACACACACACACACACACACACACACACACACACACACAAAAGACACCTAGCAAGACTGGATGGTGAATCTGGTTGCAGTTGTAGGTAGAGTTGTGGGGTGAGCTGATAAAGGAAGATCTCTTCAAATCCTGAGAGTGTAAGTGTTACTAAAATTCTGTTTTCCTCTAGTAAACAGTATTCATTGAAATGAAAAAATATTTTGCCAGTACTAGGCAGTCAGATTTATATATATATATATATTTTTAAATCAGCAAGCTCGTCATCTGTCATTATCCCTCCTCAAAATCTGCTCACTTCACAGCTGAAAAACCAATTGTTTCCAGTGGATTGCAGGATCACATCTAGCATTATGCATGTCTCAGAGAGCCCCTCTCTGACTTTCTCATAACTTCTCTCATATAAATACTGCTCATAAACTGCCTCCCAGCAATTCTGTGGAAGCTCTGAAATACTCACCTGGCAAAAAAGCCACTGGCTTCTTAGAACAAAAGCCCTTCTGAGTTCCAAAGAAAAGCACTCAGTAGCACATGGGGGATTTTCCCAAGTACTTCCCTGCAAGGAAATTACTTTCTGAAGGTTGAATCTGAAATGTTTGGGGTATTGTAGATTCCTTAGCTCTTTGAACTTTTTAATTGACTCAAAACACTACTCCGCATCAAACAACCAACTTGAGAAACACCTAAATAAAAAATGCTATAATACCTTTTTAGGGGGCAGGGATCTCTAAGATAATAGGACTTGACTTAGTAGGTTGAATTCTGAAATCAAGCAAGTCATAAAGAGTCCAATGGGAAATTATTTTGAGGGTGGATATCAGTTTCAATTGAACACGGAGAAACCCCAAGAGGTACACAATTACCTTTTTAGAAGCAAAGAAAAAGAAATGCATCCATCCATGGTATTTTTTTTTCTTTTGTTTAATCACTCAGTCCTATTATGCCTGCAACAGAAAGCACTCATGATCCTGGGCAGTAAAATTTAAACAACTTTCCACTGGAAACATTAACATCTCTCATCAAAGCAAATGTTTTAGAAACCTGATCCGTCTATTTTACTTCAAAAACAACCCTGTAGCAATTACTTCACTTCTCAGTTGTTTGTATTTAAGTTCCTATTTATAGTTTTTGCCTTATTTTTATTTGCAATGTAAATACAGGTCATCTATGCAAAATTATATGAGTGAAAAACATGTGACCATCCCAACATACTCTGGATTTCCATTAAGGATACTTTTTCAAAACAGAATGTTTTGTCCAGCTAATGCTAATTGAAGGTTACTTTTCACTTGCATATGTTGTCAAGGTCTACATCTTCACAAGGTGTCTCTACCAAGGATGCCTGTTCTGCAAAAGTGTCAATTTTTGTCTCCCACATACCACAGCATCTTATATTGTTCCCTGACCTTTGCTCTGATTTCTGCCTCTTTTGATCCTTAACCTATTTACTGAGCATGATCTAAGTGCAACTTCCACACTTGCATGCTTATAGACACAGACACACATGTATACACACACACACACACACACACACACACACACACACACACGTACAAGTACACATGTACAAGTGCATGCATACTCACAGACACATTCACAAACGAACACACACACACACATTCTCACACACATGCATGTACAGTCACACATACATGCATACACACATGCATGCATATTCAGGCACACATGTGTACACACACATACTTACACCTTGTTTTCCTGATTGATAACATTAGAGAAGGCAGTGACATATGAATTAAAACTTAACAGAGTGACATGTTTTAATTCCCGGCATATGTACTAACAGAAATGTTTGAATAAACCTTAGTGGGAGGAAGAATTAACAATTGAGGTGGGACTTTCTGATAATGGAGCTCGGTGATCCATGCAGTTACAGACCGTTCTGTAGCTCTGCCTTGTGTAACCTTTCGGGATTGTTTTGTTTGATGTCTTTTGAGATCTACAAACACTAACTCGTGAATCACTGTTTCTAAACCTTCCATAGAGAGATTCAAGTTGTCGATAACACAGTAAATTAATAGAAATAAGTCTCCAATCTAAACTCCACCAGCTCTCCTCTGGTTAGTACTGGACTCTGGGGTTTATGTGCCGATTATATTTCCTTTCAAAAATGCGTAATTCTGAAGTAATCTTTAGTTCAAATGTAACTTCTCACGCACAATGGATCATTTAGAAAAACGAGATAGATGGCTGTAGGGCTCAGCAGCGAGCAGCCGCTCACACGCCTCAGTCTCTTCATTTGGCATGCACCTAAGTTCTAGACCTTCAAGTACACAAAGTGGCCCAACCATTAGGGGACACAGCAGGAGGGAAAGGACATAGTGTCTTGTCCCATATAGTCAGATACGCGATTACCTAAAAACCATGGCACATGCTTGTAATCCCTTAAATGAGGAGACAGAGGCAGGAGGATTACCGAGGATTACAGGGCAGTTTGAGCTATAGAGTGAGATCATGTCTAAAAAAATTAAGGTTTAAGGGAAAAAATGGATAAACTATTTTTCCCTAAAACAATGATCTTTAGGGAATTTTATTAGAAATCTCACAGATGAGGAGCCAACATATCTATTTTTATCACAGATCCCTAGACTATAGACAGATTCTTACACGTAAAACTGTAACATTTCTTGAGTGTGTTCACATGTTAGACTGTGCAAACCCTAATATGGCTCATTTCCCACAGTACTGAATCTTTTAATTAGGTCTGCACCTTTTCCAGCTCACAATACCCTACTCTGTGTCGTGATAAACTCTCACTTTGGCCTCCTTGAAGTCAGCTAATGAATTTAGAGGCCTACATACTAAATGCAGCTTCCTCTATAATTCCTTGCTGATGCAATGCAATGTAACACAGGCTTTCACAATGAATATCTATTTTATAATTCAGAAGACAAATGAAGTACCGATGTGAAAGAAGAAAGAGGAAGGCACAATAATGCTCAGGCAATTTCAGACACGGAATTAAAAAGAAAGCATCACTTTGAATCCAGAAGCTTCTGTACTTGTCATCTGACTTTACTGTTTGTTGAAAAGTAGCCTATAGATAGGAAAGATATATGTTATAGAGATGTAATATGAATAATCTTAACAAGATTATCCATATTGTCCTGCGATAGAGACCACAATAGAGAATATGGCTGACTCCTCTTCACGTTTCCTTGTTTCTATCTGACATCACAGCATTCACAGAAGTAACTACACACTAAGAGCCTGGACTAGTGTGTCCTATTTTGAAATTGATATCAATAGCATACTACAAGAAAAACTCAAGACAAATTAAAAATAACATTGAAACAAATTTTAACTCATAAATTGGAGAGTACCATGTATGAATAAATCTTCCCAGCTCCCACAATAGGCAAACAAGATTTATAGATAGAAAGAGATGGAAACATTGGAAGAAGGTATCTTGATTGGTTGCAGCTCAGCATTTGTCTTATCTAGGCTTGGTCTGATCAGCTGGTACCCTTTGATTAGATGAAGCTTGGTAGGTTGAGACCCAGTTGTTTATAACAAAACCATAACATATTCAGAAGCTAAGTTGCTGTTTGCTCCATACACAAGCTAAATTTAATTTAGTTTATCAGGGGCTGTGTATATTGCTGTATTTGGCTTCTCTCTGTGTCTGTAAGAGTTATTCATGTTATTTTATGAAGGAAATCATGTGGCATTATGTGAGCTGTCTTAATCATGGATTCAATTTATTTAGTGCATGACAGAGGACTGAGATGTTCTTTTTGTTTTGTCTTCTGTCTGCTTCCAAAGGCTACATTTCCTAAGACAGGTTTAATGTGAAATTTATGGCATTTACTTACCTTCTTTCAACCTCTGGTCTATAGTGATGTCACGCTCTATTGCTTATGTTGCTAATTCATTTGCTTTCTGTATATATATCAATGTTATTTATCTCTTCAACAAAGCTTTGGTTTGTTGGGTTAGCTTTTACTATTAGTAGTGGGAGTATTTTTAGTTGGTTCTGTCCTTATGACCTCTTTCCTCAGGATTTTTGCTCTAACTTGCTATGGTTTTGCTGGACCTGAAGAATGAAGTTTAGGTGGCTGGTTTTAATATTTCTGTATCAACACATGCTCTGCACGCTGTCATTTTCCTCTAAGTACTTCTGCAGTTGTATCCACCAGTTGTGACTATTTTTTAATCTGCTGCTGTCACTTTCTCTTTGACTTGCTTTTGATTTAGAAGAGTAGAGTTTGATTCCTAAGAAACTTGAGGAATACCTCTGTATTTTTGTTCTGACTCCTGGATTCCTTCTTCTTTGGCTGGAGAATTCCCTCTGGTTCTTTTCACATGGCTGTGTTACTTTATGATTTGCTTTACAAAACAGTGTGTGGTTCCCAGTAGAGGAGGAGTCTCCAGGAGTCACTTGTGTTTCCTCTCATTTTGAGAGTCGAGGTGAGGCACTTAGCTCATCCATAACTCACTGTGCTGTTGAGGATGTTTGTGCAGCAAGCAGCTTTGGAAGACAGAGACAATGTCGCATGCTAAAACCAAAGGCAGGTTTCCCTTCCCTTCCCTCCCTCCCCTCCCCTCCACTCCCTTCCTCACACCCTCTCCTTTCTACCCCTCCCCTTCCCTTCCCCTTGTCTCCTGCTTCTTTCTCTGTCTTTCTTGCATTCTCTAACACATGTTTTCCATTGCTTTCTTTGAACACAGTCAAGTTTTAATATTTTTTCCTATTCTGTTTTCTTACTATATTCTTTTCTTTGTGCATAAATTTAAGTTGTTATTCTTATGATGGTCATATGGACTAAAACATAATAATTCCAGTGAGCAATAATCATAATAGATTTTGTTTTGATGAGGAATATTGATGTGCATTGAAACCAGTGAGGAAAGATTGATGAAGGCCTTAAGCCTTACTAGTCTTCCCGCAGTTCTACACTGTGCATGTGTGTGTGTGTGTGTGTGTGTGTGTGTGTGTGTGTGTGTATTAATTATGAGTGAAGGTTACCAAATTTTCTGAGGAGAAACAAGTTTAACCAAATTGTCAAAATGCTAGTATGTTAAATAATGGATTGATTAAGAAAAACAAATTTCCTGCTATTTAATTAAGATAGCAACTCATTAAGACATACGAAGTCACTTTGTTATCCTTGCCAAAATGTACAACCTGAGCTTGGTAATAATTGAAGCAGTACAGAAGGCTCTAAGGTCCATGAAGGCAAAGATATTGAGTAATCTGTGGAGTTGTTAACTGCAGAAGAATAGAAGAGCTATCTATTTTCTGAGAAAAAGAGAATTTATCAATAATATTTTATTAACATTTAAAGAATTTTTTGCATTTGCTGAATGCAAGTCTATCAGTGACATTTCATTCTATCTCCTAAAGTTAAGAACTATTAACTATGAGAGTGAAAATCGTTCAAATTAATTTTCTACACTCAGGACATTTCAAATAAATTTCACAGGACTCAAAAAGCAAGCCACAGAAAATTCTAGAATCTTAATTATAACTTTTCTTGACATTCCTTGCATTCTTTCAAAAATGGTGTTCATGAACCACAAAGGAAAAACAAAACAAAACACTAGGCTACTAACCCATCAACTTTTTCTAATCTTAAAAATGTGACATGAGAATATATTGTTTGCTTTTCAGTATTTTCAAAGTAATGTGGCAAACTTTCTCTGTTTTTTTTTTTAATGAAATTTCTATGGCAAATCCCTAATGAAAACAGAGCGGATAGGCTATGAGATTCACAGCAGCAATGCCATAAAAACCATGCTATTTGCCTTATGAAAATGTGTCAGCTATTAAAGTCTCCAGACACACAGACAGCGCAGAATGATTCCTAAGTCAGAGAAAAAGCAAAGCTGCATTCCTTTCACTCGACATCCCCATGCCACTGTGGAAAGGCCAGCAAAGGTGCATTTTTCTTATCCCACTTCCATAAGATCTTTTCTTTGCCAGAAATTTATGTTAATTGCTGGGGAAAGGGACTACCAATGAGCACAAGGGAAACAATTCATGGCTTTATTTAAATACCAAATTCTGCAGTAGCAACTTTCCTCAGGGTCATATACCACCGAGATACATTACTGTAAATACTAGCAATTCTAAGTCCAGGTTTTCTCAGAGGGCTTATACAGAAGGAAAACAATCAATAAAAAGAGGTTTACAGTTAACCAGGGAAATTCAGTTCTAAAAAAAAAAAAATGTCCCAGAGTTAAAATGAAACTCTTGGAAGCTTCCTGAGACAGAAACAGAAAGGGCTTATTCGCCATTTTAAGGAATGACTTCTGTGTTCATCAAAATTTGCTTTCTAGACAACTATTCTCTTTGATTTCCTACATACACTCACACCAAAAAGATCTCTCCACCACAGACAAATGCTCTTTGTTCCCCATTTATTGGTCATCCCATTTTTTATGTCTAACTTTTATCAAATAATTCCTCTTATTAGTAACCTGATAATTTTGGGGATGTAAGAAGCCTAATATATCAGTCATGTGGAGGAATATATAAAGAAATGATCATAAAATAGAACACATCATGTTGTTTCACTTTTCAGCAAGTTGTGTGTATGGAGGAGGTAGGTACCTTGCCTAGAGAAAGTGACCTAATAATACTGACTAGAAGTGATACAATCATGGACTCTTTGTACTTAATGACAAGAGATAAAATACAGTGCTTTTGATGTCGTATTAGTTAAGACCCAACTCAAAACTTTACTCATGTGCATAGTGCAGCAAAAGCTCACAGGAGCAAGGTCGGATAGAACTGGTACTGTTGTAAAGACACATTCCACCAATTATTGTTGATGCATTTGCATCAGCATGGTAAATCTTGTTCTTGCATTAGTGTAGAAAAAAACAAGTCCTTTCTTCTTACCCAAGACTGTTTATACTCCCTGTTGTTAGAAACCAATGAAATCAGATGGTGAGAAAACTAGATCTCAGATGCCAGCTCAACATCACAATGCAAAGTATAGACAAACAAGTTTGGAGCTTGATGGCATTTTCAGTAACTGTTACTATTAGGTAACAAGCTCTCAGCTTTCTCAATGACCTGGCAGTAAAGTCCTAAACAATATCTCTGTTTAAAAAGTGCCAAGGGGATATGGCTCTGGGCATGGAAGCTAGTGTCTGGAGTAAACTGTATGAATTTAGAGATCAAGGCAGTTGGAACTGTGACCCACACAAATCACAACTCCAGAGCCAAAAGTGATTAAAGAGGAATTTCATCCTATGACCTCTTGGATGACATTAAAGTCCCTGCAAATAAAAAAGTCTTTAGAAACACCCATTAAAGTGGTCTTTGTTTTCATCTCACTTTCCTTACAGGTTTCTTTCTCATCTGTGCTCCTTCCCAACACCAAAGGAAAAAACAATCTGCCATTTCTAGTCCATAAGGTTTTATTTCTCTCCTACTCCTATAGGATTTCTTCATTTATTAATTTTGATTAACCATTAATAAGCACCTTATAATTGTCATTCTTCATGATTGATTGTAGTTCTTAATTTACTTTCTATGTTTTTCATTACATGTGTTTATTGAATGTGTGTGAATATGTGTGTGCTATGCATAATGAAGCCAGAGGACAATTTACAGGAGTTTATTCCCTTCTCCATATGGGTCATGGTGATCAAACATAGGTCATCAGGTTAAGAAGCAAGTGATTTTACACAGAGAGTCATCTTGCTGATCCACAGTTCTTAGATTCTGTCTACAAGTATGAGCTCTGTTATACAACTTGCTATCTCACCCCCACGATAACAGAGGTTCAGACGTGACTGATTTGCAATGCCGAAGCTTTGAACAGTGAGGTGCAAGCAGAGTCATGTCTTAACTGTCTTTGTTCTCATTCTTTTTTTAATAGTGTGTAAAACTATGCAAAGTGATGGGGATACTTGGTCTTGGTACCTGTATTGTTCTAGTTGGCAGCTAGTCTCCCTCATGACTATACATAGACCACTAAGAAGGTCAGAAGAATACCTGACGCCAACCAAAATCTCTGACCAATCGTGGTGAGGTAAGTAAGTCCTTACACTAAATTCCTCATATTAGAGCTGATATTTTGTAAGGCACTCTCATGGAAGGAGGTACCTAATATGCTATTTAACAGGAGTAGCACAGGACGATTGATGAATACTGCCATTTGTAACTTGAGCAAAGAAAAAATGCTTAACCATTTATCCACTAGAAAACTTCTCTGCTGTATTTCAGTTATACCAAAATATGTAACAAATAAAAACTGAGCATGAATCCCAGGATAAGAGATGGATGATTGGATTAGTGTTTGCCCTCATAGATGATTCAAAATAATTACATTGTGTAAGTGTGAATGTGTATTTTATGAGATTATATAAACATACATGTGGGAACCCAGATGTCAGTGTTTGGTATCTTCTTCAGTATTTCTCCACCTTATTTTTTTTTTTTTTGAGACAAGGTGTCTTGCTGAAGCTGTAACTTACCAATTTGGCTAGACAACACTGCCAGAGCACTCAAAAAACCTGCCTGCCTGTCTCTGTGTCCGCAGCATTGGATTCTCAGACATGCATGCTCTACCCACCCTCAGATATGCATTTTCATATCCAACATGGGTACTGAGGACCTGAACTCAGGTCGTTTTCCTTGCTGAACAAGCACTTTCTGACTGAGCCATCAGTCCAGCCCAGAAAATAATTTTACCTTTATAAACATAAAATACAGCACTCAAGCCTTTGAATGCAATTTCCTAAAACAACTCTTAAATTCTTATGGAAAACTATAAAGAAACAATAGTGTTTATAAATAGAACTTACTTCGTAGAATTTATGTTTTATTCTGAAAATATTGTTTAACTTGTTTATGATCTTATCCAGATTTATCTAGTCCTCTCAAAGAGTCTCATTATTTGTATATCCAAACCAATGATGGATAACTGTGGAACACCAAACTTATGGAGCTATAAGTCTATATTTTCACTTTGCCTCTTTTGACTCCAAGAACTTTGGAAAATTAAAGTATATGCATTTGTCTGATCTGTCTGAAATATTCCCAAATAAGTATTATTTTAAATAAAAATTAGTCATTCTGTGAAAAAAATTGAATATCTCTGACTCTAAACTTAAGAGAGTTAAAAGATATCAGCAGATAACCCTCAGATTAACTAACAGATTATTTAAAATAGATACAAGGAAGGGGCAAAGGTAGAGTTGTGCTCACTGACCTTGAAAGCCTAGTTTCCATACTGGTACAAGCGAAGAAATGACTAACTCAGACCACAGTCATGGCTTGTTATTATAGAATGTTGAGACTCCAAGAGGCTATCCTTTTCCATCCCTCTGCCTACCATCCATTTTTCTTCACCCTCCAGACATGGCCATAACACTCACAATGAATTAAATATGAATTAGAAACAGTGTCCATAATCACAGACAAGTGCAGACAAGGGAAATTTCCTCAAAGTGATGAAGAGCGAAGACCTATTGATGTGAACTGAAGAGGAAAACACTGGCACACTGACAGGAAGGCAGATCAGTATAACAGAATATTGAGTCTAGAAATGGATCCAAGAACATATGGAAAAGTATGCAGAGTAGCAGTTGCATTTCAAATCAAAGATAAAAGTATTTAATAGAATTGAAACAACTAAATCATTTTCTGGAACTGACTACAGCTGACCTATACTTTAAACCTTCCTTCAAGCATACCAATATTTTAAATGAAATGACAGGAAATAGTAAAGGAAAAAACCAGGCGAGAATTTTGAAATAGCATCCCAGAGAGTTCTTCAGAGTTTGATAAGTGAATTGAAATAAAATAAATACCCTCCCATTAGAAAAGTACATGGCAAAATGAGACAAACACGCATAGGAGATAGATTGGTAACCTGGAATTGTACTTGGTTTTAGTTAAACACACCTCAATTTTTCTAACAATGCACTGAACAGTCTGGCTTCTTTACCTGCAGATGTTATGCACATACTTCCAACTCTGAGCAACACACCTATCAAGCTTGAATACTCACCTCAGTCAGGCTACATGTAAGCCCACAAGATGTCTCTTCCACATAAAGACTATCAAATAAGTTTCTTTGCTCCAGTTGCAAATCTGTGTGGGATTTTATTTCAGTTCTTTGAGTAAGAGGCTGAGAACCTGGAGACACCCTACCTGGACCCTTACAACCAAGAACAAAAAGATAAATATAAATAACAGAATGAAAAAAATGATAAGTGACACCCATCACTGACAGAAGATAAATCATTCTAATATGAAATGGGCTCCCCTAAATCAAAAGGCAAAAAGTGAGGTACAATATGTTTCCATTTGTATTAAAATAATACCGGAGTTTTGGTTGTTGTTGTTGGTTTGGTTTGTTTTTTTCTAAACAAATAGTATGGCCCTGAAGCTATATGAGTAGAGGCAGTTCCCAGGGAGAGGAAGCAGACAGTCAGGGTTCAAGTATGCAAGAACCTCAGGAATGTATTATCAATTCCAAATTAAATAAGTAACAATGAGATTAAAAGTTTTAATTAAAATTCTCTGATCACCTCACATTTTAATTCAAATTCTTGATTCTTGCTCCACAAAAACAAATGCTCAGATTTTTCACAAAAGGCTGGTTTCTCACATAAGACCCACTGAAGTCTGATATGTGCTGGGTAGCTGGCTTCATTGAGTGTACAACCTCAACATACAGTCCTTCAGAGTAACCACAGTGGTGGCACCCAATAGCCCAGTGGCCAAAACCAGCCAAGTGGTTTTCATCTGCCTTTAGGTAAGGTGCTGAAAAGAACACACTGACACACTCTGTATTGTGAAATTTTGCTTCATTTTATTAAAAATTCAGGAATCACTACTTTTAAACTCCAAATGGAGACTCAGATGAAATCCTAGGAGACATATATTCTATGTGTAGAAGAACTGGCTTGGATCTTGCTTAGAGTATGGGTAAATAAGCAAGCGACCCAATCAATTTTGGATGTGCTTTGAGATTTAATGTTGTTATTCTCAGCTATGGCAGGCACAATTAAACAATCACGGTCATTAGAAGGTGTATGAACTCATCCTGGTCATTTGGTAGGCCTCTTTCAGCCAAGCTTTTATATAGAGAGCCAATAAGGCCACTAAGTGTGCTGCAACTCCACAAATTACAAATCAGGAGTGAAAGCTAGTGCAACTTTCAGCTGCCTATTTTGATTCTGGAAAGAACAGTTTGCATTCATACTTAACTGCTTTGTCTTTTGGTTCCACTCTTGAATCCATTTTGCTAAAGTGTTCTCCCCAACTTTCCAGTAAATGATTCTTTAAGAGTTGGTTCTTAAAACATTGAAAGCAAAGATTTCACAGTGGCTTTTTCTTCTGTTTTAGATACTTTGGATGAAATTGTAGACATGATTTAACAGCACAACTCCCGTTCCTTTGTAGGTATTTATTTACCAGAGTGGTTCTTGCATCCAGGACTAAGGAGTGCCAGCTGTCCAGAAAAGACTCAATACAGATGATGGAGAGATTGCATAACTGGATGCTAGGGGGAGGAATTACTCACCACAAGAGATGAAGGAAAGCATTGCAGGAGAGATTGCCCTGCACTTAACCTGCAGAGCTACAGCCAGAGAATCATATCTCACCATGCCATCCCGGTGAGCTATGAAAGCAGCTGCAGATTAAGCATTCTGTCTCTTTAAATTCATTATATTTTTGTGTACTTTTAGGGAAAATATGCCACAGGGGCAGAGTGGTCTACAGCTAAGAAAAATGTTTATTTATGAGCATTAAAAGGCAATAGATGGTCCAAGCACATTTGGCAACTTTGATGACATTATTATTATTATTATTATTATTATTACTATTATCATTATTGTTATTATTCAATATGCAGTACTCCATATTTTAATATTATGCTAAAGCAAATGTTAATATGTACATTATGGTAAAGGCTGTAAACACATATATTTGAAGGGAGTTAAGTCCTTGCTTAAGTTTCGTATGACCTGGTGTATCTTCCCTTCTGGTTCCTAAATTTAAGCTCTTTGGAACATTTCAAGTGAGTATGTGGGTTTAGCCATCGTTGCATCCCATGAGGTTTCTACATGAGTGAGTCAATCTGATTCTGGATCTACAGAGCAACCTGCAGATGTCAAACTTTGCTATTGACAAATCACCTGTTTCTCCTTGTTATCCCTCAGTCTTTGCTTTCATCAAACACATTCTTCAAACAGCTTGGTTCTGCCACACACGGGGCCTCTTGGGAAGTATTCTTGCTGCAAACTAGTAAAGAAAACTTGATCGTATAATCACAAGGAAGGTACTTTTCCCACCACTGTATTTTAACAGAAAAAAAAATGACTGTGTTTTCTGTCATACACACTTATGATCTTAGTTACTCTTCTACTGCTGTGGTAAAATACCATGTTCAATGCAACTCATATAAACGAAAGTTTATTTAGGGATTTTGGTTTCAGAGGGTGAGCGTATGAGGGTGGAATGAATGTAATAGTTGGCAAGTAACTGAGTGGCAGCTGAGAACTCCCATTTTGAGCTCATGTAAGGGGCAGAGAGAACACTGGGAATGGCACAAAAGTCTTTTGAAATCCCAAGGCTTATCCCCAGTAACACATCACCTCCAAGAAGCCACACTTTCTAATCCTTCCCAAACAGTTCCACTAACTGTGGACTAAGTATTCAAACACATGATCCTGTGGGGAGCCATTCTCCTTCAAACCATCACCCTTATAGATCCACATATACAGTTCTGGGGATTGACCTCAGGGTCTTGTATGCAAATATTCCAATACTGACTTATATTGATAGCCTACAAATTATAATTGAATATGACTGCTGGAGATAAACAAATTAGGAGACAGAATTATGTTGTGTGATGTCTTATGGTTAGAAAATAAATGGAAGAGTCCCTGATCCTTTCTACTGTCCCTACATGAGAGGCATGGTTTAGGAAGGGAGGGATGTGGAATTGTTATTGTCAACTGGATGGGTACTATTATTTTGCTTTTCTTGTTATTTTTCACCCAGTAAAAGTGATTACATATAAGTAAATGGCTACATTTTATTGTAATTTTTATGGTGTCTTCATAGTAATGCATTTGCAATTTTACACTTTGCTTACTTGGTTATCAGGGCTCAGATAAGAGACTAGGAGTTAGTAACTACAATTTCACAGTTACACGAGGAAAAAGTAAATTATGATTCTATTTTTTTTCCAAGACAGGCTTTTTTGATAGGTAGCCCAGGGTAGCCTAAAAACAAAGATCTTCCTGACTCTGCCTCCTAAGGGTTCTCATTATGGTCATACACCATCATGACCAAAAGTCTATTCCACTTTTATACAATCTAACACACTGTCTAAGTGATCAAAAAAAACAATGTTGGTATAATAACACAAAAGAACCTTATATCAAACTCTTGCATCCAATTAACTGTAAACAATAATTATAAACAAATATCAAAGTTTCCTTAATAAAACAAACTTAAGTAGGTGCCAAATACAATTAAAAAATGGCAGTGTTGACTCTCCAGACTTTTTTGACTCAAAAAAGTATGAATTCATCACTCATCTCAACGGTGACAACTCTCAAAGTTGATTAAAGTCTTCTGTTTTTACTTCCTATTATTCTCTTTTAAATACACATGTTAAACTTGAGTAAATAATACATCAGCTTCTTCAAATACTTCATTAGCCTTTCCTTATGCGGCTACCATGCCAGCTAAAATCACACCATTGGCCAAGCAAATTCCAAGCAAACTAAATCAGCATGGTGAAGATGAGACCAGTAGCCACTAATAATGAGTGTAGCTGAAAGTTGGGTGCCATTTGTAGCTGAAGTTTTCTCTGGTCCTGCCTAGCCCCACAGATCCCACAGCCACTCATAAAATAATCACTCAGAAGCTTATGTTAATTAAAACTGTTCGGCCATTAGCTCAGGTCTACTACTGACTAGCTCTTACATTTAAACTAACCCATATTCTTATTTATGTTTAGATACATGGCTTGGTACCTTTTCTCAGTTCTGCCTTCACATCTTGCTTCCTCTGTGTCTGGCTGGTGACTCCTGACTCAGCCTTCCTGTTCCCAGAATTCTCCACTCTCTTGTCCTGCCTGTACTTCCTGCTTGGCTACTGGTCAATCAGCACTTTATTTATTAACCTATCTGAGCAACACATTCACAGCATACAAAGCAATATCCATAGCAAATGAGAGCTTATGATATGCTAGCCTTCTTACATATAACAGTTCTTAATCCCCTTGACAACCACTGGGGCAAGTTGTGTGATTACTAAGAGACTGAACTCTGGTGACAAGTAACCTGTACAAATTCACATTCATTGCACATGGAAGATCCCAGATGATAAACATCTTTTTCAGGAGAATTTTCTCTCATTTTTCAAGTGTTATATACTGACCTTATCCAGGTGTCAGAATCATTTGTAACCTTGTTTTGATAGAAAATGCAGTTATCAAAAATAAGTGGAGTATGGTTCACATGCACTTTCCGTGAGCACATTGAAGTTCACATTCTTGTCTTCTTACAAATCTAGGCCTGCCAGGGAGGACATTTTTACTTCCCAGAGCAGAGTTCCAGAAACAAGATTTTTTCTCTCTCAACACCAGATAAGAGCCACCTGAATTTTCTGTTACTATACAGAATGACTAAAGAGTTATTACAGTATGGTCCCCAAGGCTCTTTAGATCTAATCTGAAACAACACTAAGATTTTTTTCTGTTTTCCCCATGATTTATAGTTTGCACCAATGGTGTAAAATCAGTGAATCAAGCTGTCAGAGCCCAATCCAAGGCAGTATCTGCTCTGCTCAGATCTCATGGTCTTCATAGCTATTGAGTTCACAGGGAGAGAGGTTGCATGTCAAAATGTTATAGAGCATGTAACTAGACAATGAGGGTCCTAGGTTAAATGCTCATCATCAAAAGAGAGAAAAATGAATTGTCTTAGTACATATATAAATTACCAATATTCTATCTCAAATCTATACCCTCAAGGACAAGTCTTTTAATATTCTGAGGGCAGCATTAAGCATTTATCTGAAGGATATGTGCTGCATAGTGAGAGGCAAGGGTGACATTAGAGAAACGCATGTGTCCGGTTCAGTTAGAGTTGACCTATATGTTCTCATCATAAGACACTATTTTTATGTGAAAGAAGTGAAAATCTCAATACGGTTTTGTCAGTCTGTGTTTTTGGCAAGACTGTCCTCCCAGTGAAAGGCGAGCCTAGTACATTAAAATAGCCATCGGCAACGTTTTTCAGCAGTGATGAAATCTCTGCCTGTAAGCACAGAGTAGAATTTTGAAAACCTTGCCCTTTTCACCACTTTGACTGCATCTCAATATTTCATTTTTATGAGATTGGTGATTATATTAATGGTTTATGATGTTCAGTGAAGTGTCAACTCCTATTTTGGTGTAACATATAAAGATACCATGGAACTGACATTTACCTATGACCAGTGCTAGATAATCTCAAGTCCATTGCGAGTTCAAGATGCCCATGCAATGTATCAGAATAGAGAATGTTCAAAGATATGATTTCAAATACTTGATTGTAACTATTCTTTGAGGAAAAAAAAACACTCACATCATGATGTGATCATAAAGAAAATATATCCTCATTATTTTCAGTGGATATTAAACTATTTAGTCTTTCAAGTAAATAAGTCAGCTGAGGCATGAGGTTCAATATTCTTCATGGTCTTCAACTATAACAGTTAGATTGAATAGATTGAAAGCAGATGTGAAAATTTAGTTTCATTCCTTCTATTAATCCAGGCAGTAAAATTATTTTTATATGTAAGGTAAAGTCAGCCTTCTCACTTTCCTTAAAATTATTTTTCATGAATTTTTGTGTTTATCACAGTTTTTCTTATCATTTTTAAATTATATGATAATCATTTCATCAATTATTTATTTTTAATTGCATATTATGTGTTATTCTCAATTTTTTGTTTATTTTTGGATTGCAATTTAATTACAATATTCCTCCCTTCCTATTCCTCCCTCCAAACCCTCCTAAATACCCCTCCCTACTCTTCTTCAAATTCTTAGCCTCTTTTTTATTAATTGTTATTGCATACATATATGTATTTGTTTATACATATATATTCATAAATACAACCTGTTGAGTCATATACTGTTAATTTTATGTTGTTTTCAGGGCTGAGCATTTGGCACTGGACAAAGAATTGATGTGCTTTGTTCTGGAGAGGATCACCTCTCCCATCCCCAGCTTTACTCTGTTGCCTGTAGTTCTTTGTATAAGGTTGAACCCTCGTGGGCTTTTCCTCTTCAGTTTGACATGTCCATTGGTGTCATCCTTGTTCAGCTCATGTGTGAGTGGTCTGTCACGTTGGTGAGACTTTAGGAATGTAGCTTCTAATGTCACTGGGAGACATAATTTTACAGCAAGTCCCTGATCTTCTGGCTCTTAGAATATTTTTTGCCATCTCTTCCACGAAGTTCCCTAAGCCTTAGGTACAGGAGTGTTTTGTAGATGTATCCATTGGTACTGGGCTCCACAGCTCTACATTTTGATTGGTTGTAAACTTTTTCAACTTTTAATAAATTTTAAGAGCACATGTGGACTTGGATCCAAGGTTTTGCAATTACTATGCTGGGTCACCTCTCTAGAGAGAAAATATAAACCTTGGTAGAATGATGTAAACTGACCTCAGAAGGAGTAAGAACACCTCCCAAACACCCCAGCTAAACCAAGATTTAAAGTATCTTTAATCTCATCAATGAGAATCCATTTGAACACTTATTTTAGTAATTAAAAATTATCTAATTACACAAGAAAGACACTTATAATCTACCACTGTAAGTGTGAAGCTTGATGTATTGATCAAGGTAGAAAGCAGAGGATGCATAGTAGCTGACGTTCCTATTCAAGTATGCAGTGAAAACGCCCAGAGTTGAAATTCCATATCAAAATAAAGAATGGAGCAGCTAGATTCTAGCACAATCTACGAGAAAAAAATCACTGTACCTTATATGCTAGAAAATGTAGAATAAAATCCAACCAATCGTAGAATTCACTAAGCTGTCACAATGAGTTTGTAATTACTATTCTTCCCTGTACCTCTTTCCTGATAGCTAGTTATATATGACTTTAATTTTCTCATGAAAGAGTTTTGTTATTTACATCACTCTGTTCCTTTCACAAATGCTGACAAATGGTCTAGCTGACCACTAAAAAAAAAAAAAAACAAAAACAAAAAAAAAAAACTATAAGACAACTAGGTGCATTTGTTATTTTCTTATTACCATGGTAAACGTCCATGACCAAAAGAAACTTAAGGAAGAATGGGATGATTGTAGTTTACAGTTCCTGGGGGACAGAGCCCATTATTCTGGGGAACACGTGGTATATCACAAACAGGGAGTTGGTTGGTTTTATTTTTCATCTAGACAGGAAGCAGAGACAGAACAGGAATTGGTGCCAGGATATAAATGCTCAAAGCCTATCCCCAGCAAGGACATACTTCCTTCAGCAAAACTTCACCTCCTAACTGCACCAAACAATGCCACCAACAGAGGATCAAGTTTTACATACATAAGTCTATGGGGGACATTTCTCTTTCAAATCACCACACTATGTAAGACGAATGTTAAGAAGCAAGAGAAATGTATGAGGGCTGATGGGCAGCTGAGGCAGTAATGGAAGAAATCCCAGAAGTGCAGAGGAACCATATGTCACTGATAGAGACAACAACACAACTTCAGCTGTGAGTAACTAGAAATATGACATACAAAAAATACTAAAGTCTTTCTTAACTCTGTAGGAGGTTTGAAGTCAGCCTTGAGTTATAACAGACAAACACTGAAAGTAAACTTATAATGTTAAGGAAATTTGGCCATGCAATATGAAGTCCACAAATCAGGAACAAGTTTAAACAACATTCCAGCTCATGCACACACACACACAAACACACACACATGCATGCGCACACACACCAATGATGTATGCATGCCAGTGTGTAAAGATATAGGTTTAGATGTACAGGAATTTCACTCTCTTTGGAAAGGATATTGATCTGCATGGATTCACAACATGGTTGATATAATATCGGGAAGTTCACAGATAGAATGATTTCAAAGCTTAATAATTCCTACTCTGCTTTCTAAGTAACAGCTAAAACTGGGAGTTAAAATTTGAAATAACTGCATTTGAATTCTAACTCCATCATTCTTCAAAAGCATCATTATGAGGAAAATGTACAGCTTTGCTTCATCTGCTCACTCATTCTTAAACTGGAGAATAGTGTTTTCCTGGTAGTGCATCAAGAGATTTTGGTGTGATGTTATATTAGTAAACACGGTAATGTATACAAATATATTAATTAACTTCATAATTATTGATTATATGATTATTGATTATAACACTGTAAAAATATCTTGCTTTGTCTCAGTTTCCAAGAAGGAATTGTGTTTGTTTGCCATTGCAGTAAGAGCAAAACAACCAAAGAAAAGAGATGTTTAAATTGAGAAGCATGAAGATGCCTTACAAACACAGAAAACATCTCATTACAGTTATGCTCGGGGGCTTTATGACCTTGCAATGAAAAAATCTCAAAGAGATGGATCACTGTTAGCAAGCAAGATTCAAGTCATAGGTTGATTTATGAATGGGAACAAAGATTTCAAAATCTTATTTTGTAATGAAATATGAATATTGGTAAATGATGCACTCAAAATAAAGAATATAAGTCAGATGAATGGATTCCATTTGTTTGGACTTTTCAGATGGAAGTTTACACTAATCTCTTGTTTAATTTAAAGTTAAGTCCTTTAAAATGTCACACAAGGCTGCTGGAAGTCCATGGACATGATCATCTTCCTTAAGACTATGCTTTCTTAATAACAGCCAAAACCAGAGTTAAAACTTGAAATAGCTACACTTGAATCCTAGCCCCACCATTCAATGAAAATGTCATATGAGCAAAATTTACAGCTCTACTACATCTACCTACTCATTCCCAACAAAGAGAATAGTGTTTCCCTGATAGTGTATCAAGAGGCTTTGGTGTAATGCTGTATGAGTAAACATCATGCCCCTTTCTTGACTGATAAAAAGAATAGTTGATCCTCCTCCCATTCCCTTTACCTTCCTAGAAGACTGTGTGTGTGTGTGTGTGTGTTTGTTTGTGTGTGTGTGTGTGTGTGTGTGTGTGTGTGTAATATAAACCACATACACTCCAATTAAAGCCACAGAATTAGTTACCAAGCTTTAATTAAAGAATAAAAGTCCTTTACAGTATGTTGAAAAATGCTCTCAATTAGGTGTATTTATATTTTTGTAAGTACACATCAGATTTTCATTACTAGCATAATCATCTAAGAAAGAAAAATAATGCAATTAGAGTTACATTTGAACACAGTATAAATTTAGAGATAAGAAATATGTATATTATAAGTTATGTTTTAATTAATTCTCAACTATCTTACCAAGAGATATACTACCCAGAGTTTCATTTTGTGATTTTTAGAATTTTAAATTTTAACATTTAATTGCTACTTAAGTAGTGTCTTTGATGTAAGATATAAAGTTTTACCTTAATGAAAATTCAATGCATTAGAAGTCTTTGTCAGAGGTACACAATCACAGGAAATTAAAAAGTACTGCATTTAAGGGATGTATATTTACATATACTTACATTCTCATTGCATAGGAGCATGGTAGATGATCAGTAGATAATACTCAAACATAAATATATCTCATGTTTGTAATTAAATTCATTTTGTTTAATATATGAAACATCGAAATCAAATATATATAATGTGGCACCAGATGATGTTTCCACACATGCACCAGTTAAATAGATGGCGGTGCATTCCACAGTGCTGTATAAAACATTTTAAATGACAATCTAAGAATTTTAACTACATTGACATCTGAACAACTTTACAGTATGCTGGGATTTTTTCAAGGCTGCAATATTAACATCCATGATGAGCCTTTTAAGGAGTCAAGTGCATGAAGCAATGCATAGTTTTATGAGATCCTTTGAGGGGCAAGCAAGTAATATTTGCAACCCAGCCCTCCAGTCTAAAGCATGGACCCCAGAAGAAACTCCTCTAAGATGGACTGACAGTAAAACCTCACGTGGATCACTGCACACCCTGAGGGAGTGCACACGCTCCAGTTGAGGGGGGATGTCCGGTTGCTCACACACAAGATTGATGATTTTGAATGATTAATCAGCAGTGACCATGATTTGTTTTCAAAGAATTTCTCTTTGAAATGTACCTTGATCTTGACATACTACTTGGGGTTGATCTACACAGGAAAGAAAGTGGCACCAAATGCTGCAACTGCTTTGAGGGGAGTTTTATGTGATCATTAGATTTCAAAGCCATGAACCTGGGGTAATCTTCCACCTGGAGATCTGAGCATGACTGGTTAGGAAAACGTCTTCCTCTCGGGATTCCTCCTACTCACCTCCCATTCTCTCCAGAACCACTGGAAAGCACGCGGTGATTTTTCTTCTCCTTAGGAAGGTTTTTGCAACATAACATCCATTCACTTGAGGTAATTCATACAGTGACAAAAGGAAACCTTGAGGGCAGGAGTGCAACTTAGCATTTAAAACTTGGGCTTTCTGTAGAAGTTACATCAAACATTGAATACAGTTTCCATCACGGCCACTTCTAGAGCACAGTAAGAAGCACAACGTTTTCCTCTGAGCAGCTTTGACATTTATTGCTTTGCACAAATTGAGTTTTACTGGTAGAGATGACTACTGCAGATATGGTAGGGAGAATATCTGCTGCTTTTCTGATTGCTTTAGTAAAAGCTATAGAAATTCTTTATAGTTAATCTGTAGAGCAATGTGTATGTGTGTGTGTATGTGTCTGCATGTGTGTGTCTGTGTATATGTGTGTGTATGCCTGTGTAATGTATGTGTATGTCTGTGTGTATGTGAGTCTGTATGTCTGTGTATATGTGTGTGTCTGTGTGTATATGTGACTGTGTATTTGTATGTGTGTATGTTTGTATATGTGTAAATATATGTGTGTGTGTGTTTATGTGTGTGTTTGTATGTGTGTGTTGTATGTATATTTGTGTATATGTGTGTGTATGTATGTGGGGGGTGGCTCCAGCTACTCATGGATTGGGGGAATCTCCACGGCATCAGCAGACAGGGATTATATTTCCTTCAGCCCTTCGCCATGGTAAAAGAGTCAACAGGATCCAGATGTTTGTTCTGGGTGTTAAAGTGTGGCTGCTCTGTAATCGTTGTCTGAGCCCCAAGCTCTTGCTTTATAGTGCTTGAAAATTGATTTCACCCAGCCTTCAGTCAGAGCTACAAAGCTCCAAACATTTTCACATTAATCCTTAGAGTGAGGAGCTGCTGATATGCTTCCTAGCCTCAGAATTCCTGGATTCATGGGAAATTGTAGAATTTACAAGGAAATCCGTTTTGGAAATAAAAATGAAACCACATGCTGATGTTTTCATAACGTGTCAAGCCAGAGTTATTGATCGAGTATATCATTAAACTCTTGAAAGATGCATGGTTTCTACTGAGTAGATTATTGTACATATATACCAGTGCAATTTTCTCAAATAAGTGGTGGGTTTGTGTGGTATTAAATGTGTGCACATCAGAAAGAGAGGGAAGGGAGGAGGAAGGGAGAGAGAGAGACTGAATGAAAACATGACTATGAAAGACTAGGACAGCTGCTCCAATGATTAAGACTCTCAAATGAAAAGCTACGAGGTGGAAAGACAGTCTGACTTTTTCCATGAAAAGAAAAAAGTTTAATGAAAGCACACCACTATAAAGAAAGCATTCAGGTTCCTCTCTCCACTATTTCTAACCCTGAAATTCCAAGCTTCTTCCCTGTTGATTGAAATTAAAGGTAGGTATCTGTCTATTCGTGGTAGTAATACAAACTTGCCTCTAGTGATTTGATGTTTTGAATTTTTTGAAGCTTATTAAAGACTCTGGAATAAGATAAAACATTTAAAGATAAATATGACAAAATTTCCTGAAAGGAATTTGAATAACAGCTATAAGACTTCTGAGTTGAGTAGATTGCCATCCTCAGGCACTGAACTTTCCTCTATTGTTGTGAGAAGACAAAAGACGGCAGACATACTTAGTGGCCTTTGTTGTTGTTGTTGGTATTTTAGCATTAGATAGTGTTACAGTGAATCTAATATCACCATTTCCCTTAGAAAGTAAATTGTGTGTGTGTGTGCGCACACGTGTGCGCATGTGTTCATGTGTACATATGTGCATGCATGTGTGCTACGCATGTGTGTGTATGGTGTGTGCACATTCAAGTGCACACTTGTGTGTACTGCAGAAACCCATGTGTGCTCACAGTAATGCTGGTGTAGATACAAGTATCAAGCATATTGCTGGTATGACAGTGTGGCAGACACAAATTTGGGACAGTAATTCAGTGTTAGTTTTTGGTAAATTATATTTTAATGATTATAAACACAATTAACATGCCAGTGTAACATGGTATTGAACAAGAAATTTGATGCATTTTTAAAAATACCTAACTTTCTCTAGCCAGAGCATTGAGTACTCTATTGAATAGATATGGGAAGAGTGGACTGCCTTTTTGTTCCTGATTTTAGTGGAATCGCTTTGAGTTTCTCTCCGTTTAATTTGATGTTGGCTGTCAGCATGCTGTAAATTGCCTTTATTATGGTTAGGTATGTTCCTTGTATTCCAGATCTCTCCAAAACCTTTATCATGAAGGGGTGTTTGATTTTCTCACAGACTTTTTCAGCATCTAATATGATGATCATGGGTTTTTTTTCTTTCAGTTTATATTTATATGATGTATTACATTGACAGATTTTCATATGTTGAGCTTTCCATACATCTCTGGGATGAAGCCTACTTGATCAAGGTGGATGATTTTTTTTATGTGTTTTTTGGATTCATTTGCCAGTATTTTATTGAGGATTTTTGCATCAGTGTTCATAAAGGAGATTAGTCTGCAGTTCTCCTTTTTGCATCTTTGTGTGGTTTGGGTATCAGGGTAACTGTAGCCTCATAAATAGTATTTGCTAATTTTCCTTCTGTTTCTGTTGTGTGGAACAATTTGAAGAGTATTGGTATTAGCTCTTCTTTGAAATTGTGGTAGAATTCTACACTGAAACCATCTGGTCCTGGGCTTTTTTTGGTTGGGAGACTTTTAATGACTGTTTCTATTTCCTTAGGGTTATAGGTCTATTTAAATTGTTTATCTGGTCTTGATTTAATTTTGGTATGTGGTACCTATCCAGAAAATTGTCCACTTCTTTTAGATTTTCCAATTTTGTGGAGTACGGGTTTTCGAAATATGACCTGATGATTCTCTGGATTTCCTTGTTGTCTGTTATGTCTCCCTTTTCATTTCTGATTTTGTTAATTTGGATGTTCTCTCTCTGCCTTTTGGTTAGTTTGATTAAGGGTTTGTCTATCATATTGATCTAGCTTGGTTGGTCTAAGAGGCCCCTGGCAGAGGGATCAGGATCTATCCCTGGTGTATGAGCTGACTTTTTGGAGCTCATTACCTGTGGTGGGATACCTTGCACAGCCTTAATGCAGTGGGGAGGGGCTTGGACCTGCCTCAACTACATGTACCAAGCTTTGCTGACTCCCCATGGGAGGCCTTACTTTTTAGGGGAGGAAATGGGGGATGGGTTGGAGGGAAGGCTGGAGGGAGCGAGAGGAGGAATGAAGGGAGATCTGTGGTTGGTATATAAAATGAATAAAACATTGCTTAATAAAGAATAAAATAGTATGTAGGCCAGGCTAGCTTGAACTCAGAGAGACCCACTTGCTTCTTGCTTTCTGAGTACTGGAACCAAAGTCATGAGCTACTATAACTGGATATATCTAATATTAGCAGGAAGTAAGTAAACAATCTTTTGTTCTTTCAAAATATACCTTAGTCTCAAAATTTTTCATGCATTTATTTAATTGCATTATTTTTCTTAATGTTTTTGTATACAGTATGACAAGTTTAAAAAAAAGATAATTTAGTTCTATTGTTTTTAGTCATGGTTCTGACATTTACAGATTCAAGAGTGACGAGTTCCAGTAGATGTGCTATCTGCTGTACATATTTGAAAGAAAGAATTAGGAAGGCTTTCACACATCTTAGAGAAGAACCTCATCATCACCCTCTGCTATTCTCTAGAGATTTGCTGTTGTGTGTAAAATTCCTAGCATGGCAACATAATGGAGGAAGGATTCATTTTGGTTCAAAATTTCAGAGGTCAATGTGTAGTTGTTTGGCTCCAGGTCCTTAGGCAGAGCATCATGCCAACGGGAGCATGTGGTAGAGGTTGTTCCTTATTTCTTGGCAACAAGAGACAGGAGAGTGATGGAGACAAGATACCACTAAAAATTCCATTTTGAGTGACCCACTTCATCCAGCTAGGTGCCATCTTATATAGTTCACAGAAATTCTTAGAACAACCCCTTTGACTGGGGACACAGCACTGGAAATACTAGCTCTCATGCAATAATTTAGACTGAAAACTATGAGGACATTTCTCTAAACTCGATGGAGGAGATGTGGTCCTCTTTGCAGACAAAGCTATCCAAGACCTAGCAGAGGAGTTATCCTCATTTGAATTTTTTTTGTTTGTTTGTTTTTTGTTTTTTCAAGACAGGGTTTCTCTGTGAAGCTTTGTGCCTTTCCTGGAACTCACTCTGTAGCCCAGGCTAGCCTCAAACTCACAGAGATCCCCCTGCTCTGCCTCCTGAGTGTTGGGATCAAGGGCATGCACCACACTGCCCGGCTGTCATTTGAATTCTAAATGATAAACCTTTGCATTGCTTTATGTATAAGTTGTCCAATTGGTTCACTATCTTGTTCTAAAATATCTCCCTTGAACTTAGCAATAAAGTATTGTAGATGTAACAGTCTTATTAAATAAGAAACACAGAGCCAAATGCAGAGATAAAAGCCCAAGAGGTCAGAGCAGTAGCTAAGAGCTGAGACTTAAAACCACCGTCTTACCCTTCCTGCCGCTGCCATCCTTCCCCTCAGAAAGAGACCTACTTCCTGTGTGTCTGTCCTTTTATTGACTTTCTGTTCTGCTTTCTTATTGGTTATAAACCCATCCACATGACCTCCTCGTCACTGCCTATCTATACAGACCTCTAGGTCTCTATGGTTGGTATTGAGATTAAAGGTGTGTGTCTCCGTGCTGGCTGTATCCTTGAACACAGAGAGATCTGCCTGTCATGTGATCAAGATTAAAGGTGCGCACCACCACCGCCTGGCTTCTGCTATGGCTTGCTATTAGCTCTGACCCCCAGGCAACTTTATTTATTAACACACAAATAAAATCACATTTCAGTACAAATAAATATCACCATAAAATATTGTCACTTGCATTCATATTCTTGAAGTTCTTGCATGGTATTGTTTACAAAATGAAAGAGCAGAAGACACATGTATTTATTTTTCTTGACATTTAAGTGAAAAGAGGCAGACACCAATTATCCTACTGTTTTTAAATAAATTAACCTCACCTCGTTTTAAGAACCATCCTTTTCAGCAGATGTAGTGACAGTGTCATCCACTGTCCCAACATGATGATGATTGATGCTATGGAGGGGACTCTTTGCAAGGCTCAGCTTGGTCAGCAGGAATGACATCACAGGCAATGCCCGAATGACCTTCTCCTTCAAAGTTTGCTGTCATCTGGCAGCCACCTCAGCTGTGTGATAAAGGCCTTGACTACATAATCCTTTGAAGGAAATGAGCACAGCCAGGTTTCCTGAGGTTGAGAGAGTAAAAGGAAGAAAAAAGAAAGATCAGCACCATGCCCCTGCACCTTCACACACTAGAAGAGAAGAATGCCTTCTATTGTCTACAAAATCTGAATCTTTATCCTTTAAAGAGCTGTAGAAGTTATCACTCCTGTGTCCACATACACCTGGCAGATATGTAAAGTGTCGTCACTGCAGGGGGAACCCACTCATTTGCATCACTGGAGACCTGTGGGAGACATCTGGAAGCAGCAGGCCACACCTGTTGAGAAGGCAGCAAGTGGAGTGTGCATGGAAGCTGAGACAGGAGGAGAGTGCACTGCCCTGGGGTCTTCCCAGCCTACCAGCTTGGCATGTCCAGCTGACTCAACAGCATAATGTGGCGAAACAAGGGGATTGAAACACTCAAGCTCCTGCTTCCTTTTTGAAACCTCTAGATATATATTTGAAAAATAGAAAGGAACTAGTGTTATTCTTTAGATGCTAGTGTGGCCAAGACTGTGCTGGTATAAGTTGGCTTGGGACTTAAAGCAGCCCTTCCTCTTAGAAAAGTGGAGTAGAGGGGCCAGTATTTCTCTCCTCTGTCAAGTCTCAACAGTTCTCTTAGGAGAACAGGGGTCAGTGGAGTAGAGTTCTGATACCCCAATATTTGGGATAACTTGCTTTGCACACTGCTGTGTGGTTTTGTTTTATTCTGCATTGCTGAGAATTAACCAAGAGCCTACAACATGCTAAGCAAGAATCCTACCACTGAGCTCTACATCAGCCCATAGTGACTTTCTTTTCAATGAAAAGAACAAGGTCTGCAGACATTAAAAACAAAGTGAAAAGAATTCTAAATTGTTCATCTGACTAAAGCTACAAACACAAGACTAGCATTCACTTCCACTAAGAATGAATATGCCCTAGCGCACTGTTGTTGATAAGATGGACCCACAAAATAAAGACTACAGTCTGTGGTGGGTAATCTTCATTGTTGACTGCTGAGATAGACAATTGGCAGGGCAACTCATCTCTGTGGGCTTATGAGTTTCCGGAAAGTTTTAACTAAGAAGGGAAGACCCACCTTGTGTACAAGCAGCACTGTCCCATTGGCCTATATCCCACCGCCAGCATTCGGCACCTCGCACTCCTAACATCATGATTTCCCTGCCATGATTGACTAACTATTCCTTGAAGCAGTGGGTGAAAGCAAACCTTTCCTTCCCTAAGGTGCTTCGTAAGATGACTGGTTATGGCAAATTAGAAAAGCAACTGCACACAGCCTAAAAATACTTTCCTTACAAACAGGCCAGTTGCTGCATCCCTGTGACCCTGGACAGCAGTACATCTTACCAAAGAAACAGTGTTCTCACTTCTGTATCCATCCCAACCAAAAAAAAAAAGCCAAACCCTATGCTCATTCCCTGGAAACACACAGAGAACGTGAAATAATACCCAGTGACCAGCACTGATAATAGCAAACACGTGAACATGACAAAGGAAAACACGCACTGTTGATTCACAAAACACTACTTGGTCAAGGTGAAGGGGATGAAGCGAGTATTAATAAAGACAAAAAGCCTCTAATTTGTCATTATTACCATCATTGTACACAAGACCTCACTATGTACCAGAAACACATAAACTAGTGAATGAAGTAAAATGAAAACACTAAGGAGGAAATGATTCTTTTTGCTTTTCATATTGAGGTTTTATTTGGGCATATATAGGGTCCTGGCATGGACAACTCACAGCCCGTAGATCACATGTACTATAGAACAGCCATGAATGTGGCCTAACACAAAAGTATAAATTGATTTTAAAAAAGAGGTAGTTTGTGAATTTTTAAAAGGTTAATAGTCAGTGGAATCATGGGCACTCTTGATTCTTTCTTTTTTCTTATAGCCTTTTTTTTTTTACTTATTCATAAAATAGCATATGCATTTGTAGGGTCATAATCTTTAGGACTGTATGTCCACTGATTTCTGTTCTACACTGAAAGCTTGTGTGAACTATGTCAAGAGAATCTGTCAGTTTTTGTCCTTCCCATTCAAACATGAACATTTTGTTTTGTACCAAATTTTAGAGGCATTAAAAGAATCAGAATCTCCAGTCTCTAAATATAAACATCTTTTAAAGTGCAGTTTTTTAGAGACTTCAGGGTTCATACTGCCTGCTGCAACCTAATGCTTTCAATTTGAGCTTACTGCCTCCCAAAGAGTTCATAAAATAAAAATTGCATCTTTAGAAGTGTACCACAGCTGTTTCATTATTCCAAACCATATTCAATAAAGGAGGCTGCTCAAACATCAAATCAATACTGCTGGGAGCATCCAAATCATAAAAAAAATCATCTTCATCATTTTGCTGCTAAACAGCTCAAACTACGCTATTATTTAATTAATTTCAAAGAGTTTCCAAGTGTATTTCTTCTTTACAGTTGAGCAATTCCAAAACATTTTCTCTGAATTGTGACTAGTACATAACAAATTTCTTCCTACAAAATGATTTTTTTCTGTTACATTTGATTATCATCATTGTGGCTTATACCTAATTTTGGTTCCACTGAAGGATTGCAAAACAAAGAAAACAGTGAATTGAAAGAACTATCATTTGTATTTCAGTTGCAATTTCAATTGCCAGGAGTGACAGTCTGAGCAGAAGCCATCTTTTACACATCGTTCTTGCCCTTTTTATTATGGAGTGTGCCCACTTTGAGTTTAGATACTGTTGGGGCCTGTGATTTGCCCTTATGAGTTGCTTTACTCCATGGTAAGCCTTTACATGTTTCATGGATGCTGTGAGAAGACACAGGCTCCTGGGTCGGCAAGAAACCCTGAATGCAGCATGAAAGCCAACTTCTTACACAATGCCCAGTCTCTCAGGCCAAACAGACGGCCAAGTGAGGCCAGACAGATACTGATCTTGCATGAAGCTCAAAGACACTCACTGATCTTGGGGAGTCTCTTGCTTTTAGGAAGCACTTAGTAAACCTGAGTGGCAAGAACAATATGGTGAAGTGGTGTGGGTTCTACATAGTCAAGGCTCACATTCCTGTCACACCCTACAAGTCCGTACGAAGATGTCCAGGGCCCCTGGAAGCTCATTCTGTCCCATTCACATGTCTGTGAATTCTGATTCAAAATATATTTTGATTGAGACTAATTTTAATTCATCTCCATGAAATCTATTCATTATTCCTCTCCTCACAAATATTTGTGCATATGCCCAACACCTCTACTTTCTAGGATGCCTTAAAATATACTGAGTACTGAGAACTTGAACTACATGCCACCAGACATGCCACCAGACCTAGCCAACTGTTGTTATCTTTGCATCCTCTTCACCTATAAATGTATTTTGAATTTACTTCATTTCCCATAAAGTTGATGCAAAAATGAGTAGCTACAAATTTCCATCATGAGGAAAATAAATCAGAGTTAAAATAACAAAAGTCACCATACATTAAAGTTATGATGCTGGTTATATTATCTATCATTCTAGAAATATTTTTCCAAGTTAAAGCAAGGTTTTTAATTATTCTACTATGGTAAACATATATAGGTATACATTTTCAAACTTAGTTACATTTTATGTGAGATTTGAGTAAGATGTATTTGTGGTTTTGAACTTTTAGCTGGGTAAGGCTTTACGATTCCTTACTCACATGCAAAAATATCATGTTCTTTAAAAAGGCATTAAATTTAGAGCAGCCCAAGCGACAAACAAAATTGTTTTAATGTGTCCTATTTTACTCTGTTCATTCATTTGTTATTGTTCTATAGACATCTTTTTTGCAAGCCAGCTTGCTTTTAAAATATATTAAAAAATGGTATTTATATGTTGAGTCAGAAGGATAACATTACACATTAAACATTTTCTTTTTAACCTCACTCCTATTTATAAACTGTGTCTTGCAAGACTTTGGAGCATACGGCTATAGCTAAACATTCCAAAATGCGTAAGTAAAGCAATTGTAGGTGAAATTTAGAAAATAATACAGAAAAATGGGCATGGGTGGTGCATGTCTTTAATCCCAGCACCTGGGAGGCAGGGGCAGGTAATTCTCCCTGAGTTTGAAGCCAGCTTGGTCTACAGAGTAAGTTTCAGGACAGCCAAGGCTACACAGAGAAATCCTGTCTCAAAAAAAACAAAAAGCAAAAAATACAAAAAAGAATCTCTAAAACAAAAACCAAAACCAGACAAACAAATATATATATATTCATGAATGTTCTTTGATTTTTAAGAAAGTATAGGCAGTTCTGTGTCCATATAGTAAAGACTTGGTCTCTAGCCCAAGGTATTGTCGGGAAGTCACTGTAATGTATAAGGTGGGACCTAGAAGGAAGTGAGGTCATTAAGGACTATACCCTGGAAGAAGAATTTATGACTGTGACTCCATCTCATCCTCTCTCCCTCCTTCTACTTAGCTGCCTGCCATCAAGTGAGAAATTTTCTCTTGTGTAGTTTCCTACCATAATACATTGCCTCACCATAGGTCCAAAAGCAATGAGGTCTATCATCTCTTGATTGAAAACCCTGAAATCATAAGTAAAAGTAAACACACAAAAAAACCACTTTCCCTTTGTTAGTCAATCTATGTCAAGTATTTATTATAGTAAAGAAAACTGGCATAGATGGTGAATTAAAATGAGAAAATCAAAGAAAATGTTTTTTATAGCTTTAACTTACACTTTGTACTTCCCCTTTTCTTAGATAAGGGAACTGCAGTGTAATACTGTCTCTTTGTTTATAGAGACTTGCTCTCTACTTATTCAACAGGCATTAGTTATAGCACTGGGTATGGTGGCTAATGAAAATAAAAATTAAGTAAGGTCTATCTAAGCGGAGTTTCCATCACAAGGGGTAGCAATCAACTCAGAAGCCATGGTGCTGAGTGTAATCAGACACTTGCACCATGCTATTGGCCTCTACTTTGTACAGCAGACTCCTGAAATTGACCCTGACCCCAGTTATAAAGTAATCAGTTTCTGGTTATAGAGATATCTAACTGCTCTGAGATCAGATTCATCTATGCTTCCTTCTACAAAGATGTGAACACTGGTCAAGGACAACACGTAAAAATATGTCTGAAGAAATCCATAGTGAACCCAGAAAAGCAAATTCTCTGTTTCGGCAGTCTTCAAGGTTCAGATGCTACTTCACTCTTCAATCTTAAGAAAAAATAGGGATGTTACTGGTAATAGTTTATAATAATATCTGCAACAGTTCTTTCCATGCTGACCCTGTACTCTTCCTCATCTTAGTCCAGCTATGTGGTGGATACAATTGCAACTCAGATTTAAAATTGATATCTATACTGTAAGAAATTAAGTAGTAGACCCTCACATACACAGCATTTCTATGAACAATAGTATTTAAACCTAGCCATGTCTGTTAACTAAATGGATCTTTGAAAAAGACCCCATATTTTTTAGCATTTTTCTCTTATAAGATTTGAAAATAATAGTCATTGCAAGGGCAAAAAGCTTTCCTGCCTTCAAAATAGTTAGGTAATTCTTTTCTTGAGGAATAATATTGTTTTTATTATACTAGCTTGCAAGGGCTTCAAACTTGGTCCCACAAACATCAGTAATTACTATGCTCAGCTCTGGAAGCCAAACGTCTATAATAACATGTTAGAAGGATTGGATCCTCCAGGAAACCTGCTCCAGATATTTGTCCTGATATCTGGTGTTTCATAGCAGTATTCGGTGTTCTCCAGCCTGAAGGTCTTGCCCTTACATGACATTTTCCCCTCTACATGTTTGTGCCCAGATTTCCTTGTGGATGAAGACTCAGGCATAGTGTTGTAGGTGGAAGTTTCTGTCCTGCCAGCAACTCCCAAATACCCAGCAGCTGCTTCTCAAATAATTGACTTGGAGGCTTAATATTACTTATAAATGCTTGGCCTGTAGCTCAGGCTTATTATTAACTAGCTTTTACACTAAAATTAATCCATAATTCTTATCTATATTTAGCCATGTGGCTTGGTACCTTTTTTCAGTGCAGCATTTTCATCCTATTTCTTCTGTGTCTGACTGCTGACTCCTGACTAGGCCCTTCCTCTTCCCAGCATTCTTAGTTTGGTTGCCCTGCCTATACTTCCTACCTGGCCACTGGCCAATCAGCATCTTATTAAACCAAGTTAAGTGACAAATCTTTACAGTATACAGAAGAATTATTCCACAGCGTTGTGTAACAGGGGGACTCTTCTGCTCTGTGATGTTGATATCCTCACTAACCACATTTGCAATAACCCTGCCTGAGGCATAGTAGATTAAAGTTCAGTGCATGAGTTTGGGGAATGCATGAAATATATCCAAGATAAAACTAATTGTTAAACCATAATTATTCTTACTACTGAGATCCAAAATTTAGTATCCATACTCACGATGAAGTTTTTCAGTTCAGTCTCATGGGTCACAGGTTGCACACTCAAAATCATAAAGGTGACAAGCATTGAGAACACACTTGTAGGACTCAAAAGTAGAAGTACAGACTGTTTGAGTAGTGTGGACTATGGCCAAACAATAAAATCAGTCTAGCCTCAAAAGGAGCTGTATTCTGAGACTTCAAACTGATGTCATGAAGACATTCTACTAAACTATGTAGAAATCAGACTTTTACTCATTGCGAGCACACACATACACACTTCTATTCACTCTCTCTCTCTCTCTCTCTCTCTCTATATATATATATATATATATATATATATATATATATATATATATATATATATATATATATATAGTATATATATATATACTTCTCCAGAAGGCATCAAGAGTCTGGCCCATGGCTCTGCATTTACACATTCCTTGATGGCATTTGATAACATGACTAAACTGAGCTGTACTTGGGCTGTGGTCCACTATGACCAATATAAATAGGGATTATTTTTCCCTAAATACTCTGGCTAGTCAATCTCATAGCTTTAATGCTAGCTCCTAGAAATTCACTTTTTAAATCTTCCTGTTCATCCTTCTTTTATCCTATGCTTTGGTCTTGCCTTTCCAACCTATATCAAGTTACTATTTCACAGAAGGTATTTGGAATGGACCCTGATTTCCACACTGCTCAGCATTTCCTGTTTCTGTGACTGATGTTATCAGCCCCCCATATCACCCAGACTGCAAAATTATGGGAGTTCTTTGACTCCATTTTTGTAGCTTCTATGTCAAACAACTTGATAAATTTTCTCCAGGGTCTCTTTAATGGGTCAAAAAGTTAAATAATGCTCCCACAGGTAACCTTTGATGTGACTGATTGTCACATAAATATGTCCTACCCCTCTAGGGAAGCCAGCAGTCTGGAGAGGAAATTAATATGCCAACCAATCTTCCCAGGATGCTTTTGCCCCAACTGCGAGACAACAGCAGTTGGCAGTCAGGTGGAGCACAGAAGTCAATGACAGATTATGTAGTGTACAAGAAATGATGATTTAATGGCTTCAAGGGCAGGTAGAAGACAAAATGGTTCATATGGCTACTATCCAAAAAAGTCCACAGAAATGAAAGGTAGATGTAGCTTTGAAGCAGAGGGATCTTTCTTTTTTTTTCCAGGCTCTTGAAAATTCCAGTGGAAAACTCAGGGCTGGGGAGTACTTCAATGATACCCTGGGTTCAATCCTCAGCACAGAATACAGGAAGAAGAAAAATATATAATCCACATGTAGACATGAAAAAAAAACCCTGAGGGTAAAGTATTTATAGAAGAGGGTGCAAACTTAGCAGATGTGTAACTACTGACATCCTTTCCCATTCTGTGGGCCTCAGCTTTCCTAAATTAATGCATACTGAGAGTACTTTGAGTTTCCATTCCATTCCATTCCATTCCTAGTCAGAAAGGCTGAGAAAACAAATGGCAGCAAATACTGTGAGAATATGGAGAAATGAGAGCAGTGATTCCTTGTTGATGGGACTGTAAGCTGGTGCAGCCACTGTGGTACTCAGTGTAGAGGTTTCTCAAAACTTAAAAATAGAAACATCGTGTCACTCAACTCCTGGGAATGTATCCAAAAGTCTCTATATTCTACTACAGAGATCATTTAGCATCCATATGTATTCCTGCTCTATTCACAATAACTAGAAAATGGGATCAGTCTTGATGTCTATCTATAAAATGACTGGATAATGCAAGTGTGCTATATACACACAGTGGGATTCTATTTAGCACTAAAGAAAAGTGAAACTTACAGGAAACTGAGGAGAAATAGAAAATATTATACTCATCATGTAACCCATATCCAGAAGGGCAAATGCTGTATTTTTTTCATAAGCAAATTCCAACATTGAAATAAGATTGTGTTTAAGTTAGAATACGTAGTTGTTGAGACAAGAAAATAAGAAAGCAGCCACAAGAGGCAGAGGAGTGTTTTCAGGAGTGGTGAGAGCAAAACATATCTGCTACAAAAGTAGGGGGAGGTACTAGGGGTGGAAACATTTTCTTGGGGAAGGGAGCAGAGATTTCTGGGAAAGTAGGAAGTGAGCACACAGCCAATACAACATAAGGATGTATGGAAAAACCCAATGGAAAACTATTTATAAACTAAAATTATAATTCAAAATAAAAGAATGTGAACAGAGGTATACTCTCAGAATCCATAGAGATTTTTATCTTTCCTTATTTTTGAGATTATACTTTGAGCACAATATTTTTTCCCCACTACATCCTCCCATATTCCCTTCTCCTGTCTCCTTCAAATTCATGGCTCTACATTTTATAAATTGTTATTGTATGCATATGATTATATATCTAGACATAAATGTCCCTAAATATAACCTGTTAAGTCCATAGAATGCTGCCTGTATGAATGTTTACAGGACTGAAAGTTTGGAACTGGACACCCAGTTGCTGTGCTCTTCCCTGGGGGAAGGCCACCTCTCCCAGTCCCAGATCCTCTCAGTTGCCTATAGTTCTTTGGGTAGGGTTAGGTAAGAAAAATCTTACGAGGGGTGGATTCTCAGTTCAGTTTGGCATGTTTGCTGTGTCACCCTTGTTCAGCTCATATTTTCGAGGTCGCATTGGTAAAACTTTATAAGTACTTCTGATATGTATATCCCTAGGAGACACAGTCTCACAGCAAAGTCCCTGATCACAGATTCTTAAAATAACAGATCTTTGTTCCTTCTTCTGCAATGTTCCCTGAGCCTTAAGTGTGGGAGTTTTCTGTAGATGTATCCATGGGGACTGCGTTTGGCAACTCTGCATTTTGGTTCATTGTGGTTTTCTGTAATGATCCTTGTTTGTTAAGAAAAGAAGCTTCTTTTGTGAGCAGTGAAGACTACATTCATCTGTGGGCATAAAAGACAAGTGTTTATAGATTGCTGTTAGGGATCATGCTGGTTTAGTAATCTAGGAGTTGGAGATTCTTCTCTAGTAATCATGACTTCACTAGCACTGTGTAGCCAGGTATTTGATATTTCCTTATAAGTTGGTGGCCAGAGAGCCCTCAGGGGCTCCCAGAGCAATACAGAATATTGCCATTGCTTTTTGTTTGGTACCAGAACTAGAGGGTAAGACCTTTTGCTGAAGACTACACAGCGTTTGGATAAAGGGCAAAGAGCTGGCAAGCTGAAACTGAGCTAGAAGTTTCCTTCCTGCTGGCTACCATTCATGATTTAGAAGATGCTATGCAGGCACTGAGGAACAAAATATATCAGTGATCATTCCTGGCTGTGAATTCTCAGTGCTGCAATTGCAACTTGACAGGAAGGATATATCCACTGGTTCAATAGCCACAAAAATGTTTAAGAAATTAATTAAGCACGTCTTGATAATATTTGGGGGGCATGCTCCATGAGAGTAGACACATACTTGGTCCTATAACTTTTGTCAAAAGCCTATGACTCCAGAGACCAAAGATCCTAGGGGAGTATACACTAGTGACATTTTTCTAAATGAACAGATAGCCAAACTTTCTCCTAATCATTTATGTTTGTGACCATAAACTTGTGTTTCTCTTAGCCCGAGTCAAAGAAGTGTATTTTTAAAAAAATGTAGAGGATGACAGTTAATGCAGAGTGCTCAAAGTGGTGAGAATTAGTGACTATTCAGTGTATATCCCTTCAAGGCCCAGGGAACATCATGGAAGAGGGGGGCAGAAAAGTTAGAAGAGTTGAAGGGTGGAGAATAGTGCTAAAAAATGCTGTTTTTTGGATATGGCATAGCTGTCACAGTTGCAAACACACAAGTGTGGCTTCCGAAATAAGACCACCACACAGTCACAAAGAGCCATGGGAGAGAGAGGGAGAAGAGTTTGGGAAGAGAACCCAGCAAGAATGGGGGACACATAAGAGAGGGTCATGGTTAATGTAAGCAGAATATATTCTAGAAATGTGTGGAGTTATAAAACAAATAAATTTTAGAAGAGAATCTTACATCCTATCAGATCTTGAATTAGAAAGTGGTATTAACTTTATCCTGTTACATGAGTTTGGCCATTTATGCAATAAATATAAAGATGGAAAATGCAATTATCACTTTTTATATTTTTATATAGTTAATCATGCTCTGGGATAGTCTTTCTGTATGCTGTGAATATGTGTTGCTCTCATTGGTTGATAAATAAAGCTGATTTGGCCTATAGCCAGGTAGAGTATAGCTAAGTGGGAAAGCCAAACAGAATACAGGGAGAAAAAAGGACAGATTCGAGGCAAACACCAGCCAGCTGTCCAGGGAGCAACATACCAGCAGACTGGTAATGCCACAGCCATGTGGCAATATATAGACTAATAGAAATGGGTTAATTTAAGATGTAAGAACTAGCCAGTAATAAGCCTTAGCTATTGGCCAAATTATTAATAATAATACTTATTATTACTTAATAAGAAATATTAAACCTCTGAGTGAATTATTTGGAAAGCAGCTATGGTATTTGGGAGTTGCAGGCAGGGCAGAAACTTCCATCTACATAAGCATTCTAGAATTATTCTACAATTCAAATGTCAGATATTTTATTGTATTTAACCAATCCAATTTTAAATCTTCTTAACTACTTTCAGGAAGTATTCAGTTTCAGTCTAACTCTTTGGTAAAAAGGAAAATGTCAGTACTATGTAAAGAAAGGGAGCATGATAATTCAGAGCTGAGCTTGGTGGCACACACCTATAATCCAGCACTTGGGAGACTGAGGCTTTAGGGTAGAGCTCCAGACTTGAAGTCCCCTGAGATGGTAGGTGGCCCATCATGTTTGTAACACACACACACACACACACACACACACACACACACACACACACACACACACACACACACACCACACACACACACACTGAATAATTAGTGAAGTAATGGATATGATAATTTACTTGTAGCATCATTGCACATATCTGCATACCAAAACATCAAGGTACATACCTTGACTTACAAAACTTTATTTTGCTATTCATTACTCTATGAAGCTAAAAAGGTAAAGTAAAAATAAAAAATAACAACGCTCAGTCTCTTGATATGCTGCTGATAAAATGCCTATTAAAGAAAATAACTTATTTCAATGCTAATGTGAGTAGAATAAAATGTCCCAACACCTCCTCACAAAGGAAAAAAAACAAAGAATCCTTATTCTCACAGCTTTTGCAGCTGAACATCAGCTTATAAGTGGCAAAATGCACAACACAATAGTCTAGAGAAGTTTAAAAGCTGCGGTCTAAAAACTTAAAGCTTATGTCATGCTTAAAGACTTGGACTGAGTAGAATGTGAAGACAGGCCTTTTGTATGTAAAGTCTCACATGTACACATTGCTAGACAGGATAGCAGTAGTCATGCAAACATGTTTTTATCCTTTCTTTCAAAAGCTTTGGTTACATGTATGAGAGAGAGAGAGAGAGAGAGAGAGAGAGAGAGATCACTAACCAACTGATGTATCGATATCAATCCTTTCCTTATAAATCTTATAAATTTATATCAGTAATTCTTACTGAATAAAATCTCCCTGATAATATATTTTAAGCCTAAAAAGAACTAGTCAAAGAAACAGATTTAGTACACTGTAGTAGTTAGTTTTCTAATAGGCAAATAGATTTAGATTAACTGATATTTGATTAAGGCAGTCACTAAAATACTAACAAAATACTCAAACAGCTAAAAGATATTTATATGCTATTTTAAACTTAACATGAATTATTTGTATATGTCTATAAAATGTAAAGTATGCAATAAACATACATTGTTAAATTTAAATCTATGATGATTAATTTAGCCTGTTGTTTCCAAAGAAATCTCTATATACATAATGACTTCATCAATGTTGTATGACTGTGATACATTGCTGTATGAGTGTTATGTTCTCAGATGACCTAACAAAATACGTCTTCTGAGTCTAGGAAATAATAGGGATGTGTCAGGGGAAAACATTGTTTTATAGGCTACTAGTCATTTTCTCATTTAAGATGGAGGCAGATGTTACTTGGGTAGCAGTCATTGTGAAGGCCTATTTTTTTTAACAACAACAACAACAAAACAATCAATGACTCAGAGTTGCCTAATTCTGAGAACTAACAGCAGGAAATGCAGCAAAAGTAACTGCTATGCTCTCCATCACCTGAGACACGGAATACAGACACCGTGACTGGCAAAGGGCTCGGGGGCTGCAAGAGTTCAATGTTAGATAGGTTCCCTCTAGCTTTGCAGGCACTATGTGTATACATAAATATTCTACAAACTTTTTTTTACGACTTAAAACATAAAATAAAAGAGATGTACATCTTGATGACTTAAAACCCTCTAGAGGTGCAACTTCCACAAAAAAAATAGAACATGAATACCAGAATGCAATAGGTCACCAAAGATACACACTCTTTCCACATACACACTTGCATTATCTTGAGTCTGCAGCAATTGTTATGGTTATCACATCCTAAGAAATCACCAAATGGAACATCTTAGGTTCAAGCCACAGCAACTTGAACCCTGTGTCATGTTTATGAACACCTGCAACTTATATGACATCACATCCATTTGAACCATTCTGATCCATCTATAAATTATTTCAGTATGGTCTCAGGCTGTTGCCCCATGAGTACACATTTGATCTGGGTCCATGGGGAACACTAATTTATGTGAACTGAAGCAACAGCTGTAAATGCACTGCTAGTACTGTAAGAGTGTTGAATTTCCTTTTGTTTCCTATCAGAATTCAGATGGTTTATCTGCCCTATGCTTTAATAGTTGTGAGGTTTGAGAGCCATCTTCTAAGGGCCACTCCCTGAAAGTTATGCCCATCAGGTTCTATGAGAATGAGAACAAATTCCTTGTTTCGAACTGACAAAAGGAATTGGATATTGCTAGTAAATCCATTTGTCTTTAGTCTCTACACCAGTGACTGTAACTCATAGTTGTTCAGAATTAATGAAGTGTGGAAAAAACAATGAACTTGTCCCCAAACATACTGTCTCCATAGCACTGCACAGGAAAATAAAGAGATACAGAGAAAGGACACTAAATGGAAAACCAATAAATTGATCCATGGTATATATACTGGTATCTTGGGGGGTCAGGACTGTGTCTATGATGCTGTTTTTACACTCTCATCATTGTTCTTTTTCCAGCGTCCTCTAACTGGAGAGTCAGACCTGACCAACTTCATGACTTATTCTTCACTGCCACTCTTCTGCCGAAATCTGTCAAACCAACATGTGTGCCTTCATTCTTTCCATCTTCCAGCCCACATACATTATTGTATGGGATGCTTCTGCTAATTCAGTTGAAATATTCACACATTGGGCATTATGACCCTCAAAACACAGGACATTTTTTTTTAATTGGTTTCACAGCTAACCTATAGGAAATCAAGACTTAAGCTCAATGTCCTGTCTTGGGTTCTACAACACCATGCTTGAGGGAGTCACTACTTCTCTCCTTTTTTTCTTTTGGTCAGAATCCTTAAACCTCTGGCAGGCTTTGCTGCTCAAAGCATGAATTGTGTATGTCACAGCAGCAACAGCAGCAGTAGCAGCATCAACAACCATGTGTGGGAGCTTCTGAGATTGGAGGAGTTCCAGACCCAACCTATATCTGCTGCATCCAGCAGCAGCTCTTTGTTTTCCATGCCTGTGATGCACATACAAGCTCCAGAAGCACCGAGATAAAGGAAAGGTTCCCAGTCTTGCTCTCCAATCTTTATCCTAGTTTTTCTGTTACTGTCCTGATCATCTCTGCCTCCTAGTCATCCACTACATTCACACCAACTTCACTAGCACTCAAATCTCTAGCCAGCAACTGCCAATCCCTTATCATATACATAAAGGAAAGTGTTTTCCTAGAGAACAGGAGCAAAATACACTTATGGCTCAGTTTACATCTTTCTGAGAGAATGACTGGTCTCTAGAAATGAAAAACCAACCAACCAAACAAGCAAAAACAATAAGGAAATAACCTGAACAGGAGGTATAGATGTAGGTGAAATGCAGTTGATGTTTCCTCGAAACCTGTGCTCCTTTATAGACTTGCTCTTGCTTTTATCAGTTCTTCTAAGTGTTAATATGGAAAGGCATCCGTATTTTCTAGATTAACAGAGTGGTTTTTGTGTATGCCACAGTAAGGGACCCACAGAACCAGTCCCTATTCTTCCAATAGGGAAAATGACATAAGGATTGCCAGGGTAGTAGCAGAGATGGCAGTTGAACTCTTAAGTGTTTGTCCTTGAAATTTTCCAGACGGAAAACTCTTGGAGCTGGAAAACTAATAAGAACATCAGGATGTATTCCTTTAGTGACTATTTAAAATTGATTCTTATTATAAAACATCTACTTGAGAATGTACTGCACTACAAAGCTAAGTGGTGTTGATATTTTTGCCATCATAAAACTCATAGAGACATAGTCTGGTCAACCCTGAACATTATACCAAATTACTCACAGGGACATTTTATACTGCCAAAAAGGAACAATATTCTAATATGAATGACCCGAGTCTTAGTCTTTAATCACCAAAGGACAAAATATAAGTATAGAGTGATAAAAATATTTATATAACCAGAAGTTGACATTAAACTATTTAAATATAATTTGTGGGAAAAAATGTTGGTAGTCAACTCATGTCATTTAACTCTTTTATTTCAGTGGAACTCACATTTAGTGGAACTTAGAGTTATTCAGTTTAGAAAAACTCCAATACCCAACAATTACTCCATAATATTTGAATTAGAATCTCTAGAGGTATGAGGAATTTATTTACTAAGTTCCCCAAGTGATTCTGAAGATATCAAGTTTGGAAGTCACAGCAATTATATCAACAGTTGACTAAGATAGCATAACAGGAGAGGATGATGATGAGTGGTATGGAAGGGGGTAATGTTGGTTTTCCATTAGCATTTTAATAAGTGAACATTTTCATTTTTCAGTACCACCTTGATTTAGAGTGTTTTAAAATTCAGCTGTCTAGCCTCTGTGTCTTGAGGCCTCGAAGATGTCTGTAAATGTGGAAGAATACCTTCTATTTCTATTTGACTAGGGTATATTCAGAATTTAAAACTAAGATTTTCCTTTCACCATAAATTTTTTAAGAAGAGCAGTGAAACATTAACTAGATTGAGTCAGACAAAACAGGAACTGCAGATGTTATGTGAGCAGCAGGAAGGATATGGGCCTCACACAGCAGCTCACAATTCCCAGGCAAAAGCACGTTTGTGGCACATAATTATCATTGGTATACTAGTTTCTGACACATATGATATTACCAGAAAGAATTTACTGCAATTATGAGCCAGAAACTTCAGCCATAGATATGCATGATAATGATATTTTGGTTTTGTGTGAAGAGTTATTTAAAGGAGGTACATGGATTATGCTATGCATTTTAGAGAAAATAAGTGATTTATGTCAAAAAAAGTTACAGTGTTTTAGTTAGAAAGAAAACGTGTGTGAAAGATAGGGAGATTATGTTTTTATTTAATTAATAACTCATCGATTAGCACAATCATTCCTAATATTATTCTGTAAGAGACACAGGCTCATGGCAGTGTGTCTGCTTTCACTGTTAGTGAGAATGATATTGGTAGCAACAGTGACAGAAACATGGCTTCATAAGTGAAATGTGAAATCACCAATCTGTACGGGCAGGAGGATATTAGAAAACTGTCTTTAAACTGTTAATGAACAGTGTATTTTTCTATTCACATAAACAGATTATACCCTGTTCAAATTATGTAAGTACTCACTCATTTATAAATAGAGGGACCTGAGACTGGACTAAAACTCAATAGTGCATTTTCCAAGCACGTATGAGCCCTGGATTCTAGTCTCAGAACGAGAAGAGAAAGACAGGTGAGGAGATACAGAAAGTTTTCATTTTCCAGCATTCAAAATATGTGGTACGTGGCTCTAAGTTTATGGTTCAAAATCTTCTCCAAGTTATGCCAGCTAACTAGTCATAAAAGAGTTGAATGTTATCTCCACCTGCTTAAAATGAGGTCCATGGAAACATTATCTGAGATGAAAGAAGATTGGTACTGGTGTACAGTCTCAGCTAAATACCTATAAAACAGTGAGGAAGGCAGAAACAGGTACAGAGAGGGGCTGAGTAACAAGCAGCATTAAAGGGGACTTCTGACAACTCTACTAGGAATTCTGGGCCTTTAATTGACATTTTTGACTTGATCCAAATAAGCCAGGAGCAGGCTTTGTCTGCACGCTTAAGTCAAGCAACACTGAGCCACCACCAAGATGGGGTAGGTTTAAGAGAAAGGCAGTTTCTTCAAAGACTTAATTGTGAGAACCCATTGGTGTACATACCAGTGTGTGCACCAGTCACAGTGAGAGAATCTGTACCACTGTAGTATGTACTGATCATCCCTCATCCCATCTCAAGTGAAGTGTAGAAAGTTTGGCACATGGACAGACCTTCCTAAAGTACTGAAAGGGTCAGTGGAGTAAATTTTTCTCAATGTTAGAGTTGATCTCAGGATTTGACTGTTATTTAGCACACACAATCTCAATTATCTTCATGCTTAGCTTGTGATTTTTGTGTTCTTATCAAGAGATATAATCCAGACCCTAATCCCAGTGAATACTAGCCCTTTTGTAAATCATGCCTATTCTACTGTCTGTTTACTATTAAAATAATTTTTAAAAAAATCAAAAGATGTACCCTGAGAACCATCTGACATCAACTATATATTCATGGCTGTATACATATACACAAACACACACACATACATATACACATATATGTGTATATATCACTCATTTTTTCATGATATTTGCATTGGACTGCCATTGATAGTAATATTAATTAACTCTGTTCCCGCTGATCTCTTGGCATAAGGAATTAGGCAGCATATGGGACTCCTACTGTGCTCTCTCACAAAAATGTTCTCCTTGGGAACAAGACTTTTTATCATAAATCCCAAGGCTGCAAGATACAAATCATCACAAAGTAATTCACTAAGAATCATACTAGTTATACATGCTACGCTCATCTACTCACTGCTATAATTTCTTCACTAGGGCAGATTCCTTGTGTTATAAGCTTTACCATGCTCCACTTTAATCCATATAGTAAATCCCTCACTACTAGTACTCAGACTTATGGTAATATATGGACTCAAGGCTTCAAAAAGGAGTTTAATTTAAAATGAAGTCATCTGGGTAGTTCTTAATCTAGTCAGATTGGTGGCCTTATAAAAACAGGGACTGAATTACACACAGAAGCATCAGGACATGCGTATACAGATAAAGGACTATGTGAGTATACAGGAGAAAGAAGCCTTCTACAAGGCAGTGAGAAGGTTCTCTGAAGACATGAACCTACCTGTTTGTTGATCTTGGAATTCTTATGTCTGCATTCCAGGCTGTCAGAAGATAATTGTTATTGTTTTAGCCACTTAGTCTTTATGATATAGAGCAATACACAAGAACTAATACACTTGTTATATTATACGGTTTTGATTATACTTTTACTTGATGTCTCATTATACATCTTGGATGGGAGAGTCTACAAGCCCTCTAGTACTAGTGTTGGCAAAGACTTTATGTACAAAAGGCAAATGGACATACATAATGGGTGTCATTTCCACTTAAAATGGTCTGTTTGTGTTTAAGGATCCCTAATTTCAATTGACATCACTTGCTATACGCTCAGGTGATTTTATGTGTGGTTTATTCAGGATTGATGTCTGGTGCTAGCAAGATGATTGGATATGCCCCCAGGACAACAGCTAGATCACATGTAATAAGTGGGAGTCCATATTATAAAGCCCATTCATAGGCCTTTCCACATTTCCTCATGTATTCAGAACTTTGACACTGGACAGCCAGTGCAGAGTCAGGCTGAGACATCCTAGCCAAGTGTACTAACCAATCTAGTTGATATATATCTCATTGGTAGTAGATGTCTTTTATTAGGAGTTTACATACCATAGTGCCAAAACAGCAAGACAAGACATTCCTGTTGCATTCATGCTCCTTTAGATCTGTTTCCATGTCTTTCTCCAGAACCTCTCAGCCTGAATCTTTAAGGCTTTTGCCTTAAAGCCCCCTTTGGGATTGGCAATCATAACCATGAGTCCATGTATATTCTTATCCTGGTTTATTTTCCTACTTACACTAAATAGATGAGTGAGTAAACCCCCATGCATGCTGTACCAACTCTGATTAAGACTGACGGACAGCTCATCTTTATCTTTCATTGATGTCCTGGGCAAACCAGCAAGCTGGCCTTTTATTGACCGGTATCTATTTTGTGGTAGAAAAGATGGTAGAGAGAGACTGTATCATCATTTACATAGGTTGCTAGTGCCCTCTCGTTCTGCTTATACCTGGGATTACCTCTGCTTTATACACTTTCACTATTTGACCTCCCTGACATATGACATAACCTGTCAACAGAACATTGTTGAAGATGAATATTTATGGCCAATGAGGCTAATCATTTGGTTCTTTCTAGTTAGGCCTGTACAGTATCATGGTTGCTGCTTTCTGAATTGTGTGTCATTTGCTGCTAGAGCTTCTTAATCTTAATATAGCAATCTTTGCTGCTCTAGGCCCAAATCAAATCAGTCAGTCAACCTTACAGTCTACCAAGCACACAAGTTTGGAAAATCATTCATTTATACAGTTAAAAGATATTTTCTCCAGTACATGAAAAAAAAAACTCCCCTAAATTATATTAACTTCAGATGTAGAAGGCAATATATGCTAGAATTTGTCTCTTACATTGGAGAAGGTATCTTGAAATTCCTCAGACCAGGACTCCCTTATCATTCTATTAATGAAAAAAGGCCTCAATGGGCTTTATATTCTACTCTGTATGATGCATGAATCTTGACACAGCATGTGCATCTGTACCATTTAGTTATATTACCATGATACCTTCAGTATTTCTGAACAATGTAACTTGTAAAACTGACAAGTTCCTACAGAGTAATCCACTGAGCTCTGACCACTCAATAGTTTTTCCAACTCAAAATTCAAATGCCACCACAATCCTCCTAAAAAAAAAAATACATGGTTAGGTCTGTCATAGTAATACTCCAAGAAACTGGTACCAATTTCTATCTTAGAGTTTCTGTTGCTGTGATAGAACACCAGGACCAAAGACCACCGAGGAGAAAGGGGTTTATTTCATCTTCCAATTCCACATCATGAATTTTCCTGAATTTCCAATTAGCAGATGTTGAACCTTTGAGGCTTCCCATCTAAAGTCCCAGAAAGTATAGAGCAGAGACAAGGAACCACTTTCCATAAGCAAATTTAAATAATTTCTTAAGTCTTTGATAATGCATGACTGAGCAATTGTAAAGGAAATACAGATCCGTAACTGGAAAGTTTCTACAGCAAGACCTATAACACACATCTATGACTGTGTACTTGTAACGACACTCCCTCCTTGCCAACAAAGTCTTTTTTTTAGAAATGGGATAGTCGTTTGATTGTGCCATGGAACAGAGTTGCTTGGGAGGTATCCTCCGAGATATTTCAAATAATCTAATGAATTTCTAGATTCTAGAAAAATCAAAAGCCAAACTTAAACCAAGTAGGCTGTAAGAAGTACAGAGAAATAAGAATTAGAAGAGAAACTAATAAAATATAGATGCAAAGAACAATATATAGAAGCAATCAAAGAGTTGGTTCTTTGTGAAGATAAACAAGCTTGACAACCTCTTTATAAATGTCTTAGTTAGGGTTTCTATTGCTGCGAAGAGATACCATAACCAAGGCAACTCTCATAAAGGACAACATTTAATTGAGGTGGCTGCATACAGTTCAGATGTTCAGTCTATTATCATCACGGCAGGGAGCATGGCAGCTGGGAGCATGGCAGGCAGGCAGACACGGTGCTGGCTACATCTTGATCAGCCAGCAACAGGAAGTTGATTCTGACACTGGCAGTAGCTTGAACATAGGAAAACCTCCTAATAGTGCTGTTCCCTTTGGGGGCCATTTTATTTCAAACCACCACATTCTACTACCTGGTATCCAAGGGCTTATAGACATAGTATAGTGTAAAAATGCATTCACTCCAACTTCAAAAGTCTCCATAGTCTATAACAGTCTCAAACTTATTTCAAAGTCCAAAGTATCTTCTGAGACTCATGGCAATCTCTTAACTGTAATCCCCTGTAAAATCAAAATAAAAAAGTAGATCATACACTTCCAACATATAAGGGCACAGGATATACATCACCCTTCTAAAACATAGGGAAGGGAGTATAGTGAGGAAATATTGGATCAAAGCAAGACCAAAAACTAGCTGGGCAAACTGCAAACTCTGTGTCTCTGTGTCTGATGTCAAAACACTCTTCAGATCTCCAACTTCTTTCACCATTATTGGCTATAGTACATTTCTTTCTTTTGGACTGCTTCCACTTGCTGTTAGCCTCTCCCCATGGCAGGTATCCCACAGCTCTGGTATCTCTAACATTTTGGGCTCTCCAAGGCAATCCAGGCTTCAACTTCACAACTTTATGCAATGGTCTCTTTAGGCCTCCATTCAGGGACACCCTGATACATGCCTGGCCTCAGCAGCTTCCCTCATTCTCTGTGGCACATTCCACAGCCCCTTTCTTCTATCCTTACCTTCAGAATCATGTGGCAGAAGCTACCGAGTTCTGCAGCTTACTGGGGCTGGAACAAGGCCCCTTGTTCAATTACATCTTTACCACCTTTCTGTCCTTCACTGCCCAAGTTTGGCTGTCCTGAAATTGGATCTGTAGACCAGGTTGACCTCAAATTCAGAGATACACCAGCCTCTGCCTTCCCAGTGCTGAGATTAAAGATGTGTACCACCATCCCTGGCTTTAAGCTTAACTTTACTTACCTTTCACAAGTTGGAAATTTAGCTGGGTGGGATCTTGCCCAGAAGTTACTACACCCTTTATTCCATTTCTTAATCCGTTTATCTCCTTGAACACATGATTTAGCTCTGTTTAACTTCCAGATGCCCCCTTTCTCAATCTGTACATTTTTAGTTTTATTTATTCAGCTTGCTCCTTTTTGTTATAAATCTTCATTAGAGTTACCACTAATAACCACACAGCAGAGTCCACACTAGACTGTTCTGAGATTTCCTTTGCCAAAGGAAACTAATCCAAAACTTTTCACTTAAGAGGTTAACCTCAGGCAGACTTTTCTGACATGGGTAAAAAGCCATTACATTCTTCACCAAAGTACCACAAGAGTGATCTCAAGGAAACATACTAAAACTCTTCTCCTCTGAACCCTCAAGTGAGCCCCCACAGTTCAAATAAGTCTTAGCACCACTGTCTTATATGGCCATTTAAGCAGTGCTTAAAGCATTCCACTGCTTTCATAATCCAGAGTGCTAAAGTCTACACTCCTCCAAACAATAACACAGTCAGGCATAAATAACACAGCAATACCTCAGTCCCTGGTACCAACTTCTGTTTTAGTTAGGGTTTCTTTTGCTGTGAAGAGACACCATGACCATGACAACTCCTATAAGGATATCATTTAATTGAGGCCGTGGCTTACAGGTTCAATGGTCTAGTCCATCATGGTCATGGCGGGGAGCATAGCAGTGTGTAGGCAGACAGGTGCTGGCTACATCTTGGTCAGAAGGCAACAAGAAGTCAACTCTGATACTGGGAATATCTTTAGCATAGAAGAACTCAAAGCCCACCCCCACATAGTGACACACAGCATCCAACAAGGCCACACCTACTCCAACAAAGCCACACCTCCTAATAGTGATGCTCCCTTTGGGGACCATTTTCTTTCAAACCACCACGTTAAAGTATCAAATTAATGAAAAGATACAACCTAAATAAATAAAATTAGAAATGAAACTACAGGTGTAACAATGGGCTCCAAGCAATTACAAAGAGGATATTTTCGAAATTTATACTTCAAGAAGCTTGAAAATCTAGGAGAAATAGATAATTCCTATAGACATGTAATCTACAAAATTTAATCAGGAAGAAATAAACAGTGGAAGTAAACTCTTAACACACAAACAAATGGAGGCAGTATTGAAATCCCCCAACAAAGGAAACACAGGGCTGAATGGATTCACTACTAAAGTCTACCAAACTTTTAAAGAAGACCTAAGTGATAAAAACTTATCAAACTCTTCCAAAGAGTAGAAGTAGAAGGAACACTAACAAACTCATTCTATGAAGCCATCATATCTTGGTACCAAAACTAGATAAGAATACAACAGGAAAATAAACCCTACAAATCAATTTTCGTGGTGAACATAGATGCAAAAATTCTAATGATATACTTGAAAAATGAATTCATGAACCCATTAAGATCATGCCCTCCATAATTTCTTCCCAGGGATGTGAGGTTGGTCCAATACATACCAATCAATAAATGTAGTATAACATATATATATATATATATATATATATATATATATATATATATATATGTATGTATGTATGTATGTATGTTAAGGAGAGAATTCACATGTACATTTCAATAGATAAAGAACATGCATTTAATAAAATTTGACATGATTTCATGAAAAAATCCTGAATAATTTAACAATAAAATAAAAAAATTAATAAATACCATATGTGACAAGCCATTTGCCCATATTATACCAAATGGGCTAAAACTGAGAGCTTTTTCTTCAAAATTTGGAACAAGACAAGAATGCCCAATTTTTCTACTCTTATTTGACATAGTATTTGAAGTCTTAGTTTAATCAATTAGTAAGGAAACAGAAGGAAATATGAGAACACAAACCAGAGAGGAAGAAGTCATAGTACCCTGTTTGTAGATTACAGGACCCAATACATAAGAGACTCTATTGGAAAAATCTTAGAACTAATAATCCCTTTTAGAAAAATACCAGGATCTAAAACTAACACGTATAAATCAGTAATTTTTATGAATTTCAATAATGTACTTCACAATAAGTAAAGTTAGAAAATATCCCATTCATAAAAGATTTAAAAATCCTTAAGATTAACTCTAACAAGAGAGATGGAAATCTTTGTAACATTTAATGCTGAAATAAGAGAAACTGAAGAAGTTATTGAAGCTGGAAAGACCTCTTTTCACCAGTTGACAGAATTTATAATGAAAATAAATGGCTAAGTTATGAATTTAAACAAAATTGCCATCAAAGTTCCAATGATATTCTTTTTAACAGTAGAGAAAACAATCCTAAAATTTATTTGTAAATACACTGATAGCCAAATCATTGCTAAAGACAGAGAGCAGTGTTGGATCATAGTGTCTGATCTCAAATTTTATGGCAGAACCACAGTAATCAAGAAGGCACCACAATTGGAAAAACAAAAGGCAAGTGGACCAATGGAATATAGTAGAAGACCTACAAATATCTCCACAAAACTATAGCCAACATTTTTTAAATAAAAGTATATAAAAATACATTGGTAAAAAGGTAATCCCTTGAACAAATGGCATAGGGAAACTGTATTCTCACATAGAAGAATGATTTTTGACCCATATCTCCCATCTTATAAAAATGGATGAAAGACTTAATATAAGACTTGAAACTGAAATTACTAGACTAAAATATAGTGAGAAAAATCTTAAAATATATACGCAAGAGCGTTCTTTAAAGGGGTTCAATACCAGAGCAAATTACTGAAGAATATGCACATGAGGTTACATGAAAACAGTTTTTCACATCAAAGGAAACTGTCAGCCAGCTGAAAGAAACATTTTAAAGAACAAGAGAGAAAAGTTTGCTATCTATATTTCAGAGAGCTCACTAATATTTAAAACTTGTAAAGAAATGAAAAATTTGAAGCTAAAGAAACTAAATCTGCAATTAACAAGTGAGCTGATGAGATGATCTGAACAGATGACTCCCCAAAGGGGGAAAAATACAAATGGTAGCTAATGACTTTGAAAAAGTGTTCAGCATCCTTAGCGATAGGAGGAAAAAAAAGCTAAAGCACTTTAAGATTATATCCACCCCAGTGTGAATGACTAACATAAGCAAATGGAAGACCAGTGTTGACTAGAGTGTGGAAAAGAGAAACACACATTCACTTCATGGGGAATAAAAACTGATGTAGCCATTGAGGACCTCAGTATGTAGATTCCTCAAGTCTAAACAGAATTACCCTGTAGAGGACTCTAAATCCTATTATACTTGCATACCAAAATTCATTGATGTACAATTCACAATGGTAAGAAAATAGAGCTCGCATATGTGCCTATCAACACATGAATTAAAAAGGAAAATATGATATATATGCACAATTGAATTTTATTCTAGTTGTAAACAAAACCAATAACATTTGCAGAAAATGAATGTAACTATCATATTATATGTTGGCACTCTATTTTAACATTTATACATGTGCATAGAAGTTTGTATGTAGAGTAAACATAGGTCAGAGATAAAAGATCATAATGAGAAACATCTTAAGGGAAGATTGGGGACAAAAAAGAAAGTAATAGGATCTGTTAGGTGAACACAGAAGGGGCAATCTTGTGGCAATGAATTGAGGGGTGAATGGAAGGAGTAGTGGATGAGAAGAATTAAAAAAAACTGTGTATATGAAAATGCCATAATGAAACTCATTATTTTATATGCTAATCTAAAAACTTAAAGAACCTTAGTGTATTTCTAACTTATCTTTGTAAGTCTAAAGTTTTGTGCCTAATTTGCCTTTTATCATAACTAAGGAAAACTTTAAGTTTAATTATACAGTCTTTAACTCCACCAAAGACCACAGAAGGATGTAATATTACCTAATGTCAGGAATATCTAGCTGCCAGGACAATCACCAAAAGTTCTTCTGTAATGTGCGGGCATCGATCTTTGGCCTACAGTCCTAGTATATCTGACATTTCCGAGAAATAAAAGATTCTGAAGGACTGTCCTACCTTGTCTTGGTGAAGTTTGGTAGTTGCTTTCTTTTGCATCCTGATGGTCCAGTTTGGATAGTATACTGTCAGCAACTGAGGCAAGGGCAGATTCTTTGCCCAGTAGCTAGTTTTTGCCACAAAGAATGCAAACTCTATATGGTGTTTCTTTGATGCCTACCATCTTCTATGAAGTAAATTGGTGCTGCCAGGAGCAGACTTGTCAAGAAAAGCCTTATGTTATGAAAACATTCTAAATGCCATATTCTGTAGGTCTTTGAAGTGTTTGAAGACTCTCTCTCTCTCTCTCTCTCTCTCTCTCTCTCTCTCTATCTATCTATCTATCTATCTAAATGTATCTGTTTAACCTTGAAAACATACCTAATATGACTACATGTTTGATTATTATAAGTGACTATTAACCTGTATTTCTTAATTATACATTACATTTTTCAAAGAGCTGCATAAGCACAATATGCCAGACAAGAGTAAGAAACATCCATACAGTATAACAAAAAGTAACTTTAAATTTATATCAATAAATCAAAATCCATACCAATGTAAAATATTTAAGATTAATAGTTGCTATTTGGATTAAAGTAGAGTCAATAATCTACCCTTTTATCTCATCATTTCTATATTATATCACCTTTTTTTCCTTTAGAAAGCGATCTTTGGATTTAACTCCTTTGTTTAGCATTTTTTTTTAGCATGACCAATAACAACTTGTAACCACCTCCCCTCCCCTAAATGATAATGAACATCCATAACCCATTTTTGGGGTTCCTTTTTAGAAACACTAGGATAGGACATGTATACCAGGTAAGTTAGCATTCCCATTGCTGTTGGAAAACACCTGGCAGAGGCACCTTGAGAGAGGCAAGGTTAGTGGTCTTAAGGAAGCATCAAGAAATCATGGCAGGGAAGGTGGATGATGGCTGGTCTGTCACATCACCTCAGATGTAAGGAAGCAGCAAGAACAGAAAGTGGGGTCTGGCTATCCATCAGAAAGCAACCCACTTTCTCCAGCTAGGCCTCACCTTTTAAAGATCTACAACCTCCTAAAACAGCACCCCCTGCTGAGAACCAAATGTTCAATCATATGAAAGTATGGAGGACACCATATACTCAGACAAAAATTATATCTGCTTACTTCAGGCTGAAAGGGGATCTAAGGAGTTCAACTTTAAGTACTTTGAGGTGTTTTCTCTAACTCTTATCCAAGAAAATGTCATCACATTGAAATTTCTTGTTTAAATCACAAAGTAAAACCAGTTGGGGAAAAAATATCAGTCAGTGGCAGAGCATACAACCACATTGCCTTCCCATTTCCAGTATTTGAAAGGGATAAATATTTTCCATTGCTAAAACTACTACAGAATTTTATAGAGAATCATTTCCTTGAAGAGTTCCTCAAGTTTTCAGATGTGCTGGAGAGGTAGCAAAATTTGACAGAGGGAATCTGCATTAGGGAAGAAAAGGCACTTTTATGGTAAGAGCTGAGGTACCCGTAAAATGAATGCATGCATTCAGAGAACAATAACATTAACAAGTACCGTATGTTGTGGGTAGAGTAATCTCAGGTGCTTTTTTTTTTTCTTTTGAGCTATACAATTAGGGCATCATAGAAATTATAAGCTGAAGAATTTGCTTAGGTCATCTTTTTACTCTGGCAGCTACTTTTAGTGTATTCTGAGTGGATTACAATACCTAATATTTCCCTGTTTTGAGTCTATGCTATCAGTCTCATAGTAGAAGTATGGCCAAGTTCTGTAAAGCATTAGGGTATCACTGTAGAGTGTAACTCTCTAAAATCAAATAAATAGCAATAGGATAAGTAATATCTACTAAAGAGTTGTTTTAAGTTTATTCCATAATAATGCAAATATGATAAGAAAAATTATTAGAAGCACCTTTGGTAAAAATTAGACACTGTTTGCTCAGTTTATTTTATTTTTTGAGGCTATAAAGAAGTTACTATATATTGTCCTTCTCTGTCCACCCTCCAAACCCTCCCACATACTCTTTCCAGCTCTTCTTCAATTTCATGGTCTCTTTATTCAATAATTTTTCTTGCATGCATATATGTATTTTCATATACAGACATACTCCTAAACATAGCTTGTTCGATCCATATAATGCTATTTGTATGTATATTTTTCAGAACCAACAGTTTGGCAATGATCAGTATGCACTTATCTCATTTGCTTATTTTATCTTGAACTTACCCCAGAATAGAAAGCACCAACAGCAAGAGTTTGATTAAATTAACTTCATAAAAAATTTGTGCCCCTCTCCAGCCAGGTAGGCTGGGTGCAGAACTTCACCCTCCCTCCATTCCTTCAAATCAAATCCCCCTGGCTAACTTATCCCAGGTCTACAGCAGACTACCTATACCAGCCTTCCTCCCCCTAAGCCCCCATCTCCACAGGGTCACACAGATCTTCTCCTGCAAGTTTCCTCCCCCAAAACTCATTGCATTATCTATTCCACAACTTTAATAGTCATTCCCTGAGGACCCACTGACCACTCTGGCCAGTGAAGCAAGTAGACTAATTGCAGATCTTCACCTCTCCCTCCTTTCCTTCAAGCCTTTTCAGGTTCTCATGCCCAGCTCTATAGCAGAACTTCTGCTGTGACTTCTCACTCTTTAGCCCTATTCCCAAGTGACTAAGCAGATCTTTGTGGAACAACCTGCTTTCCTCCATTCTGTGTACTCCCTCAGCCCCTGCATCGCAATGCCTAAGTGTCAGCACTGAATACCTAGCAATTCATTTTACCTGGAGCCCCCAGTGGCCACACTTATCAGGATCCCAGAAGAGTTTCTGTAGCTAGAGTTTTCCTGCCTGGCTCACAGTCAGGACAAATCTCTGTCACCTGCCAGTCCCACAGCCGCTCAGACCTGACCAAGTAAACACAGAGACTTATATTGGTTACAAACTGTATGGCCGTGGCAGGCTTCTTGCTAACTTTTCTTACAGCTTAAATTAATCCATTTCCATTAATCTATACCTTGCCACGTGGCTTGTGGCTTACCGGCATCTTCACATGCTGTTTCTCATCATGGCGGCTGGCAGTGTCTCTCTCAGCCTTCTACTTCCCAGCTTTATTCTCCTCCTTGTCCCGCCTATACTTCCTGCCTAGCCAATGGCCAATCAGTGTTTTATTTATTGACCAATCAGCAACACATTTGACATACAGACCATCCCACAGCACTTCCCCTTTTCTTTTTTTTTCAAAAAGGAAGGTTTTAACCTTAACAAAGTAAAATTACATATAATTTGGGAATTTGGGCGTAGCTTCTCTTACTACTTCCTGCTGGAGGGGGCACTGTATCTTATGGAGACACAAAGAAAATTTTAGGATTATGGAATAGTCCATGAGGGTGTATTGTCTGAGCCAGTTGCCTTCAAACCATTCTGGATGTTGGATCATCTGGGCCATGGTGTCATCAGAGACCTTTCAGGGGGTCTTGGCTGGTCAAACCTGATGTATCGTAATCTGGAACAAATCCACAGCCTTTGGTTTTCTGTGGGAACAAAAGCAGAGTCTCCTTTCCAAAGCAACATATCTTCATATCCAAATTTTGAAGTCAAGGTACCTTTAAAATATACATTTTGGCATAACTCAACATCTTTCATGATCAAATGTTTTTCTGCAGTTAAAAATCCCAAAGACGGCCGGGCGGTGGTGGCGCACGCCTTTAATCCCAGCACTCGGGAGGCAGAGCCAGGCGGATCTCTGTGAGTTCGAGGCCAGCCTGGGCTACCAAGTGAGTTCCAGGAGAGGCGCAAAGCTACACAGAGAAACCCTGTCTCGAAAAACCAAAAAAAAAAAAAAAAAAAAAAAAAAAAAAAAAAAAAAAAAAAAAAATCCCAAAGACAACACAATCCAAATTCTCTGTGTAATATTCATCTTCATGTGGCTTATTTTTTATATTAACTTTACTGTCTCTTTAAAGACTTTATTTTTTAAAACTATGTATTTGTTTCTATAACTGTATATATCACCTTTTTTGTCTCTTTCAAACCTACGTATATTTTACATACATTGTAAACTATTACATCTGAATCTGTCTTATTGTGAATCTATTGCTTTCAACTGCAGCAGCTGTGGCTGCTGGCTCTGCCCACCTCGGCTTCCCAACATGGTGGCGGTAGTTTACCGCCAGCTCTGGGAGCTATCGTGGGTCTACGCTTTTTATCCAAGCAGTGTGTAGCCCAGAAACCTCTTTTTTTTTGTTTTGTACTAGCAAAGGCTAAATCCACCACGCAGCTTAATGTGCCACTTGCAGAGGCCTCTTTCCCGCCACACTGCAGATCGAGCACACACATGCTAGGAACCCGCCAGTAGCTCAAAGGGCAGCTGCCGCTCATTTGAGAGAGACAATTAGGAAGCTGTTTTTAGCTCCATTTTAGAATCTTTTTTCTCAGTTTTTAGGTGGAAACTCTTGCCACCACATTGGACGCCATTTGTAGCTAGAGTTTTCCTGCCTGGTCCACAGTCAGGACAAATCTCTGTCACCTGCCAGTCCCACAGCCACTCAGACCTGACCAAGTAAACACAGAGACTTATATTGGTTACAAACTGTATGGCCATGGCAGGCTTCTTGCTAACTTTTCTTACAGCTTAAATTAATCCATTTCTATAAATCTATACCTTGCCATGTGGCTCGTGGCTTACCGGCATCTTCACATGCTGTTTCTCATCATGGCGGCTGGCAGTGTCTCTCTCAGCCTTCCACTTCCCAGCTTTGTTCTCCTCCTTGTCCCACCTATACTTCCTGCCTAGCCAATGGCCAATCAGTGTTTTATTTATTGACCAATCAGCAACACATTTGACATACAGACCATCCCATAGCAAGTTTCCTACTAGGCAAGATATAGCCATGACAGAACTAGAGAGAGTAATAAAAACCAAGGAAGCAATATCCATGCAACAAATTCGAGATCATATATCAGCACAGATAATTACAATCTTTCCAATACTAGATGCCTAGACATCAGCATAAAACAACAACAAAAAACAAAGCAAAACCAAAAAAGAACATAAACAGCCAGAACAATATGTCTCCACTCCAATAGAGTTCAGCAAGCCTACCACAGTTGGTCTTGAGTAAGGGCATTAAGCAGCATACCTGAAGTTTAAGACAAAGATCTTGACACCTTTAAAAAATATGTTAGATTCTTAGAGGGAAACTGAATAAATCCCTTAAAGCAAACAAAAACTAGCAGTGTAAAGAAATGAATAAAGTAGTCTAAGACCTGAAAGTAAAAATAGAATTCAGTCAAGAAAACCTAAAATGAGGGAAATATAGAAACTAAAAATATAGGGACTTGAGCAGGAACCTCAGAGGAAAGATTCACTAATAGAACAGAAGTGATGAAAGAAAGAATCTGAGGTATTGAGGACACAATAGAAGAAATGAATACATGGGTCAAAGAAAATGTTAAATATATAAAAAATGGAACACTGTGAAAAGACCAAATCTAAGAATAATGGGAATAAGGGAAGAAAAAACTCAGGTCAAAGGCAGAGAAAATATTTTCAACAAAATCATGGGAGAAAATTTTCCTAAACTAAAAAAGGAGATGCCTATCAAGGTACAAGAAGCTTATATAATGCCAAATAGATTAGACCAGAAATGAAAGTCCCTTGGCACATAATAATAACAACACTAAACATACCAAACAAAGAAACAATATTAAAAACTGAAAGGAAAAAAATACCAAATGATGTATAAAGGCAGAAATATGAAGATAGCACCTGACTTCTCAATGCAAACTCTGAAAGACAGAAATTCCTGGAAAGATGTTTTACCTATTATAAGAGAGTACAGATGTCAGTACTCCAGAAAAACTTAAAACAATAGATGGAGAAAACTGACATTCCATAAACAATCAAATTTAACCAATATCTATCTATAAATCCATTCCTAACAGAAGACTTTAAAAGGAAAAACCTAACCTAAATAAGTTAATCATATCTAACAGAACAGGAGGAATAAATAATCCCTGCCCAGCAAGTCAAAAGAGGGGAAACACACACACACACACACACACACACACACACACACACACACACACACAAATAAAATAGTAGAAATCAAAAAAAGAAATACAGTGCATTTATATCTCCTAACATCAAGAATTTCAATGTACCAATAAAATGACACAGACTAAGAGGACAGATGCAAAAAACAGGATCCAAATTCTACTGCCTCTAAGAAACACACCTTAGCATAAAGGCTAGACGTCACCTCCAGGTCAAAGGATGGAAGAAGATATTTCAAGCAAATGGACCTAAGAAAAAAGCAGGTGCAGTCATTTCAATATCTGACAAAATAGACTTGAGACCAAACCAATCAGAAGGGATAGAAAAAGACACTAAATACTTCTCAAATAAAAATTTCACCAAGAGGACATTTCAATTCTTAACATCTATGCACCAAACACAAGGGCACTCAAATTTATAAAAGAAAAGCTGGTACAGATTACAGTTTAAACCACACATTAATACCCACACACTGATAGTGGAGGATGTCAACACCCAACTCTCACCAATAAACAAGTCATTCAGACAAAAACTAAACACAGAAATGTGGGAGCCAACTCACATTATAAACCAATGAGACCTAACAGATATTGACAGAACATTTCACCTAAACACACACACACACACACACACACACACACACACACACACACACACACACAAATACCTCTTCTAAGCACCTCATGGAACTTTCTCCAAAGTTGTTCACATACTTAGATACAAGGCAAGCCTCAACAGATACAAGGAAATTGACATAACATCCTGTATCCAATTGGACCATCACAGACTAAAGCTGGTATCAACAAGCACATAAACAAGAGAATGTGTACAAACTCATGGAAACTGAACAGCTCTCCACTGAATGAAAAATGGGTCAAAACAAAAATAAAGAAAGAAATTAATGACTTTCTAGAATCGAATGAAAACAAATACACAACACACCCAATGTAGCTGGAGTTATCTCCAGTCCCGCCTGGACCCGCAGCCACTCAGACCCAAATAAACACACAGAGACTTACATGACTTATAAACTGTATGGCCTTGGCACGTTTCTTGCTATCTAGTTCTTATATCTTAAATTAGCCAATTTCTATTAATCTGTACCTTGCCACATGGCTTGTGGTTTACCGGTAACTTTACATGTTGCTTCCACTGGCAGTGGCTGGCAGTGTCTCCTGACTCAGCCTTCCACTTTCCAGAATTCTCCTCTCTCCTTAGCCCACCTATACTATACTTCCTGCCTGGCTACTGGCAATCAGCATTTTATTTATCAATCAATCAGAGCAACACATTCACAGCATACATATATTCACAGCACTTTTGTCCCATATCACACCCAAACTTATGGAACATAAAGAAATTGGTTGTACGAGGCAAGTTCATTGCACTAAGCACCTTCATAAAAGAACTGGAGAGACCTCATATATCATATAATGGCACACTCAAAAGCTCAAGCACAAAAATAAGAAATTATGCCCAAAAGGAATAGAGAGCAAACAAACAAAACAAAGCAAACAAAAGAAAAAGTAAAAAGCATCAATAAAACAGAGGGTTTTTTTAATGAGGAAATCAAAAAGATTTTATCCAAATTAACTAAAAGGCAGAGAGAATATCCAAATTAACAAAATCAGAAATGAAGGGAGGGACATAACAACAGGCCCTGAGGGAATCTGGAGAATTATAAGGACATACTTTCAAAACCTCTATTCTTCCCAAATTGGAAAATCTAAAAGAAATGGATCATTTTTTCCATACCTACAACTTACCAAAGTTCAATCAAAATCATGTAAATAACTTAAACAGAACTATAATTCTTTAGTGAAATAGAAGCAATAATTTAAATTATGTTAACAAAAAAGTCCTAGAGTTGTTGGCACAGAATCTGTCATATTTTCTTTTTTTGTTTGTTTTGTTTTGTTTTTCAAGACAGGGTTTCTCTGTGTAGCTTTGCGCCTTTCCTGGATCTCGCTTTGTAGACCAGGCTGGCCTTGAACTCACAAAGATCTGCCTGTCTCTGCCTCCCGAGTGCTGGGATTAAAGGCGTGAGCCACCACCAACCGGCCTGTCATATTTTCAAAGAAGAGTTAATGCCAATACTTCTTAAATTATTTCACAAAACAGACACAGAAGGAACATTGTCCAATTTGTTTTTCACAAAGCCAGAGTTACCAATAACCAAACCACATAAAGACTCACAAAGAGAGGAAATTACAGACCAATTTCCTTTGTGTCCATAGACGCAAAAATCATCAATAAAAACTTTGCAAACTGAAACATATCAAAAAGATCATATACCATGATCAAGTGGGCTTCATTCCAGAGATGCAGAGATGGTTCAACACACATACAACAACAAATGTAATTCTTTATATAAACGAACTGAAAGACAAAATCCACATGATCATCTCATTAGATACAGAAAGGGCCTTTGATAAAATCTAACTCCTTTTTATGATAAAAGTCCTGGAGAGATTAGGGATCTAAGGAACCTACCTCAATTTACTAAAGACAGTTTATTGCAAAGCATAACCAATATCAACACAAATAGAAAGCAGCATAAAGCAATTACACTAAAATTAGGAACAAAACAATGTTGTCCACCCTTTTCATACCTGTTCACTATAGTACTTAAAGTCTTAGCTAGACCAATAAGACAACTGAAGGAGATGAAGGGGATGCAAATTGGAAAGGAAGTAGTCAAAGTAACTTCATCTGCAGATGGTATAATCATATACATAAGTGATCCTCAATATTCCACATGGCAAAGTGCTGAGATTAAAGGCATGCACTACCACTGCCTAGCCAAATAATATAAAATAAAATTATATATGTATATTTATACAATTATTACTATTATTATCATTAGGTTTTCTCCTGAGCAATTTGCCCCACATTTATAATCAGTGGACATTTTCTTACACACCTCTGATCTGAATTTTTTAAAAGCTGATTATTTGTAAGATCTTTGGAATAAAGTTTGGGGTCTGTTTGGATAAGGACCCAGGCCCACTCAAGTCTATCCTGTGTTTTCTTTCTGTTTCTCGCCTCCCTATTTCTAATGAAGTCTCTTATCTCACATTCCTCAAGAATCGCTAGGGTAAATAATTGTGGGGGCTGGTCCACAACATTTAAAGGGTGTTGGTTACTAATTGTTATTGATCATAGTCAATCTATTTCTAAAAGAAGAAAGGGAGATATTATATAAAAATGATGGGAATAAAGGATAGTTTATTGAATCTTCTTTAATTCAAAAAACAACTGTTATTCTCAAAATATTTTACATTGATATAGATTTTGGTTTATTGATTTAAATTTAAGGTTAATTTTTGTTATAATTCATGAATATTTCTACTCTTGTTTTAAGTATTGTGTTTATACAGCTGAATTAAAATGTAAAGGTATAATTAAAAAATACAAAATCACACACAAAAAAAGCTTATTATTTGGATAAAGTAAGCAAGAATGTGGAGTTCTAAGAGGGCAGCGGGGCAGCAGGGCAGCACCGACTGGGAGATTTCTTTCATCTCCTGGCATTTGTTCCCATGCTTTGGTAAGTAAAGCAGTGAACTTAATGAAGGGCTTACTTACACTCAGGGCATTGGTGGTTTGTCAGCATACCCATGTAAGGAGTCATCTCATGATTAGGTTTACATAGACTAACTAAATGCATGTATATGCTCTCTACTCTTGGTGCTCTGAGGGTGTAAATACTCCAGAGTACCTGTATGGCTCTTTAATTCTCTCCTTGGATGGATTTCTGGAGATATGATGCAACTCTTGATGGAAAAGAAGGCTGGAGCTGGAGCATTCTTCTTTTGTCTCAAATGAACTTCACTTTCAAAGTAATGGTGGAGATGGAACCTAGAGAATAGGTTATGTATACTGTTTATGGACGCTTGTTAATGGATGTGTTTTTCAAGTGTAGGCCAGGACAGAATTTGATCTGCAGTCCATGCATAACAGTCTGAAAGCAGAATGGAACATCTGGCTTCTCCCATTTCAAAGTCACCTCTGGCTACTGCTGTCTACTGAGAAGGTAGAAATGGGCTGAATCAACTCTTTGAATTTTGAATGGCAGGACAGGAGGCTAGTCTCAAATGAAGAAATTAACTGAATAAGAACACAGAGGGAAGTTAATAACAAACAGGTGGTTTGATGCAATGGAGGTGGTAGATTCTCCGAGGAACAGGGAGAGTAAAGGATGAAAGAAGGGTGTTGCAGGGTTTTCCTCCTAGACCTCAAGGGCCCAGATTGTAAAACAGCTAATTTAGTTATTTTCAACTTGTGAAAACATCCACTCACTTTCTTTCTGTTTAAGGTAAAATTTTTAGGTGTGTCTCTGAGAGAGTTATTTCCTTTTAAGACTCTGGTGACTGTATAGTTGCCAGAATGCCTTGTTTTCCCAGCTCATTTGAGGATCCCCGTTGCCTATCAGAGTTTGTCTCTGGCATAACTCAGCCATCACCATTTAAAGCAGCAGCTTCTTCGTCTGCTTCATTGACTTTTTTTAGTAGCCAGAGAGTGAATGTTCCCTCAATCTGAAACCTGCGGTGTTTGAACGGATCCCTTTGTCCAACCCAGTCTGCAGCAAGCTTCTTGAAACAATATTCCCTTCTGCAGGGCATCCAAAGGCAGGTGACCACAGGGCGGGGTGAACCTTTCATCCTTCATTCAGACTTTTTCTTTTAATGGGAAAAGTGACTCCTGAATGAGTGAGAGTTCCTTTCTGTGACCTCAGTGGAGGAGGAATGTGGGCAGATTGTGGTTAATTTTGAACATTAACGAGTTTAGACTTGATCCTGTGTGGCTGTAGAAGATCTCCAGGGAGGGCTAGGAGCAAACTCACACTTCAGATAGTCACAGGCCTGGGACGGGTGTCTGGGGGAGCTAAAAAATGAAGGAGAGGCCAGGGTTCTTTCAACAGTGATAGAGGCCTGAACAACCACTACAGAAAATTAAAATGTGTGCGATGCATTTTCCAGCAGTCGCCCCTGGCTCTGGGACTCACTGAAGCAGAACAGGAGGAGCCAGAGAATAGTGAAGACAGGGGACAGGGATGAGCCGGCTTCTTCTCTGCCGAGAAAGGACCACAAATGATACATGCATGTGCAAAAACAGCCCTTGGCATCTAGAAATGCAGTTCTAGTTAAGCGGGCAAGAGCTGAATTGAAGCAGAAGATGAATTTCTTTTCATTAAAACAGATATGTCCTATTCAGCTCAGAACAGAGTATTTTTTTTAATCTTAGGAATTCTCAAGAAAGCTACTAAACCAATCTTCCATGTTTTTAAATGAAACATTTGTAACAAATGTTGTAGAGTGTTCCCTAGGAGTAGGGAAATGTCAGTCTGATCTTATCAGGGTCATTTACATTATTAAAATATTTAGGATAAAAATGTTTTTGAACCCAAGTAATGCCTTAGTATCAGAACTTTGAGCAGAACAAGCCAGCAGGATCAGACCTTTAATTCTCCTTGGTGGAAATTTAATCATTTTCTACTTAACTTTTCTTATTTTTCATCACAGATAGGAAAAGCAATCTAAATTTCTTAGATTTCTTGGAAGATGTTTCATGACCTGCTTCCTGTCTATGGCTCTGATTTCTTTGCTCAGAAATTAACTGAATATTAATCACATACTCTCTTCTCAAATATGAGGCTGTCACACTCATTACTGGTTTTTACTTCTTCAGTGGCTTTGCTCAGCCTGAAAAGCATATTGAGAGAGAAGGGCTTTGAAGAAATGAAGGATGAAAGAAATTTCATCCTGAAAAAAAAAATGACGGAGTGTGATTGTATCAGTCAGCCATCAACCAGCAAGAGAGAACTGAATTGTCACAACTGAAAAATGAGCTTGGCCTCAAACAACTAAAGATAAGCACCCCGGAATTACACTCCCTCGCCGCAGACAGAAGACACCTTCTCTATTTCCACTCACTTCTTTTGGAGAAGAAAAGAGTGACAGCTGGAGAGATGGCTCAGAGGTTAAGAGCACAAGCTGCTCTTCCAGAAGTCCTGAGTTCAATTCCCAGCACCTGCATGTGGGTTCAGAGGTCCTGAGTTCAATTCCCAGCACCTACATGTGGGTTCACGACCGTCTATAACTGTAGTCCCATGGGATCTGATACCATTTTCTGGTGTGCAGGCATACATGTAGACAAGACACATATACATAAAGAATAAATAAATACATCTTTAAAAAAAAGATGAACAATTAGAAAATTCTCTCTTTCTGGCCCCACCCCTCATTTGCCATAAGGCGGCCTGGTGGTAAAGAGACCCCCCCCAACACATACACACACACATACATACACACACACACACACATACACACACACACACACACACACACACACCGCTCAATGCCTGAGGAGGGTGGGCGAGCTGGCCCTGTGGTCATAAGAGCTGTAGAGCTGCCCCTGCCCCTCACCAGCTACAACACTTGGGAAAGAGGTCGTGCATCTCCCTGGGGCAGCATAGTAGAGCTGATCTGTTGGCAGAGGTATGAGTCACCAAGCTCTGAAGTTGAGAACATGGGAGAGCAGTCCCCACCACTATCTGTCATGTGGCGGCATGGGCTGGGGAGAGATGTTCCTCTTTATCCATCTCTACCTGTGACAGACAGGTGGCTGACCCTCCCCCTTACCAGCTGCAGTACTCAGGAAAGCAAGCCCTGCTCCTCATCCCTGTTGGTGGAGGCAGAGGTGAGCTGGCCCTCAGGGTTTGAAAGTGGGATAGCTGGCCACACTCCCCTCATCTGCCATGTGGTGGAGAGGGCAAAGGAAAGATACCCTCCCCGACTTCTCCCTCCCACCTGCGGTGAGGGAGCTGACCCGCCCCGCCCTTACCAGCTGCAGCACAGCAGAGCTGACCCTTTCGACAGGGGTACAGGTGAACCAGCTCGGAGAATGTGTGAGCTTAGGAAATCTGCCCAGACTTCTCATCTGCCATATGGTGGTGTGGGCAGGGGAGAGATGTCCGTGTCCACAGACACCCCCCCCCCACCGCCCCAGCTACTTGTGGTGGGTGGAAGAGCTAGCCCTGAGATAAGAGCTAGAGATTTGTCCCTGCCCCTCACCAGCCGCAGCACTCAGTAGAGTGGCCCCTGTGCCTTGCCTGGGCAGCACAGTGGAGCTGTCCCTGATGGTACAGGTATGGGAGAGCTGACCCTGGGGGTATGAAAGCAGGAGAACTGGTCTCACCCCTTGCTCATTGCTGCAAGGGGTGCACTAGCCTGGGCAATGCTGGAAAGCTCACCAGGGTGTTGAGGGCAGGGGAGAGCTGGCAGGCTGACCAATCAGTCCTACAACTACCCAGACTCAGAACCAGCGTTGTGAGTTGGCCCACCCCAATATCTACCTCGTCTGTGATCTACAGGAGCAACTGAAAGGGCCAGTCCTGCATACCCAAAGCTGCAGATCTCCATGACACAGGGACACAACAAGATATCCAAGAGGAGTCCCAGTGAGGGCCCAGCACCTATAGTGTAGCAGAAACCAGAGGCCTTGAACCAGACCAATGACTCTTTGCAAAGAACATTTGCATGTAAAGATATGTGGATAAAGGGGTTTACTGAGTGACTCACTGTCACTTGCTACAGCTTCCATGGTGATATTTTTCCATTTCTTTTTTTCTCTTAAATTTTATTTTATTTGGTGGGAGGTGGTTTGCAAGGGTAGAGGGTGGATACAAGGAGACTGGAAATGAATGGGATTGAGATGCATGATGTGAAAGACACAAAGAATAAATAAAAGAAAGTTAAAATTCTCTCCTTTGGGACAACACTGAGTTTCATAAATAATTTTGATTTTTTTTTTAGTTTTGTGAAGTTTTGAAAATTGACATTTTATTGTGATAGGTATTATTAAGGCAATGACTTAAAAAATATCAAATATCATAGATAAAGTGTTGAGTTGTTTGTCTTTTGGCTATATTAATCCAACTGTAAATTCTATACTTTTCTAGAAACATGACCACTATTGAAGAAGAATTGTATTAATAATAAAGAATGAAGTTGTTATCAAGAAAACGCAAAGTTCTTAGCATGAATATTAATATTGAATGCCATAATAGTTTGACCTGTTGGCATGTGCCTGTAATCCCAGCCAGAACTCAAGAGGCTGAACAAGGAGGCCTGCAGTTAGATAGCCAGTCTGACTACACAAAATACCTTATTTCATAAAACATCATTTTAAAGGCTTGTGCTTAAGCTCTGGATTATAATACTTACTTATGATGCAGGAGATTCAAGATTCACTGCCCCTTCACTCCAGTATACCCTATTTCACTTGCCCTGTAGTAGTTTTCCCACTAGTAAAAACAAGGGGAGCAAAGCATTGAGATATAATGACTTAAGATGAGCTGAGCTGTAAGTTTGTACACAATCAACACCACACCCATGGTGTCGATCTCCATATAGTCTTGCTCCTCAGAGTGGTTTTATTTTTTCCAAAGAATATTAAACCATAAAAATTGTCTTAGAAAACTTTCTGAGTGATAGAATTTATAATAACATCATAAAAACTAACTTCAACCATTATTACTATCTGAGACAATTCTGTGTTTTAACAACTTGTATTTTTATTACACAAACTTTGATGAGTTCAATTTTTTTCTAAGATGATTGAGGTATCATAAGTTTTATATGCCATTAACTGTTGATACTGGACACCATGAGCTTCGCAGTCCCCACCCCACCCTATCCTATTTCCTCATGGTGAAGCCAAGTCTACAACCCAGCTGTCAGTCCTCTCCCCAAACCGTGATCTGCTGAAGTAAGCAGTGCTTACTGTCTGAGACCAATTCAATTTCAACCCAGTAGGACATCTGCATGATACTCAAACTATCCCTATTGAGAATGTTCTAAGGGCACCCCCACTCCCTGACTTTCCCATAGACAAAGCTGAGGTGCTTGTTAACCCTGTAGAGCTCACCATTTCCTCTGTCCTCTGGTGCTTGCTGTCCATTCCAGACATTCCCAATGAGCATTCTACATATTCATCTGCACTTCAGATGCTGCATTCCAGACAGAGCTGCACTGTCATCATTTTATAATCCAATAGAGCTAGAAAATGACAACTTTTGCAGCTATCACCACTGTGAATGGAAAAACTTTCTCTTCTTTAAAAAAATGCTCTCCCAAATCAAAAAAGCCTGGATTGATTATTTAAATTAGATAGATAGATAGATAGATAGATAGATAGATAGATAGATGTATAGATAGATAGATAGACAGATAGATACAGATAGGTTATATGGAGAGGCATAGACTTGACCAGATAAAGAAACTGCTGATCAGAAAGATAATTTAGTTTTCAGACACCATGATTAAAATGCACTGAAATATTTTAATGCTTTTATTATCATTTCTTTACAAAATACAATAAACTAGATTCAGTTTTAGAAACAAAAGTAGACATTAAGTTTGTTCTTAAATATTTTACTTTATTTCTTAAAGGATGTCAAATTAAGAAATCAATTTTTGTAAATGTGTATTAGGATTCCTGTATAGTGGTGAAGCAGGTCAGAAAATGCCCACCAAGCTTATCTCTGAAGCATTAGATCTGAAGGGAATGGGCAGGGGTCTCACCAACACTTTCAAAAGCATGCCTCTAATGACTTAACATCTGCCAGGCATGCTCCTACTTTCTTGAAAGTTTTGTTACTTCCCAACAGTGTCATGAAATCATGACAAAGCCTTTAATGCATGGGCAAAGAGAAGCAATTCATTGCCAAAATTATAATATTTGAAGAGAGAGAAACTGGCATATATGAAAATAGACAATAGGGATGCTCTTTTATGTGAAGACATTTGAGGAAGATAGCTATCTTCTGTCACCCTGTATTCTCCCCTAGACTTGAAGGTCCTTATTAATATATCAACATTATCTGGGTGAATTAAGTTTCATAGCAGAGCCATGAGAACAGAGCATGACAATAAGCTGTATATGATTTCAACCAGGCTTGCAGGTACCTCTCTGCTCTTACCTCCATTCTCTGGGGACACTGAGGAATTTAGGTGCTAGGTGCAGACCCAGCTTTCCTCCATCCTGTGAATCATCTCAGCCCTCCCTTCTAGCCATTCCCATTGCTTTATTTCAGTTGCCAATACCTAGAAACATTCTCTGTGGGGCACCCAGTATCCACACCCAGCTGGGACTCACGTAGGTAATTTTCATTTTCCTTTGTATCCTCTATTACTCTCTCTCCAGTTTCATCCTCAGCCCTGTAGCAGCCTGCCTGCTGATGACACTCCATTCACTGGAGACTCCAACTTTGGATTCAGACCTAGGGTCCCCCAAGGCCTTTCCTTTCTGTCTCTCCAGATTATTCTTCATCTGAAACCTACTTGCAGGAGTGCCTTTTCGCATCACATCTTGAACTCCCTAGGGGTTTCGCCACTATGTATGGACAGAATACTCTTACTTTTTCCCAAAGCCGCCTCAGCCTTTTCTCTGATCCCATCTCTATTTCTCTCTGCAGAAGCATAGGCTTCTACCAGGCAACGTACAACCATCACACACAGTTTCCTAAGATACAGAAAGGTCAAAAACAAGAAAAAAGGCAAATAAAGCAAGGAATGGACCATCCACCCGACAAAGACAAAATCAGGTATCACTACCTAGAATCACCTCAGCTGTGTTAACCTCAGATGCATAGACACCAGTATAACACAAACATTAATACCAAAGACAATATGTCTGCACCAGAACCCAGTAACCCTACTGCAGTAGACCCCAAGAAATGCAATAGAGCTGCAGCACAAGAGAAGAACTTCAAAATAACAAGTGTGGATATGTCCAAAGATGATAAGTAAGCTGTGGATAAATCTCTTAGTAAAGTCTATGAAAACACAAATTGTGGAATGAAATACTGAAAAGAGTTCAAGATGTGAAAGTAGAAATAAAACCTCTAGAGAAACCCCAAACTGTGATAAAACTGAAAGTGGAAACTTTAGGAATACAAACAAAACCTCAGAGGCAAGTTTCACTTACAGACATGAAAGAGTGAATCTCAGGTAGTACAGACAGTAGTGGAAATGGTTGTCTCAGTAAAAGAAACTGTTAATCTAAAAAGAAAGCTTAGGTACAAAACATTAAGGTAATCTAGACACTAAGAAAAGACCCAATCTATGAATAAGACTAGAGGAAGGAGAAGAAACCAAGATCAAAGGCACATGAAATATTTTCAAGAAAATCATAGAAGAAAATTTATTTAACCTAAAGAATGAGGTGTCCCCATGGTACTGAACTAGTCCCTCTGGATAAGTGAGACAATTGTTTAGCTTGAACTGTTTAGGGGCCCCCAGGCAGTGGGACCAGGACCTGTCCCTAGTGCACGAGCCAGCTTTTTGGAACCTAGTGCCTATGCTGAGACACTTTGCACAACCTTGGTGTAGGGAGGAGGAGCTTGGACCTGCCTCAAGTGAATGTACCAGGCTCTGCTGACTTCCTATGGGAGACCTTGCCTTGGAGGAGGTGAGAATGAGGGGTGGGAGGAGGGAGGACAGGGCAATCTGAGGTTGATATGTAAAATGAATAGAAAATCTCTTACAAAAATGAAAAAATGTGTCTATCAAGATAAAAGGAGAATATAGATCACCAAATGGACTGGACAATGGTATATTATTCTGCTGTTTAAAAAAAGCAAAAATATCATGAAATTTGCAGGCAGATGGATGGAGCTATAAAAGAACCATTCTGAGTGAACCCATTAATCTCAAACCCCAAGAGACATATATGGTCTGTATTAGCTTATATGTAGATGTTAGTTTTTAGGCCTTTGATAGGCACACTACAATCCAAATAACCACAGAGGTTAGATATAGAGTATGGGATTAGTGGAGAGGGGAGGATCACCCAAGTAGAAAGAAATAAGTATATTCAAGAAGAGATGGGGGCAAACTGGAACATGAGTTTTACACAGGGAGGAAGAGGAGAGAGGGGATTAAGGGAGGGGACATGAGAGCTTGTTTGGAGGTTCTAGCAGGGGAGCGCAGCTACTCGTATACCCTTGACCGAAGACCGGTCCTCCTCTATTCGGGGAAGGTGGTCCACTTCGACCGAGCAGCTTCAGGAGGGCCGCACATGGAGCGGTGAGGGAGGAAGGGGACACCCGCCTAGCCAGCCAGATCAGCCAAATCAACCCTGGCGATCAATGGGGTGACAGATGTCGCAGCCAGATCGCCCTCACTGGGAGTCCAATTAGCGAGAATGAGGAGGGTTTATATGAGCGAGCATTGTTGAGACCAAGGTTGGATAAAGCACAAGGACAAATAGCCAAATGAATGGAAACACATGAACTATGAACCAATGGCTGAGGGGTCCCCACTGGATCAGGCCCTCCGAATGGGTGAGACAGTCGATTGGCTTGATCTGTTTGGGAGGCATCCAGGCAGTGGGACCGGGTCCTGTGCTCATTGCATGAGTTGGCTGTTTGAAACCTGGGGCCTATGCAGGATTGCTTGGCTCGGCCTTGGAGGAGGGGACTAGACCTACCTGGACTGAGTCTACCAGGTTGACCTCAGTCTGTGGGGAAGGCTTTGCCCTGGAGGAGATGGGAATGGAGGGGGGGGGGGGGCTGGGGGGAAGGTGAGGGGGACGGGATGCGGGAGAACAAGGGAATCCGTGGCTAATATGTAGAACTGAATGGTATTGCAAAATAAAAATAAATAAATAAAAATAAAAAGGGAGGGGACATGGTGAGGAAAAACTAACACTAAGGGTCATTTGAGTGGACAGATGGCCACTGACTACTATAGAAACTTCTCAATAGATGGATATGAATGAAATATAAACAGAATCATCAAGTAACGGGGTAAAATAATGCCCCAAATAGACATCTTTGCCATCAAATGAAACTTCCAGTGCCAGGAATGGGTTACATCTAATTGAGTTGTTGGAGGAAGGGGCCCCATGGAAAGCCCCAAGCAACTCAGGTTACTGCTGAGGATACCAGTTGCACTTCACAAACTGATGGTAAGGCCATATTGCTGAAGAAAACATTTATGTATTTCCTTGAACATGGAGAAGTCAAGCTCCTGCCTACCTAGAGCCTTCACCCCTACTGACGAGTGCTCATGATAGTGGAGAGTAATCTGCACGCTATCAAAGGAAATAGGTAACTACTGACCTAGCTACAAACCTTGTGATCTACATTAGTGATCTGCAAGATGTGCTAGTGTAATAGTGACACAAATGTTGTGGAAGTAACCAGTCACTGTCTGGCTAGATTTCAGGCTAGATTCTGGCTAGATTTCTACAAGATAGAACCCATGCCTGTCACTGCTCAGAGAGCCAAGGCTAGGTATGCCATGAGGAAAACCAAATGCTAATATTCTGCTGAAGGAACTCAATAACGCTAAGAAGAACTAATGACATTCTGCTATACCTATAGGTCAGTGTTCTCCTCAGCCATCTTCAGAGAAGCTTCTTCTTGCAGTAGATGGCGACTAACACAGAGACCTACACTGAAGAATGTATAGAGGCTGGGAGGCTTTGGAACACTAGTCCTAATGGAATGTCTTCATAAAACCACTCGACTTGGGGCTCAGGGAGTCAGCTATGTGAAAGAGGAGGTGCAAAGGTTGTAAGAGCCGGTTGGGATGGAAGACATCAAGGAAACAATGCCTTCTAGATGGAAAAGAACCGATGCACATATGAACCCACAGAGACTGTACAGACCCAAGCATACCAGGGTCCCAGTGCTAAGAGGGGGGAAGTGGACATGATCTCCCATCCCTGACTATGATGCTCTCTCAAACTGACATCTGCTTGTAAAGAAAAAAATAGGTTTCTCCAGTGGCGTCTCACTGAGTATATAAACCACACTTAAATGTAGTCTCCATTAGATGGCCAACACATAATAATATTAGCTCCAATTCCTCATCAAGCAGTTTAAGCAGTTAGCAGAAAAGTTCCCAGCAATACCAAGTGAGGTGCAGTGTGTTTGGTGATTACTTCCTATCCCCAGGATTACTCTACTCATTCCACCTTCCCACATGCATGTTATCAAGAAGCAAGGTCTTTAGCTGTTTGCTCAATAACATTTATTCATCTTATTCCTATTGTTATCACTAAAGTTTGATGAACTCAATATTGCTTTTACCATTAATCATCAATGCACATCTATTCTTCATATTTTTCACTTTCCCAATAGACAGATTAATTCTTCTAAGGAATGTAATCTCCTAGAAGAGTACTTTGATCATATATTGGCTGTTCATCTGAATTCTTGTGGCCTCAGGGTAAGGTAGAAACGCTTTCCTTCAATTTTTCAGGCTGTGAAAGTCTGTAATTTCACTTCAAGTTACCTTCCCATCCTCACCCCTTTCTAAAATACATGTGCCCAGATATTTCTTCCTTATACATTTTCATTCTACAGTAGCATCCTTTGATCTTTCTATTGTAGCTACTGTTTGTGTCTATGCATGGTACATTTTCACCACTGTTTATACCACTCCCATTGTTTCCAATCCCTCTGATCCTCTGCTAAGCACCCAGTTCAGTTCCCTCCAGAAGCCTTGCATCAGTTTGTCAAACATTAGATGTCCTACTTTTATATTCCATTTAATCTCTGTAATTTTTCTTTCATCATTATTTTAAATAATGAATATTTAGCTTCTTTACCAAATTTGTGCTCCCTTAAAATCTTACGGGAAGTATACTTCCTTTTATCATCATAATTACTGTCTTTATTACTCTTCTACTTCTGTCCCTACCACATATAATACATAGCATCAATGCAATTTTTACAACAGGCCACTTTCACTAGGGTGGTCATCATTTTAATGGCTATCTCTGCTCCCAATCTTATTATTATTGTTACTGCTTAAATAAAATAAATGTATTTAAACAAATACTACACATTTGAACATGTAATATTTAGTTAGGAATAATTTATATGAGTTCAGTAGATTATTAATGATGTATAAGTTCAGTAAGAATTAAAATTGTGTTTTAATGCTGCCTTGTTAAAAGTAAATTAAGTTTCTTACGAAGATCTATTTTAGGATTCCATCTATTGGACTTGCTTCCATTTTCATTGTTTCCACCCAACAGAATCCATTTCTGTCTCTCCCATTTGTGTACTTGAGTAGCTGAGTCTTTGGCAAATAGTCTACTGTAAATTCAAATTGCTAGAGCATTAAAATGTCTCAGTTTACTTCAAAGAATACTCTACTCTGGTAACAAAAAACTAAAATAAAATACAGTAGTTTCTTTCCATGTAGTCCAAAACAAAAGTAGCAATAATCACTTGAACCAGTTTCTCCAAAGGCAGGCTAGTAGAACTCCATCTCTGTTCATTTCTTTTTTATGTCATTCTCAACTTCATGACCCTGTCTGACCTCACAAAAATCATGTCATTATCAACAAAGTTTTGGCCCTCTTCATTTTGCATCCTCAATTTTGGAGGCTAATTTAGAAAAAAATGATAGCAAATATATAAAGTACATGGTAAGCCAAGCAATACATCCAGCTTTTAATGAACTGCTACCACCCATAATTATCTGCCTTTTAATTGAATTGAAATGTATCAGAAGGTAGAATGCTTGGTGCAGTTCTAACTTGAGAATTAAGAATGGTTTTCTAGAACTTCAGTCTCTATGGGATAAAATGAAGGTGAAATCTGTGTAAATCACTGTGGGTATGTGGATACAGGCCCCGTCTCAAAACCAAAACAGCAGCAATAAAACAACAGAAAGGAAAAAAAAAACACAAGGAACCACCAAATTTCATTCAAATATGTTAAAATAAACTGCAACAATGGGGCCTACTAAATGACAAGATGATCTACATTGAGGCCACACATTATTACAAGCACTTTGGAAATTATTCATATTTTAATAGTAACAGTCACAAAATGAAGAGACAGAGCAAAAGAATTTGATTAAATAATCTAGATAAATCAGCACTACTTTCATTAAACATCATTCTGATATTTCTTTTCTGGAATACAGGAATAAATATAATCCTCCCCATTCCTCTCCATAAATATAGTAACACTCTCAGTGTTACCTGTGACATAAAAAGAAGAATGTTCTGGAAAATGGAAAGGAGAAGAAGCCAAACAAGGATCACCGCTATGTGAACTGGACTCCTGGCTTATATAGCCTAGAACAGGCAGAGCAGCTGCTAGATAAGGAAATGACAGTACATTGGGAGCACAACTTAAAACAACTGCCAAGAAAATACTTCTTTCTGTAATCAAATGACTAGGAAATGAGAAGCTTAGAAAACAGACAATTCTAGAACCTAGCTGCTGGACCTCAGCCAAAGATTACAGAAAAAGCTACAGTCCTTCCTTTCCCTGTCAGCAAATTCCAAATGGAGAGCTCAGACCTGTGTCCTCACAAGGCCACATCAAAGACTTCCTGCCCTTGGGTAGGGTAAGGGGAGCCTGGGTGGAGAGCCTTTCACTGATGAGATGGTATGACACATTCCTGTCTACCTGACAATGCTGTAGAGAAGGCCAAGTGGAGACACCATCACAGTGTGAGGGGATGTCATCATAGTGTGCTGTGGGGAGAGGTAATGAGGCACCTCAGTGAGATCAGCCATTGACTTCTGTAGCCTCAGGGTTCATACCTTCACCCAGCACTAAGAATCATGGAGCTTTTACTACTTCAGCATATAGCAGTAAGGACCAAGTTGAAAGCCTGGCCCTCTCTCCCTAGTGAAGTACTAAAACTAGGTTCTCTTCCATGGTCAAACAGACATTGAAAGAGGCCTTCTAAAGATGTTTAAAAATAATTACTTTTCCCCTTTTTTCTGAAGTTATAATACAATTACATTTCTTGCTTCCTTTTCCCCCCTCCAAACCCTCCCATATACCCTTCCCTATGCTCCTTCAGATTCATAGCCTCTTTTTTCACTAATGATTTAAAGAAAATCAGAGTCATATAACATCAAAAGTATCTAACTCTTAGAGACTCTAGGGTACCAAGAAACAGGAAATTTTCAGACTGAATGAGAGAAGACAACCCCCGATATAAATACAGATGCTGATGCATTATGTTCAAAGTTTGAAGCTAATGTAATATGATTTTCAGTATGTGTGAATAATTAAGGCTATTGTATTATATCCAGTGGAAGCTAGAATGGTAACGTCCACACCCCACTTGGAGTGCCAAGATGCTGTTATTAATATACTGTGGTAAGTTATGTATGTATGATGACCTAGAGCCCAAAACCTGAAGCAACCACAAAAAAGTTATCCAAAAGGATGCAAAGGAAACAGGATTTCAAGTATGAGAACAGTTATATGGCAAGATCCACATGAGCAATACCTTACTCAGAATAACCACAAATGTAAATGTCAAGAATTAGAACTGAAAACATCACAGAGATAGACACTAGATCAATGGTGGGAGGAAATGAGATCAGGGATGGTGGAAGGGAGGTGGCTGATGATACAAAAGAGTAGCAGCTCTTAAGTGGATGAAGCTGTTTTCTATGTGAATGCTACAGTAGTTGCATGCCTTTCCATATATAATAACATCACACATACACAAATGTGTAATTTTGGTATGCAATCATCATAGGAAACTGGGTGATGGGTATATGGTCCTCTAGTCTACTTTTGTACTTTCGATGTAGGTTAAGGCGAAAGTATGCCTCCAAGTACTCATACTTGTGAGAGAAAAAACTTGAGAAACAAGCCACTCTAGAGTCTGATTGCAGGCAAAAGCTGCCACTTGGTTCGGTTTAGGAGTATCACTAACATCTATCCTTAAGCCTCCACAGTCTTGCAGTGGGTTTGGTTGTATGCCAATTGCTGTTGTCAAGAAAATGGAACAATTAGGATCCTCCATTGGATGGTGGTTGTTGCCACTCCCAACCAAACCTGTAAACATTGATAAAGAAGGATATGCCACAAATGGTTCCATGGTTTTCTTACCAGAAGAAAGGGGGAGATTAATTCACTGATATAAGTAATAGATGGTCACTACAGCCAACTATAATAACCATGGTAAGATGCTCCACTGCTGACTGATAGCATGTCGAATGGGCTATGTGTCTCTTTGCCCTTGAGCAATAGTTGCTTATCTGACTACAGTCACAGAATAACACAATGTTCGACACAATCAGTTCTCAGTATACTCTTCATTGAAGAGCTGGCCTATTAAAGAAGGAAGAAACTTCTCACAGAAGAAAAAAACACATGGAGAGAATAACTTGAGTGAAACAGAAGAAATTCTTTTTTTAAAATCAGAAAATTTAGGAAATACAAAACCTTAAAAATATTTATTTAAAACTAAGTGTTCCACAAAAAAGCTAACAATTGGTAAGTCACACAATATTTTTTAAGACAACAGCTGTCTGTCCATAACACTGTTCATCTTAGATGATGAAGACATCCAGATGATGATAGCTAGATATGATATGATATGATATGATATGTAGATGATATATAGACCTATACAGACAGGTAGACACAGATACATCCATACATATAGGCATAGATAAAAGATATATTGATTTATACAGACAAATTGACACATATGCATATATATATATATATATATATATATACAAATATAGATGCATACACACGTGCAGAAAAACAGATACATGCATCCATATAGACAGAAAGAGATCCATATAGGTATATAGACAGATTCATGCATATATATAGACAGACACAGATACAAACATACATATAGGCAGATATATATATATATATATATGGAGAGAGAGAGAGAGAGAGTGAGAGATTGACACACATGAATCAATCCTGTGATTATAGAGAAATCCCTTTCCCATTTGAATGTACATAACTCTGTTATAATGAAGTTAATGAAACATAGGTATGATACTCATAAAATTTTTAAATTGGTGATACTATACTGCAGAGAGAAAATGTTAAACACAAGGGCATAATATATGTACATCTGTATATATGTGTATGTTTAGGTACATATGCATATATGTGTGTACATATAACTAAATACGTAAGTGCAGCCTGCTTAGTCTGTATAATGTTACTTGTATAAATTTAGAAAAGAGCAAGGAAGGGTTACCTGGGAGGGTTTGAAGGATAGACAGGGAAGGGGCACATTATATTATAATCTCAAAAAAACAATAATTAAAAAAAAAAACAAGGAAAGCACATAAAATGGTTCTAACAGCATCACTCAGCGGTTTATCATTTCCTTCATCTCTTCCATTTCAGCTGGTCAAAAGGGTTCTCCAGCATGCAAGTTCAATCCCCAGCATGATGTAGTGCCCTGTGATCTCAGGCACTGGCCCAGCCCCTCAGAGTGTGGGTGGGCCAGTGTGGATGTGCATGTGGAAGTGTTTCATGGGCTTGTTTCTCTTCTTTCCCTTAGGAGTGAAGAGAATAAAGAAGGAAATACATTAAAAGTATACCACCCAGACATCATTCAGGGTGATTCCTTTGTGTTTACAAGAGTTTAAACCTCAGCTACTATATTTAAGACAGTGCCCAGACTCTGGCACCATGATTGAGTGTTGTTTTTATAGCTGTGATACGCTAATGCTAGTGCCACAGAGCAAGATGTTTATACAATGAGCCTTGTTCATGGCTTTTCTACTGTAAGGAATGTTGCACTTATTTCTCTAAGTGCCATCTTAAAATGATGGGAAAGGAAATTATAATGTACTTTAAACAAACATTTAGCTTTACATTTTCAAAGGAACAAGCATATGCATTAGTGTGCTTTAAAGGAGCAAGAACCAGAAACTATTTTAAAGTAAAGATTAAAGAGTTTTCATCTCTGATCAGGAAGCAAAGACACACATTGACTTGTGTAGATTTAACTCAAGTGTACTACTATGGTGTGATTAGTGTAGAAAGCTCATTTTGTTCATCACAGCAGGCTACTGTTTCCAACTTCTAGGTTTCTAGAACTTTCAGATATGAATGATTTTTTTGTTTAATGAATGCAGCATCCTTTGAACCATATTATAAAAGCAGTTTGCATTTCCAAAGCCAGTATCTGAATCTACATTACGTGTGTGTGTGTGTGTGTGTGTGTGTGTGTGTGTGTGTGTGTGTGTGTGTGTGTGTGTGTTTCTATACTACGGATAGAACTCAGGGTCTTATACACTCTATCACTTATCTATACCATACAGCAACCTTCTCTTGCTACTTGGAGAACATTTTAACCTTCATGCATCTGACCTACATGTCCTCCCGGGATGTATCATGGAAGATAAAATTCTTGAGTAGGCAACAGGCATAGATCCATTACATTCTCAGAATGGGAAGATTTGAGGAGTTTTGTTTCACCTTGATCTGTCTTGTCCACAATTCTGTCACTTCTCTCTCTCTCAGAGGTAGTGATAGAGCTGGAGCTGGAGCAGTTGAAATGGGGAAGTATTACCTGATATGAGTCTTCACTGGTTAATTTTGTGATTCTAAACCGACCCCTCAGGCCTGAACACTGGGGCTTCTAGGGTGTGTGTGTGTGTGTGTGTGTGTGTGTGTGTGTGTGTGTGACTGAGAACTCCCTTGCAAGTTCTTTCTTGTCCTTAGTTAAAGAGAGCACACCTTTCCAAGATGACACCTCCTCCATGTCTTAAAATGGTTATGTGCCCAAGGCAACAAAGGCTCAGCATTCTGGTCCTGAAAAAGAACATCCATGAAGCTTATCCACTGTAAGACCCCAGAGACCTTGGCTCCTCTACTCACTCAATTCAGTGGATTCTCTTTCACTGGTAATGAGCCTGCAAAGGCTGGCAATAAACTACTTTCATAGAATACTGTCCTCCACTTACTTTCTGAAATCCAGTCTGTGACGTCAGTGATGTGAGTGGTCTGATTTTTAGATGGGAACTTGCTTCATTCCAAGTTTGGAGCCATAAAATTTGATAACAAAAATTAAGAATTAAGAAGTAGACGTAATGGGATGGTGTCTAAAACTAAAGGACTGCACAAGGGCAGGTACATTGGACCTCACTGGGGCAAAGAAGCCAATGAAGTCAACAGGGAAAGGAGGACAACAGAAAAGAGTTCCTGGAGGAATAATGGACCATGTGCTGCAGAGAGAGGCATCTTCTTTTTACATTGTTTTTCTTCTAAAAATTTCATGCATGTATCCAACGTATCTTGATCATATCTACCCTTCACTTCTCCCTTCAACTGCTCCCAGGACCTACCTCAACATATCATCCTCAAAACTTCATTTCCTCCTTTAAAAATGAATTGTTGTTTTAAATCCACTATTTCAAATTAGTGCTGACCATATATACATGCATGGATGTATCCTTTGAAACATACAAGTGACCACTACTTTCCCCCAAAGTGGCTCTGAGCAGCCATCAACTACCAAAAGCTCTTCAGCCAGGTGTGGACTCTAGAGAGTCTCCCCTCATCCATGTTGGACTTTTTAACTAGATTCATTTTGTACAGGGCTTGTACAAGTAACTAACTCTTATGAATTCATGTGAGCAACAGTCACATCATGACCCAAAGAAAGCATTTCACAGCTTTCTCCCCCATTCGCAGATCTTACATTCTTTCAGCCCCCTCTTTCCATGATGTTCCATGAGCATTGGAGGGGGTTGATAAGCACTCAGTCACTTAATCTCAGCATTTTGAATCACCACCCACTGCCATGAGAAACTTCTCTGGCCAAAGTGGAACTGCACAAATCTATGGATTAAAAACATTAATATTTAGATGACTATTTAGAAGAACAGTATCAAAGGTTCCCCTCTTGGGGCCTGTGACTTCTCTAGTCATGTATTCCTAATCAAATTTTATAATTTAGTGAATAAATTCCAACTAAGATTTTTGAGATTCATTTTTCAGTATTTGCCAGCATTTTTGTGCTCTATTACATATAACAAGATCTTGAAAGAAGATTTTCTGATTGTTTTCAAAAGATAACAGTCTAGAGGGAGTGCTTCATAAGGTGGCAGCATAGAACATTGGAAAAAAATGAGCTATAATAAAAGTGTCCATGAGAGGTCAGACAAGCTAAAACATACAATTTTCATTTCAACTCATAGAGTTGGCTTTCAAATAATTTACCATTTTTACATTTTCTTTTATAGATCCTATTATTTATAATATTCTCTATTAGTAAAGTAGTTTAGTTGTGATATTAAAGCCATTATTTTTTTTCCAGTAGAATCAAAAGTATGAGGGTTCTGAGAAAACCTACCATTGCTTGCCTGATCTATCAACAACTGTGGTTTTCAGCTTCTGAACTTGTCCTGTCCACTGCCTACAGTCCATAAGCAGATGCCTCTGCTATACAGAAGTCTTGTAAAGAATTATTCAGTGTTCTTCAGGGATCTACAACCTTCTCTTTAGCCTCCTATCCACAAATACCCTTATGCTCACACATTATACAATATCAGCCTTAATTTCACCATAGTTAGCTAAAGGCTTCAAAAGTGTTCTCAGATTAAGGTTTAGTTATGCCTACTTTCTATTATTTCATCAACCATGAAATGCTGTGGATATGAGCAAACAGTTTCTTCTTGGATCATCATGAAACTATGTCCAAATAAAATCATTCAGTAGCTGTATCAGGATTATGTCACCAGAATCTAAGAACTGTTAAAATTCCCTGTAGCTGATAGTTGAAGGGAGCAATCGTTGAAGCAGTCAGTCCAGGATCTCCAAATGTTCAGGATAATACATTAAGAAAACATTAGTTATCTGGATGAAGATAAAAATTTGAATACAACTAATTGATCAAAATACATCTGTTCTAGAACAGCAGTTCTCATTCTTCCTAATGCTTCCTCATTAAAATCCTTCAGTGTGGGATGACTCATCCCTAACGGGCTTGAGAGCCAGAGGGCTCAAACAAGTAAAAAAGGTACTTTCTGAGAGCCAGCCTGGGTCTGTCTGATGGTCTTAGCAACAACAGCTGAAACATGATCTGGAGATGACCTGGACCAATGAGAAACAGCCATGCCACACCAGCAGATGCATATTCATCAGACCTCCCCTCAGAGTGGGGTGGAGGGTATATAAGGCTTGCCTCTTCCTGAATAAACTGAGCGTGTTGTTTCTATATTCTCCTGGAGTTTGTGTGGTTTGACTCTGCGCCTACTTGGCCCCTGCCCCCAAAGGGAACAACAGCAAGGACCCTTCTACACTTCAGTACTATTGCTCATGTTGTGGTGACCCCCAATCCTAAAATCATTTTTGATGCTACTTCATAACTGTAATTTTTGCTGTTGTTATGAATCATATGTAAGCATCTGTGTTTTCCAATGATCTTAGGCCAGTCCTGTGAATGGGCCCTTCAACTGCCAAGGAGTCAAGATCCATAGGTTGAGAACCACTGTTCTGGAGCCTGGCATACTGGCCCCAGGATAGCCCTGAATTTGAGACCAGGCTGAGATCCACAGAAGACAGTGAACTCCGGACCAGCTTGAGCTACTATTAAGAAAAAGAAAAAGAAAGTTTGTCCTAGATGCTGAGATGACTGTTTTATGTTTTTTTTTAAAAGATGCTTATGATTAGTTCTTCATGTAAGCATAGTAGTTAGCTCCTTTTATGTCCCTGTCATCTGTAGCTGAGGTATATGATATTTACTGGCATTTGTCCTGTTTCCCCAGGGAACAATGCTGATCCTTGGTGATGAGGGTTTCAGCTGCATCCGCTCTGATCCTGGAGCTCCACCTATAACCTGTGGTTCATGAGTTTTCACCATGTCTCTAAGTGCTGTAACAGCAAATATGTTATTGGAGTGCCCAGATGACTATAAGAAACATATTTAAGTTCTACCAGTATGAGAATGGTGTAGATATACAAGAGAAACAGATTTTATGGAAACCATCATCTGTCAAGAAGGGAATGTGAATGAATTCATCCATGAAAGTACAGTGGGAAGGTGGCTATATAGCCAAAATGCTGCTCAAAAGTGTTTAGCAGAGGCTCCTTCTGGCTCTCTATGTCAAGGGACATGAAGCAATCCCACTTCTCATTTAGGTACAAAAGAGAAAAGGATATACTCTTAGAAATGTAGCATTAGTGGTTTAGTTTCCTGAGCCCCAAGGACGAGTTGTTAAATGTGGAAAGACATGGGGTGTTCCTAATGAGGATGTGTCTCTCCTTCTAGCAGCACTCAGGGAGAAAAGAAGCTAAACGAATCAAAATTTTAAAAATAGGACTTGAGATGTGCCTGCAGGATTTAGGGTATGAAACAAACAGTGGAGGAAGGAATGTTAGGTGGGGTAGGAGACATCATCATGAAAAATTGCCAGATGGATAAATCTTGAATGCAAAACATCTTAAACACTTGATCTAATCTCTGTGTTTGATCTGAGCAAAATTGAATTATGTTAGATAAAGCACAGATTCCACAGAGTCAAGGGAACACTAGGAGTGAAAGCATGAGAGTGTTGCAGTTATTTACATCTTACGTTAGATATTTTTAACAGATTGAGCATCAATCACATGCTGCATTCAGCTCCAAAATTTCCTCAATAATTTTAGAAAGCAAAACTCAATATTTTAATTCATTCATTTGAAACTCCCTATTTGGCATGTTTTGATATTGTTCATCTGTATATACAGTTGTGTGTGTTGTGTGTTTGTCTCGGTATATCCATTAGTGTTGGGAATGTGTCTGTGTGTGTCAAATTGTATGAATTGCTTAAAGTTCACAATCTCACGTGCAGATTTTATTCTCACTATTTCTGTGCATTAAACATACAACTTTTTCAACAGGGATTTTAACTCAATAATGAACACATGACTGTCACCTATGAGGCCTTCCCTGGGTGTGACATCTAATACTTAAAAAAAAATAAGGTTATAATATAGGAATGCAGAACTAAGGAGATTTGTGGAAGGAGGTTTTCACTTAAACCTTGGTTCTTTTCCCTGGAATCCTGTCTGTTGTGTTGCAAAAGCCCTCTAAAGTTGACAGAGGCAGCCTTCATACTGTTAGCTAGGTCAAGTCTACTCAGTGCCATGAAGGCTCCATAAACATAGGAGCAACTCTAGCATGACTTAAAAGCATTCAGATCTAAAAGTCATCAGTAGGGAAAATACAGATAATTTTAGTGCTGTTAGAATGGCAAGAGCCTAACTACACAGGTGACAAAGGTCATCTGTGTCCAAATAAGTTCCACAATGATTAAAAAATAACAATAAAATTTATCAAGCTACACAAGACAGCAAGACATTCGTGGAACTCATTCATTTCCTACTTGAGCTAGAAGGAACATTTAAAGGTGAATGTGAGTTTTATTCATTATTTGATTATCAAATAGCTGAATTTATATTTTTATAAATATGAGCAAGTAAACAAGACTATTATTTTTTTCTAGTCATTTCATTATTATCTTTTAAAAGCATATATATGCATAACATATATGCTATATACATATATAATATATATGTATTATCACATATATGTATAATTTTTATTGATTGAATATTGGATGTCCAGTACAGGGTGGTAAGTCTTGAAACCATTTAAACATAAACAGCAAACAACAAAAACAGACTCAGTAGGTTATATTTTTATATATTTGTGCATATACATACATATGTTACACACACACATATAATAATTAAATAAAATCAAGTATCAATTGATATTGAGAGTGAGGGGAGTCATGAAAGTGAGAATATCTGGGAAAGGACGGAGGCAAGAAAGGTGGCAGGGAAAGTGATGTAATTACAGAAGGCATTTTTTTAAAGAGACAAATGGAAAGAAAAATCATTTCTCCAGATTAATGATCTGTGTACAGGACGAGAAGAACAGAAACTATGCACTAAGAGGAAATTTACTTAAAAAAATTAACCTGCAATGTAAACAGAATTTTAATGAAGTAGAGTCTTTCAGAGAGCATCAAACAACTTAATTTCACTCCTGGCTTGACATGGTACCAATATTATACACAAATTAACATGTAGAAAATGTTTCTTGATGGCCTGGATTCACAAACAGCCAAATAAAAAGAGACGCTTGCAAAGTCTGCTATTTGTATGTATTACAAACAAATAATGCACTTGTGTTCTGCTACAATTTATTCATAATACATTTTCCATAGGGCCAACCTCATCTTGAATATCATGGGAAGCAACTCAGTGGTAGATTCAAAATAAGTTTTCAGAGTAACAGAATGACATGAAAAGAACTTTAACAGAAAGGGAAGATAGACATATATAGTTATACATCCAGGCATTGTGATATTATGAAGCTATTCAACTAAATTATATAACTTTAATCAAATGGAAAAAGAGCTCATCCCACATTACTAACCACAAAAATCAGGAAAGGACACTAATATTTTGATTCAAAATGTATTAAAGGTAATTGGAAAGAATTATTCAAGTGTTAACACGAAGAAATACTTCATTGCTAGATACATTCATTCAAGGTATGTTTTTCAAGTTTGTTTTATCAGAGAAGATTTTTCTTATTGTTTATTTTGCATTATCTGTCAGAAGAAAGGGTCTAACATGAATTGTCATCTGTGAGTTATTTGAAGATGGGATGGACCTTTGGAAACTAATATGAAACTAATTTTAAACAGAGAAATAACACAGAAGACAGCTAACAAATTGAAGGCCTACTGTGGCCATGATCCAGGCAAGAATTCTTTTTCTATTTTTGCTATCTAAATCAGGACAATGTTTTCTAAGCCACGTGGCTTTTTTCTAGGCATGTAGAGAGGAGGTCTGCATTCTTAGGGACTAGGAGCTTGGTGCAGAAAGGTCCTCAGTTTTAAACATGTGAAAATCAGGTGGTCACTATGTTGGAGGCAAGTCTAAAATTGAGTAGAGGTTAATATGCTTAAGCCTTTGTTGTCTGCCCTGTCATCTCTCTCATAATTTCACCCAAGCAGGTTCTGTTTTCCTTCTGGGTAATTATCTCTGACATACATCTGGCAACTTAATCCTTGAGAATCCCTCTGCAGTTCTGCAAGGAGTGGAGTTCCCTGAGTGCATCACAGCATCCTTGAACTGAACTGTGGCGAGAATGCTAGCCTGATTCCTACTCCCACAGACACTTAGAGTGGCATTGATTTGTAGGTCTGCTTTCAGGGGTACTAAAATAAAGTTCACTGGAGAGCAGATGAAAAAAGATAATGTCTCAGGGAACTGTGTTCCTTCCTGCTGTGTGGCCTCTTTCGACAGATCAGGTTCCCTCTAGCCCATGAAGGGGGCAGTCTTATTCCTAACACCTTTTTTCAGCAATGCAGACTTTTACAGATGTGACCACATGACCTTCTAGCTTCCCTTATTAGTCACGTTATTGATTCACAATGTTGTTTGCATCAAGAATCCTTTAACAGCCTTAGGAAAGTATCCCTGAGCAGGAACATTTACAAATGTTTCATTGCCACCTCTTGCAATCTGCAGACACTGTGAAGTCTAGTGTACCCCTGGGTCTTCATCTAGGAGTTCTTTTACAGGTACTAAAGTATATAAGCAGATTTCTGTTTTGGGGTGTGTGTGTGTGTGTGTGTGTGTGTGTGTGTGTGTGTGTGTGTGTGTTGTTTTGTGACCCCAGTACCTCATGCATGTAAGATAAAGATTCTAGCCCTGAGATGCATCCACAGTAGTTATAATAGTATTTTAATATAAAAAAAAACTATCCTATTTAAGAAATAGGTTGGTTTCCTGGAAAACTACGTGATGGAATAATGATTTCTCTCACAATTTCTGAAATTGATTATTACTTATTTTTAGGAAAGATGTGATAAAATAATATTTTAATCCAAAAATCTCTGAAAAATAGTGATTTTCCAGCAGCCCTTTATCAATAAACCATACATTTTGAAATCTGAGAATGAAACATAAGTTACTGGATGGAGAAAATTAACTTAATTGGAAAAATACCTACAGATTTTTCTTGTAAATAAAACTACAGTGATTTGATTCATCATCTTTCTAGTTTTCTATCAAAACCCATCTCCAGCAGGTGAGTTGACAACATGGGTAAACTGGGTGATTAAGTGACCGTCTCTCAAAAGTAGATGGTTCCCATGGGAAGAAGTGTAGTAGAGCAAATGCCAGAGAAACAGTGGCAAGACTAACTTCCTGACTAGGCACCTGTACACAACTGCGTAGAATATGCCCCATAAACAGCATAAGTTAAAACAGTGAAGGAATGAAAGGTCCATGTTTATGACCACAATACAAGTGAGTCTCATGAGTGGCTGTGGACGCAACATGATTGGTAAGAGGAACATGGGAATGCAAGCATAGCTTCTGTTAAAACAAACACAAGAATCTGACTCCAACCACCCTTGCTTGGTCTTCCAGTTACTTGAAAGGCTGAGGCAGATTATTCAAGCCCAAGAGTTCAAGACCAGTTGGGGCAACATAGAGAGACCTACAGATAAGAATAAAAATAAAGGAAGGAAGAAAGGAAAGAGGGGATAAAGGAAGGGGAAAGGAAGGAGAGAGACAGGAAAAAGCAAAACAAAAGAAGGAGAACCAAGAGAGTAATGTAGGAGTGCCCAGGGTAAATAAATGAGGATGAAGGGGAGCATGCTGGGACTAGAGAGATGGCTCAGTGGCTAAGGACTGAAGGGCACTTGTTGCACTTGCAGGAGACAGAGGTTCAGTTTCTCAGCATCCACATGGCAAATGAAAACTGTTTGTAACTTCAGTTTCACGGGATCTGGTGCTTCTTCCGAACTCTGCAGGCTCCCTCATGTGCATGATACACATACACCAAGGCATGCACACATGTGCATAAAATAAAATAGAGAATAATTAAAATCAAAGCAAAAGCAAAAGGAGCATGTGTGGAGTGATGATCAGGTAACTGTGCCATTTAAATGGCTTGCCAGTGTTGTTCCATTCCTGTTACTGGGCAAGCACTGAGACACAGCATAGCACTAGTGAAGGCTCTCAGTGTAGCAAACATTTACTAGTGCCCATTCGAAGATAAGATTAAGACACTGAGTAAGAGGTCTCCCTCTTCCAAGACACTTTCACAACCTGTAGAGATGAGGACTCCCACAATAGTCTCAAATCATAGGGGGGGAGGGAGCAAATAATTAGTAACAATTATTGTATACCAGCCACTTGGCTTAATACTATTCTTAATCTGTAGATGCCCCTTGATCGCTGCTTGTTCATTAGCAATCTGTAATGTCAACATAAGAAATGGTTTCAGGTCCCGTTAGTATTAGAAATGTCTTGGCTGTGAAGTCACTACAGCCTGGTTGTTTATAGGAGCTACTCTCTTCAGAAGGAAGCACTCACTTCATGGGAGCATTCCAAATCAGAAGTTCACAGGAAGTGAAAGTGCAGCTATCTGGAAGGACAAATAGGTTTTGGTAATAAAAGTAAAGAGGAGAAGCATTTAAGGAAAGATGAGATATGGACCTGAGGATTGTATTAGGACCAAAGGCAGCATTAGGTGGGCTGAGTTCAGATGCATGATTCATGATGTGACATAGGAACGTCTGAAAAAGTAAATTCCTGTGCTTGAAATATTTTATTTTCTGCAAAGGTGCATTTTTTTGTTTGTTTGGTGGAAGACAGGCAGGAGCCTGCAAAGACAGTGATTGACTGGAGAGGAGAAACCAAGGAAGACACTAATAGAACTTGGCTGGTAATGGTAATCTAAGCTGAAGCAGAAAAAAATGGGTATAGATTGAGGCCATTTCAGCAATGGAATTGTTCTTGTGTTGGGGTGACAATATGTACCAATTGGGATGCAGAAGAAAGCATTTAGAAGTGATAAAAGGTGATGACTACTTGCTCACTAATGCACACGGAGAGCAAGTGTGAGAAAAGAGAACAGGTCAGAGTGATTCCGTGTAAGTGGTACACATAGGACATTATGTTGCATAGGTTTGTTGGACTTGTCTGGAACCCAGGAACAAGAACAGAAAATATTTTCAACAAAATCATAGAAGAAAATTTTCCTAACCTGAAGAAAGGAATAGTTTTCAAAGTACAAGAAGCATACAGAACACTAAATAGACTGTACAGAGAAGAAAGCCCCCTTCCCACATAATAATTAAAACACTAAACATATAGAACCAAGAACAAATATTAAAACCTTCAGAAAAAGTGAAATATAAAAGCTGACCTGTCAGAATCACAACTGACTTCTTAATGGAGACTCTGAAAAATAGAAGGATCTGGGCAGATGTTCTACAGACTCTAGGAGACCACAGATGTCAGGTCAGATTACTATATCTAGTAAAACTTTCTAATACAACAGACAGGAAAAATAAGACATTCTATGATAAAACTAAATGTAAGCAAAATTTGTCTACAAATACAACCCCACAGAAGATACTAGTAGGAAATTTCCAACCTAAAAATGTTAACCACATACTGGGAAACACAAGGAGTAAACAATCCCAGATGAGCAAATCAAAAGAGGGGAAACACACACACACACACACACACACACACACACACACACACACACACACACACAAATACCCTGCTTATTGATATATCTCAACATCAAGAATCTTAACTCCTCAATGTGTCTACAGACTAAGAGAATGGATTTGAAAACATCCATACTTCTGCTCCATCCAAGAAACACACTATAACATCAAGGATAGTTATTAGCTCCAGATAAAAGAAGGGGAAAAGCATATTTCAACCAAAGGGACCTAAGAAGCAAGTAGTGCAGCCATTTTAATACCTGACAAAATAGACTTGAAATCAAAACTAATCAGAAGAGATGTGGAATGACACTACATACCCATCAAAGGAAAAATCCACCAAGATGACATTTCAGTTCTTAACATCTGTGCTCCCAAACACAAGAGCACCCACGTTTGTAAAAGAAACCGTGTTGCAGATTATATTAAATCAAATATTGTCCATCACACACAGAAAATGAGAGACTTCAATACCCCATCCTCAAATGAACAGGTTATCCAGATAAAAACCTAAACAGTTAGTCCAGCATTTCTTGGCTTTATAAACTGTATAACGTGGCTTTATAAATCAAATGGACCTACAGATATTTGCAGAACACATCACCCAAATATAGAAGAATATACTGTCTTCTCAGCACGTCATAGAACTTTCTCCTATATTGAGCATACACATGGACACAAAGTAAATCTGAGCATATATAAGAAAACTGAAATAACATCCTGCGTTCTATTTGACCATCTTGGACTAAAGTTTGTTATCGACAACAATAGTAAGTTTAAAAATTCATGGAAACTGGCCCCCTCACCACTGAATAAAAATGAGTTAAGACAAAAATTAATAAAAAAATTAAACACATTCTAAAATTAAGTGAAAATGAATACACAACAAACCCAAACTTTTGGGACACAGTGAAGGCAGTTCTAGGAGAAAAATTTATAACACAAAGTACCTAGATTAAAAACTTAGAGATATCTCATAATAGTAACTTAACACACCTGCAAGCTGTAGTGCAATAAAAAATCACACTCAAAAGGATTAGACATCAAGAAATAATCAAACTCAGGATTCAAAACAATAAAATAGAAACAAAAAAATCCACAAACGAGCAAAAGTACAAATAATCAATGAAACAAAGAGTTGTAGCTTTGAGAAAGTCAATATGATTGGCAAATTCCTATCCAAATTAGATAAACGGAGAGGAAGAATATCCAAATTAGCAAAATCAGAAATGAAAAGCGGGACATAATAATAGACAATTAGAAAATACAGAGAATCTTAAGGATGTATTTTAAAAACTTGTACTCCACCAAACTGGAAACTCTAAAAGAAATGGATTATTTTCTCAATACGTACCATTTACCTAAGGTAAGTCAAGGTCAGATAAACAATTTCAACAAACCTAGGACCCCAAGTGAAACAGAAGTAGTAAAGTCTTCTAAACACAAAAATCCCAGAACCAGATGGTTTTAGCACAAAATTCTACCAGAAATTCAAAGAAGAGTTAATATCAATACTCCTCAAGTTATTCCATAAAATAGAAGCAGAAGGAACATTGTCCAATTCATTTTATGAAGTCACGGTTACCCTTAAAACCACACAAAGACCTATGAAGAAAGAGAATTACAGACCAATTTCCCTTATGAACATAGACACAAAACTTACCAATAAAATACTTTCAAACTTAATCCAAGAACACATCATAAAGATCATCTACCATGATCATGTTGGCTTTATCCTAGAAATGCAGGGGTTGTTCAGCATGAGTAAATCAATAAATGTAACCCAGTATATAAACAAACTGAAAGACAAAATCACATGATCACCCCATTAGATCCATAAAAGGCCTTTGACAAAATTCAACATCCCTTCTTGATATAAGCCCTGGAGAGATCAAGGATACAAGAGACATACCTCAGCATAATAAAGGCAGTTTACAGCAAGTCCATAGCCAAACTCAAAGCAAATTCACTAAAGTCAGGAACAAGACAAGATTGTCTGTTTCCCTCAATATCTATTCACTATAGTAGTTGAAGTTTTAGCTAAAGATATTAATCAACAGGATACAAATTGGAAAGAAAGAAGTAAAGGTATCATTATTTGCAGATTATATAATAATATGTACAAGTGACCCTAAAAATTTACTTTGAAAATCCAACAGCTGCTCCATACTTTTAACAGAGTAGCTGGATTCAAAATTAACTCACAAAATTCAGTAGCCCTCCTACATACAAATGACAAATGAACTGAGAAAGAAATTACAGAAATAACACATTTAACAATAGCCTCAAATAATAAAAAAAAAATCCTGTAGTAACTCAAACCAAGCACATGAAATACTTGTATGATGAAAACTTTAAGACACTGAAGAAAGAAATTTAAGAAGCTATCAGAAGATAGAAAGATCTTCCATGTTCAGGGATCTGTAGGATTAACATAGTGAAAAATGGCTATCCTACCAAAATCAATCTACAGATTCAATGCATTCTCCTTCAATATTCCAGCACAATTTTTCACAAATCTTGAATGAACAATCTTTAGTTTCTCAGGGAAACCCAGAAACTCAGAATAGCTAAAGCAATCATGAATAACACAAGAATTGCTGGAGGTATCACCATCCCTTACCTCAAGTTGTACTACAGAACTATAGTAATAGAAACAGCCTGGTATTGGCACAAAAACAGACACATCTATCAATGGAATCAAATTGAAGACACAGACATAAATCCATACATCTATGGACAACTGATAGACAATTGATTTTTGATAAAGAAGCAAGAAATACACACTGGAAAAAAGACAGCCTCTTCAACAAATTGTGCTGATCAAATTGAACGGCTGTACCTACTAGAGTTCAAATAGGTCCATACTCATCACGTAGAACAAAACTCAACTCCAAATAGTTCAAAGTCCTTGACGTAAAACCTGGTACACTGAACCTGATAGAAAAGAAAGTGGAGAATAACCTTGAACTCATTGACACAAGAATACTTTCTGAACAGAACTATGTTAGCTCCAGAACTAGGATCAGCCATGAATACATGGAACCTAAAGAAATTGAAAAGCTTCTGCAAGGCAAAAGACATTAAGACAAATTAGATTGGGATTATTTCCCAATAAAGATTGGGAAAATATTATTTATCAGCTACAAGTCAGATAGAGGGCTAATATCAAAAATATAGAAAAAAAACAAAAAATAGATATGGAGAAAACAAATAAGCCAATTAAAAATGCTGTACAGATCTAAACAGAATTGTCAAAGGAGGAGACTCAACTGGCTGAGAAACACTTAAAGAAATGTTCAACATCTTTAGTTATCAGGGAAATACAAATTGTAACAACTTTGAGATTTCATCTTACTTCTGTCAGAATGGCCAAGATGAATAAAACAAAGGACAGCTCATTTTGGCAGAGAAGGTGGAGCAAGAGAAAGACTCATCCGTTGCTTGTACAGCCACTGTGGATATCACCATGGCAGTTCCTCAGAAATCTGGGACTCAATCTAATTCAAGATCCAGTTATATAGCTCTTGGGCATATATTCAAAGGACACTTCATCCTACAAAAGAGACACTTGCTCAACCTTGTTCATTATGCTCTATTTCTAATAGCCAGAAATTTGAAACAATGTCATCCTCAACCGATGAATGAATAAAGAAAATATGGTACATTTACACAATGAAGTACTAATCAGCTGATAAAAATAACATCATGAGATTTTCAGGCAAATGGATGGAACTAGAAAAAAAAAATCATCTTGAGTGAGGTAACCCAGACCCAAAGGTAAACATGGCAAGAGCTCAGCATAATCATCATCAGAAAGGCTCCATCCAACTGATGGAAACAGATGCAGAGACCCACAGCCAAACAATAAACGGGGTTTGGTGAATCTTGCAGAAGGGAGAGGGAAGGATTGTATAGCCAGAAGGGTCAAGGACACTATTAGAAAACCATCAAAATCAACTAACTTGGACTCACAGTGGCTCACAGAGACGGAACCAACCATCAGGGAGCCTCTATGGGTTTGACCTAGGCCCTCCCAATATATGCTACAGTTGTGTAGTTTGCTCTTCTTGTGGGACTCCTATCAGTGGGAGTGGGGGCTATCTCTAACACTTTTGCCTGCTTTTGGCATCATTTCCTCCTACTGGGTTGCCTAATTCAGCTTTAATATGAGGGGAGGCACCTAGCCTTATTGCAACTTTATATGTCATGTTTGATTAATCCCCGGGAGGCCTGCCCTTTTCTGGAGGGAAATAGAGGAAGACTGGATGGGAGGAGGGAGGTATTGGGAGAAGGGAAGGGAAAATGTACTTGGGGTGCAATATATGGGAGAATAAATGAAAAAAGAATGAAACCGCAAAATTCACAAGTAAATGGATGAAACCAGAAAAAAAGACAAATATAGTATATATTCATTTACATGTGAATATTAGTTGTTAAGTCCATGCTTAAAAAGATACATTTTGTAGAACCACAATGGTTAGATATAGAGTAAGGGACTGAGTGGGGAAGATAGATCTCCCTAGAAATAAATAATAGAATAGATAGTTATAGATGGATGGGCCTGGGACAGGATCAAATGGAGAATGGCTGAGAAGAGGAGAATGAGGGGGGCATATAGATCTCCTTGGAAATGAATAATAGAATAGATAGTTATAGATGGATGGGGGCTGGAACAGGATTAAATGGAGAGTGGGTGAGAAGAGGGGAATGAGGAAGGGAATAGAAGGAGAGACAGCTAAAATTAAGGGTCATTTGTGGTGTAGTCTGTAAACCTAAGATAGTAGAAGCTTCCTACAAAATATACATAGATGAAGGCAATCTAAATGAATTCATCAAATAGTGGGGAGACAGAGACCCTAGTGGCCACCTCTTATCAGCAAATGAAACTTCCAACACTGGGATTGTATTACAACTAATTAAGTTGTTGGCCAAGGAAGTCCCATAGTTATCCCAAGAAACCCTGGCTGTTGCCAAGACTACAAGTTGTTCTTCACAAGCTGTCTGTGAGTCCTTGTTGCTGAAGACAATACTACACAACTAATTGAAAATGGAGAAGTAAAGTTGATGTCTCTACAAAGCCTTCACCCCTGTGTTCTAGCCTCTCTAGTACAGGAAGGTACTCTGCAAGCTACCAAAGTAGAAACTTAAACACCAGCCCAGCCATAAATCCTTTGATCTACAATTGTCTCTTGCCTGCAACATATACTAGTGCAACTATGGCACAAAGTTTGTGGGAATAACCAACCAATATCTTATTTGATGGAAGGCCAGCTCCACAGGGAACCCATATGCAAAACTGCTTGGCTGACCAAGTACTTGAGACTAGATAGCCCAGAAACCTAGGGTATGTGGAACAGAATATTACTTTAACTATATAAAGATGTGTTACATTTGTTTATATTGTGGAATATTACTTTAACTATTCAAAGATGTGTTGCATTTGTTTATGTTGCATTTGTTTAACTAGGCAAAGATGTGTTACATTTGTTCATGCTGCATTTGTTTAACTATGTAAAGATGTGTTGCTATTTTACCTTGCCTGCCTAAGGCATCTAATTAATACACTAAAAAGCTAAATAGCCAATAGCTAGGCAGTAGCTAGGGCTGGTGAACAGAAAGAATAAGTAGGAGAAATCTAGGCTCCAGAAGGAGAGAAGGAAAAGAAGAGAATGAGGAAGAAAGAGAGGGAGATGCCCAGGGCTAGCCAGCTAGGCAGCAGCCAGCCAGCTAGATGTGGAATAGAACATACACAATGCAAGAAAGGAAAAAAAGGCCTGAGGCAAAATGCAGTTGAAAAGAAATAGGTTAAATTAAATTATGAGAATTTGCAAAAAACAAGCTTAAGCTAAGACTGACCATTTATAACTAATAATAAGTCTCCATGTCATGATTTGAGAGCTGGATGGTGGCCCACAAGAAAGCATGCTATAGGGTAAAACCAAAAGAAGCAATGAAATGACTCCTAATGACACTCTGCTATACTCAAAGATCAGTGCCTTCCTCAGTCATCATCAGAGAAGCTTCCTCTTGCAGCAGATGGAAATAAATACAGAGGTCCACAACTAGACATTATGCGGAAATTTAGGTGTTGGAGCATTCAGTCCTAAGTATGTCTGCATAAAATCCTTCTCCTTAAAGCTCAGGGAATCCTGCAGAAGAGGAGTCAGAAAGAGTTTAAGGGTCAAAGGGATGGAGGAAACCAAGGAAATGTGGCCATATAAATTAACAGGATCAAAGTGCATATCAACTCATAAGAGTATGAGGCAGCATGGCCAGGGCCTGCATGGGTCTGCACCAGATGTGGTCCAAGAGCTGAAAGGACAAGTAGAGACATGTCCCCATCCTTAACCAGAAACAAGTTCCAATTGATAACCACTTGCAAGTAAATATTTAGTTTCCTCCAATGGAGTGTCATTTAAGGTAGGCTGCAATAGTAGACAGCCAACAGAAAACGAACTCAATGGCATCTTTGGAAGTTCCATGTCTCATATGTTGTGTCACAGCTTTTCCTTTTTTATATGTATTAGTCAGGGTTCTGTAGAGCCACAGAACTTACGGAATGGTCCAGAGACAAATATGTGTCGCTCTAAACAGAAGATCTCATTGGAGCTGGTTGTCTATTCATACATTTCACAGGAGAGTTTTATTAGTAATTTATTAGTAATTAGTAGTTTTGTTCCATCCCTGGGATATCTTTATTACTAACAGTAACCCTGACAAGCAAGTAGTGGTCTGTCACTTAAAAAAACAAGTCCTGGACATATACCCAAAGAACTGCATAGCCTACCACAAATATACTTGCACAATCTTTTTTGCTGATGTTCTAGTCACAATAGCAAGGGAATGGGAATCAGCCTAAATGACTATCAAGAGACAAGTAGATCATAAAATGCAATGAAATGCAATTGAGCTATAAGGAAAACGTAAATTAAGAAATTTGCAAAAATATTGATGAATATGAGAAATATAATGTTAAGAGAAGTGAACGAAATTCAGACAGACAAAAACTGCATGTTCTCTCTTATACATCAATCCTAGCCTGAACTGCAGGTTACACGCACCACAAACACACACACACACAGACACACACATTAGTATAATATAGGTTAACGATCAGTGTCATAGATTAAATCTAAAGAAACAGGAAGGAGACGCGAAGAAAGTAAGAGAAGATGATAAAGAAGGATGGGGAGAACAAAAAGAGACATGGAATATAAAAGAGAGGGAAAAAGTACTGGGGGAAATGGGTAGGAGGAGCACAGAGTCAGGTAAGGCTTGTCTACTAAAACAGTCTTTGTAAACACCATAATAATGTCTAATAACCTGCATCCCTATTTTGAAAATTAAAAACATAAGGCCTTAATTTTTTATTTTTATTGAAGTATTTAATTATAAATTAGATCACTTAAGATTACTGCAAAACTTATGACATGTTTTTTCCCAAGTATAGGAAAATATACTTTTAGAAGATTGCTTCAAATTTAGCTCAGGAAATTATTATGCTTTTTGTCCAAGATCTGTGGAACAATTTATCTTACAAATGAGAAGGTATTGAAATCCCAGTGGTCCCTACAAATGGGCAGAGTAGCCATAACATTCTCAGTGCTAAGTAATATTAACGATGCTGTATAATAAGTGTATTTCCAGACTGAAATGCAGAGTACATGTGTTTTTACAGACATATATCCGATTTAATTCCTCATCATAAAATGGAAATAATTTATTTTAGTATCAAAATAGATGTAAAAATAAAATTATTTGCCGGGCGGTGGTGGCGCACGCCTTTAATCCCAGCACTCGGGAGGCAGAGCCAGGCGGATCTCTGTGAGTTCGAGGCCAGCCTGGACTACCAAGTGAGTTCCAGGAAAGGCGCAAAGCTACACAGAGAAACCCTGTCTCGAAAAACCAAAAAAAAAAAAAAAAATAAAATAAAATAAAATAAAATAAAATTATTTTAGAATCATACCAATACATGACAGTAAATATTTTTCAACACCATGGTCATAGTTGCTGTGGGATGTTCTGTATGGCAAATGTGTTGCTGATTAGTCATTAAATAAAACACTGATTGGCCATTGGCTAGGCAGGAAGTGTAGGCGGGACAAGGAGGAGAATAAAGCTGGGAAGTGGAAGGCTGAGTCAGAGAGACACTGCCAGCCGCCACGATGAGAAACAGCATGTGAAGATGCCGGTAAGCCACGAGCCATGTGGCAAGGTATAGATTTATAAAAATGGATTAACTTAAGCTGAAAGAACAGTTAGCAAGAAGCCTGCCATGGCCATACAGTTTGAAACCAATACAAGTCTCTGTGTTTACTTGGTCGGGTCTGACGGCTGTGGGACTGGCAGGTGAGAGAGATTTGCCCTGACTGTGGGCCAGGCAGGAAAACTCAAGCTACACATAGTTGTGAAAGAAAGTTGAACTGCAGAAACAACATCCTGACAAGAAACTAATAGTACCTAAGGAAGGGCATCCCTTTTGCTATAAACTTCAGAATGAAATCACTTGGGAGGCTTAGGGCAACTGACACCCTAACCTCTCCTTTCAGAAATAGTACTGAAATAAACTCCAGCCCCCTCAGTGGTGTGGCTGGCTTGAAAGAGCACTTAAAAAGGTAGCATTCTTTTTTTTTTTTCTTTTTCTTTTTCCTACTTTGAGTGAAAGAAGAGGAAAGAGGATTCTGGGAAGCTGGCTTCAGATGTAACATGAAAATTGAGAAGTTGGAACTGATGCCCTGGGATGAAAGCATAGCCTCCAGGTCTTCACACCGAGTTATGAATAAGATCCGACTTGTATTTTATCTGTCCTCTTTGCCTCTCGTGAGGAATGGATGTGTTCCTCTGCCAGGGTTAATGCCAGTAAAACATCTTTTTGAGGAAGCTGAGTGGAATTTCTTCATCAAAGGTCCTCTTTCAGCCAAGCACTCTCAGCACCCTTGTCCCAAAAGAATTTCAAATTAAGTAGAGTATAACTAATCTTTTGTTGTTTTGTTTTTGTGTTTCATTTTATTGAGACAGGGTTTCTCTGTATAACAGTCCTAGCTGTCCTGGAACTCACTTTGTAGACCAGGCTACCTCAAAGCCACAGAGATCTGACTGCTTCTGCCTCCTGAGTGCTGGTATTAAAGGCATGAGCCACTATCACCTGGAAAGTATATATAATCCTTAAACTGTAGTTCATTTTGGGAAAGAAATATTAGAAATGTGAAAATAGAGGCAAGAACCCCCTCTTTCTACAGCAGAGTAAATGAAGGTCTGGCCAACTGTGCACCAGTTAATGATCAGGAGATTACTTAAAGGACTAGGGATTATAAAAATACTTTACATAGAAAAACAAGATAGAAGGAAAGGAGGGGAAATGATGGAGAAGAGAAAGACAAAGAAGGCAGAAAGGGTCAGATTTCTTTAGAGAAAAAAATAAAGAATAGAGCCTGAGTTCAGCTTAGTGGGTAGAGCACTAGGGAGAATTAAACTCTGGATTTAACCTTCATTGCCACACAAACTAAATGTGGTGGGGCGCACTTGTAATCCATGAACTTGTGAGAAGAAGGCTGGAATCATAAATTCAAGGTCATTCTTGGTTATATAGCAAGCTTGAGTCCAACCTGAACCCCATGAGACCCCATCTAACCAAAAGAAGTTGAGAAATATAAAGGCTGAGGGCACTAGAAGAAAGTTGAGAGATGTAGTGTGGGTAAATATGGACAAAATACATTGTATAAATGAACAAAATTTCAAAGAACAAATAAAATGTATAAAAAACAAAGCAGTAGGAAAAATAAAGATGTGAGCGTTTCATGTTGTAGAGATTTTGATTAACACATAAAATAGCATTGTGCTTCCTACATTCTTTTAACTAGTTTTAAGTTTGTTAAATATTGGCATGTACTTACTCATTAAATGGTAAAACAAGCACTATAATTAGCAAAAGGAAGTTGATTATTTCAATGGTAGATTGAACTGTCAGTTAACCAACTCCCCCTTCTTCACTAATGTAAGATCAGGTGCTTTGTAACTTATTTTGTCTCTTTAATATTTTAGTAACATTTTTGACATTCATTAAGATTGTTTCAAAAAGTTCTATGTCTATGATTAAAACATTTCCCAACATACATGGCAGCTCTTTTTGTTGTTGCTGTTGTTATTTTGTCTTCTAGCTTACTTGAATATTTTATCTCTGAGTTTCAAGTGAAAATATCTACAGGACTGTATTACTACAAAAATCAAGTAGTGTAGTAGGGTGGTTATGGTGCACACCTTTAATCCCAGCACTTGGGAAGCAGAGGCAGGTGGAGCTCTGTGAGTTTGAGGCCATTCTGATCTACAAATTGAGTTCCAGAACAGTCAGGGCTGTTACACAGAGAAACACCGACTTGAAAAAATTAAAATAGATAGATAGATAGATACATAGATAGATAGATAGATGATAGATAGTAGATGGATAGATAGATAGATAGATAGATAGATAGATAGATAGATAGATAGATAGATAGAGCAGTGTGTTGGGGCTTGAGATATGGTTGAGTGAGTAATTACCGTGCAAGTGTGAAGAACTGAGCTTGAGTACCGAGGACCCACACAGTGTACCATCATAGTAGTTACAGTAAGGTGAGGGGTGGATACTGGGATCCTCTGAGGCCCCTGGCCAGTTATTCTGAACTATAGCCATGAACAACAAATGAAAGATACTGCTTCAAACAAGGTGGAAGGTTCAGGCTCACAGTCCAGATTGGTCTTTTACCTCCACACACTCACAGTTGCATGCATGGGCCCACATTCACAAAAACAAATGTGTAAATAAGTGCACAGATGTGTGCACACACCAAGTAGTGTGCATAATTTGGTCGCATTTTTAATGATATAAAAATGGTGGTGGATAACTGCCATAGTAATGGACAACAGATACTCCCTAACCCAAGGCGCTATCTTCTCACATAAGCATCTGTAGGTTGCTTATACTAAACTGAAGTTGACTCCAGGGCAAGGATTAGACTCAGATGTGCACCTGGTGCTTGTGACAGCAGCATAACCTGCTTGTGATGATGATGTGTGTGAAAGTGAGAACGTGTACCCATGTAAGCGTGACCGTAGTCTTTGCACAGAGCACATAGGCTCTGCCTGTGCTTTGACTAAAACAAGATGGCAGCAAAGAAAGCAGGAAGTGAACTGTCACCAGTGTTCAGCCTTGGCAAAGGTGGATATGAGTGTGAAACATTACCAAATGGGGCAGCACCAAGACAAGTGATGACGTCTTGCCCTCTAGCTTTTTAGGCTGCATACCGAGAGCAGGGAGCTAGAAGATACACTTTTAGATGATCTTTGTCTTATTTTATTCCTTGCTTCTGCGATGGCATTATATCTTAAATTTCACATTCTCAAAAAAAAAAAAAAAGACAAAAAATACAAAATAACAAAAACCAATTACTTAGGTTAAAGTAAATGGGTCTCAAAACAAACCCAAAATTCATGAACCTGGAAAAGGGACTGGTATGAATGAGTGGATGTGAAGAGGAATGGGACAGAGATAAGAAAAGATGAGGAGAGAGTAATAAGAATATATTACATATATGTATGGAATTTTCAAATAACAAAAGTAACCAATAAAATATGTAAAAACAGTAAAATGCAGTTCTATTGAGATATGTTGCACACACCCAAATCACTTAGATTCAGCTTTGCCTCATCAGTGCTCTCTGATTTCAGAATACTTCCACCGCTCTAAAAAGAAATTGTCATTACCAACCACCTCCAATGATCCCTTCCCCATACCCTTGCAAACTAATATACTATCTCTATGTATCAATTTATTGTGTTTTTATTTTATCTACAAATGGACTCACATGGTATGTCATCTTTTGTGAATGGTTACTTCTATGTAGCATGTTTTCAGGGGGTTTTCACTCCACTGCACTTATTGATATGTCCTTATTCTTTCTGATAGCCTAATAATATCCCATTGTTGCAACATGACAAGCTGTTTTCCTTATCATTGGATGGATATTGAATATTTTCTACTTTTGGAGTATTCTCAAAAATCTGCTATGTACTTTCTTGCTTAGGCATTTTAATCCTTTTGGATTTCATTAGGAATGAATTGTTGAGTCATATTTAAGCTCAGATGGTCATAGTATTTTGTAACAGGGTTCTGTTTTCTTTACACCTTCACAGGATGTGTAACTGTCTTTTTAATTCTAGCTATGTCAGTGAGTGTGAAGCACCTTATTGTGAATTTAATGTCCATTGTCCTGATCACTGATAGTCTTTTTTACATGTTTGTTGGTTATTTCTATATTAATGTGTGAAGTGTTTTTCCAAGGCCTTTTCTCTTTTTCAAATGAATTGTCTTATCATTAAGCTGTAAGAATTATTTATATATTCTGATAGAAGATCCTACTTTAACATATAACTTACACATATTTTATTGCACTGCATGAATCACTTTGTTTTGTTATGTCAATTGAAACAGAAAGGTTTTTCTATTTCCCTGCTTATCTTTTACTTTTCACCTCTTACATTTTTGTAAGTATGCCTTACAACCAATTCCATGTCATAATATCTTTCTTTGATTTACTTTCACTTTGTCTTGTCTTTGATATGAAAGGTATACCTCAGCTTTGAAATTCTGAGTTTGGTGAGAATAGGATCCACATTCTTTTGCATGTGGCATCTATTTGGCCCAGAATAGTGACCCTACTCTTTCACTACCAAACTGGATTTTCATTCCTGTCAAAAATCAACTGACCACAACTTCAAAGGTTTATTTTTGGATTCTCAGTTCTAAAATCACATTGATCCATGTGTCTAACATTGTTAACTATGTCATAGCATTTCTGTGACTTGGCAGCAAGCTCTAAAATCCTGAATCTGAATCTGCTCATTTTGTATTCCTCTACTCAAGATTTATCTGTCAGCTTGGCTTCCCCACACTCCTCTATGAATATTAGGAGTATCTTATCAATTTCTATAAATGAGCCAGCTGGACTTAGATTGATATTTTAAAAAATAATAAAGGTATTAATCTTAAAACATAATTCCTAGAAAAGGGATATGTCTCATTTTTAAGTTTCTTAAAGACTTAACCTGGGCAAGATTTTCTGTACTGAGTTATGCAACAAATTGAATCTGGTGTAGACACAGTTGCTTGCTGAGGCAGTTCTTAAAAGATGAATCAACACTTTAGTAATTGCACAGGGAGTGACTTAGGTAAATGCAGGACTGGAGCTTAGCATGGGCATCTAGAAGAATATCAGTATGTTCAGGAAACTGAGTGTTTGCTGGAACTGGGTGTCTCAAGGTTGATGAGTCATAATAATTAAAAAAGATAAACTATTAGATTACAGGTCATTAGCACAGACATGCTTTCTTGTTCAGAGTTTAAAGATTGTTTTATTTTGACAACAGTTTATCATAAGTAACTGAGATAAGAATAGTCCATGAAGGAATTATGAATCTTGACTTGAAAAGAAGTAGCATGAAGTAAGGTTGGTGTGACAATCATCAACCAGAAAACCAACGTTAAAATCTCAAAATAGAAAAATAATTTTTACATTCATTTGTTCCTGTGTGTGTGTATGTGTGTGTATGTGTATATGTGTGTATGTATGTGTATATGTGTGTATGTGTGTGTATATGTGTGTATGTGTGTGTATGTGTGTGTATATGTGTGTATGTGTGTGTATGTGTATGTATGTGTGTGTATGTGTGTGTATGTGTGTGTGCATGTATGTGTGTGTATGCATGTGTGTGTATGCATGTGTGTGTGTGTATGTGTGTGTGTATGTATGTGTATATGTGTGTATGTATGTGTATATGTGTGTATGTGTGTGTATATGTGTGTATGTGTGTGTATGTGTATGTATGTGTGTGTATGTGTGTGTATGTGTGTGTGTATGTATGTGTGTGTATGCATGTGTGTGTGTGTATGTGTGTGTGTATGTGTGTATGTGTGTGTGATGGTGCACCTATGGTGGTCATAGGACAACTTGTGGGATTTGGTTCTCTTTCATTTTGTGGGTCATGGGACTTGAACTCAGACAGTCAGGCTCGGCAGCAAGCAACTTTACGTACCGAGTAATCTTCTGGGCCAAGAGAAAGGTAATTTTATAACCTTGCATCATGAGCAGCAGACAAAAGTCTCCCTGCTGTACTTACTTTGGCAGCTTCACTGCCAAAATAGTAGCCTCAACTCTGTAGAGCTGAAAAGTCGCAGCTTCCGTCTCTTGTGTTCTTCATCTCACAGCTGAAGGCAAAAGTATCTAACAGCCCACGAGTTTCCATGTCCCAGTCTGTGGTCCACTTAACATTATTTACCCTTGTGTACTCTCACCTCACCTATTTATTGATGCACATTGTTAACTGACTCCCTGTTTGATTCAATGCCTCATTAGGCATTGGTGAAAGAATAATAATATACTTCCTGCTAAGATTCTCATTAGTGAGAAACCAAAACAAGGTAATTGTAACTCAGTACAACACTATTTATAGTTGAACTATCTTTGTGAGTCTGTGTATGTGGAGAGAAGGGAACCAAGCTTGAGGGACTAGTGGTGTTTGACAGGGCACTTGGCAGGAAGCTACTGAGAAGGGCATGTGTAGGAGCTGTGCTCTTAAGAGAATGCAGTACACACTAGCACACACGTGAGTGAGTGCTGGCATTTTTACAAAACCACAAATATCCACCACAGCTGTGTCAGGCTTGATGGTGTAAAATGAACAGAAAGTGGTGAACAGTGAGATTAGGAGGGATTTGGTGTGCCATATGAAGATTAAAATGGAATCTTGTGGAGTTCTATTGGGGAAATTCTACCCATCATACATCACTGGCTTTGTTGAAAGGCCATGCTCTTAGTGGGGTGGAGGATGGATCAGAGAGGAGAGAGGCCAAAGACACTAGAGTGGGGGAATTGAGGCTGTTTTACTAGATTGGGTGAGCCATGAGGCAGGGCCAGAAAGAAGGAAGCTACAGAAATGGGGCTGTAGATACAAATGTGAGAGAGGAAAAGGCAGTCAATGAGATCTGCTGAAAGCACAGGAAGCAGGAAAATAAAGGAAGGGCTGGGCTCTCAGAAATAGGATGGTACGTTATAAGAAAAATGGCTTCTGAGAGTTCAATAAGCCTCGATATCAAATGTGATAAGAGAGGGAGCCACTGAGGAAACCTGTTCAGACAGTATGATTTTCTGAGGGCTCACTGTTTTGTCCTTTGCACATTTCCAAGATACATATAAGGAATATTCAATGAGAAGGAGAAAGTAACAATGAGATGCAGAAATAAAAAAAAATGTGGTCAGTAATACTGCTTCAAATAACTGTTATTCTTTTTTTTTTTTTAATACACATCACTATGAAAAATGGGCCTTTGCTCAGAAACAGAAGTCTGAGCCATGGATATGACATACTGAAAATATTTGTGGTCAATAAAGTCAACATGTCATGGATTTGTGAGAAACTGCAGTCACCTACTGAATGAATGTGTTAGCTTCTGTTGGTTTTGGTAAACACAGTGTTATGAGAGTAATTGATCATCGGCTGTTAGTCTTGAAACTCACCCCTCACTCACCAGTGGTAGGGAATAGACTACTATCTTTATGATCACTTTGGACCACTAAAGAAAACAACAAATATTTTGAAACATACATGGAAATGATAGAAATACGCAAGGTAAACACATCAAGTAGGTAATTCACTGCAATTCATTATAGTCCTTGCTTTGCCACCTTATAAACTACCAGCTGTTTTGCACTTTGTGTGAAGCTTGGTGAAATGATTTCTGGGCCTTTACAGGGATGGGACAAAAGGGCAAAAATTTAAAGAAATGAGGTAGAGAACAGGTTTATTTTGTGTACTTGTTTCTTATGTGGTGGGAGGCAGGGCAGGGCAGCCAGCAGTAGGGGAGCAGACAGTGGGTGCTATTTGGACGCTCAGCCTGGAGATACTAGGTCTGCACATGTGGTAATTCTATCAAGCCAAGGGCCAAGTGTTGAAGAAACCAGATCCCAAGAGGTCTGTGCCTGGAATGGAAGGACTCTACTTTGAAATACCCTGGGTGATTCACAGACCAGCCACGACTCAGTCCAGGCAGTTGGTGCCATGGTAAATGAAGACAGGAATAGAGGCTTATGAAACCCACCCCCACTTCATCTCATCACATGGCACATATCACTAAACATTTTACAACACACATGTAACTGTCAGGTTCCATGCAATTTAATTAACCTGGAATTACTATTCATACCCCTGGAAAAAAAGGAACATCATTGCAAAAAGACACTAGAAAGAAGAGGAAGCCAGGGGAGGCTGAGCTGAAACACCTTCTCTTTCGTGTATTCTGAACAGACAGATACTTTTGTACAACACAAATGATGGCAACATCGGACTTTGTAATCTTCTTTTTCTTAGAATCCCAAGAGACCTACATGTTCACACACATGTACATGGGAACACACTTGTGCATGCACGCATGTGCTCTCTCTCTCTCTCTCTCTCTCTCTCTCTCTCTCTCTCTCTCTCTCTCACACACACACACACACACACACACACACACACACACACACACACACACAGACTGATACTTCCACTTGTCCCCAAAATAGCCAGATTCTTTTATTTGATGATTCAATACATTTTAATTCAAATAGTCACCACATAACCTAGGCACAGTATTTAGCATTTACAAGCACTGTATTATGCTGATTTTCTTTTCAATTGCCAAAGAGTAGAGTAAGTGAACTCCTTAAATGATATACTTCTGTACATAAAAATATCCATGTATTTATACAAGTGTATGGAGCAGAGTTTAAAGGTAATAAAACCCTAGCCTCACAATAAATAGGATGTGTCCATACAGTGCAGCACACCACAGAGAGTTGTCCGGAAGTGGTCGCTCTGTTTCAGGAAGATGCCTGTTATTCTCTGAGCTCTGCTCCTATATCCCACAGAAAGTGTGAGATTAGCAATGACTCCATATGAGTGTATACACATCTTCTGTTTTATTTGTATCGCTAAGAATAAAAGTGGGAATTGATTATAATTCAGTTGGTATCAAAATGTTCCTGCGACCTATCAATTCTATTGACTTCCCCATTCCATCTTTTCAAATACAGATGACTTTAAACTCTAGCACCATACAAGAAAGAAATACATGTGTTTCTGTCAGAGAAGTAAGATTTTATACCATCTTTGTTCCTCTGGCTATAGCAATTCTGTTTAGAAAAATTTTATCAAGCTAAAAATAGTTGATCTAGGTTGTCATAAAAAAGAATATTAAATACCTTTGGTAAAAATAGAAATATTTAACAAGATTAGAAAAGCCAACAGTTATAATGTCAAAAGGAGAATATAAAAAATGTACACAGTGAAACACATAAACCACCCCAGGGGGAAGGGAGGGAAAGGGAAGGGAAGGGGAGGGGAGGGGAGGGGAGGGGAGGGGAGGGGAGGGGAGGGGAGGGGAGGGGAGGCCACTCCTCTGTGCAGGTGTGCTTCCTGCAAACCAGGACTGTACTTCTCTTCTTCCAAATGGCAAAGAAGTTACCAAGCATGAAAAATCCAGTCTTTCCTATCAGCACATTTAATTTATAGCAACATAGCTGCTATCTAAAAGCTGAGTTTGTAGAACATAGACCATTCGGATTTGTATATGCAAACATGAAGAGAAAATCCAAGGTTTTCTGCATTGTTCGCAATCAGCTGTGAGTTTTCACCATTTTCTGGTGTTCACATCACTTGCCCATATCAAGACAACTAAATTATAGCAATGCTGTCAGTGGAAAAGAAATGCTGTCACTCTGGAGCTTGCTAGGGATCTACAAACACTTGATTTGTTTCTGTGGTTCTTCCATCCTTTGACCTTCCTCTCAAAAGCACTGCTGTGGAACTCCTGACTCCTCCTGGTGCCTCTTCTTTCAGAACACTTTTAAATCCTGCAAGTGGAAGACTGTTGAAGCAAACAACTGAGATTTTTGGATGGAGACAATGAGTAAGATCTTTACCACAGCCAATGGCAGCATCTGACAGCCCTGTGGCAGATGCTGGTGGGGATGTGGGAGTCTAGTGGGGGATTCAGGATGCCAGTGGGGATGTGGGCTGCTGTGGAAGATGCAGTTACCCTCCTGTGTTTCCTTTACACACACAGTCACATTCCTCATGGTGTTCTAGGGCCACATCAGTGAGTGACTTATGCAATCCTTTGACTCCAAGTTTCGGTCTCAACTGAAGGACCTATAAGGGAATAAATATGCCACCTTTAAAAATCAATCTTTTTCCATGTTTGACATCAAGGACAAGTAACACTTCAAACAAAACAAAATGAAATCTTACGACCTAAGAAAGTCTTACATGCTTGAGTGTCTCATAAATAAGTTGTATACACAGTCCTCCACTTTAGCCCCCAAGTCATCCACTACTGTCATTTCATAAAAGAAAGGGTGTGTTAATGGCAAAAGTTTCAAAGCACACTCCTCCCAGAATACAGAACAGCTCTCAAATTGAAAGACTCACCTTGTGCCTATTACTTCTAAATGTAATCATAGGAGAGACAACTTCACCTCAAGTATATTGAAACAACTAATGCACAATTTGTTTTTCTGTTGCTTTAGCTTCTTGTTCTAATACATTTATTCACAGGCTGCACAGATATTTACACTTGATACAGTACACTCAACCACGGAGATAGTTCGGAAAGAAACTTGATCATTCCACAGCTGAGCCTGCCCAATTATGCCACTCATTAATTTTCTTGACTACATTTCAAGTCTTCTATAAACTTGATGAGATGAATTAGATGTACTTCATAGACATCATCCTCAGCCACAGCTAAGTTTCTGCAGCTGAATCTTACTAGGAGGCTCAGTAGCAACAACGATGCCTTTATTAATTGAACTTATTCACAGTTTAGAGTGTTCAGGTTTCAAATAAAAAATATGGGCACCAAAATTAAAAATGTATCCTTGTAGTGCTGTGACTAAAGGATCTAGTTGTGTATTCTATTAAAAGTATCTGAAGTATTAGACAGTCAATATTTCTTATAACAGAAACTATAAATTCTAGAAATTATGTTACTTGGTTTATGAGTGAAGACCAGGGTACATAATAACATAAAAGTGTTCATTTTCTCTCCTTTCCATGTATAATACAGATAACTCCATGAAGTGACTATGGAAATTTCCCATTCCTGTAAGTTGTCATTAATCCACAGAGACCCAAGTTATCTTCTGTTTGAAGACTTACAAAATAAACCTGGGAAATGCGTACATAACTTTTGGAGCATATGGTTCTATCAGAGTTTAATTAGCTCACATTTTTTGAATACTTACTGTGTGCCAGGCACAATAATAATGTGTTTACATACTTCAACTCACAATAATCCTATGAGGTAATCTATGGTTATTACTTTTCTTTACACATGAGTGAGTAGATTTAGAAACACTTTGGGAATAGTTGTTATTTGCACCTAGGCTAAAAGATGAGTTATTAAAAGTAGAACAATAAATAATACTTGAAAGAAGCTTCAATACCATTGATCATCAGTTTATTTAGCAGTAACTTACTTTCTTGAACAATAAAACTTCAATGTCTTACAGTAAGTGTCAGAAATGCTGAGCTTTGAAAGTAGTTTTCTCAGTCTATTACATTTCATAATTCTGGAGCACAAGTCGCTATATATGTATTCGGGTAATTGCAATAATGACTAACTAGATAATTGGATATTATTTTACGTCACTAATGACTGTTTTAAATTAGCTGGGGTGTCATGAATTATAAAGTTTAAAATGGTGTTATTCCTTATCATATTCTTGTTTCATGTTTGTTTTCTTTTTCTGGAACAAGCTTCTTAATGTAAATCAATATAGTATCAGTATAACGTAGCATCAGTATAGTCAATGTCATCAATCCCCACCTCCACCTCCACATGTTTATCCAGCAGGAATGAAACACAGTACAACAGGTAAAGTTCCTCTATAGGCTGGAGGGTTGCCCCAAGTTGCACTTCTACCTCCTGCCTGACTCTCCTATGATGCATCTACTAAATATCTTCAAAAGGAGTAGAATGCTCTTCCTCTAGTTACCTCCTTCTTTAAAGAACAGGTTAAGAAACTCTAGTACAGGGAGGGTGTATTCTGGAGGAAGAGGCAGGCAGATCTTTGTGAGTGAGTTTGAGGCCAGTCTGGTCTACAGGGTCAGTTCCAGGATAGCCAAAGCTACACAAAGAAACCTTGTCTTGAGACACAAAATAAAAATAAAATGAAATATTTGAAGGAACTCTTGAGATGGGCCTTAGTTGTGTTGTACGGTGTTTACAGAGAATGCGTGAAACTGGGTTCACTCCTGTTTTGGTCTAATATGAAATGTCATCTTCAGACTCCTGTATTGGGCATTTAGCAACTGATGGAGCTATTTTAGCAAGTGACTGAAACTGTAAGTTTCGTGGTCTAACTGGAGAAGGCGGGTACAAAGAGTTACACATGTTCATTCTCTCTCGTTTTCTCTCCTCCATTTTCTCCTGTCACCAAGATGTGAAATGAGTAATTAAATTTATGAAGTTATAAATAAGGAGGAATCATTGGGCCAGTTATGAAAATATAAAAGCAAGAAAAACGTTCCTGCTATCAGAGTATCATATAGATTCTTTAGTCTCAGACAGCTGCCCTTCCCCGGTGTGAATTCACTCCTCCACTAATAATTCACCATAATAAAACACCGGACACAGAAGAAGATGGTCAATACTATATAGGAACGACTTGAAGTGTGCTGCATCTCATTCAAGTGTTTTGTACAGAATAACTCAACGAATCTCCAATACAACGTGTATGGGTATGTGGGATGGCAACCAACAGATAAGGAAAACGAGGCCCAGGGGGATTAAATAACTTTCTCAAAATCACATGGCTGAGAAATGTGAGAGGCTGCGAAGCATGACTGGCACTGAAGTTTGTATTCTTCAGTACTACACTATAATGAGACTTACTTTCCACACATTTCCACTTGGCAGAAGCAAGAAAACATGGGCAATTTTTTTTTTATTTCATTTTTATTTATTTGTGTGCAGGGTGTGTGTGTGTGTGTGTGTGTGTGTGTGTGTGTGTGTGTGTGTGTGTGTGTGTGTGTATGGCACAGTGTCTATAGAGTTCAGAGGATGATCAGCAGGGGTCAGTTCTCTCCTTCTGCTAGGTGAATGAAGCTCAGGTTTTTTCGTCTTGGTGGAAGTAGTCCTTACCTGTTGATCCATCTTGCTAGCCCATAAACAATGATTTTGGAAGAGTACACTTCTCCCTAACACAGGCACCTTTTAAAGTCCTGTACATGGTGAATGCAGTGCTAGGTCAGTGGGTACTAGCACTGACTACTCTAGGTTAGAGTAGTCATAAAAGTCATAGAGTAGTTATAAAAGCTGAGCTATTGACATAGCCTTCCTGGAGCTCCAAGGTCCATGTGCTACTGACAATCTACTTAAACCTGGAGCAGATATTCTGATGCTGGCAAGGGGACATCTGGAAGCAGATGGCGTGAGCACACATGTAGAACAGGTAGAATGGTTTGTAAAGACAGTCCTACTGTAATTACTAGATGCCAATTTTAGACAGTGCCTTCTAAAAGGAAGGTAACTACCTTCAAATATGATGCCTAAGAAAGGGCTAGATGATTACCAGATTTTTATAGAGATTATGTATCTCATTGGAAGCTACAACAAGCTAATGGTAGATCTGAATAGAAATAGGGTTGTTTATCTTCTGCAGTTTCCTGCTTTCTCCTGAACTTTCTCGACCACTAACATAGCATTATTGAAAAGCATAAAATTTTGTCAGAAGAAGTACAGTTTATGACACCACTTTATGTAGAATCAAGAGTAGATGGTTTCACTGATGTCATGCTGTACTTGAAAAATCATCCTTTGGGGTGCAAATAATAATTATCAAATGACGTTAAACAAAAGTCAAAGCAGAGGATCAGACTTAATCAAGTGCAATCTGAAAAATTGTAACAATTAAATCTGAACGACCAAAAAAGTATCTTCTCTGGATACACACACACACACACACACACACACACACACACACACACACAGGTAAAGTGGGATATACTCAGTTATTCAGCATGAATGAGCCTGAGTTTTCTGTGTTGCCCAGGTTAGCCTTGACTTCTGGGCTCAAGTGGTGCTCCTTCACAGCTTCCAGGTAGCTGGGGCTGCAGGTGTGTGGCACTCAGCCTGCCTCCACTCATGAAGATTTTGACTATGATGGATCCCAAGGCTCTGCATTGCAGTAATTGCTAATAGTTCAGATTATGTTTTTATGAAGTAAAATATCAAAGAATTCATAAAATGTGGAGCATGTTATTTGAGGCAACAAGTGTAATAATGAATATCAGCCTACCTATAAATATGCCCTCACAGTATTTATGTTCTTAAACTGGACCATATGTAAACACAATTATTTAGGTCTCATTGCTCAAAATTAGACAGTGAATTGTTTCTCTGCTTGTCTTTAAACTATTCTCCTTCAATAGTTTGAAAATAAATTATAGTTGAAAAGCTTCACTCTCTTTTTCCTGGGAAAGGTGCTGTGTGCTTGATATAAGAAATAAAAATCTTGTATCATTGGGGTTGGGGTGGTAGTTCAGTAATGGAACACTTGATAAGCATACACAAATCCTGAGCTTGAGCCCAGTATCACAGAAAACAGCAACAACAAAAACAGTTTAAAAACAAACAAACAAAAGAACCAAAGCTTCACCGGTCAGCCACGATCTACCACTACATGTACTTTCTAAATTTTCAATGTCCGTGTCTTAAAATTAAAAGCCTTGATTTTAAAAGTGAAAAAAGGAGCACTTTGTAGACCTGCTGCTTAGTTTTTCAGTGATGGGAACATGTCCTTCTCAAACACCTATGCATTTTAGATTCAGTCTTTTGTTTTTAGGAAACAAAATGTCCCATAAAACCACAAAGAAAATGATCTACTTACCTCATGGTACTTTTTCGTAACTTTACGTGGGACACACTGACATTCATTGCAATTATGGAGGCAACAGGCACAATTTCCTCCACAGCGCTTAACCAGGAGACAACCTGGCCAGAAAATGGTATCTGTCCTCTTTAGCTCTTCCCGTATGGACACTGAGAAGTTCCGAGGCGTGCAGCTGTAGAGTCGTACTTCCTCTTTGAGAAGGTTCAGATTCACCACTATGGGGCATAAAGAAAAGCAAGAGGGAAAAAGTGATGCTCGTGCTTTGAGCCTGCTTCCACTTCTTTAAGCTCTTTTTATAAAAGAGATCTAGTTATTCCACGAATGATCACCCTAACAATATCCCTTCTCATTTTAACTAGGTTGTATGGCTCTACAGCTCACAAATTGAACTTTCTGTTTCACAGTAAACAAAGCTTCATTATAACTTAGTGACCAATGAAGAGGTGGCATTGTGCAATATGAAGAAAAGAGCCAACGAAAAGTTGAGAACTATAAATAGGAAACTTTATATAGAGAAAAGGGGCTACACCTTTTAACCTTAGTCAGAAAGCAGACAAAGAGAGCATTGCAGGGAAGAATAGCATGTAGGAGTATGAATGCTTTGATTAAAAGGCCAATGTAATTTTAAAAAAGGATTACAGGCTCTTACAGTTAGTGCAGGAGAGCTTTTTGAAACCCTTCCACAGAACTTCTACAATCTCTGTGACTATCAGGAACACAAAATATGAAGAGAACGAAGAAAATGTGGTTTTGAAGACAGCTGAATGGACAATACATGAAAGAAATGATACATTTGTCAGAGTAAGAACACTTGCTGGAAAGCTGATCTTCAGTGTGTTAGGAATTGGTGTTCTCTGAAATGTGGAACAATTGGCTTCCTTCAGATTTCTTTTGTTCCCTTCTTGAAAGATGGAGGCATGTCTAATTCATAACCACAGACTCTATTCTTTCTAGGGAGTTGTTTAATTACACTATCCTTTAACTTTTTTTTTTTTTTTAAAGAGCTGCTGTTGGCTAGGCAGTAGTGGCACAAACCTTTAATCCCAACACTCTGGAGGCAGAGGCAGGTGGATCTCTGTGAGTTTGAAGCTAGCCTGGGCTTCAGAGCAAGATCCAGGACAGGCACTAAAACTACAAAGGGAAACCTTGTCTTGAAAAAAAACCAAAAATAAATAAATAAATAAATAAATAAATTAATTAATTAATTAATGCATGCTTTTGATGAACAAGCAAAATATCCTTTCATTAGATGCACGGAGAAATTCTCCCATAGGACCATAGTATTTATCTACATGAATACTGCCTCAGGAAAGCTATATAAAAAAATGCCATGCGTACTATGAACTTATACAGAAAAAGGAATTATAGGATATATATTCTAATTTCATTTTAGTTTGTGTCTTATGGCTTTGCCTATCTTATTTCTTAGAAATATTCCAAGTGTAATGCAATTTAAATGTTTCAAATCCTTCTATTTATTCAAATTCTTTTTTCAAATTTAGTAACTATCTGAAATATATTGTTATAGAAAATATAAAGAATTAGGTTAAGTATCTTTAAATTAATACTGGAAAAATTATAAAATAGAAATAAATGTGTTTTTTTCTGAGCAAAAGATGTTTTAAATAGTAACAATCACTGTGATATTCCAATTCTGAAAAATAACAGTGACAGTTTTTATTGTTTTAACATGTGATGGTAAATATGAATAAAGCACTTGTTTTCTTGACTTTATTAAACTAATACAGTTTGTTGAGGGGGGCTTTTAAGAATTCTAAGGAATATATTAGATTATGAATATTTAATTGCAAGTTATAACCATGTTCAACTATAGGAGTGACCAAAAACCTCAGTCAAGTCTATGAATGTCCAAAGCAATAGTAAAAGGCCCATGTCAATGATTTTCTCAGCTGAAAATGTATTTATTAATTCAATATGAAATCATAATTTGGATTACTTAAGGATTTCATCTGAAAATGATCCCATGAAAGCAAAGCATTTTAAAAACTGAAAGCAAATGAGTCAATTGCTTGAAAGCCCCTGTAAAGACTGATTATCCATTATTAGTAAAATTAATAGGATCGCTATGTGAATGAGGCTACCGAGTCTACAGCATTCCGTCTTGCTGAATGATTTATACATATACATATATATATATATAATATATATATATATTATATATATATAATATATATAATACCTTTTTTATTTTAAGGCTATGTGTGATTTGATTTGGTTCTTTTCTCTGGAAAATATGAAACCTGGACTGGGAGTGGAATACTTTTAAAAGTGGACAATGCAAAGACTCACTGCCACAGTTTGTATGGTCTATCTAAATCTTCTTTGGAATGTGGATGAAGCACCCAGCTTTTAAAGGACCCTCACCTACCACACACACACATTTAAACATACCATTTCACAAAGCTAGAAAGGGAACTGCACATGTTCTGCTGAAAATGTTTACTTAACCACAATAAAAGGCTAGGGTAGATTTCCCAAGTGTGCTCTTGTACCTGCTACAATGTGAAAATTTAAACACACTTTCAACTCCACTTCCACTCATTTATCATGCTTGACTCACAAGTCAAAAGGCCCCTTTGAAAGTGCTGTTAAGCATGACTTAGAAAATACCTTATTTAAGTTTTCTTTTCTTTCTTTCTTTCTTTCTTTTTTTTTTGTAGCCACACAATATGAATGAAAACTCTTGAGTTAGAGGAAGGGCTATAAAGAAAATAAGTCAAAACACTCTAATTTTTTTCAGAGAGGATAATACTGACAAAAACATGGGCACATTTTACTTTGTTAGCTGTTCCTTCTTTTGCAGATACTCAATCCTAGGCTATCATATTACAGTAGTGCAATCTGAGGGTGGTCTTTCTAAAACGAGTGTGGTAACATTGTGATATGTTTATTCTGGGAAAAATCTATTTCAAGGTCTAATTAGACACTTTTAAAAGTATTTCCCTGTCCCTTTGTAGAAAGGCTCTTGCAGGGAAGCTGATTTGTCTTGAGATCTTAGCCAACACTTGCATTTTAGTGTGTAAAGTCCTAAAAGTATGCAAGACTTTTCTCACACTTACTGTATGAATTAAAAATCTAATGTTTTTGGCAAACTGCAAAGAGTTTTGATAGCGAAGGTGTTAAATGAATATGTGAAAGACCTGGATCAACACCAGATTCTTTTCAGTATAAGCTAGCATGTGGTCAAATCTATGAGCAGCAGGCATGGGGATCCAGGCTTAACAATATGACTCAAAGAAAGGACCTAGGCTGAAATCCATCATCACTTCTCCAAAAACTCTATGTATGCTTAAAACCAATTTTTCACTCCTGCTTCTTGTGGATGCACCGCATCATCTAATTTGTATTGCTAAGAAAGGTACAATTCATGGGATGTTCGGCTACTCATGCAGAGCTTCAACTTCCTGTTCCTAAGTGCAGAAAAGGGAAGTGCCATTGTAATTTATTCATCAAGATCAGATCTGCTAAACATGTAACAGCATCCAGCATGTGGAAAGGATTCAGATGCCCATGCCCTTGAACATAGCCATGTTCAAATACTTTTAAAAGGAAACCATGTCTGTCAGCATACTGAAATACCACACCTGGGCAGGTCCAAACGTGACCTGCTGAGATGAAAGCTCATGATCGGGAAGGCTGCAAGGGCGTGAAGGAAAGGCAAGAATCAAGTTTCTTCTTACAGGATTTATCAAAAGACTGGTGCAATCTGCTACGGTGAACGTCTCAAAGTAACTAAACACTGTTCCTTGCACATAAATTCTTACTGTCCTTCTAGTCTCACAAGCATTCCCAACTAGACACTTCGGACAGACTGCAACCGTGTTTTCTGAGTGCAGTCTAATTTTCCTGCTATTTTCTCCATTGTCATTTGTGTGATACAGCTCTTTCACAATCCCAATGTTCCTGTTAGAACTAGCTAACTTCACTGGAAACTTGGTTAATATCATAACTTTTGCTCTTAAAAGAAGATAGACCAATTTGGTCAAAAGTGATGGTTTCAAAGGAAAATTCACCAGGAGAAAAGTTCCCATTGTATGTTCCCCTGTAGGCTGCTGTCTTCTTGCTGTGAATCCTACCTTGAGAACTTCTATCTCATCAAGTTGAACAATTACAATTTCCCCTACTCTTTAGAACTTTCTAAGTTTACAGAATGGATGCATCCTTGACCCAGGGAACACATAGTAAAAATGACTTCTATAAAATATCTCCATTTTTTTAAACCCTAAACCTGATTTTTCATCTCTGATCTTTTCTCTTGAATCTCAAAATGTAGATTAGCTTATTAGCAATGATTCTTATCAAACCCAATGGAGTGTTCAATCAAAACAGTGTTTGACGAGACAGGAAGAGACTGGGATTTTCAACACAAGTGTCTTGATTTTCCTCTTGTTTACATCATCATTTAATACATTCCTGTGCTTAGATGATAATAAGATGGGTTGTTTTAGCATATCACCAAAGGCATTTAAACTCTCCGTTTTAGAAACTGTGGCAAAAGAATCGGAAAACATCAGTCACTGAAAGACATTCTAATCTGAAGAGGAAGCTTACCTTTGCTTTTTTTCCCATAAAGAAACGCTTTGCCCACAATCTGCCATGCTGGTTTGTACAGGCTGTCCAAGTCCATCTGCCATCGGTCGGGCTCTAGATACCGAATCAGCTCTTCCAAGGTACTGAAGGCGGTCACGGCATTATTGAGCAGGTCCAGTGACAACGCTGAAGGGGGCAACACTGAAGGACTTGTGGTTTCGTTGACTTGCTGAAAGTAAAAGAAATCCCTCATTAACTGTTTTAAAAGCTGACAATGTATTCCTTTTCCACGTGTACACCAAGATAGTCAGACTAATACTGGAAGAACCTGGAGAGCAAAACTACTTTCAACTCCAGTCAGGAGTAATCATTCTGAAGCAGGGTCTAATGGTATATAACTGAAATACCATAACACAGAAGAAGGCTGAGACAGGAGGATTGCAAGCTTGAGGCCAATCTAGGATTTATTTATGATATTTTATCTATTAAAAAAAAGAGAAGAATAGCAAAGCAAAGTGTAATTGTTTTACAAAACTCTATGTAGATGAATTTTGAGCAATGGCCTGTAAGGAGTAAGACACTTATTTCCATCATCACAAACTAAGGTTGATGTGAATATTATTTATTCATACTAGACAATTAAAAATACATGCTCTATATGCTAATCCATGGCTCCCCTGGAGCCCAGTGCCAGGTATGAGTTATGAGTTTAAAAAATCAAAGATATAAAAAGATGAAAGAGCTAAAGGTCTAAATTCGGGTCTAATACAGATTAAGTCTTTAGAAGAGTAAAACAGACTTTCCACATTTCCATAACTAATGAAAGTCATTAGTTCTCTGATTCAGAAAGCACAATGACTCAAAAATGATTACAAATAAAGCTTTACTTGCTCATCTGAAAAAAAACATCTAAGTAAAGTAAAATAAAAGTAAAAACATCTAAGCCATGAATGGCCAACTTGAAAAATTTCCTCTACAGGTTTATTTTTAAAAATTCAAATGTATGATTAAGATAATAGAGAAACACCCCGAAAATATCTTGTCAATTTATACAACTGTTACAAAGTTTCTAACCAATGCCTCCTTTTGGTCAGTAGGGTCTCATAGATCCCTTAACAATGCAAGGTATTCTTTCTTGGTTATTCTCCAGAATCTTATGATAAGACTCTGGTGCTGAAGACACCTTATGATTTAATCACAAGACATGGGGAACTCAAGCTGATACTGGCATGAAGCTTTTATCCCTACTGTCTACTTTTTACAGTGGTGTAAGATGATCTGCACACTACTTGGGGCAAAATAATCAACAGTCTTGCCCAGCTATAAACACAGTGACCAACAATAACAACTGACCTACCAAGTTACACCCACTAGTGCAATAATGGCACAAATAAGATGTAGGTAACCATTCTCTGATTGGATTTAAGTCCCATTGCACAAAAGAAACCAAAACCTGGTACCATTATTTGTTCAAGAACTTGTGGTTACACAAGTAGGTTGTAGAGGAGAATCTGCAAGTAATAATTTGCCAATAGTAATAACACAGACCCTAAGTTCTTATCTTTCTACATATAGATTAGGGTACCTCTCAACCCTCATCACTGAAGCATTTTTGTTGTTATTATAAATGGAGATTAATGCAGAATGGTCAAAATGTAGCAAATAAGATACTATGGAGTTCTCAGTTATAAATGGAACAGCTATATCAGACCCCCTCCTCATAAGACTCTGGGATCATCAAAGGGGTGGCAGAAAGATTATAAGAGGCAGTGATACTAGGCATCTACAGTGAAACATATTTGATAGCTATGAGAAGGCTATTGCACACATGAGCTCATAGTGGCTGTGACTGCACTCACAAGGCCCACACAGGATCAAATCAGCCCAAATGCCAGCATGGATGAGTGATTTACTCATGAAGTTCCATCCCTAACTGAGGACCTGTTGACAACTGATGGCAGTTGAGAGGGGAACAGTCAGTTTCCTTAAGGGATGAGGTCCCATAGAGGCTACTTATGCTCCAGTAGATGGTCCTACAGCCATGTACATATAGGAAGCACTAAGTCTCTCTTTTCTCTCTCTCTCTCTCTCTCTCTCTCTCTCTCTCTCTCTCTCTGTCCATATATATATGAAGTTAGGAGGGAAAAGTAGGAGGAGAAATAGGAGAAGAATTAGAGGGGAGGAAGAGAGGTGAATTTTATCAAAGCACATTACTTTAATGTATGAAATTCTAGAACAATAACATTAATACTATCTCTACAGTTCAAACACAGACTCACAATGAAAACTCTTGTACATTGTATAAACTTTCCTCTTATTTTCTACTCTTCACTTTCTTTAACTTAGAAAATGGCCTTGTAGTTAATGCATGATCATGTCAGAAGAACTTAGACTTAACTCTGAGGTTAGGAGTATCTACTGCTCTTATAGAGGACCAGAGTTTCGTTCCCAATACCCACATTGGGTAGTTCACAAATATATACAACTCCAGCTCCAGGGAATTTGTCATCCTCTTACAGCTTCTAAGACAACTGCAATCCGGTAGCCATGCCCATAAAGACAGAGAAGGGAAAGCAGTGCAAACATATATTTAAACATTACAAAACTTCAAAATAAACAATTACAATCTAAATCACTGAAGATCAGTGTGAGAAATTGCCCGACGTTCTTTTAATATAGTAGAATTAAGGCACAAGGCAGTCACTTGGAGCATGCTGCCATGGATATCTGTATGCTGTGAATGTGTTGCTCTGACTGATTGATAAATAAAACACTAATTGGCCAGTAGCCAGGCAGGAAGTATTGGATAGGCAAGATAAGCAGAGAGGAGATTTCTGAGAAGTGGAAGGCTGAGTCAGGAGATGCTGCCAGCCACGGCCACTATGAGAAGCAAGATGTAAAGATACTGGTAAGTCATGAGCCACATGGCAAGGTATAGATTAATGGAAATGGGTTAGTTTAAGATATAAGAACTAGATAGCAAGAAGCCTGCCACGACCATACAGTTTATAAGTAATGAAAGTCTCTGTGTGTTTACTTGGGTCTGAGCGGGACTGGAGAAAACTCCAGCTACAACATGCCTTATCAAATCATGACTGTCAGTAGGCTAGTATCTAGAATATACCAAAAGAGAGATAATCAGTTGGAAGAAATGAGCAACCTACAGATAAAACATTGAATATTCTGTAAGCTTAAGAAAATAGAACAAAATCCATTAATTCATGCAGAACAAAATGAGGTCATGTTTGCATACTAAGGAAGATATACCACTTCATATACATGGTTTAGAAAAAGTTACAAATGTGTTGTGTTATTGATGGAGTGAGTGAACTGAAATTCCTGAACTGTGCCTACATGAGTGAATGCATGGGAGCATGCCTCTTCAGAGCTGAAGCTGAATTCAGTGGAGACCAGAGACTGGCATATATCATGTCCCTGTAATTAAAATTAGTGCAAAAACATTCATCACAATGTTACTTGAAACAGAGAAACAATGGAGGCAACCTACATACCTATGTAGAGGAGAATTCATTAGAGCACCATAAAAGGAAAAACAGGAAACAAAATAAGTTGGTAATTTCAGGAAAGGTGGGGAAGTTTGAATTTTTTTTATCAGCAGTAAAGTTTACCATTTTGTTCAATTTTTAATGCTGACTCAAGGTAAGATGTGCCATATCATAGTTAAAGTGAAAATTAGGCCAAAGTAAGTACATGAACAAATGCAGGATTTTCTACAATGTAAATGATATCTCTTATCCAAATAAATGCAGGAGGCAGAATATCTAATAAAATACTTGTGTGGTTTCATGTTGATTTATAATGATATTTAAAATAATGAAAATGTGAAAAATATAAGAATATAATATTAGAATAATGTGCCTTCAAATTACAGAATGATGGGAAGCAATAAAATGACACCCTTCAAGAATTTATATTAACAAAAGAAACAATAAAAATTATTCTTAAAAATATCTTCAGTAAATGGTGATTTCAACATGCATCAATTAAAACAAAATAAAAATTTAACAGTAATGTCAAAGAATGAGAATGGTTGTTTTTCATTGTTTTCTCATATATTCCTCTTATTTTCAATTTTTTTCTATTGCAACCATGGATTTCTTTGGGAAATCCATTGAAAACGGCAACATCTATTGTAATAAAGTACCATTGTATCAGATCTTCTTTCTCATTGGTAATATTTGTGTACACCAACTCTGAGCCTTGTATCCTGGAGTTTCTTCACACTGCTTTTGCCCTCTGTTACTGAAATGTAGCTTAATTCACCAAAAATAAGATATCACTGACTGTGTGATTTCTCCTCTGAACCATAAAATCCAAATCCTCATCCAATATCCAGGCCCCACAATTAGCCCTTTTGCCTAATCCCTGCTCATCAAAGATGTGCACACTTTGTTCCCTTCATTCAGTCTCTTCCTAACACATATTGCACTCACCCCAGGCTCTGCCCATGAGAACTGTTCTCATGCTCTGCATACTCATTTCTTCCTCCTATGGATGGACATAGACTCATAACAGCTTCTCAAAGAGCACACCATCCAATCATCTGTTTGCAGTAGCCTGGACTTCCCTATCATTAGTATAGGACATACTACAAAGTTTGGATTTTTCCAAGAGATCTGATAAATGAACTCAGGTATTTATACTTGCAAAGCAAGTGCTTCAACAACTGAACTATCACCACAGACCCCATATATTGCTAAAGTTTTGAGTGTAGAAATCCAATCTGATATGTTTCTTTATGTTATTTTTTATATACTCTGTGTTTTCTCATTGTCCAGGTAACTCATTTCTTTTGGTAGAACACACATAATGACCAGGAACTATGTTAAGGATAAAATCAATGACCTATGAAAGGTACTGTTTTTCATTTAACCACTTTGGCTTAGATTAATTAACTATCCAATATGAAAGCACAATGAAAAACATTTTCAAATTTTAAAGATATAAAGCAAAATGTATATATTTATATGAAATGTAAGTTAAGATACTCTTCAGAAGTTAGTAGCACATATTTCATGATTATGAAAATTCAAAATTTTATAATCTGTGTACAAAAAATAACATGATGTTTTGAAAAGTCAGGCGAAGTGCATATATTAAAGTGCCAGATGGAAGATGGGGTGTGAAGAGTGATTTGAGGGATACACAGCTGACTGCCATCCCAGTTTGTCAGCTCTCTCTGCTGCTTTCAGGTCTGTGGGAATCTGAGTAGAAAGGCTACAGTTGGAACCAAGGTTACAGTACAGCCAAAAACATCAATACAAAAGAAAACATCAAAAACAGGCCTATAGTACTGGGCCAGCAAAATAGATGTATCTTTGTTTCAATGAAGTCTCCATGTCAAAGCCTTTCAAAAAATGAGGAAAGTTGGAAATAAAACCTCTTGCCATGTGTATGTGTAGATTGATTCCTCTGCAAAATGCTTCAGCTTTCAGAGGGTTAGATTAAACAGAATAAATGAAAAGTACCCCGTCCCTAGAAGATTCCCCACCAATAATAAAGCACGGAAAAATTAACAGTGTACTTTTCTCTGGGTGCAGTGAACAGTCTGTGGGCAGAAGAGAGGAAGGTCTGCATTTTCCAAATTTTGCTTCTCCTGAGTTGCTTATGTGGATTTTCAGAATGAGCAGGCAATGGAGAACAGAAGTTAGAGAAAAGAACACCGTCTAATTCCTTTCCTATTGCAAAAGGCCATTGTTCAGACCAGACTTTCAGACTTTTTCTTCTATATTTAGCTCAGGGAAAACTCAAACAATATTTTGATATTTAAAAGTGTTTAAGGACCAGGAAGACGGCTCTCAAGCTGGAAAAGGCACCTGCAGACCAGCCTAATGACTCAAATTTGATAATCAGGTCTCATGTACTGGAAAGAGAAAAGCAACTCCACAAATTATTCCTTGACCTCTACAAGTGTGTTTCTGCATGTACAACCCACCAAACAAACACATAAAGATATAAATAAACAAACAAACAAATAAATGAATAAAAAATAAATAAGTAAATATTTAAAAAATCCTTAAATATTTATGATTGGGTTGTTAAACTTGAAAGATGTAGAGGGTCCCTTGGACTTGATTTTCTATCTTCTGCTTTTTATTTCCTTTATCTCATAAAGATAGGGATCCATTGTGGGCCAGTAGATGGCCATATTCTGGAACGTCAACAAATAAATGAACACCTTATGATCCACAGCATGGTTTTCAGCTCTTCCCTTCAGGACAGTGATGTCACCAATCTTACTATAATCCATCTATTGACTCATTTAGCAAACATTTTCCAGAAGCCTACAGGGTGGGCACTATGCACCAGAGGATAGAAGGTTTAGCCCTTATGAAGCTCATGTAACCTAAGACAAATATTCTGCAGTCTTCTCTCACCCAGAGATAACCAACTGGACAGTTTTCTGCTGTGAATCATGTAAGTGTCCAGACAAGTATTACACAAACCCTGGTAGGTGCAGATCACAAAAAGTGAACTTGATATAAAAGAGGAGCCGTGAGACAAATATATTTTCATTTCTATTATTGAAAAGTATCTGGCAGCCCATGAGGTCAAACAAAGTACTAGTAATGAAATGGAGTGAATTGGTGTGACTGGAGCCAGGCAGCAAGCCTGTTACGAAAGCAAATCTCCTCAACAGCTTCTCCAGTGAGACATTTGATAGCCAGTGTTTTAGTGCTCGGTGTTTATTGTGGCTACATTAAGTGTTTTATGCACTTATTATCATCTTTGTCTCTTCTTTAGAAAAAAGAAAAGCTGCCTCCCTGCTTGTAAAAGTACAATCTGAACTGCTCATAAATTCACAATAAATAGTAACTGTTTTCTAAAAGACTCTAGCTTGTCATTTCATTGGGGTTTGCATGGTGAGTGCTATTTTAAAAATATGGCGTTTACAATGAGGCTTCTCTGGACAAATACACACAAATATTTATCTTGAGTAGCATAGCAACTGCAAAATTATAGTGTCAATTATGATTTATGGTATGGTGTTCTCAGTCAACTGCATGCAACATATTTTAAACTGATAAGGGTTACACTTCATTCATGCCTAACACAGTTAGGAATGCATATTGGGCTATATTATAGTAGTTAAAAGTAAAACAACCAAATCAAAAAAGTTCAAAGTCAGGTATGTGCCTGTACTCCCTGCTGCTCAAGAGATTGAGCCCAGGAGTTCAAGGCCAGCCCAGGTAGCATGGAGAAGATTCATCTCAGAAAGAAAGGAAAAGGATTTCAAAAGTCAAGCCTTGTGTAACTGCCTTCACAGAGGTGTCTCCAGCCTCATTTATATAATGTCAAGCTGATATATTGCACATAGCTTTGATGTTAAGAGCTTAAGCTGCAGACAGGGCATGCAGACAAAACTGCCTGCCAGGAACAACTGACAGGCAGTTCACTAAATACACAAGAATGCCCTGGAACAATCCATTTCAGCATGCTTCTTTTACTTTCCCCTGGCTCTTATCTAAATTCATGCAAAAAAAAAAAACTAATCTGGGTTTTGTTTTTAAATTATTTCTAAGCCAGCAAAGGAAAGCCAATGCTTGCATTCCGACGGAGGAACAGATGTTTGATATTGTGTGGGTGATGGAGATTATATATGTGAGTGAAAATTCCTAGGGAAGATAGCCAGTTGTGGTACATCAAGACTCTAGAGAGAGAGAGAGTCTCATAAAAAAGAGCACTGTGATTGAATTTACCTTGATATGTCTCCATCAGACTTTGAGACCCTAAGAGTAAGTAACAGTGGGCTTAAGCCAGCACTTCAAAATAGTGACTTCCCTTTGAAGCCTGAGATGGCTATTTGGAGGCCATGAACTTCACAGCTCCATAAAATTCCCAAAGCAGTAAGATCTCGCCTAGTCTCATGTATTAAAAAAAAAAAAAAAAAAAAAAAAAAAAAAACAAGATGGCAAGGTTGACCAAAATTAGCTTAAATGAAGTGCTGCTCATGTTCCTAAGTACCATATCTTCCAAACTTGGTGGGTTAACAATTGCAAGGGGCTCTTGTTTTCTCATCCCATGATACCTGAGCCACAGGCTCTAGCTACCTTTGTAAAACAAGGCACCTTTTCCTTTGAATCCTCTCTCCCTAACTTGTTTGCAGTGAAAGATAAAGAAGGACCTGCACCTCAGTGTTTGCGCCTGAGATTTCAGCTCCAGGGAAGCACTTCCCTGGAAGCAGATGCCTTGCTAAGCACAAGGTGGGATAGCTGGCGGTTGGTGAGTGTGAGTCAACTATTTTCACTTTTTAGCTAAAGCTATACCACAGGAGTAACAATCCCCCAAAGCACTTTCCACAGTGGCATCTGTGGGAAGACAAGTCAAGTTTGTTTTGTTTTGTGCTAAGCTCTGAAAAGTTTTTCCTCTAAATCAAAAACAATGGCAGGCAAAAAAAAAAAAAAAAAAAAAAAAAAAAAACCCTGAATAGCTCTTGGTAGCTGAAAACACTTATGAGCAAAGTGTCATGTGACCTTTACCTTATCACAGTAGACATGTGAAATTGCTCTTTATAGTGCTTAAGAAAGGACAGAATGTAAGAAAGAATATGAAGTAAAAACAGTTAGAAAAAAGCTAACACCCCCCTTGCAGAGCTTGAAATGGTGTCCACTTCACCCCAGAATGCTAGAGAATGCATTTTCACAGAGATCTCTCCTCACTCAGCATTTCACTCAGCAGCCATTGAGAAGAGCTGTGCAATGTGTAGAGGGATCCTAGCCCAGAGAGGTCGCTGTATTTGATAGATGTTCTTAATTGTGTGTTCAATATATTTAACAGTCAGAGAAGAGACACCATTTCATTTTAACACTGTATGGGTCTTGAATGAAGGAGGTTATTCTGAGGATTTTTATTTAAAATAGACTAATCAGGGAGCTGGGGACATGTCTTAGGAGTTAAAAACACTTTTGTTCTTGCAAAGGACCTGGGTTACATTTCCAGCAGCTCATGGCCATCTGTAACTCCAGTTACAGGGAATGCAGCACCCTTTGCTGACCTCCAAGACCACTAGGCACCCACGCAGTGTACATACATACTCAGGCAAAACATTCAGACACATAAAATAAAATAAATTTAAAATAATTTAAAGGGACCAGCACTACAGGGTATAACTAATGAAAATTTTGATAGTAATAAATCACGCCTTGGCAATTGCCTGCAGAGGTGGTTGGAATGGCTATGAGAGTCACGTGTGACACATATGTGACCGAATCTCACGGTCTCACGTGGGTGTAGTGGATTGTGCTCAATGGATTTGCTTTCTGCCTGTCAGTCAGGCTCTGTTGCCTGGTTCCCCCTCTCCCCCCCAATTCTTCCTGCATGGATGGGACTTGTCTGTATTTTGCTTTCATTCTTTCCTTTGATAATACCTGAATTTTCAAAGCACTAGCTGTGATTTACATGGGAACTTCATCCTGCATGCTTTACTACCTCAGTAAATAGCAATGCCGCAGTTGGCATCCACCCTTTGCTCCTTTCTCTAACTGACACACAAAGTCCCACAAAAGGTCGCTCTGGTCCTATGCTCAGACAATGCCTAAATTTTGGCAAATTCCAATCCAGGCAATCCTCTAAAGCGATCTTCTAATTGGCCCTTCTTTTACTTTTATTGGCAATTAAACAAGATAATTTTACACATCCTATCACAAGTGGTAAAGGGGTATTAATAAAATTTCCATTTTTAATTTTTCTAGAAATATATACCTGGTTTTAAAAATTAAACCTCAGAATTACCTTTTATTTTTAATACTGTTGTGATGATTTACTGTGTAAGGTGTGTTTACAGCTTCCAGAAATTTCAGTTTTCCCAAAGTGCTTCTGAAACCTGTTGCTTATGCGCCAGGAGGTACATTCTTTCTTGCCTAAAGGGGTTCACTAACTCCGCTATGGGCTGCTGCAGATGTGAACAGTACTCTCTTCTTCAGATTGGAAGACCAAGTCTCACTAACCATGACGATGAAATAGCCCTCTGGATTATAATGTACATGCCTTATTTTTGTGTGCAACTACAGGGATATAGTTCCCAAGCAAGAGTGAAACAACTTGCCTAGGAAAATTGTTATAAAGTAAAGCAAAATAATAGTTATAAATTTTAACAAATAAGCCTTCTCTATGCTTAAAAATTCCCATATACATAATGTTTATTGTACTTAATTATCTAAGTTGTAATATTTTAGCAAAGGAAAATAATTATTGAAACATGATTTGATAACTTATGTTGGTCTGTGCTGTGTAAAGTGACATTATCTTGGCATCTCTGTCCAGCACTTGGTTTACACATATAGCTTATCTGACTCCACAGAGGAGATCTATGAACAAACTTCTCACTCTGCTAACTGAGATTTACATTCATTAGCTGTCCTTTCAAAGAGGAAATTAGTGTTTTACAATAGTGAGCCCTAACATGAAATTTGAGTCTGTTTATGGCCATGATGACCTCTATGCTAAGGAACTTAAAAAATAATTGGAATCTGTGTTTGGTGGGATTTTATCTTATTTCATGTAAAGAAAGGCAGTGAGTATGAATTTAGAAACTGATATAGGAGATGTGTTTTAATAGATGCCCACAATGTAACAAATAATCATGAACTTCTCATGTCAACAGAAGCTAAGGTACCAGTGGCAAATGTTTTGGCTAATATTATCATTTATTTTCACATTCTTTTGCAATCACTCTATGACATTCCTATTCTGCTATGATGTCTTTAGTGTTTTTTTCCCAGATTTGAGCACCTCCCCAATTGTAGAATAAACAATGTTTTGTTCTTGCATTGTGTTTTCTCATGTTGGACACTCCACTAAAATGAACTTATATTACATAGTCAGAATTTACACAGGTCACAAAAATCACCTATGGCAACAAAGAATACAAATATTCCTGTGAAACATTACTGTACCACCCCACACTCCTGAGAGTGTCTACCATCTGTTGATATAGTATGATATGGCCTTCAAAGGGGAGTAAGAAAGAAGGTAATTTGTTCAACAGACTGTTCTGTGTAACTGGTACATTCCGCACTACAATACTGATGACGAATTCCAGAGCCGCTGTAATGTTCTCATCTCTCTATGGACAAACTATGACCTTTAGGTAAGAACCACAACACAGAGAAGGTGCCAAGTGCTGTGAGAGCAGCTGCAGCATATAAAAACCATTCCGAGAGTAAAGCAGAATGGTGCTGTATGGGTATTACAGAACTCGGGATGCTGAGGCAGGATCACTGTGAATATGAAGCCAGTTTGGGCCAATAGAGACACTCAGTCTGGAAAAACAAGCAAGCAAGCAAAACCCATCACATTTCTAGAGAGAGAGAGAGAGAGAGAGAGAGAGAGAGAGAGAGGAAGGAAGGAAGGAAGGAAGAAAGGAAAAATAAGCAAGCAAGCAAAATCCATCACATTTCTAGAGAGAGAGAAAGAGTGAGAGAGAGAGAGAGACAGAGAGAGAGAGAGAGAGAGAGAGGGAGGGAGGGAGGGAGGGAGGGAGAGAGGAAGGAAGGAAGGAAGGAAGAAAGGAAAGAAGGAAAGAAGGAGGGAAGCCAATAAACCCCAAACCCAATGAAAACACGCGCACGCACACACATAAACACACACACACACACACACACACACACACATACACACACACACACACATACACACACAAGTAGTTTGGGCAGTTGTCTGGGGTGGGAGATGCATGTTTTAAGAATACAAAGTCACTTGCATAGATTAGAAGTACTGCAGACACTTACAAGTGCTTGATAGGGGTGGGTATGCTTTTGACTCAGCAGCATATACAAGAACATTGCTCTTGGTTGAGGAAAGGATGCAGGCTGTGAGGCTACAGAAGACAGGAACGGTCTGAGTTGAAGGCTGCTGTATGTTTAATTATGGAATCTGGACATAAATCGAGTCAAGAATTTAAGAAAAGTGAGATGATCTGAAGCTTGTATAGTCAGCTTTCTAGCTGTACTCTATGTGTTTTACTGGAAAGAGCACTCTGGTGGGAGCCACAGAATTTCCCTTTGTGGGTAATCTCCTTCCTCTCTGTCATTAGGAATCATCACACATAATGGAGAAACCTGCTTTTGTAGCAGGTTCTACTAATGACTTCATTTTTCTCTTCAAGGACTTGATCATAATAGTCCACAATCAGAGTCTACTTTAAATGCAAACTGATAACAACAGTTTGAGTTAAACTTCTGTATCAGAAACGCAGAAGAGTGAAAAACACATACTTGATTTGAGCACTCATTTGCTTTTATGGTGAAATTAACAGGCTGTTTTTTTTAAAAAATAATGTGTGTGTGTGTGTGTGTGTGTGTGTGTGTGTGTGTGTGTGTGTGTGTGTGTGTGTGATGCATGAGTATAAAGACCCAAGGAAAACATGAGGAAGTCAATGCTCTCCTTCCACCACATGTGACCCAGGCATTGAACTCAGTTCATCAGGGTTCGGAGAAAATATCTTTACCTGTTGAGATGTCTCATGTCTTCCCAAAGGGCTACTTATCCAAGTAGAAAACAATAATGGCAAAATTATATTTGGAACATTCACTACTGCTAATTAATTAGCTTATACAAAGCCTACTTGGTTAAAATGATTAAATGCATGAGAGTTTTGAGGCTTTTGTGCTTTCAGATTTTAAAGAGGGTGATCTAAGATGGATGATGGAAATGCACATGCATTACAATACATGAGTATTGTAAAGCCCTTGTCAAAAACAGTTATTTTTGATTATCTCAGTAAGGATTCCATGGTGCAGAGATGTATTTTGGTTTCTGATTGTTTTTTATAGATTATTATGGAAATTATTATACTGGTACCAAGAAGACAGCATTTTTCTACATGCCCACCCACCATGAATCCGTTTTGTGCTCCTGATGCTGCTCCTGATAGTCTGGGCAGTGGTTCATTCTATTCCTTTGATTAGAGTTCAAGATGATATAATTGTTGACACTGGGATAACCTCATTCTTTGAGAGTCAGAACACGATATAACCTTTTATCAAACGGGTAAGACAGTTTCTTTGGACACACTTTAGTTTAGTCTACCCCCTGAAAGCATGTACTTCCCATGCAGGCCAGAATGACTCAAATTCTAGGACGTGAGGTTCTTTATGTCCTTAATCAGACATAGAGTACAAGGAGAAAAATATATGGCCCTTATACAGATTTCCAGAAAAATAAAATATCTGATTGCACTGATTCAAGATGTACAAAATAAAAACAAGGTTTATAATTCTTCACATGACAACTCAGGACTCAATTGTAAAAAATATATGCTTTTAAAACTGGGAGAAAGTCAGGGTTTTATGTGTATAAATGTGTATGCATGCATGGATGTGCACACACACAGAGGAATGCATGCACACATGGAACACACACCAATGGAAGGACAAGCTGACAAATCAAAGTGACATAGGAATAGTGGAATTGGAGTACAGAAGACTGACCTATATTCAGAACATCACTGGGAAGAATACTTGTGATTTTAAGAGTCCTAGAAAGGCATGAAATTTTGAGTCAGAGAACCCAGGGATGAACCCAGTGTTCCCATTTCCTACCTGCCTGTGTGATTATTGGAAAAATCACTATTTTTTCCTGTGCTTTAGAATATGTGGTTGTAGATCAAAAATAATAATATAGAATAACCATCTTTCTGTGGATTGCAGATGATATGATGTATTATGTCTATTTTGTAAGGCACCCATGAACAAAAATCTAGCTGATTCATTTGTTTGAAATTGTAGTGGTTGTCCTATGTGCTGGGTGCTCTGTTATAAAAACAAAAGAAAATAGTAGATCTATGATTTGAAAGCATTTAAACTCTGGTCATTCCTAAAAATGTATAATTTTTTTATGGTTTGTGTTCAGCTTATCATGCTTTACTATGAGATAGATATAAAATAGGACTGTGTTGAGTGTGACATACCTCAAGAGGCCTAATAAAACACATTTGTTTTGATGAAGACTATAATAATAGCTTTAGTAAATAAAGAAGAAAATAGATAAAATAATGTAAATTATATCCCTAAAGGCCTAATACACAAAGGCTCAAAAAGAAGCAGGGGATTCCAAACTATTGATTGACATGTAAACTGAAGAAAAAAATCTGAAAAACAAAATCTTACAGAGTGCGACTTAAAACAAAACCCCACATGATTATTTACCTCCTTATATGGTAATTATTTGGCTTCAGTTACTTAGTGTTAATCCAGTTGCTCTCAGATTATACAAAAGTCAGTTGAAGTAACCTTGCAGAGATACAATTCTAAGGCAAGTCTTAAAACGTTAGCAACAGGTCTCAATGAGTAATGCCTAGATGTATGCCAGCAGCAATATAATTTCCTGACTAGCCTGAATATGGGAACTTTGTATCTACTTGACACTGAACATTCCAGTATGCTTTCACAGTAGAAACTTTGACATGCCTAATGATATCCTCCTGTTTGTTATTAATTGAGAGACTAAAGGGAGTGAGAGAAGCAGTCACAGAGCTTTTAAGGTGGGTAATCTTTTTCTTTCAACCCAGAGAGTCTAAGAGAAAGACTTGGCATCTTTATGCTTAAAGTAAATGTGACAACAAATTAGACTTGTTAATGTTCTCAGAGACATGGCTTTGGGGACGGGTAACTGGGTAAGAAATCAATTAAATAAATATACTACTGTTAATATGATTCACAATTTGAAGAAAAAATGAAGCATGGATTTCAATGGAGCTAAGTTCCAAATATAGGGAGGAAAATGTAAACATATGAATAAAATTCATTCATAATACAAATGCAATGAGCAGTGTGAGTGACTAGAAAAGTTGAACCAGACTGGAAGTGAGTTAAAACCCAAAACCACATTCCACGAAGATTGAGACAGCAGATGATTAAAAACAAATCATGTCAAGATCAGAACACAAAAGAGAAAGAAACCAGGTGGGCATGAATGAGGAGAGAACTGTTTGGAAATTCCAGAATCTTTGAAACAATATGTCTCTCCTAAGTGACAAGCCCTTTCTATACCAAAAAAAAAAAAAGAAAGAAAAAAGAAATAAAAGAAAAGAAAGAGCATTATCTTTAGGCAGAAATATGATAAACAAACAGAGCAGAAGCCACTAAGGGGCCAATGTTGTGATGAGTGCATAGTTCAGGAAGCAAGCAGACCTGTCCAAACTCTCCAATATCTTTCATCTGTTTCTTCAGTTCTACCAAGAACAAGAGAATAACTATCTCCTACATTTCTTAGCACTCAGAAGGGATAGTTCGCCTTGAGTCATAGCTCTAGTCTTCTCTTTGATTTCACTGAAAAGTTAAGAAGAGCTGTGAGATGTACAGGAAACCCTTTCTTTGACCTGGGCTTCTGTCACTGACTCTGAACATGATGGGGGACCGTCTGGTTGCTAAGCTGTTCTGTAACTAAACCCTAAATTCCTGTGTCAAAGGGTGAAGAGTTCACCAATAGAAGTGGGGAAGCAGTCCAGTCCAACAGCACCAACACAACAAGCGGTCTATGGCAGGGTAAGTAGGTGATCAATCGTTTCCATTATCACTAAACGTATTAGTACAATTCTTAAAAATCATCCAGGTCAAGTTGATTAAAGTCGTAATGGCTGCTGATGGAAACTTTGAACCCAGACTTTCAGGAATTCCTCCTGGGTTTTTCCAGGTTAGAATAGAAAGTATTTTTGATTTCAAGTTGGGGATTTTTAGAAGGAATTTGTACCTGTTTTGCTATAGAACGAAAATAAAGAAAAATGGCCAAAGAACACGGTGTTTTGCAAGGTCAAAGGTGAATTCACAGACACTTGTGTGCTAAGAACCCACTTGACCAAAAGTTCCAGCTGCTCCAGGGAATGTGCTTCTCATAGTCAATGTCAATCTGTTTTCCAACTCCAGTGGTAAGGACTTTAAAGTATGTAAAACTGCAAATAACAAACATAGTAGCACCACAAATCATTTTATACACTAAAGTTAACTTTTCCTTCCTTCCTTCCCTACTTAATTCCTTCTTTTTTTTCCTTAGCAGCCTAGGTAAGCATTTTACCCCTGAGCTACAGTCCTCAGCCCTTTTTAGCTCAATGCTGAGAATGGGGTCTTGTCACACAGTTAACCTGACCGTTAATCTGGTAACCACTAGCCTCCATGACTTGAGATGCTGCGATTACAGTCATAGGCTATTGTTGCAAATATGACATTAAAAATTTGGTCTCGTGTATATATACATACAGCATGATGACACTTTTCAAATTTTCCTTATTGTAGGTCTTGGTCAACAAGTACAAGAAATATCCATTTAGAAGAACAGTGTCTTCAGATCAAAACTTGTCAGTTTTGACCTGAAATAAAAGTAATAAATACTTCCTGCCCTCTGCATGCCAAACATTGAGCTAAGAATTTTATAATTAGTCCTCACAACAATGCAGGCAGAAACTTTCATTCTCTATGTCTTGTGTATAAGCCTATTTGCTGGAAGAACTATACATTGTACAGAGAACAGAAAATCAAGCTAGATCAGAAACATTCAGAGCCACAGAAACAAAGCAGACACAGCTTGGGCTGAGGGGCTTCACTGCTATGGCTACTGCTGCTTCCTTGTGCTATGACTCAAGCTCTACACTGTATTTGATAGAATGTAGGGAAAAATAATCAGGGGATTATATTAAACCATGTCCCTTGCTTGATCTGCATGCATGCAGCCTTGGTGTAAAGACACAATTGAGAAGTTAAGTGATGAAGGAGGTTGGTTGACATATTCCACTGTCTTTTTCCTTACTCCTTGAAGGAGAGCACACCTATGTTGGAAGAGTGTATTATACATTAGGAAGCAGAAACATTAACAAAATAGAACTTGGCTTTTTCATAAAGTAGTAGTGTTATGGTGAAGTACTGATAAAAGTTTTAAAAGAACTTTCAAAATAATGCAAACAGATTATAAGGGTATATTTTCAAGGAGAGAGAGAAAAGAAGGGAGGAGGAGTGCTGTGGGATGTTCTCTAGACTGTGGATGTGTTGCTCTGATTGGTTAATAAACAAAGAGATGATTGGCCAGTAGCATGGCAGGAAGTATAGGCAGGACAAAGAGAAGGAGAATTCTGGCAAGTTGAAGGTTGACAGAGGAGACGCTGCCAGTTGCCACTGCCACGAGAAGCAGATGTTAAGATACTGGTAAGCCACGAGGCAAGGTATAGATTTATAGAAATGGGTTCATTTAAGATGTAAAAACTAGATAGCAAGAAGCCTGCCACGGCCATACAGTTTATAAGTAATGTAAGTCTCTGTGTGTTTACTTGGCTGTGGGACTGGCTGGTGAGAGAGGTTTGTCCTGAGCGTGGGCCAGGCAGGACCAGGAAAACTTCAGCTACAGAGGAGGAAGAAGGAGGAGAAAGAGGAAGAGGAGGGAGGAGAAGGAAGAGGAAGAGGAACCAAGATGGGGTGAGAAGAAAAGTGGGGAGAGGGAAGACACTTCTCCATCTGGAACTCTATACACATTATCATTACTTTAGTAGGAAAGTCAATCCTTCCCATGCCAAGAAGCCTCCAGTGAACTAGTCTATCATAGATGGATTAAAAAATACTGAAGTTAAACCACAAGAAAATTATGTAAAGGAACAAAGATGGATAACATATGCACACTGAAAGAGATATGTCTTCAGCTACCTTAATGCTCTAGGAGGTCCCAATTGCCAATTACCTTTGTACTGACCGCATGCCCTGAACTGCACCTTCCAGTGACACTGGGCCAGGCATAGTCTGTGTGGAAACTGCACAAAGGACAAATGCTACATGCATTATCTGAAAGGCCCTTCACTTAGCTTATTGTCATAATCGCCTCCCCAATGGCAGAAGAGCTTGATTGATGATGCCCACAACTCACTAAGCACTGCCTACCAATACTCTGTTCCTCCAACCATTTGAACTGACACTTACTGATTCATGTTTTGTTCCCAAGTATTTATATCAGTAGGACTTTTTACTACAATTATTAAGCTAGTTAAACACTGTAAAACCCAATCAAATGTGGGTTCTTTGCTCCATGAAACTGGCGTGAACGCTTTGGAAGTACTCCATATAAATGAGCTGCTATAAAATTTGGTATTAAATTAGGTATGCAAGATACAACTATAGAATGTAGGAGGGAAGACACTCATAAAACACTAGAAGGGTCCACACACAGATTGCTTTTAAGTATTTTGGAGCTCTCATTTGTACTGAAAGAAAACCAAGATGAAAGCCATAACTGAAGCATTACGACTATGATGTTTTTTGAAGAAGGAGGACAGTATTTAGACTAACAAATTGTGCTTCTAGAAGGTCCCTGACCCTAACTGCAGAGGAGTGAATGGAAATTCAGTGTTCATGATATGTATCTCATTTTAATGATTCTCTTCTTGAACAATCAAGTCACCTCATGCACCAGTCTCCAAAGGCATTCCTCAATTGGCTTCCACTCAATTCTAAAATGAAGAAACATGTTGGGAGTGTCATAGCTATACTGTCTTTTACTTTGAAAATGCTTTGACTCTTAGTTATTATATAGTTACATTGAATATGTAAATACTACCACATACCATACCTGTTGAAACCAAATTATATAATTTTTTTTGTGTGTGTGTGAGAAGTGATTTAGTAAAACTAAAGTCATCAATCTCTTCTGGAGAAATGAAGGCATTTTAAGCAATCAGTTCTGAATCTTGACATTAGTTTAAAGCTATAGATTATATCTTGAGCTCTTAGCATCCTGAAACTTCATTAATCTCTGTCTTGCAGGCAGAAAGGGCTCATTCATGGATTTATGTATTGTGACTATTTATGTTTCACACATTCACTTTGGATCCAACATCAAGAGGAATGCTTTATGGTATTACTTTTATTTTGTAATCATTAATCTATGATAGGTGTTCCATTCTAAGTTGCAAAAAAAATGCTTTGATACCACACCACAGACTTTTTTTTTCATTTTTCTTTATCAAGAAATTTTCTACTCACTCTACATAACACCCACAGATTCCACCTCCTGTCTACTCCCACCCCCCAGCCCTCTCTCCCATGCCACCCCACATACCCAGATACCAAAATCAAAGTCTCCCATGGGGAGTCAGCAGAGCCTGGTACACTGAGTCTAGGCAGGTGCAAGCCCCTTCTTTTAGATGAGAATGTTTATGAAGGCACCAAATTGAGGATAAAAATTTTCTCTTGAACCAGTTGATATTTTGAAGGACTCTTTTGAACCGAGACACATATTCTCTATTTTAGATTGAACCAGATATATTTTCACTCTTATTTATGAAAGATTTTTCATGTACTTATTACCTGGTAGGGTGCTTTGAACTTTTTCTCATTCAGAGAAAAAAGAATCAAGATGTGTGTGTGTGGGGGTGTTGCACTGACATCTCAATATCTATTTCAAGGTTGTTCTGTACTACACCAGTACTCTTCAGTACAAAATAGTTCCATGCTAATAGACCAGTTCTTATTGGGAAATGTCCGGTTTAAAAAGCATGCAGTCCACCTAGCTTACTCAGTTGCCAGACTAAGCAGTAAATCACACAGCGGAGTTTGTCCAGCTGGCCTACATGACTGTCTGGGCACTGTGTTTGGCTACCATGGTTCAGCACCTCAAGTAAAGGTTTACAGATGGATCACATCAACAGGCTTTGGAAAGATCAAATGAGTATAAGCTGAGAACCACCTACGTACACCTATGCAAGATGGTAGTGTCTTTTGAGGAAAAATAGATGAAGGGTCAATAGAATCTATGATTTCTTACAAATTAGAAATAATCTCAAAATAACTAAGTTTTTTTTTTACATAACAAAAGTGATTTGGAAATATGACATTATGGCTAAAATTACAAGTTTTACTATAGCATTCTGCATTTATTTGCCATGAAACTTGGCAAGAAGTAGTCTCTATGGAAATTCTTTCTCTTATGTGAAAGGATAATTTTTCTATGGTTTCTGCCAAAACTAAATGAAGTGACTTATAGAAAGAGTCTAATAGAACAGTAAGTGTTCAGGAAATGCTGTAGGCATGCCCTCACTGATAGCACTAAATAGGTGAAGTGGGTTTTTTAAAGAGCACACGAAGTTGGAAGGGAAAAGAGGTAGGGAGGAACTAGGGGGATGAAATGGGAGTGGATTTAATCAAAACACAGTATATTTGTGTACAAAATTGAAAATAAGTACAAATATTAAAATAAAACCATGAAATGGTATACTAGAGCTGTTTCTGGAATATGGCTCAGTGATAGGGTCATTGCTTAGTGGATACCTGGTTTCCAGACTCTGAAGAAGACAAACATTAGCTCTAATGAATGAATCCTTAAGCAATACTGCATCTTACCACACACTGATAAGTTAAATAAGGAAGAAAAAAGTCAGGAACAAAGGCCATCAGGAGGGAAATGTCTAAGGACTATATGTTACTGTGTGACTACGTGTGTGTGACTGTGTGACTGTGTGACTGTGTGTGTGTGTGTGTGTGTGTGTGTGTGTCCATGTGTGTTCGTGTGTCCATGTGTGTCTGTGTGTCCCTGTGTGTGTGGTGTCAGGGCTTCAAGTTGTAGCCCAGGCTATCTGAGTACTTACTGTATAGTCACGGCTGGCTCCAAACTCAGCCTCCTATATGCTGGGAGGACAGGTCTGTGTCAATATCATGCTGCCTTTTTGAAAAAGTTGAGTGTGTTTTCTTTTTTATTAATTTTTCCATGTGTATGGGTGTCTTGTCTGAATATATGTATGTGTAACACCAATGTGCCTGGTGCTGCAGAAGGTAGAAGGTGGCATCAGATACCCTGGAACTGAAGTGACAGATGGTTGTGAGCTGCTATGTGGATGGTGGGAACCAAATTCAGGGAGAGTAGCAACGCTCTTAGGAGCTGAACCACCTCTCCTGTTCCAAAAGGTGAGAATCTTACATTAAAAGTTGAGATTCTTAAATTAATGCCTAATGAAATTTGAGGTGAGGCAGAAGAAACAGTGAAAAATGCCAAAAGCCCTTGCAGCGTAATTAACAAGTCCATTATGTAAGGAGAAACACAGGATCCCATGACTTTGGGAAAACAGCTTAAATACATGGTAATTACACAGATCTTATCAGGGCGTTTCAATTACACACTTTAGTGAGGTGACATTTAATGGCAAATATTAAGCTTCTTTTAGCATTCTAAAGGTGACTCTAAGGGACACATAGCACTTCAGTTAGAAATAAATCCATTCTCTGCAAATGAGTAAGTCAGAAGGGGTCCCAGGAAGTCAAATGAAAATAAGTCTCTGGTAGACTTGGGAATTCTTTGTGTTTCATTTATCAGTAATGGATTAGGACAACCCAGGGCTTTGTCACTCATCATACCCCATAGAGAAAGGAAAATACTTATGTCAGAATGTTTGATATGGCTTTTAAGGACCTCATCCAGAGTATGTGTCATCCACTTTAATACCTCCCCATTCAGGTGTTGGAAGTCAAGCCTGGGCATGCAGTATGCCTCATACTTCAAGGTCTCACACAGTTCTTTCTCTACAACAACTAATTACATTTAATGCTATTTCAATACCTTACAGCAGCAAGAAAGTGACTTTTCTTTTTACCCTATCAAAATGTTTCTCTACTAGAAAAAGTATTTCCTCCACATCAATGCAAAATAATATCAAAGCACAATATCAGAGGCGGTATTAAACACAGCATAGGTTGATTTGGATATGCATTACGAATTCCTACCTCAGATTTTGTTTTAAAGTCTTGGATCATTTCCACTTTAATGGGTTTCTATTATCCTTTCATTTTAAAACAACAAGAAGCCAGGCCTGGTGGTATCCTTTAATCCCTGCACTCAAGAGACAAAGGCAGGAGGATCCCTGAGAGTTTGAGGATAGCCTGGTGTACAAGTCAAGTTCCAAGACAGCTGGGGCTGTTACACAGAGAAACCTGGTCTTGAAAAACAAAACAAAATAAGAAAAAAGAGTTTCTAGCACAAGCCCTGGCTTTCTTAAGGAAAGCACCTTGGAAATACTTGGAGTAATATAGTTCATACAGCCTTTTTATGTCAAGACATGACAGCCTTAATGTTCCACCTACAAAACTACCTGCAATGGAGAAGTACAGGAAAGAACTCTAGCCAGACACTCACCATCTCAACATTACATTGACCCACATGGAAACAAAGCTAGGCTTAACAAGAATGCTAGTATCTGTGCACAGATAGGAACTCAGGACCAGGGGCTTACAGCTTTGGCACAAGGCATCCTGCTGACAGAATTTCCCTTCTAGATTCTCTGGGAACCTTGGTGGCCTAGAGTCAGTCATTGATTATAGAAGCAGCTACACAGTGAGGCTCATCCATATATTAGTCCTCTAATTTCATTTCCTTTTTTATTTATTTTAAACATGTATTGAGTGCATGTTCTGTTTTAGACACTGTGCACAAAGTGCGTCATTTCAAACTAAAATGCTATGAGTCTTTTGCAGTTTAAGGCATTTTATTAAGTAGGTACTTAGCAAAAGATGATTTCATTTGTTTATTAATTTAGGATATATCAAATACAGTGTGTGTGTGTGTGTGTGTGTGTGTGTGTGTGTGTGTGTGTGTGTGTGTGTGTATCTGTGTGGGCATATGCACACTAGCACAAATGCTCTTGAAGGTGGTGAGATGCCTTGTGATCAGAGTTACACAATGTTGTAAAGACACTATACTGAGTGCTCGGACTCAAACTCAGGGCCTCTGCAAGAGCACCACTTCCCAAGAACTTCTGTCTTCCTTGCCTTTGCGTTTTAAGGTTACTCTAAGCAAACTACACAATTTAAACCCCATTATTCATCACTTTGCTGTTTACGATAACAGTCATATTAATAATTTCCAAAATGTGCACAACAGCAGAGTCAATAGAAATAGTATGTAGTATGTTTTGAGATGGTCAGAGAGGTTCAATTTGCTTTTATTTCCTGAGTGATTATTCTCTGACTTCCAAAACCAGTCTTTAGAAATATCCTGGCTTCTAAAATTGATTAAAAAGAAACTAATTACTACATTCATTTCTAAAATGTTACTTTCTCTGGATTTTAAATTTCAAATAATAGTATCATTACATCATGGTCATTAGATGACATGAAGTTGGGTGTGGTGGTGCACCCCTATAAACTCAGCAATCTGAAGGGGGATCTTGTATACAAAGCCCAGCCTTGTCAACAAAATGAGTTCAATAGAACTCTGTCACTAAATAAAAAAATAAATAAATAAAAATTTAAAAATAAGAGTAAATAAGTAAGCAAAAGGATGAAAGATGAAGAAAAATAGAAGGGAAGGAGAGAAGGGTGGAGGGAAGGAAAGGAGAAGGAAGGTGATGAGAAAGACATAAAAACATCCATTACAAGGCCTGGCATTGGTTTCAGTTTGTGTCATTCTTTTCCACATGACCCCAAAATACATACTCATTGTTTTATAAAGTCATTCTATTTAGACATACTGTAGGTGGATTGGAAATAATATAATTAAAAATGTATTTAATGTTTGTGGCATACTAAAGATGTTAGCTTACAACATAGACCTGCTTACTAGGAACTGGCCCACAGCCATGGCCACCAAACCTCAGGATCATTGTGTCATCTGTCATACTGCCAGTTAAGGAAAGGGTGAGAACCTAAAATTTCAAGCAGAATTCCAGACGAAAGAATGCTGCTGAACACCATGCTGCAGCTGAAATCAAATCGGAAGTGGAGCCATTGAGAGTGGAGGACCTTGAAGTTTCAAGAACTTCTTTGATGAGCATTTATAACACATTCACTTGCCAACATTGATCTCTTTATGAGTATGAAATGCTAATTGTACTTACCTTTTAATTTTCATCAAAAACTGAAGGAAGACATAAAAACTGAGTTTATCCTGATCCCACTGCCAGGGGCCCCTTAAACAGACCAAACTACACAACTGTCTTGCTTATGGTTCATGAGCTGACTTTTTGGAGCTCATTATCTGTGGTGGGACACCTTGCACAGCCTTGATGCAGGGAGGAGAGGCTTGCACCTGCCTCAAATGAATGTGCTGGGTTTTCGTGACTCCCCATGAGAGGCCTTGCCTTGGAGGAAGAGATGGGGGGTGGGTTGGGGGGAAAACTTGGGTGAGGGAGCAGGAGGAAGGATGAGAGGGGGATCTGTGCTTTGTATGTAAAATGAATAAAAAATTTCTTAATAGAGAAAAAATTGAGTATATGTATGTGTGTGAATCTACGTGAATTCAAAGTAATCTTAACACATACACAGTATTATTGAAATAGACAAATACTTGTAGAATAAAGGACAACAAGGTTTTTCAATTGCATAGATCACATTGATCACAGAAGACAGAACATTAGGGCTTGAAGACAAAATAAAGGAATGGTATCAATTACATAATAATTGTTATTAGTCCTTGTGCCTCATGAACAGAATATTCAGGAACACTGGATGCCAGGGTAAATGCACTGAAAAGGAACATGTAACTCCTTAAGAGACATGAGGACTACATACATCTATACAAAAATCCTTATATTCATCAATTTTTGTCACCCAGTCAAGAAGCAGCTTTCCCCATCTCCATTCCTACCAATTCCCTCCCTTTGAACTCAAAAGAAATGCATTTAAGCAAGATTATTGTCTCACTAGTTACAGAGGGACATGCTTATAAGTCTAAGAAAATACAAACAAATGGCTAAATGAAATAAGTCAGGATATGAAAATTGAATTCAATAAAAAGGAATACTAAAGAAAATTCAAATTAAAATGAAATTAGAAATGAAACATACAATAAGTCTAATTAAAAACCCTCAATGGGAAGTCTTGGCAACACAATGGCTCACACAGAAGGTGGAACATGAGGGTTTGAAGAAATAAAGAAAATGGTTCAATTACATAAAATGATAATGGTTAACAGCCCTTATTCAGGGACACTGGGATATCATGAATAAACAAAATCTGTAAATTGGGGGAAATAGAAAAAAAATCCAGGTCAAAGGCATAGCACTGAACTGCAATGAAATTATAGAAGAAAACTTCCCAAATTCAGGGAAAGAGATGCCCAGTCAGGTACTAGAGTCATGTGACTCCCATAAAGGTAAATCCATCAGCATAACAGCTCAATAGAAACTTTAAAACCCAGAAGAAGTTGCAGGCATGTGATGGATTTAAGTTCTGAAAGATGCTAACTATACTATTGATCTGACAAAACTATTGGTTATAAATGAAAGATAATGAAAATCTCATGATAGCAACAGGCTAAAGAAATTTTTAATCACCAAAGTATCTCTACAAAGAGTACCAGAAGGAATACCTTTGATGAGAGAACAATGTACATACTATGGGGGGAAAACAAATGATGCTAGGATAGGGGTTATGTGAAGTAGGTCAAAGAATAGAAGTACATTAAAACCAACAAAACAATAGCAATTAAATTATTAATCTATCAATAATAATTCTGACTATCAGTGGTCTTGATCTTTCAATCAAAAGACACAAGCTTATTGGCTGAATCAGAGAGCAAGATGCATCATTTTGCTATCTCCAAGGAAAAACATCTCACCTTCAAGGGCAGATACTAACTTGGAGTAAAAGGTATATAAACATTAGAATGAAATGACATTGTAGACTAAATGGACTTAATAGGCATCTACAAAATATTCCAGCCTAACATGACAGTACACAAATTTTCTTGTTTATGTAAAATAGGCCATGTATTAGGACATACTGGAATAAAACTTGAGATAAATACCAGAAGAAACTATAAATTGCACAAACTTACTCAGTGTGAACAATTCACTATTGAATGATGAAAGGGTCATCGGAGGATTAAACAAAAAAAAAATTCTTGAAATTAAATGAGGTAAAGAACAGAAAGTCAGAAGGGTGAATGTGTAGCGCTAACTGCCCATATCAAAACACCAGAAAGAGCAGACTGATTGATTTACCTCAAGAATTTGAAAAAAAAATCAAAACCAATATTAATGCATTTGAAGAAATTATCAAAACATGGGCAGAAATCAATGAAAAAACCCACAAAGGATCAATGAAACATAGAGTTTGTTCCTTTAAAAAGATAATCAAAATGTACAAGCCCTTAACAAAGTTAGCTAAAAGAAAGATAAAGGAGACTATCAATGACTACCAAGAGAGGAATAATCAGTTTTCTTCGGGGATAAAACCCTTGATAGATTATCAATCCCATGAGGTCAGCCTTAATCACTTGTACATACAAGAAACACTAAATGGGCTCAGTAGGTTGGACACACACACATACACAGACACACACAGACACACACACACACACACACACACACACACACACACACACACACACAAATGATTAAAGAAGAGGCCATGAATTTGACAGGGAGTTCAGTGAAATGAAAGGACTCAGAGGGGAGTGAGGGAGAGGAGGAGGAGAAATGATATAAATACAGAAACTGTGTATAAATTCTCAAAAAATAAAAAATAAGCAAAACTAAGTTAAACAAAAGTTAAATGCAATGGCAAAGCATGAAGAAATGAAAAAAATATTTCTTTTATCTTATTTTATTGAAATGTTTCTTCACACAGTGGAATGAAAGAGTATCTGGTTTAGAACCATGCTGTGTGCTGGAATCACAACATCTGTGAAGAACCAGATAAGTCTAGTGCTGAGCAAGAACAAAAACAGGGGGTAATCCATCACAGCATTATGACTAACAGATACTGATAGTTGACAAATTGATAGTCCGACATAATGCATCTTAGGAAAGTTGGAGCATGCAGGCAAGTGCTGTGATCTGAAACATGTCCATATAAACACTACGAGAAGTTCCTACCACTCTTTCTGCATGCTGAACAGTAACGAGGAAATACATGATACACTAGCTATTAAATATGCACACAGACTCCAAGTCCAGTCACAAAATAAGCTTATTTGTTTGACTATAGAAACATTTCTCCAATGTGGTAATATAACTCCTGCCCAATTTATATTTTACAGCCATCGCCCCATGCTTCCACCCAAGGCAATGGCAACAGATCAATGCCATACACAGCTCCTTGCATCAGTATCTCTAAGTAAGGCTGATGGAAAAGCAACTGGTATCATTCCAGAACAAAAGAGAATCTCTGACAAGTGACAATAGGCATTTACAATAAGTTCTTCAGAGTTGTTTATGGCATATTTGATATCAAATTCATGCTGAATCATTGTTCAAGGTTTTATTTGTGTGGATGTTCAGTTTTTCTTTAAGAATTATGACATTCTTTACTTCTCAACAATTCCTCTACTATTTCTTAAAAATGTCCCAAACCACTCACATGACAAATTATATATTTATATGGATTTTTTTCTTTAAAGCAAGATAGAGTCAAAGTACTAGAATTTGGGGAAATATTAGCATACATACTTAAATTTTCTCAACTCCCTAAGGGAGACCTTGCCTTGGAGGAGGTGGGAGTGGGGGATGGATTGGGGGGAGGGCTGGAAGGGTGGGAGGAGGGAAGACTGGGGAAACCGTGGCTGATATGTGAAATTAAGTTAATTATAAAATAAAAATACTATATAAAAAAGAAATCTATAATTAAAAAATAAACTCTAGATTTCCAAAAAAAATAATAATTTATTCAACCAAGTTTATTGAAATAATTCATGTGAGGGTTGGAGAGTTAGCAAGGCAGGTGAAGTGTTTACCTGGGTTCTAGTCCCAGAACCATCATTATCAACAACAAAACACAATATTCCACTGGGCACAGCGGCATGCCTGGACTATCACTCCTGGAGAAGTGCAGAGGAGAACGGCTGGGGGGTCTCTAGCTGGTCAGCCTAGCCTACCTGGTCAGTTCCAGGTTGATGAAAGACCACCTCAGGGAAAAGGGGGGTGTCATTCCTGAGTAGATACACCTGGGTTTGTACTTTGTTCTTTACATTCAAGGCACATGCATGTGCTTATACACACACACACACACACACACACACACACACACACATGCATATGTGTGTGTGTGTCTGTGTGTGTGTGCCTGCAAGATATACACAGAAAAAATCCAAATGAAAACACAGTGGGACTTCAATGCAAACCACTCAATTTATAATTTCACTCACATTAATCTTCGGAGAACAAAACCTTCTACAAGGTCTGACTCCTGAACTAACTCCAATTTTTCCAATCTTTGTGGTCTTAGGTATATAATATTGATTTTTGAAACTCAAACTTCCAATTGTTCATGTCTTTTACTTACAACTCCATTCAAATATTTACCTGCCTTCTGCATATGTTGCAGAAGTTCTGGCTATTTTCTCTAAACAGTGCATGTAAAGCCCCTTCTTGGAAGGCATGAAAATACCCACAACAAAAGAGTCAGTAGAAACCAGAAAGGTGTGATTATGTCTTGTGAAGAACATTGCCCTTGGGTGGAAGTCAGTCTGATGATGGAGTAAACCATTTTTAGTTAAGTTCAGTCTCTGCAGCAATTGTGAAATATTCTTGATTCAGTGACCTCTCGTGATTCCTTTCCTAAATACATAAAAATCTTGTGTATTTTCAAAGAATCTAGTCATTTGACAGATGCTTCTATGGATTGGAGATATCTGCTGCTTGCAATGCCCTTAAAAGTATTCAAACCTACTAAAACCCTTAAGACCATCATCAGTTTATTTGTTCTTTGTCTATGTAAATAAGAATTTGTTTTGAAAGCAAGTTCTAGTTTAATAGGGCAATGTGGGAGTGTGAGGCAATGAACTGTTAAGTTTAACATTTTGGAGAATATTGACATATTCTGCCACTGAGGACTGCCCCCACAGTACCTGTGTGTAGGTACCACTCCAAGGAGTTTGTTGCTTTTATTCTAAGTAAAAACAGTGAAAACTGAATTTGAAGTCTTCCTTAAAGAGTCAATTGGAATATTTTTTCACCTGATCAAAACAATGAATTTTGTCGTCAGACTGGAGATGTCTTTCTTCAGAGCATAGACGTGAAATGTCTCCTAGCACAGCCAGAAGGAAGGGACAACAGCCTCCCTCCTTCCTCTCCCCAACTCCAGTAGCCACTGAACTGCTTTGTTCTCTGTCTGCATAATTAATAACTGTCCTGGCAATCAGTCATGCATTCCTCAATGGCACCTCAGGCACCAAGTGTCCTTCTAACCCCTCCCCACAGAAGAAACCACCACAATGGCTGCACACTGATTTAACTCAGGACAAGTCATTTACAAACTTGATGTGAAGAAATACAACCGGGTTCTGATGCAGTTACTTCGCAGAACCAGGGCTGCACTCCCCCATACAGCACTGCAGGGCTTTGATTTTTTTTATTTATTTATTGTAAGTTGCATTAGTTTATTTTCTTTTTTACATAATTCTACTAACAAAAAATAATAAAAACTTCCATAGCCAAGCAGGTGTCATTGAATATGCATACTTGGAAAGAGGTAAAACATTTAAAAAAAATAGGACAAATTTGGTAGAATCTTAAAGGTCGATGGTCTGGAGTGGATGTGAGTGATGTGCCCCATTCATTATTTCCCTAACTGCCATCCACATGCCCCAGCAATAAATAAAATGATGGTGATACATGGGAGTCAAATACTATGGTAGCTGCAAGATCTAGTTCTCTCAATATAGACCAACGCCCATCAAATGGTAAAACAGAGTAAATAAATTGCTAGAAGTATTATCTTTTTACATCTTAGTAACCTCAAAACTGTTAAAAGTGAGATTTAAGAAAATATACTATTATTGCAATAATTAATCAAAAATTTCACCCTATTGGAAGGAGAAAAACTAAAGCCCTCACATTTTGTAAACATTAAAAATAGCATTTTATATGCAGCATTATACTCAAGAAAAATTGTTTTACATATTAAGAAAAGGAAAACCCCTGAAAAGATGCATACATTTTTACTTAAAAACTCAGATATGTTTTTTTTGAAAGAGTTTCCTAGCAAAAATGAGAAATAAAACTTTTAATCAGATACTTGATACTGGATGAAAAGTTATTCTGTTTAGTCTTTTTTTTTTTACCATTTTAAATAATGGTGTTGGTGCCATACTGCAGAGCATGGCATGTATAACCTAATACACATTACTCCAACATTAAACAAGAACTTTTCTTTCTAAGAGATTTGACTTATGTTCAGGCTTTCACTGTGTGTGGGCTTCGAAGGGAAACAAGGTCCCAATGTTTTCATTTTTCTTAAACAATCTCTCACTACTAATCTACCAGGCTGTGTGTATGAGCACTCTACCATCCACTCTTTTTCTCTTTCTCTCTCTCCCCTCTCATCATAAAGGGGAAAAATACCAATGACATTATTAACTTCTTGTGAACAATCATAAAACTTAATATATCATTTACTATAAAATTTACACAGATTTATCTTTCATTATTTATCAATGATACATGACTAGGGAATTATATTTCCATAATATTTTATTTGAAATAGCATTAAGATGTTAAAATTTTAAACCAATGTAGTATTTTTTAAGCTATAACTCATTATGACATTACGTCAACATCTCACAGTGGTAGTTTTAAAACTAGGCCTAGCTAATGACACCAATATAACATAGAAAAATAGGGAGACACATTTAATTGGTCTTATACCAAGTTACTTGGTAATCCAAAAAATCTGTTCCAACATTTCAGCAATATAAAGAAAACTGTATTTATAAATCATGAAACATTCATTCAACTTGTGTTATTCAAAATAATCCAGAACTCCTTGCTTAACTGTAGGGTAAATCATTTTACAACAGTAGACACAATTACTTAATGGGCATGCGTGACCAAAAAAAAAAAAAATGCTTGTAACAAAAATAGATCTTTGTATACTTTTCTTCTATGACATGGTAGTTTGAACCACAGAGAGTTCATGGCAGACCAGAATCTGATGTCCATTCCTTTTCACAAATAAAACTACAGAGCAAGCTCCTTACTTTTAAAATATAACTCACTTTAACATACATTTTTCCCCTGTAGTTGGAGATTTAAAAATCATTCACTGACTTATGTTTTCTGTGTCAGGTTGATGTAAAATATTCATATCAAGTTATATCAATCACATATTCAATTTAGATAACCAAAAGCAGAGAAGGCTGATTATATGGACGTTTTTATAAATAATAAAATGGTTTAAAATGGATAGTGTGTCCTAAGTTCATTGACTGTAGTGGATACATCATTAACTGCCACCCAACTCAGGCCTCCCCTTACCAGAACAAGGGAACCCAGACAACGATTACACCACAGTCCAGCTGTATCCCTAATACCACATACTAACACATGAGCATCTGGAGAATACATGGCATCATTGTTGTAACTGGGGTTCTCTAACGTGTTTCCTCTGTCCTTAGTGACAACAAAGGTAACACACAACACCAGAGACATTAGGATATCCCACTTGGGTCTTAGACAAGTCTGTGGGAAAATGGCCGAATTTCCAGAAAAGCTTAATGCTGTGGGACTGGTATTAAGCTAGGCCTGTGCAGCAAACCTTAGTACAGAAAGCTAATGGTCTACCGAGGCCTGTGGTTCATGCTATTTGTATCATTACCAAACTAGGAAGTCATTGTGGTCAGCAGTACAGCAGGTCCTGCTTTGCAGCTAGGACTCTGCAGTCAGTCTGGTCATCACTTGTAGGGAAGTGGGGATGTCAATTAACAAGTTCATCCATGACAGAAGGAAAGAAATGAATGAGGGATAATGCAGGGACAATTGCCCCTGAGCAAATACCACAAGATCCTTTAAGTCGGCTCTCCAAGAAGTATGCTTTCTTCCTTCAGGCTTTCATTTATCTGATTCACTGCTCAGACTGATGAATCTTGCCTGGCCAGGGTTAGCGCAGGTGTGGGTGAGGGGAGGGAGGGTGACATTTAGCAACACACAGTGATAATTCAAAACATTCTGCCAGGCTTAAAAGCATAATCACCTGTCACATTGTCACTCACCAAATCCCACTTTTCGGCACACAGTTACTGAAAATGGAATGGATGTGTTTCTAAGAAAGCAGTGAGGGGTATATGAAGCCAAAATGGTAGGGTAAAGAGTGGCAGGTCAGCTACCAAAGTAAATGTGAACACAAATATGCCAAAGTTTGTGGAAGTGGAAGAAAAAAAATAGCAATTTTCTAACATCATCCGATTTCACTTCTTAGGAAATGTAGGATCTGACTGTCATATTCTCTTGTTTCTTTCAGCCCATAGCCTGCTGTTTCCCTAAAGACGATCAGAGTAATTATAACATCTTCATCTACTCATACAGTTCCATCTCCTACAGCCCAGTTCAGGGCAGTTTAGTGGCCAGAGTAGGGCATCCTTGTTGAGAGATGCTAGAGGAACTGAAGACAGAATACAAAATCTTCATGCATAGCTCATCACACTCAATATCATTTAAACATGCATTGAATATGATTTTCATGTTGGAAATACTGACACAAACATGACCTAGTCCCTCGGGTGCAGTGTGGACACATTACTTGCAAGTTTCAAGTAATGAATTAAAGTGAGATCTCAGGATCTTGAGTTTTTGAGGCAGGATCTCTGACTGGGCAGGAGCTCACCACCTAGGCTAGACTGGTGGCCAGAGAGTCCCAGGCACATGTCTTTCTCTGCGTCCCCAGAGCAGAATTCTAAGCTGCCATGCTTGGCTTTTTAAAGTGAGTTCTAGGGATTGAAATCTGAGCTTCATTTGTTCATGGTAAACATTTTACCAATTGAGCCATCTCCCTAGTTTGCTATCTTCCTATAACTATAAAAAATTCACATATTTCATTTTACTACATATTTAAGGCACTTAGCATTTCTAAGCATCTACAGAGAAAATGCTTAAGTTGATTATAACAATTATAGTGAGACCTCTGCGGTTAAAAAAAAAAAAAAAAAAAAAAAAAAAAGAATCCAAGCTAGAGAATGGTTTTGGATGTTTCGTGTTCTGATTCTCATTTTAAAATGAGGAATTCAAGTTAAAAATAGCTGACTTATTTAAGTAAGGATAATCTCAAAGTGGTACTTACTGGCATGACAATACTGTAGTGGATGCAGAATCCAGGTTCAGATGGAAAATACTCATCAGATACGAATCTTATCCTGATTTGATTTCCTTTAGAAGTCTGCTTTCCTGGCACAGTCCCAGAACCACACCAGCATCCTAAAATACTTCCATCACTGGGCTCCTCAACTTCTACAAAATCATACCTGTGAGGAGGCAAAGGGGCAGAGACATCATTGCTTATCTAGGCAATGGAAATTTTATATGTGCAAAACATCTATGGAGTAGATCAGTGTGTTGTTTCCAAGTAGGCCTGAATGAGAGCTCATTAGATGCAAAAGTCAAAGAGAACAAGAAGTGAAGACCAGTTGGAAAAATATGAAACATTTTTCAAAGCCTTCAGATTTGCTATTATCAAACTCAAGATTGATCAGACACTTAAAATTTAAATATTTTGCATAGAACAAAATTACATGACATTCAATCTATGAATAATTCAATTCTAGTGCCTATCTTAATTCCCATCATCATTGTTCAATTTTCCTAGTTAGGGAAGATGTATTTTACTTAGAACTTTGCCAACAGTTACTAATTTAGAAAAGCATAGTACCAAACAAATACTGAGAAATCTACTAATACTTACCAAGTAGAAGCAAAATACCGAAAACTTATTTATATTTTTAGGGTAGTTGATAATATGCATTTAGGTAGTAGCACACATTATTTTCTTATAAAATCACTTTGCTATTATTCCAGCTTTCTCTTTTACTTCTGGACATTGGGTCTAACACTTGCTAAGAAAATGCTTAAATACTGAGTAATACATTCCAAGCTTCACCTAACACAGAGACCATTTTTTAAAACAATTGCACATATAAATAAATGATGGCTTCTCTAGATTGAATATAAGATAATAAAGAGAAAGTTACAAAACCTTTAATGAGAGAGAAGTGTGACATGCTTGAAAAATGATTGACAGATTTTAAAATACAATGTAGTATAAATACACTATACAGAATCAAACCCAACATTTTATATAGTATTAGATTTAAAGAAAAAAGTATTAATAAAAAGACAACATATGGGCCAACTATAGTTATGAATCTTCCCCTTAAGTAATGTAACAACATCCTTTAGCTTCATTTTTCTCACATAATCTTAGGCACTAAGATATTTGTAAATGGAAAAGCATAATATATTTAAAGCCAGTTATTTTCCCTAATGATTTACATAGTGTTATGTTTCTTACTTTGTTTTCCCTGACCAGATGCCTTCAAAAGAATATGGAATTCATATGAGAAGCTGTTTGTTTAATGTTTACTAATACAGGTCAAAACATCATGAAGAAAAGGGGGAAACAAATGAGAAAAACCATACGTGTTGGTTGTAGTGTCTGGTCTTGTGTGTCAACTTGATACAAGTTAGAGTCATCAGAGGAAGGAAACTCAGTCTAGGAAATGCCTCCATGAGATCTAGGTGCTGGACTGTTGGTCCTGGGTTCTATAAGAAGGTGGGTGGAGCAAGCCATGGGAAGAAAGTCAGTAAGCAGCGCCCCTCCATAGCCGCTGTGTTAGTTCTTGCTTCCAGGATCTTGTCCTGTTTGAGTTCCTTTCCTGACTTCCTTCAGTGATGAACAGCAATGCTGAAATATAATCCTAATAAACCCTTTTCTCCCCAACTTGCTTTTTGGTCATGGTGTTTCATCGTAGCGATAGAAACTCTAACTAAGACATAGGGCATAGTGAAAGGAATGGGAAATTTAAAACAAGCCATTCCTACCTGCTCAGTTGACCATACTGGAGACACGGTAATCCTTACAATACACTCCCAGGTATTAATTTTCAAGGTGAACAATTGCCCATACCATTATTTAAAGGATTTACTAAGCCTATTTTATGAGCCAATCAAACATCACATTCCCCGGGCAACATGATGCAGCACACACAGGGCAATGTGGCTGGTAATGATCACTCCCCATCTCTGCCATACTCCTGGGACCCTGGGAGGATTTATGTTCTTTTATGTTTAACAAATAAGTCTAATGTTGTAGACAAAATTTCCGTTCTCCTGTGGGAATGTAGAAACTGTGAGGATATGGGAGCTATTTTCTTACTCCTAAGAATGTAAGGAGTATACCAGAGAAATAAATTCACTGGTAAACATAATTGTCAGACACCCAGCTTCTTTCAACAAAAATAAACCAACCCTGCAGAACAGGCTGTCTCTAGTTCATACTGACTAAAACCCTGTCAATTAAAACTGTCCCATGAATTATCAAGCCTGACAGTGGTGAGAAACGTTGCCAAATGAGTGTGGATTATAGAAAGCCTGGCTTTGCAAGTGTCAACTGGAGCAGGAGCAGGTTGGGATAGGTAATAAAAATAATAAGATGGCAATTACTGTACAGAGCTTATCGGCTTATACTTTTGCTGCCCAAACACAAACAGAATCTTCAGACTCCTATTCAAAGACCAGATATTCTTCCAGAGTCTAATTAATACTGAAAAGGCTTTGAAATAATTATCTACTTATGAGGTGATTACAATGTGTCAGGCACTTTTTTTTAAGTGCTTCTGAATATTAACCCAATAGATCCTCTTAGCAAACCTAACTGGAAGGTTCTGATTATGCCCAGTTTATGAGTTACTAAATATAGAGAAGTTAAACAATTTGGCTAAGCTTACAATGTAACTAATCGTAATGTTACAGCTTCAGTTTCAAAGGCCAAATCTCAGACTCCAACTTCTTAGAATAGTTGTTCTCAACCTGTGGGTCCAAACCATTTGAGGATCAAACAATCCTTTTGCTGGGGTTGCCTAAGACCATAGAAAAACACATATTTACATGATATTTCATAACAATAGTAAAATTACAGTTATGAAGTAGCAATAAAAATAATTTTATGGTTGGGGTCAATGCAACATGAAGAACTGTGTTAAAGGGTCAAAGCGTTAGAAATGTTGAGAACCACTGTCTTAAAAGATAAGTCCTTCTGGGCGATGGTGGTACATGTTTTAATCCCAGCTCTCAAGAGGTATAATCAGATGGATCACTGTGAGTTCAGGGCCAACCTGGTCTACAGAGTGAGTTTCAGGACAGCCAGGGGGATTACACAGAGAAACCCTGTCTTGAAAACAAAAGTAAAGAAAAATAAAAGAAAAAGAAGGAGGAGGAAGAGGAGGAGGAGAAGAAGTATCAGCTAAGATACTACTCACTATATTTAAAATACATCTCTATAATTAAATTTATTCTATTTGGCTAACTAACTACAGAGAAATTGTAGGTTTCTGCATAAAAACTGACCATGAAGTCATGTTTAAGGGCTGGAAAACACAGACTATAATGAATGTAACTGAACATGGACCTTGCTAATTTAGATATTTACTATAATTAATTTGATAAAGTTTATTATGAGTGACTCTAAAATCTTTGTAGAGAATTTTAAAACAATGTAGACTGTGGGAGCCAAACATACAATCACAGTTCCCAGGACTAACAACAAATAATGGAGAGATTCTCACAGGAACAGGAGAATGCTGTGGGATGTCTTTTGGTATGCTGTGAATATGTGTTGCTCTGATTGGTTGATAAGTAAAATGCTGATTGGCCAGTAGCCAGACAGGAAGTATAGGCAAGGCGAGTAGACAAGGAGAATTCTGGGAAGAGGAAGGGCTGAGTCAGGAGTCACCAGCCAAACACAGAGGAAGCAAGATGTCAAGGCAGAACTGAGAAAAGATACCAAGCCACGTGGCTAATCATAGATAAGAATTATGTGTTAACTTAAGTGTAAGAGCTAGTCAGTAATAAGCCTGAGCTAATGGCCAAGCAGTTATAATTAATGTAAGCTCCTGATTGATTATTTTATAAGCGGGCCACGGGACTGCAGGGGCCTGGCGGGACCGGAGAAACCATCCGGCTACAGGACAGCTCACCCTATGAGAAGTGGTTCAAGTTGCCATGGTATGAGGTTAAGATTTTAAATTCATCTTATTACTAAATAAAAGTAATGCAACTGTACAAGTCAACAATTCAACCTCCAAAACTAAGAATAATTAAGGACAAGAGAAAAAGTAAAAAAGGACAACTACTAGAAATAAAATCTGTTCAGAAGTATAATCAAAGGCAAAGTTAATATTCATAATTAAAAACAAAAACTGGCAGTAAAAGAGAATAATGAAAGAAAGAAAGAAATGACAATAAACACAGCCACTAAACCAGGCAGAAGATATAATTACCCTTAAGAATGTATCTAGCTGGGTGGCATTGGCACACGCCTTTAATCCCAGCACTTGGGAGGCAGACTCCGGCAGACCTCTGTGAGTTCGAGGCCAGCCTGGTCTACAGAGTGAGATCCAGGACAAGCACCAAAACTACATGGAGAAACCCTGTCTCGAAAAACCAAAAAAAAAAAAGTATCAAAATTTTATAATTTATGAAATTTTTCACTGAATATATTTGGAAAATTGTAAGAAAATGGTAGCTAAAATATGACGTATCAACTTAGTAAAAACAGTTAAAGTAAATAACAACTCTTAGAGAAATTTACAAGTTGTTCAAGATTTATCAGTAGAAAGGATGAAATGAAATGAGGTTTTATAAGACCTGTATTAAATTATAAACAAATATAAATTCCAATTTCTCCTATATAATTACAGAACATTGAAAATGGTAATCTTCCTAATTAATAGCAAAAAAAAAAAAAAAACACCTAACCTAAACCTTGTATTGAATTATCTGAAATGGCAATAGTTAGCATTCAGAAATAGGGCCCATTTCACTCATGTAGGCTATTGTAAAAAAATTTCTTATCTATCCGCCATCAATAGAATACATGATTAGAATTGGCCCAGTATGAGATTTATCCATAAGTAAAAATGAATGTAAAAATGCTCCACAATAATATTAAAAGGAATAACAACAAATGATCAAAGTAGTAAGTGAATCGCTAATATGGCTTAATTAACTGCTTATTAAAAATAACAGCAGAAAACTTTCAAATTCGGGTGAAAATTTTCCTAACAGAAACCGATGGCATGTATTCTTCTGTGAAATGAAGCTAGCAAACTTGATCATCACAGCCGAGCAGAGTGAGGGTTCCCATTACTAACCTGGGGTTTCAGGGAAGGAGTGTAGATAAACTTGAAATGGAAGAAACAAAAGTGTTGTGATAAGAACAGAGAAAATAAACAAACATCCTTGGTTGCTGATAGATTTATTTGTGTGTGTGTGTGTGTGTGAGTTAGTGCATGTCTGTGCATATTTGCACCTGTATGAGGCCAGAGGTCACCTTCCGGTGAGACCCTCAGGCATGCTGCCCACTTCCTTTGAAATGGGGTCTCTCATTGTCCTGGAACTCCACTGAGGAGGCTAGAGGTTGATAACAGGATGCTTTCCTCAAGGGCTTCTCCACCTTAGTTTTTGAGTCAAGGTCTCCTGCTGAAACAAATGTTTGCTATGTCTGCTATACTGACTGTGCAGCAAGCCCCCAGACATCCTGACACTTCCTTCCCCAGCACTATAAGGATATGTCACACTTGGTGTTTTTGCATCCATTCTGGGGACGGAGCAGATCCTCAGCCCTGCAAGTCAAGCATTTTACCAGGAGAACCTTCCCTACACCCAGCTAATAGATTTTGAGAACAGACTTCAGTAGGATTAGTAGAGAGGCTGAAAAGCATAAGCAGAGGGCACCAGGATTGAAGTGTACTATGGAGGTAACTGTTCTGTTATACACCATCTCTGTTGAGGTAGATCTAACAAGAGTTGGTGTGGGTCAGGAAAGACAGGAATCAATTTACTTTAAACTTTGAGCTTTTAGAAGGATCGAGAATGAATAAGATAATTCAGTAAATGTGATATACAAAGATCTATATGTTTTGTTTATGACCTAAGACTCAGAAACTTCATGGAGAAAAAAATGTAGGTCACTGCAGATAGCCAAACAACAAAGAAATACATTTAGCCAATAATGAATGACCACCTACTGTCTGAGAAAATGTATCACTGAACGACAAAAAGTCATGGACCTCTTTTGTAAATCAAAATATTGATAAGGTTTCTAGAATATTTTTGTAAAACAGTAATTACCCTAACACAGAAAACATGATGAGGCACACACAAGGAACTGGTGCTTCGCAAATACCAGCTCCATCGCCAAACAAAACTCATCTGGTTACTCCGACTATGTCCATGGCAGGAATACAAACAGGTTATGAAATAAAACAGTCATACAGGCAAGAATGAGAAAGGCAGAAGCAGAAGGCTGGCTGTAGGTTAGGAGTCCATGTTTGAAAGAATCCTGCTGTCTCTGATTAAACAAGACACAGTGAAGAATCATTCTACCCTAAATGGCACCATTTATCACTAACTCTCTACAAGTCTATTTGAACACTCCAGAGGCTCTTTTACAAAACAAATATAACAGTCATTAAATCAGAGAAAGATTTTGTGAGGATTAAATGAGAGAAAATACTTATACATGGTATTACCATAGTATCTAACAATAAATTGTTTAATAAACACTATCGTTTGCTTTTTAGGGGGTAGGCATACATGACCGTGCCTGGTATGCATGTGCAGATGTAAGTGTCCCACAGCTTACCCTCTAAACTGGACTGACTGGCTTACAAACTTCAGGGATCCCACTATCTGTGCCTCCCCAGCACTGGGGATACAATGGGCACTGCCATACCTGGCTTCTTCTGTGAAATCTGGGATATCTGAACTTGAATCCTTGTGCTTGTTCTAAAAACATTTAACACACTGACCATCTCCCCAGCCCAGCACATACCAGTTCTTAAAGACAAAAATTGCCTTAATGTGACATATAAACTCTAAGGAAAGACCAGCCCTGTGGAAGAACAGGTCCTAGAACTCTTTATGCATTTATAAGCTAAGTGGATATCTTGTCTTTAATTAAAATGTTGGATTTATTTTCAAAGCACCAGGATATAGTTTCAAGTACAATATGATAATTTATACAAAACTGGTATGTATACAAACTAGTACAGTTAATTTAGGAGGTAATAAGGAGGCTTCTCAAAAAAACATTGCAGAATTATGTATATCCCACTTTTGGATATAAATATTATATATGAATGTAAGCCAGTATATAAAGTAGACTTCTGTACTCTCATCCTCACTTTGGTGTTACTTACAATAGTAAAAGCATGGAATAAATTTAGTTATTATATACAGATGAGTAAATAAAATGTGGGGTGTATGAAAAAAATGATTTACACATTTAAAAGGGAAAATGCTTAAAGTTCTGTCATTTACTACAATATGTGAGGACATGATAAATGAAATAAGTCAGGCACATAGAAAAATACTGTTTAGCCTCACATATACCTGTTATCTAAAAAAAAAAAAAAAAAAAAAAAAAGTCTACCTCAAAAAAACAGAGTAAAGGATGGCAATCAGAGACAGAGTAAAGGGGAGGTGATGCAAATGGTAGTTATTGACCACAGGCGATGTTTCATTTAAGGTAAAGGAATAGGTTACTAATCATGGTACTGCACAGTAAGTATAAGCCACAGCCCTTGCACAACAGAGGCCAGACGCAACTCCCCTTATCATTTTCTCTGTGGAAGCAGTTGTCTTGAATCTAGCCTGCCTAGAGCAAGATCAGAATGTAGATATATTCTTTTAACAGTTGCTCCTCTTGTAGTAAAGGGCAGATTCATTGGTCGTTTATAAAATCTCTGAGGACTTTCGTTTCTTTGAGTATCCACATCATACTCAGTGTGGGGATTACCAGACTAAAGGGTAAAAAGCACTCATCAAGAGGCTCAGGATCTCATGTCTAAGGTGGAACACTTTCTGAAATACGTAGTTACCCATCCTTACCCAGCTAATCCTAGGTATTTCCATTTTCAATGAAGTTCACTTTGTATCACGGTACTATTATTGACAGGAAGCCATGGTTTGGACAGCAGTTTAAGTATCGACTCAATATGGTTCCCAAGAAAGCACACAAAGCATGCTACTAATAAGGTGAGGTGCAGAGTAGTTGGATCCCTCTCCTCTAAGGAGCATGTCCTTTACTCTCTGACACAGTCTAACTTGTAAGAAGTTTTACAAAAGCATCTCACTAACATGTGATTTTTTTTTTGTGTGTACAGCTGTTCATTGCACCCAGGTTGTGTGAGTCACTAATAAATAAGTCACAACTAAATAACAGTTTATATTTGATAGACTACCTTTACATATGTGGTGATAACTATATTGGGCATTAGTAAGGTCAAGTGGAGGAGCTACATTTAATAAATGAGACTATCATTCTGCAGGGGACCTAGATCCCAGTCATAGGGCAGTCTATGACTCTAATTCCAGGGGTTATGATACTTTCTTTGATCCCTGTGGGCAACAGCATGCACGTGTCACACAAACATATGTGTAAGCACTTACACATGAACATCAAACACTTTAAATGATAAAATGGACTTGGCTATAGAAGAATAGCCCATCCCCACTGGATAGAGACTGAAATCAGCAAAGGAGACTTGGTGTGCACACAGTCATTACACTTTCTGGGACCACAAGTCTTGACAGAGGACAATAATTGGTATTTTTCAGTAAGAGACTCGAATCTCAGAAAGCAAATAAATAAAATACCCTAATTCTACCTCACATGAAAAGCATAGAAACAGGTTTTTTGTTTTTTTGGTTGGTTGGTTTGGTTTGTTTATTTTCTGGGATTGCCCCTTGGCTTTGTTTACTAGGACAAGGGACGAATGAGATCTGTGGGATTCTGTTTTTCACTGAAACCAGTGATTGAATAACGAGTGGTTATCCATCAAATGTTTTCATTTCCAGAGAAAGGAAACAAAGCAAAAAGCTTTATCTCAAAGGGGCCAGTCCGGTTGTCAGGTGATGCAATCAGGACTGTAAGTCCTGCTAAGGCGATTACTTCTTATTCCATGGTGTGAAAAGGGAAATGAGAAACACCAGGCTTAGTGCCCACTTGGATCATTCACCCCCAGGCAAGGTCCCACGGCAGGGATTATTTGGCAATAGCTTTATTTTATTTTCTTCTTGTTCCATTTCAAATACTCTTTCATCTTGGCTCTCTATTTCCTCCCTCTCTAGTTGCCCCTTCCTGTTGCTTTTACACCAAAGACTCTGCCATAGTCTTTCATAGGTCCTCACATTGCCAGAAAACCTAGCAGTTCTAAACCATTTCCCACAGGACCCTGCAATGTCTTCTGAATCTCATTGGTCTTATATATATGACGTAAGTCATTGGTATGAATCTCAAAGCCGTTTGTAGTAGGATAGCCTTCCATTAGTAAGACTTCAGTGACGTTTATAGAAGCAAACAGAAATTAAACTCTGTTATTTCCGATACAAATATGAAAAACTGTGCTAACTATCATACACACAGGTGAGGCTGGGAGACAATAAATGGCCATTCCTGACAATTTATGTGCTCTAATTTCAATTGTTGAATTGTTTATATTTTCCTTTAAGCTAGAGCTTAAATATGGAAACTACACTTTAGTCTTAAAAAGAGAATAGACCAAAGACAATTCTAAAGATACTCTTGAGTATTATCTTCATGACTCTTGTTCAATCAGTTGTTTATTACTACAGTGTGAGCATAAAAGACTCCATTAGGCTGATCTGAGAATGAAGGTCTTCAAGTTACCCAAGAGAAAGGCCCCCCACACACACACATCTGCTCTCTCCTGTCCCGCCGCCTTTAGTCAGAAAACCTATGAAACTTTGCAGACAGCTCCTCAGTCTACTTGAGGGCTTTTGGGCAACTGAGTAATTGTGAGCTACTTAAGCCTTTAGTCATTATGAACCTCAACCTGGGCGAGACAGCATATTTCATCAGATGGTAAATATGACCGCATGTTTTGGTATGGTGATTCCAGCAATAATGGCCCTGTCATAGGTCAAACACTTTATGTCACCAGATTATTACTCAGGGGTTCCAAGCTGCACAGCAGTACATTTCTTTGAATATGCTGAGAAAAATGCTAAGTAGTAACTTTCAAGGATTACATGTCAATACTTTAAAAGTTATGTATCAAGTCCCCTAATGCAAGATTACCTGCCCAGTTCACTTGACATACTTCCACTGCCTCAAACTTCATCCACATAGGAGTTTCTTAGGCAAAGCCTTCTGGGAGTTCCAGAGGCAGAGGCAGTGAGTTCTTTGCAACATGGTCCATACCACACCCATCACAATTTTGAATTGTATTTTTCCATGAACATTCTTTTGCTTTTCAATGCTTTCTGGAGACCAAGTGGCCATTGAATAATCTTTGTAGCCCTCATAAGTAGCATGATACTTGGCTGATACATAGCAGGGTACATGATGACTGGCAGAATGGAAGGATGAGTAAGTACACACACAGACAATAAGGCAACAGATTTATAGACAAATATCAAGAGACAATGTTGCCAAAAATATAAATTCTACATATGGGGTTGCCATAGAAGTAGCTCATATTTTTTCTCTTAAACATTTCACTCATTCTTTTACTCCTAAGGGGGAATCAGCAGAGCCTGGTGCATTCAGTCTAGGCAGGTCAAAGCCCCTCCCCCTGAAGCAAGTTTGTGTAAGGTGTCCCACCACAGGCACTAGGCTCCAAAAAGCCCACTCATGTAGCAGGGATGGATCCTGATTCCACTGCCAGGGGCCCCTTAAGTGGGTCAAGCTAAACAACTGTCTTGCCTATGCAGAAGGCCTAGTTCAGTCCCATAGAATCTACAGCTGTTGGTCCACAGTTCATAAGTTCCCACTAGTTTGGTTTGATTGTCTCTGTACGGTTTCCCCATCATGATTTTGATACCTCTTGCTCATAGAATCCCTCTTCTCTCTCTTCGACTGGACTCCTGGAGCTCGGCCTGGTGCTTGGCTGTGGATCTCTGCATCTGCTTCCATCAGTTACTGGATGGAGGCTTTATGATGACAGTTAGGGTATTCACCAATCTGATTACCAGAGTAGGCCAGTTCAGGCACCTTCTTCACTATTGCTAGTAGTCTAAGAATACACTTTGAAATCCAAATGATGCTATATATGTTATCTACTCTGTAAGTATATTGATTCTTTTCAAAACAGCCTTTTATTTCATACTTTCTTGCTTCTGTTTTTGTTTGACAGGCCTAGTAAGTATTCTTCTGAGGACATAGATTATACTGATGCTTCTTGCCTGCCACTCAAGCTTACCTACTCTCTCCAGATGTGCAGTAAGCGTATATTAATGCTGGTGTAGAACAGGGACTTCCACCTGATCTGCACGTAACAAACTGGAGCATAACATCCATATTAACAGACTGAACATGTAATGAAATATTCTAAACATGAGTCTGCCTCACTGTCATAATGACCCCATAGGAAGGCAACAATTCATACGATGATTGCCCATTGGTAGATAATCCGTAGTATCTAACAGGTTTTGTTTTTATTTACTTCCTGGATAAAGAGAAAAGACAGAATGGATTTTGTTAGACATGGCAAATACTAAAGCCATGAATAACAAATAGAGAAAGTGATTATGGATTTATCGTCATTATTATTATTGTCATTATCATGATTATGTAACCTGTATGAGTGTTTAGCCTATACATATGTGTGTTTACATATGCACATGCCAGAGTAAGTTATTGGATCCCCTGAATCTGGATTTATACCCCTTTTTTAACTGTCATGTTGTTGCTGGGAAAAAAAACAAAGGCCATTCTCCGCTTGAGCAGTGAGTGTTCTTGACTGCTGAGCCCCAACTGTTTGACTGCTGTGTGCTGACACACTTACAGCTGTGAAGCCATCTCTACTAGCTCTGCAAGCTCGAGCATAGTTCTTTCACCTCTGATTCTGGTTTGAACCTTCACTGGTTGAGCAGGTAACAGTAGGACTACGTGAAGTTACTTCCATGTGGCTTCTAAAAGATCTTTTCCTAGATGTAGAGAAAAGACTAGGACAGGGAAAGGGAGACAGGTTACTCAGTGAGTGCATAGGATAACTAGATGGGAAGAATAGTTTCTCATGTTTTATTATATAGTACTGTGACCATAGCCAATCGTAACGTAATGTATATTTCTACATAGGCAGAAGAGGAATTTATGAGTGGTCTCACCACAAAGGAATGATGCACGTTAGAGGTGACAGATATGCCGAATGTCCTGATTTGATCACTGCATAGTGCACACATGTCTCAAAGTGGTCCACTGCTTCCATACACACATGCAATGATAATTGAATTTAAAATAATAGCAATCTCCTCCACCATAAAAGATCCCTGAAAGTTTGGAGTTGCTGTAGATAACCACGATAACTCATGCCATAGTTGCCTGATAAATAGTGGGAAAGCATGTCTGGTTGCCTTGGTTTCTCTAACCCAGCTCCCCAAAACTTGAAAGCATCAGAAAGCTATACAATGTGCAAGCAGTTTCAACCTACACGTGTTATGTGTTATCTTTTCCCATTCTCCCCCGCCCCCCTGCTTCCTCTTCTCCTCTTTTTCTTTCTTTCCTTTCCATCTCAATATGTTACATGGAAACTTAGCATATACTCTTGGATGCTCCTTTTCATCATGTGAGAAAGACAAATAAACAAGGGTCTGAATTTTGCTAAGCTTAACAGAGAATGACCACAATCAGCAACCTGTTTTCAAATTACGACAGACACTTTTTGGAAGTTCTTAATCAAGATAAATAGAAGGGAAACTGAAATGAAAGAAATTTTTCTCCTCAAAAATCTCTGTAATAACATAGAGTGAAAGCCTCATTTCCACTGAGATGATCCCCAATGCCTCAGCACAAACAAGGCCTACCACAATCCCATGAAATAATTTTAGAAGCAATAAATTATGGTTCATTCATTTTACACAAATATTTTGATATCTTGAACTGGCTTGCTTGTTCAAACCAACCAACTGAGATGGAGAACTACAGAGAGAGTGTACACAAAGAAACTGTTTTATTTTTTTCCAGTCAATATGGGGATTTCTGGTGAGAATTGGGCAGGAGCCTGAATCAGCTGCTGCCTGGGATGTCAATTGTCTCTCCTCAGACTGGGAGCAAAGCTTACCTGAAGATTGAAAATTTACCTAGACATTCCCCAAGTTATTCTAAAAGCTATGAGGAATAACTTGCCAGGGCAAAAACGTTTCAAAATCTGTGGAGGGTGACAGGTGACATGGCAGCATTTCATAAACATAAGCAGCATGCTGAAATGGAAGATTTCTTGGTTTCATGGGTTCAAGTCCTACAGTGAAAAGCCAGGTAAGATGCACACTGACTGTTGCCTGAGAAGAGGTGTGTAGTGAGGAAATATGTCAGGAAGTTGTCACAACAGATTCACTGAAAGGAAATTCTTTTCACTGAACTAACTCCAATGTGGATTTTGATGATAATTTAAGCATTTTCCATTTAAAAACTAATGTTGGATTAGATATGAATTTTAATGTGAGGAATCATCAGTGCATCAAATTGGTTTAGAAAACCAGTAATATACCTTCAATTCTAGTCCTCTCAAAGCATTTTTATAAAAAAGAAAAAAAACTTTAATATTTTTAAAGCAGATTCATAAAATATTGTTTACCTGGAGACAAAATTCTTTGTATCTTATTATATATTTAAAACCTTCAAAAAGACTAAAATAATAGCAATCTACCCAGTGCTAAAAAGAATTGTATCTTCTATGCAAATACATTCCATTTATTTTAATGTCTTCTAAGAATTTATTGATATGGCTGGATATGCTTAAGAGGTAGAGTGCTTGCTCAGCGTATTATCTTAGTCTGTTGATGTGAAGAGACAACATGACCACAGCAGCTCTTATAAAGGAAAGCATTTAATTGGGGCTGGCTTAAAATTTCAGAGGTTTAGTCCATTAGCATCATGGCAAGGAGCATGTGGCATACAGATAGATACAGTGCTGGAGAGGTAGCTGAGATTTCTACATCTGGATCCCCAGGCAGCAGGAAGAGAGAGACTCTGGGCCTGGTTTGGGTTTTTGAAAACCTCAAAGCCTTCCCCCAGTGAAACACTTCCTCCAACAAGGCCACACCTCCTAATACTTCTCAAGGAGTGCCACTCCCTGATGACTGAGAACTCTATAAGCCTATAAGGCCCACTCTTACTCAAACCACCACATGTATGTAAAGTTCTAGCTTCATTCCCAGTACCACAAAACAGCAACAACACAAATAAAATGATTAAGTAGGCAAAGTGCTTTAGTCAAGACCATCCTGCTAGTAGCAAGTCACCTAAGTGAATAGAAGACATGACAGGCATCCTAAATAGGCATTGTTGCCAATACACTGAATTCTTACATGCAAGCAGGTTGCCAATTCATCCTAACCAAAAGTCGAGGAAATCAATATGCTGAATGGAACTAAACTTTCCACTTTCCAAACCGGTTGGTCCCTTGTGTGGGTGCTAAAAACCACATTTGGGATTGGGATTTGACCTTGATTCTGACAAAACAATCACCTTTTCTTGGGTGTTATATTAGATTGTAGTAACTGTAACCCTGGCAGGAATACAAACCTCGGTATACTAATGACGTAAGTTCTAATGATGAGTTCTAAGAGATGATGTGTGCCCATTCACACATGCACACATGTGCATGCCCATGCAAACACACACATATACATCCTCTCTCTCTCTCCTCTCTCTTTCTCTCTCTGTCTCTCTCTCTCTCTTTGTCTCTCTCTCTGTCTGTCTCTCTCTCTCTCACACACACATACACACACATATGCTCACATACACACACACATACACACACACACACACACTGGCACATGCTTTCAAATACAAATCCCACACGCTTTCTCTCTCTTTCATTTGCAGTACTGAGGACGAATCATAAATGCTCAAGCACTCTACCAGGGAGCAGCATTAACCTGAGAAGGTGCATACTTACATAACTGAAAATGTAAGGAGGTATTTACTCTATTTTGGGCAGATTTCACTATCTACGTACAGAGAAGGGCACCCTTATATTGTCTATTATGTTTATACTCTAAAACTAAGTTCACAGAGAGCTCTGTCTAGGAGGAAAAAGACATCTGGCCATCTGGCCTCCTACACTGCCCACCATTGGGTAAATGTCTGTGAAAAAAGGCAAGGCATGGCTTATATAAGCATGCAGCATGACCACCACTCCATTTCAATAAATCATAACCACCATATATCCTTACTTCAGCACACTGCACAAAGATCCCCCTTTGAAGTGAATTAATGAAATGTTACATTTAAATGAGGCTTTTCCTGTAGCATTTGTACTCACAAAGTTTTGATCTAATAAGGAATGCTGTCTTTAATTCCGTGTCTATATAATAGAAAAGTTTTCTTTGTTTTCAACGTGTATGTTTCAATAGACACATGGGAGCTGCACTTTTATGAGGGGCATTATTGCAATGTGATAGACATCCACAGTATGGAATGTGAAACTCCGGAGCAGTGGTACTTCTTCTCAAATAGGAGTGCCTGTGTATCAGGTGTGGAGCAGCGCTCTTGCGAGTCCTTGTCCAGTTGTTGAGCCCTCTGGGGGCTTTCCTAACGATGCAGGCTACTGTTACTTTAAAATTTATTAAAAATTGACCAAATCACGTTCTTATCCATTATATTATGATCGCATTTCCCCAGCTATCTTCCACCATGCGCCTACTCCTAGTCACCCTTATCTTTTTTCCAGCTACTCCCCATATAGTCTTATGTCCCTCATTCATATTCCTTCTCGATCTCTCTGTCTCTTTCTCTTTCTCTGTCTCTCTGTGTATGTGTCAACCTGTCTTCTCCCTCCCTCCCTCCCTCCCTCTTCCCCTCCCTTCTCCCCTCCCTCCCTGCCTTCTTCCCTCCCTCCCTCCCTTCCTTCCTTCCTGCCCTCCTAGACACTGGACCCAAGGCTATGGCTGCAGGACACTGTGATCTTCTTTGCTGTCACCCTGGGCTTCCCAGGCTTATGGAACTTCTATCTTTCTCTGGTTGACATCCACAGCCCTTCCACAGCATTCACTTCAAAATACAGTTATAAGTTTGTTGTTTTGGTATTTCTGTTTAGGGGAAGAGAGGTGGACACAACTACTCAGCCATCTTGAAATCTTTCCAGGTTTTTTTCTGTTTTGTTACTAATTGTCAGTAGTGCTGGCAGCTGCTTCTGACTCACTGGTATATTAGATTTAGTAACTGTAACCCCGGCATGAACACAAATCTCTGTGTACTAATGACCTAAGTGTGCTCCTGACGAAAACTAATGATTAGGTCTAGAGCTGACGTGCTCACTCACACATGCACACGTGTGCATGCCCATGCAAACACATGAACACCACACCACATACACTCAAATACACACTCCTACATGCTCTCTCTCTCTCTCTGTGTGTCTCTCTGTGTCTCTGTCTCTGTCTCGCCGTCTCTCTGTCTCTCTCTCTCTCTTTCTCTCCTGTAGTACTGAGGACTAGGCATAGATACTCAAGCACTCTACCATGGAGCAACAACATTAATCTAAGAAGGCGCATACTTACTACAACTGAAAATTAAAGGAGGTGTTCTATTTGGGGTAAATCCCAATATCTACATACAGAGAAGGGCACCCCTGTATTGTCTATTATGCTTATATTTTTAAAAGTGAGTTCACAGAGAGTTCTGTCTGCACACAGACAGCAGTGTACAGGTGATCCCTGCTACCCCTGATGAGAATGAACACCTTGCCTTCTGTGAAAATGGTGGCATGAGGATGCATCTTGGGTGAGTCGCTTCCATCAACTTCTCTCACAACCAATCAAATGCAGTGAAGAGGCCCTTGGTGCCAGTGCTGTGTCCCTCTGTTCATTTAACCCTGATCAGTTGCGCACAAACACCAATCCTTTTGCACAAGTTAACTTTCTTTTCCATCCTGTCACTTTTCAAAGAAGAATATCAAATAAATTAAAAATAAATCCATCTAATAATGAGAAGTATATCATAACCAGCATCTGTCTGCATTATAAAAGACTGGTGGAAGCAGGCTACCAAAAGACTAACTTTATTAAAAGGGAGCCTTTTCCTTTTAGACAGTTGGGACTTCAATGGAATCTAGTTTCCAGAAAGCAGGTAATTAAAAGGCCAGGTTAGGTCAAGAATGTGTTAGATGTGAGTCTCAAGGTTTCTCAGCAGATGAAGTCCTGATCACCCTAGTCCCATCCCTGGGAACAGCACGGTGGAAGGAGAGAACCAACTCTGGAAAGTTGCTCTCTGATTTCTATGTTTTCCAGGCAAGTGTGCCACCCTACACACACACACACACACACACACACACACACACACACACACACACACACACCAAAAAAGCATTTGTTAAGAAAAATGTGTTATTTGAAAGATCATATGGTAAAATGCAATGAATGCTTTAATATCAGAGATGTAATTACATTACACACACCATGGAAAGAGAAGGTGAGATGGAAAGGCTAACACCGAGTGTACCATTTCAAGTTTACTCGTTCCAAAGTCCTTTCTTAGCCAGCCATGATCCTGGCTTCCACAGCTAGTACTTTCTTTCAAGTTAGACAATTCAGGTGGACCGTTAGTTAATCAGCCAAACAATGAACTTACATTTCCTCAGTCCTATATTGTTGTTGTCCATATACAAGCCAATATGCCACTTAAATAGCCTAAGTAAGTGGCTTCATCATGATCCCCACTAAGACAATGTAAAGTAAGGGCATGTCACACACACACACACACACACACAAAAAAAAAAAAAAAAACTTCCCACAGCCCAGAACCTCATAGTCTAGGAACCATAAGGCTCTGCCTGGGTCAGTGAACGAAAGTGGCCTCTGGGTAACACAATTACCTGGAAGGTGGGCAAGGGAAGACTAGCGGAAGGAAATGCTGGGAGATAAGAAGAAGGTGTGGGGAAAATAGCAGATCCTACAGAGAGACAAATACTAGGGTAGACAGTAAGGAGTGTGGGGCATTACAAACACATATTTTTTTCTACTTGGAATGTTGATTTTGAACATTTCAAAACATAAAACCAAAACATTTCATTAGCCAACAGCATAGCCCTTTGATCTGAGCCTTATTCAAATCCCCACCCATCATTTTAAGTCCTCTGAGGAATGTTTTTTGTTTTGTTTTGCTGATTTTTTTAAACTATGAAAGTACATTCTACAGAGGTCAAAGGAAAACAAAGCTATAAATTATGCCACTGAGCTAACTATACTCAAAAGAGTTGCTGGAAATGGCAATTGCCCTCCAAAAGGAGCTTTATTCTGTGGCCAAAAGTACAGGTGGGAAAACAGTAACTGGGAATTTGAAAGCTGCACGGCAGTCTTGACTGCCCTTAGCACCAAGAAGAGACACTACTATTTTTGTACCACCTCTTCCTCTCTGAGTACAGAGACAGGTTTGCTTTCAGGAACCCAAATCACAGTGCATCACCTTGACTTGGGGAATGGGCATGAACTGGAAGCTTGCCAATCATAGAAGCATAGTTTTCAGTTCCAGCTACTGCAAGCCATTTTTTTTTTAATTTAGGCTCTGGTACTCCATTCATACCCTTCCACACCAAAATCCCTCCCACAGTAATTACAAAAATAGCTCCTTTCCCCATAGCTTAATTGGCATCTGAAAAGAACAGGGATCTAGAGAAGCAAGTCACCTAGAGAGGGAGACAGAGGCAAAAGAGAGTAGCAGGCACCCATCCTGTTAGTTCAGCAACTGGATAAAGTCACCACTGAAATCTTCAGTGACATGATCCAAACTGGTTGTCTTCCCTAGAAAGCTTTGTGGCTGTCTGAAAAATAATCCCAATAACACTCCTCGAATAGACCTCACTATCTTTCCAGTCAGGCCACTGACTATCAAGGGAAATGTATTTTAGTACTGCACAGCTCCAGCAGCATGTAAGATTATTCCCAAACACCCAGGCAACAAGGGCTCTGGCCTGCTCCAGTGTTTTCTTGCTGTTTCCACCCTGTAGAAGGCAGAGAGAGAAGGAACACCTCTCCGCAAGACCAAAGAACGGCACGATCTCAATGGATTTTCTCTAGTGAAAATTCTAGCAGTGTTGGCAATATGCAAGTAGCTATTTTGTCTTGAAGCAAAAGATAACTTAGATTTTAAATAGAAAACACCGAAGTTCTGTAAATTCTCATCGCACCCAAGTGCACGGGTACCCCAGCTCCTAGTGCATCAAAGGAAAAGTATAAGGTAGTAGAAGTTTGTTCCATATTTTTGGAGCAATTGAAAAAGAATCTGCTGAAGTGCAAGACTGAAGAGTTACAGTCATGTAAGTTTGGAGCTAGGGAAGTTGAAACTGAAAATCCTCCAAGAACTCTGACCACCTGCAGTCTCTCTTCAGATGCATACATCCCCAGAACTGTCTTCCTATGGATCAGAGCAGGATTCTTTAGCAACAGCAGCCTTGTCTTCATACAGCATGAGAAAAGATGCTCATAATCAGCTCAGAATTCAACGCTCTTCACCTCGAGACCCCAGCCATCACTGCAGATTCTCCACTCACCACCTCCAAGGCATTTCCCACTCCAGGCAAAGCCCTTGTTCTCACAGTGCATGCATTTTCCAGTTCCGGCAAACTGAGCCTTGACTTCTCCATCATGCAGCCATGAGTTGATTTTGAGTAATTTTGGAGCTGTTCTCCTAGAACCTGTCCTCCTAAATTTTAGTGCATGTGAGTAACTTTTTAGTCACACCATAGCAATGTCCAGGTGCCACTGTTGCCTCCTCCCTTCTTCACAGCTACAGTGATTTGGTTTGGGAACATGAGTGATGTGAATGCGTGTAACTTCTCAACATTCCTCTGCTAATCTATAACTCCTAGGCTGTGAGGGTGTTATAAGACACAGGACCTTGGGTGGTGATGAGATTATGAATGCCATTGTTATCCTCACAAGAATTAAAATAAATCCCTCATTCCTTGTGCCATGTGGAGAGAGAGCAAGAAGACAACATCTGTGGCCAGGCTGCCATCACCCGCCGAGATCTCTTGGCACCTCAAACTTGGACTTTCATTCAAAACTGAGAAATAAAATTCTGTAGTTTATAAACTACCTGCCTATGGCATTGTGTTGCACTAGCCTATCTGGACAGAAACAACAATGAGCAACTTTGTACCCTCAGCACCTTTAGGTGCCTCCTAAAGCAAGGTCTGGAGAGGTCAATGATGCTGCCAGCCACTCTGGCTGCCCCTGTGAAGACAAGCTAGCCACAGAGTTCCCATGACATCTAGGCCTAGGAACACAACCATCTCTGTCTTCTAGAGGGGTGTCCAAAGCCTCCCTCCAGAAGCACTGCTTTGCTTGCTCCATCTGTCTTGTGTGCGCATCAACATAAAACTGAAGTAATGAGTTACCGTACACCCTGATTCTGAATCTTGGGCTCAGGTAGGGAGAGGCTGGACATAGGGTGTCTAAAAAGATACATGGAGGGGCTTTGGCTTTCTCCAGTATCAAATATGGAATTGTTTAAACCAAATATGATCTATTAATAGTATGGCCTTCTTTTCCTCAGTCCTTTTAAGGATCCCCAAAAACCATTTTTCTTGGGAAGTCCTTGTGATGCACTTAAAGGACTCCATGGTTAGTATCAGCCACATAAACAACACTGTCTTTATTTAAGCTGTATGGCCACCAACTAAGGCACGTTTTATTGTTTGCATAAAGTGACTCTCCTCAAAAATTTTATGTTGCACAACTTGCAAAGGTTTTATTAAACTGGTATAAGAAATCTACAGTATTCTCAAGCATAGAAGTCGGGTAATACACAAAAAAATTGATGTTTGAGATGTGAGGTCTGTGTGGCAAGTTTAGTCTACCCCATCCTATGTAGAACTGATATTTATTTATTTGTTAGCCCAAATACCCAATTATGGTATGATTTATAAAATGGACAGCAAAGCAGTGTAAACCCAATCCATTGAAGTACCAACTGTTCTCTCTGTGCACTGGGTGGGTAGCATTTTATCATGTCTGTTTACTAACCTTTACCCAACTATGGACTATGTGAGGGCATAGACATCTCCTGCACACTGCTGTCATCGTATTACCCAACACAGTGCTCAATAAATATTTGTTGAATGTGGGAATAAATAAATGAGTAAATAATAAGGCCACATTAATTCTACTATAAACAGGAGGAAAACAAGCAAATATCTAGAGGGAATGTTTTACTTTTAGAGAAAGGCTGTAGATATTTGATAATCTTAAATTCTAAATATTAAAAAATCTCCATTTAATTTAGGAAATTCATCATTTCCATAATCCACTAAGTTCCCTTCGTAATCAGTCCCCACTCGTTTGTTTCAGTGTTCTTACCTACAAAAGCCAAATGTGGTGAACCATTATTGTCAGTCAGATTGGCAATTAATAAATCCTTCTCAAATGCCATCTCTTGTGATCTTTCTTACTGAACCTTATGTGCAATGAAGATATTATTTACACCAGAAAAAGGAATAAACAAAAAGAAATGTTATAAAAAAGTTTCCTACTAAAATCTTCTCCTTTGTAGATGTAACCAGCTGTCTTATTAAATAAGAAACACAGAGCCAATTCAGAGAAGAAAGCCAAGAGGTCAGAGCTAAGAGCCTCACCCTTCCTGATTCAGGGATCCTCTTCAGCCAAGAGAGCTCTCCGAAAAAGGGACCTACTTCCTGTGTGTGTCTTTATATAGTCTAGCTGTTCTGCCTTCTCATTGGTTGTAAACCCAAACATGTGACTGCCTTGTCACTGCCTGAATGTACCGCCCTCCAGGTCCTTAAAGGCGTGCGCCACCACCACCATGCACTTGCTATGGCTCTAATAGCTCTGACCCCCAGACAACTTTATTTATTAACATACAATTAAAATCACATTTCAGTACAAGTAAAATACCACCACACTCCTTGGCACATTATATCTCTCTAACATCAAAAGCCATGGAAGAGGAGGGTCAGTAAATAATATATTAAATATGACTATGTAGAGTGGAGGACCATAAGCCTCTTAATACAATTATCCTTCTCCATATCAGCCCACCTATTCAGGTAGACAGACAGACAGACAGACAGACAGAGACAGAAAGACAGTTAAAAAGCAAGAGAAACTGAGAAAAAAATCTCCTGTTTATACAAAGGCAGTAGATGCATGCATATGTGCTTATAATGTTCATCTGCCCTATTTCTACATGACCCTCCCAAATCCTACCCCACTGGCTGCATATTGTATTGGCTGAAGCCAATGATCTAGTCCTGCTCACTGTGTATATCAACACACTATTCCCACAGTGTTACCTTCCATGGAGCCCAGAGATTCTCCTGTACCCAAGTAAACAATGCTACTGTGGATTCATGGATCATACTTGCCTAAAGCATGATCTATTTTATTTTTTTCATGAAAAGCAGCAGCAGTTGACATTGACAAACACTCACAGTCAGCCCCTTAGGTAACTGATTCAATGCTGCTACATCCAGGTCCTTATGTAACTGTAATTGTGAATTTTAATTTTCAAAGTGACATGGTCAAGAAAGAAGAAAATATCAGTGAGGGACTGTCTAGACCAGGTGAGCCTGAGTCCATGTCTGTCAGAAACAGTCTTGATTACTAAATCTTAACTGATAAAAAGTCCTTGCCCACTGTGTTCACAACCATTACCTGGACAGAGGCTCCTAAAATGCTTAAGTGTAAACAGTGGGCAGAACACTTACAGGAGCATGTTTATTTCTCTCTCTGCCCTTCACTGTGCATGTGGCACACTGTTTAAAGTCCTTTCCTTGACTTCTCAACAAAGATGGACTGTAACCTGAAGAAACCCTTACTCCCTAAACTTGCTCTGGCAGAGTACTTCACTGCAAAACCAATCAAAACCAATCCATCTCCCATATCTATATCCCCATAATGAAAGAGTCATTTGAAGCTCAATTCAAGAGTACCACAAGTTTGAGGATGACCTGAGTCACATGTCAAGTATCTATCTCAAGACCTCAAAAAGATTTGCATAGGGAATGAGACCAGAGGCATGAGCAGGCGTTTCAAAGACCAGGAAGCAAAGGTGGCAAGTAGTAACTATGAAATGTCTCGATTTCATCTGAATTGAAATTCATCAGAAAATAAAATTCAAGTTAATGAACAGGTGCAATTTCATACTTGCCGTATTATCAAAAAGTGAAAGAAAGACGAAGAAAAAATTCAGAAAGAAAACTACAAAACAGAGATCTTTGTATATCAGTGGTAGATGTTTAAAGTGGTCACTTTTAAAGGTAATTTAATTCCACTTAGTCAAGTTTGGAATATAGTATGTTAGGCCTGCATTCTGACCATTCTTAGACATAAATGCAAAAATTCCTTTTGTGATGTAGAAGAATGCCTGATATTCCAATGATTCACTGCAGTGGTGGGAACAGAGGAAGGTTGACTAGGGCCTGTGGGTGTCATTCAGGGGTACAGCACTTGTAGGAAGAAGATAATGCAATCAGAGAGGAAAGCATGGGAAGAGGGGCTTCTTAAAGTTGAGCTCCATGCTGGATGAAATCTTATCACACACTGGTTATGGCAGATAAGATGATAGTCATCTTCTAATTGTTATCTAAAGACATATGTTACTTAGGCAACATACACACATATTATGCTCTCTCTATGATAACCCTGTCAGTTATACAGATGTTTCTGGGGTCCCTTCTACTGATCTAAATTAGGGCTTTTCAACTCACTGGGGTAGACCTCAGTCTCTTCATGTGCTTCACAAGACTTGGAATTCTTATTCACAACAAAAATATCTAAGTAGAAACCAAGAAACACGAATTTTCCTTTGCGTTTAGGTACAGAATATGTGTCAGCTCCCAGGCAGTCACTCACTCCTCTCACCCTATAGAATGTGGAATTGAATCCCGGTCATCTCAGGAAAGCTCCTATTTCTGATGGTTTATATTACAAATAGAAGGAAAAACACAGTGCAAACCTCAGTCACAGACAGAAGAAAGTCGGGGAAATGATGCTAAAGCTAAAAGCTGACTACAAAGTATGAAGTTTACTTGACATGCACTGAAATATTTATCTGTAATATATGACAAAAAGAAATTTCTCTTTCACACTAAGGACAGGTCCCGGTCCCACTGCCTGGGGGCCTTCCAAACAGTTCAAGCTAATCAACTGTCTCACTTATCCAGAGGGCCTGATCCAGTTCCATGGGGGCTGGGAGGACAGGGGAATCCATGGCTGATATGTAAAATTAAATTAACTATAAAATAATAAAAAAAAGAAAAAATTAAAACTCAAAAAAAAGAAATTTCTCTTTTAACTTGCATAGCAAAGAAGACAGAAGGAATCCAGCAAAAACCATCAAGTAAAATATTTTCATGATACACAAATGGCACTGAAATGGAAATTCTTAAGACCATCCAACCTTGACAGGCATAGCCACATGGGATTGAAAGAGGAATGTTGGTCTGACTTAGAATAGTGCTTCTATGTGGATAAACTATCCCACCTGACCAGATCTTGAATGCTGCTGAGAACCATGGTGCATTCCTACCTTTCATTTTTATCCTGAATGTCAAATTCTGCTCTTCAAACTATATGCCTTCCTCCTGATGAGACTTAAGCTTCTTAGATCCTCATGCATGTAGTTAGGTATCAGTGTTTCATTTAAATAATGTACACCTTTAGATACAGCTTTTGCTTGTGCACATACATGTATGTGTGTGTAAGCGTGTGTGTGTGTGTGTGTGTGTGTGTGTGTGTGTGTGTGTGTGTGTGTCGTATATGCATGTGTAAGTGACTTGTGGGTGTATATGTGTGTGCATGTCTGTGGAGGCCAAAACCCAATACAGCTTCTCTACCATAATATTTTGAGACAGGATATCTTTGGTTGGACCTGGAGCTCACAGCTTCAGATATGTAGACTGGCCAAAGAGTTGCACAGTTCTGTCCCTGTCCACCCCAGCTTGAGATTTTACACCAGCTACATGGGTGCTAGAGATGTGAAATCAGGCATTCATGCTGGCAATGGCAATTTTCCCACTGAGCCATTATCCCGACCCTCTTTAAATATCTTCCTTATCTCAGTGACTTGACTTTCAGGAAGCTCAAATATAAAATTAATGCTAGTGGTAATTCAGATTGTCTGATATAAGTACAATCCTTTAAATAGCTTTTACTATCTATTTTCTCTTAAAAGCAGTTGTACTCAGATATGGTTTTCACAAATTATATTGAGGTAGACAGAAAGACAGAAAGCAATCACTGAGTTTGTGCACGCCTGAGGATTCTGATTTTTTTTTAAAGAGGGCCTTAGTGGAAATAGAATTTGAAGTGTTTGTAAATTTAGGTTCATCAAAAACAAAACTAAGGTTCCGTTTAAAACCATATCGTGGAAGCAGCTTGAAAAACACAGAGCTCTCTGCTGCTGGAACTGCAAATGTGTCACTCACTTGCAAATATCCTCTTCAGGGTCTTCCAGCCCAAATCTCTCATCAAACGTCAGCTGGATCCGCATGTTTTCATCGGCTGCAACTAATCTCCACACCAGCACCGTATTTCTCGGGTAAGTATGTGGAAACTTCGGGCTGTGGATGGTCCCATTAGCAGAGACAGTGACAACTCTCTCATGCTGGGGATCTTGCACTCCTAAAGCAAAGAGACAGTCACAGGGACACTATCAGAACAAATGTCTCCAAAATCACAGACTTCAAGACAATCGACTATTTTTATTATTCACATTTGATTCCAGGTGTTGAAGTCAAGCATGCCTTCTACAATGTAAATCAAGTGTCAATCCTTTCAAAATGTCATTTCTTTTAAAGCTATGTATTTTTACTATGGAAGGAAAATGGAAAATCAGTCTTTTTTAATATAGTTACTGAACTATAAATCACTAACTTTTTGCATTCTAAATGAGTTTGATATAATTCTATAATTTTATAACATTTTTTTTTTAAAACAGGATCCCACGTAGCCCACACTATCCACACACTCACTATGGAGCTGGTTTTAAACTCCTGATTATCCTATGTCCATTTTCCAGTGTTTGGATGATAGACTTGAGCCATCAAGCCCAACAATATAATTAAATTTTAAAAAATACAAATAATTATTAGCTTCCTAAATAATGATTGCCTTGGCTGGTTAGACTGTATTTATTTCATAGTTTGAATACATTTTATTAATGAGAAAATATGAAATGCTTGGAGAAAAAGAATTTGAGGCTACATAAGTGAAATGAAACACAATATAAAGAGGTCATCATTGTCTCCCATATCTGATGGAATTGTCAACAGCAGACCACACCACAAGGTTGCAGACCTGTCTATCTGCTCTAATTCCCAGTGCCTGAGAAACCGAACCAACAAAACCAAAATGATGTCAATAGGAGCTTATTATTTCTACCTAGCTGTATCCAGTAGAAGCTTAGAATTTCAGAGGAGCTGGAATTGCTGACTCCACATCTTAGATGACCTTCCAAAACAGAGTTTCTCAACCTGTGGGTAGCAACCCCTTTGGGAGTTACACATCAGATATTCTGCATATCAGATATTTACATCACAATTCACAACAGTAGCAAAATTGCAGTTATGAAGTAGTAATGGAATAATCTTATGGTTAAGGGTCACCACAACATGAGGTGCTGTATTAAACGGTCACAGTATTAGGAAAGTTGAAAACCATTGTTCTAAAGTAAAATAAGAGCAGAGTAATGGCCTTGTGTTTTGTTACAAGAGAATTTTGTGACCAAATAAAGACAACAAAATATAGCCAAGGTTGCAGCATTTCTCAATGCTTAACAAGCTGGTTACCATGGTTATTGAATTTCTAAAAGAAGACTATATTGTAAAATATGATACCCAAGGTCCCCTGGTTGGAGTATCTTTCTATCGGTAAAATGAGATATTCATATATCTCTCAAACTACATGGCTGATGATATCTTTTTTTTCTTTTAATGTGTTTGTAATTACATAAAAAAAGCAGACTTTAATCCACTTAGAATAAAGAACTAAGATAGTGAAGTCTTCAGGCCATTAAAATTCATTCACAGAGGAAAACAAACAAACAAACAAAACTAGCAAACTTTTAAACCATCCTTTATTCAATTTCTCATATAATGCTACGAAAAATGTTACCAAGGCTAAATGTACCTGAGCACATGAAGGAAGGAGCATGGCAGGATACGTGACAAGATGAGTTGGCAGTTTCTATCCTCACAGTAGCATCAGGCCACTTATGATGGCAGGTCCTGAGGACCACTCATATAGAGACACACTACAGCACAGTGGGCCCTCTTGGCAATTGGATTCCAGAGAGCTGAAAGCATCCTTATCTTAAGGCATCACACTGGAGCCTGTTTTTCAATGACTAGGAGCTTAAATGTATGGTTACCTACAGTAATAGAGTAAGTTCTTGATACCAACCTTTGGTTATGTCTCTTCGGTCTACAGCAGTGTTAGTACAGCCTATTACACTGTCACATTTCAGATGCCGCTGGGCACTTTCCTTTTCTTTTTGTGTTTTGATTTTCTGACATTTACTTTTCTCACACTTTCCCTCTTTATAACTTTTTAGTCAATTTCCTAGTTTTCTTATTCTCCAGTCATTCTCATTTTTTAATTTAATTTTATTATTTTGTATGTATGGGTATTTTGCCTGTATGTATGTCTGTATATCTGGTGCCCACGGGGACCAAGAGAGGATGTCAGTTCCCTTGGAACTGTAGTAACAGATAGTTGTTAGCCACCATTTGGTGCTGGGAATCAAACCTCGGCCCTCTAGCAGATTAGCCAATGCTCTTCCTTAAAATTACAGATTTCACACTAGTAACTTCACTTTCTTAGTGATAGGAAGGAGTCTCACATGTCTGTCCATCAAGCCCTCCTGGCCTTGTTGAACTCTGCTCAAGTGTGGGGCCTGCTGACTCAAATCAATCAAGAGGCAGATTTCTTGGGAGGACATAACCCAAGTATACAGAGCCCATTGAAGAAGTTGGGTTCATCTTAATCTGAGAGAAATCATGCAGTGTGAGAGATTCAGTGGGAGAGGGATTCTTGCTTTGACCATGTAAGATGTTTTAAAGCTTGAGCAGAGGACCAGGGATGCGAGGCAGCAGGGAAATATGAATCTTATTCTGTAACCTCAAGAAACATGAAGGCATTGAAAGCAATCTCTTTTCAGCTACCCCCAGAGACAATTATAATCTAGTAGACTGGTTTAGGTCTCCTGAGACCCTGAGCAGGAACTCTGTTATGTAGAGCTTGCCCTGGCCACATAAAAAAGTATGAATGAATATACAGACATTCTTATGTGACTAAATTTGTGTCAATTTCCTGTACACTGTTAGAAAACTAACAAACATTCTATTGTACAAAAAGCTTGGATTGCAAACATTTCTTTTTGTTCCCAATCTTCAACAGTAATTACAGCAATTGAGTCAAAGTTTTGCTTAAAGCTGTGTTACTAAAACCAAGTTGACAAAATAAAATTTAGGAATAATGAATTTTTAAAGAGACAGAGATGAATGGCACCAGGCAACACTGTTAAGGTGAAAGAGCAATCTGTCTCATCCTTAAACTACTCAGGGTGAATTTTTCATGGTATTAAATAATGTAGTGCCATATTTTTCTCCATTCTTTGACTAGTCCTTGGAAGCAAGCCTTTGTTCAGAAAGTTTTCCTCTTCCTGGGTGTTAATGACAGATACTGCTTTTGACTATGCTTACTTCTATAAAATAGTTATGGCTCGAGGCTAGCTCTGTGGCAGAACCCTGGCCCAGCAGATGCAATGACCTAGATTCCATCCCCAGTAGCACACATACAAGAATAAATAAATAAGTAAATAAATATATGAATAGATAAATATAAATATATGAGTAAATAAAACCACTATTTCTCTAATGAAAATAGTTTGACACCAGTATATTTCTTAGGATCAGAGAGGGATCTAGCCTCATAAATTTTATTTTAAAAATGACCATGAGCTATTGAAATATTCACAGATTATTTAAGTTTTTTTATTAATTAATTAATTAATTTTACATCCTAACCACAGCCTCCCCTCCCTCCTCTCCTCCCACTCCATCCCTCCCTCATCCCTTTCACACCGCCCTATCCATGCCTTTTCTGTAATCACTCAGAAAGGGGCAGGCCTCCCATGGGCTTCAGCAAAGCATGGCATTTAAAACTGCCATAAGACCTCCCCCTGCATTCAGGCTCGGCAAGGCAACCCAGCATGAGAAATAGGTTCCCAAGAGCTAATCAATTGACTGAGGTCAGCTTTTGGTCCCATTGCTGGCAGTGCCACATGTGGACCAAGCCACACAAATGTCACATATATGCAGAGGTGGTTGACTCAGACTCTGAGTTCCCATAAGCCAGGCTCATGGTTTCTGTGTGTTTTCCCGCATTTTTGCTGACACCCCTGTTTCCTACAATTCTCCCTCCCTTTCCTTAACAGGATTTCCTGAGTGGGTGCCAATGTTTGGCCATGAGTCTCTGAATCTGCCTCCATCAGTCACTGGATGAAGGCTTTCAGAAAAGTCAGGGTAGTCACCAATGTGATCATAGGGGATATCTAGTTCAGGTTATATATCCTCTGCTGCTTGGTGTCTAACCTGGGGCCATCCTTGTAGACTCATGGAAGTTTCCCTTGTATCAGGCTTCTACCCAGTTCCATAACCCCCCCCCCTTTCTAGTCATCTCTCTCAACATTGTCCCCCTCTGTCCACCCTCCAACCTGATCTCTCAAGCTCCCATGCCTCCCCCCCCCCCCCCCCCCCCCCCCCCCCCCCCCCCCCCCCGCCAGTCCAATCAGATCTCCTCTATTTTCCCTTCCCAGGGAGATCCATTCATCCCTCCTTGGGCCCTCCTTGTTACCTAGCCTCTGTGTGTCTGTGGATTGGGGTATGGTCACCCTTTACTTTACAGTTAATATCCAATTATGAATACGTGCATAGCATGTTTATCTTTCTGTGTCTAGGTTCCCTCACTCAGAATTATTTTTTCTAGTTCCATCCATTTGCCTTTGAATTTGCCCTTATGGTAGGATGGCATGTCCTTCAGATATATGCCCAAGAGTAGTATAGCTGGGTCTTAAAGTACATCAATTCCCAATTTTCTGAATAACCACCATATTGATTTCCAAAGCGGCTGTACAAGTTTGCGCTTTCATCAAAAATGGAGGAGTATTTCCCCTGCTCCACATCCTCTCCAGTATAGGCTGTCATTTGTGGTTTTGGTCTTAGCCATTCTGACAAGTGTAAGATGGAATCTCAGTTATTTTGATTTGCATTTCTCTGATGACTAAGGATGATGAATATTTCTTTGAGTGTTTCTCTGCCATTTGAGATTCTTCTATTGAGAATTCTCAATTTAGGTCAGTACCCCCATTTTTAAATCAGATTATTTGTTGTTGTTTTTTTTGATATCTAGTTTCTTGAGTTCTTTCTATATTTCGAAGATCAGTCCTCTGTCGCATTGGTGAAGATCTTTTCCCATTCTATAGGCTGCAATTTTGTACATTTAAAAGTATCCTTTGCTGTACAGACACTTTTCAGTTTCATGAAGTCCCATTTATTAATTGTTGCCCTCAGTGTCTATACCACTGGTGTTCTATTCAGGAAGTTGTCTCCTGTGCCAATGCATTCAAAGTTCTTCCATCCTTTTTCTTCTATCACGTCCAGTATAACTGGATTTATGTTGAGGTTTTTGATGCACTTGGACTTGAGGTTTGTGCAGATTGATAGATATGAATCTACCTGCATTCTTCTACATGCCAACAGGGTTTCAAGATAGGGTTTCCCTATGTATAGTCTTGGTCATCCTGGAACTCACTCTGTAGACCCAGCTAGCCTTGAACTCAGAGATCCATCTGCCTCTGCGTACTGAGTACTGGGACTAAAGGCATGCGCCACCAGTGCCTGGCTATATTTAAGGATTTTAAAAGTAAGCTATCTTTCTATTTTTCAATTTATTTTATATCCCCCTACATATGTGTCAAAGATATATACAGCAGTAACTTGCACCGCAGCTAATATTTTAATCAACTGTTTTTCTAAACACATCTAATAATATTCAATATACATCCTACTATATCTCAAAACACATCCCTTATATGCAATATATACTTGATAAATTTAGCATCCATTGTCATATACAACTTGGAATAGTGGTTCTCAGTTTGTAGATCACAACCCATTTGGAGTCAAAGAAACCTTTCAACAGTGGCCTTATTCCATCTGAAAACACAGATATTTACATTATGATACACAATGGTAGTACAATTACAATTATGAAGTAAAAACAAAAATAATTTTATGGTTGTGATCACTGCAACTCTATTTAAGGGCTGCAGTATTAGAAAGGTTGAGGACGACTGATCTGGAACAAAACTGCTAGCTCAAAGATTATAACTCTATTTTCATATACACCATAACTGTGTATATGAAATACACCAAAACTGTTAGTTAAAAGATTATAACTCTATTTTCATATACACAATCAAAAGTTCATGACTAAAGTACATATACTTAGCTCTCTGTTTACATATTTTTTTGCCTTTATAGTTCATGATTTAAATAACCATCATTTGAAGAAAAAAAAAACTCTAGCCCCTCATTGTGGTAATGAGAATTGTAAATTTTAATTTAAGTTAAAATTTCAGCTTCCAAAATTCAATTCAAAAGGTGAGGTAAACAAGGCATACCACCAACCTATGTGATTTGCAGGTGACAGTCACTGTTTCATGTAGATCTCAAACAACTAGGCCTCTAATCAAAAAGGAAAAAAGAAAGGAAGAGGGTGGAGACAACAACAAGCACTACACTCTACCAAATTAAGACTCGGCACTACAATTCCGTGGTCTTTACAGCCATCACTCCAAAAAAACTTGACTGGGAATGTAAGCATAAACACATCTATAGTACCGTACAGAGTATGTGCCCAGTTTAATGAACATTTGCTTTGCTCAAAGCCAGTGACAAACACATCCAAACTACCAATAAAACACATGCTTGTAGTTAAATGACTCAGCTACCAACATAACGGCTTGCCATGTGTATGAAATAACAATCCTTGTATATCATAGACAAAAGGAAAGACTACATGAAAGACCTAGGTTTTTTTAGAATTCATAGTTATAGTCAATGCCATATTATCTGGCCCAAATCCTCTTAAGGGAACAGCGTTCAAAACTAAAATGAGTCAAAAGCAGAAAAAAAGGAAAGAGTAGAGATTAATAATGTAAGTACTATAAAAGTGCTGACTACATATATACAGCTGAAACTCAATTATTCAGAATTAAAAACGGTTTATTATTAAAGAAAAAGAAGTTCCTTATTAACTTCCATGCATTACATATCAATGATTCTTTTAAAGACGTATTTCCTATGGTTGCCAGGGAGTAGTAATATAACAGGAAGATCATAAAATCAATAAGATTTGTAATACTTCAACATCTATTATTGGTAAATATAACATTTAAATGGTTTATTGATAATATTTAACTCATGAAGAAAGACAAATCATCTTGTCTCTTTGCTCACACATACCCCAAGTGCTGGGATTACAGGAGTGTGCCACCATACCAAGTCTAATACGTTAATATTTTACCGTGATATTAGCAAGAAAAAAAAAAGACTATAGAAATTAAAGTTTTATAAATAAAATCTGGCTTTGTCTATGAACTCTAGCACATTCTGTGTATGTCTGGCAGAATCAAGGCAGTTATCAGCAGTGTGTCACCACCCACATGCTGGCAGACTTCACAGATGGCCTGTAAGATGTGCAACATGCTCCCTTCCATGCACATGTTATTTTAAAATGTTCAAAAACATTTCTTTATGAATCAGAGCATTGACTGCTAATCCTTATTTGACAAGCTTGTGTACTCACTAGTCCTATTTGTGCTTTGGTTGGTTTGCTTATCTTTTTATTATTTATTTAATTATCTATCATTTTCCCTATTATCATCCTTTCTTATCTTCATCTTGATAATTTGTTTACATGGCTAATTAACAAATTTCATTTTAAGAATAGTGAAAATCCTTTGACATACAGCATGGATGTTTGTACATGTATATTCATTGAGTCCAAGAACAGAAACTAGTTTTTCTAGAAAAGTCAGAATGATGTTTCCATCCTCTTATTTGTTTATTCAGAGAAAAGGCAAACTTGAATTTCACACCAGAACAAACACTTCCTATCCATTCTGTCTATATAGAAGAACCCCACAAGCCCTATGGAATCTTAACATTCTGCATAAAAATAAATAAGTAAGATAATACAAGAAACATGAACCCTGAATTTTAGCTTTTGTCTTACCACTGTTTTAACTATTGTTTTACCAAAATCTACTATTTGCAGTGTCTTTAATACTGTAGCAGAACAACATAAAGATAATCAACAAGCCTAGAGCCTGCTCTCTCTCACAGTTTACTTGTTAGGAGAGCAAACGACTTCTAACAGAGAGTGAAAGAAGGGATTGCTGTACTAAGTGTACAACAAAAACTAATATAATTTTTAAGATATGCCCAATTAAGGTTCTTGGACTTACTCTAGCTGATACACTTTTGTTCCCCCTAAAAGGAGTAAACTACCAAAAAAACTGTTTAACAACTTTGAGACATTAGAAACTAAACAGAGCCCAGTCCTCTTAACATAGTAATTAGTAGGGCTAACTGGGTTTCATACTTGGCAGTCCAACTAAGGAATATTCAGCTACCAAAATTGACTGCAAATGTAACCTTTCTAGAATGCACTCAATGTTTTCCACTGTCTGCTACTTTAGACCTGCAAATATAGAGTATAACAGACATTCTGGTGCTTTATTTTTTTCTTTTCTGCTGCACTATGACTTTCACAAGGCAAACGGTTTTATAGAATTATGTAAATGTTATCTAGTCTGCTTCTTATAGGTGTCACTTACTCTCACATACTGATATAATAAAGAAATATGTATCCCAAAACATAGCAGAAAAGAGTGCATTTAAAGAGTTCAACCTCAAATCCTCAGTTTGCAAAGATTATTCCTGATAAGGATACTAATGGTTCACTCAGCACAGTTAAATTCCATCATTTACATTATATTAATTCTTGCTTAATTTCCATCATTTGTATTTGAGATCTTAGCTGAAGTTCATCTACATAATGCATACACATGTGAGCCAAGAACCTACACTGGAGAGTACTCATTATTGAGATTGAACAGTTTCTTAATATGAATGCTTATTTAAAAAAAATAAAACATGTTCAGTAATGTTACATACTCTGGGAATGTATAACACAGTATTATAGTACTTATTTTACTTAAGCTCTAAAATATGAATCAATCAAAGACAAAAATTCTGATATTTGGGGAAAGCCATTTGATACTTGGTTTTTATTAACTGGGTATAATCATGTGCTATTTAAAATTTATAATACTAAAATATTACATAGCTATATATAAATGAATGAGAAAAGCTGCTCACAACACTCTAATTCAAACAGAATGAGGAAAACATTAAACAATTATCAAGTTTCTTGATGCCATTAATCAGGAGGCTGTTATGTGAAGCATAATGCAATATATATATAAAACATCCCACATTTCCCAAGAACAAGTCAATGGAGCTGTAGCTGAGACTTCTAGGCAATTGTTTAGGAGTTTGATGAGGAAAAGCAGCACTTTATCTGAAATGTGCTATAACACCATCATTTACAAAAGTTTACAATTCCCTTGAATCTAAAGACATTTACATTTCTCTTGAATCTAAAGAAATTTTAAGAGTAGAGGTACTTGGTGGATGCTTATACCTGGGAAGTGTTCATGCACAGTGAGGAAAAGTTAAGCATAGAGAGTCTCCTTATTTGTTACTCTGAAGAAGTAGGGGATGAGGGTTGTTCTGGTCCTACCCACAATAATGGGGGGAAATTATTAATATAAATTGAATTTTGTCATTGTCCAGATCTCATTATCATGGCATTTGGAATGAACTCAATGGTCTTTCCTCAGTATTTGAGAACAAGATAATTTGAGGGTAAAATGAGATCCTGAGCTATGCTGGCTCTTCAACTATGATAACAGAATATATAAATGTGATGATTTTAAGAGAACAGAGACCATAAGTGAATAATAAAATTTACATAGGTTGATGGAAAATGGGGTGCTTCAGCTATGTTTCTTGAGTGATATATATTGTAAAAACGACAAACTACCCAGTTGCAGCAAGCTATTTAATCCTAGCTTATTTTACCATCTCCAGGGACTGTGGGAGAAGAGTGAAGATGTGTAAATATGAAGACTTCCCTGCATTCCAGAACAAATTTGAATCTATCCACTGTCAGTTTCTCTGGCAACAGCTATCTTTGCAAGATCATTTTAAAAATAGAGTCAAAGATAAAAACACATTCATCCTAAGATGAGGAGAGGAAGGCTTAGAGTCCATAACAGAAGCAATTTTGTTTCAAAGAGCAACTGAATCTGACTTTCCCAAGTCCACAAGAATGTCCATCTGTGAAGGGAGGTTTTCCTCTGATGCTCTTGTTATCACTCCTCCTTTGATCATTATTGAAAACTCTGTATCGTCTAATCTTAGGAGGCTATTTCTGTCGAGTTGGATGCTGTTAGATCTAGATCTTCTGCTGGAAGACCTGAGATCTCTCTTTGTGATATTATTGCTGTTTATGTTAGGCTAATCCCTCAGCCAACAAATGGACCAGCTGCATTCATGACCTCCCAGGATGTGAGCAGACCTGTTTGAACAGAGCACTTCCTTGCAAATTCTTGTCCTTGCAATCTAAAGTTGAAAACTATCCACTCCTATTCCTTATAAATTTACTTACTAAATAAATGAAACTGCTAGATTTTGAACAACCTAGTGAGCAAATCTGGGGGAGGAGAGACAAGGAGAAGAGAATGGATAGGAAAATTCTTTGAACCATGCTTAATTTAGTAGCAGCAAATGTAGTAGTACCAATTATTTTGACAAATGGCTATTACTCCAAATCTTAAGTTAGAGAAAGATTTGCAAAGAAAGCTGTGCATGGGCAAAGCCTAAGGACAACTATTCCTAACATTTTTAAATACATATGGAAGTCTTATGAAGATTCTGTTGTAAACCGCACCAAGCAAAAACTATTTTATTACAGCTACATTTTATATATTTTATAGCAGAGCAGTATAGATTATATACAGCAGTTTCATCACAATGATGCAATCTTGATAACAGTAAGCCAATACAATTCCAAAGAGTTTCTTAAGGGATAACAAAAACCAAAATACCAAATCCCCCCCTTCTCTAACACACACACACACACACACACACACACACACACACACACACACACAAACACACACACACACACACACACAAACACAGACACACAAATACGTCTTTGCTAAGTCTGACTTGTTAATTAACTAGGAAGCTTGATTCATTTCCTTCTACAGATGGAAATACTAATAAGTGAAGGCTCAGAAAACATTCTAAGAATTCTAAGAAACACCAGAGGGTAAAGACGTATATCCCAGAAAGAAACATATTTCTACTCTCTCTAAATCCTCACACTTCAAATAATTAATTCAGATAGTGTTCTCTTTACCATGTCAGAGAATCTACAGAAGTGAGTATATTCTATATGCATTTATGCGATGACCGGAAGACAGGACTCAATCATTAGAATGACCAGATAGAAACTCAAAGTTACCCAGACATAAAAGACTGTCATGATGAAAGAAAAACCTTCATATCTATATCTATTCACATGGGAGGACCAGCCAAGAGCACTATATCACCTGAACGTCTCTCATTCCATGATGGCTTGTTATAGCAACCGTCAGTACTGGGACATACAACACAGTGTGTGACAGAAAAGTGTATAAATTCAGAGGAAATAAAAATGTACATTCAGCTTACCTTTTAATGTTCTTTCTCCTCTTTTCTATGCCAGTCCAGATGCTGGGGTATAGTTCCTCCCTGCCAGTAGATGGAGATAGTAAAATTGAGTCTTGGTGACCTCAAATCCTAATCTAGGTGGTTAAGAATTTTCAATTTTGGATTTTGGAAGTTAAAAAAAATAATTGAATAATTGAAAAACACAAAGTTTGTAAAACTGAGTCAGTCAAATGAACTTTCATTTGTGGATATTAGTGCTAATTTTTATGAGAGGGTCTTGGCTGGCATAGAAAAAATATAAGAAAGAGCATTATTTGGTAGAATATATAACCTACACACTTCAGTTCTCTCAAAACTCTCTCATTCACTCAACTAATACCTATATTTACTCTGAATATGTCACTGGCCAAATGTTTAATATACATTATTCAGTTAACATTTTAATAACCCTGTGAATTTATTCTTCCCCGAATCCATGCTGTCCCAGAAACTGAATTTGTTTAAGTCCCATGTGGTGATTCTTGCATGCCATGATTCTCAGTACCCCTAAGTATTTAAAGTGTCCTCTACCTTAGGCTACTAGGATCTTCTTACTACTGATAAAGGGGCCTTAGCATTACAAACCCCTTTGGTAGTGTTAAAAACTGGTTTTGTATTTTTTTTTTTGTTTCAAAACAACATATCCTTTCACAATTATCCAGAGAGAAATTCACAAAGCCAAAATGTCATCATTTGTAGAGATTAGATGGATTAGTTTTAAAAGAACAAGAAGAGCCAAGGAACAAGATACATGACTTTGTTTGAGGACTGCGTTCTTGAGACCAAGCTTAAAGGGAAAAGCATAAAAGTCTGTGCTTGTTGGCAACACCTTATGGAAACAATATGGATACTGTCACCTTCAATATCTAGTGAAGTACCCCTGGATGATGATAAGGACGCTAACTGAAGGCTGTTTTAAACTGAATTTAACACCTATGGAATGATGAAACCACTGGTCCTCCTTTCCTCACTCAATGTATACACCCACTGAACCACTGTGAACAGACATCACTCCTCTTCTATGTCCCAAGCACAGCAAAAGTGCCAGTGCTACTTGTGGACATGATCTGTCCCTTGCTTTCAATAAAACATGTTGTGGGAAAATAGCATTGTACAGTTAATCAAATAAAAATATTACAAATTTATTCAAAAATGGCATCCCTAAAATAGAAGTATATTCTTTTATAGAGTTACCTCTTTACTCTTTCCAAATGAGGACACTATTTTTAACAGTGCTTTATAGGTCTTGTGATTTTTAAGTTGCAAAAGTATTTTCCAGAGAGGACAATGACCTTAAATACTAATCATATCAAGAAGAGTTTTCCTATGGAAATAGCATTATGTTTTCTAACATGGGTGGTCATAGAAGATTTTGTTTAAAGCAATACATTCATTTTTCTATATTTTAATTGTGTGTGTGAGTGTGTGGTGTATGCACATATGTGTGTAAATGCACTTGTCAGTGCAAGCATGAAAAGGCCAAAAGAGAATGCCAGATTATCCCTCTCTATCACTGTGTGGCTTATTTTCTTGAAATAAGGTATCATACTGAACCCTGTGCTAAACTGGAGAGCACTGTGCACCAATGAGCCTCTGATCTCCAGTCCCATCCCAACATTTCAGTAACAGGCATGTTCATACCAGCACCCAGTTTTATATGAGTTCTGGGCATTTGATCTTGGGTCCTTATGCTCTTACATGCAGAGACATAGCTAGAGCCCATACCAATATATTTTTTTAAATAAAAGAGAGTGACAGTGTAATATCAGATACACAGATATAAACCATAAAATGGTTCCAGAAAACTTAGATATATGGTTATCTTAATAACAAAAGATAGCATCAACCTTCAATCCAAATCACCCTAGTATAATGGCTATCAACTCCCTTTCCATCATATTAAATGTCACAGATCATGTCTACAAGTAACACTGGCACTTACATTCTGTTTGAGACAGTGAAGAGGAATGATACTCTTTCACAGTGGGTTGGGTAGATGTCCTGTATTGAGTAGGAAAAGGAGGACCACTGATTTCATTATTCCATAAGAGTAAAATTCAGGTTCCTGAAGAATGTAGGTTTTCCTATTTGCATCCTCTTCAGTTTAGCTCATTGAGTAAAACTTTTTCTTTGTTTTTACAAATGTGGTAATATCGTTTATAGTTATAGTATTTTACTCAAATAGGTTAAAACAACAACAACAAAGTGAACCCATAATATTCTCTGTATGATTGGCTTTACTAAAATTGTGATCTGGAAACATTATTGCCAGTCATTACTGATATGCTAATTTCTGGAGTCTTTTCAATGCAATGACCCTAATTCAACCTCTGAAAGTAGAGATTATTCTGGAACTTAGTATTCCTTAAAAAGGTGTCAAATTTCAGAGATCGCTTAAAGGGTGTTAAATAATCAGATGTTGGAGAAAACAGAAAAAGTAAAACTGCCAAAATTAGTGACTTTCTATCCTTCAAATGATCATTTAGTTATTTGATTACTTCATTTTAAGAACATATGAGACTTTTATAACAATCTAAAAAAGACCCTAGATTTTGCAAATACTTTTTTTCTTTCCATTTACCCTCGAGTCACCCAAAGCTCATCACAGTTCCTCATACCACATAGACAGTAAATGTGTATGAACTGGTTAGATGTCTAAGACAACACCACCTGCAAACACATCTACAAAGAAAATTTAGTAAATGAAAAGAATGACATATGAGTTGATTTGGGGACTTCCATTGATATCCGAAAGTTGCTTTTAGAGAAGTGTTTTTATTTCAGCTTAAGTAGGGGTCATGACTTACATATGAAATAGCACCAGCATCCCTTCCAATGACTGAAAAATCTATTCCTTCAGAATGCAGTTGTATTCAATTAATGTTTGCAAATAGACTCCTATGTTCTTCAGGATCTCTAATAAAGCTTTCAAGATGTAACAAACATTACATTCTAAAATCAAAAGGCACACATTTATTTAAAAAAAGGACTCTTTGTGCTATCAGCCAGACTTGGGAAGTGAGTAAATAATAATAACCTGCAATAAGGTTCTTGAACGATTGTCACTCCACAATCCCAAGATCAAAATGTATCTTAGATAGGCTGATGTTTTTAACTTTTCTGTGACAGATGAGGCATGAGGTGAGGTGTTAATAAGTGATCTAAAACATGTGGCAGGGCAGGATAGTGAAGCTTCACCATCATAGTAAAGTGATTGCCTGCAGGATGACCTAGACAAAGGGACACAGGGATGTTCAGAAGCTTTTGAGACAGATGCCCACAATCTTTCTTGCCTTTGTAATTGCTCTTATCACAAAAGCATCCTTCCAATTCCTCCAGTATGCCAAACGAACTAAGTCTACAGAAAAGAAAGGCCGCATTTAAATTTTTATATCACGAGTTTAAAAAAGTTTTGGGACTTATAAAGGTCTAGAGCTCAAACCAGAAGATTATACACCGAATTATGTACTCTAAAATAGTTTTCACACAAAAGAATGCAGAGTTTTAACTCTGCCCTTGGAAGTTACCCTTTAACTTTTTGTTGGCCAAATTTTCTATTTTTCTGAAAATAACATTGTCACCATAAAGCGAAAACCAATCTATTTTTCAATATGGGAACACATAAGCAGCATGTGAGTCATTTGGTTTTTGTAGCTCTGGGGATGATACACTCTCCTAGCACATGATGGGTAAGTGTTTTACCCATGACCTATACTCCCAGTCTCAAGTCCTTGAAAAGACAGAAAGAATAGATGGGTGGCTCAAGTTTTTGTGTAAAATTGATACAATTTCACATATTCCTAATTAACTATATGGAAAAATATTTAATACACTGCCTTGAAAGAAAATGTTTTTTCAGTGCATAATTTAAAGCAACCTAAGCCAAAAACGATGTCCAATGGGTACTTGCAAATGAAAAATTAGTTTTCTTTAATGGAGTCTCACTGGGTATACCATCCATTTTTAAGGTCAGTCCCCATGCTCAGCAGTAGATGGCCAACACAAAACTGATTCCATGGCAGTTTAAGAGACAGGCCTTCTATGTGTGTGTGTGTGTGTGTGTGTGTGTGTGTGTGTGTGTGTGTGTGTGTGTGTGTGCGCGCGCGCATAGTTTCTGGTTTTGTGTGTTTAAAGGATCTCTGTGTATGAGACTGTGTATATCACAGAGTTTACATGTTTCTTATGCTTTGTCTTTAGCTCTTTTCCTTCAGTTCATTTATTTTGTTCTATTTTTTGATTTTGTATTATTTTATTATCTTATTTTTTAGATACCTACTTGTATTCTAATGAGATATGAAAAGAAAAGGCATGGAATTGGGTGGGTTTGGAATTGGGGAGGAGCTAGGAGGAGTTGGGGGAGGGTAAACCATAATCAGAATACATTGTATGAAAAAAATATTTTAATTTAAAAAACAAAACAAGAAAACTAAGATGCCTTCACAGTTACCAATTTAAAATATTATCCATGGGACTGGAAGGATAGCTTAGCAATCCAGAACACTTGCTACTCTTGGAGAAGACACAGCTCCCACATTACAGATCACAATGGCTATACCTCCAGTTCCAGATGATCCAACACCCCCTTCTGGCCTCCATCAGCACTGGGCATGCATGCATATGGGACACAGATGTACATGCAGGCAAAACATTTATAAAAATAAAATAGAAAAAATTTAAAAACTATCGAGGCTGAGAATGCAGCTCATTGATAGAGTACAGGGAGTACAAGGCCATAAGTTCCATTCCAAGCAACCCGTTACCCTCCAATACTAAGTTTTCAGAAGCAAATCAAAAAATGTATGCTTACTAAGTAAAGAGCATCATAGTAGAAAGTTCACCTCCCATGACTTTATTCCAACAAGAAGGAATTTTTTTTTTGAAAATTCCTCCCCAATCTGAAGCATGGCATCTTTTTAGTATAAATAAAAAGGTAAGTGATGAACACATCCTAACTGACTATTTGTACTATTGTTTTCTATTAATAAACCACCAAATGCAAATTAAGAAATAGCAGTGACTGGCTAATCATTGAATGGATTTTCTTTCCTGTGTTGTGTGGCCCTCCTTTGTGTTTCTTTTCCTGTTGTGGGTATTCTTTTGAAGGGCTTCCTCCTAAATATGGTACTAGCTCTTCCCCAAGCTTTCTTCAGTCAACTTTCCATAATCCCAAATCCCTACGACATCAAGGACGTCTTAGACTTAGATAAACACTATCCCTAACCACAGATCCTTCGAATCTGCATCAGAAACTCAGGGCTCTCTTCTAAGTCACAAAGTCACATTCACAAATGCATTTCCCCATTTAGATTCAATACATCCACTGGAGACGCATACACAATTTATGAGCTCTACTCCTTTCACACTTCCTAATCCCCAGGGTTGGACTCGCCATTTCACCAGGCAGGCCACCATGAACATCTCATTATTCATTTATAACACTGTTCGACTGACCGTGGTTGAGATAATGTTTAAGTGAAATATCACTAAGCATGTGCTCAAGTGTTCTACATTTCAGTTGTTTCTGCAGTTGTCTTCAACAGGAATTATCCTCCCTTTCCTTAACAAAAGGCGAGTGTTCCATCCTCCTGACAAAGAATTTTGTTGCCTTAAATGAACTTTGTATTTTTATACCAGTTGGGCACATTTATTAGTTTAAAATGATGGGTAAATAAAGAGCTAATCTCATACTTTCCAAAATAATCAATTTAAGAGGTAAGATTATTTCAACAAGCAGGCCTATTCATGTCTGTTCTGGTTAAACTAAATGATTAAATAGGACAGTAAGATGGCTTAGACACTGAGGGATCTTACCACCAAGGCTAATGAACTGAGTTTGACGTCAAGAACCCATGTAGACAAAGGAGAAAATTGATTTCTCATAAATTTCTTCTGACCTCCAAATGTGTGCCATGGCATTAGAGGACATGCGCACACTCACACACACACACACACACACACACACACACACACACACACAAACACACACACACACACACACACAGACACACATACACACACATATACACATACATGCATGCATGCAGAATGACAGGCAAGTGGACAGATAGACAAAAACATACTTTTAAAACAAATGACTGAGTAAATAATTTCAGTATGGGACTAGTTCTAAATTAAGTTGCTCTTCAAACTTTGTTAATGTTTTATTCCCTTATACCCAAAGGCTTAACTTTAATATAAAAGAATTGTGTTTTTTATTTCTAATTTAAGAAAATACACCTTTCATAATAAGAAAAAACATTCAGATTTCACCTCTTAATGTTTTAACTATTTCTGTATATATGGATTGTGTGCAATGCTGTCCATCATTCTAAAAACCATTCACTGCACAGTTCAGACTCCCGATTTTGCCTCCTGTCATATCACTTGGAAGAAACACATTGCTAGTTTCTAACAGGTGTCATTAATAGCTCAGCTAACATTGACCCTTCATTCTTCTTTATTCTCCTACTTGAACTCAGAATCTCATACATATTAAACAAGTACTCTACCACTACTTAGTTCAAACACTTACTGATCTAGTTCCCCAAGAAACTCATAGTAATTATGTTTATTTCATAAAATTATTTGGGCACATTCATGTAGCTATATTATTAAGTTTACCCACCAATAAACATGGCTTCTCTGTCTCCATTTACTCTGACTTCCTGTATCCTTTTCTTTTTAATACTAGCTGAATAATTGGGTATACAGATACTGGAAATAAAAGGGCCCAAAATAAAACTGCTCATAATAACCAATGAGTAAAGGCTACATACTGGATCCCTGTCAACTGGGAAATTGCCCAAGACACACTGGATCACTGTCCATAAACTGATCACTGATCCAAGATAGGAAATATTAACAATGAGACAGTAGGAGTTAACCACTCCTGTATCCCTCAGGAATCCCTGTCAATATATTCTAAATATTAGGTACCTCTTCCCAATTTAAAGATACCAATCCTAGGTTAAGCTACAGCTACCACCTTAATAGTTCTGTAGCTACTGTTACCTTTTAAATATTCCCATATCTTATTTTAACAGTTAGATCAGTGGGATTTTTATTCATTGTTTTTATCATAGAATTCTTTGTCAAATCAAGTTAAGTTTTATGGTCCTGAATATGTAGGCATCTCTGACATTATCTTGTTCAACGTAACTGACTTTGTCATCCTCTCTCCAGAGGCACATTATTTAAAGGCAAGAGATGCAGCCTGTTTCGTTTATTGCTAAATCTCCAGCAACTAGAAGATTATAGGGGTGCACAAAACATATCTTTAATTAATAGATTAGCGTTTATATAATGACATGGTTTACCCGTATATAGTCAGAATTTGTCAGACCAGCTATACAAAATCTTAAACCACTTATCTATTAAAGAACACCAAAGAAACTCAAGATCTCCAATGGATCAGAAGACTCAACTTCACAAAAATGACTGTCTTTCTTAGCCACGCCTTTCCCAATTTATCATTACCTTTACTTCTTTCTACATTCTTATTGACCTTTAATAAATCTGACTTTTTTCTGTCACTCAGTTGGGATGAGGTTTTTCCCTTTCCTCTCCTCCGATCTTTTGCCATATATCTCATTCATAGGAATTTCTCTAGAAATTAGCTCCAGAGTGCTTTAGGATAGAGTATTGCCCAGTATTATGAAACTACAAGGACATGTCTTGAATGAAAAGATGAGCACCCAACATAGTACATGGTATTTCTAAGAATATTTCCTTTGAGGCATACAGCATTTAGGAAATATGTTCTTCTCTAGAGATTTGAACTAGGAATTATCCCTGCTCTGCTCAGTAGCCACTCCCCTATAAACAAATTGTTTTCCTCCTCTATAAATAAATTGATACTGTAAACTCACTTCAACATGATTGTTAATTCAATCATTTAAAAAATACAATATAGATTGAGCGCCTCAAAGAATGTTCAGTCTCATGCAGTTGGTACAAAAATACCCTGAAGATTAAGAACTCTTTTTAATACAAAACCACTTCCTAAAACTAACCGAGGGACCCTCCAGCCCACTGTTGACATAGTTTTTCATAATTTCAGCTGATTTTAATATTATATATTTACCATGGATTAGATTTTTGTTATATGACCAAAAAGATGTAATGTATGGTATAGTGGTTCAAAAAGAACCATTGAAATTATACAAAAATTTAAGTTAATTGAAATAATAATAATAATAAACAGATTGAATGCTAAGAGGTACAAATGCTAAATAAAGTTCACATGGTGAGAAATCCTAAAGGGAAACAGAACCACTGCACACAGGAACATGCTTAGGTTCTGTGTCTGGCAAAGAAGCAAAGTGAGAAGAAATAGTAGATGCTTTGGAGTTCACGCTGAAGAACTGCCATTGGAGGCACAGCTGTGTCTTCCTTTAGCAGCATTGAAAATAGGGATTGAACCAATTGTCAACGGAAACTACATAAGAAACTCCTGGAAAACATTAGAAACAAAATATTGTCCTGGCAAATACTGCAGACCAAGAAAATAAAGGCTTAATGATAAGAAATCAGTGAATCTAAACAAAGTGTCCATGTGCTGTTCTGAGGGTTTGACTGAAGAGAGGAAAAGCTGCAGTTAGTTAAAGTGAAGGAAGAGGCACAAGGACGGACAAGTGAGCCCTCTGGAGAGCCCCCTTCTGTCACTGCCCTCAGATGTGTCAAGACCTTCAGTCATTTTGCTAAGTATGTACACATTTATATTGGTTTTTACATATGGATTAAATATGAAGTATCCTTGAAACACTTTGTGTAAATGAAAACTAGTTAAGACACGTTTTATGAAAACAATTTTGTGTTCAGATTATTTCATTCTGCATTATTTTTCTGTCTGATTAGATTTCCGTTATGTGACAAAAAATGTAATATGTGGTGAAAATGATTGAAAAGCTCAAAAAAAACTACACCAAGGTTAATTTATATTGAGAATAATAGTAGAAGTTCATAGACTGGCTGTGAATGCCTAGCTCCCTGAGGGCTGGCATCACAGACACAAACACACCCAGTGAACATGTCATGTTAAAGAGAAAGCTTGTCTGACAATAAACTGCTTACAAAATTCAGGCTGGACTTTAAACTGATTGTTTTTAAAACAGTATTTCAGATTAAACTGCATTTTTGAGTGATACACGGATAAAAGGTTCCATACAAATATTTTTTCTTACAAATAAACTTTAGAATATCCCTCATATTTGTCCATGGGAAGACAGGTCTTTTTCATATTTTAAGACATCTATACATTTTTTAGGCTTCCAAGAATTTTTTTCGTCTTGTTTCGTTTTTCGAGACAGGGTTTCTCTGTGTAGCTTTGCGCCTTTCCTGGAACTCACTTGGTAGCCCAGGCTGGCCTCGAACTCATAGAGATCCACCTGGCTCTGCCTCCTGAGTGCTGGGATTAAAGGCGTGTGCCACAACCACCTGGCTGACTTCCAAGAATTTAATGGAAAACTTTAGAGAAACGATAAGTGAATGTTAATAATGTAAATATCCTATTAATAAAAATAACACTCTTAATAAAATGTTGGGCACATGGAAGCAAGCTCTCATTTACCCCTATAGACAAAATAATAATAATAATAATAACAACAATAATAATAATAACAACAATATTGTCTACTCTGAGTAAATCATGACAGCCACAGTTGCTCCAAAATGTTATGCTTGTTTATTTTATGTGTCATAATATGTTGATAAAATGAAATTTGTGTGTATGTGTACGTACACATTTATGCACAGTTGAATGCATATAGGCAAACAGACAGACAGACAGACACACACACACATACACACACACACACACACACACACACACACACACACACACACACACGCACATCAATAAACCTGAATGGTTTATCCAGCAATGGAGGAAACACAAACAGGACTAGATCTTCCAATCCAAAAATCTGACTAAGGATTTCTTGTTTCTAACACATCCATCAGCAAACACTGCCAATGCGCTCTGACTGGGATACCTTGTTGACTCAAGACTTCAAAGGACCAGTGAGTCTGATGTGTTGCACAAAGCCTGGGATACACAGCACACAATGATCTCATCCCCTCTGGATGCCCAAGGCACATCTTTCAGACTCACATTGTGCAAGTGAAGCTTGTAGGTCTGATTGCTCTATAATTGCCGGATATGTTTAGGTTTTTTCCCCCTTCTTAACTAGACTGGAAATAACTTAAGGCTACAAAACATGTCTTAGGATTATATTGTTTCAGTGTTCCCAGTACTGCTACTGGGTACAACATTTCAACTTGATCTTGCACAAAATAAACACTTAACTATAGTCACTTTAGAAAGGCTGTGGGGAAAAACAAAGAAACAATACCGACCAAAAAAAATTCCCTTCCAGGCTTCTGTTGGGGGGAATTAATTATTATAGGGAAAAATGCACACATATGTGATACTGACTGCATAAGGAGATTACAGACATGTAAAATGCATACTGTTTATTACAAACTCTACACTTCAGGGAAGCGTTTTCATTACTTATCAGTGTCAGTAGCTCATCAGCTACTGATTTTGGTTTAAGAGGAAGTTTAACAATAGCACTAAGCCCCTACCAATCAATTCCTAAAGTGGCCATGAGAGCCAACATTCTCCCAGGATGTTCAGCTCAGCATTGGGGCTCTGGAACATGGCTTCTTAAAGTGACCTATGATACCACCAGGCTCTGAGTGAGGTTGTTATATAATACATAAGAAGTTATGCTTGCTAACAACTGGTGGTGTACGTTATAGATAATAAATGTATATTATTATATTTCTGTGATATATAATATACAAGATGGACTTGCTAACTGTCGATAGTCTACTTTATATAATAGTTTATGTAGACATTTCCCATATCTTCCTGTAAGAGTCTGTTTAGGAGCTGTAAAAATAGCAGAGCCGTTTAGAGCTCTTGCTGCTCTTCCAGAGGATCTGTGTTCAGTTCCCAGCACCCACATCAAGTAGCTGATTACTTCTTATAGTTCTAGATTCAGAGAATTCAACACCACTGGTCTCTAAGGGCACTTGTGCTCATGGTCATATAACCCCCCAGAGATACATATATATGCATATAATTAAAAGTCAAATAAATCATAGAATCTTCATCTAGGAACTGATGGAAGCAGATGTAGAGATCTACAGCCAAGCACCAGGCCGAGCTCCAGGATTCCAGTTGAAGAGAGAGAAGAGAGATTCTATGAGCAAGGGGCATCAAGATCATGATGGGGAAACCTACAGAGACAACCAAACCAAACTAGTTAGAACTCATGAATTTAGACCAACACCTGTGGAGCCTCCATGCCCATGGACTAGGCCCTCTGCATATCGAGACAGTTGTGTAGATTGATCTGATTAAGGGCCCTCTGGCAGTAGGATCAGAATCCATCCCTGATGCATGAGCAGGCTTTTTGGAGCCCATTACCTATGGGGGGAGACCTTGCACAGCCTTGATGCAAGGGGAGGGGCTTGGACCTGCCTCAACTGAGTGTGCCAAGCTCTGCTGACTCACCATGGGAGGCCTTACCTTGTCTGAGGAATGAATGGGTGGGAAGACTGGGGGACAGGAGAAGGGGAGAGAGGGGAAACTATGTTTGATATGTAAAATTAATAAAAAATTTCTTAATTAAAAAATCAAATAAATCTTTGAAATGATCATAAAGGTTCCTCACTGCAAGGACAGCTACTTAGTAAACAAGAACACAAGCAGATCTGATCTGCATGGAAGATGTGAAGGTAGTCTCTCTTGAGGATGGAACCATGGCAAATGTGTCCACCATTTTAGTTCCAAGCACAGTCTTTAACTTATTGTACTCATAATAGTATGTTCTTGAAGTTTATAACTTATGGATATTGTTACTTTAAAAATGAAATAAATAAACAGGCAGGGAAGAAAACAGATCTGGACAGAAAGCAGACCACAGTGTAAAATAATTTCAAAAAGTAAATTCACAGCCCTCCTAAAAATTTCCTTACTCACTACACTTTCTGAAACTGACACAAGTTATCACTGGACCAAACACCAAGGATTCCCCCAACCTATGAATAACTACTATACAACCAACCTTCTGTTCATTATGGCATAGGCACTTAGCATTCCATCAACAGTTTTTAGATTCATGACTGATGAAGTTGTGGCATGGCCAAACAGATTAGGAAGCATGAAGCACCTTTCATGTTAAAGAGAAAGTCAACAGCCTGGCATCAATGTGAACACTAGCTCCGATGTGTGATAATGAACAATGGTGAGTTCACACAGAAGATGGAAGACAACAAAGTGCAGTTGTGTATTGCACAGTTAATAAGTTGATTTAACTATAAAAATATGGCAGAGAAATTAGTACATACCATTTATCATAGAGTTAACACAGTCAATGTCATAGGTCAGAAGCTTAGTATCAACATTTTGTTTAATGTTTCAATCATATATTAAATAGTTTTGAGGACTTAAACATGACAGGCATAATTTTCAGTGATTTCTTAGATGCTAGAAAATGGTGAAAATTGTAATATGATTGAAACCCATTACTAGGCAAGACATCCTGAGTTTCAGGAAAGAGTTTCCACAAAAGGCAGATGCAGTGCAGCTACAGTAGAAAGATAAACCAGCAGGCTAGCCATGACTTACCTCGAGAAAGCAAACCACAGGGCTACAGTCCCAGTACCTGGGAGCAGAGACCCCGGATTACCAGCTCCCAGTGGCTTAGCCTGGGCAACAGAGATCCATCCCAAAACAAAAGTAAAACTATAAACAAAAAGCCAATCTACCTGGGAGGAAAAAAAAGGCTATACTTCATATCATTCTCATAGTTTCCTGTTATACACTGGGTTTATCCAAAGCTGACTGAATATTTTACTTTTACCAATCTCTTATGCATATGAAAATTGAAGCATAGCAATTACCAGAAAAAAAAAACTATAGAGCAGATGGAAAGAAAGAAAGTTGGCGGACGCTGACACTAGTGTAGAAGGTAGCTACCATAGAAGGTTAGGAACACAGTGTAATTAAGAATTCTTCTGGAAACTGTGAGGGGCTGGATCTGTAGATGCCTATAACACCGTACTTTGGGTCTAAGTAAGAGAGCATTGGAGATAATGGAGAATAAGTTTGGCCAAGTTTGGCTGGGGCAGTAGCTCAGTTTGTGCATTCATTTGGCTTGTACAATATCCCTGGGTTTTCATCTCTAGCATCACAACAAAGAATGACATCCCAACATAATTTCGCATGGCGCTAGTCACTGAGATTTGTGCTAATCCTTATCCTAGAAACATTAACATTTTGAAAGAAGAGTGTGACCATCATTCAGGTGTCAGTTGATACAGAGCAAGACAGTCTACAGTACATGCAGTAAAATCCCACCTCTCCACAAGTCTCTTTGCAAAAGAAGTTATGAATACAGGGAAAGACACATATGAAAATACAAGCAAATGGCAAGTTGATACTGACAAAGCAGAGACAAAATAAACAGCGAATGTGACTTAGCACAGATTTGAAGAAACCATCTTAGAACTATTTCACATGATCAATAAATGCTAAGGAATTAATTACCTAAGTCAAGAGAGGCATTAATAAGGAGTTCACAGGAGGTAAGAATAAAAGGGATCCCAAGGAAAGAAATGAGGGCAGAATCAAAGGCGACACTCATGATCAATATGAACAGAGCAGTGTTCTGATTACATGACGAAAACTGCCCAATGGACTTCCCAAAAGAATACTTACTTTTAGTCACTGCCTTATGGTATTATAAAGGCATGAGACTATGAAGGTAAGGATCCTCCAAGATTATCCTCACTGAGCCAGTCACACACAAATAAGAGGGTTTTAACGGCTCAAGAATATTCTTATGAACAGACGTTAACTGTCTTCCGAAATGAGCGAATTTCACCACCAGCAATACTGCTTGTAGGAACTGAGTGCTCCTCGGGGACTAAACACTTTCTAAACCTGTGTCATTTCTTCTGTCTCACACTCACAATACACTTTTGAGCAGATACTATTTAATCCTCCATTATCCAGATGAGAAAACCGATCTGTAGAGGATTACACAGGAGTAGGTTGGCTGAATAGGTGCATTGCCAAACAAGAAAGGTCATGGACAGGAAAGACAATAAAGATTTCACTCATGGGCTGGAGAGGTGGGGTAGCTTGTACATGCTCGTCATGAAAGCCTGAGAACCCGAGTTGACCTCCCCAGGACCCACAGAAAAAGTCAGGCTTGGCTCCATTCTCTTGCTATGCTAGCACTGGGCGGGTGGACACAAGAGGATTCTTGGGGCTCACGAGCAGCCAGTCTATCCAAATGGATAGACCTGTTTCAAAATATAGGTAGGTGAAGAGACTGAAGAAAGCATCTGACATTGATCTATGGCCTCTACATAGGTATGCACACATATGTACATATAGATACATATGTGAACAAGAACACACACACGCACACTCCCCTTAAGTCATCTTTATACATTGCTCAGGGTCTTTGTCATCACAACTTCCCTCTAATATAACTCCTGTATGCTTCCTAAAACAGAGGATGGTAGCAGCAATCATTTCCTTGTGATGTAAAACTTCTGATGAGGACCTTAGCAGATACTTGAACTCTACAACCATAAGTTGCCTTTTAAACAATAGGGTGAGATGAGTGTCTTTATCAAAGTTGTGGAACTTATAAGCTTTTCGTATTGTTTAGCACATTTTTTTAATTTTTGAAACAAGAAACAATTTCATCACAGTTCCAAAGCACAATAAGAAACTGTGTCCTCTTTCAAAATAGTATAAGTAAGTGCTGAAGCACATCTTAACAAATCCATGAGGGTGATGCATCAACAATCAAGAACAATCCAGAATGCCAAAAGAATCAGCCCATCTCCTTGATCATCTCAACATCAGCAAAGACTAGCAGTTTATAAATGTCTAGCCTCATTTCAACATTATTGTTCTTTAATATAAAGTCTTTCAGTGAAAAATGGATAATTTTGTTTTCATAAAAATTACTTCTTTATTCTTAATTCTATCCTGTGTCTGACAGGGCTTCCCTCGTCATCCTACTTAACAAGTATTTGAGAAATAAGTAAGTGAGTATGTGGGGAGCTGATAATATCATTCACGTCTAAGCACTTTTTACAACATATCTATCCAGACCTATCTCAAATGCACAGTTTTCAGTATTATTATATTTTCTATTACTACATGATGTTATATAGAAAAAACTTCAGAAGTCATTAGTTCCAACTTGTAATTTACAGATAAACATCCAATTGTTCAATGAAATAATTGGGTCAAAGTCATTAGCATTTGGAGAGGAATTCCAAGAGTGAAAGTGTTCCAAGACGATTATCAGAATCTTGGGCTGCTTGTCCCAGCCTGCTGAATTATCTTCTATTTGACAGATTTACTTCTGCCATGGCCCCAATATTAAATAATAAACTTCAGACAGAGGCTAACTGACTCTATTGGAGAAATGCATAAGGCTTGTGTGGTATTTTGTTAAGCTACTGTCTTAACAGATTACATTTTCTATTTATAATATGCAGAAGAAAACAAATTAGCTTGAGTACAGCCATACACAACTGACTATTGCACAGACTTGAACCACAACCCTCCCAGTGTGTTCTCCTAACATTCTCAATAAAGATAATAACATCTTTGAGATCATGGATTTTTCATATATATGAAAAATCTCCCTCTCATCCCACCCTATTGTATTAAAAGGCAACTTATGGTTATGTGTGTGTGTGTGTGTGTGTGTGTGTGTGTGTGTGTGTGTGTGCACGCATGCGTGTGTGTATAAACTGTACCTAACGTTATCTTCTAAATTGTTCTGTTAACTGACTGGAAGTGCAGCTAACTATATCATCTTAGCTTAAAGGAGTATTTCAGGGATTTTGTTCCTACTTCACAGCTGACTGTCACTTTTGCTTTGCATTTTCGGTCCATCCGGGATGCATTTCCACCCATGGGGTGTAAACTGACTGGCAAACTGTTCCTATGCTAATCTTGAAAAGGAAGTAAAATTCTGTCTGTCTCCACTGAGCATTCAGAATCTTCTAAGGACTCTGCTTTTAGTAGAAGGTTTAAGATCAGGTAATCACCTGTGGATCATGAATACTTCTTCCACTCTGTAATGTGCTCTCCTCCAAGAAGGAGAGCTGAAGCTGACCAGGTGGGAAACAAGGGCAACACAGGCAGAGGCGAGGAGAGCGGTGCCTTCTCTATATTTGGTGTATTTGGCATTTCCAAACTTTGCGCAGGAATTCTCTCTGTTGTTGCTGAATTGATGAAAATTTCTAAGGTCCAGCCTAGGGTGGTTTCCTAGTCAAAAAAGTTAAGAAGGAGAGCTAGTGTGGGAGGCCTTTCATGGTTTCCAAGGTCAGTCCACAGAAATTCAGTGGGGAGGTAATAAATTCTGTCCCTTCTGCCTGGAAGGCATGCTTCTTCCTTAATACCCAGAGTCCAGCCTGGCAGAAGTTACATATCGCACACTAGAAGAAAGCTTGCCTTTCACAAATAAGTTTTCCTTTCTAACAGGTAAAACCTTAAACAGTTAAGTATCTGGGTCAAAATAAATAAAATAACGATTGGATCATGCTTCTTCATATTCCTAACACAAAACACACATAATTGAGCTGGGATTGAAGGTGAGCAACTGCAATCTCAGCACTTGGAAGGTAAAGGCAGGAGAAATTTCAGTATTTTAGTGTTTTATTTGGTGATGTTAAGTACCTTCTAAACATTTTTATTCTTAAGGAAAAAGAGAAAGTTTAATGCTTAATTTAAAACACATTACAGAATTCAATTTGTTAATATCTAAATACACCCACACTACATAAATGTTAAGAAACTAGCTCAATAAAAGTGTCATAGTGAATTATAAATTAATAAATATGTGACTCTATCCTATGATAGATCATGTGTGATAGTAAATTTTCATTGGCAACTTGGCTAGATTTAGAATCACCATGGAAACAGGCCGCTGGCACGCCAACAAAAATGTTTCCAGAAATGAAAAAAGATGATCCAACCTAGCTGTAAGCAGCTCTGTAAATGGGCTAGAATTTTGGAACTATGACAAAGGAAAAATAGAGACAAGAACCAGTGTTCACCTCTCGCTGCTGCTGTCTGATTATGGATGCAACGTGAACATGGCACCTGGTCTACTAAGGCCTCTGTTGCTAATTCCATAAAGAGGACAAATTAAGAAACTCAGTTACTACACTGGTGTATGCCTCATATCTATCCTTTGACTTCGTTCTCTTATTTTTATTTTATAAAGTAATTTACATGGCCGGGTGCAGCCATACACACCTGTAATCCCAGGACTTGGAAGGCTGAGGCAGGAGGATCCTGAATCAAAGCCAGCCTGGACTACATAGCCAGACTATGTCTCTTTATTTGTACCAATACATAAATAAAGTTATATAACAAATGCAATAGCTGTGAGTTGCTCCAAAAGTTGTTGGGTGCTTACTGTTTATGCCAATTTTGGCGGTATTCTTTCAACCTCTGAGTTCTTGGTTCTCATTAAAATTCAGCCTTGGCATCCTTAGAGAAATATAGATGCAGACTCTATATAGAAGCAGCAGCAAATGCACTGGTTACAGGGTTTAGCGAGTGCTCCCAAGCTCTCACATAGTGTTTTTGCATTTAAATCTATTTAGAGTCTATAACAAACATCAGATTCACTTGCTTTATATTCAAGAACCTCTGCTGAATTCAGTTAATATGTAACATTTGTAAATGTAAAGAATTCTTATCCTTCCTGTTGATTCCCTTGTCTCATAAGAGAACTAGATTATGAAATCAAGCATATATAAGCACAGTATGCTACAATATACAGAGTTTATTATTTGTTTCTGTGACTGCAGTATACACGGCTATGTAGGTAGAATGTTTAGTGCCGGGTTTCTGACACAGACAGAAAGACACTTCACTCACTTGACAGGCGAGAACAGCAGATGACTTTGTTCTGTCCCCAAGGTCAAATATGCTGAGCCATGCCTATCCCAAATCAATTCAAAACTTCTCACTCTCCTAAAATATGAGAGAAAATTTACTGATACAAGCTAAAGTCAAGATGAGCGTTTTTTAAGGAATTCCCAGGAGCAAAAGAGACACTTCAGGTCCAAACCTCAAGCACAAGCACAATATAACTAATCCAACAGTAATCTGAAGACACAGTTTAGAGACTCGCATTGTCAATAAACTGTAAACAAACACGTACTACTTCACAATGCGTGGAATGTTCACAGAGACAAAATAATCAGCTGCTGTAGCATCCTGCTTTTTGTAGTAAGACTTGTGTGTCTAGTGGGGATTTATTAACTATATTTTTGGAAAGATTTTATTGTCTAGCAGGTTATAGAAAACATTTTAAATTAATATGTTTCAGACACAATTTTATCACCAACTCAACTCTCTGTATCAGTGAGCAGAATCTCAATTTTATATCTTGTCTTCAAAGGATCATGTCTTGAGAAATGCTAACCACCACTCCAGGTCCAGTGGTGAAGTACAATTATATAATTACATACAGCTATATGGCAAATACAATTAATCCAGGTCTCCTCATGGAGTGTTGCTCTGAGTGAAGCCATGAGATCCAGTCCTCACCAATAGCAGAGAAGTTGCTTTACAAAGACACAAAGATGTGGTTGTAGAAAAGCTCGATTTCTCCAGTCTGGACTTGGCTGGGACAAGCCTGAGACTTCAAGGTAGAAAAAGATGAGGGGGAAAGTTTCATGAGCCCAGCGATGCCATCACTACGTCCTCAAACTGACCCTTTATCTGAATTCTAGACTTCTTATTCTACAAGACACACATTTAAGTCTAATTTGGGATCTCTTATCATCTGCAGCTAGAATCATCATAAGTTATAATCCTCTGTTAGAGTTCCTGTCGATATGTGCACACACATACAAACATGTACCCTAAAACAGAGCCATATTACTTACTGATAGAGAACCAAACCATTTATGTATTTACACATTTGATCACACATCCAGCAGAATAGGAGAAAATGACTATGACCACCCATGAGCATCATTCCCTAGTGTCAATATAAAAAGTTGCTATAGATTTATAAATTATTCATATATTTATAACCTAGAAACCCATTAACCAAATAAATGTGAAATTTCCTCTCATTGTGCTTGTTTTACAAGTGATGCATGGAGAACAGGTCTGCCATGTCTCTCTGCCATTGTCCATCTATAACAATATTGATGTTCACAGAGTAACATGTCATGAATTTGATTAAATATTAATGTTTCTGTAGTTTGCCTGAAGTCACATGGTTTTCATTATTTCTAACTAATAAGTAAATTGGTATTATCAAAGATTATTAATGTTTTTCAAAAATCAAGCCTCAATCAATAAAATCTTAAGTACCCATGCCTGTATCAAGAATAAAGAAACACGTGCATTTGAGAGAAAACTAATAAAGGAAAAATAGAAAATTTGTTGTTTTCTATGATGCTTTGAAATAGTTTAGAGTAAAAAAAAATATTTATATACCACTCACTTTTAGAAAACATTTTCTTAATAAATATCAACAGAATGTTTAAATATGTCCAAAGGTTTATACACACAATTCCACAACGCTGTAGTCATTCAAATTCATGTCAGTTGTGACAGAGCTCCTGTGGCCCCTAGTGTCTATACATTAGAGCTTGCTTGCTGCCAGGGATTAAGTAATGAGATCTCAACTCTGCTCTAGTGCTAACACTGGACACTCTTATCTTCATTTCGTATTAACTTGAAATATCACATGCATCTTGATAAAGAATAAAATGTGGGCAAAGAAAACTTCGTATCTCAAAGTATAAGCTTTATCTTGTTATAATTAATCAATTACCACTACACACACATTGCTATACAGCTCAACTTTGTTCACACGTTTATCCTGTCTAAACATTTGCAATTTGATTTAGATTCATCAAGCCCTTAAGGAATGGGGTTTCAGGCCAACCAGTGACTTCCGCGTGTAGGCAAGGGCTCAGCCACTGGCTGCTCTTCAGCCTCCCGCCACATTTTTCTACTTGTGCATCATCCAGAAGTCTTTATTTGGAATTTCCTCACTTTAAAAACTAACCTTTTATCGACACTTTTAACTGTTCAGTTGCTCTCACTCTTCCTATAGCATTTTCATTTTCCCGATTTGCATTAATTGCAATTCATGTTTTCACTCAGTTTTATTCTCATACCCTGGGATTTATGCACATATCATTTTTATATTTATCATTGGTCATTTTAAAATTTCTTACCCATTAGTTTATTGGCCTCTGGTTGGTGCATATGTTAAGCATTTAAAGTGCTATAGAGGAAAACCAGGCACATGTAACTTTCGCACAATTAGAGAAGATATTGCTTAACCAAGAACTATACTCCCAGGGAATGGGGAAAAGGGGGAAAAAAAGAAAAAAAAACTTTAAAAAGTCTGTTCATTACCTTGATACTTCAAGTTACTTCTGTGGAGTGGTCTAATGTTGAACTTCATCTCATGTTAATGATTCCTCTGTGAAATTCCCTCAGAACTTTGAAAGAATAAACATTCTATGTGTCTCCTACTGAATGATAAGGAATTCAGAAAAGGATCCAGACTCTATACTGGAGGATTACAAACCTCTCATCTTTCATTCAAAGCTATTCTCATCAGAAATCTCATTTTCATGCCCAGACAGAGGCCTAGCCTCCCCTTAGCTGTGATTTCTCAACACTGTCCGTTGTTACTTTTTTCTCATCCTTTCATCTAACCAGTTACCCATTGCAACTACATCTCCCACACAGGTGTGGTAACATCCCTAAACTTCAAATCTGCATATCAATCCCACCTTCGACTGTAGCATATTTTGCCCTTTCCAACATAAATAGCTATGTAAGGTATCAGGCATCTCTTACAGTATGCCAGAAATACTCAGAAAGAAAGGATATTATTGTCATGATACATGGAAGCAAAAAGTACTTAGCTTGCTTGTTAAAACTGGGTTTCAAGTCAGTTCTTTGAGCTCCAGGCACTTAATAACCATTTGTCCAGATGTACAGGCAACGATAGAGTAAATAGGGTTTATATTTTACAAATGTGAGCCTGTAATGCAGGTTTTTTTTTTTTTTTTTTAAGTTCTTAAGCCAGTAGAGCTCCATGCAACTCACCTCCCCACAACCTTTCAGGGCAGCTAAGCTTAGACATCTCAGAACTAAAAGCAGACCTGTAGCTGGCAAGCACCATTCTGTTTTATTTTCTGATCTCGAGCTTTGCTCCATTTTTAACAGCAGTCAGTTTTCTTTCATGAGGAACAGATTCTAGGGCAAATGTACATCTAAATGGCAGCTTGGCAGGTTTGTTTATGTAGGATTGACTATAGCTGAAATTGTGTGCTTACAGATTTTTACTATAATTATTATTTTGAGATTAATATAATTACAGCATTTCCCCTTCCCTTTCTTCCTTCCAAGCCATCCCATATACTACTCCTTGCTCTCTTTCAAATTCTTGACATCTTTTTCATTAATTGTTGTTACATACATATATGTGTATTTTTAAAATGTAGAATGGTCCAAGTGTTGGATGACAGGAAAAATGCTGAATTTTTATATATATATATATATATATATATATATATATATATATATATATATATATATATACACATATAAATTATATTACTTTGTAATTGATTGTGTGTAATGTAATATAATTTGTGTCATTTTATTGGTTATTTGGTGAATTGCTTAATGATTTTTTTATTCATCCATCCTTAAGCAGGTCTTCTAAATTAAAGTACAATGCCAGTTATCTGGGTTCATACATGCAGTCCGACTGCATTTTCCCATTCCTTGGTTACCATAAGAGTGAGCCTTGCTCTGGAACCTGTGTGTGTCAAGTGTGGTGACAGAAGCAATGGGAAGAGGGATGAGTTGGAAGCAAAGAGAATAGAATGACCAGGATGGAAAAGGTCCAACTGCTATTTGGCACACTGTGTTCCTCCTCACACTCTTGAGTCTTGGTAATCCATAAATAATGATCCACTGACTGTAGCCCTCACCTACTTGAGTCAAGTGACTATCTATCAACAATCCCAGGACCCGCTGCTTCAGCATTTGGCACACACTGCTGCCAAATGTCCTTTTCTGCCTGACCCATGTCTTCTATCACTCAGACCTAGGAAAAGCTTTTCTGGAGACTTCAGGAGCTCCTGTAGCCTGCTACCACCAAGATTCCCGACTTACTGGAGGTTCAGACTTATTTCCCATGCTTCCAAGGTACATGTGCAATGTTTTGGTTGGTTTATTTGTCACTAAACTGGGAAACCCTAGACACAGAAACAAGATTTCTTGCTCTTGTAACAAGAACTTAGCACACAATAAAATGAAAAGTAAATGAAAGTGTTGCTAAAATGCCACTATAGGACTACACTAGTAAACTATACGCATAGTCAGGCCCCCCCTTAACATGTCCTGAGAAATGGTGGCAACTGAGTAAATCACCAGCCATTAATGTCGAAGAGAAAGTTTTAGCTGTGGGTGTTCATTTTCCACTAAAAATGAGATCTTCCACTGTGTACATAAATATTGCCAAGTTAATACCACAATAACACAAAATTGTAAAAGCATCTTGTACAATGAAATATTTCTTAAAAAGTACTCTTTTAGTATTTCTGTTCCTATCGCCAAATGTATACATTTGGTAAAGTGTATATGTGTTTGTGTACGTGTATGTGTGTGATGTGTATACATGTGTGTGTGTATATATATGTACATATATACTATATATTCATCTGGTAAAGTATATATATATATATATATATATATATATATATATATATATGTGTGTGTGTGTGTGTGTGTGTGTGTCTGTATATATATATACATATATATATGGCAAAAGCATGGTGATTTGATGAAAATATATGCTAAACTCTACTTGCAAACTATTTCAGAAGATCATAAGAACAGAACAAAGTTTTTAAGACAAGCATCAGTTATCTTCAGTTAATATTCAAACCTTTTTCAGTGAAGACTGCCAAAGCCAAGGCCAGTCTCCAGTCTGATGGAGTGTGTTTAGGAATAGTGACTCCCACCCAGCTAGTACCAACAGATAAACTGAGACGACTTCAGATTAAGCTTTTATCAAACTTCTACGGTGCTCGGATAAATAAGTTGAGTGCAGATTCAGTAATCCAATATAAGCCAGACTCCCCCCTTAACACGTCCTGAGAAATGGTGGCAACTGAGTAAATCACCAGCCATTAATGTCAAAGCGAAAGTTTTAGCTGTGGGTGTTCATTTTCCACTAAAAATGAGATCTTCCATTGACACCGCTGTATATTAAAAATTTTATGATTGAAAAACTTGGAAACAAACCTAAATCAGAACTCATATTGAAAATGACACTATAAAAATGAGCAGAGATTTTATTTTATTTGGACACAATGGACATAGTGGTCTTGTATTGACTCATCTCTCAGTGGGAGTTTTGGAGAGGATTAGAGTGAGCTCTGAACACCATCCTGAATAGACAAAGATGCTGTGGTGCCAACTACCTAAGTGCACAACTGAACTCTGACCTGAACGCTTTATCTGTAGAACTGGGTAAACAATACCTTCCTCATAGGGTAAAGAAAAAATAGGTAAAAAGATCAGTAAGTGATAGAAAATGATAGTGGCAGATGTCACAACAACAACGATGCTCAATCACCTTACTAGACAGCAGTCAAGTTCAGGTATCATTAACAAGAGTGATACATGTTTCTCAGTTCAGGTATTAAACCTCACAGGCAGCAACAATTCAATGAATCCCAGAAAGAATTAATGGTTCCTTCCCCCATAAACAGCTCCGAGGGTTTATATTTTTGATGTTGTAATTCTTCAGTTTTTAATTTTTTTCTGACAGTACTATCTCTCTTATCCAAACTCTGAACTAGAAATAAAATTACATGATAAAACTTCTCCTAATTCATGAAAAGTGTAAACTGAGAAACCCCATAATATGAACATCTGCAGGGATAACTAGGGTGGAAATAGTTCAGGGGTAAAAAGACTACCTATACGTAAGAAATTTAAAAACAGATCAAAATGTAAAAATATAGCTAGACATCATGGCATACAGACACCTTTAGTCCCAGCACTTGGGAGGCAGAGACAGGCAGATCTCTGAGTTTGAAGCCAGGTGGGTCTACAGAACTAGTTCCAGAACAGCCAGGGCTACACGAAGAAACCTTGTCTCAAAAGAAGGTAGAAAAGGAAAGACACTGTTCTTAGAAAAACTGCAATAACTGAGCCATTCAGACAAAGGATTTCTGCTGATCTTGTAATTTACCAGCAAGAGCTGGTGACATCCTTCCCATTGCTCAGGCATGTGTGCCCCATAGCTACTGTCCACAGGTGGAGCACCAGGTATCTGGCATTCAGGCTATTTCCTCCTGTGTCAGCCTGCAGGTTCTCACGACTATGTCCTTGCTGGTATTTTAAAGGACTAAATCCTCTTAGTTAATGCTTTGGTTTAAAAACTACAAAAACTTGACACCTATCAGATGAAGTCCTCACCAACTGCTGCCCACACCACAACAGTTAATTAGCTAACACTTCACAATCTTCTTGCCTACTGGCCTAAACAGTGTATTTGGTACTCTAACACCCAATATTTAGAAAAAGAAAAGCCATAGGCTATCCTCTGAAAGTGGCTCACCTGGTGAATGCTTGGCCCCTAGCTACGATGTTATTTTGAAGGCTGTAAATCCTTTATGACGTGGTACCTGGCTAGTGGAAACAGATCTCCATCAGGCCTCAAAAGGTTATCTCTGCCCTCTTCCCAGCTTGTTTCTCTGCTTCATGGTACATGTTAGAGAGGCATCTGCCTTGCTCCCAGGCCACCCATGAATGCTGCCATGATAGGCTGAAACACCTCTGAGACCCTCAGCCCAAACAAACACCCTTCCCTTCTTTCTGTCAGATTTTGTCACTGTATAGCAAAAATAGCTAACGCACCATATCTGCTATAATTTTTTAATTTATTCTCTGTAAATAGAAAAAACTAGTTAACAAACAGAAAATGTTAAGATATGATCAGAATATTGTTTTTCATGCGAAAATGACTACTCAATTTATTACATGCAGCGAGAAAGAACCATGCACTTGAACTTTCAGTCCTGTGATTCAAAACAAGGCAAACTCCATACGTACAACAAATAAAAAAGCCCAGCTACATTTACTTATGAGATCGCTCATCACCATTAAAAATAAAATTTGCAAGGCAGTGGTAGTGCACACCTTTAACCCCAGCACTTGGGAGGCAGAGGCAGGCAGAACTCTTGAGTTCGAGGCCAGCCTGGTCTACAGAGTGGTTTACCCAGGATAGTCAGGGCTACCCAGAGAAACCCTGTGTCAAATAAACCAGATAAATAAATCAATAATTTACTAATTTTACTGAAGCCATAATGGGGACTTAAGTGTGTCAGTTTCTGTGCTTGGCTGATCAGCAATGAGCTGAATAAGTAAATGCCATAGTGATAAAAACGCACACTTTATATACTCAAATTCTACTGACATCTTAAATGGAAAAATATCAATTATATCTATATTTACACAGACACATCCTATTTTTAAAGTCATCCATGACAATCATACAGACTGTCGCATTTTCTCTCACAGGAAAGTTAATGGCCTTGATTTACATGGCATTTTCCTTGATGTTCACCATAATGTAATATTCACCTTTTATTACTGACTTTGCCAAGGTGCTTAAGATGTAGCAGGAACTGAGAAACCATTGTTGAGCTAGCTTATCCATTGCTTAACCCATAGCTGATAGGACAGTTATACCTAAATTCATCCCTACTCCAGCAAAGGCATCCTAATTAGCAACAAGTATGTTGAATTCCTAAATTCCTCTGGACAATTCTAAGTAACTATTTTATTTTCGTAATCTTGACATATTGTTGGGCTATTTTGACATCTTTGGAGAAATAAATAATCTAATTACAGTCCAAATTGAATAACAAAGGACATTATACCCTGTATTATTACACTACTTTCCTAACTGAACAGACTAAATTATTCACACACACACACACACACACACACACACACACAAGCATATGCATATGGTCACACACACACATACACACACGCACATACATATGCACACACACACAAGCATATGCACACACACACACACACACACACACACACACACACACACACACACAAAGTGCTGGGCTTAAGCAGGTGAATCTCTCCACAAACAACACTGCATCATTAGCTCTGTGTGTGTCGCTGTGAATGATCTATGTCAGCAAAGTTGATCCTACTTCCACTGGTGGATGCAATAGGCATAGAAACTAATTAATCATATCCTAAGAACATTTTAATTTCCAAAACAATGCATTCAAAGCCAATTAATCTTATTTATAGGCAGTATGTGTAAATATGAAATTGATAGCATGAGGTTGGGGCACAATTGAAATTCTATCAAAAAGGAAATTAAAAGGACTCTGGTTAATAAATCATTAGCCTTTTTCTAAAAAATTAATGCTAAAAGTGAAATTAAAAGCAACAGACTCTTAGTCACTTTGGACACATTGATTCAGGCTTAGATTCTTTCTAATTTTCTATATTTAGATCCAGGGTCATATTTATCAATGAACCTTGTCTAGTTGTTACTAACTACCCTCAAGACTATCACAGCCCCTTCCTACACAGTCTACTAATTCTGCAAACACACTAGTATTCCATCACACAATTCTATTTCCATTTCCTCTTTGTTACTATAGTGCCCCTGAGTAAAGTATATGTTCTTTGAATTCAGACAGTACAGCACATTTTTCTTGTTTCCCTCACAGATTGCATTACTGCTTAAATGGTATAGGAGACACCCCCAGGGCAGCCATAGACAACATCATGCATACGTGCTTTTGGTACTACATAGGATCTCTACTAGTAATGGTGTAAGATAAAAACAGGAGCCGGGCGGTGGTGGCGCACGCCTTTAATCCCAGCACTTGGGAGGCAGAGCCAGGCGGATCTTTGTGAGTTCGAGGCCAGCCTGGTCTACAAACCGAGATCCAGGAAAGGCGCAAAGCTACACAGAGAAACCCTGTCTCGAAAAACCAAAAAAAAAACAGGCAAAAGTAGCATGTGTTGCTTGCTTAATTCTCAAAATAGTCTATCGGTACATAATCTCAAATATTAGAACAATTCAAAACATGTAAAATAGTTTAAATACTTTCTTATACTTCTAATTTACTTTACTTTTTATTTTTTAGATTATAGTGTAATTACATGTCTCCCTTCCCTTTTATCCCTTCAAACCTTCTCACACACTCCTCCCCACTCTCCTTCAAATTCACGGTTTCTTTTTATTCATCATTTGTTAGTCTATGAATCTATGTATGCACATATGTCTTCCCCAATACATATGCTCAGTCTATATAAGGTACTTGTTCAGCTCTGACCATTTGGTATTGAAACACCTCTCCTGCTTTCAGCTTTCTTCAGTTTCCTTTAGTTTTTTTTCTGTAAGGTTGGGGCCTTGTGGTCTTTATCCATCCATTTTGACATGTCCATTGGTATTGCCCTTGGTATTATTATTATTATATTTTTTTATTTACCATTTTACATTTAAAGAACAACTTGCAGGAATTGTTTTTCTCCTTCAACCATGTGAGTTCCAGGGACTGAACTCAAGTCCTCAAACTTGACAGTAAACAATATTACCCTGAGCCACCTTGCCTACCCCTCAAATTGAAATACATTTACATGCAACAATATATAACAATCAATAGGAAAGAACCTATATGTCTAGCACTGTTGCCAAAACCAATAAATTCTACCTGTTTCTCAAAGCGATTAACAAATGTGTGGCCTGAACTGAGAAGATAGACCAGTCAAACTGCTCGTCATGCGAGCATGAGCATCAGAGTCCAGACACTCAACACCAACACAGAAACTGAACTGAACAACTTGAGACTATAATCTCAGCTCTGGGTGGCTGGGGTGCCAAGCAGTCTACTCAAATCAACAGGCTCCAAGTTGAGTGAGAGATCTTGTCTCAAAAAATAAAATAAAGTAGACATGGAGTGAGAATGACAGCCAGCATCAACCTCTGGCATCCTTGTGCACCCACACACACTTACACACACAGGAGCATGAACAGACACCACAGACACACGCAATGTATTCCCCCATGTGTATATGTCTGTGTATATGGCACATAAGTGACTTTGAGCAAAGCATGAGACTAGACCCACAGGAAGACCTAGAGTAAGTAGGAAAGAAGAGTGAAGCAAAAGTTAATAAGGCCACAAAAGAGCTGAGTGATGATTCACTGAGACAGCAAACACCACAAACCTATTAAAGGTTAGCTCTGCTGCATTAATAATTAATCCATTTTCATTAGAGTGAATCAAAACAAGCTAATGTAGCCAAACTTCCACAGAAAACAAGTGAGATTAGATGACTGTAATATTTTAACTACAAACTTCAAAGAAAGAGATACCAGGATTAAGGGATCTTGGTTAACTAAACATTAATAAAAGAAACAAACACATCAAGTCTAATGTACATTTACCAGATACATTGTTTAAAAACATACAGGGAGTAATTGAAGATTTTTTTAAAGGGTAATTCAACAATTCTTAGGAGTCTAAAGTATAAAGTTTGTACAGTTAGATCTAGAAATCATTGCCATGGAGTTTGTTTATGAGGACCATTAGCTCTTAATGAGTCTCTGTAAACACATCATTCACAGCTATAGGCGTACTAGATGCATTCATACACTGACTCACATCCTCACTTATTCTCCTAAACTGAATATTAACAGTATTGTCAGTTTACAGAAGCTACACCTGTGGATCAAGGGACCCCTTGCTCTTGAGTACTCAGCTGTCTAGACTAGATTGTAAAGGAAAATATCCTCTGTGGTGGATTCCTCCATCCCTATGCCAGTTGCCATCAAGAAAATGATGACAACTGTTATTTGAATTCGAACATAAAGTTTTGTTTAGTATATTAGTGAGTATTTAATGTAAACAAATAGAATTTAAGTTGCATGATTAGAAAAGTCATGCATAAAACATTAATTGTACAATAAAACCTGAAAATGAACAAGGGGGTAACTCTGGCCTAATGTGTCCACATGAAAGGGCCTGAGCTCCACACTGGCTTTGCAAATAAAACAAAGGTGAAAGCAGAGGAAAACGTTGCAGATACCACTGTGCTTTCTGAACAGCAAGCAACTGTCTTTATCAACTGAAAGGAAGAGAAATGAGAATGTCAGTCTTTCAGGCACTAGAAGCCCAGGGTAAGCACAGGCAGCCCCCACCACACTTAGCCCCCAACATGCATTTATTCTACAAAGCTGGTGCTTACTAAGCAGTTGTGAATGTGGGCTTTTACTTTTCTTTTTTTTTCTATAGGAAAAGTTCAAGACTTGAAATTGATCCAAGAAGAGAATGTATGTTGACCATTTGCTGAAAAGGTGGCATGGTTTGGGGCAGAAATGATTTCTTAACGAGAATCTTATATTGTTGGTAAAGAAGGCCCATCAATATCTGCTGGCCTATTGAGACTTTTTCTTCTTCTTTGTTTTTCAAGACAGGGTTTCTCTGTGCAGCCCTGGCTGTCCTTGAACTCACTGCATAGACCAGGCTGGCCTTAAACTCAGAGATCCCCTGCCTCTACCTCCCTAGTGCTAAGATTTAAGGCATAAGTCATTCACCACCACTACCCAGCTATGAATAAATCTTTAAAAGGGTGGGAGTATACATAAAATAGGAAGCAAGAGAAATTTAATTTAGTATTTTAACCACTGATATTAATTTTCAGGTGCAAATGAGGTGAACAGAAAAACCTTTGACTTAAACTAAACTGAAGTGGTCTCATATTTTTTTTCAGTGACAAAAAAAGCTGGATCCATCATAAATCTATCAAAGGATATTCAGATTCATTCTGTCTGTAGTCGCAATCACTCTTTAGAACTCAGCATCCTCTAGACTCCCCTTCTTTGATCCTCCTTCCTCCTTCTCTCAGACATAGGCAGACAGAAGACTTTGCCCATAGTAGACTGGCAAAACAAATTGGCCATAGCACGAAATTCTATGCCCTTTCCCCTATGTGGTAAAGATATGATAAAATATACATCAGCCCAAATTCAATCATGCAGGAATATTCTCCCAAAGCTAACATTTAGTTTTTGCATGAATGTACATTAGCAGTTTTGCATATATAGGCTATATCCATTTTAGTGGTCTCAGTAAGCAGAGTGAGGCGATTGTTTAAAGTATATGTAAAACGCCATTCATTTGATTTATCTTTGTGAATGTTTGTTAATGTTGTTAGTAGCTTTTTCTGGCTGTTTCAGAAGCATCACAAGGTTGGCCCCTAAAGCTCTTGCTGTGACTTGTGACTGAGAAAGGAGGGATGGTGTGCTGTGCATTCATAAGCAGAAAAGAAAGAAATATGTGCATGGTGTCTCACACCTGCAATCCCAACATGGAGTAGGTTGAGGTAAAACTCACCAGAGCTTGAAGCCAGTCTAGGCTTCATAGCAAGTATAAATCTATCCTATAGAGTGAGAAAGTGAGGATCCTTTCTCAAAAATATCAAAACAATAAACACACTGTCTTTGATGGCCCAAACTAATCTCAGCATTTGGAAGGCTGAGGCAGAAGGACTGTTGAGAATTCAAAGCTAGCATGTTCAATGTAGTTCAAGGTTAGAGCGGTCTGTACAGCAAGACCTTCTGTATAAAGAAATAAAGTATTGCATTTTCCATGAAGATATGAATGGCAAAGTTTGTACAATGCCCTCTCTTAAATGTTTGTGTGGAAACTATTTTGTGTGATAGCATTAGGAGATAGACACTTCAAGAAACCTACTAGAGCAAATCTGGAAAGCTGTCTGACCCTTCTACCAAATCCAAAAGATGCAGAAGGAAGCCTGGCTGAATCCAGATACAGAATCTGCCAGCCCTTTAATCAAAAGCTTCACAGCCTCCCCAAAAGGAAGAAACACGTTTCTACTGTTTATAACCTCTTAAAGTTTGTGACTGCAATCTGGAAAAACTAAGGCAAAATACAAGTAAAGTAGACTATTGAAACCTACAAGGATCCATAACTAAGACTAGGCTAGCCCAGACTGGTATGGATGACCTCACAGGCCTAGGCTCCTTGCTCTCTCATTTTCACTTGTACACAGCATGTCTGCAATGGCAGTTCTGACTTGCTCTCCTTTGTATTCCATAGGAAGAGGCACTTGTCCCTCTACCCAAGGTATAGTTCTTCTACTTAAAACTGAAGATAATCCACCCTCCCATCCTTTTTGATACTGGGAATGCTACTTCTAAAAGCTAAAAGAAGCTGTGTTTTTCCAGGAATTCCATCTCATTGGTATGTATGCATGTTTGAGTTAAATATTTCATAATTAAAACCAGCAAAAGAAGTAGGGTCCAGCACTGCCATAGGACCCTACTGCTCTCTACTAAGCTTCTGGAATGCAGAGGGAATGCAATTAATGCACTTTCATTGGCTATGCATGTCCTAAGTTAATAGCATCTATTCCCACTGCCCTATAAAATTATCTTTTAATGTTACTCACTGAAGTTCTAACTGCAACATCCAAAAGAACTTCTGACCTTTATTTTGTGTCACTGTTCTGCAGCATGTGACATTGTATGCCACCTCCTCTCACAATAAAAGCACGACTCTTCTGGTACTACCTCTTGTCTGACTGATGTGTCCCTTAATTCAGTTCTCAGCTTCTCTTTAAATAGTGGCATTTACAGTACTTCATATCATAAACTTTCCATTTCTCACTTTAGATGATAGTCTAACTGCATCATTTCAGGGATTCCAACTGACTGACATCTTCCAAACACTTCATTTTTATACCTAAGGCCATAAGCTGTATCTCTAAAAAAATACGTTCATGCCTATTAAATTAGTAAATGAAAAACACAGACCAAAGGAACATGAATGTTAAAAGTTCCAACTCCTCCATCTCTTCTATTCTAGGATGGCCATCACCTCTGTTTTCATTAACTCCTCATCTCCAATCTTGACTTCTAAACATCTAATTTATAATTCTTGCTGGAATTCTCTGTGTCCAAGTTTGATCTTCATTTCCTATCAGAACTAAAAATGCAGGATCAAATTCAACCATCAAAAGAGCAAGGTCATTTCTTTAAACGTTTTAAAGGCCCACCACATGTCAAGAACTGTGTCGTATGTAATATTAAAAGTCTCCTGGGCCCAAAAGCATCAACGCTAAACAGGACCACACTGCAGCAAAGCTTTAATAGACAAAGCATGCAGGTAAGTATGTGAGGTCTGGGAAGTGACAGGTGTAACTTTAAGATGAAATGTTGCCATATTATAGTCCTAAAGGATGAGCAAGAGTAACTCAGTGAGTCAGAAGGAAGGGGATAAATATAGAATTAGTCTTCCCTACCAGTGCAAAGAGATGTGCTTTCTGTAACCAATGGAAAGTTCTCAAATTGTACTAAGCATCTAGCTTATCTGGGTGTTTCTTAATAATACTGGGAGTCACTCCTAGAGTTCTAACCCATCAGCTCTGAAGAAATATCAGGAATCCACACTCTTTGCCCTCTTACTGGCTTTTATTTATCTATCTTAGAGTGGTGAGCATGCCATGGCACATCTGTGGAGGCCTGTAGGAATTGGTTCTCTCTTTCCACCATGTAGAAGAAGAGGGATCTACCACCGGGCTTCAGGCTTGTGGGTAAGCCTCAATATTGACTGAGCCATTTCCCAGACCCAGAATCCATATTCTGGCCAGGGATCCTAGGAGGCTTAGACATTAGAGCTCTTCAGAAATCCCACAAAATGCTCCTACAGATGAAGAAAGTCATAAAAGGCACTCAGCCAGCACATGTAATGATCAGGATCACTGATGGAACCAGCGGACTGATCACAGGAAGTCTGTAAGTCCAAGGAAGAGCTACCAAAAAGGCAGGAAAGGGACTAAAGACCTCAGCCCAAGGGAAAGATACTGAACGGTGCTGCTGAAGAGCAGGGAAGCTGGACTAAAGGTCCTGGCTTAAGTGATAGCAAGGGCTTCAAGAGAGGACATGACATGAAGCTGTAGAGATGTGAAGGGGGGGGCATGGAAGATAACTAACCTTACAGTGACTGTTAGACCAAATAAGATACTGAGATCAATATAAAAGATGTTTCTTTTTGGACATGCTGCATTCACAGTGACACCAGAATAACTTCAGTAGGACAAAGAAAGCTCACACTGAGAGAAGCAAGAGGCATGAGATTGCTCTACTGGCTGTGGAATCAACGTAACAATGAGTTACAAGAAGGATCTTAGCAGAAACACTCTTACAAGAAGCCTCAAAGCTTAGCAAGCCACAACCAATATCTACACTCTGGTTCCTGCCTACTTCAAGTTATTTTTACACAGCTACAGATGGTTTATGCTATGAATATATGTGTGGCATCAGTCACTAACTACTTTAGACATACAGTTTCCGAAAGTAACATAAGCAGCATCTTCTATGCCATCCAGCAAATCTTAGTATTCTGTGAAATTAGCTTCAGAATTTGTTTAAAAGAAATTAATCCATGAACACACAGAATGAAAGTGATGTAAGTAATCCCATAATTAAAGCATGAAGTTTGATTTGTGAGTCTGATCAGTGCAAAAATAGCACACCTGCCAAGGAAATTGTTAGAAGAGAAATAAGCCCACTTAAGCAAAGTATTTGACCTCAAACAACAGCAAACAGACTGTACAACCAAGTTTTGTTAAACCAGCAGTTCAGTACAACTTGTGCTATAATTCAGACTAACTTTAAGTACAAGAAAAAAGTACATGTAGAACATATAAACTATTACATCGCTTGCAGGACTAGGGAAATATCATTGACATGACATCAGCCTTTAAGAAGGCTGACTGAAACATGTCTTGCTAGTGACTCAAAACCAGGTTTTCAATAAACTTAAAACAGAAAAAAATAACATAAAATTAAATTGTGAGAATTGACTTTGTAAATTAAAATGGACACAGCTATTATACTGGTATAATGAGACTACAGAATAATTTAAAAGAAAATTGGAATTAAATGTAATTAAAACTAGATACATGCAGCTAACGGGTGACTTTCAGGTATTTAATAGTACAGAGAACTAAAGTCCTTAGCAACCACCTTGGATTTTCATCTTTTCAGTGCCCTAATTTCTAATGAAAGTCCTGGATGAAAGGGAAAGTGATTGGGACTGAAAGTCCTTCCATTGGTCATTAACTGTGCCTTTGGGCAAATTAGTAAATTTTACAGAACTCCTAACACCTCTGAGACAAGGGCTAACAATACTTCCTTAAGCCACTGTGAACATTAAATAGCTGATGAGAAGAGTTGTAGAAACCTATCATTCACTTAACCACAACTAACTACCGTTTATCAATCACACATGACACCGCTTCCTCATTTATAAGATCTAAATAAGAATTCATATACAGTACAATTAAGAAACTTTTGTTACAAACTTTGACAGAAATTTTAAAAACTTTAAGAAAATGTCTTGCTTTTGGGGATAGTAGTGCTTGTGTGTGACAGGGAAGCTGACTATGTAGTCTCAGATGTCATACAGCTGTTTCCTCCTGGTTGAAAGATGCCAGGATAGGGGGTAGAGCTCATAAGCTCATGAGGCTCACGAAACTCCTAAGAATCTCACAAGATTCACAAACTCCTCCTGGAGAATATATAGACAGTTTGCAAGTGCAAGGGATTGGAGATTCTTTGATCTGCAGCTGTCACGCAAAGGACTCCAACCATGTCTTTTTGGTGCTCTCAGTCTGGGATGGGATTTTCATTAATACAGGTGCTCAAGCCACCCATGCTGCCATGAATAACCTTTCATCCATGCTTCTCTGAGAAGTCAAGATTAGAGATGAGGAGTCAATGAAAACAGAGGTGAACTCCAACAAATCCATTGGTTCTCCGAGCCTCATTAGCCAAAAATCTTTCTTTCATCGTGCGTTGCTCCATCATTCACTCTATGTGAACAGAAATATACTCTCTAGAAAAAACAACCCCTCACTTGAAGCTCAAATGTATCTCTTCAACAAAGTCTTCCCTGGATACTAAATCATGGCTGCCAACCAGGGCTCAGGAGTTCCAGGCCTGAATCATGGTTTAATTTTCTGCTTGGCATGCGTGCATCACCTTTGTCTCTGTTGCTGGAAGGTGAGTTCTATAAGATCAAATATATATATATATATATATATATATATATATATATATATATATATATATGCTATACTGACTAAATGGCCGTATATAGCAGGTACTCAATTTATTATCTGCTTAATAAAATTATGAGTTAAAAAGAAAACCATGTGGAGGCTATCTTTGAAAAACTTAACCTGAAAGAAAATGGAACAAGGAAACTCATGCTAGTTTAAATCTCCCATGTCATTGCAAAGCTACTCTGGGAATGATGCAGTAGGATGAATCAAAGTCTCTGCCACACAAAAAGGATGAAGACAACAAGGACTGGATATGGCTGAGAGCAGGCTTGCAACTAGAAGTAAATGCCAATTTCAAATAGAGCCATTAAGTTTGCTGAATTAATCGAACTTGCTCAATGGCTGAGAGTGTGGTGATCTGCAGATGCCTGTTAAGCAATGAATGATGCTACAACTGTGTAGAACAGACATTGTTTTGATGGCCCCTGTTCATGACTGTGGTGAGTTTTCAACAAAAGCCTATGAGTAGCTGCAAAATGACTCTTTAATACTGTATGCCAGATGCCCTGGTAAGGTATTTCATGCAATTGTTTTGTGCTGGTTTTCATATTCAAAGGTGGTTATTCTTAATGTGCAGCTGTGTGAACTGAAATGTGACTCCAAGTTAGTGATCAAGTTTAAATAACACAGACTGAAGGACTAGAGGCAAGATTTGTATCTAACCTGTGACTGCAAATCTCCTATTTTGTCTATGATATTCTTGCCTTCTGAGATTTTCTCATCATCTGTCTCAACTGTACAGAATCTCCCTTCCCCAGTAACCATTTGGACTATGCATCCAATCACTGATTCAATCCCCAAGAAATACTACTTACCCAGACACTAAAGTAAATCCACTTAAAAAGTTAAGAGCTCAGCCTCACTTTAATCACACTAGAGAGGCCATTCTGGGTGACCCACAGGGCACTTGAGGCCTGCACTACATACTTGAAACAACAGGCGTATGCACTGCCCTACTCTGAATAAATTTCAGATACATGGATCTCATTGCTTACAAGTTAATCATGCAAAACACGACAAAACAAATGATAATTCATGCTACCCAGAACAAGTACAATGTGTGTGGGCAAGCAAAGAAGGATATATGCACTTACTAGCTACACATTTGCATATATATATATGTATGTATGTATATATGTGTGTGTGTCTATAAGGATAAGTGTAGTGTATATATAATATATAGTTTTCATGTTACTACTTCTGGAGTTATCAAGTTGGAAATGTGAAAATGTTAACAGTGTTTCATAAGCTCAGTATATTCAACAAGACATGTCACTTAAAAATATGACCTGTTTATGCTTCTTAAGGTCCTACATTTTAAGTATTCCATGATCTTTAAAATTGTATCCATTGCTAAAGATAGTAAATACAATTTCACTTCATTGTTTATAATTCTCAAATAGTTGCTGCTTACGGGGGGGGGGGGGGGTAGGGGGAGGGCTGGCTTTTCTCTTTTATTTAACATAAACGGGGAATAATCGCTTTAATTTGATTTACAGCATTGTTTTCTACCACTTGTGAAACATGTGATATAATGGAATGTAAAGCTATCATTTTAAGAGCAGGCAGGTGAATAATAGCCGTTGACTTCCTGGTTTTTCACTTGGTCGTAATTAGAATTCTTGGAAAGTAGCTTAGGGGGATAGGATTTTTTTTTTCTAAGATTTATGATGTACTTTTAAAAATTCCTGAGCATGGGCAAACGTTTATCTTTGAAGTTCTGGGATATAATTAAAGGTGAATAGACTTTCGATTCCTACTGAGGCTATGAGAGCATTTTTTTCTTGCAGACCCAGGGTTCTGGTTATTCGTCACTGCTCTGAGGAAGGTTAGAAGAGGGAAAGAGCGGAGGGGTGGCGGCTAAGCTGGGCACCTGTCTTGTTTTTCTCAATTACGTGTCACTATGGACAATCTTAAGGTTTCAGTCTACAGAAATGAGAGTTCTTAGAAAAACTGTGAAGGTAGTCCAAAGTACTCCTCTGTCCTGTTTCTGCTTTTGTCTCTCATTAGCGAGTTAACATTCAGCTGTTCCAACTGCTCTAGTTAGTGAACCAGTGTTACCATCATTAACCAACACCAGCATCTTAATCAAATTTCCTTAGTTTTGCCAAAAAGGCCTTCTGTTCCATGATACTGTATTTACACCTGGCCAATGTGTTGGTTGCTTTGAGTTTCTCTTGTGGAGTTTTTCTCAGATTTTTTTTTTTTCCTTTTGTTTGTTTATGGTTGTCTCTTTCCTTGTTTGTGGATAGCATAACAGTACGGGGGAGTACTGGACAGAAGTTTTGTAAAAGGTATCTCTGTTTAAAGTTTGCTGCTTCCTCACAATCAGACTGCGGTCTATAGATTTGACTACCAGGACACAGAATAAACGTCTATTATTATCATGTCATATTAAAAGAATAAGCTATCCAAAAAACTACCATTGCTAGTGGTGCTCCAAACCACTATGCTAAGGGGGCATGGGTCAGATTCTTTTGTTTGATTCCTGTCTGTCTCATTTCGATATTTTTTAAGAAAGAGAAATTCAACCCTATTTCTTCCATGATGGCGAATCTGCACAAAATTTGGATGTCTTTTACTGGAGAAATTTGTCTTCCCCCCTCATTTCTATTCAAATATTTATTCATGTGAGTATGTGTATTAATTTACATGTGGGATTTGATATACACTTTACGTAGTTACTGTGTTTCAGGCTACATTATAGGGGACAGCAGCTTTTCGGTAAAAAGGACAACAGCAATCAAAAATGTTCAGTGCTATCCCTCATCTATTTTGTGTTTTTAAAAATATGATATACAAAGATCCACCAGCTTGCACAAAAAAAAAAAAAAAAACCAACTGGTGGTGGTTAGTGTTATATCACTTAAATCAGTCACTTGCTAGAATGTTCCATAGAATAATGACATAAATACTCTTAATTTGGTTTAAAATTTGAGCATTAGTGGCTTCTATTCTAATTTGTGATTATGGCATCTATCTAATTCAAAATCAAATATTAAAATTAGCAAAAATGTATTTCCATAAGATCATGAAACTTGTGAGTTTAAACTTTTCTCAAATATAATACAGAAATGAAGACAGGAAGAGAAAAACACTTAACACAATAACTATTAAAGTTATATTTTTTAAAAAAAGATTCTCTGAATCACATGAAATGACCAAAAAAAAAGCCTGTGAAATTTCACAGTCCTGAGTTTTTAGCCCTTCCATAAGTAATTTCACATATACATATCCATCCCTATCTTTTAAAGTGATCTTTTGGAAATAACAATTAAGAGTTGAAAACCAAAGCTTATGAAAGGAATGCTTTGGACATTCAAGTGGTAGTTTAGTGTTGTGCATTTATGTTTACACGACTCTAAGGAACAAGCAAAATTGAGTTGAGGTGACAGAATTCAAAACAGGTCACTGTCGAGGTCAGCAGTGACAGGCTACGTGGCACCATGCAGCCCTCACCAAGCTGCGCACCTAAGATTAGCACATTGTCACACTTTACTGCATCTGCTACCGTGCACTGCCTATAGTCACACAGCAACTGGATTGGAATGAAGAAATATTCCCAGCGCTGGGTAGACATTACTAGTGGGTATGTCTAGGAGGGTGTTGGTGGCAAAAATTAATTAACATTCACATCCACATACTAAAACACTGATATTTTTGTCACTCAAAAACTAAAATCATTTTATGTTATTATTTTGTGCCCTATTTTCATAAAAGGAGCCCCAAATTCTATTCATAAACTACACATTTGCCAGCACATGTGTGCTATATATAAAATAGAAACTACTTTATATAAAATACTTGCCTAAAGGGTAAGCAAAAGGAAACCAAAATGGGCTTAAAGATGACTAATATCTAACTGTGGCCGAACAATAAATACAAAATTAGATGGTCTGATTAAGATTCTAACTTAAAGGGAAGAAAGTGTAGAGTCACAGCTTGAGGGACAAGGAAAGTTTTGTTGTGATGCAGACAAAAAACAAAGAAAACACTAAGAGCAAATCTAGTCCAGAACTTGGAAAAGGAAGTGCTTTTATTTTGTTTTGTATTGTTTTGTTTTGCTTCTGGGAATCAGAAGAAAAGCCTGTATTACAGATAGGGATACTCAAACCTTCAGGATAGAAGCAGGGAAACTCACAATTATCTTCAAAACTGAAAGTAGTTGGTCTCCTTTTATCTCCTTTACCTCCGTTCACCCTTGAGAAGTTGAAAGCTCAAGGCCAAGAGTTCTGCCTTTTTCTTTTTTTTTGTTTTCTGTTATTGTTTTTGTTTTGTTTTTTGTTTGTTTTTTATTTTATAATTTAATTTAATTTTACATGTCAGCCACGGATTCCCTTGTTCTCCGCCCCCCTCCCCCCAGCCCCTCCCCATTCCCATCTCCTCCAGGGCAAGGACTCCCCTGGGGATTGAGTTCAACCTGGTAGATTCAGTCCAGGCAGGTCCAGTCCCCTCCTCCCAGGCTGAGCCAAGTGTCCCTGTATAAGCCCCAGGTTGAAAACAGTCAGCTCATGCACTGAGGACAGGTCCCAGTCCCAGTGCCTGGATGCCTCCCAAACAGATCAAGCTAATCAACTGTCTCACTTATCCAGAGGGCCTGATCCAGTTGGGGGCTCCTCAGCTATTGGTTCATAGTTCATGTGTTTCCATGCGTTTGGCTATTTGTCCCTGTGCTTTTTCCCAAGACCCAGCTATACCATTCTTGGGCATATACCCAAGGAATGCTCAATCATACCACAAGGGCACTTACTCAGCTATGTTCATAGCAGCATTGCTTGTAATAGCCAGAACCTGGAAACAACCTAGATGCCCTTCAACTGAAGAATGGATAAATAAAATGTGGTACATATACACAATGGAATACTACTCAGCAGAGAAAAACAATGACATCATGAGGTTTGCAGGCAAATGGATGGATCTAGAAAAAATCATCCTGAGAGAGGTAACCCAGACTCAGAAAGACAAACATGGTATGTACTCACTCATAGGAGGATACTAGATGTAAAACAAAGATGACTAGACTCCTACTCACAACTCCAGGGAGGCTACCTAGAAAACAGGACCCTAAGAAAGACACAGGATTGCCCAGTGACAGAGAAATGGGTGAGATCTACATGAACAACATGGATGTGAGTGGGGGTAATGAAGGGCAAGCGTCGAGGGAAGGAGAGCTTAGGGGAGTGGGAAATCCCAGATGGATCAAGAACAGAGAGTGAGAACAAGGAATACGAGACCATGGTAAATGAAGACCACATGAGAATAGGAAGAAGCGAAGTGCTAGAGAGGCCCACAGAAATCCACAAAGATACCCCCACAACAGACTGCTGGCAATGGTCGAGAGACAGCCCGAACTGACCTACTCTGGTGATGGGATGGCCAAACACCCTAACTGTCGTGCTAGAAACCTCATCCAATGACTGAGGGAACCAAATGCAGAGATCCATGGCCAGGTCCCAGGTGGAGCTCCAGGAGTCCAATTGGCGAGAAAGAGGAGGGTTTGTATGAGGGAGAATTGTTGAGACCAAGATTGGAGTTCTGCCTTTTTCAACATTGAGTCAGCTACCAGAACTCACTAGATGGTAGGTGCTAAAATACACAAATGTCTGTCAATAAGATCTTTATATGTTCCTTGGGCACCAACTACCAGTACAGTAAAGATTCCCCGGAATCCCATTTCATCCTTCGGCCAGAATAGATAATTTTTAACAAAAATCCCCAGTAGAGTAGGTCAATAGTTTTGTTTGTTTTATTTTAACCGTTTTATTGATAGGCAAATGCATCCATAATAATTCACCCATTGAAAATGTACAATTCAAAAATTTTAGTGCTATGAAACTAAGCACCAAATTTCCAGAGTTATGAAACTAAGATATTTTAACTAGGTCATTCAATTGACATTAATAGAGTTACCATTTCTTTAATTTATCCTTTAAGAACTACCTTTAGAGCTGGGCAGTGGTGGTGCACGCCTTTAATCCCAGCGCTCAGGAGGCAGAGGCAGGTGGATCTCTATGAGTTCGAGGCCAGCCTGGCTACACAGAGAAACCCTGTCTCAAAAAATCAAAAGAAAAAAAAAACAAAGAACTACTTTTATTCTTATCATAATTTCATAAAACACTGACTTAGCACATTATCAAAATAATGTATGTCCTTCCCTAAGTAAGGACACTTTTAAAGGAGTTAATGCCTGTCATCCATATGCAACACTGACTTCTAATTGTTTTCTTTGAACTTGAGTTTATGAAGTACCCTGGGGGTGAGTCGCTGAGGGAGCTGAAGCTGAAGGAATGGTAGAGAGAGTTGAGGAATTCTACACTCCTTAACTTCCCTTTCGTATCCAGACAGCTGGAGAGTGTACTCCCCAACAAGAGTCATTGGCAAAGAGATACATGTCCAATACAAAGTCTCGTACTTAATACACAGCATGAAAATTATGGACACAGAATAAAACTGGCAAATCCTCTACATTCAGAAAAAACTGGATATGAATATAACTGAAAAATCACAATAAAATCATCCAAATGCTGTCACACTTGAGCATATATTATGCTCAAATTTAAACCTAAAGCAATTTTCATTTCTATCTGGAGTCTGATCTACTTCTTTTACTTATTTTTAAATTAATGTAATGAAAGACCCCTCTAAACACAGTCTTTAAATTGGAGCTTCAAAACACTTATCTTGCAAAACCTTTAAGAAATTAATTTAATCCAACTATACCCCAGCATTTGTAGTTTATAAGCTTTCAAATGCTCAATGTTAAAAGAAAACTCTGTACTAACTACAAAAAAAATTTGCTTCTGTTTTCCTAAGTTGCTCAGGTTGGTTCAGAATCAACAGCACTTGTGTCTTCCAGCACACAGAGACGGTTCAGTTTGTTCCAAATCAAATTAAACTCCATCTTTCCATCATTGGCGGGGTGGCTGTTAGAGAATTCAGCTGTATGCCAAAGCACATTACCTCTGGAGCTAGAGGAACATACAAAGCTGACGTTGCTGAGATCAAATGCTTCGACCATGTAAACCTTAAGCCATAATTGAGCACATTTCCTTCTTTTCTAATTTGCCTTGGGGTGCTAATTACATTTAGTTTTTCTAAGTGTACCAGTTACTTTTTTTGTTGCTGTGATAAAACAACATGATCTAAAGAGACTCACTGAACAAAACAAACAAACAAAAAAGTTTATGGTTCCAAAGGCATTATAGCAAGGAGACATGACAAGTAGCAGACATGGAGGCAGGAGCAGGAAGCTGAGAGGGCACACTTTCAAGCAGCATATAGCAGAGAGAGAACACTGGGAGTAGGGTAAGGCTATGAACTCTCAAAGCCAGTTCCCAGTGACACGCTACCCCAAGCAAACCTACACTGATTCCCCAAACAGCACCACCAATTGGAAACCAAGTGCTCAGATATCTGAGCCTAGGTGGGACACTCTTCTCCAGACAACCACATTACGTATCTATTTACAAAGAACCATTCTTCGGGAATTTATTCCAAGTTATCATCATTTTAATACTAAGACTATACAATAGGATTGGGTATAGCTGCTCAGTGGTAAACTGCTTAGCTTACAGCCATGAGGTCCTGGATTTAGACCACAGAGTCACAAAGCAGAGGAGAAGCAGGCCAAAACAGAATGAACTCAGTGGCATCTTTGGATGTTCTTTGTCTCATAATGTCATGATAGGGCTTTGCCATATGTGTGTGTATGTGTGTGTGTGTGTGTGTGTGTGTATGCATGTATATATGTATGTATGTATATATGTATGTATGTATATGTATATATTACTCTTTTTTCTTCTTTCTTTTTACCCTACAGGTGCTTTATGTATGTATTGTGGCTCCCAGTTTAGTGTTTTTGTGTTATTCCTTAGTGTGCAGACAAATGGCTCTCCATCTAATCTGTCTTCTCTTGGGCTCTTTTCCTTCTATTTGCCTCATCAGATTGTAATGCGTTTTGTTTCATCTTATTATTTTTTACTTTAACATATTGCATTGTTATCCCTGAAAAATCTCCTTGTTTTCTAAGGAGAGACAGAAAGGGGGTAGATCCAGATGGAAGGGAAGGTGAGGAGGAACTAGAAGGACTACAGGGAGGGGAAACCATAGTCAGGATCTACTGTATGAGAAAAAAATCTATTTTTAATAATAGCAAAATATGATTAATTAATTAAAATGGAACTGGATTAAATATTGTATAGCATGTTAGAGCTACCAGGACATACTCTATTAAATAAAAGGCTATCTACTGTTTTTTTTTTTTTTAAGGCCCAATTTAATTAAAGTGACATATAGGAAAAAAAGTTTCAGGTGAAATTGGATATAGTAGCAACACATTACATCAGTCAGCAAGTATTTCTCCATGGTTTACTAACACAGACAACAGAGTTGAAAGAAGTAGCTTGTCACCCTATCTGGACACCCCTTGTGGGTAGGGGTGAGAAGGCATGGCATCAATGACACAGACACTGGGAATCAGATAGGAAGCACGCAGCAGACTCATTTAGTGTGGATATGGATATGGGACTATATATATAGTCTTGAATTCCCATTGGCAGCCAGAGGCTCTTTTAACTGTGTTGTCTCTTTCTTATTGGCCCCAGCATTCTGATGGCCTTGCATCACAATCACCAGGTGCAGCAACAGACTCCAGGTTGGGTCAGGAGGAAGTAAGTAGCATGCATGCCTATGCACACTACTTGGGCAGCTAACTAACAGGGCAGCTGCAGTTTTATCAGGCTAGCTGGCTGCATTCCTCCTATAGTCGCTGATATACTCATGTCCTAACAATTTACAGGAAATCACAAACAGATACTAGCAAAGATGATGGAGGTAGAAGGGCTACAGCAACCAAAGAGAAGACAGGCAGCTACATGATGGAGAAGGGAAAGGTTTATGATTGGGAATTGTTGATGCTAAAGCACCAAAGTTGGGAACTGCTGATGTTTATTCCCTGACAATATTATTCTTTCAAAGACTTGCTTAATGTGTCACTCTGGTTAAACAGCCTTGTCTAAACTACCAAAAAGAGCTACTCAATAAATGTTGGCCCAATGTGTGGCTAAAACTTTGTGCTCTTTGTAAAGCTGCTCCATATAAAAGTTCAAGACTCATTAAATGCAATCAAGTGTCTACTGATGGGTAGTTGAACAGCTTCATCCTACAAAGTCCATTCTTGAAACTAGGCCTTTTTACATATACATAAAACCATTACCTATTTAATTATCAATCATTTATTTAGGTCATGTATTTATTCTGGTTTAATGAAATGAAGAAATGCTCACAAAAATCTAATGGGGCCTTTAAATAAAGATGTCTAGCCGGGCGGTGGTGGCGCACGCCTTTAATCCCAGCACTTGGGAGGCAGAGCCAGGCGGATCTCTGTGAGTTCGAGGCCAGCCTGGACTACCAAGTGAGTTCCAGGAAAGGCGCAAAGCTACACAGAGAAACCCTGTCTCGAAAAACCAAAAAAAAAAAAAAAAAAAAAAAAAAAAGATGTCTAAAGTATAACAGAAAATGTCAGAGTAGCAAGTGTTATTCAGAGAATTAAAATGACTGGACATGAACAAGTCAAGATACCACAAAGTGTCTTAAATTTGATTTCCTAAGACATGAACTTCGGGATGGAGATTCAAATGCAAATAATATGTTCAAATGGTTGAAGAAAACTTAGTGGGAAACCATGACAAGGTAATGAAACAGCCAAGGGAGAGGTCCCCATGAGAACAACTGCCATAGTAAGCAATGTCTGTCACTTCCAAGTGGGGATGTTCTTGGTCCATGCATCTGAGGAACAGGAGAGATCACTAGTGTTTATGTACCAAGTTCTATGAGCCACTGGAGGCGAGAATTCCCCTGTTCTGTTCTGCTGAGCTGCAAGGAGAGAGCTTGCAGGAGGGAGACAGTGAACAGACTTAGAAGGCAGGTGCTTCTAGGTGCAATGCAGAGAAGAAGCCAGGGAGCCGAGGGGGCCTACCGAGGTACTTATGGAGACCTGAATGCTGGAATCTGAATGCAAAGCTGGCGAATGATTCCAGAGAGAAGCAATCATCAGAGCAGGATGAAGCTCAGTATACTTGCCACAAGGAAAGGTTGGTCAGACTCGATGGTCAGAGTAGATGTCCATGTAAAATCAGGTGAGGAGAGCAGGCAAAGATCTGGTTACAAAGGCTCCATGAACCAGAGTTAAATGCTTGGCAGCATCGGGTTGGGTTTGCATTCTTAACAGATTACACCAGTGCAAATGACTGTAGGTGACCATAAAATCAAAGAAAACAAAAGCCCTCAGGAAGTCATCACATTGGAGCGGGTGAGGGTAGCATGTATGCGGAGATCTGACTTGTTCGCAAACCCGTGAATCAATAATAAGAGGTAGCAGAGAGACAGACTGGAGTTGTGCCTTCTTTGTTCATCAGCAACTCTATGAGGTAAAGACAGTGGTCTCCTCTAAGAAGAGGAGAAGTGGGAAGGCATAGGTGTGGGGGAAAAGTAAATATTTGTTTGGATTGTTAGAATTCAGATGTGTATTAGGTTACAGAGATTGGGAATCAGAGCAAGCAGCAAAACACACACATGTACGTGCATGTACTCACGGGCACATTTGAGAGCTGCATACTATATTGCATTTGAAGTCAAGAGATAGACGAGTTATAATATAAAAACAAGAGAGGGGGAATCCACAACATAAGCTTATATTCATAATCTTTTATTATGTTATAAATCATTAAATGGTCAGTTCAATGTTTCACTTATTCATTCTATAAATATTGAACATCAAAGAAATTATGACCAAATGTGGAGAGCTGTGGCATAGTAACGATATTTCCTGTTTCAATCCTCATTTTCAAGTGCTGAGATCCCAAAATGATCAAAGAGTTTCCTAGCAGATAAAGGCCCATGAGCACTTGGGGAAAAGGTAATTCTCATAAGGTGTAAACACAGGCAGTTTTGAAAATTAAAAGACACTGAAACTATTTAAAGAAACAGAGCCTTTTAAAATCTGACATGAAAATGCTTAAAATGTGAACCTACTCTCAATGAGAAATGCAAAGAAACAACTTTGGAGCCGAGACACTCATAAAAGTCTAATTCAGAGTTCAATAAATGGTTGAATCTGTTCTGTGGTAAAGTACATAAATAGGGTGATCAGGCACTATTTGTATAACATTAAAATCATTAAATATACTTCCAAAGAATTAAATATTAAATAGTGATTTATTTTTTTCAGGGTGCCAAAATATTAGTTTGGGCTCAAAGAAACAAAAACAAACAAACATGCCTGCACTTCTGCTTTATACTATACAATTTTCCTTAATTCAACTGAACTATGAACAATGATAATGACTTAGTAATTTTTTTCTCACATTGTCCGTTCTGTTTTTATTTTGTCAGTCTATAGATCACTTCCTAGTACATTTTCATCTATGAATCCATCTAGTATTATTCCTAAAGATTGAAATCTCGTGAATTACACATAGATCCATAATATGCATTCAAGGATGAAATTACTGGATTTGGATAAAAGAAAGGGAAAACATGTTCCTTGAGTAGTGGAAAGATGAAAGCCAGGCTCAGAATAGCTGTCTGAACAGTAAAAGACAAGGGTCAAGCTGCTCAGAAGAATGCATGATGCTCAAACGGTCAAGGAGGGGCCAGGTCAATGCACAGACCTCAAGAGGACTTTACACCCTGTGGCATGCTCTGCACTTTCTCTACATCCTCACATTTAAACTCACTGATTTGGTTTCGTTTTTCCCTTCTACAAAAGACTCTAAGAAACATCCTTGTATGGTAGCCTTTGAGGAATTTGTAGTACCCAACACCTGAAGAACAGCATTTAACATGATAGACTTCTTGCAAAACACTACATAAACCACATTTCCTTTTTTCCTCATAATCAAGAAGTTCACAGTTACTAAGTGTGGATATTTTCAGTGGTTCGTATTTTTTTATTATTTGTTTATTTGGGGGCACGTGGATGTAAGAAGATGCTCACGTGCCTGTGCTCATGCATGTGAACATATATGTACATGTCGTGGCCAAAGGTTGACATGGGATGTCTTCTCAATTTCTTTCCAACTTATTTCTATAAAATAGCTTCTCTCACTATACCTGGAGCTTACCAGCTCAGCTAGACTTGAAAAACAGTGAATCTTTGAGAGCCTCCTGTCTCTACTTCCCTGTACTAGGATTACAGGTACTTGCTACTACATTGGGCTTTTTAACACAAGTCCTGAGGGCATCAAACTAAGATTCCCCTACTTATTCACTTTACAACAGAGTGGTCTTCCCAGCTCTTCCAGGGTGATTCTAAAGAGGAAAGCCATGCGAACAATACATGAGCACATGTCTAGGAGAGCCAAGCAAAGCAATAAAAAGAAATGTAATAGAGAAAAAATTACAAATCCAAAGCTTGTGCCTGGTATCCAAAACACACAAGGAATAACAAAAAAATAATTGATCAATATGTCTGTGAGATGCCACTTAAGAGAGCCAGCAACAGACAAGGACACTGTGACAACTCTACTAATGAAGTCCTTTGAGACACATCCGTCATCCCATCATTTAGGAATCTGCAGAAGAAAGAGAAGCCTGTGGGATGGCATGCAAATCAGCTGGCCTTTGGAAAGTAATGGCATAAAAATAAAAACACTATAATTTGTAAAAGCAATGCTACAGCATCCTGTGTATGCTCAGAGAGTATTTATAATCATCTCTTATATACCTACACATTGTGGGAAAAGTAGCTTTGCTCAGCCACCCAGGGTAGGTACCAGTTGGAGAATAAATAGAAGAATATGGAAATAGAAGAAATACAAAGTAATTATCATATCTTTTTTTAAAAAAAAGTCTTAGGAATCATAAAATCAGTTTTTAATTTAATAAGCAATAAAATAACAATTCTCAGTTCCACAAAACACAACTTGTTTTGCTCTATCAAATCAGAACATGAAATTTATAGGCTTTCATATCTCCAAAAGCATCATAAGGCAAAGGAATTAGCCCCAAAGAAAAAATATTTCCACTTCTTCCTAGTCCTCCATCCGTTAATGGCTTGAGGTTCAGCAAGAGTTAGCTCTGGTCCGCTAACAAAATGGGAGTCCTTCCTCTCAGTGCAGAGAAGAATGGATGAGAGTCCCCACTTCCTTATCTGCCTTGTACTTATGACATCGGGAATCACTGATAACACTTTAAAATTGGGGATTTCGAAAGTTTGTTCTCCTACATTTCAAATGGTCCTTTGAAGATACCAGTGTTGACAAGCCAGAACTTGCAATGTCTTGAGAAGCATAAAGCCCTGCTCCAAAGCCCACACAAGTAGAAATGTTGAAAAAAAATTCTCAGGTCACACATGGTGATATGCCAGATGTTAGAACACAAAATAGGCAGTCACTAAATCTAAACCAAAGGACCTGGTTTGCTCACTCAATTAGTTTGCCACTATACTGATGTGTCTCTGTAACCTCTCAAAAGCACGTTACTCCAACATTCCTAGGTGGGGCTGCGTGAATACCAGTTAACCTGCACACACTGTGTGCAAAGTACAAATATTTCTTAAAACTATAATTTTAGGAGGTATTCTCATTCAAAAGTCAATTTATTTCATGGAATTCTGTATAGCTCACCCTTATTAACATACATCTTTTTCCAAGTAGACAGGTGGAGCAATTTCAGGCAGGAGGAAAAACACATATAAAAACCATGGAAAATCACTGCCAAAACCCAGAGCTGAGAGACCTGGGAAATATATCTAAGGTAGAAAGGTGGATACTTGACCCGATCAATGGAAGATCTGTGTAACACAACCAAATGTGAATGATTTTTTGAGGTAGGAAAAAACATACAGTGTAAACTCCTTATAGAATCTTAAAAAAGCATTTCATATGGCCTTGTGACAACAGCTATATAATTGTGAAGAAAAATAAAAACTTCTTGTAAAAGTGAAACACTGTGTCCAAATTATTAGCTTATGATAATTAGGTACCACAATTGTAGCTTTATGGTTTTAATACATATAAACTTCAGTCTGTACTCATATCTTTTTTATTCTGGATTAATTTCCTTGCACAGTAATCCCAGAACTGACTTTCTCACACACCTCCTTCTGCTGCTTTTTTTTTGGGGGGGGGGTGTTGTTACTCAGCCATGTACAGAATACAACACATCTTTCTGAACTAACAAAAACTCTGAAAGCAAAGGACACAAAGGCCTTAGAATTCTGACAGTGCTTAAAATCAATAAGAATGAATCCTCCTGTGTGGTAGGTAAAATAGCAAGTCGGTCCTATTATTAGAACATTTTTGCCTTTCCTTTCCCAGACTAATCGTGGAACATCTGAAAAGATAACAGTGACACTACAGAGCCAGTTAGATGCCTCGGAGCTATAGGAAAAAGAGTAATATTTCTACTGATAAGGAACCTAAAATTATTGGCAAAGATCCAGGGAGGCTTCTGAGCTCCTGGATGGTACTCACCTCTGCTTAGTACCTTGACTTCAGGATGTCTGCTTGGGGGAGGGTCGGGAGTTATTTTCTCCCAGTTTAAACACACACACAGAGAGAGAGAGAGAGAGAGAGAGAGAAGCCCTGACATTCATCCCACCTTAACTGTTTATGAGCACTGCATAGCTAAGATCTCACGAGTGGGCAAATGCAAGGCTCCTCTGTTAAGAGAGGAAGTCTGCTGGCCCTGATGCCCCAACAAGCCCCAGTCTCAGTGCTTTGGACCACCCAGACATTAGCTATGCTCACTATCCTCTTAAACTAAAGAGGAGATATTTATTCAGAGTTATGGTTTATACTTACACTGGGACAGATATTTGTATGGATTTTTAAACATTACATTTATAGGAGGTTTGGTTTTTTTTTTTTTCTGTTTTAATACCTGTTGAACAGAAAACTCTCAGGTGTCGAAGTGTTCTTCAATGTTGTATTTTAGAATTTTCCTCCCCTTGAAGATTGCTCTGAACATCCCTCACAAAAAACCATGCATTTCATAACCATTTTAAAGCACCTATAACACCTGTCCATGACATTTATACTGAATGGTTCTGGTTTTAAAATAGCTCCAAGTTTTAGAAAATATATAAACAAGAGAGATAAGACAGGGATGTTTACTCCCCAGTATAAAACCAATTTAATCTATTATTAGTAATGTTAGTAAGTTTTGTTTTGATGAGGGCCCACTTGGTCGAGATTATTTTCACCTATCCTATGTAAGTCTTACATTGATTTCAATTATTTTCCCTTATATTTGTGTGTGTGCATGTATCCATGTGTGTGCATGCCCAGAGTGGCCATAAGAGAGCCTCAGATCCCCTGGAGCTGGAGTTACAGGTATTTGTGAGCCACTGACCTGCAAGAAACAAACTCTGGTCCTCGACATGAGCAGCAAGTGCTCTTAGTCTCTTAGCTATCTCTCCAGGTTTGTTATATGTATATGATTGTCTTGTCTGCATGTATGTATGTGTGCAACATAGTTCCTGACACTCAGGGAGGTCAGAAGCCATCAGGTCCCCTGAAGCCAGAGTTATAGATGGTTTTAACTCAGCATGTGGGTGATGGAAACCAAGCCCAGACCCTCTGCAAGATCACCAGTGCTCTTAACCACTAAGCTAAGAAAACCAGCCCCATTTTCTTTGCTTTTGAAACAAGGTCTCCTATATCTTATACTAACTCAGTGCTAGCCATGTAACCCAAGATGACCTTGAACTTCTGATCCTCCTGCCACCACCCCTAAAGTCTGCATTACAGTTGTGCACCACCGCCAACTAAGCTACAATCCCTTACGACTTAAATTCTTCAGGGCATTTTCTTTAATTTTATAAATTAATGCCTTTAAATCTAGCATTCCCAAATCAAAATAGGCATGTTTACCTTAGCTAGATAAAGGAAGTAAGCCTAAGCCAAACATAGTATATTTATCTCAAAGAGCTAAGAAAAAGTTTGGAATGAGATCTATGACAGCCATTACGGTAGAGCCAGTCTGGCCTTTAGAGAATCTTGGCCCTGGCACTTCACACTGAACTACGGACCATGACTAGTTTTCATAACTAGCATCCCTGCCTTTGTGCTTCTTCACCCTCACAAGGACACCAGAAATCCACACGGCTTTTAAAGACTTTGGTGAAAAAATGTTAATGAAATGTTGGCCTGTAGCAGTTATAGCTAGCCAAAGCTCTGTCACCAAATAACAAGGAGAGAAATGTGGTTCAAATACAGCTTGTACAATTATGACAGGTGATAATAAACTGATTTATATATTTGCAATGTTTTATCTTACTGTAGATCATACTCTTCCTATATACAGATCAGTTTAGCGCAAATCACTGCATGGTCCTGCACCAGCAGCAGCCTCAAGTATCTCTTAATTATATCAAGAGACCAGGTGATGCCACTGACCCATGCCATGCAGGTTTGTACCCGAACCCTATAAAAGTTCAAATTAAAATCATCCAAAAATACATTACTCAGAACTGGCCTCACCCTTAGGGAATGTGTTACTGCATTTAGTAATGTATCTGGATTCATTAAAATGAAGTCTTCTTATTCAAAGTCTGTGCTAATGAATTTGCCTACTCACTAAAAATTATTTGTAAGAGGCAAATCAATATCTACTAGGTAACACCATTTGTGATCCTGAGAACACTGGCGGATGCTATAGTGAGTAACACAGGGGCATTGGTTTCCCCAGCTGATGTTCTCAGGCTCTGTTCAGCTCAAACACGTTACAAACATTTCTCTTTTTGAAGGACATTTCATCCTAGGTTCTGTATTTTTTGTGTTTTTTTATCAATAGATGAGCTTTACAGACAAAATGTATGTGTTCGGCAAGCTTCATTCATAGAGAAGGAGTGGTAGTGTTGGCCAGGAGGAGTGACACATAAAATATGCAAAGGTAAACCTCCTTAGAAAATGCCAGTGGCAACAGAAATGTGGTGTTTTCGAACAGAAACATATGGGAAACAAGGGCCATCAATGATTAGCTGATGAAGATGGAACCAGAAACCTTCACAAGAGACTTTCTTCCACCTCCCTGCAGTCTCCCTTCCACGGGGGCCTCCACTCCCTCTCCAAGCTCCCCAACCATGTCTCCTGCTTCCTGCTGCTCAGGAGAGGGGAGGAGCAAGCACAGTCTACTGGAATATTGAGAGATTTTCTTTGCCTTTGAAAAGGTTAACTGTATGAACAGCTTATCTTTTCAGAGGCAAATACGGGGGGGGGGGGGGGGGGCGGGTGGTAAAAAAAACTAACACTTTTTTTCTTCTCTACATATTTTTAAGCAAGAAGTCCATCGTGGATAGATTGTGGAAGAAGATTCTTGTAAGAGGTAACTAACTGGTAAACTGGAAGAGTAGAAAGACATACTGAGGAACTGAACTTAGATTTCATCCAAAAAGGCACAGCAAAATTCTGGAGGAATTTCAGAGGTGATATGGCTGGCCATGGGGCTGGTGTGAGGGACAGACCACACTCATTAAAGAGAAGCTTGAATTAGAGGCTACCATGGTGTTCCAGGAATACTGACATCCTAAACTAAGCAACAGAGGGGATTAATAGAATACTTGAGATATTTTGGAGGCAGTAGGAACAACAGATTTGGGTAAACATGGAAATAAAGGAGTGGAGAAGAGAAGAGAGGTACAGACTTGTGAAGCTAACAATTTGCTGAAAATACTATTTTGCACTGCACAGTAAAATTCACAAGAAGAATCACATTTGGAAACTGAGTAAGAAAATCATATGAGATCTGTTCAAAAATTGAGGTATGTAAGTGATTATCCACTACCTTCTACCCAATAATCACACAGACATGACTCTGAAAGGCAAAAGTGAGGTGTGCAATGAAAACAGCAATGTAAAAATAATCAACAAATGGCTGCAGGAAGTGCAGTCCAAGAAGAAATTTTGAGAGAAAAGATGACAGAGTGTCTTGGAAACATCATCATTTAAAGAATGTGACTCATCTCTCAAGAACTGGATACAAAAGCCCCTTCATGGATAACCATTGTCTCTCCATTGCAAGCCCAATTAAACACAACTCTGCAAGCCAGCATAACAATGCTGGAAGAACCCAGGAAATGATTCATATAAGCACTAAAAGGAAGCTCCTATATATCTACCTGAACATGGAAAGCAAAATAGTTTTTATAGTCCAAACTTTCTCAACAATATCTCTAAATTGCATCACCAAATATTTTCTAGTATTTGTTGAAATAAACATGTTGAAATAAACATGTCTTATTTACTAGAATGAAGAAGATCTACCGACAGGTAAATTCTTTACAAAATACCAAAGAAATGATAAAAACAGGAAAGCAGAGCCTGCTAATTCTTTTCCATTTTAATCATTTGGGAATTATTTTAGTGTCAGTTTATATCTACTACTTAATCCATACATTAAACTTACCAAGCAGGAAAAGATTTTAAAATCCCTGATAATGGAAAATGACACTCATGTAGTTCTCAGGGCTTTAAGGGAGTTTTACATACTCTCTCAAATCTATCAAATATAAGTTAAAAGCAAAGTTTTGATTTACAGGAAGTCATGTAGTGAAATACACAGGAAAACATGTAAAAAGAAGAAAATTACCTGGGTGATTATTGTAGGGCTGTTATAATGTCCAAATTTAATACAGCCTTAGAGCCTAGCCATAAGGGGCTGAGTGAACAAAATTTAAGTTGTTATCAGAGGCAGGAATCCTGTGGAGCAATAAAGAATGAAACAGGTCTAGTGCTACCTGGAGAGATTTATAGTCCAGATACCCTGAGCACTTCATATAATAGTCTCTTGTGTATAAATTTTTATGAGAGAAAGAAATGTTTCATGTATTATTTTTGGCATATACAATGACTTCAGAGAGTTGAAGAGCCACTGATAATAACAAGTATTTATAGAGGAAAAACACTGACAAAAGCTTGTACTGTGAATGAAGCATCTATAAATAATACCCATGAAACCTTGCTTCTATGAAAAAAATGACTTAAGTAAATACTCACATGTAGAAAACTAAGTGTTATGCAAGAAAATGTTAAATGGTTTTTGCAAGCAAATGTTAGGCATTTTTATTCAGAAGAAAAATCTGAAAATTATCAATGAGCCTCACAAATCATGCTGTCTCTATGAGTATAGTACTTATGTAACAGCATGACATGCCTACAAATACACTAAGAAACTGTTAACATATTACTATTAACTATCTGACTATTGACATACTACCATTAGCATATGACATAAACTATAATCTATTATGAAAGTGCAACTTACTTAACATTTTCAATACTAAGAAAATAATCTTGATAGTGACTAGGTGCAATAATTTAAATTTTTCAGGTCATATTTATTTGAGATAAAGACTGCCTTAGTATAAAATAAGAGAATAGAATCTCCTCTAAGTAGGAGATAAAGCCAATGTAGATTTCTGGTTGAGTAACTGAATGTGGTGGCTTCTCTCTCAGCTTCTGGATGAATAACATCTATGTCCATACTAACAATTAACTAATTTTTTTGTTATTAAATCTATGTATGGCTAGATAGTCTAAAGGTTGTTCAGTTACACCCTCACACTACCCGACCTCTACTGTAGACATCACTACTTTTATTTAGATTGTGTGTGTGTCTTTTTTTTTCTGGTTCCAAATATCATCTTACATTATATAACAACATATTGTGTTGTAAACTTGTACTACTGACATCATGAACAATGTGAACTCATTAGAAAAATAATTCAGTGACTCAGATGTACAAACAAGAAATAACATGCGGGTTCTCTACTTCGTGAACGATAACCTGCCAATCTTTAGGGACCAAGTGGGAAGTGCCTGATTCTTTCAAAAATCTAAGAAATAAAGCCAGGCTCATCAAGGGGAACTTGAAAAGATGACCCATACAACCTGAGTTATTAAGAAAACATCTGATTCATTTCAGTAGCAATGGGGAAGTAACAAGAGACTTGTGCTTGGTGCAAATGAAATCTAAGAAATAAATGTTTGACATTATATATACAAATCATGGTTTATGTACTAAAGATACCTCTTGACATTGTTGTTGACATAAAAGTGTCTTCCAATGAAATTGAGTGAACATATCATTCTGCAAATGCTTCATTTCAAACATGAGTTGCACAATCATTTCAAGTTGAACTCTGACCCTTCTGTAAGCTTTACTCCCTAAATATTATCCCTACTATACAGAACTGCTAGAAAGGATCCAGTTCAGTGAAGACAAAAGGCAGAATGGACTGGGAATGTCATTACTTGGGTTTACCACATGCAAAGCTGTTAGGGGCTAACTGGAGGAAGTCATGTGGTTGCTATGCAACACAACTTTCTAGACTCACTCTTTCCAACTCACAATCATGTGCCAGGGAGAAAGAGTCACTGCTACCATACTGTAGCAAATAATGATCAAGGTAGGCTATTAACATGCCAAAGGTCTTTATGTTACTTAACAATGTGCACTATAAAAGTACATATTTAGGGCCAGCAAGATGGCTAAGTGAGTATAGACACGTGACACCAAGCCGGACAACCTGAGTTCCATCTCTGGGACCTACATGGTGGAATGAGAACTAACATCTGCAAGCTGACTTCTGGCTTGGGTAAGTGTGCTATGGGAAGTGTACACATGCACATACATACACACAAAATACATCAATAAGTATTTATAAATGTCATCTTAAATTTGTAAATGCATACCTACTATACCTATTTAAAGGTAATAAAAACTGCCTGGCAGCCAAAGAACTGTAAAGAAACCATCTTGCTGTTACATTAAATCAGCTGTTCTCTCTTGTCAGCACACACTTCCCTCTAAGGACTTCAGTCAGTTTCTAAGTGTCTTGAGAAAAACTCAGAAGTTGAAACCCATGAGACTTCTGTGAGATCATGGAATTGTGTCTAATAAGCAAAGCCAGTGCCACTTAGGCCACACCCTTCAAGGCTCCCTAGCCTGCAAACTTGCACCACGAGCTGGGGGCTGAAGGTTAAAAGCATGAGCTCATGGAGGACATTTCAAATTCAAACCAGACACTACTTGAGTGATAAGTAAGACAGAGTGCAGTCCTTGACAGAACATGAACTATGCTGGCCTATGGAGAGCATGCCCCCCTCAAAAAAAAAAAAAAAAAAAAAAAAAGTTCCTGCTTTGAAAATAGACTCTATTAGCAAAACTAAAGAAAAACATCGGTGGATTAAAAAGAAGGATTAAAAGGATGACCTTTTTCCCCTATAAAACATTTTATAAGTTCCTGAATGATCTTTTAGGGAATAAAGGCAAATATCTGAAAAATACATCCAAGATTTCACAAAAGGGAGTCAAATTGTAAATCCACTCTTAGAGATGGTATCAAAAATATACTAAAACACACAGTGCCGTGGTCTGCCTGAGGGCCAGAGGGGAGCCCGGTTGACCATAAAAGGGCTGTCTGCACGTTCTCAGCGGACCGCACACAGGATCGTATTTACTATGCAGTCCGTTCCTTTGTGCTCACAGGAGCTCCTGAGAGCTGCCAGCACAGGACTGTCTCAGGACTCAAAGCAAGGAGGATTCAAAACCTAGCACGTTCCTCCCATCATCTAATGTATTTTGTTTTTCTTGCTTACCTTCTTTACACACACACACACACACACACACACACACACACACACACACACACAGCATAAGGGTCACTATAATATAACAGGTGAAAATTTTAGAAATATTCAAAAAGAAGCCTTTAAGCCTCTTAAGGAGAATGGAAAATATATCTCTTATAGATAGAAAGCCCCTTCCAGTAACACTGAAGTTGCTGGAAAAGTGAGGAATGAAGAAGAATGTATTTGTATCAAGCAGTTACACCACTTAGCAACTTAAAAGACTATTCTGAAAGTTCTTAGAAACAGTGTGTAAATCGGTAAAAGGAGCAAAATGGAAAAATCAAAATCAAAATGCAAACAAGGGATTGAATGCAGTGCACCCTGGAGGCCCACGGTGCTGCACACTGAGCAGGCGCGTATGAATGCACTGCACCCTGGAGGCCCACAGTGCTGCACACTGAGCAGGCGCGTATGAAAGCACAGTGGCTGGGCAGGGATGCTATGACCCCTGGGCACTCCAGAGAATGCGTGTAAAAATAAGCTGGACTTCTATCTTAGCCTCTGAAAGGATTCTGAGATCTCTGTTCAATGATGGATGTTGACAGACACCAACCACCTAGGACCCAGATTATAATTCTCAGCTAGTTAGCATTTGATTTCATCATGCCACAAGATCCAGACGGTTTCTGACGGTTAGTCATCTAAATGATCACCTCTTGCGGTGGGGGAAAGAATTCCCTCTAAAACACATAAGCTCTTTATGTGGGGCCTCAAAACAGATGCAGAGCTCATAAACAAGTGGTCAGCATTAACGGTTTCTGAACACAAAACAAGCAAAAAATAATAATTTAAAACCAAATCTGACACACACAGACCTCAGAACATGCACACAATTCTTTTTCTTGAACAGATTAATTTAAATTTATTTTCCTTATCATCTGTTTTTAGAAACTTCTTATTTATTTATAGTCTATCTAGCCAGGAAGATGAAGAAAGAAATTAATATATATTAATCAGGCCAGGAATTTTGCTGAGAGCCCTCACTGAAGTGGTCCTTAATCTTGAAGTTTTACAAATTAAGAAATTAAGTGCTGGGAAAGACTGAGTACAGATCGTGTGACTGAGAAGTAGATCAGCCAGAACTTACATACTGTTTGACTTCTGCTTTCAGATATCCATATTTACCTATTATTCCACTAAAGTGTCTTCATAACCCAAATATCTGGGCTTTTCCTTAAAATAACTCGAGAATACCAATAAGAATCAGCAAACAAAATCACAGGGGCAATTGCCTGGCATTTTTCCATCAGGTTGGGGTGGTGGCTCTAAGCTCAAAACCTTGCAGAAAGCACCTTGGGAATTTTAGTGGCCACACAGACACAGCAGTCTGGTTTCAATTCTCTTCTGAAGTCAGCCACTGCTGTGCCAGTCCCTGTCTGTGACCCAGCTCACCCATGAGCCCCGCCCCCCACACCTCAATCACTAGGCTTCTGGCATAAAGATTCCGGCTCTTTTCTTTCAATGCCAATTAGACCTTCCACCATATATGAACCGCGAGAAATCACAACTCAAAACTCATATTCTACCCTCTACTTGGTTTGACAATATTTGTCTTTTCAACAACTACAAGCTTACGCTGAAGCCAGTAAACCATATATGCACAAAACCTCCGAGGCGTGATTGCTTTTTTCATGTCACTATGATAAACAACCTAAAGAAACAACTTAGAGGGAAGAAGGATTTTTCACTCACGGTTTCAGAAATTTCAGCCCACGGTTGGCAATCTCAATGGATTGTCACCACATGTCTGGGCAAAGACGTCCTGTTTATGGGGAATGTGGAGTGAACGTTCTTCATCTCATGGAAAACACAGGCAAGAGAGAGAGGAAGGGACTGGGAAGCAGACATCACCTCCAAGTTCTATCTCAGTGCCTACTTCCTGTCGCTTCTTAAGTTTCCAGAACCTCCCAAAAAATACTGTTACCAGCTGGGAACCAACCACTCAGTAGATGAGCCTTTAGGAAGGAAACTTCATATCTCTATGGCAGAGTTATATACGCCTTTTAAAAGTCTACAGAAAACACAAAAAGAAGGAGCGAAACTAACAGAAAGTCCTCCTTGTGCCTGGCACGGAAGCCATGGAGGGAAAGCTTTCAATATGTGGGATGCTGAATCTGTCTTTATCGATCACCTAAAATACGGGATATTCAATCACACTGAGGAAAAGCTGGCTCTGTCTCCACAGCATCCAGTGAACCAGTAAGCAGAACTGCCATTGCTTGTAAACCCAAATGTGCAAACACCGCAGTCCTACAGGTTATTCCTCTCACTCCAGCTGACTTTCACTAACAATGAAACGGTAAGCAAGTATTCTAGGTAACAAGGTTCTTACCTCTGAGGTGAAAGGGAGGCTTTGGTTTATTTTTCATTTACTGCACGTGACATCAGAAGTTATTTGCTTACAAACAACTCCTTTTCCTGAAGGCGGTCAAATCTGCCAAGGTCACTGAAGGAAGGGCTACTGCATTCTCTCACCGCATGGAGTAACTTTTTTTTTTTAATTATTAAATCTCTTTTTTTTCATGAAAAAAAGTTTATATTCATTTGTAATATTTTTCTATAAATGGGGGCTTTTAATTTTCAATTTATCATGTGGCCCATACAAGCTAAAAGGCATACCAGGAGAAAGCAGTCAGGCACGGGCCAGCCTTGTTTTCCAGCCCCTCTTACAGCCACCTAAATGAGTAAGACAGTGACCTCACTGCTTCCGGAATGACCTCACTTCTACAAGGCAGGAGAATCGGACAGGCAACTGTGGCATCGAAGTCACTCCCGGTCTGTGTCTTTTTATTTTTAAAGATTTTCTTGATCTGAATAAGTCCAGTGCAGAAGCACTTAAGAATGTATCTTTCAGCTTAAAAATACTGGAGACTGGTGGGCATCACTTAAGCAAGAATGGAAAAGACCCCCAGCTTTCACTTGAGAGGCTGGGGTGCGGGCAGCACCTGGACCTGTTCCTATGGTCAGAGGCCAGGAGAGCAGTCTCAGTGAGTGAGTCAGCTGAGTCACCAATACCAGTGCAGTGAGGAGGAGGCACAGTGGTCCAGTCAGTAGGAACAAAAGAGGACTGAAGACCAAAGGCAGGAGGGCCGGAAGAGCCAGGCTGCTCATCTGCTTTTTTCTTTGGATGAATGAGCAAATGACACATTAATGAGTGATGACATTCCCAAATAATTGCTTGTACTGAGATATAGCTGCATTCACAGGCAAAAAGCAAAAAAACAAACAAACAAAAACCACACCACTAACAGGGGGATTTGTTTCATAAATGCAAATTATAGTGATCCCTTCATAAAGCAAGACAGTACAGTACTCGAGCTGAATTTTCACCATTCATTTTTTTTAATTAAATTTTTAAATTTGTTTTACATGCCAACCACAGTTTCCCCTCCTCCCTCCTTTCTTCCTGTTGCCACCTCCCCCACCTCCTTTTTACGCCCCCGCCCATCCACTCCTCAGAAAGGCTAAGGCCTCCCATGGGAGTCAACAAAGCATGGCGTACCAAGTTAAGGCAGGAACAAGCTCTCCCCCACTGCATCAAGGCTGAGCACAGCATGCATCCCATCACAGGGAACAGATTCCAAAAAGCCAGCTCATGCACCAGATACAGATCTTGGTCCCACTGCTAGGGGCCACAAACAGAGCAAGCTACACAACTATCACCCACATGCAGAGGGCTTAGGTTGGTCCTATGCAGGCTCCATAGCTGTCCGTCTAGTGTCCCTGAGCTCCCAAGAAGTCAGGTCAGCTGTCTCTGTGGGTTTAAGAGAACAGTTCAAGACTTGAAAATTGAAATAGAGGCAATACAGAAAACACAAACAGAGGGAGTTCTGGAAATGGAAAATCCGGGTAAATGAAAAGGAACTACAGATGCAAGCATAATCAACAGAATACAAAAGATGGAAGAGACCTGGGCAGTGGTGGAGCACGCCTTTAATCCCAGCACTCAGAAGGCAGAGGCAGGCAGGTGCATCTCGGTGAGTTTGAGGCCAGCCTGGGCTACAGAGTGAGTTCCAGGAAAGGCTTCAATGCTACACAGAGAAACACAGTCTCAAAAAAAAAAAAAAAAAAAAAAAAAAAAAAAGAAAAAGAAAAAAAGAGATGGAGGAGAGTGAAAATACCATAGAGGAAATAGATTCACTGGTCAAAGAAAATGTCAAATCCAACAAATTCTTAATTTTCCCCGTTCTTTATACCTGCAGTCTGAAAGAGCTTTCCCTTGGTTAGAAGTCACAAATAGGTAAGTACACATGTCCAGGTAGGAAAGCATGAACAGGCATCGTTCAGATCAAATACAAGCAGCTTGTTTCAATTAGATGCAGGTGCTGGTATGCTTGAGAGATTTATCATATTTAGAAGTTAATTTATGGTTCTCCAGTCCGTCAGTACAGGCTTTGGATGGCACGCTACAAGTAAGCTGTAAACACGGTAATTTCTCATATGGTTTATACACTCCCATACACACTTGGTCTCTCAAGACCATGGTGTACAACCAGAGGGTATATTTCCAGTGCTCCCAACAAGTGTCCAGGGAAAAAACGAAACAAACAAACAACAGAAAAAGAAAGAAATGAAACAAATTAATAAAGGGAGGAAACAAAGGAAAACAGTGGGGGCAACTTTATGTTGGCAGCTATCTTTTTTCCTAGAAAAACCCTTAGATCTTGGGAAAAACAGCTTTTCTTGCGAGGTGCCAACAACAACAAAGACTTTGTTACTACGACTCTACTGTGGGCATGGGGCATGCACTCTCCTGCACTGACTGCAGACATGTTAGCCTCTAGGATAAAGGGCCACCTTCAGCCATGCCATGACCTGGTTAGTCACATCAAAACCTTGCATTTTTAGATATCGACTTTGGGATGAAATAAAATGCTGCTTGCATTTGCTCTCACCCAGGCAAAGCAGAAACTAAAGCCACTTGGTTGGGAAAGCATTCAGGACATTCCTCCTAAGAGTTTGATGTCCTTGATTAACATGCAAAGTAATGGGGAATTTGATGTTCACTTGCTTCTCTAGAGCATTAATATCATTCTGGTTGGTCATTAAGGAGAACACACACACACACACACACACACACACACACACACTCATACACACACTATCACACTCACATACATACTCATACTCTCTCAGACACACATATACACATACACACATTCATACACACATCATCACACTCACACCCACATACACACTCAGACTGTCTGCAAGGCAATGTGTAATGTTTCCTTATAACAAACTGGCCTCAGGAAATTATTAATGAGGGGTGAGGAGGTTACAGAGCAGCTAAGCCCACAAGAATGCCTATGCAAAGAAAACTGCCTATTCAGACAGGAGCTGAGAGCTGTGTGGGGAACACTGACACTTTGAAAGGAATTCCTTCCCAGGCAAGACATTTTCTATACTGTGCACAGCCAAAATAAAATGAGTCATAACACTCCAGGTTTCCTAACTGTGTACTAATGGGATGACCTCTGATTCCTAAGGAAGTCAAGGGCAGCAGTAATTAAAAAGCAGTCCTGTCCCTCTGCCCCTTCTCCACACATAGGGAGCCATCTGAGAGGACACAGATTTGGTCCCGCCAGATGCTATTGCTATTACACACTGGATGACACAGTATTTGTAACTTTTGGCTTTATTTTCAGGAAGGGAAGCAAGAAAACCCATGCCAGGAAACCAGGCAGCTGTACTCTTTGGACAAGCCCAGGCATGCCCCAACGACACCAGCACCAGCTGAACCCTGTCTTCCTAGAGAAAGTTTGCCTGCCACTAGAAAAGTTCGAACATTTGAAGCAATGATTTTGAAGGCTCCAGGATAGAACCTTTAGTCACTCTGCTTGAGCAGGAGGCTTGTTTGGGGCCAAAGACAGCTGAGAATCAACAATAAAGAACAATGTTTTCGCTCATTGTGCACCTACAAACATGGAGCACACCTTTTCTCTGTGAAGATGGCCTGAAGTCACCTGTCCCCAAAGTAGGATGGAGAACTCAAGCCTTACCATTTGGAAAAGAGAGATGGTACCAAGAGGAGTCCTATAAACACACCTTCTTGCAGTAGCCCTCCTGTAACACTGCTACTTCCACGTTTTCCCAGCCACTTTTCTAAACTCCATTTGCCAGATCTCAATCCCTTTATCTTATCCCTCTACAATTTATCGTCTGTGGCTAAGATGGCACACAAAGTCCCGTGTCTAACCACTTCCTTAGGTTTCTACATCTTTCTGTGAAGTACCAGAGCCTATAAAAATGTTAAAACCCCTACATCTTTTCTCTTCCTACACTGTCATTTTCAGCTTAACCTGCACACCTCAGCTCCAAAAGCTAAGGTGCAAAGCTGTTCCTCCCTTCCTGAGGCAAAATAAGTAGTATATACTATAAAAAAAAACATACATTTATACTTGTAATTATAAAATTTTCGAAAATGCTTATAAGTGCTCTATTGCTTAGTAAATATATTTATGAAATCAAAAATAAAACATGTCAATAATTATCAAATATATTTAAACAGATTGTATAAAAAGTCAGATTTTCATAGATTTAAATGTTTACTTTTTAAATATCTAAATGCCTACTAAGGCCTGAACATGATGACATTGTAGATATGATGGCTTATATTCTAAACATGGAGGGGAAAGGTGGACACTTTTCCTTTTTCTCTGAGTCTTTTGTCTTTGGACAGTGAGTACTTATTGCCTGTAGTGAGGTTCTAGGTTCAACCAACAAAGCAGGGAAAGGAGGAAACAGACCTACCCTACTAACAACAGCCTCAGCCTTCACCATAGTGGAGGTCCAGGGACTTCATTCATGATGCTGCCTTCCAAAAATACCAAGCAGCACAGCTTATTGCTAAATTAAATCAGATTTCATCCCAGGATGCTACTCCTACAATCTATGCAAGTGTAGTTAAGGAGTGAGGGATATGTGTATTCGGGTATTTACATGCTTATGAATATGAGAATAGATTTTGTTAAATTTTGCAATCTCCATTAGCATGAAAGTTCTAATAATCAAATTGTAACGTTACTGAATGAGTCCAGAAAGGTTTCCACTCTGTCTTGTCACAAAGCAGCAAATAAATTAGCAAGACTCCTGAGTGGTCTCCAGTTTAAGACAGATACTATAGGTCCTGGAAAAAGTTCAGCTGGCTAATTGGCTGCTTTATACACATGTGGTCTTGAGTTTGGTTACTAGAACCCATGCAAGAGTAATGCATAAGTAAATTAATGAAATTAAACAAAGCAAGGTGTGGTAGATGCCCCAGTGCTGGGAGGTGGAGACAAGCAGATGCCTGGGATATGCCAGCCAGCCAATCCTACCTAACTGGTTAGTTAGAGGACTGTGAAAGATCTTGTCTTGTAAAAATGTGGACGGCACTTGAGGAACTATACTAGACACTGAATTCAGCATCCTTCCCTCAAAACACACACACACACACACACACGCACGCACGCACGCACGCACGCACGCACGCACGCACGCACGCACTCATATGCACAGAGAGACAGATACCACTGTGTTGAGAACAGTATTCATGACATGCAAATAAGGAAAGAAGGTGCTTCCCACCTCTATTCCAGAGTCAGCTTAGCATTTGGATTCTATTGTAGACAGAGGAAAAGAAGGTATTTCTCAATTAGACAAGATCTGAGCCTGATGGTCCACTCTCCATCTTGTTAGAAATAGTTGAATCCTTGCTTCCTACAAAATGTGTGGCAGAAAAGATTAAATCAAATCCTTCCTAGAGCCAAAGATACACTCACACAACAACATAGTCCACATGGAAAATTTCTAGATGTTTCCAAGTATGGATTTTAGGGGCAATGAAATTGCCAGTAACTTGCTTACATGCAAAGGAAAAAAATGTTCTTCTCCCCGTAATACTGTCTTGCTCTAGACTTAATTCTCCAAAACTGAGTAAAATAACAATATAGGTCATATTGCTGTATGTATGTTATTATTTGTTTGAACATATAGGCTGAAATAAAATAAGTATGACCTGTCTACAGGAGTACAAAGTACTCATCAAAAGGGAGAATCTCCCCAATCTCACTATCTTTAAAATAAGCAAAACTTTATTCTGAAACTTTGCCTAAATCTCTGGTTTGACCAACACTCTCCCTTCACATGAGCATTGAAGTCAGAAAAGAGTCAGCAACAGGAACTTGAAGTCACAGAGTAACAGGAGAGCCTATGTTACAGGTCAGCTATTACAGAGATATTCAACGACACCCCCAAGCTTCTTAAGGAACACTGTACCTATCCCTTCATATTATGTCACAGGGAAAAATACTAAGAGTTAACCACTACCTAAAACTCAGATTCCTTTCAAATTGTTTCATTACAACTGTACTTTCATGACTCACTGACAATATTGACCACACAAAAACTAAGTCTATTAATGTTTTAAGATACTAAGTATCCTTTAACCTGCTATCAGTTCCAGTACAAAAACCCTGGTGACACACAAAATGTGGAAATCAATTTCGGTGGCTAGACAAGCATGAGAATAGGAGAGGCCGGTTCTCCCCCAAGACTCGGGAGGCTCCTCGTATTAAATAGTTAACAAATTGATTTATTAAAGGTCTACAAAAAGCTAGCACCATTCTTCAACTTGCTAATCTCCACTAAAGAAATACAGTTGTGTGTTTATTAGCCTCTAATTGACTTAAATTATCAGAATAAACTATAGAGAAACTTTCTTTTATTTGATTTGGGTTGTGATTTCTTCTTCATTTCTGGTACCAAAATTAGACATAAAAAGCTCAGGGAAAATCTATAATCATTTTAAAATTTTTGAGCTTAAAGACTATTGATTAATTGGCATGAAAATAGCAATTCAGGAAAGTTTATTGTTTCTTTAATCTATGTTGAAGATAATTGTTTATAAAACAGACATAATAAATTTTGTCTTTTTATGGAAACACTGAAGGAAATCTTAAGAATAAAATGTTTGAAATACAAACAAAAAAGCCAAAACATAATATTTAAATTACAGAGCTTGAAACATAAGATAACTTCTTAATTATGTTCGGCTCTGTCCCTTGAGTAGAAGGATTTACACAGTCAAGCTCCATTGGTTCATATGGGAGTTAATCCTTACATTATTTTTTCTTACATCCTTCACAAAGGAAGCCCTCTCCCTCCACACCAAAGATCACCCCTTTCTATCAACAACTGTGCTGAGAAACTTCCTTTTGACACTGAGTCACAGGAACATTTCTCAAATGGCAGAATCAGACAAAATGTTTTAAATGTTCTGTAAGTTGGATACTTGCCAGACAGTATTCTAGACTTGAGTCAGCTAAGGGGTAGGTACAAGGAATTCGAGAAGAACATGGAACTTTGTTAAGAATGGGTCAGGATTTATGTCTGATGTCACATCACCCCAGCAGATGTAACACACCATTTTCTACAGAACTCATTTCCAATACCACTGTATTCTCACCTTTTTACTACAGCTCCTGTGCAAGTGCAAAACAGTATCATCACTGTTTGAATTATTACATGTACTTGTCTTGTGAAAGCAGAGAAAAGAGAGTGACTCCCATCAATGCCTCTGATAGTTTATTGTCCTTACAAATCATGTAGATGGTAGCTTATAAGGATATTTGCCCCAAAGAAAGGCAGCAATTATGTTTTCTTATCAAAAGTATGCATGTCAATTTTTTTTCAAGGAGATGGAACACAAGCCAAGATCCTGAATAAGAGGCAACATACAAAAGAACAAAGATGATCAATTTGTCTATGAAGAAGTTCATGTTCAGTTGGATGATCAGCACACCTAAGTACTCAGCCCAGGAGTGAAGGGTGCCAGGATGACACTGCCTACTCACAATACCCATAGCACAAGGCCAATCCACATTTCTGCTAAATGTCACCACTTCTGATTGCAGCTGACTTCAAGTCTAAACATACATAATAAAGAAAATAATTAAGTAATTAATAACTCTCCCTCATAGAGAAAGAAAGCTAATGTGAAATAAATGCCAGGTTTTATGTGTCCCAAACATTGTATTGCCTTCCACACAACACAAGCTTGTGCAGTCTAGGCACCACGCTTATGTAAATAGCAGTATGTGGTATTAGTTTGCTTGTGACACCATAAATATTGGCATACTGAACATGTCCTTCCTGCCATGAATTCTGAACTCTCTCTCCAGGGTCTGCTTCTGTTTTGTCCACATGCCAGAGCAACAGAAGACTTGCCCATAATCTCATATGTTCAGAGCTGAGAAAATCAACTTCATTTTCAAGGAAGAAGAAAACATATCCTTTGAGTGCCTATAAAACAACAACAACAGCAACAACAAAACCCCACCTTTTTTAATATTTTTCTTTCCAGTGGACAAATTAGAAATATAAATCTCAAAACCCAAGGCACAAAGAGAAAACTGAAAACAAGGAGAAAACACCTGAGCTGCATCTTAAGTTAACTGGAAAATTCGGAAGGGGATGAGAATCCTAAAGTTAAAGTTTTTGCAAAGAAACATTTGGTAGGTCATGATCTTCTCTGAATGAATCAACTGCAATGAAATATTTTCACAAAGTTCACAGTTTAAAAGTCTTTTTTTCCTGGAAATGATACATTTCTGTTTTCTGGTTGAGGAAATAACATTCTAAGCAGTCATCATTATAATCTGCCCATCAGGTTCTTGGTTCATCAATTTTATTCAGTCTAAGCAGAAAGACTGAGGCCATCCTGTGTGTCCCCTTTTAGTTCCTCAAAATGAAGCCAGACGTTACTTACATCCCTCAGTTGTGAAATAAGGCATATGACTCACTTAAAGATCTTAGAAGTTGGTTTGGGATCCCAGAAGCGAACAGCACAGTAGGACAAGCTGTGCTGGGTCTAAATGTGCTGTTTATATTTCACTCAAGACCTACCATCTGAGGCCCTGTGCTAAAGACTATTCAACGTTTTATTGACTGACACTTAAAAGTTATGGAAGATAAGATCCATTGGTAACTGGAATCCACAATAACAAGTGCTGACCAGTGGAGCACTCTGGGAGCTTGGAGAATGAGAACAGCAAACTGAGAAATAGAAAAGGGTTTTAGCAGAGCAGGGGGAAAGATGGGTCTTAAATGTCTGTGTGCTTTGTGTAAAGAACTCCTGCTCCACTCACAAGCACTTACTAAATGGCAGTATCATCAGCCCCTGGCAGGTCAAATACAGTATACACCTTCTAAACCCTCTGCCCTTCACAAGAACACTGACAGACCTTCTGGCAAATAAAAACCAAACAAGTGTGTATTAAAGAAATATAGCTTTGAAAAGTAACATCATGTTCACATAAAGATAACCTTGTGAGGTTACAGATTAGCTGATTTGTGGTAGTGATTTTCCACATATCAAAACATTGAATTAAATATGATAAACACATATTTTTTATTTATCAATTATATTTGATAAAGTTGGGAAAATATGGGATACTAAAATAATGATATGAAAAATATTAAGCATATATTTTAAGGGAAAGCAAAATCAAGCATTAGGAACCTAGTCTAAATCTAAAAGCAAAAACCCTTGTTGGCTTTTTAAGATCTTATCAATAACATTCACATAGTTCTATAGTATGTCAGATATAGACCTTCATCATTAACAAATAACTTTTCAGTTCTATTTTTTCCACAACAAAGAGTTGAACTGTGAAAAGGTAATTGCATGCCGAAGGCATAGGCATGCTCTCTGATAAGTTCTGCATGGAACTCTTCCTTTCCTACTACATCCTTTATCCTTCAAGATCTCCCTTAGATAATGACTATCTCAGGGACTATCTATTGGGTCAGCAGGATGACTGGGCATTGGGAAAATGAAGATGTCCATGGTGCATACAGATCAGCTGTGGGGCATCTTGTATAAGAAGGAATAAGGAAAGAGTCTCAGTAGCCCTTGAGAGCCACAAAGGTTTGGACCTTAGTCCTTAGCCCAGCACCACCACCACCACCACCACCACCTATGAGCTTGTTCAAGTGCAGACTCTTGGGCTCTGCTCAGGGCCTACTAACTTGGGATGTGAACTTCAATCTGATCTCCAGGTCGTATGCATCCACACCTGACTGGAGTAGACTCACAGCTCCACTGTGGGGAAGTTATCTGATATTTACCCTCATTCAGCCGATCAAAGGGGTAAAGGGGAGCAGCTAAAACCTAGATCACAGAGTAATAAGGGCACTTTGGCACAGTTTGTGCCATCGGTAACTAGCACCACACTTTGGATAATGACAGAGAGCAGAAAACGCAAATGCAACTATAAATATTTTACCTGCAAATAGAAATGTCAATATTCACTCACTACCCTGAAAATCATTCTGGCCTCTTTAATGGACTATGTTATACGTTTGGAGTCTTTGTGTTGGAATGCAGAACAGAAACGGTGTCTTTGAAGTTGCAATTTCACATTGGAGTGCTAAGACCAAGACACCCCATGAGACTCTGAAAGTACTCTAAAATATGTGAAACTGGATCACTGGATGGCAATGAGGTAGCTACAAGATGGGTACTAGGATATCAAAGTAACAGCAAAAGAAATGTGTTCAATGTTCCAATTTTCATAGGAAATGATATGATGTTCGGTGAATGCTGAATTCCTGAGAGGAATGAAGAATCGAAGTCCTTCTGCCTCTCCAGTGAGAAGCAGGTATGTGGCAGGCATGAGAAGACCTACTCAGAGTATGGCAAGGCCAGTGATTTGACTCACTGGGTTTGGACTTGCTGCTCAAGCCTGGCAACATGGATTTGATCCTCAGGACTCACATCAATTCTCTTGCCTCAGTCTTCCTAGTGCTGGAATTAGAGGTATATGACATTATGTCTGGTCCTCAGACCCTACACAAAAGTGAAAGGAGATAAATGACTCCACAAAGTTGTTCTTTGACCTCTGTGCATGCACATGCATGCGTGTGTGTACACACACACACACACACACACACACACACACTGTTTACACAATAATAAAAAACACGCGTCACTTAAGAGAGAGCTAGAAAATCAGTATTGGGAAGAATGCACAATCTCTGTGCATTTCACCTGCATTCCCTGATGCATAAGGACTATGGGAGCCTGGATCTTGTCCTTTACTACCTGTCCCTTTCCTCTGCCTGTCTCCCATGTCCTAAAAGCATGCCAGTATAGAAACGAATCATTGCTTCCCCTCTGTACTTCTACCCTGGGATCACACTGATGTCTGTTTCTGCCTTAACGCTCCAGATCTCATATCCTTACTTAGCCATTCTTCCAAACCTCTCATTGTGTTGAAGTATTCAAATTTCTGTTTTCATTTTCACTGGTCACTCTATTCTTGATTCTGTTGTTTTTCAAGCTTCTCTATTGACCCTTGGCATCCTGTACTTTCTGTCAAGGCCAGTGCCCCCTTGCCTGGACTGCAACTCCTTCATGGGGATTTCTTCATGCAGTTTCTTATTCCTTTACCTGCAATCTTCATTGATGAGCAGTGTTCAGTTAAATGTAGCTCATAATTTGACTTACTGAAGCCCAGGGATGGTGGTCACTGGGCTTTTTTTCTGAAGCCAGTAAAATATTCTTTCTTTTATGCCTCCAACTTGCAGTAACCATTCCTTTATATTTATTTCTTTTTTTCTCTTTTTAAGAGAATTTTTCCACTCATTCTACATATCAGTCACAGATGCCCCTCCTATCCCTCCTTCTGCTTCCCCCAGCTCCCCACCTCTTCTTATGTCACCATCAAAACAAGTTATACTTTAGACAAAGTGTATTCCCATTTATTCAAATCTCCCTTTATCTCTGATTCTTCAAGGTGCTGGTGCTGTCTATATTCCCAGTCCCTCTGCTCACAGCCCACTCCAACAACTTCTCTCAACGTCTTTTAATAACTCCATTATAAGTAAGTATGTCCAACACTATGGCATTTTTTACCCTGGATAAGTGCTGGTGGCAATTTTCTCCTCTCTTTCTTTCTCTCTTTCTCTCTCTTTTTTCTTTCTCTCTTTCTCTCTCTTTTTTCTTTCTTTCCTTCTTTCCTTCTTTCTCTCTCTCTCTCTCTCTCTCTCTCTCTCTCTCTCTCTCTCTCTCTCTCTTATTTTTTTCTTTTTTGTTGGTCATTTTGTGTTTTGAAGCATGGTATCACCCTGCAGCCTGGGTAGCCTTAAACTTACATCAGTCTTTTGCTTCAGCTGCCTTAGTCCTGAAATTATACCTGTGTACTGTCATGACTGGCCTTACATGTATATTTCCCATTCTCCTCTAAGTATAAACGACTTGGAGGCAACAAGCTGTACTGATCATGAGAGTCCATCAAGGACCCATATGATGATGGCTGGGTACCACCTTTGGAAGGTGGTAGAACCTTTAAATGGCCACAGTTGAGTAGGAGATTTTTATATCACTGGGACCATGCCCTTGAAGGACACAGCAAGAAACCTTCACTTTCCTCTCTTCTGTTTCCCAGCCATGCATTTGCAGCATGATGCACTGTCCCCAACCAATGGCTTAAAAAAGTGGGTTAGCTCAGTCTTGGGGGAGAATTCCTACATCCATGAGCCAAAGATAACTGGAACCTCAGCTTCTGTGTGCAAAATCACAGAGGATCTAATTTAAAAGAAAATCTTAGATATTTTTGCTGCTGTTGTTGTTTTCTGACTTAAGACCATCATTCAAAAGAGAGAGAAAGAGAAAGAAAGGAAGGGCAAGTCTCACATTACACAGAAATTGTAGAATCTGCTGTTTAAACCTGGGTGTCAGAGGACTTACTTCCTCTGCCAAACTTCCAACAGCAACACGTCAGACTTGTCAGCATGGTATGATACCATCACTTATTAAAAGCTAGAAAGGATCATTGATTCCTTGATGAGTACTATGGATTGCTTACACACTCACTTCCTTTAAAGCCATGCAAACCAAGCAGAGCTGAGGGACCAGAGGATTAAGATATGCTACAGCCTCAATGTAGAAGTTACTTACCATCTTCTGCTCACTTTGATGCTCACAAGGATGCTGGGCTTCTGCTGTCCACCTAATGTGCAAGGTGTATGCCCCTATCTCTCTGGGTTTTATGTTGTGGATCAGTGTGGCACAATCCTCCTGCTCACTTTCAGAGAAGGGAAAGGAATTTTCTAATGCAGTGTGGAGGCTCTACCGAGAGGAGGAAAACTGGGGACTGGATTTAAGATCTAACTCTCCAGAAGGATGAACCGATGTCATATGAGGTTTGTCAGAAGAGGACTAATTCCAAGACAAGCAGAGTTCCAATGACCATAAGTCATAACTGCCGTTTGGATTTCTATTTTACATGGCTGTTGGCTGTAGTTGAAGGTCTCCTCTTGTGAGCCAGAACAATTATTTTACAATTAGTTTAGACATGTCTGAGCCTAGAAGGAAAATTTCAATTTCAATCGTCATATTTTCCTTTAATAGAACCCAGTGCTACCAAAAAGTAGGCCAATTCAGCTTTTCATATAAAGTGGAATGGACAGAAAAAGACAAATATATATGTACTAAATCTTAGGTATTTTCAAACTGTACAATAAAATAGCAATGATGGGATTCCACGTGCTAGACAAAAACAAACACACAAACAGCCAAATTTATCCCCTTACTCTCAAGTCGGAATATAGGCATGACCCTATAAAACATCACATGCAGCCCTAAATTTGGACTGCAAATCTATCACTTAAACATCTAGTAATGACCCAATTTGTTTACATGGCCCTCTAGCTTTTTTATGGACTTTCCATAAAGAAGTTATTACATCCATTCCCTTTATTTTGTTTAAGAGTGTTTGAATGAGCCCCAGAACCACAAGCTAGTTAAACAAGCCTTGCTTAGATGGACGTGGTCTCATATAATTCACCACTACCGGGGAACTTTGCAGAACAGTGTTTGTAGTTTGGAAACGCCACACATTCCCACATGCCAAAAGTATTTCCTGTGCTTTATGCAGTTTTAAATGTTCGGCAGATATAGCATATGAGGCCCATTTTCCCGTTTTTTTCCAAAGCAAAGTGTGGCATTTGCACTTCTTCCCGAAGGTCTGCACCTCCAAGGGTTTTGCTTTGGCAGGCTAACCATTCTGAACAGGCTGCAGAGGAACACTGCAAAGGAAATGGGAAATCCAGTCAAGCTAATTGGTTTCCTAAGATATAAATGCAGGCTCTAGAAGGAAATCATTTTAAAGCAGTTAGCTTAATGGGGTGCCCAACTGATGCCTATTAAAAGTTATCGGTACAGATTAAAAATGAATTTCCAACAGGAAAGACAAACTCTTTTTTTAAGAAGCAGAGAGATTATTTGATTCCTTATTCCATGTGCTTAATCGTGCCTTTAAACCTCAAGTCTGCAAATACCCTCAAAAAAAAAAAAAAAAAAGAAATGAAAGTTACTCTTTAATGGTTTAGTGTCACCAATTAAGTTCCTAGAGGAGCCTCTCAATATCCTGGCCAGATCTCAACCTGCAAAGCTATGCTATTCTTAGATGGCTGTTTCATGTACAAATGATTAAGACAGTTTTGACCACAATGAGCAACACAGTGCAAGATTCTGTTGCAATCATCATCTATGTCTCTAATGGGTAGAAAATTGCATCAAAGGCTATGAAAATGCGGTCTTGGTACTGAGGCTCTCCATGTGCTTGTAGAGCGCCAGCAATAGCACACTAAACTGCATGCATAGTTTGAGACACTGTTGCATCCAACTTAATTAGCTATTATTATTATCATCATCATCATCATCATCATCATCATCATCATCAACAACAACACACCCAGCTTGGCCCCCAGGTTGCCTCCCTTTGACTATGTATGTACAGATCCATGCTTTTCAAATATATCAAATTTTAAACATTTTAGCCTGTTGAAAAATTGCTATAATAAATTCAGATCAATTTATTAGTGAATCTATTTTTATTGTTATTGATGGAAACTGGAGCCTTACACATGCTAAGTCTGTTCTCCAGTGATCTGATGGCAGGTCACACTTTACCAAGCATTACTATTGATTTATGGTGTCTCCCAAGTTCTTAAACAATGTGAACTTCAGTCCGCATAATCATGTCTAGGTTTAAAATAGGACAAGTCAGAAATAAACACTTTGAATTGTCCCAGTTTCCCAAACCGACTGAGAAAGCACCCACCAATAAGACAATTGAAATTTCTGGCTAGGCATGGTGGCACACACACCTTTAATCCCAGCACTTGGGAGGCAGAGGCAGACAGATCTTTGTGAGTTTGAGGCTAGCCTGGTCTACATAGTGAGTTCCAGGACAGCCAGGGCTGTGTAGAAAGATGCTGTTTCAAAAGAGAGAGAGAGAGAGAGAGAGAATGAAAGAAAAGGAAAAGTGGAATATTTCTTTCATCTCATCTGTTCACATCTTGCTCACATCTCAAGCAAATGCACTGATTATAAGCACACTCTGCTGCCATTGAAAGGGAAATTATAGCATTTTAATGCCTCCCAATTTACATTTCTAATCACTCTAGCTATGAATATGTGTGGCAATATGGGATATAAGCTGTGATTTATCCCTCAGTAGAGAGTAAAGATAAATGATATGACTGTTTAAAAAACAGATGTCCTTCTAAATAGCCGGGAAAAAGAACTGCCAGAAACAACATAAGTGTCGTGGAAATGTAACTTCTGCTGATGGTTTCTCATCTGTTTTGTGAACTAAGGACAGGTACAGCGGGCAGCTGGGTATTCTTAAGCCAGAGGCCTAGCTCAATCTTATAAACATTGAAATGCTTAAAATAGCATCCACCTAGGAACAAGGATTTCCTGGAGTGCGAAGAGTGTAGCCTCAAATAATGGCAACACATCTACACAGCATACTCACCATAATTGAGTCATTTCTGATCCTTCACTGCCTTAAGATACTGTAGGCGTTGTTATATATACAGGGACCAGAGGTAACCTCAACAGAGAACTGATGCAGTTTTTCAGCAAAGGCATCTCATAAGGATTAATAACCTACTATACTTGAATTCGTCTTCCCTTAAAAATGTTAAAGCTGTTGTCCATGTTTAAGTAATAGCTTCATTATACTAATGCCCTGTAACAGAAGCTGCCTCTTGTCAACCTCTGGAACCCTCCCCCAGCCTCCTTCTGCATACCATCTCTTTCATGAATGAAGTGTGAAAATAGCTCTTTGTTTATATAAAGGAGGCATAACAGAAGAGTGTGAACACGGGTAGGGCTTGGGGACTGGTACAAAGATTATGCAGTTTGCGCATCCAGCCAATTCAGAATATGCTTAACTACCGAAAGAAAAGAAAGGCTCAAACAACGAGTAATTAACCAAGGGCACCAAAGCAGAACTCTTTCTCTGCATGCCTGTTTAGAAAATACCTTAGAAATGGTGGTTTTGGGATGAATTATAAACATGAAGACAATTTTGTCTTTCATTGTGTTGATGACCATGCTGCAGGAAGCAGACACTGAAAAGAGCCTCAAGACTTCAAATCCACGAGCTCAGGACATCTTTCCACTTTTCCTGCTTTTGCTCTAGAGTCTAGACTGTCCTTGCCTCTGTTGTTTGGTTCAGGCTGTTCCCTTCTGTAGAATGCTTCTCTTTATCTTAAACACTCATTTCCAATCAAGTCAGCTTAGCCTTAAAGGAGCATTTCTCCTTGAACCTGCTATTTAGGCAAAATCAGCCATCCAGACCCAGAAACTATTCAAGTGTGGTCAGTCCTTTTCATCCTTGTGGTTATTGTTGACACAGAACTGATAGCACATGAGGTAAAGGATGGTTCTGCCAGCTTCTGTAGCAGATTTTCAAGGTCAACAATTGCCCTAGTACTCAGAAAGATGAAGCAGGAGAATGGCGAGTTATAAAACCAGCCCCAGCTACAATAGTGCGATCAAGACCAGCTTGAACTGCAAAATAAGACCAGATGTTTAAAATGGAAGAGGAGGAGAAGGAGGAGGACGGTGGGAATAACAAGTTCTTCTTCATGTGCCCAGCAGATCCCCAGCATCTAGGGCAGAGCTAGGCATAGAGCGCATGTTCATTGTATTTGCTGATTGAAAGCAATGTCCTAATAAAGCATTCAAGATCTGTTTCATAAAGACTAGGCACATGACTACAAGGCCTGTCTTGGAGGCAGACTTAAGTAATATTTCACCAGCTGTGGGAACTCTAAGCTGCTTGTTTATCTGAATGCCTCATGGGATGCTCGCAGGTGAACTGTGTGCTTTCTGCAAACAGGGAGCATGAATATGCTCCCTGACAGGCACACCTAAGAACTCATACAGCTTTTCAAATTGAGAGACTCACAGGGAGCCTCCAAGAATCATCCCTATACTGTGGGTTCTGTGTTTTCCTGGTGGCCCTTCTTGTCTTATCAGTGCACAATGGACACTGCAGTAATGGAAACACGTGTCCTTGAACTTAAAATAGTGTGACTTTTGGAATTGGGAGGCTGGCTTCCTTCAAGGGAACACAATATTCCTCAGGAGGTGTTCAGCAACACACCTCATCTCGCTGGGAAATGACTCAACTCAATTGGAAAGGGATGAAGCCAAATACAAAAGCATCATCATTTGGAAGTTAGAGGAATTACCCACAGATCAGGAAAAAAGTAAAAGCAAAAAACTAGCCTTAGAAAGACAACTGGGGTGACAACCAAGACTAATGTCCCAAAGGAGGCAATACCACCTCCAACAGACCAGAATAACATCTATGAGGTTTAGAGATACAATGGAAAGAGAGTGCAATGCCATCAGTGTAAGAGACATGAGCTTAGAATGTACAAAAAATATCACATTTAAGGACTTAGCTTACAGTTCCAGATCATTTGTGCTCAGATTTAATCATTTCAACAAACAAGCTTTTAATAAACTAAATCTATCCTATTTTAGGAAAGTAATTGTTCTATTGCGGAGAGTTTATTTTCTGATGTTCTTGGCTTTGTTAAAAAAAAACAAAACAATGAACTTCTGAATGTGTAACACACATAAAATCAGACATTCAGAATGGGCAACACACATAAAATCAGACTTCCTTCATTAAATCTTCAATAGAATAATAACACACCATGCTTTTTCTCATTCACCACATGATTATTCATCTATTTCTATGAAACATTTAGTAAAAAAATCTTTCTATATACAAGATTGACATTTAAAAAATACATACAACTCCCTTTTAGAAGCAACCTTTCAAATGTCAACCATCCATTTCATCATTGTCCACTGTTGAACTGAAATATTAATTAAAATAACTCATCAAACAGTTGACCTGTTTGCTGTGAAGCTATGAAACTGAATGGTAAGAATTCTAAAGGCAATCTTTGTAGTCATTTGCCAAACTGTCCCATGTTTTATGAAACTGAATGGTAAGAATTCTAAAGGCAGTCTTTGTAGTCATTTGCCAAATTGTTCCATGTTTATACTATGGAATTATCACAGTGTGCATTAGCTAGACAAACTGATCTATGAATTGAATGTGCCCATTATGAAGTTGTTTGCTTTAATGTTCATGTAGATAGTGTTTTATCTCTTAGACAAGCAAAGCACAAAAGCTTCTTATATAAAAAAAATGCTTCAAGCCGAGCGGTGGTGGCGCACGCCTTTAATCCCAGCACTCGGGAGGCAGAGCCAGGCGGATCTCTGTGAGTTCGAGGCCAGCCTGGACTACAAAGTGAGTTCCAGGAAAGGCGCAAAGCTACACAGAGAAACCCTGTCTCGAAAAACCAAAAAAAAAAAAAAAAAAATGCTTCAAAAACTGTCTCATTCTGACAACATAATGCCATTGGCTTATTTGATTCTAATATAAGGAAAATTGTATCATATTAGCAATTGACTACTGATATGCTATCTCATGCCTTTACAAGGGATGTCTTCTCTCTAATGCCTTACCCAGTTTTCTTATAGGATCTTCCCAGGTCAAACATCATCAGCATAGTTGCTGATTTCTAGTATCTTTTTGTTGTTGTTTTCTTTGTTTTGTTTTTCAAGACAGGGTTTTTCTGTGTAGTTTTGGTGCCTGTCCTGGATCTCACTCTGTAGACCAGGCTGGCCTCGAACTCACAGAGATCCACCTGGCTCTGCCTCGCAAGTGCTGGGATTAAAGGCATGTGCCACCACCACCTTGCATCTTAAGGTACAAGCTGTATGTGAGTCAAAGCACAAAATTAAAACCACCTCGATTTTGTAGGCTTCTCATCTACTTACCATCCTCAACAGTCTTAGTCAGCATCAAATCCCCATCCTCAGAAAACACATGTATACAAGCAAACAGCACTTTTAAGAGAGTAGCCAACATCACATCATACCTAGGAAACCTGCCCATTGCTTGGTACCCACACACTTGGGAATTTGGTATGTTCACCAAAATTGTCAAGTAGTATTCTGATCTGTCCTACCATTCCAAAGTTTATCTTCCTATGAAAAGGACCAAACACTGTGGACTATATCTTTAAAGAGGGCCTGATTCTAGATTAGATACCACTGTCTTGCTATAAAAAAACATCTCACATCCATAATATTTCACAGATATTGAGTGGGAACACAGTATGTGCTACACCCTGATCCAGGGGCTATCACTCCTACAGAGAACAAGTCAGACTAGGCCCATGTTCTCAAAGGACTCAGACTCCATAGTAAGAGCTAAGAAGAACAGACCACCAATTAAAAGAAGAGAACAAAGAATCAAGAAACAAGAAGAATATAACAAAGCATGGAAAGTTCTGTGTAGCTAATTATCCTTGATGATACAGGAAGGCTGGATAGTTTGGACTGAAGGGTCAGCAAAACCTGTCCTGAGGGAAGGTATGTCTAGTATCCATGGAAGGAAGCTGCAAGGAGGTGAGGTGTAGCCAAAAGAAGCCAACCCCTTCTTCACTCCAGGTCGCTCCAGTGAGTTTACCTGAAATCTGAGCTAAGTTGTCCACAGTGTCAGAAAGCTTTGCTGTTGGGAGGATAGGAACACTAACCAATCAGTTCTGAGACTCTGGTTGAAGGTTTTCTCAGGCTTGGGGCTGTACCAGGAAACTTTGAATGGCTGCTCCCTTTGTGCTGGTGAAAGAGTGGACCCACTACAAACATTTCCCCCATTTTAACAGTATAACATAAGTACTATGGCACAGCAATTGGAAATCAACCTCTAGATAGACTCATAGGAGAAAGGAAAGGGTAATTTCTTACAGGTGAAGCCAGAAGTGGAGACATACACCCAGCACAGAATTTTTAAAACTGAATTAGCAATTTCATGAATAGTACAGAGATATTTTGGTCACAGATAATAGTTTCAAATAAATGATCCAAAATATTAAAATGAGAATAATCCAGTGAAGAAACTTTGATTATGACATGGTATTTTGACACAGCACAAAGCCTATGGGGACCACTTTAGTGGTCTTAGAAATGCTTGATTTGCGGGTGCTTTATATAAATTAACATAGATTATCCTCAGGGTTTTCAAATAAGAGACACGGAAGTTTATAGATAGAGTTGAGAATCTTAACAGTACAGAAAATATAAGCACAAAGGCAGAAGTGGGCATGAGACAGGTGAGAAGACAGGAGGGCTTATCTGACCAGACACAGCTAAGGCTTAGCTGAGTAAGAGAGTTATACCACTCAGGCTACCACTAGAGAGACAGCTTAGTTCCAATACCAGCATCAGTTCACAAGGAATTAGCAAATCCCATGCCCATCTGCAGAGCTTCTGCAGGACCTGTACACGTTCTGAATACCTTTTCAATTTAATGTGAAGTGTACTTGATTCAGAACAAACTATCACTGTTGGTATAGGCCTTTCGAAACCCACCTATTGGAAGGAAAGGGCAGGACTCATCATTACATAAGAGTTCTTTCCTTAGTCAGCTGCCTCAGCTCTCTCACACAGAACAAAACCATAGGAGGAAGTTTCTTTTTAAAGCCCCTAAATGACAAAAAAAATAAATGTTACAAAGGTCACACACTAAAACTTAAGGCCTGCCTTGCAGGAACGTCCTTCTAGCCCTTACTCAGACCCCGTGTACTGTTGGGCACCTTTCTCAAGCCTCAGCTAAGTTTGTTCACAAAAGAACTTCCAGATATGCCTAAAGGGATAAGAGGTGGGCACAGTTTGATTAGGTGCAGGCATGTGTCAACCACAGGAAGGAAGAGCTAGCACTAAAAGGGAACCAAGAACTCCAAAGGGTTCCTAGTGGACCATTCTCCCAAAGCTAAGCTGTCCCAAGAACTATGAAGGACCCTGTAGGAAAGAGGATATGCAATAACTGATGGTCATAAGTGAGCCCTAATAAAGGCAAACTCTTAAGTCAAAACTCAAAGTGGTTAGGGAGAATGAGGACAGTAAGAAGCAATTTCAGATTATGGGTCAATTAAATTCACTGACACAACATAGGTGAAGCATCACTCCCCCAATAGCTTTGTAATTGTTATCTGTGAGGGCTCTATTCCGTGCACAAAATAAGCTTTTCTTCTTGTTGTTTCTGAACATATATGTGGTTTCACCTGCTGCAACTCAGAAACACTCAGGAAGAACTTCCACACCCCACAGTAGGCATTCTCATCCCAAATACTTACGTCATACCTAGTTTAACAGCCAGAAATCCTCCAAGTAGGTCAATGTTATTTTTCAATTCATTTCCTCAAGGGAAAATCTAGAAAGCTTTGCATCATACAGGAGCCTTCAAGGTATGAAATAAGCCTTCAGGGATGAAGAAGGGCTGGGGATAAGGTTCAGTGGTATAGGGCTTATCTCACATGTGTGAGTTCTGGTTCTATTACTAACAGTACGGGGTGTGGGGTGCATAGATAAAAGTCTTTTTCATTTAAATAACAAGCGCAATAATTTTACAATAAGAAACAAACAAACAAACAAACATGTAACTGGTAACCGGGCAAATGATGCCCATCCCTAAGTTTCAGTCATGCCCACATGCTCCAGTCTAAGTGTGTATGTGTATCTAGCTCAAATATGGAACAGACATTTTCCCACTTACGACATCAAAGTCATACTAAAACTAATAAGGCCTAGGAATATCAGCACTATGGGGAGGGGGGCTGGAAAACAGAGCCAAGCTCTTTCCGCCATCTTTCCACATCAGCCTGCTCCAAAGTCATCATTAGGTTCCTAACTGTGATGATGAAGCATGGTTACATTGGTGAGTTTGAAATCATCGACAACCACAGAGATGGGAAAATCATCGTGAACCTCACAGGCAGGTTGAACAAGTGCGGAGTGATAAGCCCTAGATTTGATGTGCAACTCAAAGACCTAGAAAAATGGCAGAACAATCTGCTCCCATCCGGTCAGTTTGGCTTCATCGTACTGACAACCTCAGCTGGCATCATGGACCATGAAGAAGCAAGACGAAAACATACAGGAGCAAAAATCCTGCAATTCTTTTTTCTAGAGATGTAAAACACATTAATAAAAAGCCTCCGTGGACTGTGAAAAAAATAAAAAGAAAAAAGAAAAGAAAAGAAAACAGAGCCAAGTGCCTATTATCACAAAACAAGATCAATTTGGACACTGCATTTGGCCTTTGGAAGGCCTTTGCATACAATACTTCAAGTGGGCCCCTGACATTCTCTAGGTGGAATTTGTTAGGAGGGTTCACATCTACAGAATTGAACAATCATCATCACAAAGAGCAACGGGGCAGTCAAAACTCAAACACATCCCAACAGGAGGTTGAAAAATAACCCAAATAAGGAAGTGGCAATTTTGAAAGCCAAAGAGAAGGAAGAAGTAGTTGTTATTCCAGGAAATCTAGTCACATTCCGGAGGGATCTTCTTCCACACCCACCTGTTAGCTTCAAATCCTGAAACCCCCATGAACTGGAAAATTCAACCTGAGCATGTGCAGAAAAATAGCTCTATATTGCCCCCTAGTGCTGGCCAGTCCTACCTCTGGTTAGGCTGGAAACTATAAGGTGAGTAGTTCCTCTGCTCTTTGCTTACTTCCTGCTGCCAACACTCCAAGAGCTAAACATAGCCAGATCCTCTGCCCACAGATTAGGAAACGACGAGGCTATTTTTAGCATCATGCATCTTAGGAATGAGAATGGCCCAGCCTCAGATGGCACCAGAATGTGTGTGGCCTGGCTTACTGAACTCACATCTCCTGAGGATGTGAAGCTACCCAGTGGCTGCAGGCAGCTGAAAGCTCTAGGGCTCATTACAAAGTGGTGATAGCACATGGATCACAAGAAAGGACTGCAAGAAAAGAGCAAGGGCATGCACACACTCACATACTGAGGAGTCTGGGAGATGCTGGGGCACAGCAATAAGAGATGAGGGACTGGGAAGAGAGAGAAGAGAGGAGTACTGTGCACTGGTGTCCTGGAGAAGCTGATCCAGTAAGAAGTGATATTTTGAACTGGACATTTATTTTGCATTAGAAAGAACAAAGGTTGGTTGGTGCTGCTTCCTGCCTTGGTATAGCTGGTGTTGTGGCTCCTTTGACCCCTTAGCCCTCTGCAAGTCCTATGATTATAGACAGATCACTAGACTGCCCTTTGATCAGTAGTTCAAGAGCCTGCAGATGCCACATGCCATCACATTAGCTAAGGGTAAGGAGCAAGCACGACAATAAATGTGATACCATATCCTGGCACAGTGAGGGACAATGAAGAGTACTTATGTATTTTGGGGCTTTGTTTTAAGATGAACATTTTATAGAGTTGAAATCCAGATGTGGAGCCTTGAAGCATCCCCTATATATAGAAAATGTCACTATGAGTTAAACAATGCTTGCACTTGATTCTCATTCTCCAAATGCCGCTCACAGACTTCTTACCTGGTTAGTGAACTTGCATTGTAAACAGATGACAAAGTAGAAAAACATGTACATTTCTTTTCAAATAGCAGCAAGAACCGCCACTTGTAAACAGAGTGTTTAATATTCCAGTTTCAGACAGCCTACATTAACATTGTGGTTCCATGTGCAGTATAAAATTTCTATTTACAAAAGAGTCTCAAAAATTACTTCATAATGGCAGATCAAGAGCAAAAGAGTTTAGAAATGGAATGATGTAAATCATATGGGGTTCAGAGGCTAAGCAAATTACACACCCGAAGCTTCCCTGGCCTTATGAAAGGAGCCTTTCTCCAGCTCCGTGCAATCCCAGCCCAGGGGAACTTGCATCTGAAAGTTTTCTAAACATTTCAGGTACACTTGAAAGCTGAAAGTAATTCTCATTTCCTATGCGGGATTAACTCGTTTCCAACACACACAAAATAGTCATTCACGAACACACACAAAAAAACACACCACCAAAAGGTGAGGACTTCAGGGCACAAAGGCAAGTTTAAAAAAAAAAAAAAGTACACGAGAAAAACCATCACTGATTCCCTTGAAAATGTTCAAGTAACCTCTCGACCTCCATATTCTCACCTATTTCTTAATTGGTACCTGCCTTCCCATATACAGTGTTTCAATTAAGGACACTGATAGCTTTCCTGAACTCTTCATTCTACCCGGCGACCCTATACCTATACCTGTGTAAAGTCAAACTTGCCAAGACTCATTCATTTTTTATTTCTTCTTAAAAGTGCTCTTTTGCTTGTAACTCTGGCCATATGCCACCCTGCAATGTGGTTATAGCTGACTTTTCCAATCCTTCCCACAGCCCAAGCGTCCTCTTCAAGCTGAAGTTGTGGGGCACTCCCGCTCCCGCTGCCGGGTCAGTTTTGGAAGTTGCAAACTCCCGGAATCCCCGCCACCCCCCTAAAGTGCACGCGGACTCACAGGACTCCATCTGCAGCGCCAGATACGCGACCATCAGCTCCAAGGCTGGAGGACCCCACACGCCACCGCACAATGCCAACCGGAACGCACAGAGAGAAGCGGGAAGGGGGAGGATGGGGCGAGACTCACCGTTCTGCTCCTTGTCGCTGGAGAGCTGCAACTTGCTGCTCAGGTTGGACTCAGCCCGAGTCCCGGTTCTCTGGCCGGCCAGGGCAGATGTCAGCAGGAGGAGGCCGAGGAGGAGCATTTGGCTGACTGGGGCGAGGGCTCACTCGCGGCGGGCACTGGGGAAGCGGCGACTCCGAGGCTCAGCCCAGCCTGGGGAAGGCTGCGCTGCGGTGGAAGCGCCTGGCCGGCTCTGGCAGCGGAGAATCGCAGGGTAGTTTCCACATAATCCCATCCAAAACTTTTTCCTAGAGCCCTCTTCTGTGTCTCCAGTTTTTGAAAAGGATCAAAGCAAAACCTGGACCTGAACCAGTTTCCCAAGGTTTAAACAAATCCTGAGCTGTGCCGAAGTGCCGGGGGTGGGGGGGAGGCGAGGGAGGAAAGAGGGGGTGGGGACGCGGGGGAGCGGCGATGAGTCGTGGCGACTCGTAGGGAGCACCTGTCAGTTTGGGGGGCAGGACGCAGGCGAGGACTCGAAGTCCCGCCGGGCCAGTCTGGAAGCCAGGTCGGCAGCGAGGCGAGCACCTTGGGATCAATGACAAAGCTGCGGAACGGGGCGGCCGGCGGCGCCCCACCCCCACCTGGGGGGAGGGGACCGTGCCCGGCGAGCGCCGCGCGGGTCCCGGGCGGGCAGGGAGGCCGCGTGGGCGACTCGGGACTGGCCCCGATCCACCGCGGAACCGCCGCTGAGCTGCAGTCGGCGGCCCCCCGAAGTCCTCCCGGGCACGAGCTAGGCTCTTGCAGGAAGCCGGGAGACTTAAGGCGGCTCGGAGTCCCGCGCGCTCGCCTGCCCGAGCTGCCGCAGGGCTGGACGCACGGCTGGGGAGCGGTGGCCGCTTTGCACTGGCTGCGCTGAGAAGGCCTGGCGGGCCGGGAGGACCGCGTTTGTCCCCTCCCCGTCTCCACCTTCCCCCAGCGGGCGGCGCGCGGGGCGCGGGCGCGGGGCGGGCGGCCGGGCGGGCGCTGGGGGCGCGGGGGGCGCGGGCCGCCAGCTGGCGGGCCAACAGGTGCTGGCGCAGACAGGGGGTGCTGCGGGGCCCGCGGCAGACGGAGCCCACACTGTGGCGCGGAATGCCGCCAGGCGGCCCCCGGCTTCCTTTCCCCTGGGCGCCCCTAACCCCAAATAAGGAGCCTGCGGGCTGCTCAAGGGTGCCGCAAAGGCAGAAAGCAAAGTAGGAGAGGATAGCCACTCCTCCTCTGGCTCTCCCTGGCTGTGACTTGTCTTTCATTTCTAAGGGGATCCCCACTCCCAGAGAGCTTTGCCGGGACTCGTGGCCAGAGTTCTGAACTGACGTGGGGAAGTTGAACTCAAGATCCTTGTACAATGACTCTGTCTGAAGGAGGATGAAAAAAAAAAACAAAAGTTAGGATAGAGTCAAGTTGTTACATGAATTGAAGCCATGCATCACTGTATCCAAATGCACCCTGTCAGGCAAGGAACTGGGGTTGGAGAGTAGCATGGAACACAAGAGTCCCTGCACTGTGTAGCTGGATGCTTCATGACAGTTTATGTGAAATCCAGCTCCTGGAGTGTCTGGGGACACAGCATGGCAATTCACATACTGTCCTAGGCTGCCCTGGAGCCCAGATGTTTGAGCAGGTTGCCTTCATGCAAGAAGTGCTTCCTGCTGAGACCTAAATGGGTTTGTTCTTATGGGTTTGTGAGCAGGGCCTAAGGTGGTTTCATGTGTAATGCATGTGTCTGTGACAGGATCTAACATGCTTTCCTTATCAAAGGGCAGAAAAATTCTCAGGAAAGTGTTGAAGGCACAAGCAAAGTTTGAAAGCTAAATAAAAGGTTGCATCTTCTTGGGCAATAAAAAGAGAATGAAACTAAGAAAAATTTAAATGACATATCAAGGAAACACCTTAATGTGCAGTCAAGTGTGTCATCAAACCTTTTGTGGAATCAGTCAGTGCAAGCACTTCAACCACAGAACCAAGGTATCAATATTCCTGAAATCCAGGCATCATGCAGAGCCAGGAATAGACTACTGGTCCAGTCCCTATGCTAAAATGTCCAGCCTTTTTTTCTGTTTTTGGACACCACTGGGGCCTACTCAGCAGCCCTCTCTGCTTAGCCAGGTCCCAGTCCTCTTCTCCCCTCTTCCACCTGGGCACTGGACAGATTATTCCTTAGGGCAACTCCTGTTGGCATCCACAAGGTCCTGAGTTCCCTCCCCAGCACCAAATAAATAAATACGCAGTTCTCTCAGATGAAATCTTTGCAAGTGTGCCTCATTCATTCATCCTCATTCTGTGGTTCCTACCTTCATGGTGCTGGATATAAAGACAAGTCAGTTCCTCACTTAGACCCTAAGAATATGCATGTTAGTGGTACGAGTCCTGTGACTTAATCAAGTCAGCAGCACCTCAACTTCAGTGCAGTTTCGTCACGGCACACAGGAATTCCAAAACCATTTTGTACATTTTTGAATGTGCAAAGGAGAATTCCCAACTTCAGTCAGAATTAGTCCCAGAAAAGACATGTCTTATGAATGGATCTATTTGCAATCCAATCCATTGCTGTCCAGCCTTCTTAATTTTCTTAGTTTTCTGATCAGGGGTTTTCTAAATGAGCTTTTTGCATCTCTATACGGTGGGTGTTCTTGACCACCCACATAGGATATGTGTGTGTGTGTGTGTGTGTGTGTGTGTGTGTGTGTGTGTGTGTGTGCTCAGATTTAATCCATTTGCACTCAGACTGCAAGGGGTGATGACTAAGCTTTATTTTGTATCACTTCAGAATGGCTAGAACAGTGCCTGGCACACCGGGATCATAAATAAACACACTGGACTGACTGACAGCTTACTTTATTGGACTCACATTCTCCCTGGAATTTCAGAGAAGGTTGTATTTGAAAAGTTACAGATGATCCACAATAAGACCCCACCTCTGTGTTTCACCTCATCCATATTCTACAGAATGATTTGACAATTGCCTTACAAATAAAGCCAGCCAGGTTCTCCTGAGTGACCCCAAGACAAAATCACATCCACATTGGCTGGTTTCTTTTCAGTGTGCTCACATGGTTGTTGTTTGAACTGCCCTTGCCCTTGGCAAAGTTCTTTTTAACACTTTGTCCTCTGCTGGTGTTTTGTTCCCTTTTGCGTTTAAACTTTCTCCCAGGAAAGTAAAACCCTTGCACTGAAAGTCAGTTTTACAAAATCCAGAGTCCTGCAATTACTAAACAATCTATTTTGAATGAATATGGCTTTGTTTTAGCCCAAGGCATTTTCCTTGAGGAACGGCATCCATGCCGCCAACCAAGAAAAAAAATCATTTCAAACATTCTTTGTGGTTTTCATATTTTTTTTAAGTAGGAAGCCGTGGGCACGGCAATCCTGCTGGATGCATTGGGAGTGAGTGCAACCTATAAATTATTACTGAGAACTATGGCAGGATGTGTTTGACTTCTGAATGGCCATATGGGTGCGGGGAGGAGGAGTTGTCTCTCTATTTTTTTTTCTGAAGCTGAAATAAACTTCTTAACAAGATATTACACCAGTTAGTCCTAAAATAATGGGAAGGGAAGAAGGGCAAGGACCATGGAAATGTATTTTTCACCCAGAAAATCAAATAATATAAATTGTATTGTACTTTCTCAGTACATCACACACACACACACACACACACACACACACACACACACACACACACACACACACTATTATTTTATGACATTTCACAGAACTTTTCAGCATTTTAGCAGTAGGTAATTGAGCATGTGATCTCGAAATTCTGAAGCTTTTGTTCTGCATAAACGCCCATCCATCCTGTTTTCAAAATGCTAGCAAGCAACAATTATACCCACATATGGAAAAGGCTGGGCCCAGGAAATCATTACTAAGCAAAGCAAATGCCACAGACCACAGAGAAATAATGTCTGCTCCTGGGGGAAAAATGGCAATAAATAAATGAAACACTCTGTCTGAAAGCTTTTCTCACTTCCATCTATTTTCTTCAACCACCCATATTGGTGTTAGAAGCTCTGCTTTAGTAATTGATGATGATGATGATGATGATGATGATGATGATGATGATAGTAGATTATGAGGCTAGATAGCCATTCTAGAAATAATGAGGCACACTTGTTCTTATACTTCTCTCTCTTGGCCGCAGGCATTCCTTCCTCTCGGTGCAGTCCAGAAACGGCTTACCTTCTATGGCAGAAGGGAGACAAATTTGCTAAGGCCCTTCTCTCCAAGGAATGGAAATGTGTTCATTTTGACTTGAAAGTTGGGTAAGAGAGTAAAAGGTAGGGAGCTAGATGTGTGTGGTCCAAGACAGGATACAAGGGTGACAAGGACAGTCGTTGAAGAGGCCCTCTGTGGCCTTTCTCACTGAAGAAAAGCTGCTGTTTCCTTTTGGAAATCATGGTGAGTATGCATGGATTTTTGCAAACTCTCAGAAGTGCTTGTCTGACTCAGACTTCAGAGAAAGTAAGCAGTCAGGAACCAGCCCCAAGAAAGAGGAGGCGGGATAACCTCTGGCCCATGGCAACACAAGCTCACTTCACAAGGAACTGGGAGACCATGGGCTGAGTCTGCCTGTACCTCTAACAAACAACACTCCTCTCTCCAGCTCCTGTTCTTTTTCCTAGGAAATCAATCCTGGATCCTGTCCCAGACCCCTGACTGGTTTCAAATTCTTTGATTCTTTGAGCGATTATAGATAACGATGGCAATGTATTTTCAACCTTGTGTGCTTTTGTTTTAACGACTAGCACAGAGATTTGCTAGCCATAGCCTCAGATGTCTTCATGGCTAGCTAGAAAATTGCTAAATAGATGCTGCTGCTTAAACTTGCCCAGTCAAAACAAGTCCCATTGAATGTATTATTATTATGATGCTTGAGAAGTTTAGAACGATGTTCTACTGATAATGCAAAAAGAAGGGAGAGAATGGAGTTTGGAAATCACTGGCTAGAGTGAGAATCACAAATTTTATCGTATCCAAGGACACTAATAAACTACGGGTGCTGACCACACTTTAATTTTTAATATTTGGCTGATATGACAAGAACTCCAAGAGGAAGCCTGGTCCCAAGTCTACATCACATTAAAGTGAAACAGCTAGAGTAAAAACTGACTTGTAAATAATAAGGAAATAATATTGTTGTCAGCCAAGAACAGAAGGTTGATCTCATACCGTTCTATAGAGTCACACTGGTGGAATGTGAAGCAATCCACAGAGCAAGGAGTAGCCCATAAAAGCATGGACTACAACCCATCACAGCTCTTGGCCCCGCCGTGGAGTCAGTATGATGTCAGTTTTCTCTCCCTTGCAATCATTTGTAGACTATGAAAGCCGTTATCTCATCGTGACAAATCATAGTAAAGAGGTCAAGCCACAACCACAGACCCTCTGTTCTCAGACAGTGACCCTCTTGTGTCAAAGGTCATGGGAGAAGAGTCCTTTTACTTTGTGATCATTGTTTCAAGCACAGTCCTTTTCTTGGCTACAAGCCTTTGTAGAGGACATAATCTCAGGTCATTACTTCACAGTAAACATTTTAAAAGTGCTATTGATTTTTGTGAACATTTTAAGTTATCACATCTTATCCCATAAATGCATGCAATGGCTATGAGAAAATTTAAATATATGTATATATACATATACGTATATAATGAGTATGCATACATATGTTTGTGTGATGTGTGTGTGTGTATGTGTGTGTGTGTGTGTGTGTGTGTGTGTGTGTGTGTGTGTGTGTGTTGAAAAGGCCTTACCCAACACACAAGGCAACTTTCACAGTATTGAATATACCATGGCTCACTTTTGAAGTTCAGGCTAGAACAACAAATCTTCATCACCAAGACTGGGATCACTTCCATTTCCTTCTTTGTCATCCTCAAAGTGATAAACATGCTTCTTCTATTCCCCTTTAAAATAGAGCAATACTTTTGAGGCCTGTTTTCAAAGTTTTATTTCTGTTGGCAAAATTTGGGTCTATGCTTCTTTTGCCTTTTTCCACCACTTACCCCTGTAAATGAAAGCTCCTGGCAAAAAAGGCACCTGCCACGGAACCCTCTACAAGACTGAACGTCAAACTAGAACCTCAAGGATTGTGGAGAGGTTGGTATGTTGCAAGTCCAGAGTCCATTTGCAATTTGTTCAGAACTATTGTTGGCCCCTTGAGTAGCCATTCCTTGGCCACCTCTGATTCTGACTTAACATTCCTGTGACTAACAAATAAAACTTTTAGAATTTATTAACTTAACAGACCACTAACACCTGCCAAACAAAAGCCTAAGAATCTTACTAGTAGCATCTGAGGCTTATGATGGAGATGTCCTCACTTTTCTATAACGCACATACCCAATGTTTCTACAATGTATTTGAAAAGTGCCTTTATTTATTCTTTTCTTTGTTCTGCTATTATACAAGCTTCATCAAACTATTGTCTCATTTGAACTTGGAGGATGGGATAACCAAACCTGTCTCTGTCCATGGTCACTCATGCTTGGGACCAAAATTACATTATTTGACTGCCTTTGTCGTGAGAGCTGTGTTTATATAAGTCATCTTGTTTCTCTTCAGCTGACTCTTCTTTGAATTGCCTTCCTGGAAATTAGGGAAAAAAATGTTTTCCTCTTGAAGATTGATGAAAAGCAAGTCAAAGAAATGAAAATGAAAGAATCATTCACTTTAAATCCCATTTTTTGAAGTTTTTACCATAGTGTAGGAACTACAGATGCATTCAGAAACATATTATCATTTAATCTTCCCACCAATCCTTTGAGTAAGGGCATAGCTTTCCTCTCTTCTTTAAGACAGGATTTCACTGTGTAGCTCTGGCTGTCCTGGAACTCTCTATGTAGACCAAGTTGGACTTGAACTCACAGACATCTGCCTGCCTGTGTCCTAAGTACTGAGATTGAAGGTATGCACCACTATGCCCAGCTAGCTTCCCCCTTTTACTATATAAATAAAACCAAGTGAAATAAAACGAAGACAGTAGTGTTAATATTCTCAGAGGGATGTAATAATGACAGTTTGTTTCGAATATACTTTCCTGGTGACTTCAGTGTGACACCTTTAGGCCCTGGACCTTGGACAACAGCCCCCTTACTTGAAGATTTCCTAGATTCTCCTTCTTGCTTTTCTTCTTCATAACTTCATGTCTTCCTCTACAATGAATGCTAAAGGCCCGGTAGACAAGCTCTCCCATAAGTTTAGGAACACTAATAGATCATAAGACGGTTTAACTTAATTGAGAATCCAAAAGAGAGGAACGAATATAGATCTTTTGAGGCAGTGATGGTGACTAAGGCCTCAAGCAGCCAGTCTCTTGGTGCAGCCCACCCAAAATGTGGGCTGGCTAGAATTGTTTGCTTGCTGGTCGGCCTTAGTCATCTAGTGGCTGCCTGAGTGGAGCCCATCTGTGGGCAGTTATGTCACAGATTCTGACTCCTGCACTTTAAGGAAAAAGGGAACGAATTATCATTCCTCTTTTGCTACTCATGATTGCCACTGAATTGAAGCATCACAACTGGGAAGAAGTCTTCTCTCTTGCCCCTTAATCCTTCTGGGGAATGGACTTATGATTATCTATGGATGTCAAAATCACTCATGCACTCCTGTAGACATGGCTCTTCCCCCAGCCATACGTTTCTGATTTAAAGTTCTGGGTGGAGGGTTTTCTTAAACTGTAAGGCAAATTTGCATCACCATTGATACCTTTACGAAGGTATTTTAGATTAGTTGGAGGGATTCCAAGCACAAAGATCGCTGCATGCATGGACTGGTTAAGCCCTCAGGCAAGCAAGTCTCCAGTTGAAGTTCTAACTTCACAGATAATTTCCATTGGGGTCTGAGGGCATGCAACTTATAAAATGACCCTGGTAGTGTCAATTTTGTCTCACCCCACAGCTCTTGGGGGGAATATATATATATATATATATATATATATATATATATATATATATATATATATCACATATTACTTAAGACATATGAAACTAAACAGAAAAATGCAAGAATCAACAGTTTACTTTAATCACTCTTTTTCATACTCAATGGTGGAAATGATTGCACTCTGCCTCTACAAAAAACTATCTTAAGAATTCAAAGCACTTCAAAATAACCTTTCCTCTGTGCCCGTCTAGATCTGTTTCTTGCTGCTTGTGTAGACTTCTGTTTAAAGATTATTATCATGGTGTACAACTGCACTCAGCTCTGTCAGCACCACTAAGAGACAGAAACTTCTCACGCCTCAAGGCCAAGTTAGTCTGGTACAAAAATTCACGGTGCCTGGCATGGAGCCAGGGTGCACTGCATCTTTTCATTTTGTATCATATGAAGTTGGTATCACTTTATTGTGTTTTTGTCTGTTCACTTATTTGTTTATTTGTGTGATGCTGGGGATCATACCTGAGCCTCATTCCTGTTAGGCACACATTCCATCCCTGAGCTCCATCGCTGGCTCTTACATTCTTTCCTTATTATAAATTGACAACATATCTTGCATAAGTTTGGAGAACTCAAAGTGATAGCATGACTCATGAATGCCAATGCATAACAGGTAAATCCAGCCAGTTAATGGATTAGTTTTAAATATTTAACCTTCTCATGATGAGAAAATTTGAATTCACTTTCATAGCAATTTGGAAGTATTGAAGTCCCTGTTTTTAAATTTTTGTCACCTTGTAAACTATAACTTACTCCTTCCATAAACTATAACTTACTCCTCCTGGAGCCTTAAAGGCCCCAAACATCATCTCCCCATTTCCGGTCTCTAGCCCCGTGTAATCACCAGGTCCCTCTTTGTAACTATGTGTCCATTGCTTTAGATTCTGCCTATGCTGGAGTGTGGGGTATTTCTGTCTATGCCTTGTTTGTTCCAGTCCACATACATTCTCCTGTCCCCTCTATATTGGTACAAAAGACAGAAGTTAACATTTTAAAGGCCACAAAGTACTTAACTGAGCGTATGTGCCACATTTGCCTTGTGCCCTTTTTGCTTCTGGGCCCTTGGGTCGCTTTCATCATTTGGGTACTGTGCCTCAGTGAAGGTGAGGGTCCTGACATCTCTTTGACAAATGGATTTCAATTCTGTGGGGTAAAATCGCCATAGCAGTACGGCTGGATTCAAATTGAAATGCCATTTTGAGGAGGTTTCACTCAGTTTTCCATATGGCTCCACTCGTTGATATTCCCCTGGGCAGGGTGAACCTCCTTTCCTCTGTGTCCTCCTGGCCAGCACCTTTTACCCTCTCTCTTTCTGATGAAAGCCATTCCAAGGGTGTGAGATGCTATCTCCCTGTGGTTTCATTCTACATTCTCCAAGGACCCCGAACCACAGAGAGATTTTGTAACCTAGGTCACAGGGTGTTTAGGTCTTGAAGGCGGGTTTCAAGTGGTTCTAGGGAAGGTGCGCTTCAGCGTTTTCTCATCGCTGTCCCCAAACATCTCCTCAGTGAAAAGTAGACAGACAATGCCTCAGGAAAATGTCTTAAACTTAGTAAGCCTACATTTATATTAAGCATGTGGTGTTTATTTTGTAACTCTCCATAATTTTAGTAATAAATAGGTAACTTCAAATTCTGTTGCCCCAGCAAAATATAAACTATCCTGATTTTGCCTGGATATCAAAAGGATAATGACTCAGGCCTAAGAGGAAGCAGGTATCCAGTCGATGAAAAATGCCAGTATCGTGGTGGAATGCTCTGTTTAGTGGGACGAGGAAGGAAGAGATGAATCTTCTGAAACAACGCGAAAGATTAAGAACTAGTGTTCGTTTAGTCACAATAAAACTCAGCAACAACCCCCCCCCCCAGACGTGTGTCCAGTTCTGACAACGGAAATGAAGGGAGAGCAGGGGTTAGATTCAAACAAGCTCTGAAGGGCTGTCCTGTGAAAGCAGCTGCTGCGATGACTTTATGAAAGCGAGGGTTACAAGTGGGAGAGACGTGTTTGCTGTTACCACCGAGATTATCACCGACTTTACGAAAATAGCTATCTATCAGGAACATTAATAGCAAGCAGTTGGACCAAAGAAGTTACAATGTAAGTAAAAAGACATTATTGCAGCCTTCAACTGCTCTCTCTGAGTTTACCCAGCCAATCTCGCCGCATTTGCTTTAGTTTCCACCTCAAGCCTAACCCCTGTCTTCTCGAATTATCTACTCCCTGCACAGAGGCCTCCCACCTGGTCTTGGCTGGGTGCACTCTCCCACCCCTCCACAGTCAGTCGTTGGAGGACCAGCTTGATCTACTTAGATCTAGATCCCCTGTGTTAAAGGTTTCAGGCCACCTTGCCTGCAAGATCAAAGCCATTCTGGCCTCTGATCAATGATCTGTTTTTCTTTATGTGCCCGAGTCTCCAGCTCCCTGTGCCTTGCAGTTTCCAGACACAGTATATTGTGTGTGCTCATATCATTCTCAGTGGGGTTTACATCTTCTCTTATGTTCTCTCCACAGTTGTAGATACTAGTATAGGTTATTATTTTGTTTGGCTTTTATATTTTCTTCCCAGTACTTAACATACAGCACCTACTAGTAATAACTAGGTCTTCCCATGAGAAAGCCACTTTTGTGAAAATTTCCGGTGTGCTTATCCTCACAAGAAAATACAATATCTACAGTATAAAACCATAATGATCCCCTAAAGACATTGGTGGGATAAAGAGTGGCCGCAGCTCTCGGTATCACCCATTAACACTCAGTAACTCAGTAACTGGCAGGTGTTAAGCTGTGGCCCAGCTGGGGTTTGAGTTCGCATTTTCAAGTGCTTTTTAAAGGCTAACTCTAAACGCCATACATGTATCCTTTTCATCATTCTTTTTCATTTAATAGAGGATGGTCAAATATTCCAAGACATAGAATCAGGGTGAAAACTTCTTGAACATTTAACCATCTGAGAAAACATAGACAGAAACCTAATATTCCCAATATCTACTGCGCTATCATTACATATAAATAACAGAGGAATCTTGGAAAGTCCACAGAATTAAATAGGATAAGGTATGAAAAGGGTTTAGTGAAGTGCTCTGCATGTTTTAAATATGCAACCTATACAATCAGTTCTATAGATGCATGTTGAAATTATGAGATGACCACTTTCTATTTTATTATCTATGGAATTGAAGGCAGGACATCCCAATTAATTAGTAGGATACTTGGAAGCCATTTCTTTTCTCTCTAGAGTGTTATTGCTAACTTGATATCCCATTTTATGATCCGTGGAGACTAAGTCAAGAAAATACTAAAACATGGGCTTAACCAAAGAAACTTTTTCTTATGTTTTGTCAGTTTTTGCCTAATCACTGCGATACCAGAGTGAGAGTCTCTCATCTTCTAAAAGCTTTGCAGAACAAATCCATAGCCTTGCCACATCCAACATTAATGGGTTTATTTTCTACTTTTATTGACATATTCTCTTGGGTCTTGGTTGTAAACTTCTGATGGAAGAAGTTTTGTATTTTGCTTTTTGATTTCTCTCTGTCAGCCGTGTGTGTTCCAACACCTGTTCCCCTATGTAGCCCTATCTATGTTGGGAGTGGTAGCATGCGGAACTTCACACATGTTTAACACATGTTTTAATACTTGTTGAGGAGAATCTAAAAAAAAAATCATGAAGTTACTAGATGCAGATGCACCCATGCTCATGTTTAGGAAGAAACAAAGATGGAAAATCAGCCACTTCTGACACTGCTAGGGTGACTGGAGCATGTGGAGATCATTTTCTCACTTGGCTGTCAGTCAAAGCTGGGATCTAGGAAAGGAAGTGCTAAATTACAGAAAACAGCAGTCAAACTGTGTGATTCTCCAAGTTCTCACCTACATCTAAGTGGAAATTGCACAGATAAATGGAAGTGACAATGTGCATGTCTTTTTGCAAATATGGTGCTAAATTCCATTCCAGCATCACTGGGCTGTCTCTAAGGCCTGGCAAACAGCCTGTGCCCATATTGTCTGACTGGATTAGGTAGAGTTAATTCTTTCTGATAGAGAAGTTGTACACAACATATGGTTTACAAGTGTCTGTCTACTTAATAACCAAGCCATTTCATCCAAGATGTCATTATTTTGGCAAATAATTTATAAGAAAGCATTCTTGCTTCTTGATAAGAAGATACTGAATGCAATTCTCTTATTTTAAATTTGTATGACATAGTCTAAAATGTGTGTTGTATGTGAACACATATGCTTATTAAATAATAATTAAACTGCTGCTGCTTGAATGGAAGGTATTTTAAGACTTAGGAAGCTATATAAAATATGGGATGTTATGATATCATGAATTGTCATCTCTATAAATTAACTGAACAATAATTTGTTTGAATTTTATGTGCTTTGGGAAACCTAATTTATTACAAAAGTTTATGCTGCAGCCCTGGGTTAGTAACAAAAAAGACAAAGTACCGTAGAATGAACCAAATATGACTTTTTATTCCCTATCAAGAACAAATTCATTATTTTAAGAAATGCATATGTACTGATACTTTATTCCAAGAAATAAATTTATTAATAACATAGTGACAACAAACTGTCTTAATGATTGAATAACATATAACTATACATGTTATTTCAAATTCATAAATGTTTATTATCTTTAATGTTAGACTTTTAAAACCTGTTCAGGATTATTTTAAATCCCTCTATGAGTCTGTCCAGATACATGCTGTATACTTAAGTGATTCATTTGTAACTCAGGTGTGGGTGTGGAGTTTTCAACCACTACTCCACCTAAATGTGCCTGCAAAACCCATGGGGCAAAAGATTAGAGGACAAAGGTCACATGTGCTCTTGAAGTCAGCAATGAATTTTCAGTTGTAATTTAGTTTTGAAAGGTTTGAAAAATGTTTCAAAATAAAGTAATTGTTGGTCCAGGATATTGATTTGTTATAGGAAACCATCATATAACAAAAAGTATCCAATAACAGGAATATGCATTTTTTCTTCAGATAACAAGAGAAAGAAGCAAGCAAGCAAACAAACAGACTAACTAGCTAACTAACTTACTTCTCTAGTCCTGAGTTTTTATAACTAGGAAAGTTAAGTATACCTGGCTGAGTTCTCATTTTCCTCATTTTTCAGTTCACTCTACAATAGTTTCATCCTCAACCAAACTCTCTTTGTTCTCTTTCTCTGTTTAGATTGATAGATGATTGATGGAGAGATAGAAAGACAGATGATTGATGGAAGATGATAGAGGACTGATAGAGAAGCCTTCATGAGTGTCCTTGTGGAAGGATAATTCCTAAAGGTCATCATGTCTGGGATTGTGAAATACTTTTGACCTAACAAACATAAATATGAAAACATTAACATTGGTTTAAAACAAACAAATAAACAAACAAACAAACAAACAAAAAAGCTTATCTAGGAATGAGAAAAAAATTAAAAATGTAAGAATCTGAGACAGAATGGAAGCGAGGTCAAAAGTAGAAAGACTGAGATCTTTCACCAGAATATCTATTTATAGAGAAAAATCGATTAGTCCTAATATTCAAAATTTAGGACTCATATTATAAATCACTTGTGTAAGTGTAAGTGTGTTTGTATGTGTGTGTGTGTGTGTGTATGTGTGTACTTAAGTGTTACAAAATGTCAATGGTCAGTTTCTACTTTGGTTGTGTAAATGCTAACCAGGCCATGTTGTTTGGACTCCAGAGAGCAGGGAAAACTATATTGATTGAGAACTCTGTGTATTCTACCATACATATGCAAATTATGAACATTAATATTAATATTTTAGTTACCAGTTACAGAAGAAATACATCCATTATCATTGCATAATTATATAATAATGAATGTTAATATTGTATAGGTTAAAAATAAATTAAGACCACTACAGCTATTAAAACTTTTCTCACTATGTGTGGTTGTGAATTTGTTCTTTTCTGGGAGTCTAATGTTGTGCAGTTATTCACATTGATAACACCAGGAGGCACATAGAGGAGGCACTGCATCTGTTACTATGGTGACTGGTACGCATATTTTAAAAGGAGAGGAACCATCATGGGTGCACAAATTTATAACATTACTGTCCACCTACTTTCAAGTTGTTGAGGAGTAGGCATTACTTAATTTAAGGTCATTTGCCCTCCATTTTTCTTCTTAAGGAAGGCAGTTTATGTCAAAGATACAAATAAATCAGATTGCCAGGAATAATAAGATAAAAATTTCATTTTCTTCTGAAAAGTCCCAAGTCATTATGAAGTGAGCAGTTTGGAAAAAAGAAAACCAGATCTAGCTTGAATCATTAACTTCAACACATATTCAATCTTTACCACCAACTGTGACATAGAAGAGTCACAGAGAGGAGCTGCAATAAGTAAGATGTAGTTTAGTGCACAAATTATTTTGAGAATGAAAGGACAGATAGAGAAATTTAATAATTCATCTGCTCAGTTGAAAGTACTATTGTTAACTTGTATTTTGGTGTGTGTGTGTGTGTGTGTGTGTGTGTGTGTGTGTGTGTGTGTGTGTGTTGTACGTGTTTGTACATGCATTTTGTATGAGTGCGTATGAGTACACATGCGTGTGGAGGCCAGAGGACTGCATCAAGGGTCTTCCTCAGTCATTTTCAACTTCATTCATTCATTCACTTGTTCATTTGTTTATTCTGAGCTTGAGGCTCACTGACTACGACTTGCTGGCCATTGAGTTGCAGTATGCCTGTCGTGGTCCTCCTAGCCCTGCTCTTTCACATGGGTGCAGGGCATCAGCACGCAAGACTTCTGCTTGTACAGAAAGCACTTTACTCACGGAACAGCCTCCCAGCCTCATTTTAACTTAGTAAAAGCTATTTCTCTTCAGGTAGTGAGTCAGGATACCCAGTGAGGCTTTGCTTTCATTCTCAGTCTCTCCCTCTGTTCTGTCTGTCTCTCTGTCTCTCTCTCTCTTTCTGCCTCTGTCTCTCACCTTCTCTCTGTCTTTCTGTCTCTCTCTGTCTCTGTCTCTCTCTCTTTCTCTGTCTCTGTCCTCCTACCCCGTGTGTGTGTGTGTGTGTGTGTGTGTGTGTGTGTGTGTGTGTGTGTGTGTGTGTGACTTCTGGGGCTCAAACCCAGGCCAATCAGTCTGTCATTGAGCTACATTCCTTACCCTTTAATCACTCCATTTAAAAACACTATTAACTATGGTTATCAGGTATGGTTCTAGACCCTTAAAGACAGTGGAGAAAGTAGAAAAGTAGAAAGTGAAAGGAAAAGAAATCCAGATAAACCTTGAGAGCTTGGGTAGAGAAACACTACATGGGAAGAGTTGGAAAGTAAATTACAAATTTGATTTAAAAAAATGTTCACTCAATTATGGGAATTCAGATTTGCAATTCTAGCATTTGGGAGAATAAGACAGGAGGATTGTGAGTTCCAGACTAACCTGGGATACATAAGGAGACATCATCTCCAAAAAATTCTTTTAATTTTCATTCCTATTCAAGTAAATGCTTGTATTTAAAGGGTACCCTTTGATGTTTTATCAGATGTACACACTGAGGACATAGAACATATTTGTCATTCTTTGTACCACTGCCCTTTTCTCTCTCTTCTACCCTAGTCCTGATGGCCACACTCCTGCTTTCCATCACTACTAAAAAGCTCGCATTGTTAGAATGATACAGAAGGAGAAACATGCAGTGTATCTTCTTCTGTTTATGGCTTCTGTCAGTGGCCTTGACTCTTCCTTTCAAGCAAGTTACTGAGGTAGTGACTTATTCCTTCTTATTACTGATAATTATTCTGTTTTATCATTCTGTGTCACTCAGCCAGTGATGGACATTTTGGCAAGTTCCAGGATTCTTGGTATTACAGTCTCTCAACATTTAATGTCAATGCCATGAAAATGTGTCTTATTTGTAATTCTTAGCACACATTGTGTAGTGGATGTACATTTTAATTCTTATTAGCTTTCTGGGGTTGAGAAAGTGGCTCAGCAGCTGCCAGCACTTGCTGCTCTTGCAGAGGGTCTAGGCTCCACTCCCTCGACCTACATGGTGGTCACAGCCATATGTACCTCCAGTCCCAGAGGATCTGGTGCCGTCTTTTGCAGACATCAAACATTAATGCCCATAAAATAAAATAAATCCTTAAATTAGCATCATCAGATTTGCGACACTTTTACATTTATATTGACATTTTATAAGATTTCTATTTGTCCTACAATTGGTAATGTCAGCAACCTTTAACTTTATACATCCAAAACATTGTGATTTCAATTTGCGTCACTAGAGATACTGATTGGCAATGTCTGCATTCTTTCCATGCTCTTGCTGAACACTGTAAACTCTTTGTTCTGTATACCTAGCATTTGAAAATATTTTAAATTGTGTGTCTCTGTGTGTGTATGTGTGTGTGGGGGGGGTATGTGTGCATGTGTATGGTCATGTGTATATGATTTTAGGTGTCCGAGGAGGCCAGCAGATTTGCATTATCCTGGAACTGGAGCTATAGACAATTGTGTTACCTCATATAACTCACATCTGTTGCCTAGGAACTACAAACAGGTTCTCTGATCTTAACAGCTGTCCCATCTCTCCAGCCTCATTTTAAGTGTTTTCAGTATGAGTCTCTTTTTCTGGTCTTGTCTGTTGGGTGTTCTAAATGCTTCCTGTAATCAAATGGGCATCTCCTCTCTTTCCCTAGAGGTAGGGAATTTTCTGATATTATTTCTTATGCCTTTAGGATGAAATTCTTCTCTAGCTTCCATGTCCACAATTCATATATTTGGTTTTGTTCATAGTTTCCCATAGATCTGAAATGTTCTAATCATAATTTCATATTAATTTACCTGTGTTATTATTGGAATGTTCCAATTCTTCTACCTCGTCTTCAAACCCTTATATCCTGTCATTCCCTCAATCCATTATCCTGGTGGGACTTTCTACAAAGCTTTTTATTTGGTTCACCAAATTTTTTATTTACAGTATTTCAGTTTCTTTTATCATCACTGTTTCAAGGGCTTTATTGAATAAGACTTTCATGTCCCTTTTGACTCCTTTATTCTATTCAGTTGCTTATAGTATTCTCTTGGAATTCATTAGAAGTTTATTTGTGTGCCCTTTGATTTGTTTGAACATACATCACTCTTTTGCATTCTTTGTCTGGAATTTGATTTTATTTACTTCATTTTATTGGAGGCCAGTAGTACAAGATTAGGAATTTTTGGAGGACTTGTGCTGCCTTTCTTTCTTCTTTTTTTTTTTTTAATGATTCTTGTGGTTTTTTTTTTTTTTTTTTTTTTTTTTTTGGGTTTTTCGAGACAGGGTTTCTCTGTGTAGCTTTGCGCCTTTTCCTGGATCTCGCTCTGTAGACCAGGCTGGCCTCGAACTCTTGTGTTTTTATGTTGGGACTTAGCCTCTCAGGTTATATTATTCAGTGAAGTTTGCTTTTTTTGTTGTTTATTTATTTTTAAACTACTCATTCTTTCAGAGAGCTCACCAACAAGGCTGTTCTATGCCCTTTGGGTAGGCCTATGAAAAGGGAGATGTAAAAGGAGAAAATACAGGTAGGAAGCAGAAAAAGAAAGTGGAGAGAGGACAAGAACAGAACAAGACAACTACATGCGAAGAAACGAGGTGGTTGCAGGGGCAGAGTATGGAGAGCCTGTCCTCTTGTTGACTCCAGTCTGAGTAGCTCTGCATTCCATCCTGGACTTGCCAGATGCCTATCAAAACCCTAGGTATTCCTTTGGAAGGGTGAGTCACAGATGCTATTCACACCTCTGGTCGGGCATGATTTGAGCTGAGAATGTTGTTCTTACCTCCAGCCATCCTTTGGGATTACATGTTAAGGATATTTCTCTGGTCAGAGTGCTGTACTTTATATATGAAGTTGTGAATGCTGATCATACTTCTGGGTGATCCTTTAGAAATCCAGTTACAAATACTAAATACTGGTCCTGCCTCGGTTGCTATTTAGACTGGTTAGTTTTTATTGTCAACTTGACACAAACTGGAGTTACCTGGCAAGAAAGAACCTCTGTTGGGTAATTGTTTCCAATAGATTGCCCTGTGGGCAAGTCTGCTGGGAATTTTCACAATTGATGACTGGTTTGGGAGGGTCCAGCCCATGGCTGGCAGCACCATTCCTAAGTAGGTGGGCTTTGGTTGTATACAAAATCAAGCACAACCAGCCAGAGGGAGTAAGCTCTTAGGTTGAATCCCCCACAGTCTCTGCTCTAGTACCTACCTCCAAGGTTCTCTCTCTGCTCTGCTTCAGGTTCTGCATTTGCTTCCCACAACCGGGATCTGGAAAGAGCTAAGGTCCACCTTCCCCTGGAACTCTCAGAGAGATCTTGGCCCCATCAATAATTTTATTTTGGACCCCAAGCATCAGCAACTTTTCCTGTTGTGGGTTCTTTGTTATAGAAGCCCAGGGAAACATACTCATTATAAATAAAGAAGATTTTATTTCTTTCTCCTCCATTTTTATGCATTTCATTTATTTTCCACCTGTATCCTTACAGTGTCCAGAGTATACAATATCATGAAGTCAAAGTAAAAGTGAGATGTTGGTCACTGGGTGGATCCTGACTTCAGAGGACATGCATTCAATGTTGTCAGAACCTGTTAGTCTCAGGCCTAGAAGGTAGCAAGAAAGGAGCTGGAGTCCTAATAGTACCCTTAGGGCATGCCCCCATTGATGGGGTGATTTCCCACTGCCCTGACCCCTCAGTAGCTCTACCACCTCAAAATAGCATGATTCAGGGGACCATACCTTTGGTACATGGACCTCTGGGGACAGTCCAGTTCCAAACTTTAGCAAAACTGTACGTGTCAAACTTGTAAAATAGGAGTACTTATATCCAAAAGTCAGGCATAAAACACTGTAGTCCTTCCATAAACATTTGCTAAATAGGTAAACGTATTACTGCACGTACAAATTTGAAAATAGTTTAAAATGGAGGAGCCCATTTGGGCATGGTGGCTCATGCTTGTATTCCCGAATTCTGGAGTCTAAGGCAGGAAGATTGCTGTGTTCAAGGCCATCCTGCGCTACAAAGTACTTTTAAATAAATGTTTGTTAAAGCCCAATTTAATCATCTTAGTTTGTGGACATAGTTCTAGGAGAGACATAAATTTAAATGACGACTTTTGTTACCTCATGAACTCACTAGAAAGGCATCTCATAAAAGCTCTGCATGTAACAAGTGTGTACAATAGAGATTTGTTACCCTGTTAATCTCCATGTAGACAACACAAAAACTGCTCAGTATGTTTTTGATCAAGTGAGTTTCGTGTTAGACTATACAAACATGAACAAGGAAAGATTTAAGATGTTTGCTTGGAAGATTGTGGCATTGAATCGTGTGTTGAGAGGTGATTCCTATTCATGTTTCAATAATTTAATCAAGTCCAGAAAGGAATCAAGTCTCATGAAGCAGTTATATGCGTCATTGCCATAGATGTGGCAGTGTAGGAAAACAAAATATTATTTAATGCTTTCTTTGCAAGTGTTCATTAACAGATTACTAATTTTTATAAGGAGTATTAGAAACTTAATAAAGAATAGAATCCAATGAATTCACATATTTAAAACATCACTAATGACTTCTTTATTCCACATCTCCCTTTTCATTGAATGAAAGGTATACAGAAGACAAGTATAATTGCTAATAGATAGCAAGATTTATATGGAGCAAAATATAATTCTTACTTCTTTTCAAAATGGTAGTTCCTATTGTAAGTGTTATGCCTTCAGGAGGAATGTAGTGCTGTAGCTTAGCCACCAGGGATTCTGCTTTTTCTGAAGGGATTATCCATGTTAAATGTGTCTGCTCAGCAAGCACTTACTGCATGAATGCTTGACACTTGACTACCCAAAACTAAAATGAAGAGAAATATGTAGTTTTTAGTTGGTCTATTGAGAACTCATGTTCATAATTAATTCTACAACAAAGTGTAGATATTTTGGCAAAAAAGAGAAAGTTACAAGCATATAGAATCATAAATAAAGTTTTTCATGTATTCTGCCTAATTAGCTGTAAAGCAAAGCTGGGTGTTGGAAAATTGATGCTAATTGTCTTTTACTAGAAGGCAAGGAACTCTGTTCAATTCAAAGGTCACCACTTGTACTGTTTATTTCCCTGACCCGCCTGCCTCTTTCTTCTTTCCCTTTCTTACCAGCAAGCCTCTGGCCTTTGGCAATCTCTGTCTCCCCTCCACACTATCATAATTTCAGGGCAGAGGAATCTAGAAGAGTTAGGACTAAGACAATGAAAATCATTCAGCCTGAAACTGGGCTAGGACCCAGATCTATTTACTTTTTTAAGATCTCTTATATATGATATTAATATTTCTCCCTGCCTCTTATTCGACCAGGCTGGTAACAGAGAGATAGCTAGCCAGAAATAGTCAGTGATGAATTAGGTAGTTAAAGAGAGGAAAGAAAATACAAATCTTCCAGCCATACGTCAATAACTAAATTAATTGCTACTTATCAACTTTACAGTCATTGTGAACACATCTTTGAACGTGTCTATGACAAAGATATGTCCAGAAGGATTTACCTGATCAGGGAAGACCCACCTTGGATCAATACCATGCCTAGGCTAGAGATGCAGACTGAATAAAAAAGAGATAGTGAGTGGAGTACCAGCATTCACATGTTTGATTCCTCATTGTGGGGGAAAGCTGACCAACCATTCTACACTCTTCCTGCTCTGCCTTCCCGGCTATGATCTGTACCCTCAAACTGTGTGTCCAAGTAAATCGTTCCCTCTATAATATGCTTTGGTCAGACATTTTGCTAAAGAAATGAGAAGAGTAATTGATACATTAGTGTTCTCACATAACTAATGAAGAAAGTTGATTATGTCTTCTATTTCAAAGGACATAAAAGACAGAGACAAGCCAGGCGATGGTGGCACACACCTTTAATCCCAGCACTCGGGAGGCAGAGGCAGGCGGACCTCTGTGAGTTCGAGGCCAGCATGGTCAACAGAGCAAGTTCCAGGAAAGGCGCAAAACTACACAGAGAAACCCTGTCTCGAAAAAACCAAAAAAAAAAAAAAAAAAGACAGAGACAGAAAAAAACTTCAATATCACACTAGAAAAGCCACAGAGAAACTTCTCTCCTATAAAGCAGTTAAAAGCAAGACAAGGAGACTTGTATCCAGTCATTGTCCTAAACCTTGTATTCCAGGAACAACAGAGACAGACTAGAGCCTAGATGAGGGCAAGTATCCAGGACTAAGCAGCTGCACTCTAAATAAGAGTTATCTCCCTGATAGCTAACTTATCCACTCAAGAACTAAGGACTTCTGGGACCACTCTGAGAAAGCAGAACAGGGCCAATGGACCACACCATGACCAAGACTGCTTAGTTATGCATACCTCTTTCCCTATGCCCAAGTTATGCCGTTATTTAAGCCTAAATTTCATGCCATTGCCCTTAAGATGGACTTGAGGACAAGGGACTTTTTTATTTACTCCTTTCAACATGCCACATTGATTACATATTATCTCTCTGCCTCTCTGACTCTAATTGGGATGGTGGCTGAGTCTGGACTCTTGGGACCTGTGGATGCATGACGGGGGTGATTTTTATCATCAGCTATGGGTATGACTTGTGAAAAGTGAGCTTATGTTTGGACATGAAGGGTTACTGTGACAACTAAAGCCAGTTGCTAAAGTTAGCTAGATTTGTTTTTGTGCAAGCTAAAAATAATCACCCCTCAACACACCCGCTCTACAAATCTGCCTTTTGGGGTCCTTTCTTTGGTGTCTCCCAAATGCAATGGACTTATACTACAATCTACCAGTGCCTCTTGGATATCAGCATAGCTTCATGTAGAGTTATTGAACTATTGCTCCCATCTAATGTCATAATTCCAATTTCACGGAAGATTCTCCAGGTCCCGAGTCCCCCACGTTTTCGAGTCCCCCACGTTTTCTACAGTTTGCCAAAGGAGACCGGCAATCTGACTACATCCCCTGCCCCACTTGCTCCTCCTCTCCTCCTCCCATCGTGTTGATGCTAGATGCAAGAAAGACAGGGAAAGAACAAGTCCTTATGGGACTGGTGCTCTTGCAATAATGAATGTGGGCCTTCTGTCAGGGCAAGTGACCAAACAGTTTCTCCCGGGCTGGCTTTGGACACTCCACATGCTCCTCTCCCTACCCCCAGCTCTAACACTGTTCTATTTCCTAACCCAGGCAGTAAAGTATTGCTATTCCTTTACAATGGCCACTCAGGTCTTGCCCCAGCTGTATTCCTAGTGCTCCTGGGCTGAGTTCTTTCCTGATGACTCCTACCTGATGACTCATTCCTGGCCAGCTTCCAAGGCTGTTGCCTCCAGCTTTGGGAAACAGTTCCATTTCTTCAAGGACTGGTCCCTCCCCTAGCAGCTGCAATCTTTGATCTGATTGTCAAGCAGCCTCAGCAATAGACTTTGACTCTTCTAGCAAAGAACCTATCCCCAGTGTCCCAACAACCATTCCCTCATGCCCCAGAGATCACACAGTCCCCAATGTCAGTGACTGCTGGGAGAGACCTGAGTTAAGTGCCTATCTGGGTATGTGTCGACTTCTACGTTTCTGGGAAATTGACAAGCACTCCACTCTTTATCCTAAATCATTCACTTCAAGGGTTCTTGTCATGCCTTGTCCTCATCATTGAAGCCTGGCCCAAACTCATAGGCAACAGGAAAAGTCTCACCATACCATCCTACAAAACAGGCATTTCAGTAACTCTAGTTACGATGGCCCCCAAAGGATGGGGGCCATGCTAACACTCCATGCTAACACCATAGCATCACCTAAGTGATTTGGAAATAGTCCTCCTAACAAAGGTTCATGCCAAAATTTGCTCCACAAATGCTCTGCTTCTCCCGGGACAGGAACAGAGAACACAGAAAGGAGAATCAATCAGTGAGACACATTTGGAAAAGGAACAGATAAAGGGTCCAGTGGTCATTGAAGAGTTGGAAAATCAGCCCATTCCTTGAGTGAGGGCATTAAAGAAGCCTTAGAGGTCTTTTGTTTTATTTATTTATGAAGTCTCTTGCAGTGGATTTAATAAGAAATGCCCTATGTGAGATCAGATATTTAAATACTCAGTGCCTACTTGGTAGCACTATTTGGGATGCTATGGGAACGTTTGGGAGGTATGGCCTCATTGAGGGAAGTACATCACTGGGGGCAGGCTTTGGGGGTTTATAGCTCTCCCCAATTCTTTCACAATTTCTGCTTTCTGCCAAAAGGTTGAAGAAGATATGCTTTCTCAGCTTTCTCATATGGCTGCTTGCTATTGCCAGTTACAATTATGGACTCTCCCTCTGGAACCATAAACCAGAAATCAACTCTTTTTTTTTTTTTTTTTTTTTTTTTTTTTTTGTAAATCTACTTGGTCATGGTGTTTCATCACAGCAGCAAAAGGTAACTAAGACACACATTAAGACAAAGTTACTCCCTCCTGGTCAAAAGAATCAAATCTAAGGTCTACCTGTGGTCTGAAGTGGAGACCCAAGGTATTACATGCTGTTGACCTCTTATTTTAGAAGTTAATCTAGCTGTGTCTGTCAATCACCTGACCAGGAGTATAGTCAACTGAAGAAGAGGAAGGACTAATTATGGCCTTCATCAGATAATGTCTTTGCCCTTTCCCAAGGCTCCTCAGTTCGAACAGATGCTTACAGAGCTCCCACTGCATAGCCATACATCTCTGAGTTGTTAAAAAGGGTAACCCCTTCCTATCCCTTTGCTTTTCACACTGACCAAAGCCCAGGATGCTTTCTCATGCACTCTAGACTTTGGCTTTCTTTTCTTCTGAAGCTACCCTCCTTTTGCCATATAGCCACTTGGGCTTTTCCACCTTCTTCCTAAGAAAGCCACCTTGATGTTTCCTTGTTTACTTTAATAAGATTGCTCCTTCTTTTCAAATCCATTAGTATGAATTCTTTTACTTGAGAAACTGTAAAAGGGAACTTCAGTTTCCCCAGTAGCAAGGGGGGCCTAAAGTTAGAAATTTCTCATCTAAAACATCTTCCCAGAAGATAGGTTAAAGAAAATTTAAGTGAAACTAGAGTTCAGGTGAGGAATAGGATGCTTGGTAAGAAGGCAGTCTGATTGAGGACAGAAAGAATCAATTTATCATATCTTTATGCACTGAGGGTTTTTGTTGTCGTTGTTTTGGTTTTTCAGGCAGATCTCTGAGTTCTTCAAAGCTATCCTAGTCTACAGAGTGAGTTCCAGGACAGTCAGTACTACACAGGGAAACCCTGCCTCATAAAAACCAAAAAGAACCCTCCCCAAAAATTAATTGAGGTTTTAACTGCAGTGTGGCATGGCATGGAAAATACATTGTACCCAGGGTGGTGTGAACCTTGGATACAAAAACTGGATGCACCTCCTTCGATCAAAAAAGGAAAAAATAATTAACCACATCATTACTATTGGTCAAGATTTTTAATTAGTTGAATAATGTTCTGTATGTCCAAAAACTCAGGCTGGGTACTTGAAATGCAAATAGATTCATTACTATGAATCTATCTTTGGCTATTGTTAGCTTTAGGCAAGGAAGGCACAGTATGTATGGAAAACAGGCTTTTTTGTTTTGTTATTTGTTTGTTTAATGGTTTCTTGCTGCTTAGGGATCTTCAGCAGCTCCTCTGGTTAATTTTCCACTAAGGAGTGAGACACAATTTGGGAATTATTTTTAATGAAATGTAAGCTATTGAAATTTTAACCTGACTCAGAATCTGTCTCTTCCCATTTTTCCTACTTGTTGTATACTCTGACATAGTGAGCCTAATCCCATCATCGGGGCACTAGCAGGAGCTTTAGGTTTGAACAGAGGGAAATTGTGACAAGAAGTTTGCACAATTGATCAGTCTTAATTGTTTTCTCAGTTCTGTCCCTATAAGGCGATGGAAGGTGATCGCTTGAGGGAACAAACTGTTTCTCAGGAGGTATTTCTCCATCAGTCTTACTCTTCCTGAAACCTGAGGTGACTGTAGGTTTAGGACAATGGCTGTCCCCCAAGCTTTAACGGTGCATTTCATTACCTTCTGGCCCAAAGTAGGTTGGTACTATTTGGCAAGAACAGTTTCTAAGTGATACTTATAGCTCTTTAGGGGCAAATTACCAGAACACCTGGTCAAATTCTATAGTGTGTATTGAAGTTCTCCAAAGGAGAAATATTAAAAGAAGAAAAAAAAAGTCACAAAGCAACACCTACATTAAAGACGCTACAAGGCTCAAATGAGTAAACTTCAGGATTGTGGAGAGTCAGATTGGAAAGATGCCTCAGTGGTTAAAAGCATACTAAATGTTCTTGCAAAGGACACAGGTTCAGTTACAAGCACCCACACTGGGCAGCTCATACCTACCTGTAACTTCTGTTTCAGGTGATTTGATACCTTCTGGACCAGACAGGCTCCTGCATGCATGTGGCACATATATGCTCATGCAGGCATACGCACATACACTTACATATCAAATTCAAAGTAGCAATTAAAAAAAGAAATCTTAAAGATTATGGAGAATTAAAATGTTACATGCCAGAGACAAATTATCTTGGGCTGTTTTATCTCATTAAAAGTCATCCATTATGCACACCTGTGCCTGACCCTACAGCCTGTGACTACCCAAATCCTACAAAGTACGCTTAATAGACCCCAAGCTTTCCTCAAACCAAAGCTAAGAATGTCATCAGATAATGTCTAAAGTTCTAACAGATATTTCTGTCTGTGTTGCTATAATCCACTTACTTGTGGCCCCTACCAACATATTTAGTAAATATTTTCCTACATGACTTTCTTTGTTTTTTAAACCAATATAAAGCTCCTACACTCAATTAAACAGTGGAACATGGTATTTAAGGAAATCTGAATCTGTATTCCCATGCCATGGTCACTCATATTTGGTCCCAGAATAAATTATCCCATGTTCCCTTTGAGGTAAGAATTGTGGTTTTGGCGCATTGACAATACCCAAAACACCAAACAAAAGCTACCAGACATAGACTTTTAAAAGATTTCATAAAAATTTCTCTTGAATTCCTCCATTTCTTTTGGTAAATTTGGGAACTTTTCTGTGAAATTGATTGAATAGATTTTCTGAGACTAGTTTTCATCAGAGTTTTTCATTCTATCCCATGAATTCTGAGGTTTAGATTCATCATTGTAGTCCAGAGTTCTTGAAAGTTGTGGGCATGGTTGTTTATTTACTTTCCTTATTGATGTTTGAATATAGTATTTCCTTCATCATAGTCTTCATTCCTTTTTTCTTCTTAATCTGTTAGTTGTGCTTCCATATGATGTCATAAAACTGCATGTGGCATTGTGAGGGAAAAAAAACCTGACAGTAGTGTCAGTTTTCTGAATATGAAATGACCCAAAATTACTTCAAAATCAAACTTGTAATGAGTGCCAAGTGTCTCTGACATCTCCTTCCCATGTTGTATCACACGACTCCACTGCACCCCTTAGCTCTGAATGTGTAACAAGCAGCCTCACATTGTACCTGGTGCTATGTCACACAACACCAGTAAGTACTGCCTCAAACACTTGGGGCTGGACTCCAGATTTATGGCAGGAATCTCACAGTTTTTTCTTTGTTTGGTTTGGCTGGTTGGTTGTTTTTTCCCTAATGGAACATAGTGGTTTAATTATAGAATATAAAGTGTTTTAGTTTTCTTTATGTCGTTCCTCAACATGTAAGTATCAAAATGATACATATTTTTTCTTTTTCTTTTTTCTTTTTTTGAGACAGGGTTTCTCTGTGTAGCTTTGTGCCTTTCCTGGAACTCACTTGGTAGCCCAGGCTGGCCTCGAACTCACAGAGATCTACCTGGCTCTGCCTCCCGAGTGCTGGGATTAAAGGCGTGTGTTTTGCCCAGCGATATATATTTATATTGCATTGCTTTAGAATGGTTGTTTTTACCAAAAGGTTTAAATTGCTAAGTTATATAAAAATGTTAAATAAATTTTAGCTTCATAGTAGGAAAAAAATCTCAACGATTTTTGAAATGGCCCTAAAACTGTTTCTGCTATTTTGTACTAAGTATATATGTGAGGTAGAATTCTCACAAAATCCAACCATTGATGACCTCTGAAAAATTTTAAAGATTATCTATATACTGTAGTACCATATACTCATCCATGATATAGTTATTTATACAAAAATAAATAATTACATCACTCTCATGAGTATGTACATTTGTTTTGTCATTAAAAAGTAGTAAAATTAGCCGGGCGGTGGTGGCTCACGCCTTTAATCCCAGCACTCGGGAGGCAGAGCCAGGCGGATCTCTGTGAGTTCGAGGCCAGCCTGGACTACCAAGTGAGTTCCAGGAAAGGCGCAAAGCTACACAGAGAAACCCTGTCTCGAAAAACAAAAAAAAAAAAAAAAAAAAAGTAGTAAAATTATAATTACAACACAGAATATTTTTTAAATACTTTTTCATGATTTATTATTAGTAAATGCTTGATTTTCATACCTACTTTATATATTCTGTATATCTAGGTTCATATCATACAAAAATTTCTCAGGTCTAAAGGGATTATGAGTTGAAAAAGTTTAAGAAGCCTTGTCATAGTGTTTTGATGATGTTTTCTGTTGTGTTTTCTTGATTCTTTGAACTTTTCGTCTTTTTTTAATCCAGTTTCTTTGCTGAGTGTCTCGTCCATTTTGCTTTCACAGCACTTTATTGACTTATTTATATATATATAATTTATATATTTATATTTGTTTATATTACTGTTTTCTCCTCCCTTTCCTGAATTGATTTCCTTATTTCATTCATTATTCTGTTTGTATCATCTTTGAAGTCATTGACCATTTTTACAATTAACCTTTTGAATTCTCTATTTGACATTTCACCCATTTCAATATCTGTGAATTTAGTTATGGATGCATTACAATCCTTTTGAGGCTTCATGTAGCTTTGTTTTTATTACGTTTCTTTAATTTCTTTAGTAAGACGTGTTTATTGATTGGCTTGGGTATCACTCCGGCTTTACTTAGGAATATCTTTTGGGAGCAGTCCCCACCATGTGAGCTTGATCTCCAGGACCACTCAGAGAGGAAATTACCAACTGGTGTAATAGCAGCACCAACAAATGTAGCAAGATTAAGAAGTACACTTTAAATCAATTAAAGCCAATGAATACACCAGCAACATAACCACCATAAGATACAAAATGGGAAAGCTAACATCGAATATGCTATAAAATTAAATATTATTTAGGGCAAACATTGTAACAGTTAATGAGCAAGATAACAGAAGGAGGCCAAGAAAGGGAAAGCGTGGAGAAGAGACAGGGATAGAAAAAGAAAAGGAAAAGAGAAGTACAGAGAAGAAGAAAGAGGAAGAAAGAAAAGCAAGGGATTAAAGAAAGACTTTCCAATGGTAAAAAAAAATACAGAAAGTTTAAGTAAATGTAAAGAGAGGAATACAAATTAGAGAACTAGCATTTGAAACAGTGAAATAAAATAATATTAAATGTCTAGCAAAAAGAGGTGGGAAGACAGGGGCAATAGAACATAAATGAAAAGCAACATCGTGAAGCATTAGAAGTTTGCTCTGGGTCCACTAAAATTAAAGAGCTTGGTGGATGCAATGAGGGTCAGCTGTGCTCTTTGTTTATGCTGGCGCTAACCCTACACTCGAGAGGCGTCAGCTTTCACCTGAGCTACCTTTGCTTTCAGCTGCTGTATAAAGACAGCTTTATAGTCTGTGGACTGGACAGGTTCCCCCACCCTCCCTAGATTCACCAGTCCATGTACTTTGGGATGGCTATTGTCTGACCAGTGACTTAGCTGTGATGCTTGAGGGGCTACTGTCTGACCAAATTCTACAGCTGGACCCCAGGTTTGTGAGAACCATGGACTTGCCCTGTTTCCAGGTCTGTTGGATTTGCCTTTTCTATGAAATGTCCACAGCCCCTGTCCCTGCTGGGGAGAACTGAACTGGAACTTAATGCTACTTATCTTTACCGAGTTTCCCCTCTATTTCTCCACTCCTTTTAGCTGTCCTTTCACTCTCTTTGTGAATTCTGGGGCTCTTCTCCTTCTCTTTCTGTGATACAGTCAATTCTTTGCTATCCTGACTGTTCTCATCACCTCATCACATGGAAGCAGCTTCTAATCATCGATCTTACCTGGGAATCTTTATTCATTCAATAATTAGGTCAATTTATTTTTATAGTTATTTAATAGGAAATGAAATAGGAGGCTCGTTTTTTGTAGAAATCTAAGTTATAAATAGAATAAAAGTAGATATAAAAATAAATAAATACCTAGGATGAAATTCAGCAGGAGAACACTCACTTGGCACATATGTAGAGCTAAGCCCTTTTCTCAGTACCACACAAAAAGAAAAGACTATATCTTAAAGATTTGATTGCGTGTATCAGGTTAGAAATCAGGCAGAATAATAATTGGCTCAAAGTGAGTCTGAACAGTGGACAGAGAGTACAACTTTCCATCATATCAGGGATGATCTGTAGAACGTCTACAGGACAGAGAAAATTTTACACACACACACACACACACACACACACACACACACACACATAAATAGGTTCACATTGCTATTCTTTATCTACATCTAAAAAGGTTATGAAATAAAGAAAATCTCCTACATGCTTCTCAAGCATGTTCTTTTCCCATTGATGTGACTCTGGAGGCCAAAGATGGATCACATTCTGGAGTCACAGAGAGCACTAGACTAGAGCCCTTTCTGTCTTTGAAGGGAGCTGCCTACAGATGTCCCCCAGATGTGAAGTGTGTGCCTCCTTGCACACATTGGTGCATACACATACGAGGAAAACCACTAAACTTTCAGAATTCCCCGCCACAACATAGGTTATTCCAGTACTTGTGGAAATGCCATATGTGAAGTTGTTAGAGTGACAGAAACCGCATGGCAAAGAAATCAAATGAAAAATACAGATTATTGCTAAACAGAATTAGGGTAGTGGAGAGAAAAGAAAGGAATGAATAAAATTTTCACTCCCAAATGAATGGGATCTTTTTGATGTTCTATTTAATTTCATAAAATCTAGGACAAGATTAAGTTATTCCAAAATGACTTGTTAGATTTTCAGATGATGAATTTAACACTGTTTCTTGGGTAATGGCCACTCTTTGACTTGTTATCTCTGAGTTTGATTGGAAATTCATCACAGAGCTTACATGTTTGGAGATTTGAGAAGAACTTGACCTCATCGCCTTAGATTGGATCTCCTAAAGCTAAGGAGTGCATTGGGTCACTTTTATTCTTTCCAGTAAATATTCTCTGTCATTGTGTCCTCTGGATTGCTGAAGCATATTTAGATAGAGTTTGGCTTTTAAATTCATCACAGACTATGTTCTTGGGAATTTTTTTTTTTTTGTAATTTCTTCCACAAATTACCAGCTAAGAACAATGTGTTCTAATTCCAGGAAGTTGTGTTACAGCTGTCAAAAATGATGGGCTGCATGATCAGTAACAGTAAATAGAACAACTCTTTGAAGCCATTCCTGCTGGAAGGTGTGTGGACTATCCACTGCAGAGTGCCAGAGAACACCTGCCAAGAAGTGAAACCCAGCGGTTGAAAGTCAGTGATAAATAAGGAAATGTGCTATAACTGTCATGAAATCCTGAAATATGAGAGTGGGAAGGCATTGTGAAAGTACACAGTGATCCCCTGTTTTATGTGATGAAGTGTTCTGGAGGGAAGGGAGTTATCTCTGAGTAGCCCACTTTCACTGCTAGGTCTTGAGAATGTGCAGTTATGCCAATGCAAAGGAAAAGGAGCCCTTTACTCCTCAAGCAAAGTGCAAGGAGGGTGCTCTACACATTTTGAGTATCATGAGAATGAATACACCAGTGAGGTCACTGAGAAATTGGTCCAGAAAATAAAAATCTAATTCGTAGCGAAGCTTAAGAATGGATTTTTCCAGGGATTCTAATCTTCAGGGTAAGCTCAGGGTATTAGTGGAAAGAGGGAGCAGGTTGTTTGGCCCTACTCGTTGATAACCGAGATGAAACCAGAGAAAGGGCTCTGAGGTTTGTCACTAGAGCTTAAATGACTATCCAAGTTGGGGAAATGATTGGAGAGATACTGTTGGAAAGAAGTCAAATAGAGAAGCAAGAGTGATGTCCAAATCACCAGCTGTTTTCCTTGGAAGAAAAAAATAGATTCTTGCCAGGGGACAGAAAACAGGAAAAAAAAGATAAGAGCTGACTGAGGTCAAAGAGTCAAACTTAAACAAATCGTTGGAAATAGAGTCACAGTGGCAACAAATTCTTAGAAGACAAGACAAGCACCCTGAAGTACAGAAGGATCTCTACATCCTGATTCCTACTTCCCCTCTCTGTCCCAGAGAGAGCAGCTTTGATGCTCAACAGACATACTGCATTCCAGGGAAAATGAATACTTTCCCCCATCTCTTCTCTAGCTAGTTATGGCCAAGAACTCTAGCAAAAGCACTATATCAAAAGTGTTCAAGGCTATCTCTAGGAAATACACTTTAAAGAACATATGCTGACAGGCACTACATCACTGTTTATAAGTTATATCTGTTTTCTTCTACCATGCCATTTGGATGGCTGGTGATCCAGAAGGTATTGTTGGTCTTTAGTTTCATGCTAGAGAAAGTAGACTAGACTAGACAATATATAGGAGCTGGGTGTCTGCAAGGACTTCATGAGACTTTCATATTAACTGCTCACCTATGCTATGTTTTTTTGTGAGTAAAAATGGCCATTCTTTCCAATTTTTGACTTCATGTGTCTACTACAATAGAGTCCAGCTGGTCTAATCATTTGTAATTATCTTTTATTGTGATGACATTTTGTTTGTGATCTAACAAATAAAGCTTACCTAAATATCAGAGTGCAAGCTAAGCCACTAGTTAGCCATAAAGTTCAGGCAGTGGTGGCACACACCTTTAATCCCAGAACTCAGAAGGCAGAGGTAGGTGAATGTCTGTGAGTTCAAGGCCACCCTGGGATACACAAGATTGATCCAGTCTAAAAGGGAAACAGAGCCAGGCAGTGGTGGCTCACACCTTTGATCCTAGCACTTGAGATCTCATGCCTTTATTCCCAGCACTAGGCAGGTGGAGCCAGGAAGTGATATGCCTCGGCAGAGAGAGGAATACAAGGCAGGAGTAGACAGGAACTCAGTTTCTTTCAGGCTGAGGAGTTGTCAAGGTAAGAGATGGTGGCTGTGACTTGCTTCTTTGGCTTTCTGATCATTTAGCATTTACCCCTGATTCCAGGTTTTTATAATTAAGATCAATTTAGGATTCAAGCTACATTTTATGTTCTTGCTAAGAAAGGGATAATATTAAATATAATAAAATCATGTATAACTAAATATGAGCTTGATAAGCATTGTTAGTAACAGATAATACTAAGCACTGAGTAGCCTATTACAATACTTGAAAGCTTTCATAGGTTTTGGGTCACTGTAAAAGCAGAATATGTTTATGATCTAATGATGATTTCCATTTATTAGCTGAATTAATAGTAATTGTCGTATAATTTTAAAATAGTGAGAAACCTAGCCTAATCTTCTGAACTTCCAGAGAAAAATACTGATTTAGGGTTATGACAAAAATGTGAAATAAAATTAAAAAAAAAACCTCCCTAATTTATTGTAGAAATTGAAAGAGCTCCTAACTGTGCTGACTTCCAGTGTGGCGTGTTCTACTCAGCTGTAACATCAGCCTTTCCAGCTGGAGAAGTGCCTACAGGACAGAAGCTACTGTTTGGTCCATGTTGAAAGGCTTAACAATCTCTCATAAAAATACTGAGAGCCATCTTAAAATTTTAAATTTTATCCCAACAAGTTTATTTCAGTTTACAGTACCATTCCATCTGTATTCTTGTATTAGGATTTTAAAAGTCAACAGTGCATTCTCATATTTCAAGTATTTTCACTCCCATGGAGGCAATATCTAAATGAAAATCATATACCTGTAGCCTTGTAGAAATCTATGAAACTGAGTTTAAACTCTGTGCAGATGGAGCTTTTACAAGTTGCAGCATTTTTAATCTAAAATAAAACAAAATTATAAAGATGAGAGATGATAACAGCTCCATTTTTAATTATGATTACAAACTAAATAATATTTTAGTAACAAATTTCACAAACATGGCTGAGGGAGTTGGTACAATATTTTAATAAATTAAGTGCCAAATATGCCCCTGTATTGTTTTACCTACAGCACATCAATGCATATTGTAATCTATTTTTCAATATTTTAACTATTGTTAAATATTTACTATTTAAAATTTACTATGTATAGAAATTAGTGTTAATATTTAAATATTAACAATTGCTAGAACAGAGAGATAATTTAATCATTTTTATGGCATGGTAAGTCAGATTTCTTTCTTTTCCTTTTTTGTTTTTTGGCAGCAGAAGCAGGGACAGTTTTTTAGAAAATGACATATATGTCCAAGAAAGGAAACTGAGCAGTAAGTGCTGGAGAGAGAGGAAGAAAGTTTAGAAGCTTAAACGGCCACAACCATGGCCACATTGTACACAAGATGGGGCATTGTCATAATGTGGGCTTCAGGGGTCATCTACATTAGAGTGGGCTTTCTCAAACATACTATGACATGTATTTCTTATAACATTTTTTAAATTGAATCTTTGGGTATTTCACGTCATGTATCCCATACCCATGCATTTCCCAGTCTTTCAATATCTGCCCTCCACCCTGTAGCTTCCCCGGAAAAAAAAAAAATTAATAAAAAATAAAAATTAGAAAAGAAAAAAGAAAAGGGAAAAAAAGAAAAACAAACAACAAAAACCATCTTGTTTACCCCTCTGGGCAATGACCTGCTCCTCTATCAACTACAGCATTCTGTGCATGTACCACTCTGCTCCTCCATCTTTCCTACATCCCCATCACATAGCCATTCATCGTTACAGTCTGTCACACAGTACACCCTTTTGCCCAATCAGCCCAAACAGCTTGACTTGTGAACGCTCATTGCAAGTCATTAAGATGGCTCAAGGCCGCTGACTTCTGTGCAGTGTCAATCCTGGACCTTCATAGAGACTCTCAGATAGCCTGCTGTTGCGCTGATCTGTGGATCCTCAAGGGCGGCCCCTTCACAAACTCCAGCAATGACTAGATGGGGAAGGTGTTGAAATGGGCTGACTTAAAGCCCTGGATCTGGGCCTAGGTAGTAGCTAAGTTGGTCAGCCTGCCAGCTTTCTCTCATCCATGTCACCAGAGCCACCTCCCCCTCTAGCCAGGCGAGGGGCTGGGATTGCTCTCCCACTTTGCTATGTCCAGGCCTCTAGGGCCAGCTCTCCCACACCTGAGCCCCCAGGGCCAGTTCTCCTGCTCTGGCCAGGTGAGGAGCAGATCCAGATGTCCTGCAACTGTACCACTCTTGGTGAGAAGTAAGGCCAGCTCTCCCACACCCATGCCCAGGAAGCCAGCTCTCAGGTTCTGCCTAGACAGTTCTCCCACACCACCCAGGCAAGGGGTGGGGCCAGTTCTCTGGAATCTATAGCACTAAGCAACTGGCAAGGGAGAGGGACAGCTCTCCAGTGTTCATGCCATTGGGGCCATTGGGGCCAGCTTTCCCACATCCTCGACATCAGGACCTACCAGATTTATTCCTTGTTCCTGATAGTTTATAAATGATTGTTTCAAATTTCCAACTCATTCTTGACAATATGTTTTATACCTTTAGGACTGTGGTTATATGTAAGTAGGCTTCCATTTGGTTTATTTCAACTTTGAACTAGGTGCTTTCATTAAATTTCAAGTGGGGTTTTTTGTTTTGTTTTGTTATTATTCCAGGATTCATCTGGACTAGAATGTCACAGTCATCCATTGCACTACCAATAAACTTGTTGCATTTACATGCATACATGTGTTGTGAATATGAGCAGTATCAATGCTACTGATGTTAGTGTTTCATATTAAATCAGCTAAAAGCTCTTGAATAATGTCCCAAATAGTAAATGAGCAGGCCTACTGCAGATGTAGGAATGAATGTGGACGAAGACATGGTCTGGCCACCGTGAGGCATCCAACTTATGATGACATACAATGATCTGGTCAGAAATATGGTAATACCAGGAGAGAAGCATGAAGTGTTGATAAGTAGCTGTGGGAAACCACTTTCTGTAAAATAACTACCCACCTATTAGTAGATCACAAAGTCAATATAAGGTAGCAAATGCATTGTGAATATTGTCACCTGCTGATGGGGGCTGGGGCAGGAGGCTCTTCCTATGGAGTGTCTACAATCCCACTGGCCAGAATTGGATTTTTCTCATAGCACACAGCAGTCTCTGCCCAGCCCCACACCATTCTCTTCTCACAGGCTGTAGACTGACATAGTGGTCAGTTGACTCTCCTGCTTACTTCTTCCTTCTCTTTATTCTGTATATGCGTTTTCACTGATAGCACCCTTGCATTTCTAACAACAGCTTGATGTCAGCTTCTGAAGGTCCTACTCTGGATAGCTGATATTGCCAGTGGACAGCAGCATGAAGGTGGATGGGATTGGGGGGGTTGCATCCTCCACTGTTCCACATGGTGCGAGCACCAGAGTTTCTAGAATAAGGAGTCAGTCCAGTGGCTGAGGGGTTCCCAGAAATGGCCTGGGAAGATGTTTTGGTGCTGGGAAACCCTCATGTCAGACAGCAACTGTGCAAATTAAATGGACTGTGGCAGCAGCTTCTATGTGAACAGATGTGGAGAGACTTGTGATAAGTGGGGCTGAGAGCCCTAAAAACAGATCAAGTAGCACAAGGGAGATTGATTCACAAGCTTTGAGGTGGGAGCTGATGTCATAGTCATTTGACCAGGGGCTTAGAAAGAGAACTCCTAAAAGTTTCAAGACAGAGAAATTGGAGAGAGAGACATGTAAGGGTATACTTTAGGTGGGGGCATGTTTTTAGAGGCATGTTTTAATGCATACTCACAGAACAAAAGTAATTACACTATGGAAAATACACTGAAAAATTATTGCAAAAAAGGACATTCAAATGACTGAGAAACACTTAAAGACATATTTAACATCCTTAGTCATCATGCAAATACAAATTGCAACTATTTTGAAATTTCATCTTACACCATCAAAATGGCTAAGATGAATAAACAAATGACAGCTCATGTTGGTGAACATGTGGAGTAAGGGAAATAGTAGTCCATTGCTGGTGGTACTGCAAACTTGTACATTTACTATGGAAATAACTGTGGCAATTCCTCAGGAAGATAGGAATTGATCTACCTCTAGTTCCAGCTATACCACTCTTGGGCATATACCCAAAGGATGCTTCATACTACCACATAGACACTTGCTCAACCATGTTCATTGCTGCTCTATTCATAATAGCCAGAAATTGGAAACAACCTAGATGTCCCTCAACAAATGGATAGATAAAGAAAATGTGTTACATTATACAATGGAATATTACTCAGCTATTATAAAATGAAATCACGCTATTTGCAGGGAAATGGACAGAACAACAAAAACAACAAAAAGCATCTCAAGGGATGTAACCCCAACCCAGAAAGATAAATATGCCATGTATTAATTATATGTGGATATTAGCTAGTAAGTCAGTGTTAAGCAAGCTACAATCCATAGACTCACAGAGGTTATGTATAGAGTAAGGGACTGGAAGGGGGCAGAGAGATAGATCTCCCTAGGAAAGGGAAATAGAATAGACAATTAAGCATGGATGGGGGTGGTACTGGGATGGGAGGATCAATTAGCGAAGAGTCATGAAGAGAGGAATTAGAGAGAGACTATACAATTAAGGGCCAATTATTTACTGTGTTACCTAATACAGTAAAATCTTCCTAAAATATATACATATAAGAAGGCAGTCTAAATGATCTTGCAAAATAATGGAAGAGACAGAGTTCTAAGTAGGCATTTCTTATCACCAAATGAAGCTTGATTACATATAATAGGCCAAAGGGATCTAATGGGAATCATCCAGCAACTCAGGCTGTTGCCCAGTCTATAGGTGGCTCTCCGCAAACTGTCAAAAAACTCTACTGTTAAAGATAACACCAACACAACTCATTAAACATGGGGAAGTCTAGCTGCTACCTACATATAGACTTTATCCTTACAAGCTGATATTCTTGGTACTGTAAAGTACTCTGCAAGCTACCAAAGGAGAAACATAAAACATCAACCCAGCCACATACCCTTCAGCCTCCCACAGTGTCTTGTCTTCAAGATATGCTAGTGCAGTAGTAGCACGAGTCTTGTGGGAGTAACCAACCAATATCTGATTTGACTTAAGACCCACAGCATGACAAGGAACCCATACTTGATGTTGCCTGGGTGACCAAGTACCTAAAACTAGACAGCCCAGGGTCCTAGAGTAAAACCAAATACTAATATTCTACTAAAGGGAATGTAGCAATAAAATGACTCCCAATGACATTCTGCTATACTCGTATCAGTGCCTTGCTCAGTCATCATCAGAGAAGCTTCCTGCTATAGCAAATGGAAACAAATACAGAGACCCACAGCCAGACAATATATGAGTGAGACCTTAGAAGACTTAACCCTAGATGGGGTGTCCCCATCAAATCCCTCTCCTCAGAGCTCAAGGAATCCTGCAGAAGAAGAGGAAAAAAGAATGTAAGAGCAGGAGGGAATCCTGGACAGCAAGGAAACAAAGCCTTCTAAACAAGGATCATCATAATACAAACTCACAGAGACTGAGGCAGCATGCACAGGACCCTGCATGGGTCTGCACCAGGTGGGATCCCAGTGCTGAAAGAAGAAGTGCACACATAATTCTATCCAAATCCAAAAGCTGTCTCCAATTGAAAACCACTTGGAAATGAAAATTTCATTTCTCCAGGGGGTAGGGAAACAAATTACTCTTCAGGGTATGCTTGCCCAGCAGTAGATGGCCAACAGAAAATAAACTCACCAATGTCTTTGGAGGTTTCTTGTCTCATAGTATTGTGTAAGAGATTTTCCATTTTCCTTTATTTTTTTTAAAATTGTCTTTTTATTTGTTTATTATTTTTAATTAATTAGTATTATTATAATTATTCTCTTTTGTCCTGCAAGTTCTTTCATACATATATTATGACTTCTGGTTTCTGTTTTTATGGGATTCCTGAGTCTGGAGATGGTAGATAAATGTGTCTCTATTTCTTGTGTCTCTTCTTGTGCTCTCTTCCTTCTGTTTCTTTGTTTTGCCCTATTCTGATTTTCTTTTAGAGTATTTTATTATTATACCTTAGAAGTGTGTTTACTTTTTTTTTTTTTTGGTTTTTCGAGACAGGGTTTCTCTGTGTAGCTTTGCGCCTTTCCTGGGACTCACTTGGTAGCCCAGGCTGGCCTCGAACTCACAGAGATCCGCCTGGCTCTGCCTCCCGAGTGCTAGGATTAAAGGTGTGCGCCACCACCGCCCGGCCTGTGTGTTTACTTTTTAATGAGAGACAGAAAGGGGTGAATGGGAATGGGAGGGGAGATGGCAAGGAACTGGGAGAAGTAGAGGAAAGGGAAACCATAGTCAGGATTAATTATATGGAAAAAAATCTATTTTAAATAAAAGAAAAGGTGCTAACATATGCTATAATGTAAAATTTTTCTTGACTTCTTGAAAAAAATTTTCCCATGAGTGATACTTTAATCCGTCTAGAAATTTTAGTATTATTAGCATTCAAACTTTGTCTATTTATTTTACCTTGAGTTGTTACTGAAATCAAGACAACCTCATTATAAGCTTTTGGCACATTCTCAATATTATTTGGGACATTCTGAAAAACAAATGGGATATTTGTCCCTGAAAAGATCTTTGAAGTTTACATCTAAGATGGAGAAACAGATTTAAGAAAGACAAATAGTACATGTTATCTCTAATATACAGATCCTTCAGATCCTGACTTCTACATATTCTATCTGTGTGTTAATGCAGAAATGAGTATGAATATAGGTCATGAAACTAAAAATGGAATCATGAGATTGAAAACAGGCTTTAAGAGAGAGGGGAAACAGTGGTTGGTATGTAAAATAAATAAAAATAATTAATATAAAATAGGCTTTTGGGGGAGGTGGCATGGGAGATGAACAGACCACATGTAAAATGAAAATGTAGAGGAAAGTGAGGGGTAAGAAGCTGCAGCTGAGGAAGAGAGACAAGAAGAGAAGGAGAGGAGCCAGAGATGAGAGCAGCCAAAATAAAGTCTATATAAAGATGTCATAAGGAAACATGCTATTTTGTGTGCCGATTAATAATAATCCAAAATCTCAAATCCTAAATGAAAACCACCACAAATAAATTCATGTTTTCCATTTATTCCTTAAGTCAATAAAATTCCACATAGACTATGCATTTTGTCTGATCTCACACTTGCAGGATTAACGTTCGAAGTTATCATCTCTTGAGTGACTTACCTTTTCACATTCTCTCCACCCTCACTCTGGGTCCCTCCTTCTGTGTCAGCAGCCCTGTTCAAAGTCTACTCATTATATTTGACTTTTAGAGTAGCATTGCCTAATGTTTCTTATTTTATATTTCATAGGGTTTTTTTTGCTACTGTCATTGTTTTATTTTTAAACCTTTCTTTTCCTTGAGAACTTCCTCATTGTACTTTTTTTTAACCTTTTGAGTGAATAACTCATTCATATCTAATGTTGCTCCTGCTACTGGAATCTACTGATTTGCCTTAACTAGTTATTTTTTTTGAATCCTTAAATTATCATTCTGTTGCTCTTACTATTATTGTTACTATTGTTCCTTCTGACCCATGAATTAACCTAGTGTGTGCACATGAATGCATGTATAGATTCAATTTTTCCAAATGCATACTTTGGTTTTTCAGTCATTTTTATAATTAATTTGTAATTTTAACATATTGTGACTAAAGAAACTATACATATCAATAAAAAATCAATGAAAATTCATGTTTTTCTATTGGTTCACAAAAGAGAAGCTTAATACTAAGGGAGCCAGTGTATAATTATAATTTATTATCAATATATTAAGGTAACTGAGCAAGGCTAATGACAACAGATATGTAAAACTCAATTAAACATGTCTGCTTCTATGAGTTACGAAGAAGATAACTTCTCCCTAGTACGGAGGGGCAGTTACCAATGAGGGAAAGTCCTCAGGCTCCCATGCTTCTGAGGCCCCATGCAGTGTTCCCTCTTTTGAGGAAGCTGTTTGCCGTCCACGAAGATCATTAGGACAGTTTCTCTCCCACATGTGTACAAGTTTGTTTCAGTCATACAATACTTGTTTCCTTTCCTTTACCCAAACTCAAGGCACATGGGCTTCTTCTGGCCTGGTTATGCAGTGTAGGGCAAGTAAAGTCATAAACCTGGATCAAGAAAACCATGATACTCAGGTTGTTGCTATTGCTGTGTGTGCGTTGATCAGGTTTCCGTCACTATGAAAAAATACCTCTGATAATCAGTTCTTAAGGAGGATAGGTTTCTGTGGGGTCATAATTTCAGAAGCCCCGGGTCACTTGGCTTTACTGATTTATGGCTAGGGTAAAGTGGTAAATTCTGCAGGAGCATGTGCTAGACTAAAGCTCATCATTTGTTGTCAGTGGGGAGCAAAAGGCACTGAAAGGGGATAGAGCCCCAATCTCTCTCTCAAGGACATACCTCCAAGGATCTGCACATCCATGAAACCATGCCAGTCTAACTCAGCTTACAAACAGAATGATGACAAATCCTTCAGAGTTTAGCACCTTCAATGGCAATGGAGGGTATGAAGTCCTAGCTAGTGGAAAGCGGTGCAGCACTTTCACATAACCAGAAACAGATAGCATGCCAGTTAGCCAGGAAGAAGTTCCTGACTGCCTAAGGCTCCTAAGAAATTATCTTCCCATAGATTTGTAAGGAACCCACAGATCTTCATTACTTAGACTGTTGTTAGTCACAACTGAAAGGAAAGCTGAGTGGAATGGTATTATTATAAGCATAGGTCTGTCATGAACATTTCTCACGTATCATACAGCATTGTGAAGCCAGAGGAACTGGACACTTATGCCCTTGCCCTCAAGATGTGTGTGTTAGTTGCTATTGACTTGCTATGAGCAAATACCTAACAGTAACATCTCAGAGGAGGAAATACTGGATCAGGATTTCAAGGAGCTTTGGTCTATCACAGGGGGAAAGGCATGGTAGAGTTCATAGAAGTCGGGGCATGGGCTAGAGGCTCCTCACATCACAGTGTATCAGAAATCAGAGGACGGTTATGACCTTCAAAGTCTCACCATATTTATGGTGGTTTGAATAAGAAATGTTCTTTAAAGCCTCATGCGTTTGTTTGTACACTTGATCCCTGGTTGATGTTTCTGGTTATGGGAGGTTATGGGAGTTTACAAAACTTTTAGGATAGGAGGCTTGCTGGAGGAAAAACATAACTGTTAATGGGCTTTGGGGATTTTCCATTATTCCTAATAACTATACCTTAGATGCAACGAAGTTTATGGTAATTAGAATTGGTGGGAAAACTGAAATGTGAATATATGGTGAGAAATCATGCCTCTGCGCCCCCCCCCCCTAACCTTTTTGAGACAGAGTCTTGCTCTGTAGCCCATTCTGGCCTTGAAACTTATCACAATCCCTCTGCCGCATCCTCTTCAGTGCTATATTTATAGACATATGCTGCCATGCCCAGCTGTTGATGCTATTTTAACAATACCACGTAGACAGTAGAATTTAAATGTAGTTGTGGCAGTGAGACCTTCCTATTACTGTAACTACTACATACATAGACAGTTGAAGCAATTACTGAAGCCCACCTACCTATGTCAGGCTGTCGCAGGGTTCCTCAATACAGAAGCAGCCCCACAACCTCTGCACCTCTAGCTTGTCTAATCAGTTGACAAGCATGCACATTTCTGCTTCTAATACATACTTATCACACAAAACCATGGTGAAGCAGGGTTCTTAAAAGCAAGGAGATGCACGCACACACACACACATATGTACACACATACACACACTAAAATAGAACCTTTCAAATATACATTATTATATCAAATTGCACTTTAAATATTTGGTTTGGCTTTTTCTAGTGGGTGACAGTGCATAAGGCTTTTATTTAAGTGGACACTATGAAATTTTTGCTTTTTATTTACATTTCTCATGAACATCATAGGACAGAAGATGAAGATAGCTAAGGACAGAGCAATTCTCGCAAACTGCCTTGTAGCTTATTGTAAAAGCAACATGCAAATTTAGTGTAATTGTACGTAAAGTTTATTGTATACAGCTTAATTGGTATATTCAAAACATTTTAATAAGATTTTAAGTTAAAAATACTAATAAGTAAATGCATCACAAACCAAAATTAACCAGACCCAAAGTCTACATAATTTAAAGAAATTATATACAGTTAGAGTTGGCATTTGAAATGGAAGAAGCAAAGCTCTGCATTGTGTTTTACATTTTCAGTATTCAATATATTTTATGCATTTATCCATCACAAAAATCCAAAATTCCTTGACAGAATTAGAACTAGAAAAACAATGAGCTTTATAATCTCTTTCATAACTTGTGTCTTTCCCTACACCCACTCTTTCCTTACGTTACTTGTTCTCTTCTCTTCATAGTATACTGTACCCACATATGCATTTGTTTACATACCTGTATATTGGTCTATTTGTCTGTCTGTCTATATTAAATCCCACATATGGAAGAGAATATGCAGTTTCTTTTTGAGAGTGTGTGATATCACTCTATATTATACATTCTAGTTCATTTATTTCCTTATAGCTTTTAAACTTCAGTTTTATTTTTATTTTTATTTTTTTTTCGTTTTTTGAGACAGGGTTTCTCTGTGTAGCTTTGCGCCTTTCCTGGGACTCACTTGGTAGCCCAGGCTGGTCTCGAACTCACAGAGATCCACCTGGCTCTGCCTCCCGAGTGCTGGGATTAAAGGCGTGAGCCACCACCGCCCGGCCCCAGTTTTATTTTTTTTTATTTTCTGAATTATTAAATGATTTCTATGCAGTTGTAGAGTTTTTTTGATGATATTATGTAATCTACATTTCTGTTCTTTATTGTTTAGTATAGCTGTTTTCTAAGTTCTTTATCTTATAATTTTTTTTTAAAAAAAAGGTCTTACTCTGGTGATAGGATGGCCAAACACCTTAATTGTCGTGCTAGAAACCCCATCCAATGACTGAGGGACCTGGATGCAGAGATCCATGGCTAGGCCCCAGGTGGAACTCTGAGAGTCCAATTAGTGAGAATGAGGAGGGTTTATATGAGCGAGAATTGTTGAGACCAAGGTTGGATAAAGCACAGGGACAAATAGCCAAATGAATGGAAACACATGAACTATGAACCAATGGCTGAGGGGCCCCCAACTGGATCAGGCCCTCTGAATGGGTGAGACAGCTGATTGGCTTGATCTGTTTGGGAGGCATCCAGGCACTGGGACCAGGTCCTGTGCTCAGTGCATGAGTTGGCTGTTTGAAACCTGGGGTTTATGCAGGGACGCTTGACTTGGCCTGGGAGGAGGGGACTGGACCTGCCTGGACTGAGTCTACCAGGTTGATCTCAGTCCTTGGGGGAGTCCTTGCCCTGGAGGAGATGGGAATGGGGAGTAGGCTGGGGGGAAGGGGAGGGGGAGGGGGGGAGAACAAGGGAATCCGTGGTTGATATGTAGAATTAAATTATATTGTAAAATAAAATTAAATTAAATTAAAAAAATAAAATAAAAAAACATAACAAAAAAGTCTACAGTAGATTTCCATCTGGGTTTGGACTTAGCATCTCAATCCATATCCAGTTCTTTGCTTTTATGGCTGACAAATATATATTGCTTTCTCTGTCAAACATTATTCTTTCAAATCTGTTAACTTCATTCTTATTTAGAGCTGAGTAGTATTCCACTATTATTACACCATGAAATAGCAAGAATCTGATAACAATTTTAAAATATCCATTAAGATTATATGCTTTCAGGAAAGAAATATCTTGACAGAGGAAAGACATCATGGGGATAGGGAGAAACCTAGTGCTAGGGAAGTTCCCAGGAATTCACAAGGATGATCCCAGATTAGACTACTAGCAATAGTGAAAAGGGTGCCTGAGCTGGCCTACCCTGGTAATCAGATTGGTGAGTACAGTCATCACAGAGCCTTCATCCAGTAACTGATGGAAGCAGATGAAGATATCCTCAGCCAAGCACCAGGCTGAATTCCAGGAGTCCAGTTGAAGACAGGGAAGAGGGATTCTGTGAGCAAGGGCATCAAGATCACGATGGGGAAACTTACAGAGACAACTGAACCCAAGCTAGTGGGAACTCATAAAGTTTAGACCAACAGTTGTGGAGCTTGCATGGGACTAGACTAGACCCTCTGCATAAGTGAGACAATTGTGTAGCTTGGTCTGTTTAAGGGGCCGTGGGATCAGGATCTATCCCTGGTACATGATCTGGCTTTTTGAGGCCCATTACCTATGATGGGATACCTTGCACAGTCTTGATGCAGGGGGGAGTGTGGGGGGCCAGCCTCCACTTTTATGACCAGGGTACTCTTGAAAAGGGAGAAGTGAGAAATATTTAGATAGAAAGAGATACCTAGATGATGAGAGGAAAGACAGAAACACAGTATAGCCTCGGGAGGGTCTGGATCAAAACCCATCAGCCCCTTCTGTCTCTACTAAAGGACTTTTAAAGGAATACCAAGGGGTGGAGCAAAAGACCTCCCCAGAGCATAGCCACGAGCAGACCATCTCAGACACTTGGGGACCCTGTACATGGTCAAGCCATCACCTTGTGCAGCCCTGCTGTGTAAAGCAATCTCAGATCTAACGAGGAAACCTTTGTGTACTCCTGCAGGGGAGGGCTTGGACCTGCTTCAACTGAATGTACCAGCCTTTGCTGACTCCCCATGGGAGGTCTTACCTTTTTGGAGAAGGGGATTGGGTATGGGCTGTGGAGAGGGAGCTGAGGGGGAGCTGCAGGAGGAATGATAGGGGGATCTGTGGCTGGTATGTAAAATGAATAAAAAATTTCTTAATAATAAAAGAAAAAAAGGTTATATCCTTTCAGAGCCATTAAGCAGAGGACATTGTGAACTATGTGGACATTACTGCCACATGCTGTGGTTTGGATCTGGAGTGTGCTCCAAGCTCACATGGGTTGGAAGCTTGTTTCAGGAGGAGCTGGAACTGTCAGAGACAGGGCCATGGTGAGTGTAAAGCAGGTTACTTATCATGCCCTGTAAGGGGTATTAGCCCTGGCCTTTGTTTCCTTTGTCTTACCTTCTGGACTGCAGTGGGGTACGCTACTCTGTGTACCTGAGTGCCTCCCACCATGGCATATGCCTATTACAATCCAGAAGTAACAAGCTGTGATCCCAAAACCTTTTCCACTTTCTACGTTCTTTCCGTCCCACAGTTTATCAAAGTGATGGCCGATAAATACCACCCACTAGCACCAAGGAGGCTGGTGAACAGAGGTACTCAGAACTCACAGTGAGTGAGAACTATGTGAATCTGCTTATGGTCTCAGACTATGGGTGGGTGATTTGGTGTTACTGGACTGTATCTATCATAATTCGGGAAAATTTGATGCTTTTACTAGTTAATCTGGAGATCAGTTATATGGCTAGAATTACTACAGTTGATAAACATCCACAAGGCATGTCTTGCTAATTCATCCAGAAAAGCAAACTTAAACTATTAACCTCCTCTACTGATGCTTGCTTTTATGGAAAAATAAATTGTATTATATGAAATTAATTTTAAGAAGTCCCTTCTGTGTCAAAATAAACTATCAATATTTAACTGTTACATCATCAACCACAAACATGGCAAATGTCTTCCTATTGTCAGTGAAACACAAACACTCCTCTCTTTCCTAATTCACTTCTCTGCCATGACTCTTCCTTATCTGCTTTATGGTTAGGTTGGGACCATATGATATACCTGATTATAGACAAAAGCTGTACACACTGTTCTAACTTCTCCTCTCCAGTTAATAAATATTTTAGGAATGCTTCTAGATCCAATAGATAGAAAAGCCCAAGTTTCTGAGTCACTGTCTGGGGCGTTTTCCACCTCACCCATTCTGCCTCCTATCACGTGCCCATCAGTCCACAATGGACTGTGGCAGACGTTGACAACGACCTTTACTTATGATTCTGAAATCTCAACATTGTTTATTGCAGAATTGCCCCCCACCTTGAATTAAACAATGCATTGCTCTGTTTCATTACACAGTGTGTCCTAATTAGGGTCATAGGACCTGCTATATTTACCTCTTTTCTCCTACAGGATTTCCCCAACTCATAGTAAGTACTGATAAATGTTGAACAAGTGAATGAATATTCTAGACAAGAGATAATAGACATTGTAGCTAAAGCAATGGCATATATCAATATAAAAATAATACTTAAAGAAGTTTTCAGGACCTGGGTATATAGCTAGGTGGCAGAGCATTTGCCTAATTTACCCAGGGTCCTAGGCCTGATCAATTGCTCCATAAAAAGAAAAGAACAACAAAAATGTCTTCAACTTAAACATTATTTTAGAAGAGAATATTTATTTTCTAGTATTACAACTATAAATATTTTTATGGTATGATCATTTAATATTTCCATACTTAAATTAATATTGTTTACCGAATATAGCACCTTTTTTTTAAAATATCAAGCTTTTGGGCTCGAGTGTTACCTTAGCCGTTAAGAGCACTTGTTGATCCAGGCAGTGGCGGTGTGCGCCTTTAATCCTAGCACTCAGGAGGCAGAGGCAGGGGAATCTCTGTGAGTTTGAGGCCAGTAAGGTCTACAAAGTGAGTTCCAGGACAGCCAGGACTGTTACACAGAGAAATCTTCTCTTGGAAAAAACAAACAAACAAACAAAAACACAAAGAAAGAAAGAGCACTTGTTCTTGCCGAGGACCTGGGTTCTGTAACTTTAGTCCCAGAGGGGTCAGGCCAGATGATCTGTTCTGACATTGCTCTTGGTGAATACCAGGTACAGATGTGGTGCACATACATGCATGTAGACAAAACATTCATACACATAAAAATAAGAAAATAATAAAAGGTAAAAACACAAAGCTTTTAAACTGATAGTAAATATGTGTCGGCATTTATACAGCATTAAAAACACTGTTTTTCAAATCTCTATAGGATTATCATGAGAAAAATATTCCCTTCCTCTAAGCATTTCTTCATATTAGAATCTTCTATCAGTGTACTGAATGTTGCAATTGATGAACAAATACCATTCAATGGAAAAAAAATGAACGCATACATTACTATTATCTAAACTTCATTGTTTACATTAGGGTTCACTCTGTGTATATTGTTTGGCTTGTAATGTATGATGACAAGCTTTCACACTTATATACAGAATAATTTTATTGCAATCAAATTCCCACATGCTGTGGATTGGTCACTTATTCAGACATCAGCAGAGAGGCTTACTTCTGCAGCAGATGGGAACAAATACAGAGACTCACAGTCAGATATTTACAGAGAAAGAGACATAGGAACATACAGCTCTATATGAAATATCTCCATCAAATCTCTCCTCTCAGGTTCAAGGAACCTTGCAGAAGAAGAGGCAGAAGGAGTGTGTGAGCCAGAGAGGACAGAGAACACCAAGAGAACAAGGCCCTCTGAACCAACTGAGCAAAGCTCATATGAACTCAAAGACTGAAGCAGCATGCACAGGGCCTATATGAGTCTGCACCACATCCTCTGTGAATATATCATAGCTTTCAGTTTACTACTTTTATGAGACTCCCAAGTGTGTGAATGAGTGAGTCTCTGAGTCTTGTGCCTTCTCTTGGGTTCTTTTCCTTCTGTCAGTTTGAGTTGTTCAACTTCGATGTGATGGGTTTTATGTTTTATTTTGTTTAAAAAAACACTATTGAAAAAAAGGTCAGGATATCAGAGACTAGAATAGAATACATGTTGACAAATACCTGAAATTATATTAATTCCACAACAAAATTTCATATTATAAAAATATACTACTGTTCTGATACACACTGGACAAAATTTTCATTGTATTTCATATAAACCTCATTGAAAAATCACCACATCATAATTATAATAAATAATGCTTCATAATCATTAAAAGAAAATCCCACCTGATCTTTCCCTTCACCCGAAGCCCTTTTGTCTCCTCCATTATTAAAGAGAACCGAATAACATATATAGCCCTTTTTAGATTGGATACTTTCACATTTAAGTTCTCTCTAATTTGTTCCATACCCTGGCAGCACATCTCTTTTCCTATCTCTGAATATTATTCCATTGAATATATCTACCATACCAATCCTTCCATTGAAGGGTATCTCAGTTGCTTTCACATTCAGGCAAATGAGTAAAGCTGCTGTAAATTTCCATATGCTGATGTGGACATAGGCACTGGTAACTTTGTGACATACCAAACAGTACAAGTTAGATCACGTGATATGAATATGTTTTGTTTCATCCAAAACTGCCAAAGTATCTTCAAGTGTGGTTGATCCATTTCTGGTAATTTCAGCAGCAGTAATGAGACCTCTCTCTGCTCCACACTCTCATCTGCAGTCAGCTCTGTCAGCACATTGGATTTGTGAGGTTCTGATCTCAAGGCTGTAGTCATTCTTCTCAAAGTCTGATTTCATGGCATTTTTTTCTGTCATTTGTTTTCAGACAGATGTTCTCCTTATTGTGTGTGAAAACTGGAAGGAACTAATAAAGAGCCGAGATTCACCTTTGATAATCAGGTTTAATGGATTTGTACTTTCCATTACTTTTTTAAATCTAAGACCCAAATTAATATATGAAGCGAAAACTTTCATGTGAAGAACTTGCTGCTGAAAGTCCTAATGGCCCTGCAATCAGCTCTCTCCATCACTCACTCCATGTTTTTGGGATAACATCCAAGTGCAGGGAAGACTATTGTGGTGACTAAGTAGAATGGATTACAGTTAGCTTATAGTGCCCCTAAAGAACCAGGGAGACTGCCTGGTTTTCCAAGCCTTCGCTTCTGTGCAATTCTGTCTCCATATGAAATCGGAGCTCATTATAAGATGAACAGGTGGGACACTGACATCAGCAGCTGGTATAAGATTTCTTCGGAAGCACTGAATCCCTCACCCTCATCCCCACAGTTGTGAAGTCTGACAGATGGATGACATAACAGCCACAGGATGGCTGGCGATGAGGACGCATTCATGGAGTGGCTGCCCTAGTGGAGTGGCTTTTTTTGCAGAGTGCCAAAAATCTGTTAGCACATAGAAATGACTATCAGGTGCAAAGTGCAGTCTCTAAAGGTTCTGAGAATGGATAAGCTGGATTCTTCATCAGAGCAATACAGCCTGTCTTTGTTCACACTTCCCTCTTGGCAGTCAGCTTCAAGATGATTGCTCTAAGCCTGACCCTTGAACGTAAATATTATCCAAAGGATGAAAGCTACAATTTCATACAATTCAAAAGAATTCCAAACCTTTCACCAGCGATGATGAGAGGAAGGGCTGCGGGGCTGGAAGTGGGAGATGTTTTACTTTGTGCCTCGTTTATGTTGGAAGCAAGCATCTTTTTAAGTGAAAAGCCACACTGAGTTTTTCTTTACGATGCTATAGTCAGAATGAATGAGAGTTTACTGGTCAAACATAATTCAGTGTAGCTGTAGAGTTATTAAGTAAGATAGACATTTGTCCAGAAGAGTAATAAATGCATACTGATACATTAAAATTTGTTTTATTTTTTATTAAGAAAAATATTTTATTCATTTTCCATACCAATCAAAGATCCCCTTCTTCCCTCTTCCCACTCCTCCAGCCTCCCCTTCCCAACCCCCCCCCCATTCCCTCCTACAAGAAGGTAAGGCCTCCCATTGGGAGGTACATTTAGTAGAGGCTATCCAAGCTCCTCCCCCTGCCTCAAGGCTATGAGAGGTGTCTCATCATAGGCAGTGGGCTCCAAAAAGCCTGCTCATGCACCAGGGATGGATAAACTGGTGATGAGTGGTAGGCAATGGAGGGTAGGGGATGGGGGATGAAAACATAAGGGAATGGAACGGTCGAACTGGTACAAGGATGGAGTGGGAGAGCAATAGAAGAGATACCGTGATAGAGGGAGACATCATGGGGATACAGAAAAGCCGCATGCGGGGAAGGTTACCAGGAGTTCCCAAAGATGACCCCAGCTTGGAATACCAGCAATAATGGAGAGGGTGCCTGAACTGGCTTACCCCAGTAATTAGATCAGTGAATACCCTAACTGTCATTATAGAGCCTTTCTCCAGTGGCTGATGGAGGCAGATGCAGATATCCATAGCCAGGTACTAGTCCCTCTGCATAGCGAGACTTTGTGAAGCTTGATTTGCTTAAGGGGCCCTCTGGCAGTGGAATCAGAATCCATGTCTGTGCTATTCTAATCATATGTCACATGTAACTTGCGTATTACCAGACCTGTCATTTCTGTGTGCCATGTACTCCAGGGTCTGTGTTAACACTAGGAAGGTGAGCCCACAACTTCAGTAGAGGCATGTATAGAGAACAAAGGAGTAAATATGTTCATTATTTTCAAAATAATGAGGATAATAATTAGGACATTATTCAAACTAGTTACCCTAAAAATACCTGAGGGATTGAGGCATCCTGGTGGATAATCCTTACTTCTACACCCCCATTACCTTCAGTGAACCTCACCATCATATGATGTGGGCCAATAACAGCTTAACCAGACTCATGAACTATTCCTCAACAAATACTCTATTCTTTTGTCTGACACTTAACTGTGTCAGGACAGGTTATATGACTCAATATGACCAATGGAATATGGGCAGAGGGAACACTTTGACAACCGTGTAGTTTACACATTACTTACCACCATCCACCAATCGGTAAGGCACACTTGACTGGAAGTCACATCTTGGTCACAACTGCATCACACAAGTGGCAGTGTGAACATGCAGCAGGTACTACCAAAATCTGTCACCACTACTTGAATATTTTTAAAAAATCTCCTTAGTTGTGAAAAAAAATCTTTTAAAGCTGATAAAGAGAGATATTGAAACATAGAAGCAAAAACATTTTCACAATGACAAGAAATAAAAGAAATGACTGAAATTGATTGTTTTGTGTGAGGCAGTGACGCTTAGAAGAATCCAGCAAGATGACAAGCCAGGTTACATAATCAGGAAATATGTGGCTAAATGCATTTAATCCTTTGAGTATTTGGAACTCAATATATTTGGTATTTGGAGGTTGTTGTCATTTGCTAGATATATGAAGACAGTACAGGAATGAACAAGTTCAGGAAAGAGAAATACTGCTCATGAGTAGAATAAAAGGAAATACGGAGCCTTGGAAGAAAATTGTAAGATCAGAAGTGAGGGCTTTTTTTTTATATCTGTTAGTCATTAACTTGAGAAATATCTTGGTCCAGGAATGCTGATAACAACTGTGTTACAACCTCAGAGCTAAACCAAACCAACACAGGGTAAGCACGCATTTCCGTAGAGCACTCCGTTGGGAACTCTGATATTTCAATATTTTCTTTCAGTTGGATGAAAGACTGAGGAAAAGGGAGCAGGCCCTGGGTCCCTGGGAATCGCCACAGCGCTGGTGATGAAGTCTAAGGAAACATGACTCAGAAGAAGTTGGCATGACTAGGTTTCTAGAAAACAAAACAAAACAAAAACAAACCCCAAAGCTAAGTTAGTGGTACTAGTAGCCTGGGTCAAGAGAGTGCCTCTGCAAAACATAAATGGACACTTGGGCCACCAGTTCTATGAGTAAGAAAAAGGTCTAGAAAGCAGGCCAGCCATCCCTATTATTTTCAATAGCAACAGCTTAATTATAATCCAGGGAATATACTGGAGAGAGGACATGGCAGAAGGTGTTTCCAAGTGTGATGGAGAGACTAGGTGGAGGAAAAAAAATATCCTTCAGCAACAACAACCCTCCAGCAAGGCCTGGTGGTACAAACCTGTAATCTCAGCTATTCAAAGCAAATGAACCCCAAGTTTGAGTCCAGCCTTGGCATAGTAGTGGAACCTTGTCTCAAAGAAGTGAAATGATAGCTAAGGATGCGTATCATTGTTTCACCCTCTTCTTTACTCCTCCTGTTCCACTGAAACAGTTCCAAAGCTAGCCTAAAACTTACTATGGAGGCCAGGCATGCCCCAAATTCACAGTGTTCCTCCTGACTGAATTTTCCAAGAGTTGGGATGACAGGTGTGTGTCACCACACCAGGCTAACATAACCTCAACTGTGGGTTGCCACCCAATATGCGGTCCCGTAATTGAATGTGAGGTCAAAAAAATCTTGGCAACAATAAAAGGTTTTTAAATGTGTAGCAACCAAAACTCGATTCAAAAGTCAAATGTGTAATGAATTGGAACTGTTTCTGGCAGTGTTTGCTATGTTACACTGAGACACTGTACGACAGCCTTACGTCCTTTGTGCTATACGTGCAGTCACACCACACAGTACCCATGAACACAGCCTGAAACGTGCTGGCTTAGATTTGAGACTATTGTGTAATACAAATTATCTGCAGTGACAACTATCAAATCAAAATATCTACCAACTCTGCAAAAAGTTCAAGCTGCTCTATTCCCAGTAGAATCAAGTATTCAGCCAAGATTTATGCAAAAATAAGCAAGCACAACCATCTAATTGATATGCAAATTTACTTTCCTCCTTAGTACGGGATAAAATTATCTGCATAACAAATAACTGCTTTTAAATAAATTTATCTGACTTAATTTGACAAACATTTGATTTTCATCTATCCATATGTCACAAAATGGGGTCACATAAAAAGTTGTAAGGCGGGCGGTGGTGGCGCACGCCTTTAATCCCAGCACTCGGGAGGCAGAGCCAGGCGGATCTCTGTGAGTTCAAGGCCAGCCTGGTCTCCAAAGCGAGTTCCAGGAAAGGCGCAAAGCTTCACAGAGAAACCCTGTCTCGAAAAACCAAAAAAAAAAAAAAAAAAAAAAAAAAAAAAGTTGTAAGGCAAAAGGGATTGTGAGTGAGAGATGGTTAATCTCAATTATCAACTTGAGATATAGAAACACCTGTTAGATGGGCCTCTAGGTATGGATGTGTGTGGGGGGGGATTATCTTGATTAGGTTAATTGAGGAGTGAAAACCTGACCACTGTGTGTGGCACTACTTTCTGGGCTGGGATCCTGGGTGGCATAAAAAGGAGAATGTGACCAGCATACTTATCTTCCTCTGCTTGCTGACTTCTGATACAACATGACCAGTGTTTCAATTTACCACCCTGACTTCCCAGCCATGGGGCATTACAACCTTGAACTGTGAGCCAAAAGAAACCCTTTCTCCCTTAAATTGAGTTTGTCAGGATATTTTATTACAATGACAGGAAAAGGAACTCAGGTAGCATGGAGAATTTTAAGAAGCCCTGGACTCGCATGACTGAGGCCCTAGTTTAAATCTCCAGCACTGCAAAACAGAGAAGATCCTTGCAAGATTTGCCCAGCAGAATTTCAGAGTTGTTAGGGCCCAGGAACCAAATGCACCCAACTTGATCCACATTCAGGATGGGGGTTGATTGTAGTTATATGTGCTTTGTCCTACAGTTATATTTGGGAATGGGGTGTGAATGGACAAGGTTCTTCTTAAAAGTTAAATGCAGTCACATTAGACTTTGTGAAGAGACTGTCATGGGGCCCAGCACTCAGTTTGTGGTGATATTTTTTATGTCTTTCTTGCAGAAAAGGTAAAAGAATTTTGCATGTGAAGAACAAAAGTGAGTTAGACCAAGATGGAAAACTAAAGAAAAATGTGTTATTGCTCTACAAATGTTCACTCTTCCCTTTGTCCCCATGGCTTAGGAAGAAAATATATCTCCACTTGGCTTTATTGGTTGGGGCTGCAAGGTTTCCTTTTGTCAGCAAAGTGGAATGAAAGTGACACTGTGTTAATCAGGATGAGGCTTTGTGAGCATTGAGTTCATTGAAGTTTTGTGAACCTCTTCTGTATTCTTGCCCCTGTGACATGAACATCTCTTTCCAGGTAGAAAGCTGCACACCTGGACTTCAGACTGCCCAGAAGTGCAGGAAAAATTCTGAGCTTGACCCAACTTCTTGTAGCAGATTTAATAATAGGTGCTATGAAGAACTAAGTATGGAGGTTAAAACCCTCCAGCAATTTGCAGATGTTCATTATTTCAACAACCCTAGTAAAATCTAAGTAATTTTTATGGTGACAGGGCTGGGGAAAAGACAAAATGCCTAATGCCTATGACTTTTCACTCTGCTGCTCTTGTGGAGTTTATAAAGCAAGTTCAGATGCAGAATGTAAGGTACGGAGGAGCCTCTCAGTATAGTACCTAAACTTCATTTGGGAGTAGATTAGTGTGAACACTAGAGTGAGGAGTTACATTTAATTATACATAACCATAGTCCTACCACTAGAGATGCTGAGGTAGGAGGATCATGAATTCGAAACTAGCTTGGGTTACAAAGTCAGATACTGTTTCAAAAACTGAAACCAAATATGAAGGAATGTTTTTATGTCCCAACGGCTTGCTCCCAAATAATCAACACAGTAGCTTAATATTATTTATTAATGCTCAGCTGGTAGCTCAGGCTTGTTACTAGCTAACTCTTATAATTAAATTAACCCATAATTCTTATCTTTGTTTAGCCATGTGGCTTGGTATCTTTTCTCAGTAGTACATTCTCATCTTGCTTCTCTGCATTTGCTGGCCACTCTCTGATTCTGCTCCTTCTCCTTCCCATCATCCTTAGCTTGGTTGCCCTGTCTATACTTCCTACCTACTGGCCAATCAATGTTTTACTAAACCAACTCAAATGACGAATCTTTATAGTGTACAAGAGAATTATTCCATCGCAGCCAAACACAAAACAAAATGTAACAAAAGGATTGTGAGAAACTCCAATCTTTTTAGGTCTAACATCTGACCATTATGATAGCGGTCAGTTTAATATAAACTTTTTGAATGGTTCTGTGCAGCTCTTGTTATTTGACAATGAGAATTATATTAATTTTTTAAGAAGTTGGGAGACAAGATAAAGAAATTTCCATCTGGGAGTTAAACAATAAAGTCAGCCTTAGAAGGTAAGAGTTTGGTAGACTCTAAAATACTAAGCCTGGGCCTGGGAGATACCTCAGGGGTTAAGAACACTGGCTGCTCTTTTCAAGGACCCTGGTTTAATTTCCAGTGCCCACATGATGGCTTGCAACTCCCTGTAACTCCAGCTGTAGGGATTTCTTCTGCCCTCCTTGGGCAAACTGTACACATGTGGTTCACGCACATTCATGCAGGCAAAACACCAGGTACATAAATAATGAATGATAACATTTGGGGGAAAAAAAACGAAGTACTAAGTCTTTAGCCAGAGAATCAATTGGAACATGCCCACACACCTGAAGAAAGTATATCACGTTTAAGGAAGGTGGTTCTCCAAGATAGCATCCACAAAAATCTCACAAGGGAATGTTGGCTGCACTGTCCAAAGTTGTCTAAAGTCTCCTAATTCCCACTGGGGAGTGGAATGATATTACATATGTTCAATGAAAATGCAGCTCTCAGAATCTGCTGGATCCTTCATAGCTAACCAGGCAGCTCAGAGTTCAGTTATAAACTTGTACTATAATCCCCCCAATGATGTCACATCTCTGATGATCTGATTTTTCATCAGTTTCTGTGATTAAAAACAAATGCTACCTGATAATTGACATGTACAGGAAATGAGTTTAGACTGCCTGATTGCATTTCAAGATTTCATAAGCTGCATAGGTACAACAGGTGCCCATATCATTAGAACTTGAAAATATTTTAAAATGAAATGTAAATATTATACTTTAAACCAGCAGTTCTCAACCTGTAGGCTGTGACCCCTTTAGATAGTTGAATGACCCCTTCACAGGGATCACCTAAGACCATTGGAAATAACAGATATTTATGTTAAGATTCATAACAGTAGCAAAATTGCAGTTTAGTAGTAATGAAAATAATTTTATGGTTGGGCGTCACCACAGCATGAGGAACTGCATTAAAGGGTTGCAGCATTAGGACGATTGAGAACCACTGCTTTAGACTTTTTATGTGCATGCTTAGTCCTCATGGTTAGGAAATGTGATGGTTAATCTTAACTGTCAACTTGATGCGATTTAGGATCACCACGGAAACAAATCTCAGGGTATACTTGTGGAGAATTATCTAGATTAGGTTAATTGAGTTCACAGGTATCACTATAAATACGGAAGGCACTTTCTCCTATCCTGGGGTTCCAGTCTGAGTGAATAAAGGCAAGAAAACAATGAGCTGGGCTTGCTTGCCTTGAATATTATTTGCTTCCTCCCTCATTTGGGGTGGAATTGACCACTTCCTGCTCATGTGGCCATACCTTCCCTGCCATGATAGATTGTGTCCCCTGAAAATGTAAGCCAAAACAAACTCTTCCAGAAGTTGTATTTGTCAGATGTGTTTTCACAGAAAGGAAATAATTAAATAGCATATTAAATTACTAGGACAGATTTTGGCCATTGTAACTTAATAGAATGAACTATTAGATAACTGTCTTGCCTTGTAAGCATTAGGAAAAATACAGACACTAAGGACACCATGGACTTGCAATTTTGAGAATCTTTGGTCTGGCCTGAGTAAGATTGATGGTAGAAGTCCATTGAGCAAAGACCACATTGGATTCATGCTGGAGATGAAAATCTTACTGTGAAGATCAGACCATCATGCTCTTTGATATTTGCAATGGATTAACCTAACTACAACTCTGTTTCTAATATATCTCCAGTAATCTTTCAGGGTCAAAGGGTCTTGGATATCAGAACATGGTTTCTTAGGCTGTGAATGAGCTGTGCTACTAATTATGAATTAATACTCTATTTAGTATCTTTCTTATGTTTCCCTCACAGGATTTTTGTTTTTTAAATTAAAAACAAAGCTAATGAATCCCTTGGAGAATATTCCAGAGAGTCCATGGGTAGAGAGATAAAGGATATTTCTTAATTTACATGGCTGAGATTCTGATTCTGAGCCACTGCCTTTATAACACAGTAATGGAAGAACCTCCTTAGGTTTCAGGACACCAATGACAGACCTGGTCCAGAGGCTACTTGCTGATTTCTTCATTTTAGTAACACATGAGGGGAGAATGGCTTGATTCAAATCTTGGTTTCACCATCAATTTTGTACCCTTGAGCTAATTCTTCAACTTTTCTAAATTTCAGCTTTTGTGTGTATGCCTGTGTGTGTGTGTGTGTGTGTGTGTGTGTGTGTGTGTGTGTGTGTGTGTGCTTGTAGAGACCAGAGGACAACCTCAGGTATTATTTCTCTCCACCTTTTTATTTATTTATTTTTTTTTAATTTATTTTGCAATACAATTCAGTTCTACATATCAGCCACGGATTCCCTTGTTCTCCCCCCTCCCGTCCCCCTCACCTTCCCCCCAACCCCCCCCCCCCATTCCCATCTCCTCCAGGGCAAAGCCTTCCCCACAGACTGAGGTCAACCTGGTAGACTCAGTCCAGGTAGGTCTAGTCCCCTCCTCCCAGGCCGAGCCAAACAATCCTGCATAGGCCCCAGGTTTCTTTTTTTTTTTTTTTTTTTAATTTATTTTAATTTATTTTGCAATACAATTCAGTTCTACATATCGGTCACGGATTCCCTTGTTCTCCCCCCCTCCCGTCCCCCTCACCCTCCCCCCAACGCCCCCCCCCCCATTCCCATCTCCTCCAGGGCAAAGCCTTCCCCACAGACTGAGGTCAACCTGGTAGACTCAGTCCAGGTAGGTCTAGTCCCCTCCTCCCAGGCCGAGCCAAACAATCCTGCATAGGCCCCAGGTTTCAAACAGCCAACTCATGCAATGAGCACAAGATCTGGTCCCACTGCCTGGATGCCTCCCAAACAGATCAAGCCAATCAACTGTCTCACCCATTCGGGGGGCCTGATCCAGTGTGGACCCCTCAGCCATTGGTTCATAGTTCATGTGTTTCCATTCATTTGGCTATTTGTCCCTGTGCTTTATCCAACCTTGGTCTCAACAATTCTCGGTCATATAAACCCTCCTCATTCTCGTTAATTGGACTCCCAGAGATCCACCCAGGGCCTAGTCATGGATCTCTGCATCCAGATCCCTCAGTAGTTGGATGAGGTTTCTAGCACAACAATTAGGGTGTTTGGCCATCCCATCACCAGAGTAGGTCAGATCGGGCTGTCTCTCGACCATTGCCAGCAGTCTGTTGTGTGGGTATCTTTGTGGATTTCTGTGGGCCTCTCTAGCACTTTGCTTCTTCCTATTCTCATGTGGTCTTCATTTATCATGGTCTCCTATTCCTTGTTCTCCCTCTCTGTTGTTGATCCAGCTGGGATCTCCCGCTCCCCCAAGCTCTCTTTCCCTCAACCCTCGCCTTTCATTACCCCCACTCATGTCCAGGCTGTTCATGTAGATCTCATCCCATTTCTCTGTCATTGGGCGATCCCTGTGTCTTTCTTGGGGTCCTGTTTTCCAGGTAGCCTCCCTGGTGATGTGAGTAGCAGACAAGTCATCCTTGTTTCATGTCTAGTATCCTGCTATGAGTGAGTACATACCATGTTTGTCTTTCTGAGTCTGGGTTACCTCACTCAGGATGATTTTTTCTAGATCCATCCATTTGTCTGCAAACCTCATGATGCCATTGTTTTTCTCTGCTGAGTAGTATTCCATTGTGTATATGTACCACATTTTGTTTATCCATTCTTCAGTTGAAGGGCATCTGGGTTGTTTCCATGTTCTGGCTATTACAAACAATGCTGATATGAACATAGCTGAACAAGTGCTCTTATGGTGTGGTTGAGCATTTCTTGGGTATATGCCCAAGAGTGGTATAGCTGGATCTTGGGGGAGATTGATTCCCAATTTTCTAAGAAAGCGCCATATTGATTTCCAAAGTGGTTGTACAAGCTTGCATTCCCACCAGCAGTGGAGGAGAGTTCCCCTAGCTCCACATCCTCTCCAGCATAAGGTGTCTTCAGTGTTTTTGATCTTAGCCATTCTGACAGGCGTAAGGTGGTATCTCAGAGTTGTTTTGATTTGCATTTCCCTGATGATTAGGGATGTTGAGCAGTTCCTTAAATGTCTTTCGGCCATTTGAGTTTCCTCTGTTGAGAATTCTCTGTTTAGTTCTATAGCCCATTTCTTAATTGGACTGTTGGGCATTTTGATGTCTAATTTCTTGAATTCCTTATATATTCTGGATATCAGTCCTCTGTCAGATGTGGGGTTGGTGAAGATCTTTTCCCATTCTGTAGGCTGTCGCTTTGCCTTGTTGACCGTATCCTTTGCTCTACAAAAGCTTCTCAGTTTCAAGAGGTCCCATTGATTGATTGTTTCTCTCAGAGTCTATGCTACTGGTGTTCTATTTAGGAAGTAGTCTCCTATGCCAATGCGTTCAAGACTACTTCCTACTTTCTCTTCTAGCAGGTTCAGAGTAGCTGGATTTATGTTGAGGTCCTTGATCCACTTGGACTTAAGTTTTGTGCACGGTGATAGATATGGATCTATTTGCAGCCTTCTATACGTAAAAATGGCAATCTTACCAAAAGCAATCTACAGATTCAATGCAATCCCCATCAAAATACCAACACAATTCTTCACAGACCTGGAAAGAATAATACTCAACTTCATATGGAAAAACAAAAAACCCAGGATAGCCAAAGGAATCCTGTACAATAACACAACTTCTGGAGGCATCACGATCCCTGACTTCAAGCTCTACTATAGAGCTACAGTAATAAAAACAGCTTGGTACTGGCATAAAAACCGACATGTGGACCAATGGAATCGAATTGAAGACCCTGACATTAATCCGCACACCTATGAACATATAATTTTTGACAAAGAAGCCAAAAGTGCACAATGGAAAAAAGAAAGCGTCTTCAACAAATGGTGCTGGCAAAACTGGATATCAACATGTAGAAGGCTGCAAATAGATCCATATCTATCACCGTGCACAAAACTTAAGTCCAAGTGGATCAAGGACCTCAACATAAACCCAGCTACTCTGAACCTGCTAGAAGAGAAAGTAGGAAGTAGTCTTGAACGCATTGGCATAGGAGACTACTTCCTAAATAGAACACCAGTAGCACAGACTCTCTCCACCTTTTTATTGAAACTTGACCTCTCACTGCCTGAGGCTCATCAAGTAGGCTTGGTAGCAGTAGGTCAGGCTGGCTTGCCACCAAGCCTTAGGGAAGGGATCCTATTATCCTGAACTTCCCAATACCAGAATTACAAATGTGTGTCACAACACCTGGTGTTTTGTTTTGTGTAAGCTCTGGAGATTGAAATTGGATCTTCATGCATGAAAGGGAAGTAGTTCATCCACTGAGCTTTTCTCCAGGTCTGAACTTTGGTTTTCTTAGCTATAAAATGTATATTGTTTATATTAATTGCTTAGGAAGGTTGTTTTGTAGATTAAGTTAAATGATACAAGTTTTTAGAGCATGTCTGACACATCTAAATCGTAAGTAAACACTACTTCTTATTTACAATCTCAATCTTTGCAATATCATCATTGCCATTGTTGGCCATGGCTGCATTCTTACTTTTGCTTTTCACCAGATGTATCTGCCACACTCAATGCTGAAGTGCAACTTGGATGCTTCATGAAATTCCTGACTGCAATCCAAGCCTGTGAGTGTGCCAAAAGTTCAATTTCTCATCAGTATCTGCATGGGCCTATGCAATTAGGAGAGGCATGTGATTGGTTGTGACCAAAACCCCAAAACAAAAAACCAAAAAAAGAAGAAAGGAGGAGGATAAAAGGGAAAAAAAAATGTGCAAGTATGAGATTGTGCAAAGCCCACACGTGATCTCTCAGTCTCCTCTTTTTCCATCTCAGCATACATGGAGAACTTATATTCCAAATATACAACTATTTGATAGGGACACACACACACACACACACACACACACACTAACTTGGATTCCTCTAACTCAATGGAGCAAACCCATCTACTGCTTATGACAAATATGTCCTGTGATAAACAAACAAGTACAACTGTGTGGTCACAGGGATGTAGTGGGTAGCTGTTCTAGCTATGACCTTGAAGCCCTGCCCCTAGTGAGGTAGTAGGTAACTGTTACACCTGCCTATGACCTTGAAGCATATGCCCCTAGTGTGTGGCCGCTTGGGATCCTTAAGACCTGGAATGTACATATGCAGCTCTCTTTGCTCACTGGTGATTTTGGATGCTGGAGACAGACCAAGCAAAAGAACAGCATGGGACTGTGCCCCAGCCTTCCATGACCCTGCAATAATTCCTCTGTTCTATATAGTGACTTTTCTTTCTCTAATAAATTCCTGTGCCCTTTAAGCAGACTCTGTGGATTGCTAGCAATATTAATACCCATTACAGGGATTCCATACCATATTCTATACACAAATACAATAGGCACAGGTGACCTCCATTAGAAGTTAGTTCTTAGTCATGACTTAATGTTCAGAAAAAAATGAATTTACAAAAATCTTTATAAATATTCGATTAAACAACTGACAGTGTCCCATATTTACATATTATTTTTCTTACTTGAAATATAGTGAAGCTGAGGATAGACATTGACAGGATCTCTGATCCCTTGTATATTTTATTGGTATGATTGATATCAAAGATGTATTTTCCTATAAGCTGGTACTTGGTAACTAACTTTCACTTAGGAACTTGGTTGAGGCTGTTGACCAGAACAGGCATATATGGCTTCTCCATGTAGCATCAGTCTCTTACTGTACATCAATGAGAACTCAAAAGACAATGAACTCCTTAATATTGAGTGTACTGAGATTAGTCACAGATGAAGTTGAATGTCATTCGTTAGTCTCAACTTCAAATTTCTTTGGCCTTAATTGGGCTGCATCCCATTATGTAAATGAATATCCAAGTTGAGGGGTTTGGGGGTGGTCAGGATTACATGAGAAAAAGTGAAAACATACCTTTGTATCACACTCTCCCCAAGTAATACTCATTAAATACTGTGGCGGTTGAAAGAAAATGATCCCCAAAGAGAGTGGCACTCTTGGGAGGTGTGGCTTTGTGTGGCCTTGTTGGAGGACGTGTGTTACTATGGGGGCGGACTTTGAGGTGTTCTTTGCTCAAGCTATGCTCAATGAAACAGTTCACTTCCTGTCACCTGTGGGTCAAGATACAGAATTCTCAACACCTTCTCCAGCATCATGCCTGCCTACATGGTTCAGTGTCCTACCATGATAATGGACTAAATCTCTGAAACTGTAAGTCAGCCAATTAAATGTTTTCCTTTATAAGAGTTGCTGTGGTCATGGTGTCTCTTTATAGCAAATAGAAACCCTAACTAAGACAAATACATACAAGCTCATAAATTAAAATTCTTGTAAGCAGTAGCTATGTGAATATCTCTACTATTTTATTATAAGTTAACATCTCTTCTAATGTTCATTTTTTTATTTACCGTGATATATGCTCACTTATAACTGCTGGGTAAATTCACAAAGTTTGGGTAAAGTGTACACCTTTGAATTTTTCTAGTGTCTTCCATATTATCTAGGCTATAGATGTTCCAGAAATGTGGGGGAAGGGTTCTAGTATATAAAGTAAGAATATAAGTACTTTAAATCATGAGTTAAAATATTCCCACTAAAACTATCATATTTTAAAATTATATTTGCCTACAAAATAATAGTGTAACACTGTTAAATCTAAACCATGTTTCATAGCATCTTGCAAGGTCTGACTGAAAAGCTGGTGACTCTCCTCAGATGTTTCTTCTTTCTGGTTTGTATTTTATTTTCTTCCTGTATCCCAGGCTGACCTGGAACTTGTGACATAAACCAACTTGGCCCATTCTTGTTCTTCTGCTGCCTTAGCCTAGGAATCTATTTTCAAAAGTTAAAAATCAACCGGTTGTAGCACACAAAAGAGCAGGCTCTGTACTCGGTCTGGGTGACACACTAGAGCAGACTGTTGTCAGGAATGCAGGTGAGCTAGCCCTGAGGACATGAAAGCAGCAGAGCTGCCACCCTCCACCCCACATAACCCATCTGCCAGTTGGTGGCTTGGGTGAGGGAAAGATGCGCTCCCCACTCTGCCTCTTGCTACTGTGACAGGAGAGAGAGCTGCACCATGAGAGTGAGAGAACTAGATCTGTCTCTCACCAGCTGAAGCACATAGGAGAGCAGGCCCTGCTCCTGGCCTGGGTAGCATACCTCACCTGGGCAAAATAGTAGAGCTGGCCCTGGTGTGAGTATGGGTGAGCCAGATCTGAGGACCCGAGAGCAGGAGAAGTGCCCCCCGCCCCGCTCCTTGCTGTAGGCTGCATTGGGTGAGTTAGCTGAGGCGGTGCTGGAGAGCTCACCCTGTTAGTGATGATGAGAGAAAGCTGACAAGCTGAGCAACCCAACTACCACCGAGGCCCAGAACCTGGGTTGTGAGTTGGCCCACCCCAACATCCACCGATTCTATGAACTGGTGGAGCATGTGAAGGAGACGAACCTACAGATCCAAACCAGCGGGATCTCCATGACAAAGAACAACAGGATAACCAAGAGGAGCCCCAGTTAAAGGCCGTTAGTGGTGGTATAGCGGAAGCCAGAGGCCTTGAGTCAGACCAATGACTCATAGTCATTAATATTTGCCAAGTGAAGATGAATGGACTAAAGGGTAAACTGTGTGACTCAACAGGCCACGCTGCAGCTTCCACGTGAGATTCTTCTTTCTGTTTGTGTGTTTTATTTAGTTTTTGGTTTTTCTTTTTAAATTCTGTTTTGTTTTGGGGAGGAGATTGAAAGGGCAGATGGAGGATGTGGGATGTGAAGGGATGGGGAGAAAAGTGGGATCGGGATGCATAATGTGAGAGCCACAAACAATCAATAAAAGGTGAATAAATAAATAAATATTTTAAAAGAAGAATAAAAAAGAATCAATTTTCAATAAATAGAACAAGAAAAAAATTAAAAATCACACCAATCAAATAATAAAGGTATAATGGTATATATATACATATATACATATATTACTAAATTTGATCCTCATAACTAGAAAATCAGTGAACTGAGGTGCATGCCAAGGGGTGGGACTAAGGTGGCAGGAAGCAAGCTGGGGATTTGCCTGGAGCAAGAGCTACAGTTCTGCCTGTATCGTGTTGTGCCAAGTTCAACTCAAGTTTTCAAGTGCTTGTCTGCACACGCCATTCTTTGACATATTCGATACAAACTAGATAATGGTAAATTTACCATCTTAGAAAATGCCATATCCTAGATTCTAAAATTCTGCAAAAAAAGGAGCACAAATTTAACACCAAATACCTCAATTAAAGGATGGACTACACATTCAATAAGTAAATTTACTCATTTGGAAAAAACATCATTTTGGAAGATTTTTAAAGGTAACGTTATAAAATACATTCTCAAAATAAAAATATAGGCTTTGGCCAATGATGAGGCTATTATCTATCAGTCTCTGTTTTATTCCACAAAAATACTATATATTTTTAATGCAACTAGCTAAAGTTAAAAAATAAGTAGAATGGAACAATTTATTTCTAAGTCATCACTTTGTCACCATACAGATTTCTCCTTTTGGGAACCTTGCCAACAGTGTTCCTGGAATGTGGCACCAACTTCCAGAGCTCACAAATCTGTTAGGTTATTGCTGTCTGTCTTCAAGGATAGCTTCTTTCTCAGGAGAGAACTTCAAGTGAGTACTAATGAGCTTCATGGTACAAAAAGATACTTGTCAATAACACCCAGTATTCATTGATGCTCCTCTTCTGCTGCAAAATTGATTCAAGGCAGGAAATGGAAAACATGTTTTGCACTTCCTTCAGTCATGAGTCTCTGAGTCTCTTGCTGTTTATTATCTGTTTGTCTACCTGTTTCACAGAAACACACATCTCATAATGAGAGAAAACACTGTTAGATTTTTGACTTATTAAAACGCATAACCTCCCTATATTTTCTACAATATTCCAGAATACGTAAAGTGTTCTGCTCAAGAAAGCATTATAAATGAAAATTGCTTCACCATTTATCTAAGTCATTTGTTTAAAATGCCATAGGCATGGTAATTTACAATGGTATAAACACAGAGACTTAAATAATGAGACCAGCATGTGTTTTTTCTCACAATGCTTCATATATTTGTCAAGCATTGGACCTGGTTGAATTAAATACCCAGTTTTGTTCATTTAACAACTGAATTATAGACTAATTCTTGGCATGAAGAGCAATAGACATGCTTCAGATGAGTTAAATGCACCTCACAACAGATCCAGTTCAGTTCACAAATATTGCAGGGCAATCTGCAATGTATAACAGCCTTGCAAGGTATCCACTCAGATCTGCCACTGAGTGAAGCCCAGGGGTCTTCATTCCTAATGTTCATTCTTTAAGAGATTCTAAGGCGCAGTAATGAAAATCAGTTCTATTTGGTGCTTATAAAAAAGACAGATTTTACTGTATATTTCTCCATATTTTCATAGGCCATTGAGGATTTCAGCATTTTCATCCAGTAAAGAAAAAAAACTGTTTTGCTAATTGTTTCATTTTTCCCTCCTAAATTAAAGAAGCAGTAAGGCCGGCATTAGCATTCTGTTTCTACAATTCTGGAGAAGTATGTTTACTTCCAGATTGCCTAGATTTTTTCCCTGTCTCTTCCCTGCAACACTATTGTGTCAAGCAAGGAACAGAATAGGGGCAAGAATTTATTTGGCCAATGTAGGCCATAGCCCCAAAATGTCTTAATGTTCAATTTGAGGATGGCAACTAACCCAGATATTTTAAGAGCATGTGAGTAACCACTCAGAACCACATTCTGAGGTCTCTGCATTAGGCTGCAAGCAAGACTGAAGCCTCTAGCATACATTTGTATACATTATCCACTCAAAACAAATTTCCATTCAATAAGGCACACAAGTCAATCAGAAATCTTCATGTTTGTCTTTGGTTATGTTTTTTATCGTGACTAATGATACTATTTCCCAATTTTAAGTCCCCTGAAAGATATTGCTAAGATCTCAAAAAATACCTTCCATTCCTTACCTCACTAGAGGACATACTTAGTACTAGAGTTATAGTCCAAACACAGACACTAGTGTTGAATTTTCATGTATGGTTTTAATATATTTTCTTTTTGTTGCTACTCAGAATGTTTGCTTTTATGCATAATCATAACTTAAATATCAATGACTTAAGTATGTGTTCAGCAGCTCTCAAAGCCCAGTTGAATGGCTTAATTCTTATAGTGTTTCAGATTAGGGATAATCTTTCATTATACCTGATGATATACCTCCTGGGATCATGTCCAAATTGCTCCTCAGAACAGGGGACTGTATTCCAGCACTTGACATAGTTTTGTTTATTCAAAGGGTTGATAGGTGACATCCTTTAAAATAACCATGCAGGGCACTCACATCGAACACATTTACTCTTTTGCTTATTTTCCATCTGCACCCAGTCTTTGATGCTGATCATTTTTGTTGGCCCATTAATTGCAGTTTTCTTTGTGTAATAAAGTCCCTGAATGCTCATGTTGGGTTGCCAAGAATAGATGAGAGGAATGGTACCAGAGAAGTCACTGCTGTTCTTGGCCACAGGCAATTCCAGTCTGAACAATGGCTTTGTTCCTCACAGCTTTCAGCAATCTCATATTGTGAGCATGAACTTTGTGAGGTCAACGAAGTAATGACAGAGCTGCAGATCTCTGGTAGGTAGTCAGGAAATGTGAGACAGCTTACGAGAACAGAAAGGTATAGCACGATGTCTGGGTCAAAAAGCAAAACCAAAGTGCTAAACTATGCTTTAAAACTTAGATGATTCTCTCAGCATACTGGCTTTTCTTCTGAGGGATCTATTTCTGTATGAGGAATGAAAAGGGAGAGATCAAAATGTTGGGCTGCCATACAATATAAAAATACTAAGAACGCACATTTTATAAGAATACAAACCAGCTTAAGGTATTTTATTTGCGGTATTGAAAAATTCTTACCCTTTCTAAATTCTTATTCTTTTTTTCATAAGTCATTGTTGAAACTCATGAGGACTTCTTTTTAAAAGATTTTATTTTATTTTTAATTATGTGTATTGAGCTGTATTCAAATACGAGTATGTGCCTGTGAGTGCGGGTGCCCATAAAAGACAGAATGGGAGGTCAGATCTCCTGGAGCCAGTGTTATAAGCAGGTGTGAGCCTAACATGGATCCTCCAGAAGAGCAGCAAGCATTATTAACCATTGAAACATTTCTTCATCCATAAGTTCTTGCTCCTTTTATTAGTAATTATTTAAAGTTAGTATTTTACAGACTGGAAGCCTTAAAATGGAGTCCGTTCTCAAGTTACAGGAATAGGAACGGCAACATGAAGTAAAATAAGCCTGAGAAGCCTAAACATAACATGCTCATGGATGAGGATGTACCTTCCCTGAATTTCACAGTAAGGCATGAGTGGGAGATGAGACTCTAGGGGAAAACCCAGGGTGGGGGCTGGAATTTAGCTCAGTAGTAGAGCCCTTGCCTCCAAGCACAGGACCCTGGATTTGGTCTTCAGCTCCAGGAATAAAACCAAACAAAACAGAAAAAAAAATCCAGGTCTTAATAAAATTCAAATATATAAAGAGTTTTATTGAAAAAAGCCCAAGCCCTAAGAAAACTCCTTAAACTTCTTAAAATCTGTTTCTCAAAGTTCTGAAAAGAGATAGCTGTTGCTCCAATTTTCTCTTCCAATCCTCAGTATTCTAAACTTTTTCTTACCATTTCATGCTGATTTTTAAATTTTTTAGTTCTTATAAATCTCTTCATTCTGTGAATCTAGCTGGTCCTCCTTAGTCTTACATTAAACTGCCTTTATTACTTCTAGCAGAGAGAGCTGCATATACAAATCCTCATCATTGGACCATAACGGTAGAGATATCGGTGTTAGTGGTTCAGAAAGAGAATATAACTTCCTCTCTGTCCCTTCCTCTGTGCCTTGCATATCCAATGGATGAAGCAGACCATCACCTGCAGCCTTCTTCCACCACCCTATTCCTTTGTTTCAGCCTCCAACTCACACACACACTCCCACAGAACCTGTTGATCACTCCAGCCAGGGAATCAGGCAGGAAATCTTCATTCTCCTTCATCTACTCCCATTCCAATTCCCCATCCTTTGTAGCAGACCACCCAATACGGCCTCTCCTTCATCTCTGTCCCTATACTCATGGGTCTACACAGATCCTGGTGGCAAACCAAGATTTCCGACCTCCTACAAACCATCTCAGACTTTCCCAACTTATATTCCATCACCATTTTTTAATGTCAGCTCCTGATACCTAGGGGAAAAAAAATACCCCTGTAGCAGATAGGAACAAATACAGAGATTCACAGCTGGCCAACGTGCAGAGAGTAGGAGACCTTGAAACCCTTAGTCCTAAATGCGATATTTCCATCAAATTCTTCTCTTCTGGTCTCAGGGAAACCTTCAGAAGAGGAGTCTGAAAGATTGTAAAAGCCAGAAGAGATAGGGAACACCAAGGAAACAAGGTCTTCTAAACACAGCAAGACAAGTAATCTTATGAACCCACAGAGATTTAGCAGCTTGCACAGACCTGCATTGGTCTGTGACAGATGGTGATCCCAGAGCTAAGAGGAGAAGTGGACACATGCCCCCCATCTCTAACCCAGAAGCTAGCTGCAACTGATAACAGCTTGCAAATGAAATGTTAGTTTTCTTTTTTTCTAATAGAATCTTTGGGAATACAAATGACTCTTAAGGCCAGGTCTCATGCATAGCAGTAGATAGCCAACAAAAAGTGAACCTAGTGGCATCTTTGGAGATTTCTTGTGTCATAATGTTTTGTCAGCACATTTTTTCTTAAACCTTACAGGTCCTTTGGGTGTACATTATGACTTCTGGTTTGGTGTCCTTAGGGGATTCCTGTGTGTATGAATGAACGTGTACATCTCCGGGTCTATATGTGTTTTTCATGGCTTTTCTTTAGCTCTTTTTTATTTGTTTGATTTGTCTTATAACAGCTTTCTTGTTTTATACTATTTATTTTGTTATTATTTACATGCCTGTTTGTTTTCCAATGAGAGACAAAAAGGGTCTGAATTCAAATGGGAGAAGAGGTAGGAATGATCATGAAGGAGTTGAGGGAGGAAAAATCATAATCAGACTATATTGTATGAGAAATAGCTCTTTCCAGTACAAAGAAGAAAAGACTTCTCTGTATCAATATGTGAGCAAAATCTTCTTGACCTAAACTTTATGACCTTCAAGGCTCTTAAATAGCAGAGCAATTGAAATAAATTGTTTACTAACCTGACAATGTTGACAAAATAATTTGTGGTTTGCAATTTTAAGTCAATAAAACACACTTTCTGATAGACAGGAAACATTGAACAAGTATGTACTCAACTGTAAGATAAAATGAGACTGGAATCCAGGCACAGTAATGTGTGTCTGAATCCTCAGCTACCTGGAAGAATGTGGCAAGAAGACTGCTTTGTGCCAGTCTGGGCTGCATAGAAAGATGCTTCTCTGTCTAATAACAGGAGCAAATGCAGATATGAGTAAACTGAAGTATCTGATCAAAGAGGAGGAGGAAACAGCATATCATTTTCATCTTCCTACTAGTATAAATAAAACATCAAGAGAACCCAGTTTTATTTGTAAGGAAAACCTAATAATTTCTTGGCCAATAAACTCATTAATTTATGAAGATAGCAAATAACCTTTTACATTAAGAATAACTAGCAAGTCTTAAAGGACAGGAAGCTTGCAGATATCTTGATGTAATACATTCTCTGCTCATTGTCTTTGTGGTCACCAAGTTGTGCTGTCCTGCATGTCCCTGTTATCTGCTTCTGAAAGACAATGGCTAAAATTTACATGCTGTTTTGTGAGCCATTTGCTTAACAGATCCACTTAAAAGAAATCACATTGAAAATTACAATTAAATAAAGTACTTGCTAGCAGCTCAAGTACGAGGACTTGAGTTTGAATCCCCTGAACTCACACAAAGTCTGATTCTGTAGCACATCTGTTATCCAAATAATCCTAAAGGTGAGATGGGAGGTGGAGGCAGGAAAGTCTACTGAAGCTTATAAAACTCATGGTCCAGCTAGCTTGGTGTACACTGCAGGCAGTAGTGAATTAGCAAAGAGATTTTATATCAGAAAACAATGTGAAAGATGTGGGCTAACTGAAACCCAAAGATGTACACCGACCACAGGAATGCCATAGCATCTGCATGCCTGGCACTCACATACATGATACACACACACACACACACACACACACACACACACACACACACACACACAGAAAGAGAGAGAGAGAAAGAGAGAGAGATTTAAAAGATAAAAATGCAATTAAAATTAAGATAAAGACATAACAACCAATTTAAGTTCATCTCTTTTCATTATTTTTATTCAATTTATTATCTACTTTGTAGTAACATTTCTTTTGTATTTGCACAATGACAATGCTGTAACATTTGACAAGTTTATACACCTCTTCCCAAGTCCATATTCAGGTCATAGATGTATCTGTCAGACACAGAAGGAGTATTTTCTGAAAACAGGCAAACAGTGAAAACCATGGAATTCATCGCTTTAGACAACTTGTTATTAAACACTTCCGAGCATGTCTCTGACTCACGTTTGTTTGATGTTACATAGAACATGATGACAGTGATCTGTGGGGGAAAAATCACACTTTCTCCGATCCCCACAATTGTACGATTGTGTTCTTTACTTATAATAAAATCACTTTAAAATGTCCTATTGCCAAAGGTCACAGTTAGGAAGATGTTGTCATTTAAAAGACTATCTAAACCCAGCCCTTGTGGGTAGAGCAATTGCAGCATCCCCATGGAGACACAGGACAGCTCTGGCTCCTTGCCATGTTCTGCACTGACCTCCAGCTCCGGGTGTTCTCACAGCTAGTAGTTCAGCTTGTGTGTGTAGAGCACAGAGGCTTCCAAGCTAACTCACAAGAGTCCATGTTCCAGGCAATGTGAGCTTCTTGACGATTTATTTGGTAAAGGTATCAATGCTTCTTGTGCACGTTTAACTACCCAAACAGTGCAACTGATGCACGTATCTACTGACAGTTCCTATGCGTCCACAGCCATTACACATCCATCCTGCTCTGCCCACCTTTCAGTTTCTTCAAAGGCAGGCTGATGAACTCCTGGCAAGTTTTCTCATTCTCATTCATGACCTTTCTGACCGAATGAAAATGGAATGTTCTGTGGTTTGGGAACTGCCATGTAAATTATTTGATTCATATTCAGATACAGTTTGCCATGATACTCACCTTAGATGATTGTTTTTCAGTCACTTTTTACATTATATAAAGAGAAAAACTTAAATACAATGTAAATTTTTCCTGATAGCAAATGTATATTAAAGACTAATGAGCTTTGGTGGGCCACAAATAACTAAATGTCATTTATGTCTTCCAGGAGAGAAGTTTCTCTTGGATGGCAAACTAGAGGCAGTGCCATCCGTTGTGAGAACCGTGTCTCTTTTCTGATGACTTCCTTGGGAGCTAACTATGTATATTTCAATCTGCTTACCTGAAAAGATCCATTGATTCCCCCCCACATACACACAAATTTAGAAGGTATGTCTACAAGAAAAAGCTTATTATACAGAAGCATTAAATGTGTTTCTTTAATTGCTTCTTTCAGTACTTGGGCTTTATATTAGATGCCTTTAGGATGAAGAACCAACTCTCACACAAGCTTGAGAAGTAGTGTTCAGTCAATATTACCACTGAACATATATGGCAATTTATATTCAAGTCAGTTTAAATCAACTAAAGTTAAAGCTTCAGTCCAATTTACGTCTTAGTAGATATTGTTGTCTTGTGTGTAGAACATTCTGAAGCATACCAATGGGACTGTTTCTGTTTCCGAAGCCATGCTGGACCACATTACATTGTTCTGGAAACTTCTCCTCAAGTATAATCCACAGACCAGTCATGTCAACATCATACAGAGTTTTTGAGACAAGCGAATGGCTTCCAACCCAGACTCCCTAGATCATAATTTTCTCTTCTCATAAAACACCTGGGTACAATGCAAGTGTCCATCATAGGAAGACCTCTGGGAAGAGGTTGTTATTAACTTTGTTCCTAAATAATCACTCTGTTGTTATGTGCAATGTTGAAAGATTCCTAAGTTTTGTGTTTTACATCCAATCATTTCTTTTTATTCCATGGTAAAATACATTTTACTAAATTCATTCTGATGAGAATTATTTATTTATGAGTATGTTTGTTCTTTTAGAATCCTTGAAAATAGAGGAAAACACTGGAGAAAAGCAGAAACAAAGAGCTTCTCATCACAAGGTACCACTATTGGATGGTGAAGATTTTTTTGTTCAACAAGAAAAAACCAACAATTCCTATGATGGGACTGCAGATGGAAAGAAGTAGATATTCATACTTCTAATAGGATGTCATGTGGTAATCCGATTTTAGAGGCAAACATAATAAATATTCTATGTTCATCTTTATATATACAAAACCCAATACATTTGATTATTATAAAATCATAAAATAAGAATTTATATCGTCAAGTTGTAAAGCCACTTATTGTGGAAATATTTGAAATCAAAGGGTATCTCACTTGACTATTATATAAGTTACAACTTGTTTCATGAATAATGAATTGTTTTTATGACAGTTATTAACATGTCAGCCATCAAAATTAATACTGTGTTTTAGTAGTTAGGTCATTAGAACTCAATTGTGTTCTACATATTTATTTCCTTGAGGGGGGAGGTACTTTTTTTTTTTTTTTTTACAAAAAGTCAAGAATATGAAGTAAGCAGTTATTTTAAAGATGTAGAGGGTTTAGCTAAGACACTGAAAATAACTAGAAAGTTCCATACATGGGACAGCCCTGAATTCCAACTCTTGAGATGAAACAGGGATCCAAATAAAATAAGATAATCTGGCTCAAGCTCCATAATATCATGCCAAAGTTCCATCTTTAACTGTTTAAAAAAATATATACTTTTTAGTAGCCAAAGAGAAAAACAATCACATTATTTTCTGATGAGGACGATGGTCGATGTCTTTCTCTGAAGTGAGATTAAGTTTATTTTTCTTCTGGCTCAGCTCCCTTTCAAGGATTACAATTTGCAAACCTAAATAATCAAGAACTTGTTCAAAGTGAAAGATTTTTCAGTGTTCTAAGTTCACAGACCCCCCACTCATTTGCCCTGATGGAAGCCTTTCCCACTTGCTTTATTTGATAATAGTCTCAGAGCCATGTTGGCATATGCACAATGGTGCAATCTAAACTATCCCATTGACTCAGATGGTCATCTACACTAATTTCACCACTGATAATTTAACACTTTTTCTAAAGCATGTCCCTTTCAAACATCAATGCTTAAGCTGTATGTAGATAAATCTCTAAAGGTCTTGTTAATAAACAACATGGAGCCAAAGCCTTAGAGATCAGGGAAATAGGAATAGCCACCAGCCAGCCTTACCTCACCAGCTCTGCAGCTTCCAAATGTGAGCTACTTCCTGTCTTACCCGTGCCTTTATTGCCTTGCTGTTCTGCCCTCTCATTGGCTCTTAGCCCAGTTACCTCACTTCCTTGTCACTGCCTGTCTGTACATATATCCAGGTCTCTATAGTTGGTACTGGGATTAACGGCGTGTGTAACCACACTTGGCCCTTTCCCTAGTATGGCCTTGAACACGCAGAGACCCTGTCTGCTAAGTGATCAGGTTAAGGGCATGTGCTACCACTGCCTGACTTTTGTGTTTACTTAAAATGGCTTGCTATTTCCTCTGATCTCCAGGCAAACTTTATTTATTAACATACAAATAAAATATCAACACATTTCAGCACAAATAAAATATCATCACAGCTGTAAAGCTTTGAGGTACTTTTCCAAGTATGTATTGACTATTGTTTGAATATAAAACATCTCTACAGGCTCAAGTGTTTGAACTCCAGCTAGTGATTCCATTTTAGGAGGCTCTGAAGCCTTCAGGAGGTGGATGGGACCTCCCTAGCAGAAAATAGGTTACTAGGGAAGAGCCAGTGCATGTGAAACCTGGCCCCTGGCTCAATTACACTTTGTACCTTCTGGCCACCCTATCACTCCTTCGGTACAAACTCCTGTCACCATGAACTTAAGCATATCTTCTCAGTCACTACGGAGAGGTAACTGTAGCTAGAGTTTTCCTACCTGGCCCACAGTCAGGACAAATCTCTCTCACCCGCCAGTCCCACAACTGCTCAGACCCGACCAAGTAAACACAGAGACTTATATTGGTTACAAACTGTATGGCCGTGGCAGGCTTCTTGCTAACTATTCTTACAGCTTAAATTAATCCATTTCCATTAATCTATACCTTGCCACATGGCTCGTGGCTTACCAGCATCTTCACATGCTGTTTCTCATCGTGGTGGCTGGCAGTGTCTCTCTGACTCAGCCTTCTACTTTCCAGCTTTATTCTCCTCCTTGTCCCGCCTATACTTCCTGCCTGGCCACGGGCCAATCAGTGATTTATTTACCAACCAATCAGAGCAACACATTTGCCATACAGAACATCCCACAGCAGGTAACCTTTTAATTCATGAACCAAAATAAATATTCTTCCTTTAAGTTATTTTTCTTAAGCACTTTGTCCCAGAGACAGTAAAAATAACAAATATAATATTTAATGTTTTGGTTTTTTTTTTACATTTATTTATTATGTGTGTGTGCCATCATGTACATGAGGTCAGAGGACAGCTTGCGGGAGTCAACTCTCTCCTTCCACCACGTGGACTCCAAGGATTGAACGTGGTCTTCAGGCTTGGTGGCAGATACCTATTGAGAGAATCTGCTATCCCATTCTTTCTTTCTAAAAAGAGATTTCTGTTTCAAACATGACATTTTACTGTAGCTATTCTTTTATCAATTGCTTCCCTCCAGCTACGACAGTGTAGTGTCTTTAAGGAATGTGATTAGGAAAGAAAGGGATAGGAAAAGGATGAACCCTAGGGCACTCCTACAGATGACAGGCCTTGCTAGGGTGCTAGAGGACATTCTGAGCTGCCTGGAGCTCTGACATGCCCAAGCAAAAAGCAGGTATTAGAGACAAAAGGAGAGGCAATAAGCTCATTTCATTTGTTACACAGAGTTCTGAAGCCTGAAGTATTGAGAGACTATTAGTTGCACTGAAGTTTCTGGGTTTTTTTTGTTTGTTTGTTTGTTTGTTTTTAGTGGGGGTAGTGTTCTGGGAGTCAAATCTAAGCCCCCTTATCCCCAGCCTAGCAAGCATTCCACCTCTAAACATTGTTTCAACCCCAGCATTAGAACTTTCCCCTTTGCCTGAGAACCCTGCATGAAATGTCTAGAGATTAGAGCATTTTAAGGATAATAGATTCTATGAATCAGGTTGATTAATTATTGAATTAAAAGCTGTGCCAAATGAAATGCATAACACAAAAAAATTTCCCATAGAAAAATAAAGATAATCCAAATAATGACTAATTTTTTTTCTAGTTTCAATACTTATGAAAAATAATTTCTGTATGAAATATCTAACTGGGCTTTTCTTGATAATCACTATAGGCTCACAGTTTACGGCCAGAGTCATAGTCAGATTATAACTCGTTATTATAATTGTATGTGATGTTACTTATTTGAATTATCACATAAAGATAAACACTTGAATCATTTGCCAGGATGTTGTAGTCACAGAAAGTGAATATGGAAAACGGTTAGTGATGGTAGTTCAAAACCAAACTTATCCCCCAAACAAATTTCCGAGTGAGGCATTCACAGAACTCACAAGAATCCGCCCAGATCAGTGCTTCTCAACCTATGGGTTGACATTCATTTGGCAAACCTCTACCTCCAAAAATATTTAAATTACAATTCATAACAGCAGCAAAATTGCAGTTACAAAGTAGTAACAAGAATAATTTTATGGCTAGGGGTCACCACTACAGAAGGAAGTGTATTAAAGGGCCACAACATTAGGAAGGTTGAGAACCACTGACTTAGATAAAAACTAACAACAAAAAGATTAAGATTGTAAGAAAAATTCTTGATTATATAAACTTGCAAAACAATTTTTCTATATCTTTATGATTTCATATGTTCATACCATAAAAATTATTTTCTAGGCCGGGCGGTGGTGGCGCATGCCTTTAATCCCAGCACTTGGGAGGCAGAGGCAGGCGGATCTCTATGAGTTCGAGGACAGCCTGGTCTCCAAAGCGAGTTCCAGGAAAGGTGCAAAGCTACACAGAGAAACCCTGTCTCGAAAAACAAAAAAACAAAAAACAAAAAAAAAATTATTTTCTATAAAAGTGTATTGTTGAGTATTTCCAGAAGAATGTTATACATTATTTACAAATGAATAGGAAATGATTAGTATTTATTTCATGTCTAAGTTCTCTCTACTTATTAAATTCTTCCTGAGCCCTGATAAATTAGAAGTGCGTAGAAAGCACATTAAATTACATCTTATTAATTTAGTGCTTCTGGGCTTATGTCAGCATTTTAATGATCTTATATATCTACAAAACTAAAACATGGCTAGATGACATTATTTCTTGGATTGCAAAACTATATTATAGTGAAAAAATGTTATTTTAGTGTCTATAATTCCTCACAAATCTAAGACCTGATTTATTAAGTTTGCATGTGATATGAATTTATTTTTAAATGTAAAGTACAATATTTAATTATAAATGCACAAAATGAATAATGAGAAATAACTGTAGTAGTTATTAAATATATATTAAATTATTAAAAATACACAGGCAATTTTGTATATAAATATATTTGTAAGTACTTTTTCCTTTTTAAATTTGTATCAATTGACATATAGAAATAGAAACTTGAAATATTTGGGAGTCCTATGTGATATTTTGATACATGGTCAAAACTCTCAACGCCTTTATTATTTTTTTTTTTTTTTTTTTTTTTTTTTTTTGGTTTTTCGAGACAGGGTTTCTCTGTGTAGCTTTGCGCCTTTCCTGGAACTCACTTGGTAGCCCAGGCTGGCCTCGAACTCACAGAGATCCGCCTGGCTCTGCCTCCCGAGTGCTGGGATTAAAGGCGTGCGCCACCACCGCCCGGCCTGCCTTTATTATTTAAAGTATGCAATGTCCCAAACCAAATTCAAATTCAAAATTAAAACAATTTTTGAGAGAAAATGAAGGAGAAAGAATGTGAAGTTGGGTGGATATGTGGATGGGAATAAGGGAGGAGTTGAGAGAGAGGCAAGAAAATATAATATTCTTGCAAGAATATATAATATATATAATAATATATAATGTCAAATACATTATATAAAATATTAATAAATAAAAAACTCAAAAGTATGTAATATATTATTTTTGTCACTCTTTCTTGTACTAACACACTGGAACCTTCTACTCTTATCTATCAACGTAGTACTGAATGATCAGCCTTTCCCCATTTCTCCATTTGCCGGTTAAATATTTTAATAGTCTTATACCCCAAATTTCATGCATTATATTAACAAAGTAAGTAACAGATTTTCTGGGGTAACTTGATTAAATTCTCTTTTGCACATCAACTTTATTTTTTTATTCATTTGACACAGGAAGGCTTCCTCTTTTGTGGCTTGAGTGTAACCTCCTGCTCTCTCTCCTCTTCCTGTCCTGGGTCACCTGTTAGCTTGCACACACTGATTCTAGAATCCAGTTCTGGTAAGTGGTGTGCTTTCTCAGGACCAACTATTTGAACAGTTTTATTTATTTATCCTTTTTCTGGTGCTGAGGATTAAACCCAGAGCCTCCTGAGTGTTAGACAAGTGTTCTGCTCTGGGCTAACTCCTCAGCTCTCAGCATTGACCATTTTTAGAGATCTCGATTGCAGGGAAGATAGACTATGACCTACAGCTTTCTCTGCCTTTCCAATAAAAGAATTTTGCACTTAATTGTACAAAATTCAGAATAGAGAAATAAAATGTCCAGTTTTTCTCTTGGCATGAATGAACAAGAGCTCTTAGGTAAGGAAAATTAATGTAGGGGATTTGAGACCCAGGTCCTGGAGGAATACTGAGACAAACCACATAAAGAAATAGCAGGAATTAGCTACAGTCCCCACTGCTGAAAATAAGTGGAAGAGATTAGGATAACCAGAGACTCAAACAGCAGACCACAAGGCAGGACACTGCCTGACTGCCATTGATATCACTGAGTGGAAGCAGGAAGTAGAAAAGGCTGAATGACAAAGTCAACTACAGTGCTGAGTATTGATGGCAGAGGAGAGTTAACCAGAGGGCAGAAGTCCTTCCTACTTTCTAGACTCCCTCTAGATTCTTCCCTTTGCTGAATCTAGTGGGAAGTTACTGGCCAGGAAGTCTTAGCTAAATACATCGAAACATTTCAGCTCCAGCTTCACAAGGCCCATTGTTGAGGGGCTAATTTGGAGCTCATTGAAAGATAAAACTTTAACACACTCACAATGTGTATTAATTCTATTATTTGAATTTCATGTCAAATTGAGATGAGAAATATAGAGATAGTGTTGCATGGACAAAAGAACCTCATATCTTGCAACCAATTAGCTAGTTTTTAATTTAATTTTGATCATTGGTTTTGGACAAATCTCTTGAAAATTGCCTAAACTTCACATTACTCATTGTGTTCTTTTATTTGATGACTGCCAATGTAGTTTAAGCTTCATGGGTTTATTTGATTCCACGATTTTTAGATGAGCAATCGAACACATTTTGGTTTTAGAACTGTGTAATATGCTTTAGAATTTACATGCAGAAACTTAGGAAATAGTCAAGGGTATTAAGCAATGTTGGATCAATCTGTTTGCTTCTAGACATGTAAGCTAAGAGGAAAGGTTTTCTTTAGTAGTAGCATATTGTAGAAAGAGTGTTTTCAGTAGAGTTCTTATAGCACATTGTAAGATGAGTGTTTTCATTCAAGTTGTTCTCATAGCACATTGTAGGGAGAAGCAGAATTGTTCTTTGTCTTGTGCAAAATTATTGCATTTTTACTGAAGTGGGAGAAAATATAATTACTTTTTGCCAGAACCAGAAGAACATTGTTAAGTATTGTTTTCATGATGCTTTTCTCCATGAGAGTTATGATATAGTTGGAAAAATAAACAGTAGTTATTATAAAACTCAGTATTGAAATTACTGAATAATTAGTCTAGCACATACACAGGGGATTGAGTGTTGGGTACATTAGCATCTGGAAATCTTGGCTTTATTCTTGGATGTTCAAATAACAATCAAAGTTGACATTAACAAAAATACTGGTTTCTGAAACAAAATAGAATGTAGTAAAGGAATAAAAAACATTGGAAGTTGTGACTATGGACACAGAACAGAGAGACCTGGAGGCTGACACTAAACTCCAACCCTGTGATTCTGGAATTTATTAAACAGAACAATGCGTGGAGCATTTGGAAGCAATCTGTGTGCTATATTATGCATTCGAGAGCTAGTTATTTAGATATTGTGGCTACTTTTGGTCACTGCACTTTTTAAAAGATGTAGAAAAACTGAAATTGATCAGGGAAGAATGAGAACAATGAAGGAGAGGTTAGATAATTGAGGCCTGGAGGAAGTTTAAAGAATCCCGACTCTAACACAGAGAAAAGCCCCGAGGAACAGTCTGGTTGCTATGATTGGATACATGCAGTGATTTTCTAATATTAGAACCAATTAATACTTTCCCCATTGGCAATGGTACCTAGAATAAAAAGGAATTTAATAAAAGAGCAGTTTATTTGTTTTTGATTCTGCCTTTCTTTGTTCTGTGATGGAAATGCTAGGAAGTATGTAATCCTTGGGAGAATAAATCTCTCTAGAAATTGGAAAGCACGTCCCCAGGTCTTTCCGAAGACTATTTTTTCTCCTTAGCAGCAAATGGGCTACACAGATATCATCTATGCTTGGCTGGTATTAGAAACCAGACACTTAGTTAATCATCTCTTACCAGGGTAAGCAATGAACTGGAAAGAAATAGTACCCAGGATCCTCAGAGTCTCAAGAAATCCAAGAAGATCCAGCTAAATCTCTACATAGGTCTATAAACAATGGTTCTAGGCTGCTAAGACACTGCTAGAAATATTTTGAAAAAGTATTCACAGAGTCTGGGCCATGGCTGCCAACAGCTGAGGCACATAATGACAAGTAGCTAGATTGCATAATCCCTGCAATGAGGATTTCAAAATGCCATCCTTCTTGGGAGGCACAAGGCTCAGTCACTTTCATGGCTATGGCTGTCCAGTTGTCAACAGAGACACCATGTGGTAGCGAGAAGCAATGGCAACCAAGATAGTGAAACCAACTGTTCCACCTACAAGACACCCAGGGGCCTCAGAAAATGGGGTTTTTCTTGTAATCAGGGTATTTTGTCCTGAACTAGAGATACGATTGCATTACAGCCCAAGTAGAAGAGTAGCCATGGAGAGGAGCCACTGCATTAAGAGTACATTTTTAAAGACAGAAGGATTGGCTTAAATTCAAAAACATAATAATCTACAAATTACTCATAAAAAAGCATTCCTAATATGCTTAGATTAGATCAAAGTGCCCAATTTTCAACTCCCGTGGCACTAGAAACCTCTACTTAGAATTAATCAGAACTGAATTTTGGGATTTATTGCTGGAAACTCTGTTTTCCCTCCAAAATGTGAATTTCACAAGAACACACATTTCTCACCTTGTTCCTTTATTGTAAACTCAGGCTAAAGTGGGAATATAGACATATTCAATAATTATCCATGGACCAAGGGCCAACCTCTAACCCATTTAACAAGAAAAATTAAACATAGTGTTCAAATACCTTCTCACAATGAAAATCCTATCCCAAAATATTATTACTAGCATATCTTTACAAACATTCAGAGAATTAATAAAAATAAGAACCAACACCAGTTAGACATAGTTCTGTCAGAAAACAGAAAAAGAGGTGTCTTAGTCAGGGTTCTCTACAGGAAAAGAAATGACAGAATGACTGTGGCCCAGCTTGTCTATCAATGGCATGGTATCTTCTACCCATGGAAGGTCCAAGAATCCAGTAACTGTTTAGTCCATGAGGCTGGATGTCTCAGGTGGTCTTCAGGAATGCTGAAATTCTGGACAAGTAGGCTTTTATGCCAGTGAAGAAATAAAACTTGCCAACATGAGTTTGGACAAAAAGCAGGCAAAGCAATCAAGCTTCCTCTTCCATGTCCTTTATACAGGCTGCCAGTGGAAGGTGTGGTCCAGATTAAATGCATATCTTTCCACCTCAGAAGATCTGGATTAAAGGTGTATCTTCTCACTTCAAAAGATTCTGATTCAAAGTGGGTCTTACCACTTCAACTAGTTTAATTAAGAAAAAAAAAAAATCACTCACTAGTGTACCCAGTATCTTGGATTTTAGTTAATTCCAGATGTAGTCAAGTTCACAACCAAGAACAGCCATCACAGCAGGCAAGGTTCCTGTTTTTATTAGGCTAATATTCAAATCTTGATTCCAAATCCTAGTAAGGAAATTACAAAGGAAGTTACAGACCACTCTTGGGCATAAATGCAATTCAGTATGTTTTTACAATTATATAAATTCTAATACCAGATGCAGTCTTTCCGTATGTAAAGTCAGCTTAACATTTACAAAAATAATTTATCACTGCAATGTACTACCTGAAAGGAGAAAAGGGAGTGAGGAAAAGTATTTGAACAAATTCAATACTTATCCATGATGAAAGTTCCAAAATATTAGGAATAAAGAAAAAGGTATCTGCTTAAAACAAAATAGATTCACATAAAATTAGCCTGTAATATTTGTAGACATGTTATAAAACCATAAAAAAATTTAAAGAGTTGTGAAAAATGACTTTCCCTTAAAAGCAGGAAGTTACAATTAATTAACTAATTGAAATTTAAAAATTCACTTTCAATGTACCACTCAATATTTTGCTTGAAGCCACTGAAGCTACAGTTATTAAAATAAGGCAAGAAAAATGACACATCAATCAGAAAAAATGGAAATAAACAAAACAATTATTCATAAATATAATAATCACAGGGCCAGAAAGCATCAAGAACTTACTATTATAATTAAATGGTGAATTTTTTAAGTATTTTGGATAGAAGTTCAATATACAGAAATTATTTGCATTCCAGAAACAAAACAACAAAAGTAAAATGAAAAAATAATAAATGATAATATTACATCATCATCAATAAACATCAAATATCTATATTAAAATCTATCAAAGCCTGTACACTAAATAAGTACAGGCATGATATATATTTATTGGATGGTACAGTGTTTGAAGTCACAATAATGAAAATAAGAGTCAATTTTCTCCTAACTTTGCATAGATTCTATGCAACCACAACAAAATCCCAATGATTCTATTTTCAATCTTAAATTGAAATTGGTGATAGGGTGTAGTGATGTACACCTTTAATCTCAGCATTTGGGAGGCTGAGGCAGAAAAACAGGCAAATATCTGTGATTTTGAGGTCAGGCTGGTATACATAGTGAGTTCTGGGGCTACGTACAGAGATCCTCACTAAAAAAAAAAAAAAAAAAAAAAAATTGATGAGCCAATTTAAAGCATATACAGAAGACTTCAATAAACACAAAAGCAGTACTGGTGAAGACAAATAAAACTAGAAACCAGATCCTCCTAATTACCAAGTACCATTCTAAAGATAGAGTAAGTAAATCAATGTAATGTCTATGCAAAGATAGCCTAGTTGGGACCTTGGAACAAGACAGGTCTAAAATCACCCCCTCCTCTGCTTATTGGATTGCAGTAAATGTTCTGAGGTACAAGAGTCCATTTGCCCTCAAAATAATGGACAGCTTATTCTCCCTTCTAACAATGTTGTTTGAAGCTGATCTGCAGTTCTCCTCCTCCTTTGTGCATCATTATAGTTGAACACAAGCGGTCACACCTACCTCTGAGTTAGCCTGCACCTGTCATGAGGATAGAAAGACACAGCCGCTCACTAGTTCTAGATAACTCTGGAAGGCTCCAAATCTATTCATGGAACCCATAGAAGCTTTTGTGGAGATAGGCATTCAGATTAACGTCTTCTCTGTCCAGTGCCCTTTCTTTTCAGTCTATTCTACACTGTGGAATCCTGAGTACTTTATAAACGTCTGGCAATTTCATCTTTGTCTCAGTGTCTGCTCCACATAAAAGCAAAATTGCAGCAGTTAGTGCCAGAAATCTGCAAAAAAAAACAGATGTTAGAATGTGTTTCTAGCGCCAAGTCATCTGTTATCTGAGGGAGGACAGCAGGTTACTGCAGCGTCAACCACATAGTAGTTCCATTTGCACCTGCAGGGCCAGAGGAGATGATCTTCAGTAGGGCAAAGTCGCAGGTGAATGATATGTGGCCCTTGACTTCATCTGTGCGTTCTTTCCCAGTCTTACCTACAGGAGGGTCATAAACACCTTGCAATTAATTAGAATCATCAGAACATCCACAAACATTTACAGTTTTGTTGGACTGTGTTAACTTTCTTGCACTGTTCCATGATACAATTCAAGAAGATCTGCACCCATAGATATCCCACAGAACAGAATTTATGCTTTTCAAGTGCTTTAAAGTCATTATGTTAATTAGAATGCATGCCAGAAGGGACTAATGGTTGGGGGCCTTGGTACCATCCATATATTCCAATAAAACTCACAAACATTGACATTTTAAAGGGTCAAGAGGGCCTTCATGCCTAGAAGTGAGAGAAAGACTATTGTTTTCCTTATCTCATATTATAAGCAAAGACAATCCTAGACAAGTCTATTTGAACTAAGGAGACATTATGTGTTAAACCTGGAAATGATTATGACCATTTTTTTTTACAATTGTGTTACCACACAATAATCTTCTACCGTGTGAGTAGAACCTAGAGGGTTCTTCAGAAAATCCAGTGTTCTTTAGATGTAGTCTGTGATTTTTCACCCTTAAGTTAGTTAATGCATCAGTAGTTAAAAAAATACAGTGAGGAGTTTGTGAGACGCCTCAGAGGGGACAATATCACATGAAGCCTCAAAGTTCTATAACAGAGCCATATCATTTCTATTGAATTAACTGAAGCCTTTTGAAGAGTAGTTCCTATCCTGGTGTATTAATGCTTATTAGCATTCTAGACAGGCCCTGGAGCATTGTAAGTGATTATGTGATTAAATAAAAAAAACTGCACATGATAAGCCAGATTCTTCCAAATCGGCCGTGAAATGAAGTCTGCTATGCTTACCAACAATCCTTTTGTGTCAGAACCAGTACATCTTGCAGACCAAGTATGGGCATATCTAAGAGCCCAAGCTTGTACTTAAGGGTTACCCTAGCTAGCTTGAACTGTCAATTTGACACAGCCTAAAGTTGCTTGAGAAGGGAGTCTGAACTGAGTGATTGTCCTGGTCAGATTGGTCTGTGGGTATGGCTGTTAGAGACTGCCTTAATATTAATTTATTTAGGATAGGCCAGACCACCACTACAGGTGGTACCATTCCCCAGGAAGGTGGTCCTAGACTATATAAAAAAGCTTTAAAAATGTGGGTCTGAAAGTGAACCGGAAAGCAGCATTCCTGCAAGGTTTCTGCTCTAAGTTTCTTCTGTGACTTCATTTGGTGATAGACTGTGACCTGAAGGTATAAGCCAAAAAATACTTTCTTCCTGTGAATTGCCTTTAGTGATGGTGTTTGTCACAAAACAGAATGAAGCTAGAACAATGATAAAGCTGAAAACTCTACGTATATCTATCACTTGTGTACACCTCTTTCTGCTCACACTCATTGCTAAATTGATGGTCCAGAGGAATTAAAAGTTTCAAGGCTTATTCTGGGGTGGGCTGGATTGGGATACGAAGGAAAATCATTCTAATGAGCAGAGCTTTGAGTACCTGCTCATCAACTTTATGTAACGGGGGAATTATCTAAAAGTGAGAAATGTATGAACTAATGGTCAGCAGCAAATTGCTTGTTCAGCTAGTCAGTAGTTTAGAAAGGAAAGGACTGGAAATTTGAGACAAGTCATTCTGGAGAAGCATTTGAGATGATCCCACAGAGATGGGCACCGTGTGTGAAATATCTCTGTAGCACATGTGAGTCTCTGTTAGAGAACACCCACGAAGAAAGAGGAAGCAAGCAAGTGGACAGGATTTTTCATCCAGTCAATTCTAGCCAGTTTCTGTCACCATTGTATCCCAGGGCTTCAAAGTACATTCATGAAAGAAACAGTCGTGGTGACTGAGTGATGGTGTTTGTCACAAAACAGAATGAAGCTAGAACTGCCCAGAGGTTTGGGCTCCATTTACCAGGATTAAATTACTCTTTCTATCAAATTGTTATTGGAAAAACAAATAAACAAACAGACAAAAAAAACCCAAAACAGAAGCTGCCCACCCTCTTCCAAGCCAACCAGCCTCAGCAGCACCAGTGACCACCAGAGCCATATGCCCACCCTGCATGCCCACCTGCACCAATTGGGAACAAGTAAGGCTCCAATCTCCAGACTGGTCAGCCTAGTTCTCTAGCCCTAGGCCCCATGGACACATTTTGTGCCCCTCCCCGCCAACCAGTGCAGCCCCAGAGACCTGGTAATAGTCTTTTCCCACCCCAATCCCCTCACCAACCATCCTCTGCAGTACTAGTGACCAACGGAGCCATACGCCCCCTCCTGGACCTAATTGGGAAGAAGAACAACCACAGGAGCCAGAGACCCCACCTGTACCAATTGGAAGAGTGACCTGGAGCTCCACCTGTTCAGATTAAAGGAAGAGATGGATAGACACCAGTGTAAGAACACATTTAACAACATAAAGAAAAATATGGTACCATCAGAACCTAGTAATCCTACAACAGCAAGACCTGAACATTCCAAAGCAGATGATCCAGAAGAAAATGACCTTAAAAACAACTTTCTGAAGATGATAGAGGCCCTAAAAGAGGAAATGAAACATTCCCTTAAAAAATGGAGGAAAAGATCAACAAAGAAATTGGAGGAAATCAAGAAATATCTTAAAGAAAATCAAGAAATCCAAGAAAGAACAGTCAAACAGGTGAAAGAAATAGTACAAGTCTTCAACATTGAAATAGAGGCAATAAAGAGAACACAAACTGAGAGACTTCAGGAAATGGAAAATCTGAGTAAATGAACAGAAACTACAGAGGCAAGTATAACCAACAGAATACAAAAAAAAATGCAAGAGAGAGTCTCAGGCATTGAGGATATGGTAGAGGAAATAGATTCATCGGTCAAAGAAAATGTTAAATCCAGTAAATTTTTAAGACAAAACATCCAGGAAATCTGGGAAACCATGAAAAGACCAAACCTAAGAATAATAGGTATAGAAGAAGGAGAAGAAATCCATCTCAAAGGCACAGAAAATATATTCAACAAAATTATAGAAGAAAACTTTCCCAACCTAAGGAAAGACATGCCTATGAAGGTACAGGAAGTGTACAGAACACCAAATAGACTGGGCCACAAAAAAGTCCCCTTGCCACATAATAGTCAAAACACTAAGCATACAGAATAAAGAAAGAATATTAAGAGCAGCAAAAGAAAAAGGTTAAGCAACATATAAAGGCAGACCTATCAGAATTACATCTGTTTTCTCAAGGGAAACACTGAAAGCCAGAAAGTCCTAGATAGACATTCTTCAGATACTAAGAGACTACAGATGCTAGCCCAGATTACTATACCCAGCAAAGATTTCAATCACCATAGATGGAGAAAACAAGATATTCCATGACAAAATCAGAATTAATTATATGTCTACAAATCCAGCCCTACAGAAAGTACTAGAAGGAAAACTCCAACCCAAGGAAGTTAGCTGCAACCATCAAAACACAGGCAATAGATAACCTCACACAAGCAAATCCCAGAGAAGGGAAGAACACACACACTACCACCAAAAAAATGACGAGAATTAATAATCACTGGCCATTAATATCCCTCAATATTAATAGATTTAATTTGCCTATAAAAAGACACAATCAAACAGAAAGGATACGAAAACAGGATCCATCCTTCTGCTGCATACAAGAAACATACCTCAACCTCAAAGACAGACATTACCTTAGAGTAAACGGTTGGGAAAAAAACTTTCCAATTAAATGGGCCTAGGAAATAAGCTGGTGTAGCTATCCTAATATCTAACAAAATAGACTTCAAACTGGAATCAATCAAAAGAGATGAAGAAGGGCATTTCATCTTCCTCACAGGAAAAATCCATCAAGATGAAGTCTCAATTTGGAACATTAATGCCCCAAATACAGAGGTGCCTACATTTGTAAAAGAAACATTACTAAAGCTCAAATCACACATCAAATCCCACACACTAATAGTGGGAGACTTCCACACCCCTCTCTCACCACTGGACAGGTCTGCCAGACAGAAACTTAATAGAGAAATAAGGGAATTAACATATGTTATGACTCAAATGGTCCTAACAGACATCTATACAACAGTTCACCCAAACACAAAAGAATATACATTCTTTTCAGCACCCCATGGAACCTTCTCCACAATTGACCACATACTCAATAACAAAATAAATCTCAACAGAAGCAAACAAACAAAGAGGAATAATCCTCTTTATCTTATCAGACCACCATGGCTTAAAATTAGATTTCAACAACAACACAAAATGCAGAAAGCCTACCAACTCATGGAAACTGAACAATGTCCAACTGAATCACCAATGGGTCGAGGAAGAAATAAAGAAAGAAATTAAAGACTTCCTAGAATTCAATGAAAAAGAATACACAACATACCCAAACTTATCAGACACTATGAAAGCAGTGCTAAGAAGAAAGTTCATAGGACTAAGTGCCTACATAAAGAAGTTGGAGAAATCTTACATTAGTGACTTTACAGCACACCTGAAAGCTCTAGAACAAAAGGAAGCAAACTCACCCAGGAGGAGTAGATGCCAGGAAATAATCAAACTGAGGGCTGAAATCAATAAAATAGAAACAAAGAGAACAATACAAAGTATCAATGAAACAAAGAGTTGGTTCTTTAAGAAAACCAACAAGATAGACAAACCCTTATCCAAACTAACCAAAAAGCAGAGAGAGACTATCCAAATTAACAAAATCAGAAATGAAAAGGGGGACATAATAACAGACACTGAGGAAATCCAGAGAATCATTAGGTCATACTTTGAAAACTTATACTCCACAATATTAGAAAATGCAAAAGAAATGGGCAATTTTTTGGATAGGTACCACATACCAAAATTAAATCAAGATCAGATTAATCCATTTAAATAGATGTATAGCCCCTAAGGAAATAGAAGCAGTCATCAAAAGTTTCCCAACTAAAAAAAGCCAAGGGCCAGATGGTTTCAGTGCAGAATTCTACCAGAATTTCAAAGAAGAGCTAATACCAATTCTCCTGAAATTGTTCCGAACAATAGAAACAGAAGGAGCATTGCCAAACTCTTTTTACGAGACTACACTTTGATACAACTAACTCTCTCAGGACTTGAAAATTAACCCAAAAAAATTTCTTTTCATGATTCCCTAAAGATGTTTTCCCCTCCCCAGAAAGCAGGAAGTAATTTTAAGTACACGACAACCACATTCTCAAGAGGTGGGTTGGGTGTTTTTTGTTGTTTAATGAGTTATGGATATTGTCATTGTTTACAATAGTTGGTTACAAGTTATTAAAGCTAAACAAAGAGATTAGATTCAGGGTTCTTGTTTTAAAAAGAGAAAAAGAGAAAAGAGGATATAGATAAGAAGTAGATCATTGAATCTACTCTGAAAAGAAGAAGGGGGAAATGTAGAAAAAGTAAGATAAAAGGTAGAATTTTAAAATGTGGTTGATATATTGTGCACCCCAATAAACTTATCTGGGGGTCAGAGAACAGAACAGCCACTATATTAAACATAGGTTTAGGCAGTGGTTGCACAAACCTTTTATCCTAGCACTCCAAAGGCAGAGATCTGTCTGGTTTCTGAGAGTTCAAAGCCACATTGGAAACAGCGAGGCATGGTGACACAGGCCTTTAATCCCAGGAAGTGATGGCAGGAAGCAGAAAGGTGTATAAGGCATAAGGACCAGGCACTGGAGCCTTTTTAAGCTTTTAGCTTATAGCAGCAGTGAAGTTGAGATCCATTCAGATAAGGATTCAGAGGATTTCAGACTAAGGAAACAAGATCAGCTGAGCAATTGGCAAGGTGAGGTTGGATGTGACTTGTTCTGTTTCTCTGATCATTCAGCATTCACCCTAATACCTGGCTCCGTGTTTGTTTTTATTAATAAGACCTTTTTAAGATTCGTGTTACAGCAGTCACCCTGATACCCAAGCCACATAAAGACACAACTAGGAAAGAGAATTACAGATCAATCTCCCTCATAACATTGATGCAAAAATTCTCAATAAAATACTAGCAAACTGTATCCAAGAACACATTAAAAAAAACATCCACCATGATCAAGTAGGCTTCATCCCAGAGATGCAGGGATGGTTCAACATACGAAAATCTGTCAATGTAATCCAGCATATAAACAAACTGAAAGGAAAAAAAAAAAACTACTTGATCTTTTCATTAGATGCTGAAAAAGCCTTTGACAAAATTCAATACCTCTTCATGATAAAGGTCTTGGAGAGATCAGGGATGCAAGGAACACACCTAAATATAATAAAGGCAATTTACAGCAAGTCAAGAGCCAACATCAAATTAAATGAAGAGAAACTCAAAGCGATTCCACTAAAATCAGGAATAAGACAAGGCTGTCCACTCTCTCCACACCTATTCAATATTGTACTCAAAGTTTTAGCTAGAGCAATAAGACAACAAAAGGAGATCAAGGGGATACAAATTGGACATGAAGAAGTCAAATTTTCACTATTTGCAGATGATATGATAGTATGCATAAGTGACCCCAAAAATTCTGCCAACAAACTTACAGCTGATAAACACCTTCAGTAATATGGCAGAATGCAAGATTAACTAAAAACAAAATCAGTGCCCTCCTATATACAAATGATAAATGGGCTGAGAAAGAAATCAGAGAAACATCACCCTTTACAATAGCCACAAATAACATAAAATATCTTGGGGTAACTGTAACCAAATGAGTGAAAGTCCTGTATGACAAGTCTTTGAAGAAAGGAATTGAAGAAGATATCAGAAAATGGAAAGATCTCTCATGTTCTTGGATAGTAGGATCAACATAGTAAAAATGCCAATATTACCAAAAGCAATCTACAGATTCAATGCAATCCCCATCAAAATCCCAATGCAATTCTTCACAGACCTTGAAAGAACAATACTCAACTTCATATAGAAAAACAAAAAAAACCTAGGATAGCCAAAACAATCCTATACAATAAAGGAACTTTTGGAGGCATCACTTTCCCTGGCTTCAAGCTCTACTATAGAGCTATAATAATAAAAACAGCTTGGTATTGGCATGAAAACAGAAACATTGATTAATGGAACCAATTCGAAGATGCTGACAGTAAGCCACACACCTATGAATACTTGATTTTTGACAAAAAAAAAGCCAAAAGTAAACAATGGAAAAAAGAAAGCATCTTCAACAAATGGTGCTGACACATCTGGATATCTACATGTAGAAGAATGTAAATAGTTCTATATCTACCACCATGCACAACACTCAGGTCCAAATGAGTCAAAGACCTGAACATAAATCCAGTTACTCTGAACCTCATAGAAGAGAAACAAGGAGGTAGCCTTGAACACATTGGCAAAGGAGACGACTTCCTAAATATAACACCAGTAGCACAGACACTGAAATAATAAACGGGACCTCTTGAGAACCTTCTGTAAGGTGAAGGATACTGTCAATAGGACAAAAAGACAGCCTACAGAATGGGAAAAGGTCTTTACCAACCCCACATCTGATAGGGGGTTAATCTCCAAAATACACAAAGAACTCAAGAAACTAGACAGCAAAATATCAAATAATCCAATTAAAAAATGAGCTACAGAGCTAAACAGAGAATTCTCAACAGAAGAATCTCAAATGGCTGAAAGACATTTAGGGAAATGTTCAACATCCTTAGCCATCAGGGAAGTACAAATCAAAACAACTCTGAGATACCATCTTATGCCTATCAAAATGGCTAAGATAAAAAACACAGATGACAGCTTATGTTGGAGAGGATGTGGAGAAAGGGGAGCACTCCTCCACTGCTGGTGGGAATGCAATCTTGTACAGCCACTCTGGAAATCAGTATGGCTCTTTCTCAGAAAACTGGGAATTTTCTCAAGACCCAGCAATACCACTCTCTGGCATATACCCAAAAGCTGCTCAATCACACCACAAGGACATTTGCTCAACGACGTTCATAGCAGCATTATTCATAATAGCCAGAACCTGGAAACAACCTAGATGCCCCTCAACTGAAGAATGGATAAAGAAAATATGGCACATTTACACAATGGAGTATTACACAGCTGAAAAAAAACAATGTCATCATGAAATTTGCAGGCAAATGGATGGAACTAGAAAATATCATCCTGAGTGAGGTAACCCAGACCCTGGAAGACAAACACAGTATGTACTCACTCATAAGTGGATATGAGATGCAAAGCAAAGTGTAACCAGGCTATACAATCCACAATCCCAGAGAAGTTAGGTAAAGAGGAGGACACTAAGAGAGACACACATGAATCATCCCAGGAAGGGGAAAGGGTTAAAATCTTCTGGGTAAACTGGGAGGAGGGAGTAGAGAGGAGGGGATGGGAGTTGGGAACATGAGGGCTCGAGATGACCAAGTTGGGGAGGAGATGGGGAGAGAGAGCAATGAAAGAGATACCTAGACAGATTGTACCATTAAGGGGATGGGGATAAACCTGCAGATAGAGAAAAACCCAGGAACTCATAAGATTGTCCCCAGCTAAGACTCATAGCAATGGTGGAGAGGGTGCTTGAACTAGCCTTCCTCTGCATTCAGGCTGGTGTCTACCCTAATTGTCATCATAGAACCTTTATCCAGTGACTGATTGAAGCAGATACAGAGACTCACAGCCACACACTTGGCAAAGATCCTGGAGTTCAGTTGAAGAGATGAAGGTACAAGGTCCTACTCTCCCACTAAGGGGTACTTCTCCAGTGATGCAACTATCCCTAACTAGGCCCAACCTCTCAAAGGTTCCTCTCTCTGTCTATAGTGCCACAGACTGCTGATTAAGCCTTCAACATGTGGGCTTTGGGAGCTATTTATCAAAACCTTAGCAGTTTAATATTACTATTATATTCTCACTCTAGTCAAGCAGTTAATCTACAAAGACTATCTCAGACATTTCATGTATTCAAAAACCCTACCTTTTTTCTCCCATATTCATACCTTAGGAAGCAACTATGCCTTAGGCTTCAAGAATCTAAGTGAGTCTTTATCTCTCAATTCAACTTGCAGACACAGCCATGTCATTCAACTTCCTGTAATGCTGAGTGACTGATTAACTCAAACCTCCTCCTCATGTTGTTCATCTTCTTCCACTTCCTTCTCTCTCTTCATCTGAGAATTGGATAGGTGAAGCTAGGTTATATAGGTAGCTGTGTGCCCAGGGAGATGAAATTGATTTGATGGACATTTATCTGGGATCAGAAAAATCTTCCTGTCTCTTTACAAATATACCCTACTATTCTTGTGATTGGAAAACACTGGCCTTCATTTTGGAGTTTAATCAGAAAAAGGACCACAGGGACTGCCATAGAAGATGGAATTTATTATAAGCAATAACATCTACAACAATTATTTTGACCTCTCATTTTGAATCTGAAGTTAGCAAAGTAAATGCCTTGGAAAGAAAAAGGAGATGTGGTAGGAGCTGAAGATCATACCGGCTGAGGATACATTAAGCCAACAAAGCCAATTAACGTACCAGCTATTGGTGTGAGCTGTCATAATGCAGGGCAGTCAGCATAGACCTTCAGAGCAGTGAGAGAAAGACAGTTGCTTCTATTGCCCTGTAGCCCTGACGCAAAATGAGTCTTCTTGCCCAGACTAGCTTGATATTTTGCAAGATAGGAATTTTCACAATATTAAGATTTTTATAAACTGAAGTACAAGTTTATCATGTCTCCTTGCCCATGAAGATGACAAAATTTTATCAATTTCTGAATGCACCGATGTCTGGGTGACTTACTGTGTCCTTGAAACCTAGCTGCAGCTTCTTGCACAAGTCCACAATGTATAGCAGCATACTATCACATGGAACAAAAGGAAAATTAGGGATATAGAACAAATACCCTTGAATTAAATGCTAAATCCTAGTGGCTACATGTCAATGTTCTTTCCTGATTTGTGGAGACAGAACTCCTGGATGAAGCCTTGAATTGGGCAGATGCTCATGTCCACCTCATTTCACAGTGCCTGCTGGATCTTCTCACAAGGCAGTTCTTACAATGTCTATTATTTTCTATGATTACTTCTAAAATGAGACTTGAGGCCTAGACCCCCTTAGGAGAATCATCATCTTCACAGGATGATGATGATGCAGGTTTGGGGGTTCAAGTTTTGGCTTTTAAGTGATTCAGTTCTAAGTTCTATGAATTTTTATTTGGAGCCAGTATTAAAAATAACGTAATTGAAAATATATTTAGAATGTTAAGCTGAAGCTCATTTATTTATTAACCTATCCTTTTCAGAGTAATTTTTAAATGTTACCCTTTTCACACAGGCACAACAGTATGTCTGATCCTGTATCCTGTGTCATTGATCACTTTATCCAGTCAGGATTCCTTCTGCTCTACCTCAGGAAAATTCACAGCATCTCGGAGGGTTTTTATATTTTGCTTTTAAGTAAATGAGATGCTCACTTTTGAACTAGCTAAAGTGAAGAAATATGTCCACATATATGTATTAAAAGAACTCTCAAGTTCCCATCCTCCCATCCACCCACTCCATTCCCAGTTTACCCAGGAGATAGATCTCTTCTATTTCCCCTTCCCAAGGAAATCCACGCATTCCTCTTTGGGCTGTCTTTGTTATCTAGCCTCTCTGGGCCTTAGGATTGTACATTGGTTGTCTTGTACTTTACTCCTAATATCCACTTATGAATGAGTACATACCATGTTTGTCTTTCTGGGTCTGGGTTACCTCACTCAGGATGATTTTTTCTAGTTCCATCTGTTAGCCTGCATATTTCATGAGTTTGTTGTTTTTTTACAGCTGAGTAAAACTCCATTTTGCAAATATACCATATTTTCCTTACCCATTCTTCAGTTGAGGGGCATCTAGGTTGTTTCCAGGTTCTGGCTATTATGAATAATGCTGCTATGAACATAGTTGAATAATGTCCTTGTGATTATGGTTGAGCATCCTTTGGGTATATGCCCAAGATTGGTATAGCTGGGTCTTGAGGTATATTGAGTCCCATTTTTTTCTGAGAAACCACTATGTTGATTTCTAAAGTGGCTATACAAGTTTGCACTCCCACCAGCAGTGGAGGAGTGTTCCCCTTACTCCACAGGAACTTAACTGAGCAGTTTAGATGGGGTAGGCACAGTGGGAAGGTTGGGAAAGGGGTGGAGGGGATGAGTAATGAGAGAGACTTCTTAATGGGAGGGGGGTATTTCAGGGTTAGGGAGAAACCTGGTGCCAGAGAAACTGCCAGGAATCCACAAGGATAACGCAGGTAAGACTCCTAGCAATAGTAGAGAGGGTGCCTGGATTGGCTGTCTACTGTAATCCGATTGGTGACTACCCTAATTGTTTCAGAGAGCCTTTATCCAGTAACTGAAGGAAGCAGATGCAGAGATCCACAGCCAAGCACTGGGCTGAGTTCCAGCAGTCCTCCTGAAGAAAAGGAGGACTTGTTAGAGACAGGGGGGTGGGGGGGTCAAAGTCATGACTGAGGAAGCCACAGAGACACCTGACCTGAACTCGTGGGATTACATGGACCCTGGACCAACTGTCAGGGAGCCTTCATGGGACCAACTTAGGCCCTCTGCATATGCGTGACAGTTGTGTAGCTTGGTCTGTTTGTAAGACTCCTAGCAATGTGATCAAGATCTGTCCCTGTCACTTATCTGAATTTTGGAAACCTGTTCCCCATGTTGGATTCCCTTGCTCAGCCTCCATGCAGGGGGAGGAGCTAGGTCCTACTCAATTTGATGTGCCATGCTTTGTTCAAGCCCATGGGAGACCTGCCCCTTTGGAGGAGGAGTGGATGGGAGTAGGGGAGGGGAGGGAAGGGGAGGAGAGGAGGAAGGGAAAACTGTGGTTGATTAGTAAAATAAAAGAAAAATGAAAAAAGAAAACTCTCAATTGTTATTTGTTATCTGGCTAAGCTAAAGTGCATGAATCAATAATGTTCCATTTATTTAGAAAATAATCTTTCTGATAAATTGGGAAAGTGAAGACATCTACTTCCTGCCTGTATTTCTATTCATCACTATAAAGAGAGCTAAATATATTTCTCCCCAAACATGGTAGTAAATCTCCTGTGTTTTATTCAGATGCTAACAATCCCAGTTTGTTTTAACCATTTTTAGAATGTGGCCTTTTCTGAATTTCTTCTAGAACATTCCCTATTTGGAGCTGGAATTTGTTACAATGCTTTGGTGCACATGAATAAGCCAGTAAATGTGCACTGTTGTACACTATGAATTGTAAATCTTTTTTCACTAGCCTAATGGGCCTGTGTTGCTTTCAGTTGTTTCCTAAGCAACACTGTACCTCACCTGACATCTGGGCTGAACATTCTGACTTGGTTTTCAAATAAATGCAATTAACTCAATCATTTGCACATATTTTTGTTAGAAATTACACTTAATAAAAACAGAATGGAGACATATGGAGAATTTTTGTTTTTTCTTGGAAAGTCTTTTGTTTTATAACATGTCCAAACAAAACAAACTTTCTTTGAGGTATAAACTTAAGGTTCTTTCGATATGTTCATTTTCTAAATACATCTCATATTACACATTAGAAAAGAAGTAATAAAGAAATATATTATCTTTATGATACTTAAACATATAACTCAGACATTATATAAGGAAGACTTCTGACATCACTGTTATAGATTTCTTCCGGACTTAAATAGACAGAGACAGTGTTGATTGATTCATTAACCACCTTAGTGATTCCTTTTCACAGTGTAGCAGTTTGAATTTAAAATGTCCCCACAGGTCTCTGTGTTAAGGTTGCCAATTTGTGGGCTACTGAGACATGGGAGGAACATTATGGGATAGAGTATGTAGAGAAGTTAGGTCTTTGGTATAACATAAATCTTAAAAGGTCTTATAAAAATAAAAAAAAAAAAAAACCCAGAGCCAGATACTGGGGTGAAAGCTGAAAGATCAGAGAAGCAGAATAGCCAGCCACTAGCTTACCTCCATGAAATCCTCAGCCTAAAGAGAGTGAGTTCCTGTTTCTTCAGGCCTTAGATACCTTTCTCTGTCCTGCCATATTACTTCCTGGGATTAAAGGCGTGTGTCACCACTGCCTGATTCTGTTTCTCTCATGTAACTCAGTGTGGCCTTGAGCTCACAGAGATCCAGAGGGATCTCTGTTTCCAGAGTGATAGGATTAAAGGTGTGTGCCACCACTGCCTGACCTCTATGTCTAATTTAGTGGCTGGCTATGTCCACTGATCCCCAGGCAAGCTTTATTGGGGTACACAGTATACCACCACACTTTGGGGCTTGCTTTCTATGGGGATATTGGAATCCTGACCCTCCTTGCTTACGGGCAACCATAAAGAGACTAGATCTCCTTCACCACATGCTCCCAAGACAAAGGACTGAGTTACTGCAGACCTAGTACAACAGGGCCAAGTGGGGTGCAGAGATGGCTCAGTGGGCAAGAGCACTTCCTTTAAAAGCAAGAGGACCTGAGTTCAAATTCCTAACACCCATGTGAAAGCCAAGCATCATCATGTCTATCAATAGCCCCTGTGTGGGAGACGGAGGCATACAGATCTAAGGATCTACTGGCCAGATAGCCCAACTGAAACAAGCAAGCTTCAAGTTGACTGAGTGACACTGTCTCAGAAGCTAAGGTGGCAAATAGAGAAAGACACTCGGCATCCTCTACAGGCCCCATATGGGCACATATGGATGTTCCCATAGGTACCCGCAGAGAGGCAGGGAATTGTTCTAAGAGGAGGTAAAAAGAGAAATTCCTAAGGTAGAAGTTCACTGAGGTGAGGTTTGGAAGGAAGTTTGAAGATGGGTAGGAATAAAGGGAAGGACTAGGGAAAGAGGTCAATATCATCATCAAGAGAAATGAGATAACTAAAGGAGAAAACAGATGTTCTGTTTTCTCCTTTAGTTATCTATAATCAACAAATAAACAGCAAATAAACAACAAGAACAAAAAACCCAACAAGAACAAATGGAGCTGAATGCTCTGTAACCAAGAGCCAATGTAAATCCCCACCTTTACTTGTTTACCATTGATGTTTTGTTACAGTAACAGAGAACCTGAAAATGTGTAGCCACACCAGCAGAAGCAGAAGTTCCTAGAACAATCCTGATTAGCATCAGCACAACTTTTCTGTTGTTGCCATTTTTTTTCTTTTCTTTTTCTCTTTTATTTTGGGGAGAGGACGGAATTGTGAAAAGAACAACTCTGTGATAGAGCCATTATCATTTGAGGAGTTGGAGATAAACCACAGCTAAGGCTTTGCACAGAACTTGTTAATTAGAAGGTTTACAATTGCAACACATTATATAATTATTTAAATTCACTTTGAAGCAATTTTAATAAAAGTAACAAAAGAAGGGATATTAAAGAATGAGCAAAATAAAAATGGCAGTGGTTTTAGAATCACAATTCTTACTGTGGGATTTACTCTCAATGAAAATCCATTATTCTGTTCACTTACTCTGTTATTGAAGTTCCTTTGTATTTGGAAATAAGTCAAAGTCCCCATATTGTTGTGTTAAGCTTAATAGTGATTGTTTTAGTTAGTATTATAGTGCTGTGAAGAGACACCATGACTAAGGCAACTTATAAAAGGAAGTATTTAATTTGAGTCCTCCTTACAGTTTTTGAGGGTAGGGAACCTGGCAGCAGGCAAGCCAGCATGGTGCTGGAACAGTAGCTGAGAGCTTACATCTCATCTAGAGGTAGCATGCAGAGATAGATGATAGATAGATAGATAGATAGATAGATAGATAGATAGATAGATAGATCCATAGGTAGAGATCGAGCTTGCCATGGGCCTTTGAAACCAGTGACACACCCTCTCCAATAAGGCCATATCTATTCCAACAAGGCCACACCTCCTAAGCATTCCCAAACAATTCCAGTATCTAGGGACCAAATGTTCAAACACATGCACCTATGGGGGTTATTCTCCTTCACACCACCACAGCAAGTCTGCTTATTTTTATTATTTGTTTTAGTTACTTTCATGTTGCTGCGAGAAAATACCCTGACAGGAACAAAGAGTTTATTCTGTCTCACAGTTTACGAGCATGGGAGTACAGTACATCATGGTGGAGCAGCAAGGTAGCAGGATCTGGAAGCAGCTGTTTACTTCATATCCAAATCAGGGAACAGAACAAGAGATCGATCTGTATCAGAAATAAATTTTGTCTTGGGGTCAGATAGGCTGATCTTGGTTCTATCAAGCTGCATTAAGGAAATCCATGGATGTTCATGGGACTTTCTGATCTCCACTTGACTTACACAGGACCCTGAAAGTGCCAGACCCCCTGTACATGCTGTCTTCTAGCTGTATCTCTGTACCTCTGTGTCTAGCTGCTCTACTAAACTATGTCATTTTTATCAATTCTATTTTCCTTTAGTGTTTTTTGCTTCCATGGATTTCCTCTAAAAATCCTTTACAGATACTGTCCTAGGAATAGTCTACATCAGGAGGACATGAAAAAGGAAAGGTTTAATTTTTAGTGCTGGCCTAAGAATACAGAAAGCTTGAGATAATGGTTTGCACCAGCAGTGTTAGAGGCACTCTGTGTGAACAAAGCTTCTGGGAGAAAGGCGACCATCCGCACCTGCTGTCAGGCCTTCACCATTCCCACTCTGATTTCTTGTTTTCACTCATCTCTCCCATTAGGTGACAGACAGCTTCCTCTGTTCTGACAATTGCCCTTTAGGGAACTCTCTCCATCACATTCATGACAATGCAGTTTATTATCTATATAAATTATTTTATGCCTTCTTATTTTAATATATTTTATCATTTAAAAAAATCTAAAATGTATTTTGTTCATTTTTCCACTCCCCTTGTAGCACAAATTATTAGAAGATCTTATTAATAAAAACAAACCCGGAGCCAGGTATTGAGGTGAACATTGAAAGATCAGAGAAACAGAGCAGGCCACAGCTAACCTCGCCTCGCCAGTTCCTCAGCTGATCTCGTTTCCTCAATCTGAAAGCCTCTGCGCCCTCTTCTGAATGGATTTCAGCTGAATTGCTGCTCAAAAGCCTAAAAGCTTAACCAGCTCTAGTTCCTGGTCCTCACGCCTTATATATTTTTCTGCTTCCTGCCATCACTTCCTGGGATTAAAGGTGTGTGTCACCATGCCTGGCAGTTTCCAGTGTGGCTTTGAACTCACAGAGATCCAGATGTATCTCTGCCTTTGGAATGCTAGGATTAAAGGTGTGTGTGCCACCATTTTCTGGCCTCTATATCTAGTGGCTGTTTTGTTCTCTGATCCCAGATATTATTAGGGTGCATAATATATTGGGGAACACATCCCCCAAGACCCTCCAGATTCTCTCCTCCTCCCTACCCACACAACTTTTTCTTTCTTAAAAAACAAGCAAAACTCAATACAACAAAAACTCTCCAAAGACTAGAAAATGAAATAACCCACATGAGGCCTGCCACAAGTGGCTGATATACTCAGTGTTACTTAACTGGAGAAAACTGATTTTCCTTATTTCAGCAGGTATAAATGATTGTTCAGTTGTTCACCTTTACAGTAGTGGCTAGGTTTTCATTCATTCATTCTTTAATCAATTCATTCACCTATATTTTTTCAACATTTGTCATTTATGCATAGTAGGGGCCTCTAGTAGGTAGCTATTCCAGCTTTGATCTGGAAGTTTCAACCCCCATTGAGGCTTCGGTAACTGTCATGCCTACAAGGCAGGGCAGAGAGAGGACCCTGAAGACCCGAGATCCGGATGCGCTGGTTCTCTTGGTTCCTGGACCCTGGACGCTGGAGGTAGACTGAGCAGAGTTCTCCAGAGAACACCGCCGGACTGTGCCACACCTTTCCCAGACCCTGTTACCTATTCCTTCACTTGTAAGTTACCCCACAAAATAAACCTCCCTTTTAACTACGTGGAGTGGCCTTAATAATTTCACCAATAGGGGTCATTGATTTTGTGAGTTGATTTTGTATCCGGCTACTTTGCTGAAGTGTTTATCAGCTGGAGGAGTTTCCTGGTTGAACTTTTGGGGTCACTTATGCATCATACTATCTATCACATCATGGGCAAATGATAATACTTGGAATTCTTTGTATCCAAATTATATCCCTTTGATTTCTGTCAGTTGTCTTATTCATCTAAGATTTCAAGTGCTATAATGAAATAAGAAGAGAGGGGAGAAATTTTCTTATTTCTGATTTTAGTGGAATTGCTTTGAGTTTCTTGACATTAAGTTGATGCTGGCTCTGGACTTACTGTAATCTGGCTTTATTATATTGAGGTATGTTCCTTGTATCCTTACTTTCTCAAGAAATTTTTAGTACGAAGGGATGTTACATTTTGTCAAAGGCATTTTCTTCATCTAATGAAATGATCATATGATTTTTGTCTTTCAGTTTGTTCTTATGGTGGGTTGCATTAATCAGTTTACATATGTTGAACCACCTCTGCATTCTCAGATGAAGTCTCTTTGATCATGGTGGATGATCTTTTTGATGTGTTTATGGATTCGACTTCCAAGCATTTTGTTGGTAATTTTTGCATCTATTTTCATAGGGGAAATTGTTTATAATTCTCGTTGGGTCTTTATGCAGTTTGGGTATCAGGGTAACTGCAGCCTTGTAAAATGAATTGGACAATATTCTTTCTGTTTCTATTTTGTGGAATAATTGAAAGTCTAGTAGAATTCTGTGCTAAAACAATCAAGCCCTGGGCCTTTTTTGGTTGGGAGCCTTTCAATGACTGCTTCTATTTTGTGAGGGTTTATAGGTCTATTTTAACTGTCCATTCTGAACTTGACTTAACTTTGGTTTGTGGTATGTATCAAGAAAATTATCCATTTCCTTTAGATTTTCCAATTTGACAGAGTACATTTTTTTAAAAGTATGTCCTTATGATTATCTGGATTTCTTCAGAGTGTGTTGTTATAGTCTCCTTTTCAACTCTAATTTTATTAATTTTGATCTTGTCTCTTCACATTTTACTTAATTTGGATAAGGGTTTCTAAAATCTTATTGATTTTCTCAAGGAATCAACTATTTCTTTCATTGATTCTTTGTATTGTTTTCTCTTTTTTATTTATTCTAGTCCTGAGTTTGATTATTTCCTGACTTCTAATCCTTTTGAAAAAGTCTTTTTTTTCTAGAGATTCCTGATATGGTATTAAGTTGCTAATATAAGATCTCTCTTTTTTTTTTTTTTTTTTTTGGTTTTTTTGAGACAAGGTTTCTCTGTGTAGCTTTGCGCCTTTCCTGGGACTCACTTGGTAACCCAGGCTGGCCTCAAACTCACAGAGATCTGCCTGCCTCTGCCTCCCAAGTGCTGGGATTAAAGGCGTGCGCCACCGCTGCCTGGCAAGATCTCTCATTTTTTATGTAGGCATTTAGTGCTATAAATTTACCTCTTAGAAATATCTTCATTGTGCCTATAAGTTTCAGTATACTGTGTGTTCATTTTCATTCAATTTTAGAAAGTCTTTAATTTCCATTGACCCATGTTTTTTTATTCAATTGGTTTATGACTTCAGTTAGCTCCAGCATTTCTCTTTTTAGTTTTTGTTTGGATGACCTGTCTATTGGCAAGAGTGGGGTATTGAAGTTTCCCACTATCAGTGTGTGATGGTCAATATATGACTTAAGTTGTTGTAGTGTTTCTTTTACAGACTTGGCTGCCTTAGTGTTTGGGGCATAGATATTAATAATTGAAATGTCCTCTTGCTGAATTTTTCTTTTGATGAGTATGCAGTCTTCTTCCCTATTTCTGCTGCTTAGTTTTGGTTTGAAGTCTAGTTTGTCAGATATTAAAATGGCTACATCATATTGTTTCTTAGGTTCATTTGCTTGGACTGCCTTTTTTCAGCATTTTCCCTAAGGTAATGTATATCCTTGATATTGAGGTGTGTTTCTTGTGTGCAGCAGAAAGATAGATCTTGTCTTTGCACCCACTCTGTTATTCTGTGTCTTTTTGTTTGGGAATTGAGTCTGTTGACATTGAGAGATGTCAATGACCAGTGACTGATGATTCTTGTTCTGTTGTTGTTGATGGAGGTGGTGGTGGTGATGGTGGTGTGTGTCTATGTGCTTCCCCTCCCTTCTTTTAACCTTGCTGGTCTGGGATTACTTATTTCCTGTGTTTTCTTGGATGTAGTTAACCCCTTTATGTTTGAGTTTACTTCTAGCATCTTTTGTAGCCTGGATTTGCATATAGATACTTCTTAAATACTTTTTTAATGGAATGTCTTATTTTCTCAATGATGATTGAAAGGTTTCCTCAGCATAGTATTCTAGGTAGCATTAGTGGTCTCTTAGTGTCTGCACCACATCTATTCAGGCCCTTCTGAATTTTAGAGTCTACCCTGTGAAGGCAGGTATAATTTGAATAGGTCTGCCTTTATATGTTACTCGATCCTCCATCTTTTTCTCTTGCAGCTTTTGATATTCTTTCTTTGTTCTGTATGGGTTTAGTGTTTTGATTATTATGTGCTAAGGGGACTTTCTTTTCTGGTCCTGTCTATTTGATGTTCTGTATGCTTCTTGTATTTTGATAGGCATCTCCTTCTTTGGGTTAGGAAAATTTGCTTCTATGATTTTTGTTGAAAATATAATATTTTATTTTATTTTATTGTAGTTTTGACCTATGTTTCTTCTCCTCCCTCTATTCCTATTATTCTTAGATTTTGGTCTTTACGTGGTGTCCCAGATTTCCTGAATGTTTTCTGCCAGGAGTTCTTTAGATTTAACATTTTCTTTGACCTATGTATCCATTTATTTTTATCATGTCTTCAATGCCTGAGATTCTCTTTTCCATCTCTTCTATTCAGTTGTTGAAGTTTGCCTCTGCAGTTCCTATTTCAGTTCCTAAATTTTTGATTTCCAGATTTCCCCACTTTTTATTTTTTTTAATTTATTCTATTTATTTCAGATCTTGAATGGTTTATTCATTTCCTTCTACTGTTTTTGTTTTTATAGATTTCTTTAAAGGATTTATTCATTCCTCTCTAAGGACCTCTATCATATTCATAAAGGCTCTTTTAAAGTCTTTTTCTTGTGCTTCAGCTGTATTGGAACCTTCAGAGTCTGCTGTGGTGGGGTTGTTTGGCACTAATGGAGGCATACTGTCCTAGCTGTTCTTATTGTGTTTTTATGCTAGCATCTAGGCATTAGGAATTCGGAAGATTGTAATTCAAGATACTGATATCCGTACTTGCCTTTGTTGGGTGGGTGTTTGCTCCTTCATTTCTATTCCTCCCTGTTTCTTAGGAGAGTGTGCATAGCAGGCCTTTTCTTTTGAGCCACCAACCAGCTCCAAAATCATGACACAGAGACTTAATATTAGTCAGGAACTCTTGGCCTTATCTTAAGCTCATTTCCTGATAGCTCTTATAACTTAACACGTTTTTCTTTATCTATATTTTTACCTTGGGGCTTTTTATCTTTCTTTCCTTTGTGTCCTACTCTGTCTAGATGCCTGGCTAGTTGGAACTGGGTGTCTCCCTCTTTTTCTCCCTAGTTCTCTCCTATCCTTTTTCTTTTCTATCCTCCTATTTATTCTCTCTGCCTGCCAGTCCCATCTATCCCTCTCATGCCCAGCTATTGGCCATTCAGCTTCTTATTAGACCAATCAGGTACCTTAGGCAGGCAAGGTGAAACAGCAAAGCATCTTTACATAATTAAACAAATGCAGCATAAACAAATGTAATGCATCTTTAAATAGCTAAAGTAATATTCTGCAGCATAAGCAAATGTAACACATCTTTGCCTACTTAAAGTAATATTCCATAATAAGAATGGTAGCTGTGTGTTACACGTTAAGAAAACCTTCTGTGGTCCTAATAGGTGTGTCCACAGGGTGTCCAGGTAAAATGTGTTTCTGGATTGACATAGTTAGGGTTTCTATTGCTGTGACAAAACACCATGACCAAAAAGAAAGTTGGGGAGAAAAGTGTTTATTTGATTTACACTTTCTTATTGTTCTTCATTGTTGAAGGAAGCCAGGACAGAAATGCAAACAGGGCAGATTCCTGGAGGCAGGAGCTGATGCAGAGGCCATGGAGGGGTGCTGCTTACTGGCTTTCTTCTCCTGACTTGCTCAACCTGTTTTCTTATAGAACCCAGGACCACCATCCCAGGGACAGCACAATGGGCTGCACCCTCCCCAACTGGCCACTAATTAAGAAGATGCCTTACAGCAGGATCTCATGGAGGAACTTCCTTAAATGAAACTCCTTCCTCTCTGATGACTCTGATGACTCTTTGTGTCAAGTTGACCCCAAACTAGCCAATACATGGATATTGAGATCTGAGACTTAGGAACGGGGATGGATTGGGGGCAGTAAAGCAGCTTCACAAGAGGATGGAAAGCAGGATATTTTGCCAGATTCTGCGTAATTGGTCCTTTTGAATGGGGCAGAAAGTGAGGAAAGGCCACAGAAAGAAGGTCTGCTATAGTGCTAGGGACGAGACTGTGAGATTTGACTTAGAGGAACGGAGGAAGAGGTAAAGATCTTCAGTTAGCCTACTTGCTTCCTTGTTCAGAGTGGCCTGCAGGATCTCAGGAAGTTCCTGTTGGAGTTGGGTGGTGGGGTAATGTAAGGAGTATGAAGCGGGAGGTTAGGAGGGTAAGATCTCTGTAGTTCACTCTAGATCAGGAAGGGAGAAGGGAGGCTCCAGCGGGTACTCTGCTGCAGAGTTTAGGATGAGATCATGGGGATTGAACTTTGAATAAAGAAGGAAGAGGTGAAGAGCTGCAGTTAGCATCCCTGCTTCCCTACCCATAGTGGTCTGTGGCTTCCCAGGCTGGGATAAAGCAAGGAGTTGGGGAAGGGGAGTAGAGGGGATGATCTGCAAACTAGGGGAGTCTCAGAGGAGTCCAGCCTCAAGTTCCCATTGTCTTTAATTTCATATGTCATAACTGTTTTAATGACTCAGACTGTAGGATTTTGTTACAGCACCAATAGGAAGCTAATTTCTTATCAAAATATCCCAGCCCCTTGGTAGCTGGTATTGTTTGCCCTGTAAATGCCAGTTAGTCATGTGGAAATGGAGAAGACAGTATTAGCAGAGGGAGCTGAATCAGACATAGAGCTTCAAGGTCAAAAGGCTTTTTATCCATTCCGTTCCTCTTTAAATTAATAGTAATTAGACTACTAATTTACTGCTAGTTTTCAAAAAAAATATAAAACATCAGTTTTATAAAGTGAACTGAGTATAAAAATGTACCCTTTTCTTGACTCTTTGAATTATCCCCATGGGTGGGAAAAATGAAATTAAAAACCAAATTTATTTTTTACTAATTGCTAAAAGGAATCTGTACATTGAAAAATGTCACCCCAGTAAATGAATTCTTTGCAGAATACATTTTTGTGGTATGCTCCCTACCTATTAACACTACACATTGTTCTTTTTGCTGTTTTTATTATTCTTCCCTGGCCCAACTGCCCAGCCTTCTCTAATTCAGTAGAGAAGAGAAATACTCAAGAAGTTGTTTTCTTTCTTTTCTTTTCTTTCTTTTTTTTAATTTCACAAGCACAGAAAGTATTTTGATGAATAGGACAAATTATCTTCCAGGAAGCTTATGTTAACAGGGATAAAAAAGTAAAAGAATAAACAAATAAGATAGCAGCTGCTGACCATGAAAGGATTGTGAAGGCACACGGTATACTGAAACGAGAAATGCCATGCAATCATGTGGACAGGGGAGCCTGCATCTCAGAGAAAATGTTCCAGGTGAAATTCCAGGATAGCATTTTTGCTGTCATAGAACTGACAAAGTATGTTCTCCATAGAATTCATGATTTCAAGGGTATGCAGGGGAGGATAGGTTTGGCTTGTTGGGAGGGAGTGAAGCCATTGGACCAAAGCATAACCTGTGAGGCAGCAAGTGGAGTATGAAAAATTTGTAAAGATGCTGGGAGAATCACATTCCTCACTTAGAATCCTTGCTGTATTTACAAGTAAAGATAGCAAGAACACACTTGTTATACCAGTCTGGAACTATATGAGAATTCTAGACTGTAATAGACATTTGAATTCAGGAACTTATGTCCTTCTGAAGAAAAGGGAAAGACAGCAGGGATGTTTGTGCACTCAGAGGTGACTGTGGGAAAGGTCACGTTCCCCACCCCCACCTCAATTTCTGATGTTGGAATTCTTCCCCACCCCATGTGATGGTATCAGAAAGTGGGCCTTTGGAAGGTGGCTAGGTCATGGTGGTAAAGCCCCTGTGGTACGCCTGTACTCAGAAAAGCCAGCTGATGTTCTCTCAGTCCTTTGAAGAGGCAGTGAAAAGAGAGTCATTTGCAAACCAGGAAGAAGGCCTTCGTCAGACATTACATCAGCTGGAACTCTGACCTTGGCCTTCACAGCTTTGGAACTGTAAAAAAAAAAAAAAAAAAAAAAAAAAAAAGAAATTGTTTAAGCTGCCCACTCTGTGGGATTCTGCTATAGCAGCCTGAACTAAGACATCTACATCTGGATGGCAACTGAAGTAACCAAAGCGGATGAAGAGAAGGGTCTGTACAGCGAGCTGAGCTGAAGGCCCAGGAACAGAAAGGACCCAAAGCTCTTAAGAGCTGAGAACAGCAATCAGTGAGACGAAAAACAAACAAACAAAACAGCCAAAGAAGGCAGAGTAGTTGGAAATGAAGAAGACTGTTAGAGTAAAGAACAATAATTTACATTATTGAGAAATAAGAGAAGTAAAAGAAAGGATGTGTGAGCCCCCGAGGTGCTGGCTAGAGCAGTCTGAATTGGAGGACACCCGATCATCTTCTATCCAAGAAATGTAGACCGATGAGTAAAAATGTGAAGATCAGGAAAGGCAGAATAAGATTTCTACTTTTAAATGATGATGTCCAAATGATGATGTCATTAGAAAGAGTGGGTATGAAGATCAATTCAGGGAGGGAAGTAATGTCTCTCAGTGCCTGAGACATGATGATGATATTTGAAGTACAAGGAAGGAAACCAAAGAGTTATTAGATGGTAGCAAACAAGCGCAGTTCATATGACAAATAAATTTATTCAGTGTACATCAGAAGATTTATAATCTCATGCCTTCTATTTTATCACCTGCTTTGATTAAGTAAGAAGAGGGATGTGTGGGAGTTTGGGAAAACTGTAGACTATATAAAATAACCATGAAAAACAAAGAGAAAAACAATAACATTGCTGAGCAAATATTGTGTTCCTCTGCAGCAACTCATTGGGACCTTAATGCTGTGCTACTAGCCTTTCTCCACAGTTTGAAAATGATGTAGCTGACCCCCTGCTATTGTAGCTGTTGCTGTGAGAATGTAACAGAGAGACAAGGCAGCGGGGGTTCCGACTATTGGAGAGCTATTCCTTTAATTGTCTGACCACAGTTTATACTCCTTTCTGTGCCAATGAAACTAAGCAAAACAAAACACACGCTCATGCCAGCCACCTTGTTATCTCTCTGAGTTTGGCTTGGCTCTTGTCTCCTTGCCCAACCACTTCTTCCTCACCACTTCCTTACTGAAACACTTCCTTCACACCATCCCTGGAGATTCTGATTCACTGAGGTCTCTGCTTTTCCTTGGCCTTACTCTTTCCCAACACTCTGCCTATGCTCAAATACATGTTGTCCTGTGAAGAATATTTCAACTCCACTGATGTTCTTCCTGTTCTAAGCTTTTGCTCCCCTACCAACCTACATTCTCAAATGGCTGTTATTGTAGGTCGGCCAATGAAACAAATCTAACCGTGTCTTCTGAAGACCCTTCTCTAATATATCCCAGTTTATCTTTAAAATAAACACCAGCTTGAATGACAGTATTAAAGATGGTCTCTACCAATGCCTCCAACATAATTTTCATTTTAAAAGCTAAAACATAATTGTATCATTTCCTCCCTTCTTTTCCTCTCTGTAACCTCTTCCATGCTCCTCCACTCCTTCTAAAATTAATGGCCTCTTTCTCTCTTTGTCTCTGTCTCTGTCTCTCTCTCCACATATATATATATATATGTGTGTGTGTGTGTGTGTGTGTGTGTGTGTGTGTATGCACATAAATATACAAATACAACCTGCTGAGTCCATTTAATGTTGTTAGTATGGATATGTTTTTAGGGATGACTGCTTAGTTTTGGACAATCTATTAGGGACTCAGCCCTGGGGAAGACAGTCCTTAGATGCCTATAGTTCTTTGCCTAGGAACAGGGCTGCATGAGATCTCCCCTTTCCACTGTAGCATGTGCTGTCATTGCTCAGGTCTTGTTTAGGTATTTTTGAGGTATCACGTTGTAGCTTCACTGTCCTTTTCTTATATCACTATTTGTGTTCTGGCAAAATAAAACTCTTTAGAGAAATATCAATGTACCACATACTCTACACCTGTCTTTACATTTGCTTTTGCAACTACTAGAATTTACCATTTTCCTTTTGGGTCATTCTGACCACTGACACTGAAGGAACAATATAAGCATAACAAGGCTTTCTCTCTTCCCAAAACTGATTAAGAACTTCTTCCCTGGGCTTGGGAAGCTGTGAACACTTGGTACATGAGCCTGTTGTGGTTATTATAGTTAATATAGCATACTATAATATCTAGTGGCACTCCATTAGAGAGCAGGTACTCAAGGAAGTAGACAGTATTGTGTTTGACTCATTCCAGCCTTAACAGGTGATTATGGCATTTCTTTGTGTTCCTTGTGCAGTCAATAGTATTTGTTTTTAAGGCAGGTCTTTTAAAATTATTGTGGAAATTGCTCCCTCCATTATTTAGGCCTAATTCTCATTGTCTCTCCTTTTAAGAATACCCTTCTCAGGCTAGGGATGCAGCTCATTATTATAGTGTTGCCTTGTCTGTTCAAGATCCTATGTTTAATTTCTAGCACCAAAAATGAAACAAAACAAAATTAAATTAAGGAATGTCTCCTGATCTTATTTATAGTAATATTTTAAGGTAGAAGATCCACCACCTGAATAAAGCTTCCTTTGGTGATTCCTTTCATGTTGATTATCCATTCATTTTTATCATTTATGTTCTCAAGAATCCTCTTATGTGGCCTGAAGGCATGTGCATGCACTTGTGTGTGTGTGTGTGTGTGTGTGTGTGTGTGTGTGTGTGTGTGTGTGTGTGTTAGTGATGGGAATGGAACCCATTGCCTGCCAACTACTCTTATCACTGAGCTGCACTCAACCCTGAAGCACTTTCTTATCTACAGCTGGGCACTTCTCCATCAGAACTTAAAGGTCATTTAGCAAGGGTGTCTTGTTTTACATTTTCTTGTAGAATCGATACAATTTAGTTCTCACTAGATAGCTCTCACTATTTCTCCAGAACACCTACAGAATTCAATAGTTTCTATTGCCTTTTGTGGCCTCTATTTAACTTACTCTTTTTCCTCATACTGTGTTAGTTGTAAGATGCCTAGACTCCATATCCCAGCTCCACAGAACCCATGGGTGCATGAGTATTGTTTACATGCCTTTTTTTTTCTGCTAGCACCTTGTTCGTACAGGTTGGTTTTTTTTCCCAGAGAGACATTTTCTGAATGACATTAATCATTTTTCATGGAATCCTGAATATATGGAATTATCTATCAATCATCTATCTATCAATCTATCTATCTATCTATCTATCTATCTATCTATCTATCTATCTATCTATCATCTGTCTACCTACCTAAAAAGCTATTTCTTGATCAAATGTTTTCAAATACTTGAGTCTTGGACTGCCCAGGCTGCTGTAACAAACAAACAAACAAAAAATGCCACAGACTGAGTGACTTAAACAAATATTTCTTCATAACATTTCTGGAGTTTGAAGTCCAATATGAAACTATTAGAAGAAACAATGTGAAAATGCTTCCTGTTAGTGTAGCAGTATTCTTGTTTCATAATGCCGTAGTAGAAGGAAGCAGGTGAGCTGTCTGGGATTCCTTCATTAGGGTACTGCCCAAGTCGTTAGTGTCCTCCTTCATGACCTAATTGTCATTCAAATTCCCTTTCTCCTAAGACCTTCTCATTTTTGATTAATAAGAATTTCAATATAGGTAGTTTTGAGAGGCATAAACATACGAAATAGTGACAAGTTTCTTTATGACATAAAATTGGTTTTGTATCGTATAAGCCTTAGAAAGAAAGCACAGACATTTTCTATTATTTCCTCCACAGCAAGCATATTAAGGGTTAATGTGGAATTTTAGAAAATGCTGAAGTACTACATTTTATCAGAATATTTGATTTTGCCCCATTTTTCTTGACTGAATTAGTTACTTTCTTGTTGTATTAACCAAGTACCTAGCAGGCAGTAAATTGAGGGAAGGAAGGCTTGTTTTGACTCACAGTTTGAGTGGATACAGTCCATCCAGGCAGAGAAAGCATATGGAAATAGAGGGCTTTGGCTAAAGCATACACTTTTGATATAATTTATATTGGAGTGAGTAGCTTTCACAAACTGAATATCCAATATATTTATTTGTTTCTAAGGTTCATTTTAGAAACAGTAATAATATGGCCATTAGAATCAACTAAGAAGTGTTCATTGGGGCTTACAGAGACTGGAGCTGCAATCATTCACAGAGCCTGCATGGGTCTGTGCTAGGTCCTCTTCATGCATGCTGTGGTTGTTTAGATTGGGGTTTTTGTGGGACTCCTAACAGTGGGAGTAGGGTGTCTCTGACTCTTTTGCCTGCTCTTGAGAACCTTTTCCTCCTCCCGGATTGCCTTGTCCAGCCTGGATGTGAGGGTTTGTGCCAAGTCGTATGGCATCTTGTTATGCCGTGGTCAGTTGATATCACTGGGAGGCCTGATCTTTTCTGAAGGGAAACATAAGGGCAGTGGATCTTGGGGAGAGGGAAAGGGTGGGGGACTCAGAGGAGTGGAGGGAAGGAAGGCTGCGGTAGGGATGCACTGTATAAGAGTAGAATAAAAGAAGGAAAACAAAAAGATCAAATGGAAAGAAAAATATGTCATTTACATAGGGGGTGGTGTTTCTTTTATTATTTTTACTCAGGATTTATGTCATAAGTCTAAGTTATCTAGTTACTGCATCATATCGTGAACATGCTATTGCACTGAGAACTCTAACAAAAATAATATAGTCCAGAAAATTATTTTAGGTTCATACAGAATCAACTACAGATTGCTCCTCCCTGTGGGTGGACCATGAGCACAGGCTGGTACATGGTAAGGTGGGCCATGTGATGGTTCTAAGCAATAACCTCAGTCAAAGTACACTACACATATTGAAAAGTAGGTCTCATTCATTTAAATCTCACTCATCTTGTTCATACAGCATCATAGTTAACATGGGGTTTATGTTGAGTGTGATTACTCTTCTGGGTATTATGTGATGATGTCAAATATAAAATATTTTAAGGACCCAGTTTCAAGAGTCAGATATATGTAGGTAGATACATCTTGCCCTAAATAATTTATTAGCGAAGAAACTTCAGAAATTGCATGATATCCTCTGACCTTCCTCTATAAACTACAACAGGATGATTATTGATCTCATAAAATTGTTGAAGATATAATAAATTGAAAGTACTGCATAATATCAAAGAGTAGCATGTTATATGCAACCCCAATCAATATAAAAGAAAATTTAATTTATATTATTTGCATTATCATTCCTGTTTTGGATCCAAAACATTTTAGCAAAAAAAATTGCTGACATAGTAGCTAATGTTTAAGATCAACCTGAAACTTGAGGTAACAGCCTGCTTGGGTTCGATTTTCTGATTATTTCAAACTTGTTTATGTCTAGACACTGAGCTGTTTTCCTTCCTTCATCCATATGCCACTGGAAACAAACAGATTTTGAGGGCATGCTGGGGATTAAACACAGGACCTCATACAGCAAAGCACAAGGACCACCACTGAGTGACACCTGTAGTCCCTGGAACCAGTGTCTTGATATTGTAAACAGAATTAAAACTGAACTAAAACTCTGACTTCCTTTCTTGCTCCATTACTTTGGGTATTTTGATTTCCATTTCCAGCACATGGTTTCTCACAAACATACAGTCTCAAAAATAACTTCATAGTATATCTTGAAGTTCTTAATGTACAACACTAAAGATACTTCTTGTACTTAGTATGGAATTTTAAAAAATGCACCTCTTGCTTGAAAACAAGCTTCAAAAATAATGATATGATGGGAGAATAGTTTAAGGACAATCTGCAGTGGCAGGAAAACATGTGGAAGTGATCTTGAATTATCAATTATTATTGACATTATTTTTGGAAGGCTGGCTACTCATTAGCTCTTGATGCAAGTCTTGCTTTTCTTTACAGTTTTTGAATAGAACCTAACAGAGGCCACTAGGCCCATTGCACCCATTGTCTTCTGTTGCAGTTTTCTCTGTTATATTTATACTTCTATTTTCTATTTTGAAAAATTTTAGAAAATGATGATTTATGAAAAACACATCTCAAGCAGCTGAATATGTTTTATTGCTGATATTTGAAGATTCCGATGTCAAATGGAATGGAACATTGATGAAAACTTCAAGAATGATGGTTATAATTCAGGCTATCATAGAATGAGTCAGGTGGAAGAGCAATAAAGAAATGAACTTGTACTTAATATTTTATTTGTGTTTGAGGTTACTTGAGAGGATAAGAACAAAAAGACCTTTCTTATAGACCAAAATATATTATAATAATTCTTCTCTTCTTCTAATATTTGATTTAAGATACTTATGACTCTATTTAAGTTACATGTTCAGGAAAGATTGATTGACATGTTTTAGGGCAGGTCTGTATACGTAGAGAGTATGTTTCCTACTGATAGTCTTGAGATAGGCCCACAAAATTTCTCCAGCTAGTTGTAAATAAAAGAATCAAAAAGCAGACATTTATATCTAACTGGGTTTTTTAATTCATAAATCAACCATTCTAGGAAGCAAACAGAAATAAGCATACATGGTGGGGGATATTGTTTTGTCTCTTCCGCTCTTTTTCAAATATTTAACCCCAATTAACATGTTTGGTTCCTGGAGCAATTCTCCAAATTATGTACTATCATTTGCATTTTCCTTGAGCAGTATCAGTAGATAAAAAGTGAGAGACGCTCTTGTTTTTATTGAGTTTACCACTCAACTAGAAGAGAGGACACACCAACAATAGTGCATTCTATAGGATGTCAGAATGTAGTAAATACCATGAGAAAGAAAAAGGAGGTCTAAAGTCATCAGAAATTCTTGGAAGGAGGAAAGTTTGAACTTTTAAATAACATTTGCTCAATCTCTATGCAGTCTTGCTATCTGAGAAAGAAGACAACTGCATTAAAGAGGTAATACATGGCTGTCTGGGGGAAGATCGTTTTGACCACAGGGAACAATTAGAGGCAAGAATCCCAGGTGGAACAAGAATGGACAAGATCAGAGCAGCTGAAAAGTGGGAGACGGAAGGGAACAGAGTCACAGAGGAGTGGGGAACATGAAAAAGATCTTGAAGATGATTGTATCCACTTTGGTTCATAATGTCCTGGGGTCACACTGCTGGGCTTTGAGTTAAGGAATAACATCATACAACATGAAACATATTCTGAAGGTTGTCACTCTGGATGCTATGCTGAGAAGATTTAGAAACAGGAGAACAGTGTTGTAGGACAGCTTGGGGATAGCTGATGGGGACTCATTCTAGGGTGGTTGTGGTAGATGTAGTCAAAGGAAGTTGGATTCCAGGATTTCTTCATTGATGGTAGATGTAAGAAAAAGAAATCTTGAACAGCTTCACAATTTTTGGTCCTGCAAACCCAGATGATAAGTTTCCATCAGTGGAGAAGAGAAAGGCTTCTTATGGATTAGTTTTGGAGAAACACAGTTCAGATTTTAAGTGTTGAGCTTGACATCTGCAGTGGTTAATAGTGATCGCCATCTTGACAGGCTCTTGACTCACCTAGGAGACAAATCTCTGGGCATGTTTATGCATGAGAGTATTTTTCGAACCAGGGTAACTGAAGTGAGAAAATAGAACTTAGCTGTGGGTGGCACCATTCCATGGCTGAGCTACCAACTAAATCGAATACAAAGAAATAAACAAGCTTGTGTCCACATTCATTGTTTTCTGCTTCTTGACTTTAGATGCAATATTACCATTCACCTCCCATTCCTGCTACCAGGCCTTCCCCACCATGATGGATTGTATCCCTAGAACTGTAAGCCAAAAAATTCTTTCTCTTAAGTTGTTTCTTGTGGAGAACTTATTCACAGCAATGAGAAAAATAATTACCACAACATACATATTACATATGAAAGGTTTGATGTTGAAAAAGCACTTGGATATGTAGTATCTGGAAGAAGTCTAGTCTGATGATGTAAATTTAGTAATCTATATGATATTTTAAAACATGTAGATGGATGAATAGACTGGAAATGGAAAAAAGAAACATCTAGAAAAGTAAGTCAACACTTGACAGATTACAGAAAATAAACTGCTTCATGACACTTTTTTAGAAGTTTCCTCTTTCGCGATATCACAGTCAACAACCATATGACCATAAGTTTGTCATATTCATAGAAAAATACTCAAAATTGTGAATGTAATTTTTCTCCTGCTTAATAGAGGCCCATTTAGATCATTAACTCTGTTCTCTAAACTTTGGGCACAAAACTCCACAAATCCAGCAAAACTCCTGAATACATTTTAGTGAATAGCCCCATTCTCCTTATAATAGTTAGATTTTTTGGAGTGCAGAATAAAGGAACAAAAAGCAGAAAAGAGACCAAAGTCTGACCTCAACAGATCAAACTGCATTTATTAGCACAGCAGCAAGGGGCATCAACTTTCCCCCACAAGAAGGGAAGTTGTGCAAAGGGCAGGCAACTGCTATGGGCTCTTATAGGAGTTTGCAGGGTGCTTGGGCATAGAGAGGGGTTGATAGGGCTGTGAAGGACAGACATGCAGGATAAGATAGTCTTGAGAAACCTGTGATTCCCCCCCCCCCCCTTTTTTTTTGGTAGGGAGAGGGTCTGCTTGCTTAGGCAAAGTAGTGTATATTGAGAACTACCTGTCTCAACAGTTCTCCCTGAGATATGGATGTGACTGACCCAACAGTCGAGGGGTGGCAGTAAGACTAACTGAGCAGCAGGACTTCTGGTTTTCTGCAGCTGGGTCATACTATCTATCATATTTTACACACACACACACACACACACACACACACACACACACACACATATTAGAGTCAATGATAGGAAACCTGGACTAGCTGTGGAGATTTTGAACACGGATGCTCTAAATGTGCCCATATAGTCATATGTGAGAGCTAAGTCTATTTCATTACTTCAGACTCTCCACGACGGGGTTACCAGGTTTTACTCAATTTCCACACTCACGTGGTTACATGAACACTAACTTCTTATTCCTTCTATATGGCCTATTCTCCAAATGTTACATGATAAAAATGTGTGCAATAACATAGTGTCCTTTTTTTGAGCCTGTAAAATGCATGGTCATATTTTGATACAATTTAAGGTGTGCTGTGTTTCATTTAGTGCCGTCTTTAAACAGGGCCCTTCTGACTTAGCGCTGTAAATAATGATCACTGCTCTTGTGAAGCCAAGTGCTTTTGTGAAGCTGAAAGAAGACGGCTGTGTGAAGGGAGTGCGACCGTCTCACAATGCGTTGCAGGCCAACACATGTAGTAGCGGACACATCTATACTTCCACACACACAATGCTAGGCTCTGCCCACTTGGACTCAAATCAGTTAGGCCCTCCTGTAGAGTTACCAATAGGTGGGCATGGTGGCACGGGTATAACTTTCCAGCAGTAGGCTGACACAAGGAAGTCCATCTGGGGTTTGAAGCCAGCCTGGCCCACAGAGGGAGACTCCTATTTCAACACTCACGCATGCACGCACGAACGCGTGCACACACACACACGAGCCAAAACAAACCTCACTTTTTATCCAGGAGCCTACATCAGGCACACAAAGCTGCTTCCTCACTATGGAAAGGAAAGCTAAAGTAGTTCAGTATCAAAAGGCAGGCACTAACTGGTACAGTCATGCAAAATCACTGGGAGTTTCTGGGAAATCCCTTCTAAGATCTGTAACCCCCAAGTTAAATCCCTTAGCCACCCGAGCTTCAGTTTCGCCCTCTACAAAACTGGAAAGGACATGCAACTGTCCAGGCACACTGAGGACCAACTGTGACAAGGTGAGCCCAGAGAACGAAGGGACCCTGTTCTGCACAATGTTAATTGTGCGAGCCATGTTAAGATCCGTGTTCCTTGAGCACTATACTGCTGTAATGAGTCTGCCCAGACGCAGCCTGCATAGGAAAGGTCAGGTTTCAGAAACTGGAATTATCCTTCTGACATTTAGAAGCCAGCAGAACAGGCAGATGATGAAACCACAGGAACCTTCCAGTTTGGTTCAGGAAGGCCAACTGCTGCCACAAGCAGACCCTTGAGCCCTGCCACCCTGTTTTACATCTTTTTCTCCCAACAGTCTGCCCCTGGGACCCCTGCGGTTCCCTAAAAGGGGACAAGTCTAACAGACTCCCTGCAATGGTGCCCCAGCAAGGGCCTCGACGTCCTCCCCGCCGCCCTCCCCTTGCTGTGGACTCTAGTCCCTCTTGGCTGCGACCCGCTCCTCCGCCCGCGGTCCCCGCAGATGTCCGCGGCGCGCCACGGCGCACGCTCGGGGGCGGAGCAGACGCGTCAGGCTCGGCGGCAGCGGCGTGGGCGGCGGCGGCGGGGACTCGCGGGACGCAGCTACCTCTGCGCCCGCCCGCGACCGGCGCCGCCGTCACCTCGGCGGAGGGCTGCGGGGCGCGGACGGTAAGGCCTGGCGGCGAGGTCCCCGCGCCATGGGCTCCGGGTCTGCGCACTGCGGCGAGGCGGAGCGGGGGCCCGGGGCGAGTTCCCAGGACGATGCAGAGTCCGATGCCCGCGGGGGACGGACCGAGGGCCCGGGATAGGGACACGCGGCGGCATGGGCCCCTGGGTGCTGTTGGGAGGCATCACCTGGCCCAGCATCGGCCGATCTAGAAAACCACCGAGTGTTGGGGACAGGGGCGCGGGAGCCTGGCTGTGGAGGCTGGCAGTGCTCCCGGAGGGCAGGGGCGAGCCAAAGGGGACAGCCCTACTGCGGTGCTGGGACTCTTCCCTGGGAATCGGTGGTGGATGCTAGTGAAAAACCTAGTAGCATGCCCTTTGGGCCTGCTATGGGGTGTAGAGGATAAATTTTGGGGTAAACCTGGTTGGGGGGGTGGTTAAAAACAGGACATTGGCAATGCAGACACAAGAGTGGGATGGGGATTGGGTGTTTGGGTCTCAGGTTGCAGAAAACAATTTTATGGTCTGAAAACGAAGCACACAAAAGTGATTTTAACTATTCTGCTGTCAGTAAATGCTTGATGGTTTTTGCATTTTATGTATTGGACTCTGGCAAGGATATTCTCCTATGGGCATGGGCAGAGATATTAAAATATAGGTAGGAAGATTATCTGAAGAGTGTGAGCACATTTCCAGTTTTCTTTCCGTACTAGTACCTAAAGAAAATCTTTTTTGGTGAAGAGTGTTACAAGAGTTCTCACATGAATGGGGAAACTAACAAGCCAACTTCTATTAAAGCATGGAATTTTCAGGGTAAAAAGCAGCATGCAGATTTAATGATATACATAAAACCAATGGATTTAGAGTGTGAAACTCTTTCATGCTAATCTTTCTTTATATCTGTCAGTTGTTTAATGCTTTGAATTAAATATTTGGCTGTTTTTGAAAAAAAAAACATACATTCAAAGATTCACGCAAAGTAGATTTAAAAAAAAATACATTGAATGTACTAGCCAAAGAGAATTATTTAAACAGTGTGTTAAACATCCTTACAGGCATCTGTCTGAACCTATATTTGAATACTCTCCAATTTAATACCAAATTTTAATTTCATATCACCCCAGAGTTAGAAAGTGTACAGTCTCCAATTACGTGCTATTGGAAACTTGTTTTCTCCATATGTTTGTTTGAACTGGGTTTTACTCTAATATTCTTCTCCATATGTTTGTTTCACCATAATAGTCAGGAGAGTTTACTGCTATGTGAAGAAAACTTAAATGGACAATGATGTAGGATTTGAGATGCAAATACGTTTGCCTGTTGGGTAGCCATGGTGAAGCTCCTTAAAGAGAAGTCCCAGACATGTCACAGGCTTCTTAAGAGTGAACGTCTTCCTGTTTTCTCTTGTAGATTGAGCTGCTGAAACTTCCACCTTCAAGATGAAGTTTTCATTGGCAGTCTCCTTTTTCATTTTCATGTCCTTGTGGGTTGAAGAAGCGTGTTCGAAAGAAAAATCTTCCAAGAAAGGGAAGGGGAAAAAGAAGCAGTACCTGTGCCCGTCGTACGTTCTGTTCTCATCTTATATCCTTCTGCAGAGCCGCGTTGCTGCTTCTGTTGACAGCCAGACTGGTTACTAAAACGCCCATCCACCACTCTTTCCACACCCAGGCAGGCACCCGTTGTGTCCTGCTAGCAAAATGCCAGAGTAGACAGGTTTGGAATGTCATGGTCCCTTCCCAGTGGTAAAGGAGGCCTGGTTCATACATCTTCATATATCATTTACAAAAGTAAAACAAGTTATTATAGCTTTCTTAGGCCAGATATGCAATTTTAATTGGATGATGAGAGTCTGTCTTTTGAGAAAAAAAAATGGTTCCAAAGGTAGATTTAAAAATAATCTGAAATGAAAATTTATTAAGAATCAGACAAACTATGATCTTGAGGTCTATTACATTCGTGTTGGTATATCACGATGGAAGTAAATTTGCATGGTAGACAACATTTCTTTTTCAGTATTTGTTTTTAAAGGATTTACAAAAGAACTTTAGTGTATCCCTCCAAAAGTGTGTAATAAAATATAGAATTACTTGTAAAGACAAAATCCAGGCTATAATCTCTCTAAAGTCAAAGTTTATCAGCTTGGGTTCTTTTCTGGGAGGGTTTAATATTACTGGTCAATAAAAACTGAAAATATCCAGCAGGTGAACACTATATAATGATTTCTACATATTATGATGTGTTTTTAGGTGATAATACAGCACATGTGATTACTTTGCTGTTATAGGCCATTTTTCAATTAAGATGGTTGAGATGTCGTATTGACCACAGACAACATTTTATTTCAGCATCATGACTTACATGTGAACCATTGCAGTTTTATAGATGTCTCTAAGGAACACAAAGTGTCTTTAGGAAGAAAAATTTTGTAAATCAAGGACCTTAGACTTCATGTGTTGCAGCTGATACTTGTACAGATGTGAGAGACCAAAAGTCTGAAGTCAGCATCATGGAGAATAAAGTCTAGCATTAAATACATTTCATGTTGTGTCAAGAGGCATCTCATAATTTTACCATTGACATCCCACCTATTTAACAGTATTATGTCAGGGTCAAATTATTATCTTATAGGATAACCTTGAATTATATGCATGCTTCTCCTTGACCTCTGTACCCTTGGGTATCTGCTGAGTGATGAAGAGGCAGACTTAGACCTATCCACCACTTGCTGACATCAGGAGTCCTCAGTGTTATGATTTTTGTATCTTAATCAAGAGATTAGACTTTGAGGGAGCTAGATGATGCCGGGACTTCTTCTCATGTGAAAGATGCATTTTCAAGTTCTAAATGTTCTTTGTTGATACAAGCTGGTAAATGCCTGTAGTCGTGGTGGCTGTGTGTGGTGGGGGTGGGGGGGGTCAGGCTATTGTGGATCATTCGTGTTTTCTTCTAAGTGATTTGGCTCAGGTACCTGCCTCTCCATCAAGACCCTGCCATACTTCCTGCATCAAAAGTCAAATTGTTTGAAGTTCACAACAGCAAGTCTTGTTGCCACCATTTCCTTGAAGTAGTATTTAGAGGACACGTGCTCTTCCCCCCCCCCCACAACTACACTATTAAATTACCCAACAAATATAAATGGTCAGTATAAGTGGTGTCTATTGGTATTAGGACAGATCATTTTAGTAAGGTAAGACGATAAAGTTTCTCTTGAAGAATGTGAGAATTATCAGGATTGAGAAGGTGCTGTCCATGTCTATTGAACCCCTTGTCACAATACTTCATATATAATGAGGTGGAAGTTGATCTTGGCTGGTTTCTACCATAGCCTTAAATTTATCATTTTATTTGTATAATTTTGAGACTAAGTATTTACTGGCGGTTTTAGTAATTCTGTCAAACATCTAGCTCATCAGTATGTAAGTAGGACAGAGCAGATGACTCAGCAGGTAAAGGTGTGTCCTGCTGAGCATAAGGACCCCAGTTAGCAGCTCTCTGGAACCCTTATGGTGGAAGGAGAGAACCAGTTTCCAGAGATGTACCCTGACGTCCACATGCATGCTGTGACACAAGCATACACACATGATCATAAAAATAAACACACAAATATATTAAAAGTAAGTGTGCCCTGGTGAATTACAATTGTATATTTTTGGTTGAATATATATATATATATATATATATATATATATATATATATATATATATATATATTTATAAATAAGTATATATAAATATATATATATATATATTTATAAATAAGCGTCTACTGGCATAGGAATACAATTCTATGATCCCAGCAGTTGACAGGAGGATTGAGAGTTCAAAGCCATCCTAGTTTCCACAGTGAGATCTAGCTTAAAAAACAAAACAAGTAAAATAAATAGAAAAAGAGCTTAAGAAATTCAGAAGTCATTTCTCTGGCTGGAATTTGTTACACTATATGAGAGTTCTCTGAAACCTCAGGCTAGAATCTCAGCCATAGTAATGTGCTTTAAAATAATCTTAGTGTATAGTTTAGCAATATGAACTGTTTATTTTGTGTCAATTTATTAGGTGTCTTGCTTAGCAGAGTGAGAATTAGAAATCTTAGAAATTGAGGATAGAAAATGAATACTTCTTAATATTGTCAGGTTCTTGCCTGGTGACCTTTGGTTTATTTAAACTCTTTTTTGAGAGTGGCATTGGTAAGCAATGGGGGCATATGTAGCTGGCTAGCATATTTGTAGTGAACAAGCATTAAATATTTCTACTTTTCCATCAGAACACTAGTTTTTCCCACTGGGAATCCCATTATGAGAATATACATTTTAAAATACAGGAGAGGCACTGGAGAGATACCTCACTGGGATTTTCTGTTCTGCCTGTGAGATTTCTCCTAAACTCATGTGTATAGCTGAGGTCACTTACTACTACTACCCAGGTCTTTGTTTCTAGTTCAGAGCTGTGTGGAGGGTAACACCCACTACATAATGTTACAAAGCTCAGCTCAACATGCTAAAATTTGCACTCAGAACTCCTCCACACCTCTCCTGATATACAGCTCGAATTTGCCAGCTAATGACCCCAGCAGCTCCTTTTCCATCCTAGGATGACTCTTAACCTGCTCTTCGTTTCTCAGATTCAGCAATCACTAAGACTCAGCAGCTCAGCAGCTCTTCTTTGCCACATCTGAAGTGTCTTCACTTTCACTTCTTTACAGACATTGTTTGAATTATCTTCCCTACAATCTGTAATACGGCTTGTTGTAATCTTTCCACTTCTTGGTTTTTGTTTTTGGTTTGTTTCTTGGCCATTCCTTCTCCACACTGACTCTAGAGTTTTGTTTTGTTTTTTGTTTATTTTGTTTTTTGTTTTTCCAGATCTTAGATCTAATTAAGTCATTCCAATATTGAGACACCTTGCAGGAACTCCATGGCTTTCTTGGTATGGCTGCCATTTCTTGTCTCTATGCAGAAGACCCTTGATGGCTAGAGTCTGACGTCTTCATCACTATCCTCTCCATCTCAGTCCCTGACCAAAGAGTGCACACAAGTCACCTCTCATTCACACCTGCCCTTTCCCATGACTACCAGTGTTCTTCTCAACAGTTAAAGCACCAGTGTTAGATAACTTCTACCTCTACCTTGATGCTGTTGCTCCAAACTCATGACAGTGACTATCACTTTTTCACTGTTGATTCTCAATCTATCTGCCTGAACAAATACTACTGCATGCATCCTTTCTCATTCAGCATTTTAAACTGACATTTCCATAATGACATCAAACTTAATCAAAATTTAAAACCATGATCTCTACTTTAAGAAGTGTGTGTGTGTGTGTGTGTGTGTGTGTGTGTGTGTGTGTGTGTGTGTGTGTGTGTTTGATGCTGTGAATCTAGCTAAGGGCCTCATCTATGCTAGGCTGGCACTGTGGTTGTTGGGAGGTATCCCAGCCTCTTTTCTCATTTTGACAATTTCGGTAATCACCTTCTCCATCTCCACAGCCCTCTACTTGTCTCCCATATTCATAACTCTTTCTGGAGATTATCAGCTATAACTGTGTTCTTCTCCAGCTCTTTGTAAATTCATGAAAGAACAATGTCTTACTCAACTCATTAAAAGATAACAACAGAATGCCTGGTGCAAAATATAGGTAAAGTGAAAATTTCTTCAGTAAGCACAGGGAAACCCAAATGTCTTTGCTTCTTACTGCCTCTGTTATGTCTGGATTTTACATCATTGATAGGGTCTCAGCATATGGACAACGAGATGTATTCACAACTAGGTTGATGGGTGGAACATTTTCACCCTAGGTTATGTTTGAATGTGGTAGAATTTTGACTTCATTATATTCAACATTTTATCAGTGGTTAAAAGAAAACTTTAAAGAAAAAGACTCATACAAACTGAAGTTTGTAATGTTGGAAATTTAATGAGGCAGAATTGGTATCCAGTATAATCCTGAATTAAGGGACTAAGACTCAGAAAGAAAAGAATTGCATATTGATACTATATGCAGAATTATAGATAGATAGATAGATAGATAGATAGATAGATAGATAGATAGATAGATAGATTGGTAGGGTGGGTAAAGAAGGCCTATCTTGCAGGAGGCTAGGAACCAGCAGGAGTAGGGAGGGCTAATAAGAATGTGTACTGTGGTGAATATGAATGGAGCATAATGATACATATATAGCAAATTATCATAATAAAACCCATTCACTTTTTATGATAACAACAACAAAATAAAAATAAAATGATAAACAGAGCCTGATGAGGTAGGTAAATGAGTTACCCTTGGTTCACCTACCATCTTTGTATGTATGGGTTAGATAGACTATTTGGAAAATGTTTGATGATATATATATATATATATATATATATATATATATATATAGTGTTATAGTTAACAGATATTTAAAGCAAAGTCCATAGGCATTTCTGCACTGTTCTACTCAATATTTCCAGGACAGAGAGAAACGATAGTAGAAGCAGTTAAGATCTTTTCATACTAGGAAGTGCTAAAGGAACTAAGATAATTGAATATTGTTTTCAAATGTTTGAAAAACCTGTGAGAGCCGGGCAGTGGTGGCGCACGCCTTTAATCCCAGCACTCGGGAGGCAGAGCCAGGCGGATCTCTGTGAGTTCGAGGCCAGCCTGGTCTCCAAAGCGAGTTCCAGGAGGGGCGCAAAGCTACACAGAGAAACCCTGTCTCGAAAAAAAAAACCAAAAAAAAAAAAAGAAAAACCTGTGAGGTAAATAAGAAACCAGACTTTATGGCTTGGTATCGGCTAAAAGCCAGTCTAATGAATACAAGCTTTAGGGAGTGAGATTTTGGCTCCCATGTAAGAACTTTCAATTAGAGATCAGATGAGATATAATTGACTGGAGAAGAGGTGGGGAAGTTGTTGTCATTAGAGCCATTCTGGCATGAGAAACTTGTTTGGCAAGCCTATGTTAACGGATTTCAAATTGGATATCTAGGTAGACCATATGTCGTTGTTTAAGGCCATTTCAACTTGTGAGATTTTTAAAATTCTGTAACCCTAACATTGTATTTAATTATCTAATAGCAATAGGAAATGGAGTCTTCATTCTGCAAATTTAAATTTTATCTTGGGCCAGTTTGATAGATCTGCCTTTAATTTTTGTGGATTGACTTGGAAAGTTCTAGTATATAAAATGCATATGACTCTATCTTGAGGTGAATTTAAAGACCTTAGTTTTCCTTTAAGCCAGGCTTGGTGGTGCACACTTTTAATCCCAGTATTCAGGAGAGAGAGACATAGGAATATCTCTGCGAGTTCAAAGCCAGCCAGATCTACATAAGGAATTCCAGTTCAGCCAGAAAGACAGGGAGACACTGTCTGAAAAAAAAACCCAAACCCAACAAACCAAACAAAACAAAACCAAAACACTATAATTTCCCTCTGAAATTATCAGTTTTTCATCAAATTATTATCAATTATTCATAATGTTTTTGTTGTTGTTTTAAAATCTCCTTTAAACCCAGAAAAATCTCTTTTCTGACATAATCAAGTAGGAAAAGATAAGTCAATCCACCATACCTCTGAGGAAATGACTGCAGGTATGACAAACGGACATGATGACAAACGGACATGATCAACACTTCCATAGTCATATGACTACGGCTTCATAGTTGCATATTCTAGAAACAAGAACAAGCGGAAATATGCTTAATAATCCCAAGAAGAACAAGAAAACAATTTAAAAACACAGAAGGACATTGTTGTCTGTCACAATTTTCGCTTGTAGGAGACAGGGTAACTCCTTTCCTCTGAGCTTGCCTGGGCTCTGTCCTGGTGTGCATCACTCTTTTTGCCATTGCCGAGCTAATGGTGCACATTCTCACGCTGAGGCCTCTGAATTTCAAGAATCTGGCAGCTGATAATAGTAAGTGTAACTAATGTGTTTATGAAGTATGTTAGAGAACTGTCTTGAACATGAGGCAGACAATCTGGTGTGGTTCTCAGATGAGATTCTTCATTTATTATTCATACATAAAAAAAATGGAGGACAGCTCACAGCAAACAAACCTATCAGTCAGCCTAGCTCTAAGAGACATAAGCAATATCTGGAGGCAGCATTCACTCATAGACAATGGGGAGAGGCAGCAGGAAGTGAGCTGAAGTTGGATTAGGCAGTGCAGAGCAAGCCACCATGCCCCTGTCCACTGGTGGGGGAAGGACAGTGAGTGGGTGTTGGCTCTGCAGCAGACACTTCCCGAGAACTATGTTCCTTGAGAGCACTGGATGCTAACTAGTCATGGCCTCAGTTAGGGTCAGTCAAGGTCAGTCAGGGTGATGGATGCTTAGAGCTCAACAGGAGATCCTGGTGGGAGACATGATCACTGGAAGGTCCCCTTGTTGCTAGAGTACATGGCTCAGGTATATTGAGGTTTTTTGGAGCCCAGCATCTACTAAGATGCTTGGAGCCTGGGTTTTTGTGGAACTTCTGAGCTCTACCTTGGCTTCTCAAACCTCTGCACATGATTGGCATAGGCTGCCCACCCCTACAGCATTCCTGGGTACACTCAGGTGCTTGCTTCTGCTATCAGCCAGTTCTGGAATCAGGACACTGAACAGGACTGCCACCATCTTGGGAAACACTCCATTTTTATTTTCAGATTTTTGATCTAAGTGTGCATTACACAATCTTGTTTTTCTTTCTTTCTCTTTTTTGCTCATACTATGTCTTCACTCTGAGGAGCTTCACAAGAAGCCTTTAGTGATTCAGGCAGCTCTTCTTGTGTGGATGTCCAATCATGTCAGCCTACATTTTCCCTATCTTCTAATAAGTTTCCTCAAACCCTTGGAACTCTAGTGTCAAAATCATGACATAAGCAACTCAGATTTTCTTTTGGTTCTGTGCACACACTGGAAAAGAATGGGAGTTATTTCTATAAATTTGTTCATAAACTAAAATACTTTGTATAAATATAAATGCACTTGATACCTTTTCTGAGAACTTCTGTCTCTTTTGACATGTAATGCTAGAACATATGCACTTCAGTTGTGTATACTGATGAGAAGTAAGATTATAATGACAAACAAAAGCCATGTTTGGGCAATTTAGTATGGTGCTCATTAGTCTCTATAGATTCTTTTATCTAGTTTTCATTAGTGGACTGGATGGCTCTTTACTTAGACCCAGCTTCTTGCCTCCTTGTAGAAAAGTTCAAGATGGAAAGGTTGGCCAAAGATGAGAGACTGATTGAAAAAAGGTAATTTACAAAGTAGATACACATGGAGATTGCCTGTGTTGTCATCATTGTATACCTGGACCAGGATTTTTTTTTCCAGTGTTCGATGATGTATTTTCATACTCCCTACTTTGCAATTTCTCTTTGATGGCACACTGTTATTTTGCAATCACTTGAATTAATGATCTTGTCTTTCCAAATAATTCTCCAGTTTTAAAAATTGGCATCCCCATTATTCCAGTTAGTCAGGCATGAAACTGAAATGGAACCCACCTCTTTCCTTTGGAATGACCTCCTCTATCATTGTGCTCAGATTTCTTTTCAATGCGTCTCCTATTCACATCATAGTCAACGGAGCTGTTGTGGTATTTTCCAATTTAGTCACCTTATTGTTATACATCTAAGCATACTGTTTTCATTTTCTTCTTGCTAGTCTTACATTCATTAACCCACAAGTTATTGTTCTTTCCCAATAATCCAGCATATTTCTTTTAACCCTAGATTTCAAGGGGCTCTTGAATTTATATTCCAAACTTTGACTACAGCTACTATCTTGTTATAGAAATCTTGATCTACCCCCTTTTCCTAACCTTTCCTTGCTATCATCATCATCATCATCATCATCATCATCATCATTTTACGTTTAGTTTAGAAACATAACTTTCCATTTATCCAGATTTTGCCGGTTCTTCAGGATTTAGCTGAGTAAATATTGCCTTGTCCTACCAGGCAGAATTTTTAAATACTTAGCAGTTTCAGTTGAGGGTGTGAGTTCTGTGAACTGACAGCATTCTATAGAAGTGTGATTAGGTAATGTCTTGGAAACTGAAATTCAACATTTAGAAGGAAAAAAGTGTTCACCTTCTGATTTTATCTCACATGTAATACTATCCTAAGTGCCTGTTACCATCATTTTCAAGAGGTAAAATTATGTGGAAGTTTGTTCAGAGGGTTCCAACTGGTACTTGCATGGTCATACATGTTTGTTGTATATTGTTGGATTAGATTTACTGCAGCTTGCTTTCTTTGATGAACAGAAGAAAAAATAACTTCTAAGTAAGGCCTTTTCTTATGAAATAAATTAGACCTCTTTTGTATAAGTCAAATTATCAAGCCAATACTAAGGAGAAAAGTGTAGAAGACATATATAAATTAAAGGATATTGTAGATGGGTCCAAGGAGAAAATGGATTTTTTTAGTAGGACTTTTTTTGGCACCACAGTGATTTTAAACTAGAAGAGGTACAACTAAAATATTTAAATTTATTTTCATAAGCCTGTGATTAGGGCTGATATTAAACTCTTTTCCTCTCCCAGAATCCTTTTTCTTTCACACATATATTTTGGCAGTTGACTAAATTGAATCCTTCATATGACAATATCTTTTACTTTTTTAGTTAAATCATGTGTGTGTTAAGAATCTATGTTGCAAACAGTTGAGAGGAGGTGGCCATATATAGTTTTAGAACATGGCTATTTCAAAGCTTTGTGTCTAACAGCTTATTTGTGCTTGATAGTACAGTAGAATCAAGTGAGTAAGTGCTTACATTGACAAATCAGAGTTAATCTTTTTACACAAACATGGTTTGATATAGGTAAGATAAATTCACTTTGCACCTCTCCTCACAAATGCTGGACAAGATATTGGGTCATAGCAAAATTAACATGGCATGAACATACACATGGTCCTTTTGAGAAATCATGTAGGTATGAAACGAAATTTCATAGAGCCTTCATTTGAATAACACTAAGCGAAATAATAAACTGCTAATAGAGCATGTTAGATACCAAATCAGCAGATGCTTGTCAAAGCCTCTTTGTTGACATGTCCTGTGCTGATTCATCTCATCTGTTGATGTGTTTTGGGATGTGCTGTATGGTCCTGAGGTCCTCTGGTACCCTCCATCAGCCTTCTCACTCTGTTTCTGACTTTCTCCAGTACTCAGCTTTTCCTCCCACTTGGTTCAGTTCCAGCATGACATTTTAATATTTGCTGTAGAGAAAAGAAATCAAGCTGTTTGGTAGAACCTCCCAATTATCTGTTCCTTCTTCACTCTGAGGCTTGTCTAGCAACATTCCTTTTTTGCCTCCTCAGCTCCTGACTTTGAAGAAAAAGTTCTCCTTGGTGAAGGCATTGTGAGATCCACCTTCTCTCTGGGAACAGTTCTTCCTTCATTTTATTTATCTCTTATTTCTTTTATGCTTAAGGATTTAAAAACATACTGAAGGGGCTCCTGCCTGAAAAAAAAATGGAGTGTACATATTACATTAACATTTCCATCTACTCATTACTGTATTTCCTGTACTAAAATGACCTGTTTTCTGAGCTTTACTTGGCTGTTTCCTTTTTTGTTGGGCTCCCTTTAGTTCCTCAAACCATATGTTATCTTAAGAAGCAAAACACCCTCAGTCCTTCATTTGTTAATGTGCACTCCCAACCCTACTCCATTTTTTGAAACAGATATTTTCTTCCTCTTAAAGAAATCTAGTCACTTCCTTGATATCATTATTACTTGGTAAGGACTACATGCTGTTCTCTACACCCCAGCAGACCCCCGTGTCCACCCACTTCATGGTTAGCTTCTAGAACTTCTACCTTCTGAGTCTTTTTCCCCCCTTCCTTTTTTCCCAACCTTTCTGACTAGAAGTCATCAGCTGCTTTTACTGACTCCTTAACCATTGGTATTGTCCTGGATAGTCATCCTTGGTTCTTACAGCTTCTTACTCATCAACAGTTTATCCATGGAAACTTCTGGTTGTGTATGCTTGCACAACCAGGAATTATTGTATGCACATCCTTTTCTTCAAGTTTATTTATTTTGTGACACCCAGGCATTAATTTTCCATTACCTACTGTACTGTGTTATACTGTAAATGCATTGGGCAGAGCTCAGTCATAGAGTATGTGTATGAGAGTCTGAATTTAATCCCTAGTACAACCAACAAAGAAACAAAAAATAAATTTTGTAAAAATGTAGGTATTAAATATTAACAAGAATAACTTACTTTATGAAATTTTTATGATAATAAGTATAGTTATGAAATTAGTGAGAAAAGTATTTTGGTTTGCATTGTTGTTTTAGTTTAGTGGCTGACTTCGTGGAAGACTCCTCATTTATACTCTGCCATGCACATTTGCATGAGGTTCACAGTGATATATTAATTTGTCTGAGGTATGTGCAGAAGGGATGACCACATGCAGATGTGAAATTGGAAAAGGGAAGAGTGCTTAGATAACTTTTCCAAATTCTGGATGTTCTCTAATGTCGTGCCAAAGTTAACAAATGATAGTTCCTTAAGAGAGGGTTTTTACGTGAAATCTAAAATCAGATCGGTGAACATTTTGTTCTGTTTCATTACAGTTCACTGCTCTGACATGCACGTTGAATGGACTCTTTTGTTCACAAGTGATTTTACAACAACATACAGAACAGCTAGAAGATACTCAGTTGCCTCCTTTGGAAGTCTTCCAGAGGTTGATTATGTCATTGCACAGCATCAAAAGGCACTTCCATTTAGTGTCACTCTTTGTTACTGGAGAGAGTATATAAATATTGGGAAGCACTCATAGGAGCTAATGTTTTTCTAATATTATGATTCATTTTTGAAAATGTGTTTTCATCAGCAACAAAACACAACCATTTTTGATCAAAGTTATATGATCTTTTTATTTACCTTTCCTAAGAAAATCCCAAATATTCACATCTGGATTACCATAGCTTTTTTTTTTTTTTTTTTTTTTTTTTTTTTTTTGTGTGTGTGTGTGTGTGTGTGTGTGTGTGGTATTAATGAATGATCTTCCACAAAAATAGGAATCTAATTTAGTCGGTAAGTCAAACTCCCCAAGAGCTTTTATTCCCGAAACAATTCAGTTTAGGTTATAGCAATAGTCCTGTGTGTGACTCCCCATCTTGTCAGGTACAATGTTAGGGTAATGCTGATTTAAGTTTTAAAAGTCAGTGAAGTTATGTTCCTCTTAGTAATCTTTAAAAACGTTGCTTAGGAACACTAACTTAAAATTTTGCCTCAATTGCTGTTATGTTGGTGATGTCTGTTATGTTTTGAAGGTTTGTGATGGTGTTACATATAATTTATGTAGGCTTATATATTGGTGGTGTGTGATATGTTTTGATTTTGTGGGGGCTTAGGTTTTGGTAGTGTGTTGTATTATATTTTGGTGTGTGGTGTATATGTTGGTAGTGTGTGGTCTCTTTTCATAGGGGGTGTGGTATGTTTTGATATATGGTATTATGTATTAGTTGTGAGGGTTTATGTATTGGCGGTGTGTGGTGGTGTGTATTGGGGATGTGTGGTGTTATGTATTGATAATGTGTGCCATGCTGTGGTGGTATGTGGTGTTATAAATTGGTGGTGTGCAGTGTTGTTTGTTGGGAGCATGGGGGTTGATGTATTGATGTGTAGTGCTATGATTTGGTGATGCATATTGTTATGTTTTGGTGGTATGTGATCCTATACATTGGTGGTTTGTGGTGCTGTGATTTGGTAGAGTGTGGTCTTAGGTTTTTCTAGTGTGTGGCGGTGAAGAATTCATTGGCATTACATTTAACTGTTTTTGTTTTGTTTTGTTTTGTTTTTGATTTGTGCTAATGCACAAGCAGTTTTATCCACCATTACTTTTCCACCATGAGCAAAATTGTCAATATGTAATAAGGTAAATACTGTGTTACTGGTTTTATGAAAACAGTTTTGACTGTTTTGTGGCCAATTTGCAAATAGACAAAGCAAGCTTTGAGAACTGTTATTCTAGTGTGCAGGCATCTGTGATGTTTGGAATAGGTACAGCTGTTCCTTTTTCTGCTGTGGCCAGCCTTTCTCTCCTCTGGCTTTGCTCTGCATTACCAGCATCTTGTGCTGGGATATACTACTCAGCTTCCCCTTCACTGTGGTATATTCTGTAAGTACTTCCTGAAGTTTGCCCTGCTTCTTTCCCTTAAACTGACACATCCCGTCTTATCTTACTATGTTCAACCGCATATTCTTCAGAGTCCCTAGCTTGTAACCTGCACAAAATTCAGTACTAAAGATACAATACTAATAATTCCAGGTCCCAGGTAAAACTATTCGAGTTAGTTTTGAAGAGAACAGATAACACTTAACTCAAGTGAAACAGTCCATTACCATTTTCCCTTATGTGCATTGTCCAGATCTGTAAAACCAAGCTTAATGAATTCCTTAGGGTTTTTGGAGTAAAACATTTTCTGCAACTTTTATATGAAATAAATTAACATCTCCTTCAGAGATGGGAACAGGATTCTTCATTATTGTTGTATAGGTATTGTTTATTTTAATTACTGGGTTTCCTTGAAGTCTTTAATGAACTTTGAAGTTCACTGAACTGTTTAAGAAGAATAACAGAATGTTAACTTGCTGAGAACACAATTTTACGAGCTTCCTCCTCCCAGACATGTGTTCTATTACATGAGAACCAGTTACTATAAGCTGAAGAGATGGCTCCATGGGTAAGAGCACTTACCACTCTTTCAGAGGATCCAGGCTTTGTTCTCAGCATCCACATTGGGCACCCCATAACCACCTGTCACTTTGATTCCAGGGAATCCAGTGTTTTCTTCAGGTCTCTGTAAGCATCTGGACCATGTGCCCCATACCCCTGCACACAGGCACACTCATATAGGCATTTTCTTTAGTGGGCTTTACATTGATGGGTACCCACATTGACTCATAGCTGGGATGAATAGATTTGGATACAGAAGGAGTTCTTTGGGGCTTCCTGTAGAAATTACCAGTTTGTGTTTAAAATATTGATCTGGACAAAGAACTTTAATTAACAAGTTGTTACATTTTAATATATATTGTTTATTTAAATGTTGGTTCATTTGAACGTTCTCAAATTCTTGCATTAAATTTTCTGCCAACTGTGAATATTAATTATGACCGTCATGACCGCATGTTATGTCCTGCCAGGATCCAGCATGCGAGAATGTCTGCTGGTTATTTGATACTGTGGAACACTTTGCTTGTGGCTGTTGCTTGGACACACCTTCCCAGAAGTTTAGGTTCTAAAGGCTTGGTCCCCAATGTGGTGATTTGAGGTGATGGTATTTTAAGAGATGTTGCCCGATGGAAGGTGATTGGGTCCTGGTATCCTCAAGGAAGGAAGGAAGACAAGTTTTGTAGAGTAAGTTAGCTTTCAGGACAGCAAGCTGCTAGAAGCAAGACTGCCCATGCTTGGCTGCCCTTGTGATGACTCCTGCTCTGCTTTTTGGCATGTTTGGCATTCTGCTCTTGAACCACACTACCTGAGAGATAAATGAATTTCCTTTCTTTATAAAGTACTCAGTTTCAGCTATGTTTGTAGTAAAAGAGTATATTAATATAATTACTTATATTTTATTTTAATTAAATATTAGCATTTATATGAACACAAATTATGTATTTAACATAAAGGAACATTTGTATTTTCTGTTAGAAATGCCATGGAAGGCAGTTAAAAGTTATAAAAAAATGAAAAGTGTATCAAAAAATAAAAATGGGACTATTAGTTATGGCTGAAACACTAAGGACTAGGGACAAACCAATAGATCTCAGACACTGCATAGCAATGGTAGGAGTCATATCTCTTCTGTAAGCAGTGAGGATAAATAAAGGAGACCTGGCTTGGTGGCTTTCACTCAGAATCTCTTCTTTGAGCTTTGTTAGGGCTGAGGAGACCAGGGGAGACAGTGTTCATGGAAGCCCTGAGTGCCATTGCATCTCTACAAAGTGACCATGGAGCTATAAGGAAAGTACATTCCCTTCTGTATGACACTGAGAGGGACATGGAGGAAGAACTGTGCCTACCTCTGGTGTTCTGGGGCCTCATGGTAGACCGTTATCAATTCTTGCTGAGAATTCTGAAGCAGTTGTGGCTGAGGCCTGGGGGCCATGGGATAGAGACAGGGACTGTGTGAACTGGGAAGGATTTCTGCTGGGAAAGGGAATATTGAATACTCACGTATGGATCATAGGAGGGAGAAGAGAGCTGAGAGAGCTGGAAAGAACATGGATTGGTGAGTTTAGAGAAAGAAACAAAAGCAGTTTTTTGGCCAAGAATTTAGGAGGGGGCTGGAGTCCAACAGCACCAATGTGATTTGTGGACTGGGGTCAAGCAAGAGCTGAAACTGGAGAACAGTGAAAGCCCTTTCTTGGTAGCTGATGCAGAAGAATTGCTCTGAGCTTGAGGTAAGCCTGGGCTGTATAGTGGGATCTTGCCACAAGAAAACAGCAAAGAAACAATTTTCAAAGAGAGAATCTGAGAAATCCCCAAAGTCTAGATTAGTAAGTCAGCGGCCAGCAAACCTGGCCATGGCAGAGGCAATGCTCTTCCCTCTCTCTGTCTCAGGGCCTGGCTGGGGAAGTTGGAAGTTTGGAGCTTTTCACCCAGCATCCAGTTGTGTTACCAGGACTAGACATGTTACATATGTAGTGTCAATTTTGAGTGATAGGACAGTGCCAGAAGGCAGTTTTCATTTTCTTCAGGGGACTGAAAATGTTAGAAAAGTTGCTGGAGATTCCATCACATGTGCTGGGAAGTACTAATATACAAAAATAATAAGATATGGTGTGGAGGGGTAGAGTTTCTTTTTAAGGATTCCTGTGGGTTGCAATTTATTCAGTCTAAAGTGACGTTTATATTTGTAAGCAATAATTCATAGAGACAGAAAGGGCTATCTTTCTTTTTCTGTATTGAAAAGAGATAGGTAATCCAGTGTTGAGAAGAACATCTGTATTTGCTTCCCTGTTCTGTAATGGGGTTTATACATCATTGTTCCCATAAGCCTGCAGGGGTTATAATGAAGATAGTAATTCAAAGGAAATAGCTTTCTTGTCTCTGTTAACAAACTATTTGCACATAGGATCTTACATAAGAGAAAGTGACAAAGTCATGGTAACAGAATCAGGTTAGGTGTTAGGGGTGGCCTTGGGTTTCTCTACTGGGTTCCTGACAGGAACAAAAGCCCCTTTATCTAAATGATTTGTGGTGTCCCTGAAGTGGCTTCTTCAAAGAGCTTTGAAGTTTAAATTATTTATTTCTCAATTTCCCTGCTTTAGTTCTTTTAAAAATTGGCTTGTAGTGGCAAAGAAAGTATTTCCTTTCAAAACTCAGTCCCATCAATTTTTAGAGAATAGTGGAATTAAAGTGGGGATTTGGGGGAGAAAGAAGATATGTGAATATATATCATGTATTTATATAAGAAGGGAAATGCTCTGCATATTTGCTCAAGTAAATCACATGTCCGTGACTTTCTTGTAGTTGAGAGTAAATTGTGAATGTCTGTCATTTTCCAAACAGCTGTTGTTTTCTTTTCCTTTCCACGGGACACAAAACAGGCTCCTGGGATTGTTCATCTCACAGCATCATTACTGATCTAGGTTCTTTATTATGTTGTCACAGTTCATTCCAGAGACAGGTCTTTTGTGAATTGGTTTTCTGCAGTTATCTTCTCTGTTTACAGAGAGACTCAGAGAGGCAGATACCTAGTATTTAGAGCTAACGTGCACTTGTCAACTGTAAGTCGTCAGGCCCCCAGACAGACAGCCAGGCCTGTTTCACCCATCAGAGAATGAAGCTATATATCAACTTTGTTTCTCCTCCCCTGCCCTTTCCTCTCCTCTCTATCCCTCCCTTCCTCCTGTCCCGTCCTCCCCTTCCATCCTTCCCTTTCCTCCCCTAAACTGAGATGGACAAGGTGCAGAGTGAGAGTCTTTGGAGCATTCAGTCCTTTCTTTATCTTCTTGTTTTTGAGACAGGTGCTGCTAAGCGCCTAGGCTGGGCTGAACTCACCATTATCTTGCTTCCTGCTCTCAATTACTAGGATAGCAAGCCTGTCACCATATTTGGCTTTTTTACTTTGCTTTTTTTTTCTGTCATAAGAGAGCAATCTTGCCTTTGATATACAGTTAGGAAATCTTAGAATGATATGTTGTATCACACCATAAAGCACAACAGATAATCATATGCAATTGGAAAAGAAACAATAAACACATATTACCTAGCATAAGAATTGAACAGTTACATTCTTGTATTTTTACTGCATAATACACATTGCATGTATATTACAAATATTAGCTTGCAAATTATATTAGTGACTCTATTTTCATATTTATATTTGTTTTATATGTTTAATCATTTTCTCGATGTGTATGTACATATAGCATATAAATGCAGGACCCCAGAGAGGGCATCTGATCCCCTGAAACTGCAGTCACAAACCATTGTGAGCCACCGTGTGAATATTCGGAACTGAACCTGAGTCCTCTGGAAGAGCAGCCCGTGCCATCTCTCCTGTTTCAGATTTTGATGGATTGTACAGTTTGGTGCCAAAATTTCTCTGATTGATCCTTTCACTGTTCTAGAGACCAGTTAAAATAGTCAGCAAAGCATCCAGATTGCTATGGTACAGTTCTGTGACATTTAGATATGTACAAGTCCCATTTTCTGGGAATTCTCCTGTCTTCTTCTCACCGAATGAGCACTGATGTTTCAGATATGTGCTTTTGCACCTGGCTTTATGTGGGTTCTGGTGAGTTCAGGTCTTCAAGCTTGTTCCTCTGAGCCACCCCTCTGGGACACTGTCATTTTATGAACAGAAAGACTCATTTTGTTAAATTCTTCTCTGGACCTAATCTCCTGTCATAGTATTTTATGGCTTTATATGGTTCAAGCAACTTGATGCATGTGTGCAGGGGGTAGAGAGTCAGAAATGAGTAAGCACTACATCGTGTTTCTGTCCTGGGAACGTCCCTTCTGGTTGTGCTGAAATAGAGTGTAAATTTCTATGAGCAGTAAGCGCCCCATTGTGCTGTAGAGAGTGAGAACTAAGCTTCTCTGAGTTTTGATGCCCCTTAGCCTGCTTCTTTCCATTGTCCCACCTTGAGCCCTTCTCGGGTTTAGTGCTCATTACTCCACTGCTTCCTTCCATAAGAGCTGCTCATCAGGTTTTATGAATGAGGGAGATAATGGGCTGCTGGTCATTATATACCCGGCATATTTCATTTGACACAGTGATCTCCAGTTCAATCTGAACTGCTGTAGCGGATGGGAATTCATTCTTTACTTATAGGTGACTAATAGGCTATCATGTGTACATATTACAGATACCATGTATATGTACATATACATATGACCTTTTATATATGTGCTTCATTTTTTATTCTTCCATTGAAAGTTACCTGGATGGATCCTGGACTTTGACTGCTGTACATAGTATAGCAATATAGATGGGGCTGCCAGTATCTCTTTGATAAAGTGATTTTATTTCCCTTGGGTATATATGTTGGAACTTCTGAACCATATGCTAAATATATTATTTTTAAAGGAATTTCTAAACTCTTTTCTATAATGTCTATAGTGAAATCTTTGTCAACACTGTATGAGTTCCCTACTAATCATGTTCTTGTAAGCATTTTAGTGTATTAACTTTTTGATACTAACCGCTGAAGAACTCTTTTTAAAAAAACAAAAGCTGATTTATTACTATTTCTTTCACTGTTGATGCCTCTGCCCTCTGCACAGTATTTCCCTCTACTCTCAGGTCAGGAGGATCCGTCTGTTTTGGTTTAGTTTTGTAGAAGCTTTGTTGTTTCATGGCACAATTTGCTCTGTGATCCTTCTTCTACCCTGCTTTGACTCAGGCAGCCTGCACTTCCAGCGTCTGTCTGTGAAATCATTGCCAAGAGCAATGTCATGAGGACTTTCTCCTGTGTTTTCTTTTGAAGTCTGAGATCGTATGCTTAAGCTTTTAATGAATTTTGATTGGATTTTTGTGTGAGCCAGAAGGAAAACATTCAGTGTCTTTCGTTTCCTTGTAGATGTCTGGCTTTGCTAACACCATTTGTTAAATGCAGTGTTTTCTGCTCACTGCGCATTCTTCCTCGCTGACTTACTGAAGATCACTTGGCCATTTATGCTGTATTTATTTCTGGTTCTCTTCAGTTGCATTGGCCTATAATATTTTAACTACTGAAATTTTGGTATGTATTTTAGGAGAAACACATAGACACACAAAAGAACACTCTCTAGCCACAGCAATGAGAATATTAAATAGAGCAGTTTCAGGTTGGTACATATCAAATTATTGAAGAGTTTCAAAAGGAGAAGCCTCTGGTAAAATGGATATGAAATATGAAATATTCTTTGAGGAGAATCAGACCTTGAAAACTCACCCATTAATCACTGTGCAAATTCTCATACTCTAGATAATGGCAGTGATAATCAGCCAGCTCTTCTTATAGACTATCTCCATGCAGTTGTCCTTAATCAGTTCCATTAATACACCTTTTGCTTTGTAATGTATTTTTTAAGTTAGGAAGTGTTATACTTTCTTAAACATGATCTTTCAAATGTTTGATTGTTTTCTTTCTATGATGCTGTCTTCTTTGCTAACAACATTAGATTGAGAGTGACTTAGATTCATAAAACATATCTCTGGGTGTGTCTGAGGGTGTTTTCAGAGAGGAGTCACTAAGTGAGGATGCTATTCTCTGTATGTGGGCAGTACAATCCCGTAGGTCAGGAGTCTTGAAGGAATAATTGGCAAGACAGGAAGGAAGGGGACTATTGCAGGATGTCCTCCATTTCTTGGCTTTCTTGGCAGCTCTCTATATCCACCCTCCATGCCATGGTCTTCTGAAACTTGTGAAGCCGTGAGCTCAGAGAAATCTTTCTTTCTTAAACTGTATCATTTAGATGTTTGCCCCAGCATCAGAGTCTTTATTGATTCCTCAGGAATTTTTGAATTGTTTGTGATGTATTCCTATAATAATTTTCATCAGGTTTTTTAGTTTTTTGGTTGTTTTAGAAATAGGATCTCATGTATTCTTGCTGTCCTCAAACTTGCTATTTAGTCAAGAATGACCAAGAATTTTAGATCCTCCTGTCTTCACCTCCCATATTTGAGAATTAGGGAGGTTATGACACTATGTCCTATTTATGCAGGGCTGGAAATTGAACCCAGAATGAGCTATCACCTAAGCCTCTGGCATGAAAATTTTGATAGGTGATTACTTTTCATTTTACATCCTTATGGGAAGTGTGGACATTTTAATTGTATTGTCTTTTCACCCATAAACTGGGCTATCTTTCTATTTGTTGGTGTCTTTGATACTTGAATTTCTTTACAATTGTTAATGTACAAATATTTCATTCCTTTGTCATGGATATTTCTAAATATCTTACTCTTTCTGATGCTGTTGTAAATACAGTAATTATCCAAATTTCTATTTTATAATTTATTATTTACACACACATGTATATATATATATATACATATTTATATGTATATAATATAAGTGATATTTATATGTCTATAATATAAGTGATTTGTTCAGTTAATACTGTTTCCTGCAGTGTTATGTTCTCAGTTCTAATAGGATATTTGTGCAAATACGTGACAATGTACAGATGCTAAGGAATTCTGCACATAGGACTGTGTTAACTGCAAACAGAGACATGCAATTCTGAATTTGGATCCATTTTACTCATCTAATGACTCTCTAGGACTTCTGGTAAATGTTGAGTAGATTTACTAAGAGAACATCTTGCTTTGTTCTTGATCTTAGTGTAACAGCTTCCATTTTTTTAACCATAAAATGTGATGTTAGATGTGAACTTTTCCTCTATGGCCTTTATTATAGAGAGATGATTTCCTTTCTGCTTCTAGTTTCTTGATTTTTTTTTTTAAATTCAGAAGTAATTTTAAATTATTTCAGATTACTTTTATGCACCTATTGCTATGATTCTATGGATTTTACCTACATTTCTGTTGATAATGAATGATGTATAACAGTAATATTCAAATGTTGAGCTGTCCTCACACCTTACACATAAATTCCAGTGGGCCATGGCATATGACCATGGAAGGTTCTATTGAATTGTTTTCCTAGTCTTTGTTAAGAATGCTTGCTTGTGAGGGACATTGGCTTGTAGTTTCTTATGTGTGTTGTCGGGTTTAGTATCAGGGTCATGTTGTCCTCATAAATTCCTTGGAAGTGCTCCCCCCTTTCAGTGTTTGGGCAGATTGTGACAAGTACTGGCTTTAATTTGTTTTTAGCTGTTCAGTAGAATTCTCCAGTGAAGTCATCTCTTCCTGGGATTTTTTTAAACCATTCTCTTTATTAGTTAAAGATCATGTTAAACTTTTATTTCTGTATGAGAAAATCTTGGAATGTTCTGAGTTAACCCATCTGTGGGGATCTAGTGGTTCATCAACATTTTTTATCAGCCTCCTCCCTGTCTTGATATCAATTGTAGTGTCTCTCCTTTCAAGTCAGACTTCTTTCTTTCTTTCTTTCTTTCTTTCTTTCTTTCTTTCTTTCTTTCTTTCTTTCTTTCTTTCTTTCTTTCTTTCTTTCTTTCTTTCTTTCTTTCTTTTCCAAGAAAGGGTTTCTCTGTGTAGCTTTGTGCCTTTCCTGGATCTCACTCTGTAGACCAGGCTAGCCTCGAACTCACAGAGATCTGCCTGGCTCTGCCTCCCGAGTGCTGGGATTAAACGTGTATGTTACCACTGTCCAGCTTATTTAGAATTTTGTTCGTTTATTTCTTTGCTATTCTAGAGTTGTGTCAATTTTGATTATATTTTCAAAGCACTGTTTTCATATTTTTCTATTCCTTGTTTCATTTTCTTCTCACTCTTGTTTTATTTTGTTCTTTTTCTCTATCAGATAATATGTATATTTTGATAGCACTTGTTCAAGTTTTATCATGTCCTTTTTAATGGGTCCCATGAATCTGTATTGGTATCTGTGTAGTAGAAACTACCTCTACCCTTCCTTGCTTTGTTTGCTGACGTCATGCAAGAGAGGTCCTTGTTTAGCCAAGCTTTTCACTGTTCTGCAGGTGCAAAACCTTCATGGTAGTGCAAAACCATGGTGTTTGTTCTCCATGCTTGCCAAGTATGTTAGGCCAGAAGCTAGTCCTTCAGCTCTTAGAAAAAATTGAAAGCTGAATCTGTGTCCTTCCCTCCTTGGAAGAATTGAGCTCGTGGTTATATTTGCTTGCTCTATGTTGAGTTAGGGGAGGTCTGGTGTTTTGTCCTAACTCTTGTTCAAATGACCACTTTCTAGTCTGTCACTTTCAGTGACTTAGGAACGCTGGATCAGTGCTATGAGGCAGATGACTTAACATCTAGTCCCTTGGGAGCTCCAGAAATTATTATGTTGTTAGGTGTGTGGTTCATATGTTCCCTACTGAGATCAAGGCCAAGTCTGAGCTTTATTGCTTATGCTTTTCTGGGTTATGGAGAGTGTTTGCATGCTAGTTCACAGGAATACTTTTCCCCTTGTATTTCAGAAGACACTACCCTATAGAGGGACCCATCAGTTTTCTAAGATAAAGTGCCAGACTCTCAGATACACGAATAGATCAGGACACTAGATACCTGACCTGGTCTAATTCCTTTGTTTCACAGGGAGATGATGATCCAAGAATTCCCTGCTGACCATGTCTGTGCTAGGATGAGAACTATGAAAGTATTTTTCTCATTTTCCTACTAGACACATTATGGATGGTTTCTCAGAGGTCTGAGCTACAGGAGAACCTCAACTAGTTGCAAAGTTTTTCTAGTTGCTATGAACTTGTATGTCAACATGGGGAAGAAGAACCAGGCTTTCTTTCTTTTCATTTTAGGTGGGCACAGTGGTGCATGCTTATCTTCCTAGTCTAAGAGTGGTTAGGTGGGGGGCTAAGGTAGAAGGATTGTGAGTTTGAGACTAACCTAGGCAACAGAGTGAGATACTCACCTCAAAAAACAAACAAACAAACAATTGAATAAAACCCAAAATTATCTCATGCTTTAAAAAATAAAGAAACAAACAAAAAAGCAGAGCTCTCTTTATTGGAAAGATATAAACAGTACCTATAAATAAGAGAAATAAAATATTTTTTTGCAGGAGCACTTGTTGTAAGTAGTTTCATGTTTTATGTTGAATATGATGCCTGTAACCATTTTACTTATCTGAAAAAGTGTACACTGTATTTCTACCTTATTATTGCACATTAGTATTTCATTATGGAGAACTGAAGAAACTGCTAATCCAAGAACAGTGATAATGCTGTCACATTTTAGGGCCTTTTCCTGAACATGATTATTTATAGTGTAGAAATCTGCAAGAATGGCCACCTGAGTTCAAATCTCTAAAACACACATTAAAAAAAAATACATGTGGTAACATGAACCTGTAATACCAAAGCTTGGAGCCGAAGACAGTAGTGTTGTGAGGCTTCGCTGTCAGGCACCCTAATCCATTGCTGATCTTTGGAATCAGTGAGAATCAATCTCTCACCTTCTCTGTGTCCCTCTTCCCCTTCCTCCCCTCCCCTACAATGTATAGTTGGAAAGTGATACCAGAAGATATCCAGTGTCAACATCTGATCTCCACACATGTAGGCATGCATGGTCATGTACCTCTGCACACATATGCATACACTACACACACACATACACACACACACACACACACACACACACACACACACACACACACGCACACGCACACACACACACACACACACACACACACACACACACACAAACACTACACACACATCTAATCCAGTCCTTTTCACTAAGCCCAGGGTTCTTTTGAGGTCTCTTCAAGTACTTCATAAAAAAATAGAAATATTTTCTCATCAGCAGGGTCCCTTCATTTTTTTGTTGATGATCAAATAGTATAGATAATCGTTTGGGCTAGATGGATAGCAAAAGCTACTGACATTTAAGCCTGATGTTCATAGGGAGACACAGAGGGCAGCTGCCTGCCAGGGGCTAAATTATCTCCTGGGTTTAAAGATGTATCTTACATTTGTTCTGAAGAAAACAAGGCTAATGTCTGAGAGCTGCCCTGTCAACTCTCCTTTTCTCGCCCTTGAAACATTTCTCATATGCTTTGAGACCATGTTTTTTATCCTGAGTAATTGTGGAATCATTTCTTGGTCTCCAACCTTAGGCAGTAGATGGCATGGGGGTTAGCTTAGTATCCTTTGCTTTAGGAAACGCCAAGTTCCCAGTGAAAGCTCTTCAGTTGTTTTACATTTAAAAACTTATTTTTCATTATTGTGTGTGCTCATGATGTGTCTGGGGACATGCATGCTGCATCACATGTGTAAAGGTCAGAGGGCAATTTTGTTGACTGAGTTATCTCCTTCCACCTCTGTGTGGATTCCAGGATTTGAACTCAAGTCACCAGGCTTGAGAAGCAAGTGCCTCTGTTCTCTGAGCCATCTCACTAATCCATTCCTTGTTCTTATGTTTTCATTTCTTACACTTAGCAAACTATCTGCATTTGTTCCTTTTCTTTTGCTTGGAGAAATCTTCCAGGTATGTGTGTGTCATTTTACAGCTGTGTTTTCCAGAGTGTGAAGTTGATAAGGTTATTGTGGAATGATAGGCACTTCCTTAGCAGCTGTTAGTGCTTTGATGCAGCAGAAGCCCATGGAAGAACAAGGTCCAATGGCACTTTCACACTCACTATCCTTTGAAGACCTTTTATAAGTGTGTTAATCACTGGGGTCAAGACATCATAACTCCCTGTTTTTAATTTCTGAATTACCCAATAGACTAGGATACTGACAAGTGGACTGTGACAGTGCTTCTCTGATGAGCGCTGACTAATCACAGCCTCATGTGGGTCCCCTCCTTCTTGGCACACTGTTCAAAGGCTACCAGGGAGGTCTCTGTCCTTCTTTTAATAACCTTTGACTTTTAAGCCGGGCGGTGGTGGTGCACACCTTTAATCCCAGCACTCGGGAGGCAGAGCCAGGCAGATCTCTGTGAGTTGGAGGCCAGCCTGGGCTACCAGGTGAGCTCCAGGAAAGGCACAAAGCTACTCAGAGAAACCCTGTCTCAAAAAACAAAAAAAAATTTTGACTTTTAATGCGTAATATTTTAATACTCTGGATGAAAATATTGGGAGATTATGAATATCATTGGGTCCCAGTACTTCAAGACATTTAGCAGTTTTGTAGACAACACCAGTTGTTTTTTTTTTTTTTTTTAATGTGGCTCAGAGTATCAATGTGATGTTGACAGTTTGTGATGTTGATTGTTGGTCTGGTCTAAAGATGCCAGAAATTAATATTGCCAATAGTTTATCAAAAGCTCCTCCATTGAAGTCAGTGAGCCCAGTTGATTATCGATGGCCCCTTTCTTCTCTGACTAAATCAGATGAATACGATGTCAGGAGATTTATCGACTGATTTTCGTCCTGACTTGACACAATTCCTGTAGAGAGGTCATGACTGTGAAGTTATAGGACTTGGTTTCTAGGTACATAGTCTTTTTTTTTTCTTTTCAGTAAGTCTTTAAACAGATGGATGAGAAATTTCCAACCATTCTGTAACTGGATGAGGCATGCTCCGTAAGGGTCAAGCTTTCTCCATTAACAAATACCAGCTGCTGGTGTTTTTCATTTCCATCTCTGGCACTTGTGAATTTCTTAACCCCTGCATTTCCTAGAAGCTTCACAGTTCTAAGGAAACACTAAATACTTTCTTAAACACCTATAGGTTTGCTCTTTAATTCTGAGCTTGAAGTCAGTTCTACAGTTGCTTAAACACAATGTAGGTGGTCGGTGCTTTTCATGAGAAATACCCCCACAGGCTCAGGCATTTGGACACTTGATCCCCAGCTGATACCACTGTTCGGGGAGGTGATGGGGAAGGTATGTCACTGGGGTGGAGTTGAAAAGTTTAAAGCCCCTTCCAGCACAGTCTCTTCTTCCTGGTGCGGTATCTCAGCTTCCAGTTCCTGTCACCATCCCTGCCTCTAGCTCCTGTGCCTCCCTGCTGTCTCTCTGGAATCATACGCCAAAATAAACTCCTTTATAAGCTGCCTTGGTCATGGTGTTTTATCAAAGTAACAGAATAGAAATGAATACAAGGTCCATGTGTATGATGACACCGCATGAAGAAATTTGTATTGACACTCTTCCACCATGTCTCTGTGTGGAGGCCACGTCTGAGCCTCTGCAGAGTGGGTGACTAGACCGTCATCCCCTGCACACTTGAATGGCTATGAACTGCATTTGGAAACCTTGCCCCATCTCACTTCTAGGGTCATGAAGAGGAAGGTACTGGTGCCCTGCTCAAGTGCATTCCTATTACTGCAGCTCCCCACCCTGGGAGGCTGAAGCTATCCATTCTCTGGGTGTGCTAATCACAGTGTAGTGCGAAGAAAAGGGAAGCTCTCTCAGTTGGTCTGGGAAGATCAAAGGAACACAGCAGGGCCTGGAGGATTGCTCTTCAGTGGCCCTCTCACCAAAACTCTCTCTCATTCACATCCGGGGAGACCACCTGGCTTCTCGGGCTCAGCTGCATCCTGTGAGCAGCAGTCCTGTGTCAGCCATAGCTCCAAAGATCCCCCTCTTGAGTCCACTTTTCCCTTTATGGCCACATGACTCCTATTTCACCATCCTAGCATCACTAAGACTTCTCAGTAGTTAGATGAATTATTTTACTCCATCTTCTCACCAAATGCTGTTCTGTCTCTCTCCATCTTGTCTCAGCCTCTCCGCTGAAACACAGGTCTCACTACATCCTGTGTGGACCCTTCGTTTCTCATCTTAACCTCTCTTGGTATCATCTGGCCAATTTATCCAACTCTGCTAATAAAATCTTTCTGTGTGAACGTTGTTGGAGCCACACACTTCTGGGCTTTTCTCAGTGTTGACTCACCGTCTCTCCTAAGGCATCTGTGGTGTGTGAAGCTGTTTGGATCCATGGTACAGTCCACACAGAATTACTGGACATGTTTATCGAAAACTAGTTTTGAATAACATTTTCATGTCAGAATGATGAGCGTGTATGTTTGATTCTCAAAATGCATAGCCAGTATACAGTAATGCGCACAGCACATAGCAAATACTCAAAAATCGCTAAATGGAATAAATAATAATTAAACGAGGAGAAATTTAGCATTTTAGTCCCTGTATATCTAAGATTTTATTGTTTTTCTTTAAGGAAGTATAATGTATATAGTGTTTTTATTTTTTCCTGCTGCTATTACAACCTATTTGAGACTCCTTAATATCTTAGAAAAGAAGATTTTATTTAACTCATAGTTTGGAAGCTAAAAGCCAAGGATTGGGCAGTCATTTTTATTTTCCCTGCAGTGATGGCCTATTTGACTGTGGTAGAGTGAGACAAACACCAGAAATTTTGGAACAGGGATTGGGGTGGGGTGGGGGTGCTCACTTGGTGAGGCAGGATGTAGCATGCTGACATATTTTGTTTTTCAGATCATTCCAGCCTGGCCATTAGGAGCCCTGTGTGATGACTTTCCAGAGCCCATCCTTGAACAGTTTTTTATCATTGTGAATTTATTATTTGTTTGTAAACACTTCCTCATTTTCAGTCCCTGCAACACACCCACCCCCTTTGAAGAACTCTCCCATCAATCTGTAAGAGAAAACGGCCTTCTTAAAATCCTGACCGCTATCACTGATGCCATTATTTGTAGTTGCAGTGTTGTCTTTGATATGCCTTTTTTCTTGTAAAGACAGGCAACTGTCTGCCTGCTCCTCGTCCTGGTGCTGGAAGGCATAATCCAAGCATAGGAGTTGGAATCCCTTGGTGCAGGAGGTTGGATGATCACATCTGATTCTGTCAGGGACATGTTCCATAGGTTCAAGACCCTGAACTATGCTTGTGTTCCATTTTCAGAAGTGCATAGCTTTCTTTCATCATTGTCGTGAGCATCTCACCCAACAAAGAGGAGAAACACCACAGCTTATTCCTCCCCGCGCTTCCTTCTTCCTTCACATGTGTGCTTTCGTGCTTGAGTTAGGTCATGTGCGGGCTCCTCACTCTGACAGTGCTCTCAGCCTGAGAAACCCTGTGCCACTGCTGCTGCATTTCTACACTGTGAAAAAACTAGGCAATCCTTTGGATATAGAATTGCGGCTTGAGGACAACTGAGGCAATATGCTCATGTGTATCTGTTTTAGACTGATCAGTTAGAGTTGTCATGTAATGATAAGATTATTTTACATTAGATGGGAGGGGAAGCCTCTGTTTAGAAAGAGATTTCTGTGTTTTTCTTTGTGTGCTGAAAAGCATTACATCATACAGCCATATAGCCTGACGCATTCTTTGCATAACTTTCCACGTCAGTAATGACATTGGTTCAAGTTTAGACAAGTGAACAATACAGAGTTGGTTGTAAAAAGGCTTATATGTTATGTTATATAAGAAAGCATTCCCTATTCATTTGATCACTTTGCCTGAGTGAGTTATTTCCATAATATCATATTTCTAAAGAAATAAATCTTGTTTTGCAATATACTGGAATTGTTGATAGACTGAAATACAATATTCACACGGATAAAACATTCAAAATCTTAACAATGTACTGCTGAAGCAGTTACTAATTGTGTTTCATTTAAAATTATTAATGACACACTTTGCAAATTATGTATATGTGTGTGTACATATATATGTGAATGTGTGTTTCTATATAAACAATCAAATATGCTGCATGCATATTTCATTTTGTCTTTTGGAGAAAGTAGCTGCAGCCATCTGATATACAGACACACACACACACACACACACACACACACACACAGAGAGAGAGAGAGAGAGAGAGAGAGAGAGAGAGAGAGAGAGAGAGACAGAGTACAATCTGTAAATCTGTAGCCTACTCTACTCTGACCTGGGACTTGTTGCTCAGTTTAGCTTCAAACTCAAGGTGATCCTTGTACCTCAACTTCCATACTGGTTGGATTACAAGTGTGAGCCTCTGTGCCTGGTTTGGGCTATTTATTTATCTATAAAACTAACTTCATGTGTAGATTTGTTTGGAAACTTTGTGTTTCATGGAGCAAAGCTCCCCTTGATTCTGAAATTGAAAGTGTGAGCACTTACAATATTAAAGTCAAATGTTGCCATTTGGCTTGGACGATGGCAATGAGAAGGTAGATAATATTCCACCTACACCATGCCAGGCTTTCCATGGCATGGGAAGTCAGCTAGGAAATGTGACCAAGCTTTACATTTTTAAGTATTTTACTACTGTTTTCATTATTATTTTCTGGAGCTGCTAATAAAAGTATCATCAAATTTGATTAACCTGTTAAATTGGGTCTCTCATCCATCACCAATGAAAAATAGCCTTCTCTTATATAAGTATCTTTTTTTCTTCAATCAAGCAATAATATGTTTGACAGTTGAGAGACTGAAATGGACATATGAGTCAGTTCTCCACTACCCATGTCTTATTGGAACATTGGTCTGAGCCAGTCAGGGCAGGTGGAAAGTGTTCAATCCTGCTTGCTTAGTGTTATTACAGGGAACTGCAGGTCAGAAGCCATGAGTCTCTTAGTAATCATGGTTTCTGTATTGTACCTACTTGGTACTCTATAAATAGATATAGACGAAAGCTACAACCTTGTCATCTAATGCTGCATTTATTAGTTTGTATTACCTGGAATATCATTGCATAGTTGAGACAAATTTTTAGAAAAGGAATAAAGGTCCAGGCAATTTTAAAGACAATGTAGGTTTAGATTGGTACAATTAGAAAGAGGATTTACAATGTGGAATGATGGAACTGATTCTGTATGAGTGAATAGAGGAAGGGCACAGTTTGATAGTGAGAGGGCTGGAATTTGGATTTAATTCACCCAGTTTATGAGGAAGGAAAAACAAAATGTCCTGAAAGTTCCAAACTATACAATTAGAGTTAATTGTCTTCATAACCTCTTTTCTTTGCTCGGAAGGAATGTAATTGTAAAGGATTTTATATCAAGAGACACAATAATAGCTGTCCTTAATTGATTCAATAAAGGTATATTTCATAATTAATTCCATTTTCCTTCCTTGAATGAGAAAATCGATAGACAGGATTGAACACTAATTTGCATCCTAATATCCAATTTCTCCTCATACTCTCATTCTCCTTAGAGTGTCTGATCTTTTGATAAGGGACGGCAATTGGCTCTAAGGAAGTTACAATTTTACTTGCAGTGAAATAGAAAATTTCATTACCAATGCTCAGATCCCTGGAGGTGTGATATTGGAGTTGATAAGGCCATGAGAAGCAATTTTAAAAAAATCTATGCAATCTCTTGCACTTTGGGAAATTTAACTAATTGCTTTTCATCTGTTGCTTAATATGTTGCACTCAGAATCATTTCTATCTGAAAGAACTGTCTATAACAACTCACAGTCATTTTAGCTCTTCCATACACTTGTGTTGTCTTATGTTTCATCTCTAGTGGCCTCCTTGTGTCACAGCAGAAATGGCTAGTAGGTGTTTAAGTTGTGATAAAAAAATCAAGCAAGTTGCATCAAAGTTTGCTTCACACAAATTAATGTCATTTATCACCACATCAGTACATATTAGACAATGACAGATGTTGTCTCTTTTTAATCTATCTTGTGGTCATTATGGAGTTCTATGTTTGTTACTGGGTTAATGACTGTCTGAAAAAACTTCATGGGTGGTACAACACAAAAAACAGAAAAAATATATTTCCCCTTGGCTACCAAGGAAGTTCCTTTTGTAAAATGTGCTCTTAAACTGTCCATGTGGTCATGACTCATTATTCAGAAGTAATAGCAAAATGGCATATAGTTAATAATTAGTTAACAGTAAAATACAAAAATATGGCAGTCTATTCTCTTCTAAATAAAGAGTGTATGACTAATATATACAGAAAATAAGCAGTAGTTTTGTGTTGGTGATTTGTTTGTTTCATTGATCTGACATTAGAAAGACTTCTTTTAACCCATTTCTACCCTGGATGACCATTAATTTTGAAGGGAAAAATGTTATTGTTACTTGAGAATAACATTTTATAAATAGCATGATTATCTTGTGGATACTTAACTAGTCTATAAATAGCATGTTTGTCTCTCTGGTCACATTAGCTTTCAACATTTACATTCCTCTTTGCTTCTGTACAAGCTAATGGTATGCATTGTTCAAAAAACCTGTTCTTTGCTATCTCACTGACTTGTGTGCATTTGATTGTAGACTGTGTTGCTTAAAGACAAGTAAGAAATCTGCTTAGTTCTATTGACTATGAGGTAAACTGGATAGTGGTTTTATGTTACTGCTCCATGCAGTTAGTAAAATTAATGCTAAGATATTTATTTTTTTCTTATTTTTATACAAATGACTTTGGCTCTGACAGCATTTGTAACTCTTTATTTACTTCTACTTGAAAAATCTTAGTGGAGTTGTGTGTTTGTCTTAAGGAAACCAAGCTTGTTCTCCTGAGGAAAATGGCCTCTTTCTCTTGCTATTTATTAATACTTACCAGCTTTTTCTCTGTCTTCTTTCATGTAGTCAGCAGTCACCAGAGGACCTTGCACGTGTGCCCCCCAACTCCACCAGCAATATCTTGAACAGGCTGCTGGTCAGTTATGATCCCAGGATAAGACCAAACTTCAAAGGTTTGTTGTCTCTCTGCCCTCCCAATCCCCTTCAATCTTTATAGTTTAAAACTTAGTTCTCTCTATATAGTACTGTGTTTATAATGTACAAAAGAATAAGATTTCAACATTTAAAAGTCCTGTTGTGTGCTTAGTGTCAGAGATATTTAATGCTTAAGATACATTTTAGTTATTAAGAAAAAAATTCATTCTAATAGTTTTATACAGTTACCAGTTGAAAAAGCGAAAAGGTATATCCTGTGAATTAATAGGCTGACCTCTGAGATGGATTTTATAAGTACTATATGTCCCTAATCTTAGTGATTTAAAGTTCAGGCTCTGGACATTGATGTGGTGTTCATTAATAGACATAATAGTTAATAATTTATAGAACAACCATTTACTCTGGAAAAAGGAGCAGTTCTGATTTTATATAAATTCTCTCTTTTATTAGTATTTCATATTTATAAAAAAATACTTTCTTCTTCTGCTGAAAAAAATGGCCAACTTGTTTTTAAAAATGCATTAACTTTATGAGTAAAAATTTCCAGAGCAAAAGCTATTATTTCAGCAAGATATTACCACTTGTCACAGTTTTTAAGGGAAAATACAGCCATTCTTAAAATAAAAACCTTTATGACATGGTTGCATTTTTCATTACCAAGTTTTCAAAAAAAAAATCTTCTTGATAAATTCAGAAACTCTGCGTGAAGCATGTCCTCTGGAAGACTGTAATCCTTATTGTTGGGAAAGGCCAGACATTAATGTACATCAGATTAGCATTATAAGGCTTGATATTTTTTTCCCCTTTGCAGAAAAAAAGGTCTGCAGCTGCTTCTAGTCAACTAGGGTTCTACAGCTATGTTGTAAAAACAGGGATTTTGTTCATTACCAGAGCCTATTCAGTCATTCTCCATAGCAGCCGCAGTCAGGGTTGTCACATGCCTACCATGCATTGATTCACACCTGTTTCTCATCAGCAGTGCTTACAAGGCTAAAGGCTAAATTCACATGTTCCCTTTGATAGGCACAATGAGTTAGAAAAGAAAGAAAATTGCAACATTATACTTCGGTTCTCACTCCATGAACTTTCAAATTATTTTCCAACAGGTCAGACAGAAATCTTTATAATGGCTCCTTTTTAAGTCTGATTAGCTTTGTACTTTCATGAAATAAAGTAGAAATATAGTAATTATCAGTAAAATTCTTTAAATACTGTTCTAGCAATTAATTTAAAGATTCAAAATGACTAGAAAATGCAAAAAAACAAACTTTTTTAAAAGTGAATTTTACAGAATAACTTAGTAAGTAGATCAATTAAGTTATGCACTTCTCAATTAAAACATATATTCCAGAGTTTGTGCAACTTAAAAGAGAAATATTTCTGAATAATGCATACCAATAAGTATAACTGAATTTAGGTGTTATTTGTGTTACAGCTTATATTCAGAAAGTTAAATCAATAGCAATTGTGAACATGTTGCATTAACAACAAAGATTTTTGCGTGTAAATGTACATTTCAAAATACAAAAATTAAATATGTATATCATATTATAACAATTCTCACCAAGGTTTTTGCAGCTGCTAAATTTATCCTTAATTTTTATTTATAGGCATTCCTGTTGATGTAGTAGTCAACATTTTTATTAATAGTTTTGGATCCATTCAAGAAACAACAATGGTAAGATAATAATTTCATACTTATAATTCTCAAGCTTTCAGTCAGAGGACAGTGTAAACCATTAAAACTGAAAAATAAGTAGTGACTGTGAAGAAAAATGCATGCAATCTAGCATGGAAAATTGCAAATTCCCAAGTTGTGTTAAGCAAGAGCTTTCAACACCTATGCGATTTTGCAATTCAAATTCAGCCTTGAAACTTTCAGGCTTTGGAAATATGTATTCACTCTGAAAAACTATACTGTCTGGGGAAAGGATTTATGTACCTAAAAACTCTCTCTCCCTCTGCCCGCCTCTCCCTTCCTCTCCCTCCTCTTCTCCCCTCCCTCTTCCTCTCCCCTATCTCTCCCTCTTTCTCCCTTCCCTCTCCACCTCTCTCTGTGGGTATGTCTGTGCACATGCATATGTCTGTGGGCTTCCTCAATTACTCTCCACCTTATTGTTGAGACAGGGTCTCCACTGAACCTGAAGCTCACTGGTTCAGCTAGATTGGCTGACCCGAAAGCCCCAGGCATCCTTCTGTGTCCATCTCCCCAGCACTGGGATTACAGATGTGGACTACTATGTCTGCCTTTTTGTGTGGGTTTTTCAGGATCTGAACTCACCTTTGCTTTCATGGCAAATGCTTTATAGAGTGAGTGAGCCATCTCCCCAGCCCCCAAGAAGCCATTCCAAAAACACCCCCGTTGATCCATTCTCCAGTTTGTATGAAGTAACGAAAACTGTTAGGATACATTCTTTCCTTTTAGTTTTTAGATATATCGGTTTTCAGATAATGTTTTAAGTTTCTGGGATGACTCTTGCTTTCTCTTTTATGCTCATTTTGAGAGAATTGGAATGACCATAGGGGAGAATTTATTTTCATAACACATACCTAAAATCTCTGGCAGAGTAACAAGTGCAGAGAAGGATGAAGAGGGATCATTGCCTGTGATCTTGAAGAAAACAAAAATTTGTAGTTTCTCTGAACTTTGAGTATTATAATTAAAGTCCCCTACACATGTCTTAAAAAGTCCTTCAACAAACAATGCCATCATGAAATTTGTAGGCAAATGGATGGAACTAGAAAAAAATCATCCTGAGTGAGGTAACCCAAACCCAGAAAGACAAACATGTACTCATGCATAAGTGGATACTATATATAAAGCAAAGGATAAACAGATTACAACCCACAACCCCAGAGAAGGTAGGTAAAGAGGAGGACCTTGAGAGGGACACGTATGGATTGCCCCAGGAAGGAGATATGGTTAAGATCTCCTGGGTGAACTGTGAGGGGGCCGTAGAGGGGAGGGTATGAGGGGGTAGGAACATGAGGGCTTGAGAAGGCTGAGTTAGGGAGGGACAGAGAGGGAGAACAATGAAAAAGATATCTTGACAGAATGAGACATTATGGGGTTAGGGAGAAATCTGGTGCTAGGGAAATCCCCAGGAACCCACAAGAATGTCCCCAGCTAAAACTCATAGCAGTGGTGGAGAGGGTGCTTGAACTGACCTTCCCCTGTACTCAGACCGGTGACTACCCTAATTGTTATCATAGAACCTACATCCATCAATTGATGGAAGCAGATGCAGAGACCCACAGCCAAGCTCCTGGAGTTCAGATGAAGAGAAGGAGGAGGGACTATAAGAGCAAGGGGGTGGGTGGACAAGATCATGGTGGGAAAAATCACAGAGACAGCTGACCCAAACTAGTGGGAACCCACAGAGTCTGGACTGACAGCTGGGGAGCCAGCATGGGACCACACTAGGTCCCTTGAATGAGGGTGACAGATGTGTGGCTTGATCTGTTTGTGAGTCCCCTGGCAATAGGACCAGGACTCATCCTGAGTACATAAACTGGCTGTTTTAGAACCCATTCGCTATGGTGCCATGCCTTACTCAGCCTTGATACAGGGGAAAGGGGCTTGGACCTGCCCCAACTTGATATGCCAGCCTGTGTTGACTACCCAAGGGAGGCCTTACCCCCTATGAGGAGTGGGTTGGGGGTTGGGGGGAGTGAAATAAGGAGTGGGAGAGCGAGGGGGAACAGTGGGTGGTATGTAAAATGAAAAAAAAATAAACTTTGAATAAACAAGTAAACTTTAAAAAAAATTCTTCAACAAAATCTACGGTATGTTTATGGTTTTAGACGAGCAGATGTTCTGGTAGCATCTTCCCCTTTTGACAAACAAAACACTGAAGTAATACGTAAGTGGGAGGAAAAAAAGTAACATTTTCCTTTGTTTTGTGTTATTGTTTTATTTTTTGAGATACTTATTTTTTTAAGTGATGCTAGTAGGTTTGATTATAATGGTAGTAGAACTGCTGCAATATCATATAATCTTCCAGATTATCTCAGGCTACATAAAGAATGATCTAAAGTAGTCACTCCTTTATTTTTAGCTGCAGAGATATTATATTTTTGTGTAATAGAACAACTGTGTGTTGTGTTTACTTTTTGACAGTTATAGTAACAATCATGATGGAATTGTTGTTGTTGAAGTACATATTTCAGCATATTTTAAGCTCCTGAGCAGTTGATAGTCATATGCATATATATTAGATACATACACGCACATACACACACACACACACACACACACACACACACAGAGAGAGAGAGAGAGAGAGAGAGAGAGAGAGAGAGAGAGAGAGAGAGAGAGAACTATTTAAAAGATTTTGAAACTGAATCCAAGTCTCACACTTAAGTGTCATAGAAACACATTCTAGGTCACTACAACCGTGTTTTATACTGCTCTAAAATATACTGTCATTTGTCACTTAGGAGAAAGGTTATAGTGCTCATTCATTTAAAAGATGTTTCATCCATACAAGCTCTTCATTTCACAAGAGTAAGAGAGTAAGAGATGGTTTTTGGAGGTGAAATTTTGAGGGTTCTGTTTGGTCTACTTGGTCTTTGCATTCCACTTTGTACTTTAGCGTTCTGCCTTGACCCATGGAGCTAATTCTAAAACTCTGCTCTCAAGAGTTTGCCTTCTCTTGGAAATATCCTGACTCTTCATGTTGCTTATCTCATCTCTAAAAACATGTCTATAAAGTCTGGAGGTAGATAATTAAATAGTCTTTTGTTCATCATTGATTTTTTTTTCATGTGCCATCACTCAGTAGGTGACATAACCCAACGTTTGACTGTGAGCCGCATCTATCAAGTGGAGTTGTTCTACATTGTCAGGGTTGTATTTTCCTCTTGGCAGTGTTGGCTTCTTAAGTACCTACAAAATTTTAGAGGTATGTCGTCTGAGGATGTAATATTTTATAGACTTACTCTTAGCTATTTGCTAAGTAGTGTTGCTTAACAGGAAAATATACACATACGTGCACACACACACACATGAAATTCTTCTAAGGAAAAAATGGAACTAGACAGAACCGCCCTTCATTTTTTTGTGATAAACAGTGCTCAAAAATGATAGAGCTGACTCTGGAGTCATAACAGAGGATGTTCATATATGGACAAGAGTGTCAGAGGTTGCTTATTAAAAGCAAGCTAATAGAAACAAATCTCTTCCCCAAACAAGAAGCTGGGAAGCAGAAAGATCAGCTCCATCAGTATGTTGGCTACATATGATGGTGTGATGCTGAGTATTGAAGTTCTCACCAATAGACTTGAACTTGAGCCTCTCAGGCCCCTGTTGTGTGATACCTTACAAACTGGAGAGAGGAAAACACAGAGTGACAGTGTTTTTACAAGCCTTCTAAAGTCCCAGTGGTGATCACCTTTTGCTTGTCCTACTTTTACAAATGGATAGAACATCTCCAAGTGCTAAAGAAGGTGCAATAACTTTGATGTGAACTCGCTGTTTTGTTAATTAATGGACTAAAACCTTCTCTTCAAGAATCTGCCAAAACAAAAGAAACCTTAACATTTTTGGAAGCCTAGTATTTCACTCACTTTAAGGCTTTTTTCAGGATAGACAGGCAGTTGCTTACTTAAATCTCAATGCAAGACATGGAGCTGGGGGCTGGATAGGACACTGATAGCCACTAGTCAAGTGGCAGACAGATGTGGGGTAGCTTCTGAAAGGAGAGGGGCAACTCTTCCCTCCAGTGCATGAAACTGGCATGGCAGCGTTTGTCATTTCTCTAAGCATTGTGTGTGGGTGGTGGCATTTTCCCAGGTTATTCATTCATTTATTTTTATTTTGGATGCTGCTGCCTAAACTGAAAGTTATTCCAACTTATTTGCAAATCATAGTTTCGTAGTAAAGGAAACACTGCCACCACATCAGTCTTCCCCATGCTGTCTCTCATCTCTGTGGATCTGTGCCCTTCCTGCCTGTTCTGGGGTCTCACTCTGTGGCTCTGTTGTTCTCACTTCCACTGTCTGACTAGCTTGCTTGCATTCTGCTACTTCCCGTTGGTATAAGCTATCATTACTGATGCCATAAGTGATAATTGCTGACATTAATACCAAGATCACACAAATTAACAAATGAATATTACCACACCAATATGAAATTGCCAGAAGGAATGATTCTTCTCTCACCACTTTCTGTGGTACTATTTGTGGCAAATGAAGTAAGAGCACTTAAGGCAATGAGAAGGTTGTCTACGGAACATCTGCTCTACAGTCACACTTAGTTGCTGATTTTTTCTGTTTGTTCCTACTGTTTACTTAAGACAATGGGTTTCCTTAAATGAAAAGTGAACCATTATCCACTGTGGAAAATTGGGTATCATAGTTGATTGTAATAGTCTATGCATGAGCACTCTGTCCAATCAGCAACACATAAGAGCTCCTTCATGGAAATAAAAGCCTGTTTATACAATCCATTTTCTTTCTTTAGGCCTCCTTTGTAATTATATTGAATTATTGCTATGCTGCAATTCATGATCCTGTCAGCCTTTCTATGCCTTTCTGCTGCATGACTTTCCCTTGTTTTAATAATAGACTTCAAATCATCCTGGGCAACACAGCTGTGCTTGTCAAGAAAAGGAAAATCATGTTTGGGATCGGCTTAAAGGGCTTATTTCTAATTCCTTCCAATTGCTCATCTTTGTTATTTGCTTTTATCTTTTCTTGTATGTATAGATTTAAAATCTATTTTTAAATCTATTCTTTAAAATTCATCTTACTGTACTATTCTTTATATTTTGTTATTGGTTTTCCAGCAGAGTTTTATTTTTTATTCGTATTAGACACATTTGTATCAATTTTTCTTTATTTTCATCTTGATCAATTTTGCTTTTCATCGTAGATATAAAATCAGAAATCATAAATGAGTTTTCCTGTTTCCTTCTTTTTAAAACAAAGATCTGTGTGTGTGTGTGTGTGTGTGTGTGTGTGTGTGTGTGTGTGTGTGTGTGTGCGCGCGCGCGCGCGTGCTACAACATGTCTTTGGAGGCCAGAAGAAATTATGAGGGAGTTGGCTTTTTCCTTTAACCATGTGGTTTCTAGGGATGGAATTGAGGTCAGAAGATGTGGCAACAAATGCCTTTCCCTGCTGAACCATTGTAGATGAATTTCTAAGTGGTCTTATTAAATAAAAAACACAGAGTCAAATATAGGGGTGAAAGCTTTAGAGATCAGGGAAATAGGAATAACATACAAATAAAATATCATCACATTTCATCCCAAATAAAATATTACCACAAACCATATTCCCACCCCCTCATTTCTTTTCATGTTCATAATCTTCAAGGTCTTACCCTATGGTATACCAATGTTGCCCATGTCCTAATCACAACAAAGAGGATATGATGATGTTCATGGAAAAGGAACTGTTACAGATACTGTACAATTCATGATCTTAAGAAAAGGAATGGGCAGGTTCATTGTAGTGATCCATGTGTATCTATAAGAGACATAATAAAAGAGAGACAGGAAGATCAGAGGCCTTTCAGCAGAACTGAAATAGAGGAAACATGGATTGGAATACCGTGTGGAAGGGCCATGACTTAAGAAATATTGGCAGCTACTAGAAGCTGAAAGAATGGGACAGAAATTATGTCCTCAATTCCTGTGAAGGAACCAGCCCTGTGGACAGAAAGCTAGAGTTTCACCTGGTTATTTTGGTCTTCTGTTTAAGATATTGAACTTATGATGTTTTATTTGACATTTTTGATTGTTTTGTTATGACAGAAAATAGGACACTAATACATATGTTTCTGAATGTTTGTAAATAATACTTTCATAGGCCTAAATCCTGCTGGAGGAAATGTGATTAAATAAAACTTACTCTTGGTCCTGCTAGAGGCTTATTCAATAATGTCTGACTTTATATGTGCCAAGTATCTCACTTGATTTATACTGAGTAATTTCTAAAATATCTCTTTAATGTAAATACTACTAAGAAGTTAAAAGGGTTTTTATTTAAATATAAATCTTTAAAATTATAGTATCTATTTGGCAAAGTTATTCTTTTAGTATAAAAAGGTTGAAAGAGTAAATTTGGTTTTCATGGGTACTTTCTTCTCTACCTCTTCTCCACAACTATACCGTTTATCATTGGTGATTAAACTCCATAGGTCAGAACACTGAATGCTTTAGGAATATGACTAGTATTGGTGAAATTATTAAGGCCACTCCACGTAGTTAAAAGGAGATTTATTTAATGGCGTAACTTACAAATTAAGGGATAGGTAGGTCCCATAGTCTGGGGAAGGTGTATCGCAGTCCAGTGGTGTTCTCTGGAGCTCTGCTTGGCCCACCTCCACTGTCCAGGGTCCCGGAACAGAAAGAGAGCGTTGGCCCATCCAGATCTCAGTCTCCAGGCTCCTCCATTGGCCTTCCTTGTAGGCGTAACAGTTGCCGAAGTCTCAATGGGGGTTGGAACTTCCAGATCAAAGCTGGAATGGCTACCCACTACAACTAGTGTAAGCTTGGTTTTCTCTTTCTAGTAACTCATCATTGTCAATGCATAGGAAGGAAAGTAAGTTTGACACTTGACACATGTTAAACTTTAGAATCTGTCAAACTATCAAAGGCATCATTTCTTCTCTCCTGTCATTAATAGAAGTATATTGAGCACTTCCTGAACACACAGTCCTAGCAAGTTTCTGCTTGCTCTCTTCCTGCTCTTCAGGCCCTTTCAAAACTCATACGTGTAAACTAAACACCAGACCTATAGCATTAAGATATGGGACCTTTGGGAGTTGAAAGGGACTTAAGGTGGAGCCCTCAATAAAGGAATTCAAATCCAATGAAGGGAACCAGAGTGAGCTTGTTTTCCCATTCCAGCTTGTGGATTGGACAGATCAAGAAATTGCTTTGAGGAACAGACCTTCATCTGACTTCCAAGCTCAGAACTGTGAACAATATATTTCTATTTGCTTAGAATTTGCATAAAGTATCATGCTCTTATAATAAGAATGGAGAAAGATGCTAACCTCATGGGGTTTGTAGTATTTTCATAACTGAACAACTATCATGGGAAACTTTTAGTCTCACAAAAGTCTGTATTTGGCATCATTGTGGCCATGTTTCTAAGCAATCGTTGACAGAACCTTAATTATAATGCTGCCAGATGCTGCAAGAGTTGGTCTTTTTACTTCCTTGCATACTAATTTTATTTTTTTATCACAATGTAAAGAAAGCAAATGCATTAATGGTTACTTATATGGAAAGCAGGTAAAAGTGTATCATGGAAGAGTTTTCATAATAATTTTAGGAAATAAAGATAAATAGTTCTTACTACTAAAATATCATTAATGAAACATAACTGGCTTTGTGTCTCATTGTGGAAAATTTTATTGCCTTAGAGAAACAGTTTAATTTGAGTGTTAATTGGTACTGAAAATTTGGAGAACATCCATTTTCCAAATAATGAATAACAGAGAATTATTTAGAATGAACAGTGAGTAGTATTTGTCACCAAGTACCTTACAATTAAGTCATTTCTCACTGATAAAGTAGTCTGTTTCTGATGAAATTTGTTTATCACAAAATAAGTGATAGAACTATAATTATTGTGATTGAGGGATTAAAAATGAAAGATTTCAAAGATAGTTGTCTTAATATAGAGCATTTGATGTGTCAATAACTAGTAATTATTTAGTTTTGCATTAAATATTAATCAAATGTTACCAACTAATGAATTATTATCTTTTAATGAGTGTCGAACCAAACTATTAATTTGAATCATAAAATTTAAAATGTTCTTAAAAGATATATGACCTTGATGCAGCTTGTTTTGAAACCCAATAATATATAGCTATATAGTTAATAGAAAAGTATCTTTCAAGTTCTTTCAAAATAAAACAATAAAATATAATAATAATAAATGATACATTGAGTGAGACAATGAAATAGAAAACTTCCAATTTGGGGAGTTGTCCATTGGAATATTATTTTAGTGAGTATCTGTTAAAGACAATACAGTAGCTAGGATAGTTTAGTTGGTGAAATGCTTGCCAAGGAAGCATGAGTACCTGAGTTTGACCTGAAAAACCCAGGGTTAAAAAGGCTGGACATAATTGCATGCCTTTGTAATCCCAGCACTGGGAGGTGGAGACACATGAATCTCTTGGGCTTGCTAGTTGGCCACTCTCATCTGCTTGGTGAGCTCCAGACCTATGGGAAACAGCCCTAAACAAAAACAAAAAGAAAAATACTGATGGAGTGATGGCTCCGAGGATCGATACTTGTGGCTGACCTTTGATTATTACATGCACACAGATACATATGTGCCCACACTCACAACTACACACTTATGCAAGACAAAAAAAGGATCATCAAAGAAATCTAAAGTTTATGTTCTATAGTGAACTTATCATAGTTGATCTTCAGGAAAGAAAGGTACAGGAGGTGCTAAGAAAATGTGTTAGCAGTGTGTTGACACTTGTCTCTTAGTAAGGAGTCATTAAGAGATTTAGACCAGTGAACACACTCTAGCACAAACTAAATTAATTACACTGGGCACAGAAGTTTTTCTGAAGCAGAGGAGACTAAGCTTAGAAGGCTAAGGAACGAGCTCTTGGTCAAAGTATTTATGGTACAGAATGGAGATTTGAATCAGGACCTTTGCATTTACAAATCTATGATCCTATAATCCTGGGCTTATCAATTAGAGTAACGTAATTTTTCCCATTGCACTAGGTTTCCACACCACTCCCAAATGTCCCCCAATTCCAGTTGTCTTTCCCACACTCTCTTCCTCCACTTTATCTCCCCCACACCTAATCTCCCCTCCCATCTCTACTTGCCACCACTCTGCCTGTAAAATCTATTCTATTTCTCCTTTCCAGGGAGATCCATGCATTCCTCTTAGATCCCTCCTCTTCATTTAACCTCTCTAGGTCTATGGATTGTAGTTTGATTATCATTTACTTAACGGCTAATATTCACTTATAAGTAAATACATGCCTTATTTATCTTTCTGAGTCTGAGTTACCTCACTCAGGAAGGTTTTTTTTCTTCTAATTTCATTCATTGGCCTGCAAATTTCATGAAATCAGTCTTTGTTTCTTTTTTAATAGCTGAGTGATTCTACATTGTGTAAATGTACCACATTTTGTTTATCTATTCTTCTGTTGAGGGACATTTAGGTTGTTTCCAGTTTCTGGCTATCATCAATAGAGTTGAATGAATGTGGTTGAAAAGTGTCTTTGTGGTAGGATGGAATGTTTTTTTACGTATATGCCAAAGAGTGTGATAGATGGATCTTGAGGTAGATAGAATCCTAGCTTTCTGAGGATCTGCCATATTGATTTCTAGAGTGGCTGCACAAGTTTGCACTCTCAGCAGCAATGGAGAAGTGTCCCTCTTGCTCCACATCCTTGCCAGCATGAGCCATCACTTATGTCCAAATTAGCCATTCTAACAGATGTAAAATGTAATCTCAAAGTAGTTTTGATTTGCATTTCCCTGGTGGCTAAGGATGTTAAACATTTCTTTAAGTGTTTCTTCACCATTTGTGTTTCCCCTATTAAGAATTTTCTGTTTAGATCTGTATCCCATTTTTTAAATTGGATAATTTGTTTTGTTGATATCTAGTTTTTTGAGTCTTAGTTTCTGTTCAGGAAGTTGTCTCCTGTGTCAAAGTGTTTCAAGGCTATTACCCACTTTTTCTTCTATCAGGTTCAGTATATCTGGTTTTATGTTGAGATATTTTATCCACTGGGACTCATGTTCTTATGTTAGAGTTGTTCTCCGTGGTCATTCCTCCATGTACAGGTGCTGCTGTCTCTATGTGGGTCCTTGCTTGGGCACAGGTGTAGACTGTTTCTTATGAAGTAACTTGATTGGTTGGTGTAGAATCTTTGTGATTACCTGTCTGATCTCAGGTGCTGATTTTATGGTCCTTGCATAGTCATAGGTGTACAGTGTCTCTTTAAATTCCCTTGGCTGGCAAGTGCAGACTCTTCTCTGTTTGGTCACTCCCCAGGGCAGACATGCAGATCCTATTTCTATGCAGTCTTTTAGTTTTCTGTGCATGAGGCTTGGTGTCTTCTAATAAGAGCATGCGCTTTTTGGTGCCACCCTTTCTGTATTGGTCTTTGTGTTGTTTGTGCTACACCTAGAAAGTTCAGGTCGTGGAATTGGCAGTGGGTGGTAGAACTATGGTCATCTTTCAGTCTCTAGATACTAGAAAGGGTTATGTCCAACTTTCCATTTGTATGCCTTTGATGCTTTTATGTTTAAGCATTTGCTGTTGTTCAATTTTCTTATAGGAAGCTGGTGAGTCATACTCTAGTCTGTGGTTCAGATGAGATTTCCAGTATGTGGAATTCTGTACACAGTTCTGACTCAGATTTATTTCTATTTAAGATTAATGTATCCTGCAGGTCACCCTCAGAGTAGTCCTGGATCCCCACAGTGGGCCAAGCAGAGAGCAGAGGTACCTTTTCTCCTACAGCCAACCCACTGTAGACTCAGCAAGGGTCTTTATAAAAATCCCTCTTCCCTCTCCCCTGATCAAGATTGGGAAGAGAGATTTTCCTGCCGCTTTGATGGTGTGTAGACCTCACAGTCCCTGTCTGAGCGCAGGCCTGCTCAGTGAAGCTGTTGGCGATGCTTCTGAGTCTTTATTTCGTTTTCCTTTGGTCTCTTCCTCTCCCAGTTGCTGTGGCTGCCATGGGAATTTGTTGCTTGCACTAGCCTCCAACGCTCTCCTCTACAAATTATCTGTTTCTGAGAGGCAAGACTGAATTTTCGGAGACTCTTCTCTGTTTTACGCTGTGCTTCAAACCATCTCCATTTGAACTGTCTACCTCCTCTTTGCGGGCTAAGGTGCCTTAAGGATCTTGCTCTCCTCCTGTTCAAAGCTTCCTGTCTTTCTTTAATACTTAAAGAGTGTTTCTGTGCATCATTCACCTCATATGCTAGCTGCTCTCCAACTGTCCCCACTTTGTTCTAGAGAGATTTTTATCAGTCGGTGTCTGGGTGTCACTCGCTACCTTCTGTTTCCAGATTGGTGTCATGTTTGAGAAGTCATTTGTGGAGAGCAAGCATTACATGATACCTCATTTTCCCTACAGAAGGATTCTTTTTTCAAAGTTTCTGATGCTTTGTGGAAATTTTCTCTGTATTCTACCAGTGTCTGATGATAAAAATGCTTTGAACTTGGTGTACTAATAAGCATCATACATGCATCTTGAATTGTTTAGAATTGTTGATTAGACTTTTGAAAAGAATTCAAGAAATAACAAGGAGAAACACTTTTAAAACTGTTCTAATTATTAACCTTAAAAGGTTAATTTTGCATGAGTTAGCCCTACAATTTTGGAAACTGGTAGAACTTTAAACTGTGCTTCCATAAGTACCAGTTGGTGTGTGGAAATTTCAGTATAATGCATAATAAATTTCTGAACTTCAACCCAAAATATTAGAGGCAGCTTATTTTGTAATTATGCAAAGTATGCTGAAGTTAATTAAAGGTTAGCATTGCTTTAATCCCTCCCAGATATTATCTTGAATGTTATTATGAAATATTGATATAGTATCCATAAAATTAATTAGCAGTAAGCAAATTGGCACACATATTCCACAAGGTAATTGTTTTACTGTACAGAATGCTAATGAGTTTTTTAAATTGCTGTCTCTTTATGTGTATGTACTAGCCTACTAAAATAGGAAAATCTAATATTAAAGTAAAATACAGCTTCTTTAATCTAGAAACATTCTAGGGAAGTTCTTGAAGCTGTACATGAAAGATGATGGAAGAGTCTCTATAAGTACAAGGTACTCTCTAAATGCTATTTTCTCTATTTTTTCATTCATTCTTACTTCTGGCAAATATTTGACCTATAAAATAGTAATAAAAATAGAGGAAAATAATTGAAGTTGCATCCAGGTGGTAGTGGCACACGCCTTTAATCCCAGCACTTGGGAGGCATAGCCAGGCAGATCTCTGTGAGTTTGAGGCCAGCCTGGGCTACCAAGTGAGTTCCAGGAAAGGCACAAAGCTACAGAGAGCAATACAATTGAAGTTGTATTGAGTGTTCATATGTCATACCATGGTAGCTCTACCAAGGTATGAGAAAGGAGATGTGAGTGCAGGTGGCTACAAGGTTACCTCTCAGTTCCCTGGCCTCCAGACAAAAGGCAAAACAAAATGAGACACACATTTCTTTCCAGTAAAAGGAAGCCTTGAAAGTCTCTGATGATTAGATGTATTTGTTTTTGTAATGTGCCCTCACTAAACATGCTTCCTGCACAGGAAATAACTATAAAATGATATGACAGTAGCATACCAATAAACAAATAAATCACTAAATAATAAAGAGAAGACGCCATCCGTGTTAGTTTCATAGTAGTGTCATTGACTGAACATGGAACTATAGTATTTCTTATATCGATCCTGCTTAAGAATGCATTGTCTGTAATAGTTCAGTGAATACATATTGAATTTATGAGTTTAAATATATAATGATGTGATGGTGTCCCTTTGCAAGGCACAGCAATTCAAGAATGTGATTAAAATCATCTTTGAATGTACTTTATAATGTCAAAGATTTGGGCAGATCATGTCAGAGATGGTAAAAAATTTGAAATGGAATATCTTTGAATGCTCAATATGATCTCAAGTTGAATCCCACCATGTGCTTAGGTAAAGTACAATGATCAAAATTTTATGAGAAATTGACTTAGTGTGAGATATATTGCTCTTGAAGAGGAAGTCATGAAGGACTGTGTGGAATAGATACAAAGATTTGTTAGGAGCATCGTTGTCTCTGGAAGCTTAGAGTTGTCACAGTTGTTACAGTAAATAATCATTTAATCTCAGTTAGACTTATGTATGTGTGCAGATACATGCATGTGTACGTGAGCAAGTGAATGTGTGTGCTCACATGTGCATGTGTGCCTGTGTGCTAATGTAGTAATGTAGCACATTGTACTGCCAGTCTTCGTATTCTGAATGACAAGGCTCCTTTACTCCATCTGGGTCAAAGTTCATTTGGTTACAAGAGTCTCCCTTTTCAGTACTGCTACTGTAGGTTCAGGTGTCTAGACAGGTGTAGACATGTTCATATAATCCTTAGCTGGCTTGACATGGTACTTCCTAGCAATTGGCATATGATTTTTAAGACTTAATTTACAGGTTGAATTTTGAAATCATTTTTTTCGGTGCCAATTCACATTGACATGGAACAGTGTGATATTTCAGTATGATTTTAGAACACACAGTGGTCATTTATGTGAAGCTGGCATACCTATTATGTCAGTTTGTTACAACTTTTTACAAACATCCAGTGCCAGTTGCTGATAGAGATGAGTTGACGACATGGTACCTCCCAAGCTGTAGCTAACCTACGTAAGTGCACAGTTAGTCAGTGTCTTACCCTTCTCCAAATACTGAACAGAATCTGAGTACAGAAACAACCTGATTAGAAGAGTAAAGTTCTTGTTCTTTTTTTTTTTTTCTTTTTTTCTGGAATGTAGCTGAAGATTTCCTGTGTCCTGGCCTGCCGGCAGTTGGGACAAATCTCTCCCACTCGCATCCGCCAAGTAAACACACAGAGGCTTACATTAAATAAAATGGCTCAGCCATTAGCTCAGGCCTACCACTGACGAGCTCCTACACTTAAACTCAGCCCATTTCTGTCAATCTATATGTTACCACATTTTCCGTGGCTTTATCTGTGTGCCATTACATCATGCTCCCTGGATGGTGGGCTGGTGTCTCCCTGACTCAGCCTTTCTCTTCCCAGAATTCTCCTTTTGTGCTTATCCCACCTATACTTCCTGCCTGGCTACTGGCCAATCAGCGTTTTATTAAACCAGTGTACAAAAGAATTATTCCACAGCACTGGAGTCCATGCTTACAGCCTATGCTTTAAAATATTTGTATATGTGTAAAGCATATATATATATATATATATATATATATATATATATATATATATAACTTGTAGAAACTTGTAGAGAGGCATTGGTTTTAGTTTTTAATAAAAAGTGGTCTATCACTTCTTTCTATTTTCTTAGCTGGATTTAGAATTTAAGTTTACTATTCAATTCATTATCCAAAAGGCTTTGGAAGGATAAAATATGAATTTTGGATTATGACTATAAAGAAGGTCTTGAAACCCATTATAACTTATGCCTTGAATACTGTTGTATACATCCTGAGTATAGTGGATGAAATGAAAGTCATCAACGGTGAATTTTAGTGTACACTGATGATCCACTTTGTGCCAGAACTTTATCTCCCCCACCCTTTTTCTTCTCTTTGTTTCCCTCTCTCATCTTTGAAATAGGGTCTCACTCTATAGCACTGGTTAGCCTGGAATTCATTATGTGACCTCCTCAACGTGCCTCTGCCTCCCAAGCTCTGAGATTACAAGTATACACCACCGTGTCTGCTCAGAGAGCCATATTCATTGGCAAATATAAAATACTTTAGGTGATCCCATATGGTTTCTTTGTTTATATATTTTTAGTATTAAATGCCAACAAAATTTGATTCTTACAATTTTGTGGAACTGAAGTTTCTGATCATGAACTAATAACTGACTAAAATATTTCACTATTTACATAAATGAAGGATAACATGACAGTACAAACTTTGTATCCATTTCGGTCTGTTTCAAATAGTCCAAATATCATTTTACTACGTGCCTCAGGCTCTATGATAGCTCACATGAGTGAATAGTTATGAATTGATTTCTCTAAACATCAGAAGAATATATATCAGTCCTCTGAATCTGAGTTCTGTTCATTCTTGTGCAAATGAGTTTTTGACCAAAAAATGCATATTATACAGGACATGTTCAGACTTTTGTTTCTTTTCACTATTCCATAAACTATACTTTATAACAACTCTTCATGTGGCATTTGCATAGTATTAAATGTTACAACTAATAGTTTAAATGTATATAAGATTGCATAGGCTATATGCAATTTTATATAGAGATTCTGACATCCACATGAAATCTTGGAACCAGTTGCTAGTATCAAGGCACAATGGTGTGTGTAGAGTTATTGTGTGTGTATATGCAGTCACATATGTTTGCCACTTTATTTTTTGCTTTTCTAGCTAACAGAAGACAAATAGAAATGTTTTTCCTCTGCTTCTTATCTATTCTTATTTTTACCCTACCTTGGGAGCAGGGAGAATAATTGAAATCTTTAGAATTTCTCATGTTTAGATAATGCTATCACCCAGCCAAGTGGAGTTATTCGTTTGCGACTAACAGTAAAATTACTTTTGTTGTTAAAATATCTATAAACATACACATATCATGCATTTATTTATTTATTTTTAAGCCACTAAATATATCAGCATGCAACATGCTTTTTTCCTCCAGGACTATAGAGTTAACATTTTCTTGAGGCAGAAATGGAACGACCCCAGGCTCAAGCTCCCTAGTGACTTCAGAGGTTCAGATGCACTGACAGTAGATCCCACAATGTACAAGTGCTTGTGGAAGCCTGACTTATTCTTTGCAAATGAAAAAAGTGCCAATTTTCATGATGTAACCCAAGAAAACATCCTATTGTTTATTTTTCGTGATGGAGACGTCCTTGTGAGCATGAGGTACCCTTTTATATTTACTTCCTGTAGATTTGTATTTTATTTTCAAATCAGTGTGCCACAGAAAAGTATATTCAGTGATTCCAATGTCTCTGCTTTTGACTTCAGGTTGTCTATTACTCTTTCATGCCCTTTGGACTTAACTCTGTTTCCCATGGATACACAACGCTGCAAGATGCAACTTGAGAGCTGTATGTAAATGAGGCCATATTTATTTTGGGAATGAAATACTTATATCTAGGCAATATATTGTATTATTGTGCTATATAACTGTGAAAGCCATAATGCTTTGGTCTTACTAATACCATACTAATTATGATAATATTGTAAAGACTAATCCTTCTGTTGTAGTTGGCTTTTTAGCAAGTTGATATTGGTCAGTTTACTTCTTATTCTGAAGGCTAGATTTATTTGGATAACTAATGCAGAATATATACACAAAATTATGGTCTTCTAACAAAAGAATTTCTCTGATGTTAATATTCTAATAGTTATAATATTAATAGTTTTCTAATTTTAGAAAACATTTTTGAAATACATGTAAGCCCAACCAAGTACATTTTCTGTGGAAGTACAGAAAAATTATTTTTTACAAATTGCATATTTTATGTTCCTATGATTGTATTTTTCAGTTTATAAAAGACATACTAAATGTTATTAATTGTAATTTCTATAAAAAATATTAATTTTCTATGATGATTGTCTTTAGAAAATAATAATTCATAAACCTTGAGAAATGAATAGTGATATCATAAGGAATCTTAACATGGATGCTTAAAAATTAAGCTATTTCTCTGAATAATAACTGTGTATGTTTGCTAGATGATATGTTATTTAGTGGTTATTTGTTGTTTTTTAAATGAACTAAAACAAATTCTAATTTTTAATATTTCTTTCTTTCTAACAATGAGATTATGTTTTTGTAAGTCTATGCAATGTTTTAGTACCATATATATGCATGCGCGCGCGCGCACACACACACACACACACACACACACATGTATATCAGAATTTAAATAAGTCCATATTTACTCAATGCACTCATTTGATACACTGTGTAGGATTTTAGAAACTGAAGGTGTTTGAAATCTAGTGGTAGGTTATTTTAGCATATAGTCCTGAGTTTTAGCTACATATCCTAAATCCAGGCCATGAACTCCTGGTTAGTTTAATGAAGCTATAATGATGTTCACTTGGAATACAGCCACTGCTCTTTCGTCATGGTGCAATTCCTTCAAGAAACATTGTAGTGATTTATTTAAAACCATACCTATTTTAAAACTTTAGGTTTGTTTTATTTTATTTGTTTTGAGTTTTTCTTTAAATTTTTGTTTTATTTTGGGGCAGGGAGAGTTTACAAGGGCAGAGGGTGGATGCAAGGGGACTGAGAGAAACATGAGATTGGAATGCATGATGTGAAATCCACAATGAATCAATAAAAGTTAAAAACAAAGTTTAGAGTGAAAAAACAAAACCTTTAGGTACATAGTGCTTGATTGTCAATGGACATACGCAGAGAGCTTGCATCTTATTTGTCAGATTTTTATTGATAGCAGTTATGAATGCTGACACAGAGAGGAGATCTTCTATACATGATGACCTAGGACTGCATCTGATGTTGATGATTATTTAACCTTATTCCTTCTGTATAATGATGACATGTTATTCTTGTGCTGAGATATTGTGCATGGCCATAGATTAAATTGCTGTGAATTTTAAATTACAATTCCATTACGATAGGTCATGCCTTTTTTTTCACCTTTTCTATGTTTAATATGGATTAGCAAAATAACAAGAAATCATTGATAAGCATATTTCAATCTAACATGCTCATGTATTTACTATAGTTGGTTATACAACTGATGATTTGAGATTCATCTGGCAGTCGGGAGATCCTGTTCAGCTGGAAAAAATTGCTTTACCTCAGTTTGATATTAAAAAGGAAGATATCGAATATGGCAACTGTACAAAATACTACAAAGGCACTGGTAAGCGATGTTTTAAAAAATAAAACTAACCCAGGTCTCAAAGTTTTGTTTTAGACTTAATATAAACTAAGGAACAAATAGAGGAGAGATGACCAAAAATAAGCTAATTGTAAGAAGTGTGTCTTCTTAACCACATGTCAAAACCTTTTCCACAACCACATTCACTTAAAAAGTTTGGCCTTATAATTATAGAATAGATCTGCTTTTCTTCATGTAATTCTGTTGGTAAGAAGTTAATAATATTAGAGTAATGAAATATTGTAATGAATATAGTCATGAAACAAACTTGTCTAGGTAATGATTTTCTTAGATGTTGCCAAGTTTTGACAAGATTTCCTTTGGCACTAAGCATTTAATATAGCGCAGTATAATCTATCTGTGTTCATCCATTGTCTTCTAAGCAGTTTTATTTACATGAAAATTTGTCTGTCTTGTTAATTTTAAAAATCACGTAACTTTGTGTACATAAGAAGCAATAAGAGTGTGAGATAATTGAACATCTGTGAATATTCCCTGTATAGTGTTATTTGTCTAGGTCATGCAATAACCAATTTTGAAAAGCAAAACATATTAACCTCAGTCATTAAATTACATTGAAATTTTGAAGGAAGTACAAAAGTCATTCCTTCACTCTCATAACATACAGTGTTCAGCCTTGGGATCTGCATTATCAGCTGTAGGTCACTGAGGAGGTTCGGTAGTATTAATACATTTCACTTAACAATATGGAATTAAACAATACAAAAACTTCATTGTGCCATTATTAGCAAAGATCAGTTCAACTTTTAAGCTGCCTACAATTCTGTATTGGAAAGCAAGTCATGACAGAAGTAGATAGGAGCTAAGTTATGGTTTTATAAGCATTTATATTATGTAAAAGTCTACTATTATGATATCAACAAGGGAAAATACATTAAAATGAGAGTGAACCTAGCAAGTTGCATATACACAGTCCTAAATATATGCAAGACTAGGAAATTCGGTGGTAAACATAATTTATTTTTTTGTTGTTGTTGACTGAATTTGTTGTTGAATATCAAATATATTCATAAGATTGTATACTTTTATGTGTAGAACTTAAAGTAAAATATAAGATATATCATAAATAAAATAGTAAATAGTTACTGCATTTAAATGTAAAAAAATGGAAAGTTCTTTATTTCTTAGAAGGAAATAAAGACATGTGCTACAAAGAAACACCTTAGAGCAGTGGTCCTCAACCTTCCTCATGCTTTGATCCTTTAACACAGTTCCTCATGTTGTAGTGACCCCCAATCATAAAATTGGTTTTGTTGCTACTTCATAGTTGCAATGCTTCTACTGTTATGAATTATAATATAAATATCTATGTTTTCTAACGGTCTTAGATGACCTCTGTGAAAGGGTCGTTTGACCCCCAAAGGGTTTCAAAACCTATAGGTTGAGATGTACTGATTTAGAGGATTGCTCTAGAGGTCCTATGATGGTCTTTGAGAGGTGTTTTTGTTTCTTTATTTTTTTTAATTTTATTTTATAATTTAATTTAATTTTACATATCAACCACAGATTCCCCTGTCCTCCCTCCTCCCACCCACCCCCTCCCTCCCCCAGACCTTACAAAATCCTATTAGCTACAGTAGACAGCATGAGGTTGTATCTAACATACTTTGGGCATTTACCACGTTTCAGATTCTTTATCAATATTTATATAAATCAGAAGAAAAACATATTAATGTTTGGATAATATTTGTGAAACTTGGTAAAATTCAATAGCTCAAAATACATGTGATACTAAACATGCATACTTGTATAAAAGTATGTATACATATATATGTATGTTTGCAGTCATGGCAAAACTTTAATTTGTAAAGACATTCTGACTTGGCATTAACTTTACTGAAATTACGTTGTTCCATGACTAACAGATAGTGAAGGTGAGGAATATGGGAACACAAAATGAAAATAGTTAAACAGGGCTCCTAAGTGAATGATGAAAGAAAATGACACAGGAAATAGAGAGTAAATTGAAATTTCCAAATGCACATTTATATCAATTAACTGCCCACCTGCCTCTCATAAATATAACAGACTAGAGAAAGATCAAAAAAGATCAAGAAATGTTTCTCATAAAAGTTTATGAAGCAAATCACTGTAATACCCAACGTGTATTTTACTGCTAGATGTATTGACAGCTCATGAGGTTCCCTGGTGAGTGCCTTTATGAAAGTACATGGTAGAACTATGCTTTAAAACACATGACATACGGCATTTAGTCAGGCAATCTTTAAACAGAGTGAGGTGGAATGTAAATTTTTTAAGTTATACTACTTTATAATGACTATATACTACTATATATACTATATATGTAATGACTAGAGAAGCTTCACATATATGTGTGTGTATATATATATATATGTATACATATATAATTTGTTTAGAGGTACATACATATGCATTTTCTTCTTTTCATATGCAGTAGGTGAATGAAAAAGTTACCTGTGTAATTTATACTGCTGCAAAGCAAGGTATTTTGAGCACTATATTTTAGGAAGCACTGTGAGCCTTTTTAATTCAATTACTTTTAAGTATGAAATATTTCTTGTTCTTATGAAAGTTTGTGTTTTTGAAGTATTGCAAATGATCATTAGGTAGAAGCATATGTTTTTGTTATTGGGGAGGAAGTTAAAATGGGTGATGGGATAGAGAAGAGGACATTTTATTCACTGTTCTCCCTCATCCTATGGAATCTGTGAACAATATACTATATAGCTTTTGTTTAATGAGACTAAAATTAAAAGTTGCATGTCTATTTCCGATGTATTAGTTAACATTTGCTTCTATTCCTACCCACTAATTGTTTTTGTTCCATATTGATGTTATCACCTTTCCAATCTCCCTGAGACAGCATTAGGTATAATCATAATATGAGCAGAATTATTTTCTCATGTAACTTAAGACGATTGTGAATATCCTTTTTAAGTCAAAATTTAAGGCTCTATTGTATGGAAATCCTGCCAAATAGATAGCAAGATTATTTTAGTGTGTGTAACATGCTTGTTTTTCCTAATTAAGGTGACTAGGTAAATATTTTTTAAGTGATAAGGCAGTGGGACATAAATTATCCTTCTATCCATAATTATTTTACTTATGGATTGTTCATTTGTTTCAACATTTGAAAATAATTATGCACAGTGTCAACTAAAAACAACTGGAGGGTTTTTAACCTATGGTGTTTATACATAATCTTACTTTTATTCAATGGTAAATGCCATTTTTATCTAAATAAAGTATTTTCATTGGGTGTGGAGGTGCATGCTTGTAATTCCAGAACACTCAGGCAGAAGGATCAAAAGTTTGAGGTTAGCTGGGCTGTATAGAGTGACTAGCTCAAAACAATTAAGCCTTTTAAACAACAAACATTATACATAAACTGTTAACCAAAAGCACAAAAATATTTGAAAAACAATCCTCCACATGGAAGTAGGTTTTCTTTTCAAATGGAGTATTGTCAGAACTCTCTCATCTTCCTCCCACAAGACAGCAAAAGCCATCCTCAGGCCAGGCTGCCAGTACTCATGAGTAAATTTTGGGACTAGTTAGTGTTTGGAAGTTCTAGAATGATATTCTGCATTTGTCCCAGCATAAGGAAATAAAAATCCTTTTCCCAGGTAGAAATTTGTGAGCTTTGGCATGCAGGAGGGAAGAGGGTAAAGAGATGCCATCTTCCCTGTGGTGATATTTTATTTGTATGTTAATAAATAAAGCTTGCCTGGAGATCAGGGGGGAAAAGGCCAGCCATTTTAAGTAAACAAGGAGTCAGGCAGCACACGCCCTTAATCCCTTAGCAGGTAGGATCTCTGTGTGTTCAAGGTCACACTAGGGAACAGAGCCAAGCGTGGTGACACACACCTTTAATCCCAGTACCAGCCATAGAGATAGACAAAAAGTGACAGAGCTGTGTAAGGAGAGGAAATGAGGTAGCTGGGCTAAAATAGCCAATGGGAAGGCAGAACAGCAAGGCAATAAAGGCGTGGGTAGACAGGAAGTAACTTGCATTTGGAAGCTTCAGAGTTGGTGAGGTAAGGTTGGCTGGTGTCTTTCCCTATTTCCCTGATCCAAGGCTTTCACCCCTATATTTGGCTCCATGTTTTTTATTTAATGAGACCATTTAGAAATTAATCTACACTTCACACTTCACAGCCCTTGTACAGTCACTAGAGGTTTTTATCCTTGGTCTCCCTTGGTCTCTGCTTACTTGAATGCTTACTTAAAGTTCTCAGGGTTACCTATGCCTCTGAGCTCTTGCAGACTGGCACCTTTTTCCAGAATGTGGCTCACATGTCTGAAAGTTAGGCTGACAAGATGGAATCTATGAGTGTTTCCTCTTAAAATTAACCTGCTACCTTGATTCAGGCCTCGTGTCTCACAGGTTAACGTTCTGTGCTAATGCCACTGTGGAGGGAAAGTTGAAGGGTCGCAGACTCTCACACAGATTTAAAGCCTAGACCTGCCACAGAGCAACATGTGAGCTCTGCTCCTCAGTATCATGGTGAGGTGATGGAGGTCAGGAAAGCATGTCCCACCCCCTTTATAAAATGTCACCAACTAAAGAAAAACCCTTTGCAGTGTTTACTTTCTGAAATTTCCAGGGGTAGATGTGTTCTGTGCCTTGCAGGTCTTTATGGCATGATTCCATGTGGGCATAACCCTCATACCTGTCGCTTCTCTGCCTTTGACAGGCTACTACACTTGCGTGGAGGTCATCTTCACCCTGCGAAGACAGGTTGGATTCTACATGATGGGTGTTTATGCACCAACCCTGCTGATTGTTGTCCTTTCCTGGCTCTCCTTCTGGATCAACCCTGATGCCAGTGCTGCCAGGGTGCCCCTGGGTAAGCCTCCCTGCTTCTCTGCCACCATGACAGTAGGGCCTGGCTGAGCATCCTACCCTGAAAATGTGAGGCTCCAAAAATTCCAAATTAGAAAATTACACACCTTTTCACTTCTGGGAGAGCATAGTAAAAATATCATGTATTAAAAATGAGTAAACTATCCTCAGGATTCCTGTTTAAGGTGTGCATGTATATAAAATATATATGAGTATTTTTGGACTTGGGTCCTATCCTTAAGACATCATATAAAATATATACAAATAATTCAAAGTGTAAAACCTCTGAAATTGGAAGCATTTGTGGTCAAAGCATTTCAAAAAAAGGGATACTAAACTGTGCCCTTATATGCTGAGTGCATTACCAACTACTTTGAACAGGGAGTTTAGAAGTGATGACTGCCTGTTATTTTGAGGGAGGCTTCCTTCAGTATTTGACACACACTGATCTATATTTTCTCAGTGTTTATGCAATTAAATTTTTATTTTCCTGTTCTGAGAATTTTTCAGGAGTTGATTTATTCTGTTTCCAGTAAGTACTTATTGACTGAATATATTCATGCACCACTAAAATATGAAATCTTCAGTAATGCCAAAGTTCAAAACAAATAATCATTTTGGTGGAAATTATTCTAAATAATGTGCATCTCAGGCTCAGAGGAGATGAAATCATGCACTACTTACTTCATATTTCATCAGTAATGGCTGCATGTGTGATGGTGTGTACCACATAACCTACATGTATAGCAGGCTTTCCCATATAGATCTGTGTAGATACACTATGATGTTCACACAATAACAAGGCCACTTGATGATACACTTTGTCCAAGTATATTTTCATCTTTAAATGGCATCTCAGTGTCATAAGACGGTCTATTATTAAGAAAGTCACTAGGTAGTGCCATTCAAGTGTTGTTTCTCTGTAGCTGGAGAGTTTCTCTCCAGGTCCCACCAAGCCCCCACAGTTCCACAGCCCACTTATAAAATAAACACACAGATGCTTATATTATTTAAACTGTTTGACCTAATGGCTCAGGCTTCTAGCCAGCTGTTCTTATATCTTAAATGAACCCATTTCTATTAATCTATAAGTTGCCACGTGGCTCGTGGCTTACTAGTATCTTAACATCTTCTCATGGTGGCAGCTTGCAGAGTCTCTCTGTCTCAGCCTTCCACTTTCCAGACCTCTCTTCTCTGCTTGTCCTGCCTATACCTCCTGTCTGACTACTGGCCAATCAGTGTTTTATTTATTAATCAATCATCCACAGCATTTCTCTTTCCTTTTAATTTTCATGTGCTACAAGTTTTTATTTTCAAGACGTGATAAAGAAACACAACTATCCAGTTATTTGAAAATAGTATTTGTTTAAAGATTCATAGGTATTTGCTCCAGCTAGAGGTAAAGGTCAGTGGTAAAGAACATGCCTTATGCCAGGCAGCAGTGACGCATGCCTTTAATCCCAGCACTTGGGAGGCAGAACCAGGCAGATCTCTGTGAGTTCGAGGCCAGTCTGGCCTACAGAGCGAGATCCAGGACAGACACCAAAACTACACAGAAAACCATGTCTCAAAAAACCAAAAAAAAAAAGAACATGCCTTGCATATGTGTAGTCTTGGGTTACATCCTAAGTAACCTCTGTTTCCCTTCACAAAACAGTGTTTTGTGAGAAAATAAGCAAGAACTCTTTCTGTAAGGAAAGTAGGTAAATGTCAAAATATAAACATTAGTGCCATCAGAGTTTGTCTAGGGATGTTTGAGAATTTTCCATTTTGTGTGCTTTATGAATCTCACCAGGACCTCATGACAGGAAAAGCTGTGGTATACATGGCCTTCCAAGTGATGACCTGCTACGTTTAGGTTTTGTTTTTCCTTCAAAAAGCTTTTGTGTATATCTCATTATGAAATTATTGAAGGGAATTAATGAAATACCAAGTTTTACACACACACATATGTATATCCTAGAGGCTATGTATATATAATATTTAATATATATATATATATATATATAATAAATATGCACTACATTTAGTATTAATATTAGTATTATATTTTTATATGTAATAGTATATATCTATATTCATTACAGCTACTAACTATATATTCTTATATGGCTGACAAGGCACTTTTGGATATTTAAATTTATCCAACATGTATTTGTTTTGTGGTGACTATTTGTTGGGTACCAAGAAGATGGTAATGTAGTCATAAAAATGAACAGCAATTGTTAGTAAGATAGATTAAAAACATCTTAGCTTTAATGCATTTATATTTCCTTGCAAGGAAGCAGACACTAAATAAGTATAGTGATTTAAGGGTGAGCAACATGTTTGTCAGATAAAAGCCTTTAGAAGAGGTAATTCTTTCTAAAGAAAGAAAGTGAAGGAATGAAATGAATTCATATTGTTACTAAGAGAGAGGAAAACATGGACTTGAGTCTTGATCATTAGGAATAGTAAGGCCTGACCCTTGGACACCTCTTAGTGCTCTCTGTTATTAAGGTTTTTTACCCAAATCAAACAGGAAGCTCTTGAAGGCTTTTTTATGATTAGACTCCAATTTTGATCAGTTATAACTTTAATCATTGCCTAATTTACTGTGGACTGACTGATGAGGGAAAGGTAGAAACAAGGAGAGCAGTTAAGAAGATGCTCATGGGGACAACTGACAGTCATTTAGGGCAATAAATGATAGCATTCTAGATTTTCATGTTAATATTCTACTTAGAGGTCAAAAACCATTGAGATCTATGCTAACTCCTTAACGTTCAACTCACAAATGTTTTGCCTGAAATAGTTAGACACCAATCAAATAATTGCTCCAAAAGGTGGTGAGGTTCTAAGCAAAACAATAACAAAAACAAACAAACAAAAACAACAAATACGTGAACTCACTGTGTCCGCTGTGGCTGATAGTATCTCTCTGATGACATCACTGGAGGTTTCTTTAGTCATAGTGTGTTCTGTGTCTATGCCAGCAAGTTATATTTCACCACATCACTCCTGATGATAGAAAGAGAGGAAGGAAGAGGAGGAAGAGTAATAAAGAGATGAGAAAGACACCTGTAATTGCACCAATTCATCTTTTGTGTTCCATGATTACCTAAATTGTCATACATTATATAAATTCAATTACCTTATGTTGATTACATGTGTGTTTATATATAATGCTGACTTTCCATCTGAAGTTAGTATTGGCTATAGCATTTCTTTAATATTCCTTTTCTGAGATTTTCTTTCTGAAATGAACAGGAAGGCTCTAGTCTTGTTCATGGGTGAAAATTCCTCCTACAAATAAAATCTCTCTTTATAAAAAAAAAAAGCTGCGAAATCAAACAACCAGTCTAATCACAATGCTTTGTCATTCCCTCAGAGACACTGTTGAATGATTCTTGATATCACTCAAATAAGGTTCACATTGTGCTTCCAAACCTTGACTTAAATTCACTTATTTTTAAAATGATATTATTTATAAACATTTTCCATCCACAATTACTGCTTCACATAGTACCATATATTTTTTTTTTCCAGTCTTAGATCTTTACAGACACCTAAGGGTTGCGTCCTGTCTATTGACAGTCATCAGAGAGCAGTTTTAGTGAATGACCAATGGTTGTAAAGCGTTTCACAGGTATTAACACATCTGATTCTCCTTCTGTTGCTAGGCATCTTCTCAGTGCTCAGTTTGGCCTCAGAGTGCACCACACTTGCAGCGGAGCTTCCCAAAGTGTCCTACGTGAAGGCGCTGGATGTGTGGCTCATTGCCTGTCTGCTCTTCGGGTTTGCTTCCCTGGTGGAGTATGCTGTTGTCCAGGTGATGTTGAACAATCCCAAGAGGGTTGAAGCTGAAAAGGCCAGAATTGCCAAGGCTGAGCAAGCAGATGGGAAAGGTGGAAATGCAGCAAAGAAGAATACTGTGAACGGCACGGGAACTCCTGTTCATATCAGCACTTTGCAGGTAAGACTGGAATGAACCATGGAAGTGGATCGCCCATCCTCTTCTGTGCCAGGAAAGAGACACTGTGAGAAAGAAACGGTGGGACTGGCATTTATTTTCTATAGATGAAAAGAAACTGAGTTCAGCATACGTTTTTGGAAGTGTTTACAGAAAACACATAAGACATGTCAAAGACGACCTAGGAAAATCTGGTATCTTAAAAATTTGAAAACTTTCCACTGAGTTTAAAATCACAGCTGCACTTTGGTGCTCATCCGTGAATGGGCAGAAGTTCCCAGAATGTATGCTTCCCTATTGGTCCTCATTTGATAAGCTTTAGTAAGAAGCCGCAGGACTTATGGGGCTGAACAGGCCTTTATCCAGCTGAGACTTGGAAGAGTCATGCTGTTGGCTGGTGACTCTCGTTTTCCCACTGAGTTAGGCAGCTTCCCATAGTTTGTCAGCTATAGCTAGATGACTGGCCCTCAGGGAATCTCTACACACTGTTAAGGGGCTCTGTCTAGCCCAGCCATCATGGCTAGAGAAGGACTGAATAGGCTTTCTCCCCTTAGCCCTGACTTGTCACATATCATGGGCTTAAGAGCAACTGGCTGCTTAACAAATCAACTGTGTGCACTCACCCACGGAGTCCTGCTTGATGTTCACTCTTTAGAAGAAAAGTCAGCCAGAAGGCCATTTATGTGGAGCAAAAGGCTATAGACTCTACAGGAGACCAATAGCTCTAGCCATCCCACAGCTGTGAACACTGCCTGTTCTGCTCGTGTTCTGGCCCCATAGGGCACTATGCGTTGACTCCCACTGCCCTCCTGCCTGGAATTCTAGAAAACATGCTACACATGGAATTTTTGGAGAGAATAGCAAACTAATTCTTCCTATTTTGCATATCTGTGGCTATTTTTGTTTTGCCCCTTTTTGTCTTTTTAAGTTGGTGCACTAATTTTCAAATCTTAAAACTCCAACGCTCTGCCTATCCATAGCTTCCACATTGAGAGAAGCTTCTTTATGCCATGTGACCTTTTTATGCTATATCACTGCTCCTGGAGGAGAAATGCTTCATCAAGGCAGTGTCATGACTTAAGTCCATCCTTTGCCATAACCTCCTCTTCTTCTCCATCAACCATGTCTGTAACATATGTGAAACAAGTTTCATGTAGATGGCAGAATTGTATAGACTTTACTCCACCAATCTCTTAAGTTTTAATTGGTTGTATTGAGCTGTTAAATTATTATAATGATTGGTACTTTGAGACCTCCATATTCATTTGTTTTTACTTCTTATTAATTTTTGTTCTGTTTTCTGCTTCCTACATTCACATGGGATACTGAGAAAGTTACAGAATTCCATCTTGAACTTTCTATATTTTATGTGTGTGCCTTTATAATGGCTTTAGATATTATATTATGGCTTTAATGGCTGATTAAGATATTATATTATGAAGATACAACTTATTATGACCTAAAGATTGCATCATCTTACTAGTTTGTTGTTCAAATTGGATAGTGTCTTCTTTAGAGTTTGTTGTTCACCAACCCTTTCCTCTGACTCTGCAGTTTCTTCTTTGCTAGTGTGCATGCATGTGTGCATGTGTGTGTGTGTGTGCATGTGTGTATGTGTGTGTATGTATGTGTGCATGTGTGGGTGTTTACTGTAGTCTTTCTTATACTCCAGTGGTCCAAAGTTATGTTTCATTGTTTTTTATTTCTATAGGGCTCCTTTATTCACTATTTTCGGTGGTGTGCTGGTAAACTCTGTTTTCTACCTTCTGAGAGTACTTGTTTTATTCTTGGTTCCTTATGGCTGTTCTCTTCGGTTATAGGACTATAGGGTAGCAGTTAGCTTCATTTAGCACATAACAAGTATGATGACACTTTCTTCTGCCCTTATGCTTTTCCAGGGGAACTAAACATTCCAATTCTTTTTCAAATAGGTAATGAAACTCATCTAGATTTCAATACGATTGCCTTCTTTAGAATTAAAAGGCAGTGTCTTTAGACCTCACCCTTCTTCGATTGATTCTTCATCTGTTCTTCCTTGCATTCTCCCATTTATCCAGCCATGGTTTGTATGGCTTTCCACGAACTTTTCAGGTTCAAACTTCCACTTGTTAAGTATGTATGTATTTTCTTGTGGAAATTCCTATTTCTTACTAAGATAGTCTAGGTTTTCACTGGCATATTGATAATAGCTCTCTGAAGTGGTTTTTATCATGGATGCTTTAGTATTATTCCTAATTTTTTAAGATTTGACATTTATCATTTTTTCTCGTTCAGTTTGAGATACTCCGTAGAATGGCTGCCAAATCCTAGACATTTCATATTATGACACTCTGAGTCATGTTTAAAGCTCTGTTTTAGTGGTTTTGCCTGTCCTAGCAAGGGCAGGGAGTGTCCTGACACATTATTGTCTTGAGGGAGTAGAAGTCTGGGTTCCACATCGGTAAGGGAAGGCTCATTTCTCCTACTGGGTAGAGATGGGGGCGGGGGGGTGTATGTGTGTGTCATGCTTGTTTTTTGTTTTTTTTTAGTCCATAGACACAGCATGTGGGAATCCTGTGACTGCTTGGCTTTCACTCACCACAGGCTTCTAAGGTATCACTCCTGTGTGGAGGAAAAGTATCTGTCAGGTTTAATATATGCTTGCTACTAGTCTGCACCTAAACAGGTAGTTCACTGTGTTACTGATGTTCAGAAAAGAAAAGTCCTGGCCATCAATGGATTTGTCTCCCACCATGTCTGTGGGAATGTAGACCTTCTTATTACAGAAAGATGGCAGCTCCCACATCTTTTGTTGGTGTGTCTAGAAAAGATCTTTCTGTGTCATTTGACTGGAATAGGTAATAGGTCATTGGCCCAATATTCTCTGCATCGTTGGGTAGTTCCTTCTTGGGCATTTCTTTAGACAGAGCAGGCTCCCTTGGAGGCTTTTTGTCTGAATATATATATGTGTGTGTGCGTGTGCGTGTGCGTGTGCGTGTGCGTGTGTGTGTGTGTGTGTGTGTGTGAGAGAGAGAGAGAGAGAGAGAGAGAGAGAGAGAGAGAGAGAGATACCACCACCTTCAGCTCCAAATCAGAATCATGTAAGGCAAAAGAAAATGAAAGAGTTTGTTACCATGTGTGACTCCCTGGGTTTAGAAGCTCAGGGTCTGGCCTCTGTCCTGAACCTTTATAGTGGTCCTTATCATGATAGTCTTCTTCCTTCTCCTCCTTTCCTCTTCCTCCTGCCCTCCCTTCTTCCTTCCTTCTTCCCTTATTAGCATTTCCTTCTTTAAGTATGTCTTCTCTTTTCCAGACCACTATTCATTTCTATGCCTCCAGCTGCTGCTTCTCTTAGTCTTTTGAAAAAAAAAAAAACAACCCAGGGTTTCTATGGAACTGAGTGGGAGGAAAAGAAGACGGAGTCTGCTCTCTTCCCTTCCTGGAACCAGAGGTTCATTGTGTTCTCCAAACCGTCTGTCTTTACTTCTTCTGCACCTCGCCTGACTCAGATGATTAAACATGGCTGTCAGTACACTACTGTGCTTTTCTTGCCTTTCCTCTCTTTCTTCACTTTTCATCTGTCACCCCACTGGTCTGTATTTTCCAGCGTGGCCCTGACGTTAGCCTGCTGAGAGCTGTGTTTAGAGGCCAAGGACACCATGAATGCTTTGACCCTTTTCTTACTTTCGTTATGCACTGAGAAAACCGTTTTTCAGAGAAATTGCAGTTCCCTTTCCCAGCATTTTACCTTAGTCTTTGCTGCCATCCAAGCTTCAGAAGCTCCTGGCACTGAGCAGAGTTAGGGGACTGTAGGATATGCTTCTGCACATTGAGATTTCCTTCAGGAAGACTAAAAAGCTCCTTTGCTCCTGCTGCATGCATTTATTTCTCAATTTCAGAAATGCAAACAGGGGCACTGGGACTCCCGCACTGTGGGGAGATATGCACATCGCATCTTGAAACCGCAGTGGACTGCTATTCAGTTGTCAGTTCTCTGCCAATGTCAAACGTCCTGCCATTCATCCCCCTGTCTGTGTTGAGCATCCTGCCATTGTCATCCCCCTGTCTGTGTTGAGTAACCTGACATTCCATTGTCATTCCTCTGTCTGTGTTGAGTAACCTGACATTCCATTGTCATCCCTCTGCCTGTGTTGAGTAACCTGCAATTCCATTGTCATCCCCCTGTCTGTGTTGAGCATCCTGCCATTCCATTGTCATCCCCCTGTCTGTGTTAAGCATCCTGCCATTCCATTGTTATCCCCCTGTCTATTTTGAGCATCCTGACATTCCATTGTCATCCCTCTGTCTGTGTTGAGCATCCTGACATTCCATTGTCATCCCTCTGTCAATAACATTGATTCCAAATAGGTTATTATTAATATTCCCACCAAGTTTACAATAGTTTATAACTTGGTAAGTTCGCAAATTTGGTACATATTAACACATGAAATAAAATATAAATAGAAAAAATATTAACTCTTACCTTTTGAACTCAGTACTTTTATGAAAAAATACATATGGAATTACGGCTTTAGATTCATAATCCACTTGTTTCAACATATTTTACTTTTCAAAACACAACAAATTTCCAAGTAATTTCAGTCAAATGATATGTCACTAATTTTTACTCTAAATAACAAGAGAAGCATAATAAAATTAGAATTATAGAAAACTTAAAGGTTACTTTAAAAAATAATAGTGTGCTTCCTAAGGAATAGTATGACTAATATCACAAAAACTCTAGTCCAGTTTTCAGTAGGAGAGTTTTTAGGAAAATAATTGTGACCCTTATGCAAAATCATGTTTTTATCTACAGACCTGGCTCCAGGCTCCTCTCCATAAAAGCAAAAAGTTGGTGCTATCTTAGCCAGTTTTCAATATTTTGGTAATTAATGTATCTTATATGTTTTTCTTTTCATTCAATAAAAACTGTAGCACACCTTCTGTTGTTACTACAATTCTTTTCCTAACACTTAGCACTTGCCATATGGAATGGTTTTATGAATAAAAGATAAAACAGGCCCCATGCCCACAATTTTCAATAATTTCATAAACAAAAGCTGATGAATGATCATGGGAGCAGTTTCTTTATGGTAAAGATGTGCTTTAAAAATTAGCATTGATTTTGATTCAGTAAAATCTGTCCAAATTGTTTCTTCTGAACATCTTTTTATCATCTATAGAAGATATCTTATCTTCAGTTCTAGAAGTTTATACAAAATTATTTGCTTTTACATGAAGCACAAGCAAAACCTTTGAGTTTAAATTTGCAAATATTACATTTTTATCAGCAGGTTTTTGTTGTTCTTCCTGGCAGCTTTATCTTTATGCGGCCTCATTTCTGTTATCAGCACTTTGCAGAAGTGACAGTGTATGCCATGAGAGTAAATGAGATTGTGGAAAGAAACAATGGAAAAGTGATGAATTCAGGGTTCGAACAGCCAAATTAGGAATGTGTTGGGTAGGATTACTATCTTACTTATGTGGTTCATTTCCTGACTTATGAAATCGTAGCTGTTGCAGGTGTCATTTTATTATAAAATCTTCTGTCTTGTCATATATGCATTTTGTTTAATAATGAGTTCAAAACAACAAAGAAAGTATGTGTAAAACCTCTAATTAATGGAACAAAAAGAGACCCTCCAACTAGTGGGTGAGCCATGATTTGTTGAAGGAACCTTGAGGATTCTTCATAGGAGGGAACCTGATCGTACTCCTTCAGCTGTGTCATCGTGAATCCCTTTTCTAGAGCACGTGTGGTACACATGCACTTGTCCTGAACATGAGAGACATGTAAAATGTCATAGAGTTTCCAATGAATTAAGTGTGGGAGAGTGGCAGCTTCTGGGAATCCTTTTTCATGTGATTGTTATAATACTGAAGTTACGCTTTCCTGGCTGATGTGCTTAGATATTTAAGCAATCTGGACTTTTTGTGGCTATGATTCAGAGGTTGACAGTCTCCCTGCAGGACAAAAGGCTCCATCATTTATTAATCAGCAATTCTGTTCAGAAAAAGGACAGCAAAGATGAAGGTACCAAATTAACACTTAGAGTAATATTTTCTGCACACACACACCCCATATTGGACCAAGGAAAGATTTTTATTTTTTGGTATTTAAATTGAGAAAAATCTTACAACCCCAATAGTAACCTAAATCAATGTTGATTCATGCTTTATTTCTAAGTATAAAATAATAAAAAAAGTTCATTCAATGGTATGAGCCTTGTTATTTGGGCAAAATATCAGAGCCTTCTGAAATGTTTAATAATTTCTGAAATGTTTAATGATTTCTGAAATGTTTAATTTATCTGGTGGAATCGTCAGTTGACTTTTATCCCTGTTAATGTGTAATATCAATTTTAAAATACCTTTTTGAAGAGATGTGGTATTTATAACTCTAAAAATTCTATTACACCATGTTTCATTTCTATGCTTAGGTTGGTGAGACCAGATGCAAAAAAGTTTGTACTTCCAAGTCTGATCTGAGATCCAATGACTTCAGCATTGTTGGAAGCTTACCAAGAGATTTTGAATTATCCAATTATGACTGCTATGGGAAACCCATTGAAGTCAACAATGGACTTGGGAAATCACAGGCTAAGAACAACAAGAAGCCTCCGCCTGCCAAGCCTGTCATCCCCACAGCAGCCAAGCGAATTGACCTTTATGCGAGAGCACTGTTTCCTTTCTGTTTCTTGTTCTTCAATGTCATATATTGGTCTATATATTTATGATAAACCATTTCCATTTGTATGAAATACAATACCATTTCATTGTGACCAATGCAATTCATAATTGCTGATCTATGAAAACTTTACATTTTCATAGCAATATATCGCATTTTGGATGCCAGTCAATTATAATAAAATACAGCACCTTACTTTTGAATGGCAGCATGATCTTGTAACGTCTCTGCTCCAATCATGAAATAGATAGGTAGATAGATGTATGTATATTGAGCATAGTGCTTTAGGAATCAATGAAAAATAAGCATACTACATAATCTACATAATGTGCTCTTCAGCTACTGTAACTCTGTAACTGCAAATACTTCAGATAACCCTGATGAAAACATGATGTGCACGCTGACTCCTGTTCTGGTGACCATTCTAATGTATGTAGTATCTTACATTCCCTTCCTTGTAACTTTCAAAGAAAGCCATCTTATTCTTAAATAATTTTCAATAGTATTATAACAGATTAAGCAAGATTGTATGACATATTGTTTAAAGTTTTTAAGAGAGGTAGATCAGTAACAGTTACGCAGGCTCATTGAGAAATTAAATAAAAAATATACATTTATAAAATCAGCTTATTTTTAAGTGTGCTTGTGTTGTCAAAATGCCAGATAATAGATCAGTAGGTGCTTTTGAATCAAAGAGAAATATGGGATAGTATAAATGCAGACTGAATTCTGGCATCTGACAAAATACATACAAATAAATGATAGATGTATTAATTAAATATTTTGGATAAAATAAATTATTTAATCCACCTTAAAATCTAAATCTATTTTCATGCCTTTCATTTGTTGATATGGAGAGCATTAAGCATAAGCCTTAAGAAAAGCTGCACACGTTTCTGATGTGAGCAGAGTGGTGACATGTGGTTCCACGTCGCTGTCAGACTCTAAGAGGAGCTGTGAACGTTAACTTGAACTGGAAACATTGTAATCAATGAAGGACTTAGCTTGTTTGTTTTATTAAGATGCTTCTGTATTTCAAGTATTAGCCAACTGTTTGGGGGATTCGTTTTTTTAATTTATATGAATGTACTTGGATATGTTAAAAAAACAATGATTTAGTAAATAGCGACTTTTATTTAAATTTTAGACTTTTACTTTTTCTTCTTGCTAAAAATCTAGACATTGTGGGCTGACTGACTTTATCTTGTTCCTACCTGAAAACAACCCCTAAGCCTTGTCTTCTAAGACCCTGTTCTCTAACAGTGTCACAGTGTAACTGTTTATTTCTGTCTCAGCTAAAAATTGGAGCTACTAGCAACTAATGTAATATAAACATAGGACCACAAAAGTATTTTACATTATTTGGAGCGCTTTTGTTCTTGTTAGTGGTTTGTATGGCCAATTCATAATATAATACATTAAAAAATATTATTTGTGCAATTACCATGTGCAATTCACTGTGATTTGATTCACTGAAGATTTTTAACTTAAAATATCCTCAATAGTTATGAACTTTTTAAATGGTATATAGACTAATCCTCTGTAGCCTTTCAGTACAATTTAGTTATGAAAGCATGACCATCTGAATAATTTTAAAATGTCATGAGTAAAACTGCTGATGAATTTCAGGATTCTACCAAGACCTAGAAAATATTACTTTAATGGGATGAAAATGGGGAAAAATACCTTGAACATCTCTCATTTTAAAAAATCTGCTTGTAATGATATTTTCTTACATTTGTTTTTATAAGTTGGTTTCATATTAGGACCTTTGATCTAGGGTTTTAGAAGACGTCTTATAGTGAAGGCAGTGTCATATAGAAATATATTGGTGAAAGTAGTGAAAATTATTTACTTCATGTATTTCAACATAATAGTCTCCTAATGTCAGACCATATCTTCAGTCTACAGTCTCTCTCCACTATTTATTTTGGAACTAAATATGTTGATGTTTTATAAATCACATACATCTGTTTAGGATAGGCACATGGCATTGCTTTCCTTGCCTTTTTCTCTTCTTCCCCTTCCCGGGGTCAATGTGGTGGGATCCCAACCAAGACCTGATTTTAGGTGTTTCCAACCTCTGTTTGACTTGAATATAAAAATATTTTAACATAATAGTATGCAAAATAAATGGTATTTAACCTCACATTATTGGATTTTTTACATTATATATAGGATTCTTTCCAGGTGCAGACACATTTATAGTCATGTATCTAAATTCTGCCTCCTCTTATTAGGGTGACTTTTTTAAAATGTGAAAATGAAGTTGCTCTTTTTCTAATACAAAACAGTATTACAATAGTTATTTGTGTATGGATATAGCTGTTTATGAGAGATGGAGTAAACACAAAGTGAACTTGCTGACTTAGAAAACAGATGTGTAAACTTTACTTTGCTTCCTCACAGGTTTCTGCTAAAAGATACTAATGCATATTTTCACCATAACTGGCTCATGCTAGTTACTACCCAATTTCATGTCGTTGACCTGTTTCTTTTAAACTTTTTTTTCACTTGACATCGTTTCAGAATGTTCCAAAGAACTTGAAAAATTACAGAGAATTCCTGTGTCCCCTTGATCTAAATTCTGCAAGTACTCTTTTCCCAAACATGCTTTATTTCTCTCCTGTCACTATGTGTGCATAAGAAGCTGCTTTTTTAAAACTTGAAAGGGGTAGCCGGGCGGTGGTGGCCATGCCTTTAATCCCAGCACTCGGGAGGCAGAACCAGGCGGATCTCTGTGAGTTCGAGGCCAGCCTGGACTACCAAGTGAGTTCCAGGAAAGGCGCAAAGCTACACAGAGAAACCCTGTCTCGAAAAACCAAAAAAAAAAAAAAAAAAAAAAAAAAACTTGAAAGGGCAGATAGGAAGTCCCTTTACCTATGCAACTTGTGTTTCCCAAATTTGCAGTGACTTTCCCGTTTACCACCACAGTGACAGAGTGAGTCCACACAGGAAGTGAACAAACACAGTCTTAAAGCTGCCTCTCCATTTCCTGTTATTCTCTCTCATGAGCCAATCCAGGATCATATGTTGCATTTAATTGCCATGACATCAACTTCTTTAACATGATTGGGAGCTGGTTTAACATGAGAGATGGTTAGTGTTTAAGAATGTTCTCTGGTCTCGCAAGAGGGCCCTAGCTCAGTTCTTAGCATTCGTGTGCAGGAGCTCACAACTGCTTGTAACCTCCCGCTCCAGAGACGGACACGCTCTTCTGGACTCTGCAGACTACCCATTGTGGAATTCACATTCACATACACATAAATAAAAATATTTTTGAAAAATGATTATGCTACTGTACATTCAGATATACGTAATGCCTTTTGTTAGGCCTCAGTGAACTAAACAGAACATTCTCATATAAAATTATCATAAAGTTATTTATACCCTAAGATCCAACCAAATAGATTTTGAGCATTTTCTCTCATGTTTGGATTTAATTGAAGTGCTAAATTCAGGAATCCACTTTTAGGTAAATGGTTAATTTAATGTTTTATTGTTTCTTTTAAGAAGACCAGCCTTGGATGTCATGTCTGCAAACATTCCTTTTAAGTCATATGTATTTCATTCAGATATAAGTGTTTTTCATTCATACAATTTCCTCTCTGGTGAATAATGAAGTTAAAATATTTTTCTCTGGAAGTGCAGTGCTCAAATTAAGTGGCTCTAAAACCCACTCAATTTATCATTATTTATATTGCTGAAGATTTCTGTTCATGTGCACAGTGGATATGAAATTTAAGTACCCAGGCCAAACATGGCAAATAGTTTGCCATCTTTTCTATAACCTTTACTAAATATGATCATGCCGAATGTTACTTTGCTTTAGAAAGTAAGGGTTATTCAAATCACTTTATCAAATTGATTGCATATTTATGTAGTATAACAATGATTTAGCACTCACTAGCTTGCTTTGTTTTACAAAAGAGCTAGTCTTAACCTTCTACAGGGTAAAATCAAGCTCTTGGAAAATGTCAGCCACATCATCAAAGGAATAAGAACATTTTAAAGACATTTGTGTGATTAACATTAATGAAAACACTATGCAAGTCACATTTAAGGTTAGTTATATTCCTCATATACATGCATGTATAAATTAGATCCTTATATTTTGATACAGTCAACATTTTCTCTGTAGATATTTATATGTTCATTACATATACATCTATCATTTTATTGTGTCTTTCATCAGCAAGACTATTGAAGAAATTCATAACTTTTGTTCGACTTTCATTTTTCTTGACTTATTTTTAAGAGTGTAAAATCAAGACTTTATGCTCTTAGATATTTTTAAGCTTCTCAGATCTCACATACTACACCCCACATGAGTTTTAAATCAATAAATATGTAGCTACTTTATTTTGCTAAGGGATTGTGTGAGTCCAAAACTGTGGAGTTGAATAAAGCAGCAGAGCTCACACTAAAAATGAATGCCATACAGCAAACAACAGTGTGAGAATTTCATATGCTAAATATCTAAATCACTGTAATGCATTTAAAAACATAAAGCATATTAACAAAGAAGCATAAGAAAGATCCAAGCCATTTGTGTAAGGAAAAGGGAGCTCTGAGGAATAATGGAGAAAGTGAGTGAAATGACTCAGCTGATAACATGTTTGCATCCAAGCCAGAAGCTCTGAGGAGGCTCTCTGAGACCCACACACCAGAAGGAGAGAACAGACTCCCACAAGTTGTCCTCTGATCTCCACACACATATTATGGCACACACACACACACACACACACACACACACACACACACACACACACATCAATAGTATAAAAAGAATGAATTAATGTGGCTAACTAAAGGTAGTTAAATAATTTATTATAGAATTTTTACGCTAGAAGCTAAGCCAAAGAATAATTACAAATTGCAATGTGCAGTAACAGTCCAGTCAAAAACCCATCAAGAACTGTTGGGAGGGCAGCAGGCGAGGTCTCTATCTAAAGCGTATTTCTTGACTAAAACCAGCATACGCTCTTGATCCTCTAACTTGAAACGATTTTCAGGAATTCTCAATTTTCAGTGGGAGGCAGTTGCAGTTCAATCAATCCTCCTCAGTGAGGGAAGAGCAAGACAGTAGAGCATTCCTCAGCCCAGTGGCTTACTTAAGACTCTAGATGTATCTACAGGTCCTCTGCCAATTACCTCCGAATGGAAATTTTATTGGTCAGTTACTATGCCTGACCCTAGGCCACCACCGAGGACAGGCATAGAAATACCTTGTGTGAAATCCCTGGCAAGATGAAGAGGCCAAATGCCTTAGCTTTGATACTCTCCACTATGGTCCCAAGAGGCCGTCTGCTAAGTTAAGAGTTGTAAGCATTGCTTTGCAGGAGAAAACTGGCATCCCACAACAACAAATTTATTTGCTCTTTGAAGACTACAAATGTGTGCCATACAGTTTATGGAAATTTCCTTCTATCCTCATATCTGCTAGCTTGACTCAGGCACTCCAGTGTTTAACATCAGTCCCAGTCAGAATCAGCCAGTTTGACAGCTGTGAAGATATCTTTAGTTTATTAACTGAGAGCATATTATATGGGACTCATTAAGAGGGAATAACCTAATAAATTCTGCTTTGGACTAATATAAAGCCTCTTTCTAAACACAGCTGCACTTTTCCTGTTCATTCATTCCTAGGCTCAAAAGCTCTTTCATTCGAAAATCACGAGTTTCCACTCAGTGTGCTAGCATCTTGGAAGTTTTGAAATTTTTAGGTGAATTAATTTCAATGTCCAGTATCAGATAGCAGAGTAGAGGAGAAAGTGATAGAACGAAGCTTTGACCTGAAATGCTGGCAGCTTGGGTTGCTGTCAATCTTGCAATTTTGTCAAAGAACCTCTCCTTCAATTACCCTATTTTTAAAGAGGGATAACAACTATGTATGAATCTCTAATAATAAGTACATTTGTATTTTTATGGTGGTTAAAAGCAAATATTTGGAAATAGCTGAGGTTACAACTTAGTTTAAAAAACTCCTTATAAAATTCATTGTTTGGCTAAAGTTTTGACAAAAGTTTCAGGTAAATTCTGCTCCTAAGAGACGTTGTTATCCCCAGTCATCCAAATCAGAGGAGACTATTACCATTTAAGGATAGGCGTGGCAGAAGGAACTATAAATTACACAATTAGATCTTCTTGGATGTTAGAATTTTAATCTGGATACCACAATTTTGAGTTGGGTTGTGTGTATGAAAAAATAATATCCTAATGTCAGAACTTCAGAGTGCACACACATTCCACCCCATTAAATGGAAGGTATGAGGAAATGAGAGGGCTTCTGAACATTACAAAGACTAAGGACACATTTCCCAGATCTATTAAACAAGCTGTACAAATTGAGCTCAATTTCTTGTATGTAATATATATATATATATATATATATATATATATATATATATATATGATAAGTAGTTCTTATAATGATCATCCTGGAAAACTATGATTCTGAACTTATTTCTGAAACATAAAAAGAATTTATAAATTATGTTCCATAGAATGGTAATGTTAATGTATTTTATTATATTCCAATGGTTTTAAATTACATAATCCTATTACTAAATAGAAAAGTAATTCTCAATCAATCAATATCTGAAATTAACATGATTCTGAGAAAATGATAATGTTTTATGTTCTGAACTCATCTTTAAGTGTCTGAGGCAAACTTCCAACTTATGAAATTACATTGACTCCCCTTAACACAATATGCTATATTACGACTACCATATCTATCCATTCACTGAAGAACTTCTTAAACTCTTGATAGATGGAAGTGTATGACTGGTACAAGCTGAGGTCAGTTAATATGCTAGCCCAGTGCAAGCTCTGTATACACTTTTAAGGAACAGTAGAAGAGGGTGCCATCACTCCAAGGGACCTGAGTAGTTTGAAAATCCAGTCATACAATACGTACAGGATCTTAAAAAAAAAAAAATCTTTCAAAGACTTCAATATTTTTAACAAAATTAAACTTAGGTGAAAATAATTTGAGATGAAATGACTAAAACAATTATGAAAAATAGGAAGGAGATCTAAATATGGAAAATTCTTAGTGAAAGATGGTATGAAGTGTATACTTGCTAAGTGGAAGTTAATCACTTCAAATGAGGAATTTTAAAAACAGCAAAGATAGATATTTTTTTCTTCACCAAAAACTATTGTGTTTTTAGCTTTTAAGAACATTTAAGTGTAAATTACGTTGTATACTTTTGGATGATAGCTCACTGTATTCCCCTGAATTATCCATGACACCATCTAGGATGTTGTCAACCAACACACAGATGCACACACATTTTTATAGAAGTATATATTTGTATATTATATATTTCAGATACTTACAGATTTACTAGATTGCTGCATACCTTTGTACGGGTATATATATATGTACACATACACAAATTACTACATTAGTGTTCTATTCACAAGCATGTGCTATAATTTTTCCTTTTTAAAGTTCTGCATGGTATACATTTTATGTATGTTCCATAACAGTTTCACATTATAGTTGCATTAGGAGCCTTTTGCCAGCTTGCCTATTAAAAGATCAAATAAAATAAGTGTGTGCTAATTGATATGAACCAGATGGCCCACAAAGAGAGTTAGTCTCAACAGATTGTTCCATTTACTTATTTGTATGTTTATTCATTTTAAAAAGCTGCCATTCTTGAATGTACCCCAGGCTCATTCTTCTGCACCTCATAAAATGAAGTGGACCCTCATCTCCCTCTATACACCCAAGCAACTCCCATTTCCTATATGCTGCACAGTTCTGGGAGGACTCCAACTCATTTTCATCTCCAGACTCCTAGTCTAGTTCTTTTAGACGTGCACAGAATTCCAGTAAATTTAACCCCTCCCACATAGCCCATGTCGCCCCTGTCCTCCAGGGTCTTGGGGACTCGGTGGAGTTTTCTAGGTTGTTTTCTTACAGTGTTTATTCCCAACTCTTTTCCCATTTTTGGAACTAGATCTTTTATTTCCCTCTTCCTATTTGTTTTCCTTAGTACCCTCTTAAATACTGTGTTTGTACAGTGTCCTACACTCCCAGCGTTGGTGTGTTCCACTGCCCTGTCTGCCTCCTTTGTGTATAGTCACACTTTCCACAGTTGTCTATGTTATACTTTAAACTATGGGATAGTTATCAAATGTGTGGAATTCAAGCTGGCTCTGCCTTTGTCTCTCACTGTGGACTCACTTGTGAGACTTGGAGCTTTGGTCTTATTTCCTAATAATGTTCCTGGATTCCTGCTCCACCAATGCAAACCCATTTTCTTTTGAAGATGGTACTATGCTATGGCTCCAGACATTGAGTGTGTGTATGAGAGGAAAAGAGAAGAAATGAGAGAGGAGTGGTGAAGAAGAGGAATGATATTACTTTATTTTGAGCATTTAGTAACATACCTATCACAGCAACAAATGATTTTTTTATGAAAAAAAATTACAGACAAACCACAAAAAATCTCTGAGGAGCAAATACAATCTTCAGAATAAGAAAAAAGACTACAAGAGACACCACACCTCTTTATTTTCAAAACACACTAAAAAGATGCAATAATCAAAACAATATCTACTGAAATGAACACAGACACATAGGCCAATGGACAGAAGAGGAGCTTAAAATTAAACCCTTGAATGTATTGTTGCTTGGCTTCTGGCAATGATATTAAGAAGAAAAAAAAGGAAATGAAAGAGCAATCTCTTCAATAGCTAGTATTGTGAAAATTGAATTTGTGTGTGAAAGAGAATGAAATTAGATATTTATTTCATAACATATATAAAAATCTACTCCAAAAAGATTTATGTTTTAAAATAAGAATGGGAACTGTGAAAGTTCTGGAAGCGAACATAAATAAAATGCTTTATGACACCTTTTCTGCACTATGAAGACTATTAATCCCAAAAAGTTGAGGAGAAAGACCACTGACTCAAATCATCATGGTCAAATTAATTAAAACAAGCAATTAATTGTAACAAGAATTTTTTCATGCACATGGCCTGCCTCCCCCCAAGATGTGATTTTGAGGTCAGCATTGATATGAGGAAGACAAGGTTTTTATAGCTCAGGGGTAGGGAGTTTCCAAATGAGGGAATTGAAGGGCAAAATAGGTGGGACTATAATAGCAGAACGTAAGCATAAGAAATTAATCATAATGACCTCCTGAAACAAAGACATGATTGCAAGGAGGTTTTAACAACAGGTAGTCATAACAAGATAGCCATATCAACCTTTTTGAAACAAAGGTAAGGTTCCAAGATGGTTATTAACTTCTTGAAACAAAGACATGATTACCATTCCTGGAACAGGTAGTACAGAACCATTTATATTTAATGTTACAGGTGAGGCATAGCCCAATTCTTGAGAAACAGATTTAATCATAAACAGGAGTGAACCTAGTTTGTCTTTATTATTAGATGGCTTTTAAGCCTAAAATGGAAGGCAGGCTGTTTCTTCAGGGCTAACACAGAGACCCACAACTGGAGAAGGTACAGAGAATGAGGGATTGCAGAGCACTCAGTCACAAATTGGACATCTATAGCCTCTCCCTTCCCTTAAAGTTCAGGAATCATTCCAGAAGGTGGGGGTGGAACAATCACAAGAGCAACAGGTGGTATATGGCTACAAGAACACAATTTTTTATGGACACAGCAAGTAGTCGGAAATTTGAATGCCAGCAGTTGTGACACCATGCATAAGACCTGCATAGGCTCAACCCAGACAACAATCCTAGCATGGAAGGGGAAGTGGGCATAAATGCTCACCTTTAGCTAAGGAAGTAAGAGTAATTCCTAAGTGTGTGGCCCCTGGTAGTGCAATTATGCTCTTGTAGAAGGCCACATATCCAAGAGTAGATGGGCAGTACAAACTGTACTTAATGGCTTTAGTTTATATTAAAAAGGACACAGTGTTGGGTGAGTAGGGATAGATCTGGGAGGAATTAGGGGAGAACAGTGAATGTGATTAAAAACAAACCCAGAAAATATTGTACTAAATCCTCAAATAATAAATAAAAAGAAGAAAAATGGTGCCTGCACCAAGTGAGAATATTTGTGTCATTTATTTTTGGATAGTTCATGGTTAATTAAAACAGTTAACTTTTATACACTGATTTAATTTTTCCCAAAAAATCTTATTGATTTTTTTTTATAGTCCAGTAATCTTTTGGGATAATCTCTTGGGGACTTATTTTCTCTATATTAGAACAATTCATGTTCAAATAAGGTAAATTTAACTTCTTTCAAATTTGAGTTCTTTACATTACTTCTCTTGCCTAATTGCTCTGGCCTAGAGAGTTTTTTTTTCTTTTCAATTTGTTTTTCCCTGTGTTTTCTAAAGAAGTACTCTGTTCTGTGGCACAGTGTTTCTGGCAAAATATCAGATATCAATGTAAATATTGTTTTTATAGGCCAATTGTTTTGTCTCACAATAAGATGTTATTTTTCTTTGATATTCTAAATTTTGACTGGATACATTTTTATTTAGCCAGTCATTTCTAACTGAATTTTCAAACTTGGTTTCATGATAATAACATACTGTTTTTATTATGGTAGCTCTGTAATAGAACTTGATTTCAGGGGTGGTGATACCTCCAGCAGTTCTTTTATTATGCTATATTGTTTTAGCTATCTCTGTGTGTGTGTGTGTGTGTGTGTGTGTGTGTGTGTGTTCCCATATGAAGCAGATTTTTTTTTTTTTTTAATTTCTGTGAAAACTTGTCCTGGAGCACTGAATCTGTAAATTGCCTTTTCATAAGTACAGGAAATCTTTCATCTTCTGGTGTCTTCTTTAGTTTCTTTCTTCAATGTCTTAAAGTATTTATTATACATGTCTTTCACTTGCTTGGCTAGAGTTATCCCAAGATATTTTATTATTCTTCTTGACCTATTGTGAAAGTACTATTTCTCTGATTTGTTTGACATTTGTATACAGGAGGGCTATCAATTTTTGTGTTAATAATATTATATCCAGCTCCTTTGCTGAAGGTATTTGTCCTCTGTAGGAGTTTTCTGCAGGGGGGTTTTAGTGCCTTTCATTTGTAAAGTCATATCACCTGCATATGAAAATACTTTCTTCTTTCTTTCCTATTGTATCACCTTGATTTCCTTTAGTTGTCTTATTGTTCTAGCTAAGATTTCAAGTAATATATCAAATACATATGGAGAGAGTAGACTACCTTGTCTTGTTCCTGAATTTTGAGGAGTGCTTAGAGTTTTTCTCCATTTTTTTTTTATGTTACCTGTTGGCTTCTTATAAATTGCCTATATTATGCTGAAGTATGACCTTGTATTCCTAATCTACCAAGACTTTTATCATGATAAATTGAGATGAACATGTGGCTTTTGTTGTTCAGTCTGTTTATGTGTGGTTGATGTGTATAAATTTAATCATCCCCGAATCTCTGTAATAAAGCCTACTTGATTTTGGTGGATATTTTTTTATGTGTTCTTTGATTCAGTTTGCAAGTATTTCTTCAAGGATGTTTGCATCTATGTACATGAGGAATATTTGTCTTTAATTTAATTTGATATTTTTGCAAGTAATTAGAAATCACAGAGGAGCAGGTATGACAATAGCAACCCCTTCTTGAAGCAGCTTTTACAGACATGTTCTTCCAATGAATTATTTGATTTGATGACTTATACATGCTGAAAGTAGTTTATTCAATATTAATTTTAGTTATTTTTCTCATTGCTATGACAAAATATCATAGAAAAGCAACTGAAGAAAGGAATGGCTTGTTTTGATTCATACTTTGAGGGTGTATTTCTTCATGATGGCTATGTTGGCAGTCAAAGTACAGAGAGGTGATTGCTAATTCTCCACTCATTTTCTCTGTTTTATTAGTCTGGAATCCCAGTCCATGCAATGGTGCTGCCTGAATTCAGGGTGAGCCTTCCAACACTGGTTAAGTCTCTCAGTAAACACATTCATAGATATACCCAGAGGTGTGTCTCCTGTGTGATCCTAAATCTCATCTAGTTGACAGGTAGGGTTGACCATCATAGTCATGAAACATTTCCCTTTCATACCACAAACCTTCAAGTTTCCCAGGTAGACTAGTTCTGCCTTGTGCAAGACATTCCAAAAGTAAGAACTCTTGATACTAAAATGTTTGCTAGGTTGCTTGTTGATTAGCATATTTACAAATAGATGTCACTCTTAGACTAGTCTGCATGCTCCCCACAAAGAGAGAGAATCTACCTATATCTACTGCTAATCTACAATTTCATAGTTCACCCCTTCACTTCAACTAAGGTCACCTTGATACATATTTATTTCAAACTGTTAGTAAGTTTTCATGTTTCATTTTATGGACTATTTTATAGTAAAAGTATAGCTTCCAAGCCATTTGACCTCTGAGACATGAACTCTTACATGTGTAGAAAGAATTCTTTCTACAGAGCATGTTGACTGAGGCCATATTCCTTTTTTTTCCCCCTTTGATTATTTTTTTTTACTAGCTCTATTAACTCCACCATCTGTAGTTATTTGAACTTCTTAAAAACAGCATGTATTGACAGAGGCATTTTTAGTAGTTCCAGGAAAAATGTATTTTTTTAAAAACTGGAAAATTCCTTATGGAAGTGGTTTGGAACATTTGTGTTTTTAAGTTTACCTCTCAAAATATTTCCCCCAAATGGAGACTATTGGCCATAATAAGTGTGATTTTTATTTCATTTTACTTATTGGTCTATGAGACTTTTGCTACCTATCATAGAAAAGCAACTTAAGGAAGGAAGGACTTGTTTTGATTCATAGTTTGAGGATACATTCCTTCATGATGGCTATGTCGGCAGTCGGAGTGCAAAGAGGCAGAGCTGTAGCAGATGAAAGGATTTTTGGAATGTCACATTTTCATACACCAGAAAATGACAGTACAATTTTCCATCTTTTCTTAGCAGAAGCCATGTTCTATAATACACATAGAAATCAGAACAATTATGGTAGTGACTAAGTGTTATTGTACAGTAAATTATGGGTTATATCTCACTATGACATAACTATATCCTATTAATTATAATTGAATTTCCTACAAGGCCTTGTGTCAAGGTAACAGACTGTAAATTTGCTGATCTCTTCATGCTGTGAGTAATATTGTAATGTTCTTTATAACCCATAGTATTAGAAAAATAATAGTTACTATTAGAAATGATAGTATCTTCTTTTTTAATTCATAGTGCTAAACCATTACAAAACAATACCAAAGGCAAACAGACCTGTAACATCTCAGAATATTTAACTTAGACTTACCATTATGTCTCCATAAATGTTCCTGTTACCTTTGCCATCTGGCATTCCAGAAGCTAATGTTTAAATACATCACATTATGTAAATATTATAAATTTACACATTATGTAAATATTATAGATCTCTATATTTGAGAATGCACTCTCCCACTACCACTTTTGATGTGTATGGAGTTCCACAAGAGCAATTACTGAGTATTTCAAACTGAAGACCTGTTGGATTTGACTACAAATATAAGTAGTCATGGTATTCTACAGTAGCTCTTTATGCCATCTTTTGTCAGCATTCTGCTGGAATCTAGGAGAACTTGTGTATCAACAGCAGTCCAACTCCAGACTTCCAAAGAGAGCAAATTCAGGGTTTCTCTCCCAACATAAAGTACTTAATACTAGATGTGAAAGAACTTGGGAAGAATGCTCTTCTCTGCTTCTTAAGCACTGTTAGGGAAATCCCTCTTGGAGAGAGCATAGTTGCACTATTCCCTCATGAAGACCATCAGTTAGGAATCATTTGCTCTCATTCACTTCTGTTGTTTCATTTAGTTCAATCATAATATCCTTATGTAGCTTAATTTTTCTATCCAGCCACAGGGCTGGCAATAACAGCAAGTCTGCTGACTTTTTCTTCACATGACTCCTAAGTAGATGTAGTAGGATATGACAGATTAAAAAAATCCGAGAATTGTCTGTCCCATTTGGTAATTTGGTAATTTGTGACACATTCCCATACCTACATTTAGTTTTCCTGATAAAATGAAATTGTGACTTGTATGGATGAACGTTTACAAATGCACACTTTCAAGTTTATTAATATTAATATTGTCTATTTTTATCATAGTCACATCCATTGGCATAGTTAGTTCTGGTGATTTGAATGAGAATGGCCCCCAAATGATAATATATTTAAATGCTTGTTTCCAGGTGGTGGGCTATTTTAGGAGGGATTAGCAGGTGCAGCCTTGTTGGAGAAAGTGTGTCACTGGTGGCAGAATTTGAGGTTTCAAAAGCCCATGTCAGGCCCAGTCTCACTCTCTGTCCATCTGGCTCCATCCGGCAGGTAAGATGTGAGCTCTCAGCTACTGTTCCAGTGCCATGCTTGTCTGTCAGCTGCCATATTCCCCACCATGATGATCATGGACTCACCCTCTGAAATGTGAGCCCCTGTTAAATTCTTTCTTTTATAAGCTGTCTTGCTCATGTTGTCTCTTCATGGCAATGGAAAAGCATGAAAACATACATTTAAGTACAGATATGAGAACATTTTAAACAGCAAACATTTAAATAATTATTAGTTGTAAAAGATATAAAGCTCTGTGTTTTTCCATCCCACACTTTCTTACCTCTTTGTGTGAAGAAATCGCTCCAGTTAAAGCCATTAGTCCTCACAGAGTTGATGCAAGATACAAATCAAATAAAATGTAAGCCAACCATTCTTATGACCCTGTTACTCATTTCAGTAATCAACATTAAAATAGGCACTAGAATTAAAATTTTACATTCTGGATGTCCAGGTGTTAATGCCAGCAAAGTATACCTTATTATTTATTAAAAGAAATATATACAGGTGAAACAGTAGAAAATTTGGTATTCTGAATTTTAATAATTTTCTCTAAGGTTTTTTTTTTAAATGGCTGCCAAGTGCTACTGGTTGTGCCCATTGTAATCCACTCTGCAGGTATCCATTCTCTGCCTGTTGACTTTGGCCATAACAGCTTATCTCATCAGGCATATTATCAAGTGTCAGTAACACTTCATTTAGGCCATGAGCACATGTCCTGACCATTTGTGCAGAAACTCATCAGCTAGCTAGGCATTTATTCTAATTTCCCAATCCACTGCACAGTTGTCAATAACGTTAAATTGGTGGGTATCTGCATGAACTAGATTATTTTTCCCTCTAAATTCTCATAAAGAATGCCATATCTGAATACTAAATATACAGAATCAATTGCTGTGGGCTTGTCCAGAGCCCATTTGTCTGGCCATATAACAAGACTTTGGTACAGCCCAAGTCTATTCCAAAACTCTTTAGAGGGTCTAAAATCTAATTCATGTTTTGTTTTTAATTAAATACTTCTCAGCTTTGCCTCCTTAATGCACTTGTCCATTTTTATTATCCTTTGCCATCTGCAAGGTATTTTGTGACAGATCCCCAAATTCATTGTGGGCTTGGTATTGAGAATTCCCACCAGTGATTGAGAACTTAATTTTTTTCAACTGAAGAAGAATTGGTTTCTCACAGCAAAGGAAGTAAGAACTCATTTCAAATGTGAAATTTGACTTATTGCAGGATTGTGTGCTGAAGGTAGACAGTGTTGCTGTTGTAGGATGTGCTGAAAAATTTGGGGGATTATACTCCAACTGGGAAATAGGTTGAACTTGTCCTCGGAGGCTAGACTTTCACATGGGATTCTATATCTCTCTTTCTCTGTCTCTTTGTCTCTGTCTCTGTATCTCTGTCTTTCTGTCTCTTACTCTGTGTGTGTATCTGTCTGTCTGTCTCTTTCTATCTCTTTCTAGCCTTTGTTAGCACCTTTTCTCAAACCAGGAATTTCACCCTTATCTCAGGACTAGAGTAATAACACCAGCAAACAATGGATGGATACCTCCGAAACTCTGAGCCAAAATGAACACTTCTGTTCTTTAATTGGTTCTACTTTATATCAAGCATGGCTGTAGAAAGTTACATAATACAAACAATTGGAAATAGGTACCAGAGTAGTGGGGCTGTTGCTGATAATAAATATGATCATGTGGGTCTTTAATTTTTGGATCTCACTTGTAGGAGATATTTGGAAGAGTTTGGAAACGTGAACTATAGAAAACTCTAAAGTACTGTAAACTCCTCTTAGTGACAATTCTGGTGTGAGCTCAGACAGAATACTTATGAGGTTTCAGATGGAAATAAGGACTGTACTGGGAAGTGGAGTACAAGTCATTTTTTTGTTACATTGGGGCAAAGAACTTGTTTGCATTTTTCTGCAACCTGAGACTTGTAACAGTATTAGATTAAAAGTGACAAACTAATTGACCTAGTGGGAAAAAATTTAAAACAGGCCATGACATGTTTATTCTGGACATCTTGAAGCAAATATGTAGCAAAAAGATTTGAAATGCTAGTCCTTTGATCAGAAAAGACTTTAAAGTAGGGACTAAAGAAGTCATGATTTTTGAATAATTTTTTTTTTTTTTTTTTTTGCCATTTAAAGAAAGTCAAGTACTTTCGTTGATAATGGGGAAAATACCTTGAAGGTGTCTCAGGAATTTTCCAGACTCCACACAACACAAGCTCATGGCTACCCAATAGTAAACCATATAGAATACTGTCCCTTGAGTTGAGAGTACTTCCAAGGTGTGCTGCTCACAGAGCCATCTGGGAAGTTGTTTATCCAGTATTTGTTTCACCATGCTCAACCACCCAGACACTCAAAGACCATTGTGGTCACAGTATAAGAGGACCCTGTTACCTCTTGAGCTCATGGCAGACCCGATTTAAGGCCTGCTTATCTTCCTTGGACATCCTCTGCTGTCCCTCACAGATGCAGCCTTGCCTCTCATTGGGCATATCTGATGTAGGCACGATGACTGGCAGATGGAAACCACCTAGAAAGAAGTGGCTCCATGTATTTGGTCCTGCTTGATTTTTGTTGTTTTCAGAGTTTACTACTGGGGCGTGTCCAGGCAGTTCTGAAGTCCCCACACATCGTAGCATTTTAAATTGCATGGAAGGCAAACAGTGTCTATCCTTTCTGAAACTCTATTTTTATCTCATTCATGTATAGTATCTATTCCAATTCAGCATTTTATTAAAGATAATCAAGTTATGAACTGACCTACAGGGCTGTCATAATGTCTAGTATGACATCATTGATTCTCTGGTTTCTCTGATCAGCATCGCCATATCTTGTTTCATGATTGGGAGGTTCAAATTAGCTACTTATTCCCAAAGGCTTGAGTCTTGCCAGCAAGGCTTCAGCATGCATCTTTCAATCTTTTAATTTGTACTCTTGGAATAAACTTTTTTTTTTATCTTTTCAACTACTGTTTATATATTGTTTAGCTAGCTACTAAATACAGCAATGCAAACAGCACTTGACCAGACAGTATCTGTGACCCCTTTATTAAAGTTCCTACTTCTGCCCTTCTTTGTCATTGTGATCTTGCATTGCTGTGGAGGATATTCCTCCTAGGCCTAGTTTCATTTCTGTAGTTTTCCACAGTCATGTGGCCTCCTTGAGGTCAGGGTTTGTGCTTGAGAAAGTAACAGTGTGGAAGCTTTCACACATCATCACATTCTTCCCCACATTACAATCTGAGAAATCTCCTGGTCATGTATGTTGTTGGCATGATTTGATAAGAGGTATTGCACATGCTATATGTACAGTTCCTGGATTACCTCAGATCTTTTTAACAGCATTTTGATCCTATATTTCAGGTGTCCTAAGATTTCCATGACACTTTCAGAGCTTGACCCTTGAACACTCGTGTGCTCTGAAGAAGAAGTGTATAGACTCCATGTATCTGACCCTAGGTAGCCTGAACCCAGGTGCTGATTTTGTGGAAGGACACAAGTTCAGTCAGTCTTGAGTCACATTGTTTAGATAGCTGAAGGTATTTTGTTGAATCTGGGATTTCTCCTGTAGTTACATCCTTTTGTGGCTTACTCATCTTTCCAATTTGACTTCTTCCATGGTGTTCCTGTTTTCAGGAGGTTCTCTGGAATTGGAACTCTTGGTCAGATTCGATTTCTAAGGTGATCTAAAACAGTGAATTATATGCAATTTCTCTCTTGACCTTCAGAAATTTCCATGCTTTAGAGCAGAAATAGAAAATGGGTAGCCTTGCCTACTGGCCATCATTCCTATTTCCAGAGCTGACATATCACCCCATTATATACTAATTGACACCTTTTCTGCTAGACTCAGACATGGCCACAGAATTCTTTCCTACTACATGTGCCAGAAGGCTGTTGATAATCCTGAGCTATTTTTTTTTTTATTAATTTATTTTGCAATACAATTTAGTTCTACATATCAGCCACGGATTCCCCTGTTCTCCCCCTCCCGTCCCCCTCACCTTCCCCCCAACCCCCCCCCCCCCCATTCCCATCTCCTCCAGGGCAAAGCCTTCCCCACAGACTGAGGTCAACCTGGTAGACTCAGTCCAGGTAGGTCTAGTCCCCTCCTCCCAGGCCGAGCCAAACAATCCTGCATAGGCCCCAGGTTTCAAACAGCCAACTCATGCAATGAGCACAAGATCTGGTCCCACTGCCTGGATGCCTCCCAAACAGATCAAGCCAATCAACTGTCTCATCCATTCAGAGGGCCTGATCCAGTGGGGACCCCTCAGCCATTGGTTCATAGTTCATGTCTGCTACTCACATCACCAGGGAGGCTACCTGGAAAACAGGACCCCAAGAAAGACACAGGGATCACCCAATGACAGAGAAATGGAATGAGATCTACATGAACAGCCTGGACATGAGTGGCGGTAATGAAAGGCGAGGGTTGAGGGAAAGAGAGCTTGGGGGAGCGGGAGATCCCAGCTGGATCAACAACAGAGAGGGAGAACAAGGAATAGGAGACCATGGTAAATAAAGACCACATGAGAATAGGAAGAAGCAAAGTGCTAGAGAGGCCCACAGAAATCCACAAAGATACCCACACAACAGACTGCTGGCAGTGGTCGAGAGACAGCCCGAACTGACCTACTCTGGTGATGGGATGGCCAAACACCCTAATTGTTGTGCTAGAAACCTCATCCAACTACTGAGGGATCTGGATGCAGAGATCCATGACTAGGCCCCGGGTGGATCTCTGGGAGTCCAATTAGCGAGAATGAGGAGGGTTTATATGAGCGAGAATTGTTGAGACCAAGGTTGGATAAAGCACAGGGACAAATAGCCAAATGAATGGAAACACATGAACTATGATCCTGAGCTATTTTAATCTCAATACAAAAGTAAAGAACAACAGATACCAAGTGCTTTCAGCACTCAACCTCTTAGCCTAACAAATCCAGGGAATTATAAATGATACCAAAGCCCCAATGCTTACTGTGCTATGTAGTCTCCTCATAAGTGATCACTGAGGTTTTCTTCCCAGTTTCAATTAAGGATGAATAAAGAGATCTCTTAGGTCAAAGTGAATGAACAGATCATTTTGTCATACGGATTATCACTAGAGTGCCTTGCTGTATTCAACACCTTCTGTGGTGTGAATGTCTCCCTGTTGAATTTTATGATCATTTAAGTTGAATTGGAGGTAAGAGTATTGATGATGTGACCCTTGTACTCTTTTGGAAAATTTCAAATTGACTTCTCAATGACTATTTTTTAAAATACCTGATAAAGAGATGTCTCAGTAGTTAAGAGCACTTGTTTCTCTTGCAGAGAACCTGAGTCCAGTTCCCAGCACCCACATGATGGCTTATAACATTGTTAATTAGTTCCACAGGAAACAGTTCTCTCTTCTGACCTCTATGGGCACCAGGCCATGTGTGGTACACAAACATAGATGCAGTAGAAACATTCATACACATAAAATGGTAAAACAAATAAATCTAAAAGACATGATGATTGGGTCATGAAATATGTGAACTTAATTCAGCTGTGAAGAAAAAAATGACATTATGAAATTTGTAAAAGGATAGATAGAAATGGAAAGAACATAAAAATAATAACCTAGGCTCAGAAAGACAATTACTGCGTTTTCTCCCTCACAGGCTGTGTGGACCCTCACTTCTAACTGTTAAACATGTATGTGCATATCCAGATGGGAGTAAATATGGATAAAGGCCCAGAAACATGAAACGGACTTATGTGTCTGCATAAAATAAAAAGCTTTTAAGGGAGTAAGGAAGGGGTTGGGAAAAACATTAGTACAAAAAAGAAGAGGGAATACCATTGGAGAAAAACGAATAGCAAGAAAAGGGGTGAAATCAGACAGGTGGAGGGGAGAACCAACCAAAACAGAATATGAAAACCCAATGTTGGACCCCAGTCCTTTGTAAGGTAATTTAAAAAACAGTATTTAAATATTCTAAAAAGTAATTCTCCTCTTTCCTTATGGCAACACCGTTTTTTATTTCTTCTGGTTCCTTATTACAAGATCCAAATACTTTTTAGCTTTTGTACTAATGTCTTATTGGTGATCCTCTATTTTTTTATTTAAAACAATTTTTTTCATTTTACATACCAACCACAGATCCCCCTCTCATTCCTTCTCCTGCTTCCTCCACCCCTGTCTAACCCCCACCCACCCACCCCTCAACCACTCTTTCCAAAGGGTAAGTTCTTGCACGGGGGAACAGCAAAGCCTGGTACATTCAGTTGAGGCAGAACCCAGCTCCCCACCCCCACTGCCTCAAGAGTGAGCAAGGTGTCTGACCATAGGTAGTAGGATCCAGAAAGCGAGCTCATGTACCAGGGATAGATCCTGATCACATTGCCAGGGGCTCCTCAGAGGGCTATTAAGTAAGTTTGCAGTATCAATAGATTTCCCCCACCACAATGTGAATAGCTTCAAACCCAGTCAGAAGGTAGTTAAATATCTTTATAACAGCCATACCACTATAATTCAAGTGGGCATATCTTTCATGGAAGTTTGGTATTATAGTTTGTAGGATTCATAGTAAGGTAGGACTAGTGACGCCAATGATTCCTACCTCCACCTCCACCACCACCACCACCCACAACATACTAACCAGTAGTTCATAGCACTTTCCAGAACTATGAAGGCTGTCCAGCAGGGGGGAGGCTTCCAGCTCAGTTTCACCTTGAATTCTGTATATCAAGCCACAGAAGTTTGTTAGCCACCTAATTGATGGCAAAGATGCCAAAAACATACACCAGTGAAAAGACAGCCTTTTCAACAAATGGCATTTTGAAAACTGGCTAGTCCAAGAAGAATGAAGCTAGATATCTATCTCTTATTCTGTATAAAGACTGATTTAAAATTAATCAAAGAACTTAATTTAAAACCTGAAACTCTGAAAATGTTTGGGACACATATTGAAAACACTCTAAGATGAAAGTGTATGAAGAGAGTTTCTAAAAAGGAATCCAATAGCACAGGACATAATACCAAGAATTGAAAATGGGACTGAATAAAATAAAAAATATTCCACACAGCAAAGGAAACAATTGAATAAAGATGCAGCCTACAGAATGGAAGAAAATCTTCACTGGCGTCTGAAAGAATATTAGTGTCTGAAATATATAAATAACTAAAGCAAACAAAAAACCCTAAAAACTGAAAAACAAAAACAAGAAAAACAAAACAAAACAGGCCTCAGGAAGATAGCTCAGCCAGTAAAATGCCTGCCACCTAAGTATAGCTAAAATAAACAAACAAAACCTTACACAAAAAAGCCTAACTGACCATGACACTAAATAAATGTATCTTATAGAGTATAAATCTGGATGCGACTGTGTTTCTCTGCAATCCTGGAGTCTGGGTGGTAGAGACAAGAGACTTCTTGGGCCAGCCAGTACAGCTGAATCTGCCAGTTTTGGGTGAGGTGAGAGAACCTGGTTCAAAAATATGGTACAGAATGACTAAAAAAGACACCTTTTGTGGAATGCTGACCTGAACGAATGCATGCACATTCACTCATGTACACACACATACACACACATGTATACACAAATAAAATCAAATGAAATGACCCGATAAATAACAGACTAATGAAATGAACATGTCACTTTCATAAAATGAAGAATGAGTATGTGAAAAAATATTTAACATCTGTACCTATCAGTGATATGCAGATTTAAGCACAGCCAAAATTGCTACCATCGATAAAACACAATAAAATTGCTGGAGAGGATGTTAGGATAAGAGAACACTGCACAGAACTCATAGAAATTCATATCGGTCCAGCCACTGTGGAAATCTGTATGGAGGTGTCTTAAAACACTAAAAATAAAGCTTTTGCATCACCTAGCTACCGCTCTAGGATAACACACCACAGAGACACCTGTACACTCATGTTTACTGCCCCACTATCCACAATAGTAAGGATGAATGTAGATGAATTGCTTTATGGTCTTAATAAAAATCCGGAGCCAGATATTGAGGTAAAAATCTGAGAGATCAGAAAAGCAGAAAGAAGCCAGCTGTGTTCTTACCACTTGGACATCCTCCACCAAAGACAGCTATTTCCTGTATACCTCCGCCTATGTGTCTTTCTGTTCTGCTGTCTCATTTCCTCTCTCTTCCCAGCTACTGTCACTTTCCAGCTCTGTCACTTCCTGTCTGTCTGTACAGACCTCCAGATCTTTATGGCTAGTACTGGGATTAAAGGTATGTACCACCATGCCTGGCTCTGTTCCCAGTGTGGCCTTGAACTCACAGAGATCCAGATGGATCTCTGCCTCCCAATAGGATTAAAGGCGTGTGCTACCATTGCCTGACCTCTATGTTTACTATAGTGGCTGGCATTTTCCTCTGATCCTCAGATAAACTTTATTAGGCTGCACAATATATTAGGGGACATAATACATCACCACAGATGTGGAACTAGCCTATGTATGTCTCAAAATATGGGTAGGCAAAGATGTGGTACACATACACAACAGAATTTCATTCCTATTCATATCTAATGGACTCTGTTGTTTGATGGAAAATGGATACAAGTTGAGATCCTAATATTAAGGAAAGTATGGGGATGACAGCAAAATGACTCAGAAGGTAAAGGTACTTGTTGCACACACAGGCATGGAGACTTGAGGTCACATGTGAAGGGAGAAGATACAACCAGTTCCACAAAGTTGTCTTCTGGAGTTCACATGTGCTCGGTGGCATATGTGTCCCCTGCCATAATGCACATACACATGTATAATAATAATAACATTTTAAAAAGTAGAAGTAAGTAAGCCAAACACTGAAAAATAGATATCACATTTTTCTTGTCTGTGCATTCTCAAATACCTTATAATGTACAAAACCATATGTGTGTGTGAACACGCATGCATGTGTGACATGAAAACAGAAGACAGATGGGTAAAGGAAGGAGACCAGCAGGAGAGAGAGGGGGTGGGTAGAAGAGGAGAGTGTGAATAAGGTCCAAGTATATGGTGTCCTTGAAAGAAATTTTATGAAACCCAGCATTACATACAGTGTACATGATCAAATTTAAAAAAACTGAAAAAGCACTGAATCTTAAAAGTGACTTTGACTTTTTAATGACTAAATATAGCAAATAAAAATGAAAACTGTCATGGAAAGAATAGCATAGTTCATGTACCTTCTGATAGGAGCAGACCCCTATGCCACAGAAGTGGTCTATAGAGAAATATATTTAAACTGTCCTCTATAGAGAAATCTACACTGCAAAAAAATTCTAGTTTAGCTCACTTTAGCCTTTTCCAGTACCTTGTCCTTTTCATTATTGGAAGTGAAGTGGTGATAAATATTTTCTGTCTGCACCACTAGAAACACTATTTGAAAAGTTGGGTCTTTCCAGTGTCAATGGCTTCTTTCACCCCACCCATCTGCCCTCATTAACTGGGAAAGTTTCTGAGAGAACAAGGGTTCTAAAGCTGTCCCTATAGAGTCTGCAATTATTTCCTGGGAGTCGGTGTGTCTCTGACTCTTTTTTCCTTCTATTGGGTTTCCTTGTCCCACCCTGATACGAGGGCTTGTGTCTTGTCTTGTTGTGTCTTGTTTGGCCTTGTTTGAATGTTGTCTCTTGCAGGCCTGCTCCTTTCTGAAGGGAAATGGAGGGTGATGAATCTGTTGGAGAGGGGAGGTGGCAGAGGGGAGCTGGAACGAGTGGATGGAGGGGAAACTGTGGTCAGGACTTATTGTATGAGTGAAGAATTTATTTTCAATTAAAAAAAAGTCTTCATTTGTATCTGTATAACTCTTAAGAGTTTTACACCTAATTGAAAATAATTTTTAATGACTTAGAATGCTATTTAATGACTATATTAAGATTTCCTAGAGTAACAGAACCAATATAATCCATATATAGTTGTAACAGGGGATTTATTAGATGGCTTCACATGATCAGAGGCTAGACAGTTAAAAAAAGTTGACATTTCATCTCATTTAATTTTCTATTAAAGGGGGTTTTAATGTATTTAGAGAAGCATTTTGGCTAAGAAGTTTTTATTGTTCTCTCTAATATTTCAAATTTAAAGGAGATTATTTAATATTCAGAAGAGTGCCTACCAAAACAGAGTTTTATTTACTTGTGGTAGTAGTGCTGTAATACTGATCAAAGGTACAATCATCAATAGAGGGTATGATTTCCACCCATAATTATAAGGGAGGTCACAGCACCCTCATTTTAGTAAATGACTGACTGCTCTCCCTTTCCCAAGGTGGTGAGAAATTCGATTTGGTTGGATTTTGAGGGACCTGTTTCTCACTTATGGTCACATAATAAACCTCAGAACTTAGTAATTCTCACAAAATGAGAGAAATATTCTGTAGCACTACCAAATTTTTTTAGAGAGTTTCATTTTCTGATTCATGTGCCCCTATGCAAGTAAAGGTCCATCTACTTAAGTCCAGGCCCCCTGTCATTCAGTCTCAAAGGCTGTTCCACCATTTGGTCTCTTGGCTTTCAAATCCCTCTGGGCATCTTCATGCCTTGTGAAGGATTTCATCCTTAAAACTCTCACAAATCAAACAAGCCAACAAATGAAGCCGACAAAACAGACTACTGACTTTCTCCCCAAAGTCAGTTTCTAAAAAATTAAATGTGTTCAACCTTAATATTCTACTAACTTGAGAAACATACTCTCTAGAAGAAATTTAGTTTAATACGATAATAATCTAGCAGCTTCACCCAAAGTCAACTTTTAAATGAAGTGTCACTGAAGGCTTGGACAAACGAGAACTGAAATCCTACCTCCAGCCTCCAACTGTGCATAGCAGTTCACATTAGAGAAGGAGCATGTGGCTGCTCTAAGGATTGCTGACCACCTTCTCTGTGGGATGCAGCTAGATGTTTCTCTGTTTCTTCACTTCTCTATCAAATGCCCCACTTATCCTGGAGATTGTCTACAAATTCAAATACCCTCCCTACGTTTTTCCTCCTTATTCTATTTTTTCTCTGGTTTTGCTTTGGACCCCAGCCCTAACAACTTTTTAATTTTCATTTTCCTGAGATGGGGGTCTACCTGGTGGGTATTGACTACTGGGCTCAAGTGTTTATCTTTCTTTAGTCTCTTATATTTGATTGGAGGACAATGGAATCCATCTGCCTTCAGAACACAAAGGACAGTCAAATATTTCAAAGAGGGTTCATACTAGAAAGAAAACAGTTCTCATACCTTCTTTATTAGAGTAAAATCACAACATAAATTGCATCTGTAAATTATCTTGCCACTAATGGTACCAGGACTTCCTTCCCCTCCTTGAACTGTGCTTTGTAATGCATTCCAGTGAAAGAGAATGTTAACAGCATTTCCAAATTAGGCTTCTGTGCGTTGTCTGATGGAAGTATTCTTTTCTAAAATTAATGATGAATTGCAGGATTGTGTGCATTTACAATTAACTTTTCATTAACATTGGATTTGGGGTGAGATTTGTTTTGTTTTGTTTTGTTTTGTTTTCTTCCTTCTTTAAGTAAGCTACTTTGATGCAATACAATGTACTTAAAGTAGAATTGTGACCCTGATGTCACCACTTAGAACGTTCTGTTAGTTGTAATTTTAAAGCATTCCTCACACATAATGTAAGGTAATAAGAGTCTCTCAGTAGTATACCAGCCATGGTATTGCTATTTTATCACTGAGAAACCAACACCAAAAAGGAACAAAGAAAAACAATGAAACAAAGAAAAACAACAAAACAATGAAAACAAACCCCCACATCTTTTTTATGATAGGGTAAAATGCTGTTTATGTTCTTTAATAGTCTTCCAAACATGGTGTACTTTAAAAATGGTATCAAACCATTATGTGTATTGTCACACAAAAGTCCCTATTGTTGAGGGGAATGCTGAGAAAGAATGCTGGGGGTTAAAAATTCTTCTATGGAACTCATTAGCATTACAGATGCAAATATATGTATAAATCATAAAACTGCTAGAGTGAGGTGGGTGTTCAGTACAATTTGGGGTTTATTTGGACCTCAAGCTACTTTGTGATTTGAGAGTCTCTTAGGATGTGTACATAGCAGCAGATGATGTAGTTTCAAGTGATTCACTGTGTCCAGACTGTTGAGGGCACAGCCTGGAAACAATAGACTATCACATTCACAGCAGACTTAAAGTCTTCTAAGATCTGAGAAGTGTTTTTCTGTATTATATTATGTAATTTCTCCTTTAGTACCCTTAGTATTGTTTAACTACCTGCTTAAGTATAAATACTATCTTTTTTTCCTCAGCATTCTTTTCTCAATCTCTCAATTTTCAAATAACACTCAGGGGTTTCGCTATTTCCTAGCTCCAGTGATGTTTCCCGAATAAGAACAATGAGTTTCTTTCCCATGCATGTGGGTACTATGTAAAAGTGGGCTGTGTGACCTAGATAGGCAAGTTAGGATAAACACTGGGACATCTGAAACACTGCAGAGGACATTTTCTCCAGCAGGAGAGAATACACCAGTTTCTACAAACATATGAGGAATTAATCACAGGCTTAGATTAATCCCGAGTGTAAGAAAATGAGGGTGGTTAGTTCAAGCCAATTCTGCCACAGCTTTGACATGGACAGCTTTGACATGGACAGCTTTAACATGGATAGCTTTGACTTGGACAACTTTGACATGGACAGCTTTGACATGGAGTTCTGTCTGTCAATGTGCTTTTGTAGTGTCAGGTAGGAGGTATTTTTCGGTGTTGTCAAGTTCAAATAAACTCTTTTTTGGGTTTATACTTAATAGTGTTTTTTTAGTTTTCATAATCTTATATACTTACATGACATACCCTCCTTGAAAATGGGTTTATTAAAATATGCCTGGGCCTGTGGAGTTATGTGATAGTATCTTAATATTCCAATTCCTTGCAGAGGCATCTGTTTGCTGATGCTGAAATAGAAAATAAATAACTTTTACAACGAAATTATACTGAAGGTTCTGGCAAAGGGCAGAGCAAATCCTGTGACTCAACCTTGGGTGTTAGACCTCTACCTTTCAGATGAGTAGCCAATGTCTGCTTACCCAGAGTTTCTGACCACCTTCTCTGTGGAAGCCAGACTTTCTGCTGTTCCACGTTCCTGTTGTCTGTATCAATTATCCTTGGCAGCCCTTCTAACTTCAAGTCTCCTTCTTGGTTTTGTTCTCCTCTACCTTCTCCTTGCCCCTTTTAGAGATGAGGCTCACTATGTTACCATTTGTTCTGGCTTCCAGGCTGGTGAGTGAGACTCCTGAACTCAAATGTTTTCCTACTTTAGTCCACTAAGTTTATAGACACAGATGAATAGCTCCTCCACCTTAGATGTTCTCTTCATGTATTTAAGCTTTTATTTTTTCTTATGTCTAGAAGTGCATCTTGGGACTTCCAAGGACTCCTCAGTGAGTTTTACTAAGTTAATATCGAATTCTTCCTTATTTTGTTCTTCTGTAATTTTGTGGAAAAGGGGAGTTGATTCTTTCTGCCATTTGAATCAAGCCACCTCTCTTTGGAACAGAAGTAATTTTGTAGAAGACATTAGTCCTTTTTTGAAACTTTCTCTTTCTTACTAGAATGTGAACTGTGTAAGAGCAAACATCTTTTCTCCATTACTTTGTATGTAAATATTCAATAAATGTTTGTTGAATAAAGTGAATATAAAAATAAAAATTTAAATTGAGTATATAAGGAACATAACTTGATTTAATGTCATAGGCAGTAGAATGATTTTATCCAAAAATTATATTAACTTATTTTTTTTTTTTACTGTATTCAGCATTATTGTTAGAGGGGAGGAAGAAGTGGTAAGTCAGTTAAGTGCTTGCCATAAAAATGAGGACCTGAGTTCAGGTCCCCAGAACTCACATAAAAAGCAGTGCATGGTAGCCTGCCCCTGTAAAGCCTGGAGGTGGGTCTCCGCAGCTCCCTGGGAAGCTAGTGTTGCTGAACTAATGAGCTCCAGGTTCAGGGAGAGACCCTGTCTCAGAAAATAAGGTAGAGAAGAGCATAGAAGGACGTCTGGTTTTAATTTCTGGTTTCTACACACACCTGCACACATACACAAATATACGTACATGCAAATACCACACACACACACACACACACACACACACACACACACACACACACACATATATATATATATATATATATATATATATATATATAAAACATTTATACCTAAGTGTAGAATCTTCATTCTTTACTCTTACTGTATTTGGCTTGAGTCTTTTATAAATCCTTAAGAAATATTTCCATTAAAAATGTATTCCTGGCAAAGCATGGTAGTGAAAACTTCTAATCCCAGCACTCAGAAGGCACAGACAGGTGACAGTCTCTGAGTTCCAGGCCAGCCTGGTCTACAGAGTGAATTTCAGGAAAGCCAGGGTTACACAGGTAAACCCCCTGTCTCAAACAAACAGACAAACAAACAGTTTCTGTGCAAATTATCCATTATATATTAATGCAGAAAATTCAACATACAGATATATTATGCATACTATTTGTCTGTCCTGAAAACAATAGGAATTGCTGGCAAATGGAAATTCGTCTTGTTTTTCCACATCACCAACCATGGGTGAGTTCTATCTGATTAGCTAGGACTGCTTGCCTATGAACAAAGCAATAAAGAAAGTCAGACAGACTTGTACTTTAGGTCACGAATGAAGGGTAACTGACCCAGAAAACTCTCTCTAAGCAACAGTCCAAGTGAATTGCTTAGGTCTTCCCAGTCTCTGGAGTCAAAATGAGAAATTTTATTTTCTTTTATTATTTTTTTCATTTCAGGGGACTGAATCCAAGACCCCATGCTTATGAGGCAAAGTTGCTTTATTGCAAAATTACAAAATATATTGCAATGTGTGTGTGTGTGTGTGTGTGTGTGTGTGTGTGTGTGTGTAAAAATGTTTGGTTATATTGCTTAGACATACACTACAAGACTGACATTTGGAAACAAAGCAAGAGAATATAGTGTTCATTTCCAATGGAATTCAGGGTAGCACTGTTTTTCACATCCCTTAGACCCTATGATTTTGGAAATGTATGGAGCTCACAGGTGTTGGGCCTATGGGAAGAAAATAAGAGAATGGATAAGGTATCCAGGAATTGATATAGGACATTGCCACCCCTCAACTGACAACATGGATCCATTTCAAAAGTAGCTTCTGATTTGCCTCTGGGCTTTGCTGTCTGCTGAGCTTTTCTCCAGTGATACCAAAGGGTTCTTCAAAATGATCTTTTATGCATAGAAAACAGGTATTACTCTATTCAGTGGACCATAAAATTAGACATGCACAGAAGTATTCCTGCAAAATAGAAATCATATATGCAGAACTGAAAATTACCATGTGTGTGACAAAAAGACATCACATGAGAAGATGGCCTAAGTGCATTTTTCTGTAGGCTTATTCTTTCTCATACACCCTACTCCACAGAATAGTTCCTGATCTTCTGATAGTTCAGGTTGGGATTTTGCACAGATGATCATATATGCACTATATTAGCACTAACAATGGTTCAAATTTGATGACATCTACAAAAATCTTGACTTGGCAATGAATGGGAAAGATATTTGCTTGTATCTTAATGGCGCATCATGCTTCTTAACATGAAATGAAAGAGAAAGGGAGCCTGAAACTGGAAACATTGCCACTGTTGTATAGGATGAAAGGTGTTTCAGCTATCAAGAAATGCAAAGAAGAGAACAGTAGTGTTGGAGGAGGGAGGGGGAGATGAAGGGAAGAAGAAGGGAGAGAATAAGAGAGGGATAGGGAAGGAGAAATGAAGGGAAGAAAAGAAGGGGAGGAAGAGTGGGAAGAATGAAGGATGGAAAGGAAGAAAGCTAGAGGGGAGTGACCAGGAGGGATGGTAAGGGAGGAAGGAGAGAGAGAGAGAGAGAGAGAGAGAGAGAGAGAGAGAGAGAGAGAGAGAGAGAGAGAGAGAGAATCTGTGGCCACCAGAAGTGCACACATTGCAAAGAGACTCACTAACCAGGTGACCAAGAGCATTCAAGAATGACTGCTAAGTTGCTTCAGTCCTGATGTTATTTTCTTCCTAAATCCACATACAAAATGACTTTGATATCACAAGTTGGCTGCATCAAAACCAAACTGGCAGTCTCTCAGCACTCACTTTGGCAATAGCAAAGACCAGGACTTTTCTGTGAAAGGCCGTGGGTGCTCTAGTGCCGTCTCATATCGTCTAAATGGGTGGGTTGAGCTTTCTTCCCACTGGGTAGACGAATTTTGCACCATGACTTGCCTTTACAACACTCAACACTCCTTGCAGTCTTCACCCTGGTAGCTGCAGAAGGTTTTGCTTGTTCACAAGATCCTTTGCTACTTTAATTTCCGTCAGCAGACACATTCATGATGAAGTCACTCATGCTACTCCCATGGCTGGCTCTGTCACATGAAACAATCAATTTTACAGAACTACCAACCTGACAATGCTTCTTTGCCTTGGGATAAAGCTCTTCTACATTGGTTTAATGAAATGCTGATTGGCCAGTAGCCAGACAGTAAGTATAAGTGGGGAAAGCAGATGAGAAGAAGGCTGGGAAGAGGAAGGGAGAGTCAAGAGTCACTGACCATACACAGAGGAAGCAAGATGACAAGGGAAAACTGAGAAGAGGTACCAAGCCACATGGCTAAACACAGATAAGAATTATGGGTTAAATTAAGTGTAAGAGCTAGTCAGTAATAAGCCTGAGCTAATGGCCAAGCAGTTATAAATAAGATTAAGCCTCTGAGTGATTATTTTATAAAATAAATGGGACTGTTGGTGAGAGATTTGTCCCGACTGCAGGCCAGGTGAGACACAGGAAAGTTCCAACTACACTTCTTTGTTTATACCATGCCAAACAACACCCTAAAACAATGAGCACTGACCTAAGGAAAGCAGGCTGACTATTTGATTAGTACCCATGTGACCTTTCTCTTACAAACTGAACATAACAGTTCTGGAATAAGGGAAGTGAGTGGCATATTCAATGTTATGTATGACTATCTACTTACTTGAAAAAATCCTGCTACTTGTCCCTAAAATTTGCAGTGAGTGCATTGACTAAGAAAAGAATGCTTCCACCATTGGCTTTATTCTAGATTCTATGTAAGCTGACTACCCTTATCCATTCTGTGCATTTTAAGTTTCTCTTGAACCAAGTTAATAGTGCCTTTGGCCGCTGGGTGACTGATTCTGATTGAGGGTGAGGCGGTGGTGACTATAAAATTTAAGAAGCCAGAAATTGGAAGCCAGAAAATTCAAAACCAACATGCCAGCACAAAACCAAATAAAACAGAAAGAAAACCACAGAAACACAACAAAGAGAAACAAGAGCTTAAATGCTACAGAAATAAAGGGACTTGGGCTGTACACACCAAAGAAGCCTGTTTAGCTTAGGTGCCAAGGAAATCATTGTGTATGTGTGAAGGAAGCAGTTTTCATAATAATTCTAAAATATACACTGTGATAAGAGCAAAGGAGATACACTGTTTTAATTTTGTGAGTTGCACAACCCAGTGTCATTGACTCAAGGCATAATGTTGCACAGCCAATCTCTAGAAAAGACTTACTTTGCAAAATTGAAACTATACAATTATTAAACAGAATATCCATTTTCCGCACACTGAGCTTCTGTGGTACACCATTCTATTCTGTGATTATACATGATAGACTATTGGAGAATGCCTCAAATTGATGGAAGAAGGCAGTATTTGTACTTTTGGTATAGATAATTTCACTTGACATGTGTCCTCAATATCTACCCATTCTTTTTGCATTTGGTATTCTTTTTTTTTCTTGTTAAAGGCATCATACCATACTGTTTCATTGTGTGTAAATGCCATTTTTATATAATCATCTGTCACTTGTTTTGTTTTTTCATAACTTCATAACTTGGCTATTATCAGGATAGCTACATTAAGTATATGGTGTTACTCTTTGAGATACTGACTCCATTTTTTGTTTTTTGGATATAGATTCAAAGCAGGGGGTTGCTCTATTTTAGTTTGCTGCGAAAGTTCCATACTACTTCTCATATGAGAAGCACCATTTATTTTCCTGCTAAAAGTATTCAGGGGTTCAATTTCTTCACATCACCACCCCTGTTCATTTCCTCCTCCTCCTCCTCCTCTTCTTCTCTATTTTCATGCACTTCGTTCTTGCTTTCACCTTCAGCCTTTGTGTGTTAAGTCTAAACTAAGTGTTTGGAGCATATGTAGTGTATACTTTAACACATTCAGCCACTCTGTACCTTTTCATTGATAAGCACAATATATTTACATTTAATGGTTTTTTTCCTAGGGAAGTTTGTGGTTTGTATTTTGTAATATTTTTACATTTTTACAGATTTTTTTAAATCTTTATTTTCCTCTGTGTTTACTTGGTTGATATTCTTTGACTAGTATCTCATTTTCTGCTGTGGAATATCTGCATTTTCTTTCTAGTTGCCATGAGAATTGTAAACAATTACCTAATGCATTATGTACATACTAAGATGATAACGATTAGAGTTACCCATAAATGCTGTACTTGTATCTCTCCCCATTTCATATTACTTGTATAAAAATTTTCATTGATCCTCTGAATCTATTAGCACATTTGTTACCTTTAGTATTTTACCTTTACACTTACGTTAAAAGTTACATCATGCCGGGCGGTGGTGGCGCACGCCTTTAATCCCAGCACTCGGAGGCAGAGCCAGGCGGATCTCTGTGAGTTCGAGGCCAGCCTGGGCTACCAAGTGAGTTCCAGGAAAAGGCGCAAAGCTACACAGAGAAACCCTGTCTCGAAAAACCAAAAAAAAAAAAAAAAAAAAAGTTACATCACTATCACAAGAATATTATGCATTTCTTTACATATTTACCTTTACCAATCAGCTTTATTCTCATTGCTATTTAGGGTCTATTTACATTTTATTATTCATCTTGTCTTTTTATTTATTTTTCTCTCATACAATACATCCCAACCACAGCCTCATCTTCTTCCACTTACTCCTCCCAGTCCCCTCCCACTTTCCTTCTCCCCCAGATCCACTGCCTCTGCTTTTCCCTTCAGAAAAGAACAGGTCTCCCAGTGATATCAACCAAACACAGCGTAAGATACAATAAGACAGAGGCACAAACCTTGAAGGCTGGATGAGCCAACCCAGTAGGAGGGAAAAGGTCACAGGAGCAGGTAAAAGAGTCAGAGACACCCTCACTCCACTGTCAGGAGTCCCACAAACACCCCAAGCTAAACAACCACATCGTATGTATGGAGGACTTTAGCTCAGACCCATGCATTCTCTGATTGTTCCTTCAGTTTCTATGAGTCCCTATGAGCCCTGCTTATTTGATTCTGTGGGCTGTGTTATCCTTGTGTCCTCCACTCCTCTGGCTCTTACAATCCTTTCTCCCTCTCTTCTTCAGGGTTCCCCAAACTCTGCCTAATGTTTGGGTGTGGGTCTCTGCATCTGCTCCCATTAGCTGCAAGAGGAAGCCACTCTGATGACAATTGGGCTAGGCACAGATCTATGAGTGCTACTGAGGCATTTTTTTCTTCAAAATTGAAGTATTCTTTTAACAATCTAAAAAGGTAAGTAATACTGCATCTCTCATTTTTTTTTTCAAGAAGAAAAATTCTCTTTTATGAGATATAGTCTTGCTGGGAACAACAGTGGCTAATTGTTTTTTCTTTCTTTCTTTCTTTCTTTCTTTCTTTCTTTCTTTCTTTCTTTCTTTCCTTCCTTCCTTCTTTTTGCTTTTATCGATTTGAGAATATCATACCATCCCTGCTGAAAAGTACACTGATGGTCTTGTAGAGTTCCCTTTACATAGCAGTTTTATTTTATTGTTTTGTTTTTGAAATTTCACTTTTTCCCTGGGTTTTGAAAATTTGGATATAACTTGCCTAGCTTCAAGGTTTCTGACTGTCACCTTTCACATTTTCTGATTCAGTTACAATTCTCATTTTCATAGTCTTCTAATCTCAGGCATTTTTACAACTGTTATTTTTAATCATTTGTCAAGTTACTTATGTTTTCCCTAGTATTTGGGTCCGTTTCTGCCATTTTAAAGTGTTACTTTGTTTGGATAATGCTTGGTTTTTCACTTCACTTTTCTTGCCCTTTTAAGTGATATTTGTGTATTTTTAAAACGTCTCTCTCAGGTTTCTCTGATTGTCTGTGTACGTGGGAAAAATCTCACCAATAAACCTGCCCCCAAATTTTCTAAGCTTTTTATCCTTTGTGTTACTACAAACTATTGACTTTGTTTGTAGAATTCACAAAGCTCTCATGTTCTTGGTCATCTGCTCATCTGTAGGTGAGATGGAAGCCAGTTCTTCCACAGCAACTGAAGAAGTTGGAATGCTGGATATATATTGACTCTCCAGCGGTGGAAGAATTCCTCCAGCCATTCTCCCAATGTTAAGTTCCAAAGTAGATTACACTGATTATCTTTGTTTGCTATTGTTCCAAAGACACAAACACATGCTAAGTCCATGTCAGTATTCCAAAACATAAGCTAGTCTCCTAATGACCACCTGGAGAAATCAGATTTGAGATCTAACTCCTCTCCTCCCAAGCAGGAAGTTAGAGCTAGGGTTTTACTTTGGATTCATTGGTACTGTGCTATACATGAGGCTATAGTAAGGAGTCTCAGATCTTCCTACCGATTTCAGTGTGGCTATTTTTATACCCATAAATACTTCTAAATTCTTCATAAAGGAAAATAATTTGTGTACTGTTCGATTGATCATTGAAGGTAACAAAGCTTTTTCTTGTATCTTCTGGCTAATATTATTCTTTGTGGTTATCATTTTAAAACTTCAATCATCTATAGACATAGAGTAAGTTGCAACTTAGTTTTATGTTACTTGATTTTAACCCTCACCTTATTTTTACATTAATGTTCTATGAAAAATACCACTTGAAATCTATCAAATGCTTTGTCAAGCATTCTAACCTCATTTTGATTGTCACATATTTAGTGAAAGTCCAAGTATTAGTTTTATAAAGATGTTTTAAGGAATAATAGTAGAATTAGAAACCTTGAAAGAAAATTTAATTAAAATTTTATGTACATTGATAATATTTGGAAACAAAATTGTTGGAAACCACGCTGAACTTTCTGGGAAAAATGAATAATCAAGGAAATAAACAATTATGATCTTTAGCATGAGCAAAGCTTTTATAAAACACCAAAAATTTCTTTAAAGGTATTCATGTGTATTACTTACTTTCATATTACAGGGACTAAGCATGTGGGGGAAAAAAACTAAGAAATGAAGGATGCATTGTTTTGGCTCAAATTTTAATATTATAGTTCATCTTGATGGGAGAGTGTAGACAAATTTCTAAATGGTTTTATAAAATAAAAAACACAGAGCCAAATATAGGGGTGAAAGCCTCAGAGATCAGGGAAATAGTGATAGCCACCAACCCTACTTTACCAGCTCTGCATCTCCCAAAAAAGTGAGCTACTTCCTGTCTACCTGCACCTTTATTGCCTTGCTGTTCTGCCCTCTCATTGGCTCTTAGTCCAGCTACCTCACTTCCTTGTCACTGCCTGTCTGTACAGACCTCCAGGTCTCTATGGTTGGTACTTGGATTAAAGGTGTGTGTCACTGCGCTTGGCTGTTCCCTAGTGTGTCCTTGAACACAGAGACCCTGCCTGACAAGTGATCAGATTAAGGGCATGTGCTACCACTGCCTGACTTGTTTTAATGGCTTGCTATTTCCTCTGGTGTCCAGACGAAATAAAATATCAATACATTTCAGCACAAATAAAATATTACCACAAGGGAGTCATGGCCATGAAGGCGTGTGGCAGCTGGTCACATTACATTTACAGTTGGGAAACAGAGATAGATGCAGGTTTGTGCTCACTTTGCTTTATAAATTTTATTTAATTTATAACTCCAGCCCATGGATTGGTATCAGTAATATTTAAGATATGTCTTCCCACCTTAGTTTATCCAAAACCTAGATACTCTTTCCTATATAAACCCACAGATTTGTGTCCTAGGCAATTCTAGATCACACCAAGTTTACAATATTAGCACCACACTGTAGTGCTCAGATAGCTTCACAAATGTTTTCTTTTTGTAAGTTATTTTTATTATCTTTTAAATTATGTTTGTGTTTGAGGGTATATTGACTTGAGGGTAGGTATCCATCGAGACCAAAAGGAGATGGCTGATTTCCTTGAGCTGTAGTTATACAAGTAGTTGTGGGTCACCTAAGGTGAGTACTGAGACCTGAACTCAGGTCCTCTGCAAGACCAGAATGTACTCATATCTGCTGAGTTATCTTTATAGCCCTCACAAACATCATTAGCATCCTATTTTAAATAAATAAAAATGAGAAACTCTTCATTGGGCCAATGTTCAGGGTATAACTTTAGATATATACTTTAAAAAGGAGGAAAATGACTGTGGGTCTATTAATAAAAAAGTAGTATTTTAAAACTTCCGAGATCTCATTTTTATCTTCATAATGTGATTGTTGTTAATTTGTTTGACATTTTTTTCAATAAGTTGAAACTGTGAGATGAAACACTATAAAGGAATGACTCTCGAGTTAAGTTTCACATAATACCTCTTTTCCAAATAGCAAAATCAGCATCAGGAGCTAATGCTGCTGTTGTGATCGTTAGCTCCCATAACTCTTTCAGACCCATGAAAAGCCTCACCTTCCTGTGTACATTCCCGAATTTCAGTCTTCACCTCAATCACTGGTGATAGCATGCTCTGTCTGCCACTGTCTCCTTCCATGGAAGTCAGCTTTTTCTGTCCATCTCCTTTACCTCCATCGAGCACACATCTACTGGCAGATCCTAATAAGAGACTACCTAAATTTGTTGTCGGTGTTGTTGTTGTTTTGGTTTTTCAAGATAGAGTTTTTCTGTGTATCCCTCCCTGTCTGTCCTGAAATTTGCTCTGTAGACCAGGCTGGCCTTGAACTTAGAGAAATCTGCCTGCCTCTGCCTCCCAAGTGCTGGGATTAAAGCCATGAGTCCCCACTGCCCAGCTACCTAAATATTTTTTCAGTCTAACTTTTTCTTCATATCTATGTTGTGGCTCTGTTAGTTCAACTCCTTGTAACCCCTTTAGAAAAACAGACTCATACCACCTCTTCCTACTTTCAGTGGGCTTCTACTTAAACACTGCTTCAAAATAGCCTAAAAAGCAAGTGTTAAGACCTCATATCTCTGTGATTTATAGAATGTCTCTTTTTCCTCGCAATATAAAGCATAAACATGTATATATTGTATATGTAGATAAAATATACACATTTATATTCACATTTATAAAATATACATGTGCAATATATACTTATTTATATACTATATATAATTCAAGTCATAGTCTTGCTTGTTTCTGCCACTCATTTCTTCCACACATTCCTTATCCTAGAAACACTGAACTACTTGTAATTCTCACCATGTGCCCATGCTTTTGCTGATGTCATTGGCTTTCTATGAGCTGCCTTCCTCGGCAAAATGCTAGCCTTTTCTTAGCTAAGTTCTGCTTGACTCTGTCCAGGTGTGAGCCTTTGATGACATGTTTCTTCCCTTGAAATCCAAGATACATTTGGCATTAGGGATAGTTGACTACTGTTCTAGTTTGCTTTCTGCTACTGTGATAAACAAAAGCAAGTTCGAAAGGAAAGGACTTATTTCAACTTACAGTTTACTGTCCATCATTGAAGAAAGCCAAAAGAATAAGCCAAGGCAGGTCCTGGAAATAGAAAACAGAAGAAGGCTACTTACTGGGTTTTCTCCCTGGCTTGCTCAGCAACCTTTCTTGTACAGCTCAGGCCCACCTGCCCAGGAACTGCCCTGCTCACAGTGGACTTGGCCTTCTGCATTAATTAGCAATTAAGGTAATGCCCTACAGACGTACCCAGAGATCATTCTAATGGTGGTAATTGTTCAGTAGAAGTTCCCTTTTCTGTATGTGTTAATTTCAAAACCAAGATTATCCATTATAACTGCCGTCCTCACGTTTCATTGATAACTTGTCTAATTTTGGGGTTCGTCATTTCCTTATCACATGACCTTAATCCTTTTATTTACAGTATCAATCATAATAGATAAATACTGTAGTCCTTTGGCTATAGGTGTCAAAATTGAAATTCATGTCATCAAAACCTTCAAACCTAAAATAAATACTATGTTTTTCTATTTTAGGACTCTATACTTTAAATATCATTTGTATGCACATGCGTACACAAACATATATTTATACATACACATTTATAATGCTTATTAAGCCCATTTAGATATGTATTCTTGAGCTTGAGTTTGATATGTCGAGTTAATAATTTAAAAATTTGACAAAACAACAGTATGAACAATATTGCCTCAATTTGAATATTTATACTATTATTAATGGAGAACCTTAGAATGTATTTCTCTTTATATTTAGATCCTCATGACTCTTCTTCCCTATTTTCTAGTGTCTTAGGAAATGGGGTCTCATGGTTAGACTACTGGACCTCTGTTCTATCTGCAGTGACTGTTCTTTTGGACACTTTCTGTGGACAGAATGCAGTCCTATCCATTTTGGTGGCTAAGTTGTAGCCAAGCCTTTCAAGGGTTATGATGACTTCCACTTGGTCAGACTTTATCAGTATGAACTACATCACCTGTGCTTGTAATACTTTTTGACTAGGATTGCAGCCTAAAGTTTGATTCCAGTCTGTTCAAAATTACTAACCCATTCATCAAACACGATGAAATTTCTCTATGAAAATTACTTGCATTGTAGAATATGACTATAAAATCTAAAGACTTGACAAACTTTTAAATTCTTTAAATAGTTTATGAAAAATTAAATCATTTCCTTTAAAAATTAAAAGAAATTGTAATTGAAATAAAGGTGGACTAAGGTATACATTAGCAAATTTATATCTAACTCTTATTTGTAGCTTTCATACTAAGAATTATATTTAAATACAAGTACATACTAAAACCAACAGCACCATCCAACCACTGAAACAATTAATGAGAAAGATAATATTTTGTGGTTTGTTTTTTTTCTTTCTGTGAGTTTTCTTGCATCTGAAAAAAATGTTGAAGGTCTACATAGTTTCCAGAAATGAACAGCAGAGGGCAGGAAATAGCAATTGGTCCTTGTAGCCTACTGTTCTATTCAGCTTCTTGTAATATTCAAAACTGATTTTATTATTGATAAGTTTAAGATAAATATTCAAGAAACATTAAGCTTTGTGGCTGTAAAGGAGGGTCTTTGGGCATATGAAAACCAAACACCAGTCTTTTCCCACTTATTTGTATAACTATTTACTCCATTCAGTCTAACTTCATTATATTTAATTAGACAGCATTCTGTGGTGAAAAGAAATATTTACTACCTAATGTGCTGTACTGAAAAGCTTTATGGAAGTTAATATTAATATAATTATGCTGCATTTTAGCAGGAAATGTTTTTAGGTGTGTGAAGGTCAGATGTTCACCTAAACTATAAACACAGACTACTAGAGTAGCAATTGAATTACAAATAATGCCTGGTAATATTTTATAGATCTTATATACCAATTATAATTTATTAACAGAAAGTAATATTTGCTAAGGTTATGCATATTCCGGGGAAAATGCACTATGATTTGACAAATTTGTGTTCCTTCACGATATAATTCAGTCAATTTTGAGTTCATATCTGCCCTTGAACTTTAAATAGGTCAAGATGAAAGCAGCTTTTGAAAACCCCTTTCTTTTACATTTTAATTTTCTTTAGAGACATGTTATGTATCACAATTTCTTTCCACAATTAAGCTACTTTCTCTTTATTTTCAACTCCCATCCTAAAGCACTTTGGATGAGACTCAAGATGCTTTGTGGAAAATCCTGAATGGCAAGAAAAAGAAGAAGGGTTGAAGAGAGAGTTTATGTGTTGTATCTGCTGATCTGTTTCTTTTGGTTCATAAACTTCAAACTACCCTTGTGTTTGGCATCAGAAACAGAAATGAAACTGTGTGTGAATGTTTGATTATTCTTTGTAAAAAGTTGGGGTACTACAATCCTTGTTTTCCCTACAATTTTATCCTCATTGACTTTCTACCATGCTTCATGTCTTTTTATTCAGAGGACCGACTTAATGTTTATTATGGAGTTTTTTATTCACAGGTGAAATAGATTATTATCTTCACAAACAAAGGTATTTTCACCAATAATATGTAAGCTCAATAAGTTACACATACATTCTGCATTCTTGGCTTAGGAACGCGCGCGCACACACACACACACACACACACACACACACACACACAGAGGGAGAGAGATAGACAGACAGAGAGAGACAAAGAGAAAGAGACAGAGATAGAGACAGAGGCACACACACAGAGAGATCATCACTTGAAATCACAAGTTCACAGAGTTTAAAAGCCACAAGGACTGCTCCGCTTTTTGCTTTCATTCATCCCTTCTCATTATAATGCTGAAGATGTATCTTAAGAAAAATATTTTAATAAAAAGAAGAATTTGAGAGCCAATGTGACTGAGGGAGAACTATGAGTTAAGATGGTTAAAAAAAGGACGCTACCATGTGTGATACTAAAATCACGTTCTCTCTGCAAGATATAACCATGAAGTGCTCTGGTGCACTTTGGACCATCAGCAGATTCTTCCGTTGATGTTGTCAACTGCAGTCTCCTGGCTCCTGGCAAGCGTTTTTCTGAACTGAGTCTTTACTTCTCTATTTAAATCAAAAACATATACAATTTGTTGAATTTCTGAGGCAGCAGAGAGAATTGCCACAGCAGGTATACAGAGATGGCTTGGCATGCATGCAAAATATTGAACATGAGTTTCACAGGCATATACAATCTCCAGTACTCTCTACTGACCTCCTCACAAACTTGAATTTCTAACCTATTCTTTATTTCCCAGAGGCTCAAGCAGGCTTGCTGTAGTGAGGGTTTAACTTCTTTCCATGATGTAGTGGTTATTTTTTTTTTTTTAAGTTAAGCCCAAAATGTGATGGGGTATCCGGTTTGTAACAAAGTGTCTGGAAAGGTTCTGCATCCTGCAGCCCTTCTAGACTGGCTTGTTCTATTTTCCCCCTCCCAGGACACTACGATTCCTTTCAATCCATACAAAGAAAGGACATCTAAGAGCCCAGTCTACATGACCCTACAGTAGGAGGGAGTCTTCACTGAAGTACAAGAGCAATCCACAGGCAGTGTGGCTTGAACAAATCATGCCATAACCCAAAGGGACATACTCCAAAGATGTATTTCCACATAAAGCCCTTCAAAGGTTCAAGCCAGCTACGCATTTTGGTCATCTTTAAGGATAGAATTTTGGGTTTCCCCGAGATTATGCTCACATCATATAAAGCCAAAGTTCATAAATTTGGAAATCTTCTCTTCGGGAAGTATTTTGTTTGCTTCTTAGCTGGGTCAGGTAACAAAAAAGTCAGTGTGTCGGTATTGCTAAGTGGATTTTCAGACGATCAAATCATAGTCGTTTTGTTTAGTGAAAAACAACAGGGCCCGGCAGAAGAAAGCTCCACCGCCAACAGCAATTAGCAGCAGTTCGGCTTCCTAGGCATAGCAACCGGAAATCAGTTTTGCAGCATTTGGATCTGGCTAGAGCATCTCTGCAGCTACAGAGAGCCCTGCAACCTCAGCCCTGGGCGCAGACCAAAGCGCTGTCCTCGGTGCTAAAATTCAGATGCACAAGACTGGAGGTCTCTAAGAGGCACTAGGCTGCCCGGTTTTGAGCTGAGCTTTCTCGGCACCGCGCAGGAGCTGCCAGGGCTGTGCGGGGTGCGGGGCGTTGTGCGGGGGAGGGGTGGCTGCGCGATCCCGCCGCCTGCCACGAGTCGCGCACGCGCGCCCGAGACTGCCTGCCCCTCTCTGTGACTTTCCTGTGTGTGTGCGTGTGTGTGTGTGTGTATGTGTGTGTGTGTGTGTATGTGTGTGCGCGCACGCGTGTGAGAGAGAGGAGAGAGGGAGAAGAGAGCTCGAGAGAGGGTGATTGTGTGAGTGCATGGGAGGGTGCTGAATATTACCAGACACCGGGACCACAGAGGCAGCTCAGCTGAAAACTGCATTCAGCCAGTCCTCGGGACTTCAGGAGAGGGGACAGGACGCAAGGCATCAACAGCCACCAGCAAAGACCTGGGAAATAAGGATTCTTCTGTCTCCACTCAGTGTTTTTAGCAGCTCCTTGCTAAATTTCGATCTCAAAATGCAGAGGATCTAATTTGTTGAGGATAACGGCCAAAGAAGGAAGAGAAGGAAAAGGGAAAAGGGATTATTTTGTGGATGCTCTACTTTTCTTGGAAATGCAAAAGATTATGCATATTTCTGTCCTCCTTTCTCCTGTTTTATGGGGACTGATTTTTGGTGTCTCTTCTAACAGCATACAGATAGGTAGGTACCTTTTGTGTTATGCCTTTGGATTGTGCATAAATTGTTGGTAATCTTTGTTCACAGTGGGCAAATTAATTCATGTCATGTAGACTTATGTCATACCTTGACTGCATTCCAGATTTAAACTACCTAGAATATACATGATTTTCTTAGGCTGAAGCAAAAAGAAATGACTATGCCTTTTAACACAATAGAGAGAAAGATTTGCTCATTTCTGACCCCCCGGACTGCGTTACTTCTGCCTTGAGGCATCTTCTAGTGTGCTCAGATTTTCTGGGGGTGCTCAGATTTTCTTAAACGCAAAGCTTGCGATTAAGAAGGAGAACATTTCTCGTCCTCAGACTCTCCTCCGTGCCTAGACCCATTGACCATCTTTTGGGTGTCCGATCCTTTCTGCCCAACTCAGTGATTATGGTTATTCCGGCGGTTAGTGTGAATGAGAGACTTCGGGGTTGCTGGGAGCCAGCAGCTCCGCTCTTATCTTTCCAGGGCTCTGACATGGTTCTCTTGCTTGCTGTTTATTCTTTGCAGGGGGGCTATTTCCAAGGGGCGCTGATCAAGAATACAGTGCATTTCGGGTAGGGATGGTTCAGTTTTCCACTTCGGAGTTCAGACTGACACCCCATATCGACAATTTGGAGGTAGCCAACAGTTTTGCAGTCACCAATGCTTGTAAGTAATGAATATTCATGTCTTTCCAGTGCTGCACAGGGAAAGGAAGCTAGTGAACGCCAGTGTGGGATGGTGTGTGTGTGTGTGTGTGTGTGTGTGTGTGTGTGTGTGTGTGTGTGTGTGTTGCTGGCCTGTCATGTGTGGGTGGGAGTGACTGCACACGCGCGTGCGTGGGAGAGTGCAGAGAGAGAAGGTGGCTGTAATCTTGGGGACCCCCACTGGCCGGCGGGCGTTGAAGAGGGGGCAAAAGGCACTGAACAGTGTGCCTGTGTGCACACTGAGAAACCGGGTAGGGGTTGGACTCGGACAGGTCTTTCTCGGGTTCAGGGGGTTCTTGCTTGATTCTGGCGCCTCCAAAGAGACTTCCCCAACCCCCTCCCTCTTGCGCGCCTATTGGCACCCTACCAACAGAGAACACGTTGTTCCCCAGGGCGCGCTGTGGGACTGTTGGACAGATCCCATGGGGGGACTGCCTTCGTCCTGTAGCCTGGCAGGGCAGCTCCGACCTGCAGTCCCCGTGAGCCCCACATCCTTCCATTGCACGGGACAAGTTGTTACAATGGTTGTGGAGTTGGGCCCGGGGCTGTTACATAATACCCACCCGAGGGGCGCGGGCACGAGGCTGACGCAGGCCCTGACTAGCTGGTGTGTGAGGGAGGGGAAGGGATGTTAAACTGATAGGGACCCAGAAGGGATGAGGATGCGGACAGTGGGGGATGCGGGTGGTGATGGGGATGTCTGCCAGCTTGAGGGGAGGGGGTTAACAAGCCACAACTGGTCGCCAGCAGAAGAGGGAAGAGGAAGGAGAGGACCAGAAGCTAGGTCCGTTCTCAGCTCACTGAAGCTCCTGCCTAAGTGGAGCCAAGGATGGCCAGAGTGCTTGCTGGCTGCGCATGCTTTGTTCCAGGGTTGCAGGCTTGGGCAAAGGCGACTGGAGAATGAGAATGACTCGGAAGCGATTGCAACCAGCAGAGTTTTAAAATCTGAAGAAGTCGCAGACCAGCCATTTTAGCATTCGCAGTTCTCAGTATCAGTCCCCGTCCTCTGAGTAGGGCTCTGGAACTCGCGAGGACTCTGGCAATGCTTTGGGTAAAAAGATCTGAGCCCAGTCGCCCAGTAAGTGGGAGGTCGCCCGAGGCCAGCAGCCAGGTCCCCGCACGGAGGCAGCATCCTGAGTGCTCCCAGCCACCACCATTTCCGGCCTCCAGGCTGGCAGATGTTTCCTGCCTTGATGTTCTCAGCTTCCATTCCATAGATATCAATTTGGGGGAGATTTGCAGGTGGCTTACCTCCCACTTTGACTCCCATGTAACAGACAGAGCGGAAAATCACCAGAGGAAATACCCACGGCAGTATTCCCACAGTCGGTTGCCATCCCACCCACGTTCCCCTAAGAAGCCTGTCATGTATTCTGTGCTTTAGCTCTGTAACACTAGGGACATAAGCAGGCCAGGTTGCAACTCCTGTCCCCGGATAAATGAAAAAAAAAAAATAGGGTGATAATGTGATTGTGGTCATTTACATGACCAGAATTCTAGCTTTTCTAAAGGATCAACTTAGGAAGATAGACATTCTCTTAAAATGTTAATATTAAGGAAAAAGACAGATAGCAATAGAAATGACAGAGAAATAGAGTTAGAAATGGAAATAATAGACAGAGAATTTGCTCATAGAAGGTGGCTCAGTTGATGGAGGCGTTTCCCATTAAGCCTGCAGACCTGAGTTTACTCCCTGGGTGCCTGACACCAGAAGGAGAGAACTGACTTCTCAAAGTTGTTTTCTGACCTCCACATGCCCCTTCCGATTAAATAAATGAATAAAAAATTAAAACGTAGTAGAATGTTATAGGAGCGCATCACAATGCACTAGATGTTATTACATAACAGGTACTAAGAAACTGTTTTAAGTGAATGTCAAAGGCATCCATACTTGACCTAATTACCTACTGAATTAGGCTGTTCAAGTGTTATCAAGAATTTTCTGTCTCTTGTGAGTTGCAGTTTGACATGACCCTGTGTTGAGTATTTTACCTAGCTGTATTTATATGCACAAATACAGTGTCACAATGCATTGCAAAGTAAGTACGTATATAGATTCTGAGATATTGACAAGATATTTTGAAAATAGTTAATAGTCAAGAAGTTGATTATTGATAAAAAAAAAAATAATGAGATGAGCTTACTAGGAAAGTAACAGATACATCCACCAAACTAAATGAGTGTTTCTTGATTCCAACAGGTGTTGAGGCACTGTACTGGGGCTCTTTAAGGGTCAGAGATTGTAGTTTGTGTAGCTTGTATCCTCAAGCCCAATTTTGGTGAATGGGTTATTTCTAGTATAAATTGAATTGAAGTAAGATATGTGCTGAGAATTCAGAAACATGGAACAAATGCACAGTTTTCATTTAACTACTAAATTTCATATATCCAATCACAGTTCTGAGAAACCAGTGTATTCAAGACTTTATTTTTTTCTATAGATTTCTTCTTTTTCTTTAAAAAAAAAAATACTGAAGCAAAAAATTTTTAAATGTGCTTTCCAAGATCAAAAAACTACCCCACCCACAGATCATCCCACCAGACACCAAAACAACATGGAGGAACGAAGCAAAAAGATGCCACCAGGAGAATCCAGCTCCTTGACTTTTGCAGGCCGCCTGCTGTAAGCTTACTGACCACTACATACAACTAGTAAGGCAAAATTACAGAAGCGAAGCTCTGTTGACAGAATTTTTTAGAGTCCACATTAGCTAGTGGACTATGCAAAGTCAATTTACATATTTAAAAATTAATTTTATCCCTTTAAAACATTCAAAACCGGCAAAGAAAAGTATTTCCATCATTTTTCTTTTTCTTTTTCTTTTTTTTCCCCAAGGAAAGGGGAAATTGCAAAATTAATTTAACTCTTTAAAGGGAGGAAAGGAGACAGGGGGGATATGTGTGAGGCACAACCAAACAACCACGACTTCCCTGGTTAAATAAACGGGAGTCTCTGCTGTCAGATGTATGAAGCTAAACATGATCATTTGAATCTGCTCTGGATTTTACTCCAATGCAGATAATTTGTTTGTGTGCTGCATTTAGTCAGGTTCTTTCATAGAAAGGATGCAACATCTTTAAGTACATTGACATACAAAGACATCAAAATGTCTTTCCCCCATTTTCTCTAGAAACCGAAGGAGGTCTCCTCCAATGTCAATGCTGAGTTACATGAGTCACCAATCGCTGCTTCTGAAGTAGCTTATTCTTTATCTTGATAATGCAAAGAAAAAAATCAAAAGCATTGAATTTATTTCTCAAAAAAGCAAAACTTCAGCATTAAGTGGTGTCATTTTGACAAAGGAAAGGATCTGCTTAGCAACTGAATGGTGTTTGTGAAATGGATGTATTTACTCAGAAATGTTGAGGTTGACATGGAGTTAAAGATCTAAGTAAGTCTACTGAATGGTTTGAGTTAAATGAAAGGGAGTCATTTTATTCTGATCAGGAATGTGCTCTGCTGCACTCAGCTCCTACACCTTTTCAGTCACAAAGGAATAATGAGAGTACCTGTTTGTTCCCATTTGTTTCCATGGATACCAGAGGAGATAAAGACAGATTTCTGATGTCTGTTTCTTTCTTCTCTCTCTCTCTCTCTCTCTCTCTCTCTCTCTCTCTCTCTCTCTCTCTTTCTTTTATTCCCTTTCACATCTTTCTCTTCTCTTCCCTGCTTCCTTCCTTTTGTCTTGAAGTGGTACTAAGATAATTTTCAAATGAATGCTTGAACAAGCCTTCATTATGAGAAAATGCAAATCCTAAAAGAAGAGAGAAAATTGAGGCTATCATGTGAGCAGGAGTTGAAAGCAGTGAGGAACCTCCAAATTCATTTATTCATTCATCCAACATCATTTCCCCAGTGACTTCCAATGGTTGGAATAAGTGAACCTGTTCCAAATCTCAGTTGTTTTCTGATCACTTACTTCAGTGGTCTCTCTAATGGTTTTGAAAACCGTGGAAACGCCATGCTTTTAGTAGGGAGCAGCCTGTGAGGACTTGTCTGAGTGGTTTAGTATGAGTATGGAAATGGACTCTAGTAGTTCTTCACAAGTAATTCATCAGGGTAATAAAAAATTTCAATTTTTAAGAAAATAATAAGTTGATATTTGTGTTTCTATAGCTAACAAAACCAACATAGAATTTTGGAAAATATTAAGTATTATATATTATAAGTTTATCAAACTTTAGCAAAATTAAATGTGGCAATAATTAGAAAAACATTAAAAAAGGAACTCTCTAAATAAGTTATACATGTGAGTATCTGATCTCCTAGGGTTTGGGGATTAAAGAGTAAATATTAAATTAGCTTCTAAGAATCTGTTTCTATTTATTCTAATGAATGATTATGTTATATAACCATTTGTCTAGCTAGCAATAGTTTAAGAATTTTATATTTTAATTCTATAAACAACACAAATTGTAAAATTTTTTTAGATCACCTTTAAAGAAATAGCTATTAAAATTTTACTATTCCTCTAAGCCAGCAGATGGAGATGTTGGAGAAAAGATTGTGCTCCATAAAACTGTTGCGCACACTGAATACCTTCTAAGCCCCCAGAGATGAATTTATTTGGAGAAACAGAAAAAAATGCAAATTAAATATGATTTGAAAGAATTAACTAAAATACTGTGTTTGAAAATAACATTCATTACCTACTTTAAGAAGTAGATTGCTTTAGAGTATTTTTTTAAAAAGAAAATTCTACATATTTTTGTAAACTTGATTCACAAAGACATTTAGAAATTGCACAAATTATAAAATCTGTTAAGAGAAAGAATTCTAAAATCATTTTTATATGCAGCTACGTGTGTGAGTGTGTGTGTGTGTGTGTGTGTGTGTGTGTGTGTGAGAGAGAGAGAGAGAGAGAGAGAGAGAGAGAGAGAGAGAGAGAGAGAGAGAGAAAGAGAGAGAGAGAGAGAGATTTTAAGCCTTAATTTTACAAGATTTTGGCTCTGAGGTGTCTTTCCTATCACTGGATTTTAGTCCTACATTACTGATGTTGTGTATCTGTGTTCATCAAATTATTTAATACTTGCTAGCTGTTATTACACTAAATATAGAAGGAATTCTGCATGTTTAGGGCATATGTGTGTATATATATAATTTTAATTATAGGATATACATAGTAATTAATTACTTAGGCCAACATATATATATCTATTTTCCTTGAGAATATACTAAATATTACCATGATTGACTTTAATATGCAAGATTCTAAAGAAACCAGAACTAACATGGATGCTGTTAGGATAAGAAATAATGGTATGAAGAAAATGAACATAAAGTAGGAAGAATGCATTATTGGCCTTTTAAATATCATTATATTCAACTAAAACATTGGAAGAAAGAAATAACCTATTCATATCAGAATAATTAATTTGTTGTTGAATTATTTGTACTGAAACTTTTGTCCTTAACTTATCATAGGAATTTCAAGAAAATTGGAGTGCACCAAACAGAAATCAGACTGTAATTGGTTACAATAGTTGTATTTGGGGCTGACAGAGACTAAGTATGTAAATAAAAATCACAGCATGAAGCTATAGCATGAATCTGTATTGATTCTTATTTGATACCTAACTGCTTCAATCTGCTGACTCAAGACTCAGGGAGCTTTTCTGTTTCACAGCAAGCCTCTAAAGGGCCAGGCCACTGCACCGTGACATTGTGACAACATGATGCTGATTCATGCAGCTCTCTGGTACTCTTGGCATCTAGTGGAAGAATCTCTTTAAACTTTCAAACTACCTGTAGTCTTGGGAACTGTAAGGAAAAGAGCAGATGTTTGCTAATTATTCCAGTGTTTCAGACACTGTAAGAAAAGTCAACAGACACAGTTAATGGCAGGATTCATTTTACTACAGGCCATAAACTCTAAATTAGGATGAGGAACTATTCTTTTTTTTCCCTCGTCTTTTAATCTTGTATAAGAATCAAACATTGATCGGGATTAACCGGTCTCTGAGTAAATATTTCCCTTTTTCTTATACTGGACTTTATTGAAAATTCTATGGATTCACTTAAAAAATTAAAGATCTTTTATTGGCAATTTTTGAAACAGGATTTACTAATTTCCAAGAAAATGTATACTATTCTTACTTTCTCTGAGTAACTCTTTCTCCAGTAATATCTATGATATTGCATAGAATAATTTTTGTGTTCATTCTTTTAGTGAAAAATTAAGTGAAATGTCCAGAATTAAAAGTTTATGCTATTAAGAGAACATCTAGAAATGAGATATTTATGGGAATAATTTCTTGTTTTGGACCAATTACTCTAGTTACACTATGTGTGTGTGCGCACACGTGTGTGTATTGTGGTTACTTTGTGGACATGCCTTTTTGTTTTCTTGTGTCCATATAGTTTATCTCTATGTTATTTTCCAGTAATTTTGCTTTTTTCTTATTTTATATATTGATAATTCTTTTGGGTATATTAACTTACTGTTACCTTTCATTTTTTATATTAGCATATTAATTAGGTAGACAGTCTACAGTGCTTGCTTCTAATTTACAGATTAAAGCTAAGGACAGGTTTTTTTTTTTTATTTTGCAATACAGTTCAGTTCTACATATCAGCCACGGATTCCCTTGTTCTCCCCCCTCCCGCCCCCCCCCCCCTCACCTTCCCCCCAGCCCACCCCCTATTCCCACCTCCTCCAGGGTAAAGCCTCCCCCGCGGACTGAGATCAACCTGGTAGACTCAGTCCAGGCAGGTCCAGTCCCCTCCTCCCAGACCCAGCCAAGGAACCCTGCATAGGCACCAGGTTTCAAACAGCCAACTCATGCAATGAGCACAGGACCCAGTCCCACTGCCTGGATGCCTCCCAAACAGATCAGTTTTAAGAATTAGTAGCTGAAATTTATAATTGTCTTCAGCTGAATAGAGCTAGTAGAGTTGAGAAGTACTAGGGCAATTTTAGAAAGAGATTTCTAAGTAAAGAGTGTCTTAAGATATTTTAATATTTCTATATCTGTAAATCTAAGAATATGTCATCTCTGTCAAAAGCAATGCATAATTTTATTAATCTTACTGTCTGAAATCTTCCTCAGAAATTTACCTTTTAGTTTTATGTCATCTATTTAGTCCTGCACACCATTAAATTCTTCATCTTTTGTAGTTATTTCAGTGTTCAAAATATGAGCACAAGCTAGGTTGGACTGAGATATGTCCTAAATTTTTGTCTGTCTAATGTAATGTGAATAGGTCACTTTAATGTTATGATGCTTCCCTTCCCTTCATGCAAGATTAATTTCAAATGTGTGGCACTTCGTTTGTGGTTCTCTGATACTGTTACTAACAAAATCTCAGTAAGCATCAGAAAATATCCCTGTGCTTTAAACATTTATTCTGATTTTTCTAAATACCCAGATTCTACTGATAGACGTGAAACAGATTTATACAGCCCAAGAACTACCTATGGGTTTTAATAAAAATGCATGTGTTTCTTACATAATCCTTCATTTACATAAAAGGATACGGAACAAATCATTCATTTCCATGTTCAGCATGGAAGTTTAGGTTCTATAATTAGATATGAGAAATGATTTCTTCAGCCCACCAGTCTTTTACAGCTGACATTAACCCTCTGCTAGAGTTCCCTTTGTATTTAGCATCCATTTGCATTCCTCTAGCACCAGTTCCATTGCTGCAGTGACAACATCAACCATGTGATTACATAGATTTCATTTCTCACGTGTGAGCAGTATAGTCAGGCTAAAACAAATATTTCCAGAGCAATAAAAACATCCTCTGGTGTTTATTGCAAATACCAGATTTAAAGTGCAGGAACATAAACCGTCTAGAGAAAGGAGGTGAACCTCAGTACACTGGAACCTGGTTACCAGACAGGGCTGTAGGAATAACTCTGCCTTCCTTTCCTCCATCCTTCACGTTCTTAATCTTTACTTTGATTTGATGTTTGCTTCACTTGGGACTTTTCCATGGTGAATCATTTGGACTGGCCTTCAACTTTCAGAAAAGAGCGAATTCTTATTGTAATATTAATTTTAATATGATATAGAAGAGACTTACTATGTCTAGAGGGAAATAAGATAAGAAGGCAGTGGGTATATTTCTTCAGTCAAACACATTAGGTGTTTTATTATTTGGGAATGGGAAAAATCGTCCTTGAAAATTGGAGATAAGGCAGCAACAGATAAGTTTTGGAAAGTATCATATTTTAGGCAGTGTGGCACAATGGGCTTGTCAGGTGCAGCCATTCCACAACTGACTGATAAATGCCAATGGGACTTATCTCAGAAGAATAAGAAAGTCTAAATTTCAGTTTATGTTAACACTAATAAAGCATTTCTGTTCATTAACATCCACACATGTACATAACAGCAAACTAGCTATTAAATAAACAAAGGTATTTTATATCATTACAAAATTTAACAATGCAAATGTTTTAAATGGAGATTTTTTAAATAATTCTACTACTTAAAATTCTAATGTCATAAAATATTTTGCAAAATTATTGACAGTTCTCCAATATTTTGGGTCATTAAGGATTACTATTTTATTTCAGTCAGTGTCTTGATAGTAAGTCCAGGCTGGCCTCAAACTTGGCAGCCTCTTGCCTCAGCATCCCACGTAGTAGGATTAAGGTCATGTTCAACTGCTTCATACAAAACCAATTTTGAGAGAATTATTTGAAGAAGAGTACAGTGAATAATTTCATTATGAAAAAATAAGATTGCATTATGGGGAAAATTTGGTCAATCTGTTTGGAGACATTGTTAAATAGACTTTCACGGTGCTAATTAGAAACAATGTAGACATAATTATCAAAAGCTTTGTGTCTGCTATTTACTGTGAATTACATGTATTTAATGGGGCTATTCATTTGCAGTAATCCAAATATTACAGAAATAGTTTCTATAATAGTACTTCTTTGTATGTGAGATAAATGTGGTATGTTTAGAGATGTGTGTGTGTGTATGTGTGTGTGTGTATGAGAGAGAGACAGAGAGTCAGAGAAACAGATTCATTAGTTGTACTTGATAAATGTTTGCTTTTATGTCACAATTTTTCATCACTTACTTTATCTTCTTTTTGTGAAATGTGTTTCACATTTTGTGAATGATAAATTGCAGTCTTCTTTTAATTTATGTGAAAGATGGTGAAGATTGTTTTATAACTCCTTGGCTATTTCAAAATTCATAATTTAACTCATTCTTTTACAGATTTTTATTGTTTAGTTTACAGTGTCACTGATATTTTACACGCAGACAGGGTATTTTAGGATTCTAGATCACAATTCAGGAGTTATTAAAAAAAGTATATCATTTTACTTCTTTGCAAGAAAAGTTCATAAAATCTTGAGGTTTCTATTTGAGAATTAAGTCAAGGGCTAACATCATAAGGAAGAGTGTGGGAGGGTTTCTTCTGTGAAAATTAAGAATCAAACACTAGTTCCTTTAACTCACAATCCTAATGCCCAGGCACACCTGGGACTGCATTCTAGTTCTGTGGCTGGGGGTGGGCACTGACAAGTTGCTTCCTGGTGTCTCAGCTTCCAGTTCTCTAGAAGGTTCCACCACCCATTACAGGATTGCTTTGAAGATTCATTCAAAAAAACTCCTGGGCTGAATTTGGCGGAGTACATGCACCAAATAGCAGACTTTTCTTATTACCTCCTGTAGTGAATATCTTTGATGACCACTTGCTAAGATAAGTAGCAACACAAAATGTCATATTGTTATCTTTTTTTTTTTTTTTTTTTTTTTTTTTTTTTTTTTTTTTTTTTTTTTTTTGGTTTTTCGAGACAGGGTTTCTCTGTGTAGTTTTGCGCCTTTCCTGGGACTCACTTGGTAGCCCAGGCTGGCCTCGAACTCACAGAGATCCGCCTGGCTCTGCCTCCCGAGTGCTGGGATTAAAGGCGTGCGCCACCATCTTTTTGTACAACTTGGATATACAAGCAGAACAAATGCTACTTGGTAACAACGAGAAGTAACAAAATGAACGGTAGGAGCCACTTCAAATAAAGGCTAGATTATCATCAGATGAGAGTGAGCATCCAATTAGAGTTGTTGACCTTGAATAGGACTGCACCCTTTCCTTTACTGTGTATGACACCTCAGAATGCTGAAAACCTATTTCTTAGTATATCTTTCTAACATAAGATTAAGATGTCTCAACACTTTGCAAAATCAGGAACATTATAGATTCCCAATCTTTCTCGTATTTAATTAATTACATTATATTTACGTAAATGAAAGACTGGAAAGTCAAATGCTCTGAATTCTGACACAAATAGGTTTGAATGTAATTAGCAGTTTCGTGGTGCAATACATGACATTTATTTTGTGTAAGATAAGGTTCAATTCCCTTGTCATACTTGACAATACTGTTAGGAATATTCAGAGATAAAATGACTACCCAAATGAATTTGTTATAAGTGAGTGCATTATATCAGTAGCAAAGATTATATTTTTTTATCATGTTAAGAAAACTGTTGAGTATGCACACTCTGAAAAAAATTTGGCATATCCATCACCTACATCCCTCTTTATGTTTCGACAAATAGGTAGAAAGAACTGAAAATTGGGCATAAGGTAAAATATAAGGTGACACTGTTCATTTACCCTTCTATCATTAATGCAGTTAAGGACCAATAATGAAGGTGTTAAGTTCCCATTATAGAAAGGCAGTAGATGCTTGCCAGGTTCATTTTGTGCTTTCCTGGGGATCAGAAGTCTGTAGGTTGTTGATGGCTAGCGAGTCCTTTGTTATGCTTTTTTGGCAGCATCTATTAGTGGATTCTATCTGCTGAGATGTGTGGAATGCTGAAAAAAATAATTCAAGTAGTTACTTGAGTAGAACTTACCTGCTTTGGGAAACAAAGAGAAGAGATGGGAAGCCCAGTCACAGTAATGGGTGAAGATGGCAGTGACCTACCATAGTCTGAAATTTCTAGACTAGTCACTACCTCTTTCTGCAAGACCTTCTTTTTGATGTTACTTTATATTACAGGCAGCAGCTACATCAATATAATTTGGCATAGCCAGAATTTGAGGCAAATTTTCTCTGTTAAGACAAATCCATATATTTATAATAAAAGTTATAATTCATGACTTTGGAATCAAGCCTGAGGCAGAATGCAGGGCATAGAAGAGAAGTGTTGGTCTGCAGAGCACACAGTCGATCCTGTTTACATGCACCAAAAGCCATCACAGGACTTGTCTGTCTTTCTTTGTCAAATATTGTGTGGATATATGTTCTACACTGCTCATTTCACTAATATCAAAAGTGAGAAATACAAGATAAGGTTCATATATTAGAAATTATTGATAGTTCAAAAAAGAAACTACTAATTAATCTAGGTCACCTAGACGATCATTATATTAGAAGGTATAGTTACTGTTTCTAGATAATTTATATTTTTTTTGCTACACCTTGGATCTAGATTTGAATCAAAGTATTTTAAAAGTAGAACTGATAATTGCCAAATTTGTGACTAACACAAAAATGATTTTGAAGATGAAAAGCCATTATTTTAAGTACTGACTTAGCACATATTGTTGAAACAAAAAAGTTGTCCAAATGAAAATACTAATGTTGATAATTATAATGTTAATTGAGGTTCTGCAAAAAATATTTTGAGTCAAATGTGAAGCAACAATTTGCATTTTATATTATGTTTTTATTTTCCTTTGATTGCCACAACACTTCAATATACTTTGAACTGATATAAACTTGTTTGCTAGTCTTTAAATAAATGAGTGTAAATAAATGAATTTTGTTCCTTATATCCTACTAGATTATCTTGGTTTTGAACAATAGAGCTGTAAGTTTTACAATGGTGAGGGCTGTAGCAGGTTTCCAAATGCTAATGTGGATACCTATACTGAATAAGCTAAGAAACACAAATACCTTGCTACAATATCTTTTAAAACAAACCACACAATCCAAACATTGATCATACAACAATTTGAAAGGTTCTGGTGTAAAAATCATGATTATTTAAAAAAAAATAAATGCAGCTTTTGTGTTTTGTTTAAATTAAATTAAACTAAGGAATTACTTAAAATGAAATGTTGATGTTTTGGGTGAGATAAATTTAAGCTGTATAGTACGTTTGAATTTTGACTCTATAGGCATTTATACCAAGGCTTGTAGAACAGAGAAGACATGAGGAGAACTGGAGATAAACAGTGTATTCTGACCATGACAGGATGGTCACTCATGACCTCTCAGCTGGCTGTGCTTGTCTTCTAGAAGAGGGAAGGTCAGATTCCTTAAAGATATGGCCCCTGGTAGGTCAAACACACTACAGTGGCTGCCCTCATACCTATGAGTGTAAGGGCAACACAAATTTGACTCTGTGAGGGAAAGAAAGAGAGTATTTCAAACGAAGGTGAGGGAAAATGGCCCTACAGAGTAATACAAACTGAAATATCAAGTACCTGTTGGGAGAAAAAATCGTGACAAGTGGGATTTGTGAGGAATTGAGGGAAGAGGGAGAGAATATGATAAAAAAAAACATTGGATGCATATATCCAAATAATTATTAAAACATGTTGAAAATTACATTCAAAATTACTCATGCATAATTTTAAAATGCTGCAAAGGGAATGGAGTCGTACTGATTCTTACATCCACCCCACCCATTTGTCCAAGATAATCACTATCAGAAGCTTCTAGAAATGGGAAAATAATATACAGTGTTCTTTATTTTGATCACCTCTTGTTCAACAGAAGTCAGAGCTCTTCGTTAGTCGCACAGCTACTGTCCTTGTACTTACTGCTCAGTAGTGTGCTATTCATCCTGTGTTTTGTTGATGAATATTTTCTTCTTTTCCTGTCTAGTTATTTAAATGGACATCATTATGTGTGCTGTGGGTAGAACCCATGGCCTTGCACATGCTAAGCACATGTCAATCACCAATGTATATTCTCTCATCCCCTGTATATTTTAGTTATTTGCAGATAGAATTGTAAAGGAAACAGTTAAGAGCATAATAAAGTGTATGCAAATAATATTAGTATTTAAATTTTTGTAGTTTTTAAAATAAGACATCAATTTATAATCCTACCTACAATGTATAGAAGTCTTCGATACTACTTCCTGTTTGTTAGTGTTTGAGTTAATCCTTTTAAAGCTTTGTTTTGGCTATTTTTTTTTTTTTACATAATTTAAAGCAAGAATGTTCATTTGCATTTCTCTCTCTCTCTCTCTATCTCTCTCTCTGTGTGTGTGTGTGTGTGTGTGTGTGTGTGTGTGTGTGTGTGTGTGTGTCTGTGTATGTATGTGTGTTTGCTATAAATAAAGTATGTACATGCCTCATCATAGTTTTGTTTACCGTATTTTGGAGTGTGGTACCCATTTATTATTTGCTAATACATTAAAGCAATACGTACTTCCACCTTTGAAGTCTTTTTATCTAGTTCCCTGTCTTTTAAATCTGCTCATGAACCATGATTTTACTTTACATTTTTTGAGTATATTCAATTTAAGTTCTACATATTTGAATTTTCAATTTTATTGCGTGTGGTCTTTGTGCTTTGCTTAGAAAGGTTTTTCCTACCTGTACTTGTGTAAAGAGATAAAGCTGCCTGTACTTAGATTTCATATCCAGCCAATTTTGACTTTTTGGATTGAAAGCAGATCATTTTAATTGATTTATTATACATAGAGAACCAAATAATCCAGCTTCTTTGTTCCTCAAAAGGTTAGAAAATTGTCACTATATAAAATTCTATTTTAATTTCTTGATTTGAAATCTACCAGATTTTCTTTTTAATTAAATAGTTCCTCAAAGAGTTAAAAGCAAAGAGAATTTGCACTGAAAAATAAACAAGATCAGAACTCTGTTACAGTCAAAGGAAAGTAAAGCTATACAAGATATTTGTTTCCTGAGGAGTGCAGTTATCATAAATTGGGCTTTTATGTTGCAAGGTCTCAGATCAATAAAAGAGTGTCTCACATTTTGAACATTAGTTGAGCCCAGAGGGATAAATAGAAGATTTTATTATGTTTTTTGGCTCATGTCACAGCACCATTACCACTTAAATGGGCTCTTGGTTTGCATATTCCCTAACCCATATCAAGTTTAAGTAATGGATTGTGATTATGACTTGGTTTCTGAACATCCCTTTGAAGTTAATTCAGTGCAGCAATCTGCATGTGCTCACAATGTAATATTTAAAGAGCATAGTCCATATGTGACAAATGATTGGAAATGATCTCAGATACTCATGACTTTGTCTGCTAATGTGAAGTTTTCTGTGCCTCTTGTCTTGAGACCACTGTTCTCTAAAATATCTCAACAAGAAGTTCTCTGTGGGAGAAACAGAATTTCAACTGAAACACTAAAGGAAATGCTAAAGTGTTACATGCAGCAATAAAAATCTTCAACCTGTATTATGGTGCCTGGCAAGAACAGTGTAGTTTGGGCTCAGTATCAGGAAAACCTGTAAATCTTTAACCGCTTTGTTTTATGGAACTGTGAATGTCACTTGGCCTTAGTAACAAGGCTGAAGGTGACAGGTGTCTAGAAGTGAGGTTTTTGAACAGCCTTTCTATGGGCATTAAAACGGAAAGTTATTCCTGTCTTTCAATGTAAGTTGAAACAATGTATTACGTTCAGTTTCTGCAAGGCTGTAGTCATCAGTTTATATTTGAGTAGATATTTGTATGGAGTTAGGAAGGACTTTTCCTGAAGGCAGAGTAATAGTATACTTTTATTAGCAGAATTCTAACACAAAATCTTGGAAAATATATTTAATGAACAACATAGCTTCATTTCCTCCAACACCACTGAGACTATTCAATTGAAAATATTTTTAAATGTTTATTTAATTTTATGTCTATGGCTGTCTTGTCTACCTATATGTCTGTCCACCACTTGTGTGCCTGGTGCCTAATGAGTTCAAAACAAAGTGTCAGATCCACTGGAACTGGAGCTGCAAATGGTTGTGAGCTGCCTTGTGGATGCTGGGAATCAATCCCAGGTCCTCTGGATGAACATCCAGAGCCCTTAACATCTGGACCATCTCTCTAGCACTGATAATTTCAAAATTGATGTGAAAATCTTCCCTAGCTCTGACTGGACTAAAACATTCTTCCTGGCCTACTTATAATAGTAAAATTTTAAAGCAGAAAATAGGGAAACTTAGAGAAAATATGTATACTTTTACCTAAGTGGTAATTAGTTATTGCCACTAATATGTTTTCCCAGATGTTTTTGTACTTATTTTATATGTAAACTACAGTTGATGACATTAAAGATGTTTGCAATTTTAGTTTGCATTGCTTCGTAATATATATCTGAATAAGGACGTAAACATCTCCAATCTTCTTCACCTTTCTTCAGATATTTTGGGATATCTGAATAAAATGTTGTTGCAAATAAAAATTCTTCTATATTTTCCTAACACTGATGAGTGTATTAGATTTACTGGAGCAAAAGCCATGAAACGTTTAGATGAAGATTTCTGATACACACTCAGGGAATTCTCACCAATTTGTAATACCACAGGAGACCATGAAACAGCTAGTCTACTGGACCTTCAATCAACATCACTGTTAAACTAAGAGAAGCTTTTATATATTTGGTAGCTAATAATCCTAGTTTTAATTTATGAAATGATTTTCATGCCTAGTACATATTTATGTTTAATAAAATATTTTATGAAAGTCTTTGCCCAATTTTCGTTAATGCCTTTGAAAATTTTCTATTGAATTGTTCACACTTAGTTATTCCAGGTAGTATGGATAAGTGGGATGAGGTAGGTTCATATTCAGTAATTTACTGCTTTCCTTCAGTGAGGACGACATCACTTTAGCTGACCTATCATTGTTTAACACAGCTGCACACTCTTCAAAGAGGAGAAGAGTGACCTTGGTATCACGAAGGGAGCTCTGTGCTTGTGACCGCCAGTGATGTCCACTGCAGATATCATCTCCGGCCAATAAAAACTTATTCATCTTTTTCCCACTGGGCTTACTATTTTCCCTTTGATTCAGAAAAAGAGTCCTCTTTCAATGTTATTACTTCAAAGGTGCACGCATTTAATTTAGTTCTGGACATTTTATTCTCCACTGTTTACTTATATACACTATATACTTATTTAAACCTACAAACACAACAAAGAGACAACAGAAAACTCCTCACCTAGTGTGTACTAGCTGACAATAATAACACAATGATGCTGTTGATTTTGTCGTGTCTGTTACTTTCTATTACAGTTTATAATATATTGGAAACCATATTTCTTGTTTTACAGTTGTAGGTTACCTAACAATTGTGTGCCTTCCGAGTTGATAGGGTTTTAGGGTTTGAGATGTATTACTTTAAATTAAGTTTACTTTATTTAAAAAGATATGTTACTTCAAATATATTACTTCAAGTAAATATATATTCCTTAGAAAATAAAGTTTGAGAATATGTTACTTCATGTTTATGATTAATCAGTTCAGTATGTGCATATCTAATTTGTAGGCTTACACAAAATCTGAGAAAACAGTGTTATTAGCATAATTATGCATACCTACATTGTTAATATTCACTGTAGAAATAAATACCGTAATATTTTTGGGTTTCTCAATTTTACAGCATTTTCCTCTTTCCTAATGTTCAAAATTGTCAAATACCTTCATCCACTATGTGGCTTTAACGTCTAAGGAAGCCCTTCTTAGATAGCTGCCTCACAGTCTTTACCTTTCTGAAGACTTCCTTTGTATTTTATTAAATCCAGATGCATGAATAGCTAACTATGGGTGACACGGTCTTTCTGATGTTGAAAATATATTTATTTACTATAACAACTCTCTTTTTATAGCAATTGGCAGACTTTAATATTTAAGAAAAATTAAGTCCATATACACATTAAAAACATAGGAAATTTCATGCAGACATGAAGTTTCCAATTCAACCTTCTGGCAATGTTCAGAATGTGGATTACATATAAATACCATATAGTTTACAGTTCTCAAACTTGATTATTTCATACTGTGATTTCTGCAGCTTCCCTGTATATTTTATATGCCCTATCTTGCTTATTGATCAGAACCTAAATTTGCACCACCTCAGAAAGTCAAAATTTAAAAACAGCAAGCACATGATCACCTTATGAAGATGAAAACATTTGTGTATACAGCAAATTTAAGAAAAAGAACTTAAAACTTATGGCTTACACACTTCAATAGACCTAATATAAAAAAATACAAAATTAAGCTCCTCCAGTGACACGTCTATTATTGATTTATACCACATTTCCACATTTAGAATATATTAACTTCAAAAGCCACAAGAGAAAAGAGTGATGCAAATTTATAAGGAATATTTTTAAAACATTCATGATATGAGGAAAACTAAAAATAAATGAAATAACTGATTTCAGGGTTAAGTAAAATATATAATTTAGAAATGTAAGTAGTATTATTAAAGAGTAAAACATGACAGAAAAAAACTTTAGGTAACAAAACCAACCCAGTGGTGTCAGTCTGTTCTTGTCTTTGTAAGAAAAACAAAACCAGGCTATAAAAAAATACTACAAAATGAATAAAAAGAATTCCTAAATAACAACTAAAAAAACAAAAACATGCATTCCTTGCTCTTCAATGAATGTCTTTTAAAATACACTTCTTTACATTTTTAACTCTTAATATGCTTTAAATTCAGTTTCCTTTATCAGAACAAACATGCTTAAAACAATTTTATACATGCACCATAGGTATTATAAACATACATTATTTTAATGGAATCACCGATTGATAACTTCATCATGATTTCATCTGTGTTTTCTTCTTACTCATTCACATTTTTATTTCCTAGAAAGCCTTCCAGTTTTTTCAAGATCAATTACATCCTAATTTGAAAGAGCTCATTTGGAGATAGTTTTTTTTTAAATTTTATCTATATTTAAATATAGGTTCTATATTTTTGACAAACACTAATTTCTTTATTTTTATTAATTGAAAATAGTTTTCAAAGAACATATTTTGATCAAGGTTTTCCCTCCTCCAAGTTCTTGCAGATCCTGCCCACCCCACCGAGTTGATTCCACACCTTCCTTCTCTCTTTCTTTAGAAAACAAACAGGCAAACAAACAAAAACCAAACAAATATATAAGAAAAAATAATAACAAAAGACAAAAAAGCACCAGAAACACACAGACGTACACACACACACACACACACACACACACACACACACATCCTATAAAAACGTGAAATCGGAAATCAAATATAAACAAAAGATGGGTGAAACAAAATTTCCCAAACAAAGCCATACAAGACAAAACGTCTACAAAAATACCCATTTTGTGTTGGACATCTATCCACAAATATTTTTAAAAATATCTAAGAGTTTCTAGGCATCCTATTGTTCGCTTAACATTGTGTGAGTTTATCTCTTTGGAGTTTACCTTATTTTGTCTTCTTCAGAAAATCTTTGCGTCTGCTGTATGACTGGGCAACTCCCCCTCCCTCCGTGAGTTCTCTATCTTCTGATATTTGAGATTATTATCCTTTGAGACATGTGTAAGTGTTCTGGGATGACTTGGAAACCTTTCCCCAGGATTCATTGATTTCTTCTGCTGCTCCTACTCCTGCTCCTGCTCCCTGTTCCTTCTCATCCTTCTATTTGTTTGTGTCAAAGTCATCCTTAAATGAATATATAAGAAAAAATGTCCTGGAGGTAAATGTTCTGAGCTCTATGGGGTTCAGGGTTTTGATTGTTCCTTTCATATATGATTGAAGACTTCCCAAGGTTTTGGCTTCTGGCTAAAATTGCGTCTCCTTAGGCTTTGGAAGGAATAACTTGCCTCCCTACTGTTTTTCAGATGCTCTAAAGGTCTAATTTTTGCTTCTTTCTCTTTTATCTCCTCATAGATTACAGGGAAATTTTTTAAAAATCTACTTTTATAGGAGCTCGGCTCAAAAGCACCCTCCCAATATCTGAGAAAGACTTAGCAAGTGTTTACATAGGGCAAGTGTATTTTCTTTATTTGATTATTATGTCTCCTAAGTTGAACCTTTCCTTTCTCCTTTCAAATTTATTTACTATAATAGAAGCACTTGAATATAAACCAACTGTCTATCAATTTATATTATACCATTAAATGTTCTCACTACTATGAAATAAAATAAATTCTGTTACATTCATTTATTTGTCTACATAGACATTTAACCAATTCTAATACTGGATTAAAGGTTATGTTTAAATAAGTTTAGTTAGCTGATTTTTCTATCCCCTTCATAATCATCATTGACTACCTGTGCACAGCTTGTATGTATCCTTGCAGTAGGATAGTTTGCTTACTAGGGTTATTGAAGTGGAGGATATTGCAAGGGACTAACATTTCCCATGACAACCTCAATCTCTTTCGTTTTGATTTAGTATTTCTGTTTAGTAGTGCCATAGCTGTATATAAGGCAGCTAAATTATGTTGGGCTACTTGGCCTGCTGCAACCATTGTAATTGACAGCTGTGGATGTCGAGAAGGGGTGTTGAATAAACTTTGCTGGAATACTGCTTTATTATTTCTGCTTTGGTGAATGCTCAATTCTGAGTTGTGACTCCTAGCCAAACTCTCCTCTCTTTCCAGCCCCACAAGAATCTAGAAGGAGAAAAATCTTGCTACCTTTTAAAACGTTTTGTGTGATTTCCTTTAAGAAAAAAAAAAGAGTTCTTAATAGTTTTTTGGAGAACAAATTTTATGGATGAAATGTCGCCCATTATTTGTATATAAATAAAACCATTTTAAAATACAAAAAAAAAAAAACCTGTAGAAACTCATTGGAAGAACTAAAACTTCATTTTATTGTTGTTGTTTATCTGGTTTTAGAGACAGGGTCTTACTATATAGCTCAGACTGGCCTGGAACTTGCTATGTAGAACTGGCTGACCTAGAACTCTCAATGTTTTGTTCTTAGTCTCTAAAGTAATAGGATTATAGGTGTGTGACTGCATATGGAAGATAAGCATGGTTTTATAAGTGATGCTGCATTCATATGTTCATCAGCTCTGTTATAGATGGGGAAATGCTGTTGCCTTAAAATCGTGCACCACTTCTGGCTCTTACAGTCTTTCTATTCTTTCCCCACATAGATCCCTGAAGCTTAAGGCAAGGAGTTTGATATTGACATCCTATTCAGGGCTGAGCATTCCAAACTCTCTCATTCTCTGCACATTGTGCATTTGTGGGTCTCTGTGTTAATTACCATCTATTGCAAATGCTTCCCTGATGAGGGGTGATCAATATAATGATCTGTGAGTTTAGCAATATGTCATTGTAAGTCATATGAAAACAACTCAGAAAACAATAACTTAACCTTAAAACAAGGAAACAAATATCAAGAAAATCTGAAAAATAACATGGGATGTTTTGAGTACGTATTACTCACTATCATTCTCATTTCATTCTTTTGGCATCATTACTTCACTTTGTTATTTTTCTTGCTTTTTTGCAATAGTTCTTTAAAATCACGTATTTACTGCTTTTGATCTTTGCTGCCTCATTGTGTTGGTAGACTATACATTCTGGCAACACTGTTTCACCTTGCGTGTGTTTGTATGTGTGTGTACAATATTTTATGTTTGGAATATGACTTTTGAATTTTCCATGTAAAGATACCTATAAATTTCATTTCTAGAATTTGAGTACTAAAATTAAGACAGGTTAAATCTTTGTGTGTTATTTAACACATATGAGGGCAATGATAAAATAAAATACTCAATAGCAAACACAAACAATTGATGAAGGAAACCAAGGCTTGTTCAGCTTCCAAATTCCCTGTAACAAAGGGCTGAAGGGAAGCAACCTCGGTTGTATGTAACTTGATTTTATAAGACACATCAAGGTCTTCTTGTGCTCAGCAATACTACATAGGACTTCACCTGTGGGCTTGAGGATCATGGCAAAGAGCAAAATCTCCACATAGGAGTATCAGAAGGCAAGTAGCATGGTACCCAATAGGCTTCCTAAGGGGCACTGGTTTTTGGTAGGAGAACTCAGATATAAAGGGATAACGTGTCTTGTTCAGGTGGCAACTCGATATCCTCTGACTATATCTGTTAGCAGCCATGGGTGTGCTTATAAGCACTGACTTGGTAGCTGCAGGTAAATTTCAGGTGCAGAAAATTCACAAGTACAGGATCTGTGAATAAGAAGGATAGAGTACATTTGATTTGAGCCACTTCTGTCCATGCCAACAGTGTTATTTTAGTAATCTGATGGTGCTTGAAGAATTTTATCTCCCTTTGCAGTGTTTGCAATTCCCATGGCTAAAAAAACACCTTGGATTCAAAAGAATTGGGTATAAATCTGAAATTTAAAATCTGATGAAATTGAATCAAAATTAAAATGCTTGAAATCCTAATTTACCCCAGACAGCTGAAGAAAGGAACATTTTATTAAATTCCAATTTTCTTTAATGATTCTCCTGTATGTGAAAAAGATCTAGATCAAAGGACCTTAAGCTCCTTTGAGAAAATAAGCAGTAGGACTTGAGTTTTGTTTTGTCTTTTCCACTTTTCTTGTGCATCTTTTTTCTAGAAAAGCCAGATTAACACTCTGAAGAACACAATAAGCACTGAAGGCAGATGAACATTAATTGTCTCTCTGCATAGTGGAAACAGCATTAGGCAAGTGTTTGTGATGCTTACAATGGTTTGTACTTGATGGTCTATAGTTATCACTCTACTGGGAAGGATCATGGTGTAGACAGGAAGAATGTTTGCTCTTATGGAGCCTCAATCAGCAGAGTTAGAAATTTACATAAAAATTAGCAGGAAAAAAAAAGAATCATCCAGTGGGCTGTTAGCTCTGAAGTGACTACTGGGGGATATGATGGAGCAATGAGAAATAGATACCATAGTAGGTAGGCTGAACAAGGAGGGAACCTAGGCAATGTGACATCAAAGCTGAGATATAGGAAACAAGAAGCAATACGATGGATGAGGAATTGGGGAGAGATCATCTCTGGCAAAATTTTTTAAAACCCAGAAATACAAAGGATCCAGTGAGAATAGTCTTGATACGATTACTCTTAGGAAAAAAAGCTAGGAATTAACAGAGTGAGAGGGCAGGGCAATAGGCAAAAAAGGCCAGTGAGAATGGAGTATAGCTCATTGTCAGCCACGGAAGCGCCTGTATTTTGATTATTGTTGGCTCATCATGAGACTGAAAGATAAACAATAAAGAAAAAAAGAACCTGAAAGCTGAGTTGACTGTTTTAGCTTCAGTACAAATATCAGCCAAAACATCTAATGGGAGGAAGCAAGACCACTATCCATAGTAAGAAAAAATCATTTCACAATGATAAGATATATTATTTTCCTTTTATTTGGAATGTTCCTTTATGTGGTATGAATGTGGAAAACATGGTCATTATGAACTTCTTTGTAAAACAGTTTTGGATCTTAACAGGACTGTTAACATCCTATGCATGCTTAGGCAGAGATGAGGGCTGTGTGTCCTAGTTGGAGTTGCTACTGCTGTGATGAAATACCATGATCAAAAGCAACTTGGAGAGGAAAGAGTTTATTTCACTTACAGTTCCACATAACAGTTAATCATCAAAAGCAGTGACAGCAAGAAGTCATGCAGGGCAGGGACCTGGAGGCAGGAGCTGATGAGAGGCCATGGAGAGATACCGCTTATTGGTTTACCCAACATGGCTTGTTCAGACTGTTTTCTTATAGAACCCAGGACCACCAGCTACAACAGTCTGGACGCTCCCCTACAAATCACTAATAAGAAAATGCCCTGAAGCTGGATTTTATGGATATGTTTTCTCAATCAAGGTTTCTTCCCTAAGATAACTCTAGCTTGTGTCAAGTTGACATAAAACTACCAAACGCAGTCCTGAATTTTTTCTATAAATGAAACAACTGATAATAAAGTAAGTTCTAGTTCAGGATCTTCAATATCTGTTATTAACTTGGTGCTCAATGTATTTTTCTAAATGATGATTTTGCAGTTGATTTCTGAAACTTCATTGGTGAGTGAAGTTGAAGATTTTGGAGTGGTTGGTCTGGACTCAAGACCCCAATTTCTTTTTGAAACAGGCAGGATCAGGGGGCAAAGCTTCTGGGACTGTCCCTGAAGCCATGTCTTTGGATGCATGAAGAGTCTGCACTCTGAAAATGAAGATGGAGAAAAACATGCAATTTAGGTCACGTTCTTTCTGTTCTTCCTTCCATTTCTTGGCTGAAATGTGATCTGCTGTCGTAGAGAATATAGCTCCTCAGAAACTGCCACACACTTCTGTTCTAACATTTTTTATTTCTCCCAGTTCACACATCTAATGGACAAAAGCAGGAATTTCTGAGCAGGGAAGAAAGTAGGTTCATGTAGAAAATGGAAGCAGATTTGTAGGTGAGGTTTCTGAATTGAGTGTGCCAAAGGCTTTAGGGAAGCTAATATTCTTCATGTCCTCTCCAAACTCTACTATTTTGTTTTAATTTTCAGATATGACATCTCATATCTACTTCTGGGTTTGTTTATACTGCCAAGTTCAATCTATGTCTGTGAAATGAACTCCAACTTTCTTGTGAAAAAAACAAAAAACACTTTGCTTGTGCTTCCTTCTTTTCTGAACAGTAACGAACTTGCAACTTCATGCTACTCAAAGGAATTGAGTCCAAGTTATGAGACAGCCTTAGAAGTTGAATTGGTTCCCTAGAACTGGCACATTATGAGTTGGTTAGGATTAGGTTTTTTTTCCCCTTGAGAAAAATATTAAAACCAAATAACAGCAAATTTTAAAGATTTTTAAGGAACTGTGGTTAGAAACACAAGAGAAACAAAATGGAACCACAAAATGGTAGGACAGAGCTCCAGAATATTACACTAAGGAGCAAAGGCAAGTATTTCTAGTCTTCGAGGAGGAAAATAAGACCTTCCACAGCAATTATTTCACCATGAATGGCTCTTATGCTAGAGAAATTTTATCTTATAGCTGACTGACTTTGTTTCTGCCTTTATTTAAACTTTCTTTTCCTCAGTTCACTCCTTGGGAAAGGAAAAATGCTCTTTGCTTGCCCAACATGGTATGATTTCATATACAGGAAAAGAAGAAAGGGGCCATTCATCCTCTAAAACCCCCTGGCAGGCATTATATTGAAACAAAGAGGATGCAATCTGTGGGTTACATCCAAGATTAAGGAATCACTTTTTTCTCATGCGGCATTGAGTAGTTACTATTTTTATCTCAACAGTTTAAAGTGTCATTGAAAACATAATATTTAAAATATTTAAAATTAATATTCTCTCCATCTTCATTTTGCATATCTATACTTACCTTTTTATAAAACTGGAAGCTACTCCCCTTTGCAAAGATAGCTTGTGAGGTTGAATTCATTTTCTTTCAGTAGTAGATAGAAGCATTTTTCTTGACTCTTTCTTTTCTTTTGCTTTATCTAAATGAAGAAGAAAGTTGTTAACACTAGAGACTTGTCACAGATATTTCTGTCACATCTTCTGAACAAGTGTGGTTTTCTATAATCAGCACATTCCTTTCTGGGCCAATTTCCTTGGCCTACCCTTGTGCCAACCTGTCTCTGGAAATGAAACCCAGAGTTACCTTCTCCCAGAACATTATAAATGTACTAGGGAGTAAAATAAGACACATACAAGACTTGAAGACACAATTCAGTATATCTCTAAATATATATAGTATGTGGACTTAGAATTGCAGAGATCATCATGATTAAGGGAACTGGCAAATGGCCTAGTACTCTGGAAAAATGTAAGAGCCAAGAAAAGAGGTTTAGTTTTTAACTTGACACTCTTAAGTTAGGTAAAGTTCCAAGAATTTTACCTGATATGTGAACTTATTTAAGGAAGAGTGTAGCACAAAATCCCAAGATTGGGTAGTGTTAAGTGGGCAGCCTCATTCCTGTTTACACAACGTGATTGTCACTGTAGTCCCCGATGGCAACTTCAGCAAACCACATGGCTCGATCACCTGGTTTACTGTGAGCTGGTTCCTAACTGCATCCTAACAGAAGACAGTTCTGGGACTTGAAGAGAGTGCTGGTATAAGATCTGCCCAACAAGCAGGGACAAAGTATAGTGCTAATTTAAAAGGGGACTTCAGAGTTCTAAGCCAAAGTGGATGTGCACATGTGGGTGTGTTCAGAATGTAGACTTCGGACAGCAGAGTCAACAAAACACACACACACGGAAGAAAGTGGAGTCATTATACTAATATCCAATCCTCACTATCTCAGCGCCTTCAGAACTTTCACAGTTGAAGTCAGTGTGAAACTGTACATTTACCCAAGCTGGAAGAAATTTGGACAGCATTTACTTAATGAACTCAACACATGGAGACATCTGTCTCAAAAGATGATATGACTTAGTTAAAGGAAGTAAATTATTTACAAAAAAAGATTTGGATTTTGTGCCTAGAATTCCTGACTCAAAACATTCATGTGTCTGGCAAAGTGCCTATTCAGAATGAGCTGAATGAATGATATTAATCTCACTCTTTTCTGCCTTGTAATTTTCTAAGGTATAGTCATGTGCTTAGTACTTATACTATGTGTCCTGGAGAACTGGTGCAGAGTTGAGCTCAGTGTAGGTGTTGAGAATCTGTTTAGCTGTTAATCCCTATGTGTTTTTACTGTAAATAATGTTTATGGTTCCTGAGTATTACAATCAAGCAAAAGGCATGTGGTAGGGTCATTACATTAGTAAAGGTAATTAGTGACTGCTTAATTTCAAAGAACTGACTTCTGTGAGCTGTGAATATTTTTAAAACTACCATTATGCAGCCACTCCTTACATCAGAATTGGTGATTACACCAATTCTAATGGGACTGCCAAGAATTGTTACATTTCATAAATCATGGAAAAATGCTTCTCCTCTTGTTGATAGATATTTAAGGCCCTTAAGTTTTAAGTTCAGTGAATAAGTCTAATTCCTTTGACACTATCTTCCCTCAGGAAGGGTAATGATTAATAGAATGTAAAAATAGAAACATGAAACTCATTTTTAACTCTCTGAAGCATTTTCCTGAGTGACACATATCTAAACTTAAACCATGTTATCTACTTCTTTAATCTTAGGGAGTCTAGGGCTTAGTATAGTCATAGTACAGAGCATGGCTTGAGGCACAAGGATGATTGCTGTGTCCTGCTGTGCTACATGGACCAGGGCCAGAACTCATCCTGGAAGAAATAAAGCTACCCTAGGGCTGGGTTGTCCTCTTTCCCCTGTGCGATGCACACATTAACTAAATATACGGTCTAGTCTTTCTTATCTTTCTAAAGCATTGCCAAGATCTACAGTGACTCTGACCCTGCTACTGTTTGCCATACACAAATCTGTCTAGAAAGCAAAGGTGAGAAGTATATGAAAACACAAGAAAAGCTCTTCTCCCATGTTGAAAGCAATCATTAAATCAAGAAAGCCTTCTAGTTCTTCAGAAAACATAAGAAAATGAATTTATAAGCTTAATATTCAGGAAAAATGCTACCATGTTCCTTATTTAGATTACACCCTTACATTGATCACAAATGAAGCAACCTCCTCAGGGCACTTACTCCATAGTCCTTAAGATACATGGAATGATGCTGGGGTACTGGGAGAAAGAGAGTGGGGTGGGAAAGGAAGAGAGAGACAGAGAGACAGAGACAGGGAGAGAAAGAGAGAAGGAGTAGATGTCTCAAAAAGAATTTAAAAGATATTATGACAAGAATTTAAAAGGCTATAATGATATGGTGGTTCATTATTAAAGAAATATTATAGTACTGGTGTCTTAGGAGGGGAAGACAAAACTAGTGTGGACTCTCAAGTAACATTTATTTTTAAAATTTATAAAATTTATTTAGATTCTTCACTTATACATGTATAATGAAATGTGCCAACTTTTGTATGACCCAAGTACTCAGGGGATTGATATTTTCCAAGTGACCAATGTACCAGACCACAGATGGGCAAGTTGAAGAGCCACATGTCTGTAGGCCAGTGGGCTCTAGTAGAGCAGAGTTCAAATAGCTGTTTCTGTGGTATTGGAAATCACATAAGAAAGCTAACTTAAGGAACTACCCCTTGACAATTGTTAGTATGTACTCAAATAGTTAATACAAGCTGTTATCTGAAAAACTCATAAAAGACAGCCTTTTAGCTAGGTATTGGAATGAAACCAGCTTTCCCAGTCTGTACCATTCAAAGAAAAATGTTAGAGTACAGCTGTCTTTTAAATTTTTTCAGGTTTATAGAAATGTAAAAGAATGGCAGTGTTTTTCATTTTGGAGGACAACTTGTTAATTTTTCATAAAATGTATTAATGCTAACTTGTGATATGTATTGTTATTATCATATTTCTATGAGATGATAAGGATATTTAAAATCTCCCAATCTCAAATTAAACTATAATAAATAAGGATAAGTATAATTTATATAACTTACTCACTTTGGAGTGTTGATAATTTTTAATGTTATAAGAGAGTATTGATCCCCAAACATTAGAAAACTGCTGTCCCAGTCTATGAATACTTTCCACTAATGAGACTTCAAAAACTAGACTGAGGGTTGAGTGAGCAAGACAGTTTTGTGGGTATTGGCACTGCTGATGATCTCCGTTTGATCCCCCAAACTCACAGGCTAGAAGAACTGACTCATACAAGTTGTCTTCTGACTTCCATTAATGCACCACAATGAACACACACACACACACACACACACACACACACACACACACACACACACACACACACAAACACAAACAAAACTTTTAACACTGATCCCAGCAAGGATCTGCACTGAAAATTTTAGCCAGTCTAGTCCAGTGTGGGAATCTTCCTTATCTGCAACCTTCTTTCATATGAACACCAAGTTTATCTTACATGAATCCATAAAAAAGACAAACCATCAGAGAAAAATATATCTTGCAAGTATTCTCGGCAAAAAGAAGCCTGATATCCTTAAAAGCAAATCTGCTCAACAGAAGAGCAGCTCTATCAGCAAAGCTTTAACTGCTTTTTCTTCTTCACAGTGACAGCCATGGGGAGACAATGAGAGGACAGGAACAATGCTTGTCGTCTGTCTCGTGTGTCTGCTGGGAGGGCAGACACATGATTACTTATACAAAGTGAACACCCACATGATCAAAAAATAAAGGAAGTTGTAATAACGGATGAGGCTACAGTGCCTTACTAATGATTTAGGGACAGCTAAAAAATTATTTGGGAATTAATGCATAAACTCTTCAGTTTCCAATATTCCTAACATCTAAGAACACGTTGACAAATATTTTACAGTCCAGGGGTGGAGATGCTCTTTTTAAACATACATCATATAGCACAGAGAGACACAAAGGGAAACACGAATAGATTTAATGACATAGAATTCAATATTTAAGTAATACAAATGATTCTCAAGAAAAGAATTAACAAACCACTTATGGTTATAGTCTGTAGTATCTATGAAGAGCTTTTATGTATCAACACGGAAAAGGCAAATGACCCAATATAAAATGTTTAAAGCTTCAAAATATATTAAAGAAGGGGGAAACGTGTTCAGAAAGCATATTGGGGACACTCTACATCACCAGTTCTAAAGTGTGGGTTTTAACTCTTTCACAGGGCTGTCGTTTCAGATATCTTGCATATCAAATATTTACATGACAGCTCTAACAGTAGCAAAATTAGAGTAATGAAGTAGCAACAAATTAATTTTCTGGTTGGGGGTCACCACAACATGAGGAACAGTATTAAAGGGCCATAGCATTAGGAAGGTTGAGAACTGCTGCTCTAAGGGGTAGTAGTATGACTATTAGAACAACCCAGTGTGGAGGAAGTAGGTAGTTGCCTCTCATGCCCAATTGGTCAAATGTGCATTTGTGTTACCAGCTGAAATGTGTCACTTGTAATTTATCCTCAGGATATTCGCACACATATAACTGATGAGGTAAGTGAAGGATACTCATTTATTGACAGAGTGAAAAATTGGAAAAAATTTAACTAATCACCAATTATGAATCAGTTAAATAAATGACAAATACTTCAGTGTATTTCAGTATAATCATGAAAATGGATGTGTTCTTGTGTATAATGAAATATTTTACTATGTGTTGTATATAAAATTTTATGAATTTTAAAATCAAAGTATTTGTATGTATATGGATACACATGAGTAACACATATATAAATTATAATTTTTGATAAAACTATCTTTGGAAGACTCATGTGAGCTATCTTACATCCGTGAGGCAGCTAATGAGGGACTCTTCTCTTTTCATTTACAACTTCTTTCTTTCTTCTCTGTAATGAGCATATATTAATCCTACAGATAATTCAACCATAACCTCAATTTTGCGGGATTAGTTAAACATTATTAATTTATTAAACTTTAAGTTGAATTTTCCCCGTGAAATTAAAAGACCACTACCACTTCAAACTATTGATACAGTTTACATTACAATCTAGCTTGAAATAAAATACTGAATTTTGATCTCACTACAACTTGTAACCCTGCTGCAGACTTCCCTTTTCTCATAAGACAATCATTTCTGAGACCTGAAGATCTGGGTACAGCAATCCACTCCACATGTCCATGTTCTCCTGAGAAACAGTGAGTGAGTTAATGAATGTCAGAGAGAAAAGCAGCCAATGATATTTTGTCATTGTGATTCAAAAACTATGAAGCATCGGGGCCAACTTCTGTTTTTTTTATTAGAATTTTCGTATCCTCAATAGTCTACTATAAAGTAGAATTTAAATTATTGCACTTTATGACATGGTTTTATGAAATCACTGTTTGTAGTAGATTCTGAAATAAAAAAAATCATGTTTTCTTTTGAGTATAAGCTACTGAAGGTCAAGTCCAAATTGAAAGGAATTAGCTATGTCATGAAATATATCTCTAGATGTAGGGACTACATGTGCCACTCGGTCACCTTGAAATGTAGCTTCACACTACTGGAAGAAACTGTTTAAAGAACACAGTGCAAAGCAGAGATCACCCAATAAGAACCAGTGTCTGTAAATCCTAGGAAAAGGCTGCTGAACTAAGCAGGATAGAGCACTGCAAAAGCTGGACCTTGATTTGGGTCATGGAAGCTATGCTTTTTTAGGAAGAAGACAAAACTATAAACATGAAATAGCTGTAGAATCTGGTGTTTCTCCTCATGAAAACCACCGCAGCTGGTGTAAATCACGACCTGGCTGCTGGACTTGCCACTCTGCCCTGGTTGGTCTCTAACTCAACAATCCTCCCACTTTGCCTTCATGAGAGCTGAGATCACAGGTACACCCTAGAAAGTTTAGACATTTATTCTCCAGCTGTTTATAACTACTGTGAGCTGCTGTGTCCTTTCTTCCTCAAGCAAACCACAACCCATACATTTATCCACAGCAGGACCCGGACAAGGAAGGTGACACTCCTTGAGTTACTTGTTTTAGGTTACTGAGTTGGACTCCATCTGCCTCTCATCCTGAGCCCTGTGGATTTTACTGTGCCATGATGCATTTCCTACCTTCTTTCCAACGTTTCATCACTCTTTAAGGCTATTACATCTCATGAAATTTATTCCATTTTGTTTTCTTCTCCTACAACCGCAGGAAGATTTTATCTTTATTGCTTTAAAGCCTGAAAAATCGACTGTGTCTTGAAGACACGGTTCTAACTGCTTACAAAGATCAACGAGCTTTGCTTGATTTTGATAAACATTTATAGCAGATGCTTGCACTGTTTTCTGGACTAAAGGGAGATATAGCAGTATGAAAAAAAGGGATTTTTGAAATCTACAGGGTTAATTTAAAATGGGTATTGACCACAGTATTTCAGGTTTACTTATGAAACTAGAATGCTATTTAATTTGAGCCTTCTAAACTAAAGGATATGAAGATAATTTATTTTATTACTAGAACTGTTGTGAGAATAAACTAGATTTTCTTCAACAGCTAGTTTTATTTAATAGCTAAAGAATTTGAACTGTCTCATGTTGTAGACTCTTGTAAACTCAGCCTCAGTACTATTCATAATTGAAGAGAATGGCAGAGATCCAATTGTTATGAAGCCAAAAGAAACAAATTTGAGTACAAAAGTCAGTAAAGGAGGGTGGAAAAGGCAAATAATAAAGCATCCAAATATGTTCCAGCATCTGGAGGCAGGAGAACTTTCTGTGTCTGAAGTGGTTTCCTTGTGCAGGCAGCTCTATGTTAATAAACAGTGCATGGTTGAACTTTCCTAATACTTGAGATTTATCTTGAAAACCCCAGCTCTTTTATGGCTCTGTCATGCTGTGGCCAGATCACTTCATGAGTCATTTGATAGTCTCTGGTGGCAAAGACCAAGGTATATTCACTCTGAATCTTGAAAGAATAAAAGACCTTAAAGTAATCAAAAGAAGAGCACATTACTTTCACTCTTCGTACAGATCTTTGTGGTTTTGTTTATTACCTAGAGAGAAAATGACAAATCTAAGCCTCTATCACATTTGATTTCTAACCATAGGCTGACTTTATTAGAACATGACATATTTAAAAAGACAGGTCACTGCCAGGTAATGCCATTAGAGCTGTACTTTCCCCCAAGTTATTTAACCAGATAAAGATCACATTCTATTATGTTCATATCTTACATAGTCTTCTTGCTTACAAAAACTATGACAAACCTTATTTTCTGTCAGTGCATTCAGTATTTCCTCCTTATAATTAAGTTCATGTATTTTTTTCATAATGTATACAACTGTCATGTTCTGATCCTTTAAAAATAATCAGGGATTTTTTTTCCATTTGTGAAATTTTCAGGACCTTAACTCCTTGGCCCCATCTCTCATTCTAGCTATCTCTTGTAGATACTTCTCACTTCAATAATCTGAGTACCAGGATAAGTTTCTTGGCTTGGAATTGAGAATTATATCGACTTGACTGTGTTCAAGAGACTTTATATGATTGTAGATATGCTTTTATCCCAATCAAGGCATAAATAGAACTGTTGCTATGGTAGATCTCTTGCATGTGGTCATTGAGTATCCCAGACTTACCCAGTAGGAAGGGGTTTCATTTTTCCATGATGATCAACTGTGACTCATCACAATGTGCCCATTCTCAGCTCCCTGGAAGAGAAAATGGGGAAAACTAACACTCTTCCTACATTTTTACAACATCCTGGAATCCTATGTGTCATTTCCTTTAACATCATTGAGCAGAATGTAGAAACCACCCATAGCTATATGCCCACAAGTATAAAAATCTCTCTTTGTATCACCCAAATATGTGTCCAGTTAACACTGCTGTTACAATGGGAGGAGGAGGCATCAGATGACAGCAGTCAGGAATCTGCTCCCTTTCACTAAGCTTTTAATGGGTGTGGTGATCTTTTCCTCCCCTCCTCCATTACCCCAACTTACTCCCTTTCTTCCCTTTTTCTTCCCCTTCCCCTTTCTCTCTTTCTGTTCCTTCCATTCTTCTTCTTAGTGACATGGTTATTGTTTTTTATGTTGAGAGACTTTCCTTAGCTCCATCTCCATTGTTAAAATTCCTGTTTATTTCCAAAGTTAAAATATATACCCTTTGTACTTTACACTAGTATTTTCAAGTCCTTTTATTTTAAATCAATGTTTCTTAATTGACATTTATTGATATAATGTCTGTCAATATCTGATACGTTAATACTTTGTATATTCATATTCAGAATGTGGCATATACTAAACTGACTTCGTATTTTGGTCTCTAGTTTTGTCTATATTGTCTTCTTTATGTTAAAATATATAGGCATCTACTATGTTCTGAATGCTATTTAATTTATCTCTTTTAAATCTAACATATTGAACAAATAAACAAAAAATGTAGTAATCTTAAAAGTTATTAAGAGAAAAAAGGATCAGAATTTAATCAAACAATAAAATTATTTGGCTAACAAATTGCAGAGAATTTCATCAATTGGCAAACTTATCATGTAGACCACTGTGCTAAAAGTGTATTTGTGGAACTACTATTTGTAATATTTATGTTTTATGAAAATTATATGATATCACAATGTTTTTTTCTGATTTTAAGATTTTAGTATAGTTATTCAAACATTACCTGTCTACGTTGTTCTGGGATACAATTACTTTCTAAATGACTATTTTTAGCTATACTAATGTATGTATACTGTGTTATTGCCTACTCATGTCCCTTATTTTACCTATCAATTAGTTTCTAATCAGTCTTTGGAAAACAAACGGTTTTACAGGACTTCAAACATTGTTTATGTTTGTCTACACTGCCTTGTTGACTTTATCCCTAAATGTCTCAGTGAGGGCTGGAATCTAATTCAGTGGAAGACTAACTGCCTAGTGCTGGGGATTTCATAGATAACACTGGAGGGAAGACATTTAAATACATTACTTTTAAAGTTTTAGTTTTTATTTGCCAGGAACTTTAACATCTTTCATCTATATCATATAATTATCTTTGAACAATTCATTACTTTTATTTTGGAGCACACTTAATTTTACAAGAGAAAATAATGTCAACATTTTAGTCCTGCTTTGTGAACAAAGTCTCAAAAATGACATGATATTGAAAGTTTCACTGGAGTCATTGTTTGTGATCATGTTGACTTTGTGACTATATTGTCTATATTTCCATGTGGATGCTTGGAAGTGGCAGCAAGTGTGAAATTTATACCCTAATGCCAATGTTTGGTTTATCAACACTTGGCCTCAGTTTGTATTTCCTATCCTCAAATAATGGCTACTGGTGGCTGAACAGGGCTTTAATCTTCAAAACAGAAATTTCTGAATCCACAGAACTAACCTTCACAAGAGAGATTTGATTGATTACAACATTTTCTGCCCAACTATTTGGTGGCTTCCAGCCAGTGGTCTGAGTAATCATCTCTAATATTTGGAGGTATTTAATTGACTCCCTTTTGAGTTGCCTCCACACAGCTCTTAGCAGCTTTTCGTATTTTGCTAACATACACTTAGTGTGTTCTTGTTTGAGTCATTCTCTCTCTTCAAACTTTTATAATCCACACCTCACAAGTGATTTATAAAAGGAATAAATATACAAAAATTATCACAACTTTCAGGGAAAACATTTAATTTTGTTTATATTTTTAAATAATTTATCACTAATCAAAGTTATCTACAAAGCATTAAAAAAAAAAGAACACAAAGACAAAACCCAATTGAAACCAAGCAGTGTGTACCACAGCAATTAACACGTGCTTACTAAAAATGTGACCTTTTATTTTTTTGATTGACATTTAAATACATCAAAGTAAGGGAAGAACAGTAGAATTTCTGAAAGGCTGGATGCAGTGTTACACCAACAGTTTCTTTGAATGGAGAAGCTGAAAATACATCATACTAAGATTTTTAATTCAACCTAAACTTGGTATCATATACTTGTTTCTTCAAAGGCTTTCTCTTCCCTTCTCATTTCTGGTACTTATAGTTCAATGTAAGCAGGGCTGTCTCAGATTTACTTTACATAAATTATAAATATTTCAGATAAATTAACATTCATTATTAATTCAGACCATTTGAGATAAAATAATAGTTACCTTTGATGTCTCTATTTGTCAATTATGTATGGACTCAAGAATTTTATAGGTGGTCTAAGAATTTAATATGCCAAATCTATTTGCAGTCTTGTTGCTCTTTGAAGAATGTAGACCTCGCATATTACAATCCATTTTAGTTCAGAAAATACAGTTAACCAGGTGGAAGCAAAGGGGTTTTACTATAAAGTAGCACAAAACCCCATCACAGCATATGGTTCAGAGTTCATTTGCCAGTGTGACTGCTTCCACATTCCTTCCCCTAAATCAGTTTAACAGTCACAGCATATTGGGTTCACTCCTTTGACATGGTTATGCAGATGTTTTAAACAAATAGTCTAGTGCAGTATAGATTTAATAAGCATTCATTTTAATTGCCGTAAATCACTAATTCTGCTATCCATAGAGCAATAGGAATGATGGTGGTCCTTTTCCCAGGGTAGAACTAAAATAATAGGTAGTAATATTTATAGTGGGAATTTGCATTAAAATTCATGGATTATTACAATTAACTTCATCTTTATGTTAAATTATGTAACTTCATATTAAATTAAAACAATCTTTTTTCGCCGGGCGGTGGTGGCGCACGCCTTTAATCCCAGCACTTGGGAGGCAGAGCCAGGCGGATCTCTGTGAGTTCGAGGCCAGCCTGGGCTACCAAGTGAGTTCCAGGAAAGGCGCAAAGCTACACAGAGAAAGCCTGTCTCGAAAAACAAAACAAAACAAACAAACAAAAAAAAAAACACAATCTTTTTTCTTCATTTTTGAGAATTTCATACATGTATACAATAAGATACGATCATATCTACTCACTAGTTCCCCCTCAAACACATCCCATGTTCTGTCCAACATATTCCCCTCCCAGTTTCATAGCATTTTTATAGCCTACTAAGTCTAGTGAGAGTTGCTCATACGTCCCTGGGCATAGGGATATCCACTGGAAAGTGAGAAACCTACCAGTGACCACATCAAAAAAGTCTTCTTCCTCTAGCAACTATCCACTTCCAATATCTCCTCAGTAAGGAGTGGGACTAGGAGGTAATGTACCCTATGTACACTGGAATTTGTTTGCTTGATCCTGTATAGGTATTATGCAGGTAACCACACCTGTTGTGAGCTCATGATTCTAATAGTATGCCATATGCATAGGGTAGCAATTTACATAGCAATCCACTTCATCCTGCAGCTCCCTATTCCTGTCTCCTCTTCTGCAGTATTCCCTGAGCCTTGATGGTGGTGGCTTTGTAGAGATGTTGTGTCGATGGCTGAGCATCCAGTTCCTTAATCTAAGCACTTTGACCAGTTCTGTACTCCCACTCCTGAACTTAATTCATAGTTATGTTAAAGTGAAATATTTTAATAATATTTCATCTATTTTAGTAATGAAATATATTAATAACAGAGAGATAAGTATCTAAATTATCTGAAATGGATAGCTCTTCATGAAATACTATTAATACAAAGACTATTAAGAAACCTGGCCTTGCATTGATTTTTAAAGTTATACATAGGTTTACAAATTTCCTAAATTGATGGATAAAATACTGAATGAACAGGAGGCTAGCATAACACTAAAATATTTTTAAATTATTTGGATCTTAAATATAGAAATCTGTGAACAGCAGAAGTACTTCATTTATTAATTAATGACCTCTCATAGGCTGCTAGTATTCACATCATTCTAATTAACACTAACCACAGTTTCCTGAATACTGAAATTTGAGTGTGCATGTAGACTGAAAACTGTAAATTGTTTACGTGGATTTTATTCTTTAGAACTTTTGAATCAAGAACCGTGCAGATCTTTACATTCCCTTGGAATTTTTTTTTCTAATGTCACATGTAAGAGCAAGATCTGTCTTAGAATCGGACTTCTTTAATTTAAAAATGCTTTGAATTCTTAATTACATAGCTGAATAACTTGTTCATGTATTCCTTTGAAATCTTCAGACTTTGAAATCAAATTGGTCTCAACTCTTGAATTTTTTATTTAATTAATTTAAAAGAATTCTTTACATGAAAATTCAAAAGATTGAAAGCAGTGATGATCAAAGTTTATAAAGTGTAGAAAAGAATAAGTGAGAACTTTCCCACCATATTTGACAAAACTGTAATGAGAACATATGCCTTTAAAGTAAATTGGTTTAGTGCAAATCAAGAGAAAAATAGATTCAAATAATCTGTTTTGATTTAATAAGATATTAACCAAGAAGGTAAGACACATGAAAATACAAGTCTGCAGAGATTTATGGATAAGATGTTCATGCTTATAGTTCTGGTTATACTAAAGATTGCTATATGACTTCAAATGATCACAAAATTCTTCCCTCACACATTCAGTTAATTGTTTTATGAATATAAAATTTGTTAATCCACAATGCTAAATTGTGTATTTAGCAACTAAAGTAAATTTTATTAGACCTGAGTGAGTATTTATTTTTAAATCTAGAACATAAATTTGACATTTAGGACACATGAAAAAGTTAGAAAGAAAAGAAATCATTTAAAAGCATGAGAGGAAAGAAACTGTACAAACTCAATTTAGTGGTTACCTTCTCCTTTTGGATCCAGAAAATGTAGATGTGCATGAGCCACTGAGCATTAGAGAATAGAAAGTACTCCCCTCAAACACCATCTTTGTGTATGGTGTTTTGTGTACATGCCTAAGTGCACGTAGACCATGTGGGTTTGTACGTGTGTGTGTGAGTGTTCATATACAAATACACATTTATAATTTGGCCATCGTCTAGTGATGACTATAGGTTTCAGAGGTACAGTCGCTACTGAAGGGACAGAGGCACACCTCCAAAACTGTCACCCTAGAAGGCCTAAAGAGTTCCTTTAGTCTTTTAAGGATCTTGATTCAGGCCCAACTGGGGTCTACGGCTTTGAAGTAGAAGAAAAACTTAAGACTAGCCAATATCAAGCAGAATTGGAGATTTTATTAAAGATATTTTAATGAAGACTTAGGTGCAAAGGTTATAAGAAAGAGGAGGCCCTTAGGAAAAGAAAGCAAAACATTCCCATGTATGAATATGTGTTTCTCTGAGCTTTAGAGAATAGAAATTCAAGGGTGAATCAGGAAATACACAACACACATGAATGTGAATATGGGATCCCCAAAGAAGTGTCTCAATTAAGACTCTAAGCATATATATATATATATATATATATATATATATATATATATATATATATATATATATATATATATAAAATTTTGGTGGTTCTCAAATTGCTGCTTAAAAGCTTGCTAGGAAACTCTTATTCTGCCTCTTCCTCTCATGCTTTTAAATGATTTCCTTTTTTTCTAACTTTTTCATGTATCCTTAACAAAACTCTCGTTAAGTGAGATTATAGTGTATCTTGTTTGGAATTATAATCTGATAAGGTAAAACCATGAGTCAACATGGTTGCATAGGAGTTTAGTACATGAACTTGCTGTAAATGAATCTTCTGATCAGATTCCTAGAAAATCAAAGGTTTACAGGTGGCCAGAGTAAAGGGTATTGAGCACTTGTGAGTTGTGCTGAAATTCTTGTCTCTTTCCTGGCAAACACTTCAGCCAGCCTCCAGGAGTTCTTTCCCTTATCATGTCCTCAGAGCTTTCTTTATCTACTCTCCTTCAGTGTAACTGTGGTGGTTTGTGTCCCCATGTATTGGATTGATAATCTCACTTCATCTGATGCCATTTGGAAAAGGAGATGAGGGGAAAATGTTGACGACAAAGAGAAACACTGATGCAGCTAAAGAAGTGAGGGCAAGACTAGATATTTTTCACTTGGAAGATGAAGCCCAAGGCAACTGAGTGACCTATCATAATTGGGATTCTCCAATCATCCTGGCTTCAGATGCCTTTCTGAGAGATAGTCATTTAATTTCACTGTTTGAACTTGAAAGACAATCATCAATTATTATATAAAACACTAAAGTTAATGCTCTGAAAGTTTAAATCACATGGCGAAGGCATCAAAGTCAATGAGAATTGCAGTAGCATCTACTGCAGGCCACGAGGGCCTGGAACACTCCTTGTCATCATTGCAGGTTTCCCCAGCTCATGATAATTTCAATTTGTTTTCCCTCTTCTTAGCAGTCAACTGCACAAGCTCAAGTATTTCATTGTTTAACAAGTATATTTTATCTTATATATTAAATCAAGCTTTACTAGAAATTTTATTTTATGACAGAAAGTTATAGATATCTTTGTTATTGTGAAATAAAAATTTAAATATATCTATCAAATCTCATTTATTTAAAAATAATTTATCTTTGGTGTCTATGAGATTTCTACTTTTTTCCTTACATTGTAGACTGAATGGCATGATTTTTGTCTTACTTTTATAAATGTGTAAAAGATTAATGAAATGAGGGCCCCTCGATGTCTTAAAAATGCATTAACTCTTTTAAATTTTATAATACCTTTCTTCTTTTTATTAGTGTCTGGATTTCCCCAATGACAGTGGCTCCCTAAGAAACTCTATTTATAAAGAATTTGATAGAATTCAGTTTGTGAGTATAAGCTTTTTTCACAGTGTAAAGGATGCTCTTACAGTTGTCTAACTTTTCACAGTACGTGTGAAAGCAGGTCAGAGCTGTCCCTACCAGAGACTCCCTCAATCTGCTCTGTTGAGGTTAGATTTCACTCATTAATGTTGACTATGGTCCTGCACACACTTGATGCTCTTGTTTTCCTCATGGAGAAATGTTCACACATATTTGGATGCAAAGGACTAGTGTTCCTCTCCTCTTCTGCCTTCTGCCGTTTGTAAACTTTGGCAAGTGTTCCTTGTGATGAGTCTCTCAGTGACACCTGGAGACTCTGATGCTCCAACAGGCAGGAGGCCATTAGCTCCGAGGTGTTGGCTCATGCTGAGAACACAGCACTCGGCAGCCTCCACAGCCTGTGCTTTCAGGTTTCCTTCTGGTGTGGAAGGCAAGGTGTTCAATTTGTGCCACAAATTTTGAATATTTGAAGTGTGTTAGAGTTGAATCATACTTTTGTTTTTATTCTTAAGACAATGTAAACATGATTTGTCATTTTCTCATTCACTTATTCAGGAGTCTTGAATGTTTTCTGATGGCCTAATCTAGACAATTTTCTGTGCTGAAACTTAAGAGTAGAAAAGATAATATAGAGTCCTTAACTTCGTTATGTAATCTGGTGGGAAAGACACACAAATAAATGATAAGATCATGACACCTGACACACACAGTTAAGGTAGAAGGTTTCCTATGGTGCTGTGAAGTAACCATGACAATGGAACCAGATCAGAGGCCAAGAAAGGTTGCAGAATGGAAGTAAAGCCTTCAAGTTAATCTTGCCTGATGAGTAAGAGGAGTCTGCAGTTTAGAAGGGAGGTAATGTGTGGGCAACAGCAAAGACTGGGAATTCAGTTGATAGGTTGAACAAACACAATGTTTATTACTGGGCCTAAAGTTACTTTAATGTTGTTCATATATTTTTTTTAAATGAGCTGTTTTAGAAATATAGTTTTGCTTTTGCACACAAAAGAATTCTCTGAATGTTTGGAAAAGGAATACTGGAGTCACTTTAATGGGAAGTAACCATTGCTACTGGCTAAGAATAGTAGCTTATTATATTTTATTCTTAATATGAACACCCTTTGATACTGAAAATAATGTCTCTTGGGACCATGATTTTTGTTTTCTCCAAAATAAATACCCACAGATTAAGGAATACTCAAGAACTATACCCTCATAGGGCAATCATCTTTTAGTTGCTTTGTAATAGACTTTTGTATTTCACTGCATTTGACTTTTACAATAAACATGTGAAGTTGAGGTTATATTGTGAAGAATGATTTCAGGAAAAGACTGACCTCTATCAAGCAGCAAGTCTTCCAGGCTCCAGTCTGGCATGTAAGAAGCTTTGCAAACATAGCTCCATCAAAACAATAAGGACGAATCTGAACAGACTGTGAAATAAAATCCTCTCTTTATATGTCAATAGCTGAGGTAGCAAGTAAATATCCCACAAATGGAGAGAGACACAGGCAAATGCTGAGAACCACAATCTTTTAGAGCAGAAATCAATGAGTAGAAGACTCCACGTGAAAAGGAAATTGTAATTGTCTGATTGCTGGAGGCTCAGATGGGAAAACATTTGGGTAAAAAAAATAATGAAGCCAGTTATCACCTTCCCTACCAGGAACTCAATAGATATTACATAAAAATCTGCTTTGTTCTAGCAATGGGAAGGGAAGAGTCACCATACTTTTTCCTTAACCAAAGAGTGTCTTCAAGAGGAAATATCATACCAGAGCAGAGCTTAATCTGTTGATATTTTCTCAGAGTCCAACTGTCCTGGGGAAAAAGGAACAACCATCATCAACAACCTCTGACTCCTTTCTCTCCTAAGACTAAGAAAGTAAACTTGAAAGATGTTTATGGAGTTCAGAGTTGAAAGGACTTGAGTTCATTGTAAATTTCACAAACATTAAGACAACCACTACACAGGCAGAGATGTAAAGAAAGTGGTATACCATTGTCTAAATAGGAGGAAGAATGTCATCAAAGTGGTTAATAGAACTACAGCATAGTCTGGTAAGCAAAGAAAGAAGCCATTATTAATGTCAGAAAGAGACAAGTGTAGATCAAGGAGTCTTTTCCGGAACTTATGCGTGTATTACATAATGTTATAGGCATCAATTCTTCAAGAAAATACAATACTTCAGTGCCAGGTAGATTTTTTTTCAAGTTGTTATAAGCTCAGGTCACCTGGGGGAGTGAACCTCTGTTGAGAAATTGTCTTGATCAGATTGGCCTGTAGACAAAAAAAGCCTGTGGGGCATTTTCTCTCTTGATGGTTGTGGGAGTGCCATCCTTTGGTGGGTGGTCCTGGGAGGTATAAGAAAGCAGTCTGGGCAAGTATGAGGAAGAAGCAAGCCCATGAGTAGCAGTTCTCCATGATCTGTGACTTGGAACTTGATGGTGAAATGTAAGCTTAAATAAACCCTTTCCTTCCCATTTTGCTTCTTCTGGTGATAACTTTATCATTGCAATAGAAAGGAGACCAAAAGGAAAGTTCATCATTCTAATACTTATTGCAAAAGAAGGAAGATGTTTGGATATTTAATCCATTATATGAGTTCAGCATTCCTTAATTCAAATACAGTCAAATAGATGAAAAGAAAGGACCAAGTCTCACTAACATAGCTGCAATGATGCAGAAGAACCCTTACATATGAATCCAATAATTTACAAACATTTAAACAATAACAGAGTGGTAGAGAAATCCGTTCACCATCAGGAAACAAACTGACACAATTCATCATATCACTAAAATGCAGAAGAATTAGTCATATAAATAAAGAAAAAGGCACTTGACAAAATTCAACACTCATTTATCACAAAACTCTTAAGTTCAGGTGAGAGAGGAACCACTTCAACTAGACAAAGAGTAAACACAGAGCACTGCAGCAGAAATTACAGCAGAAGAGCTTTCTCACTAAGGCCAGGTACCAGCAAGGATGTCTTCACTAAGTACTGTTCAACATCCTCATGGAAGTTCAACCTAATAAAGCCAGACAATAAGAGGTCTACAGGAGCAGAAGTGAAAATGTATTCGTTTGCATATGACATGATTATCTGAACATAGTACCTGAAGGAAATGTCTGAAAGTCTTGAAACAGATAAATGATGAAAAAATGCTCCAACATGGCACATTAAGTTGTTTAACACCGAGAAGAAAGAATTAGGAGGAATCAGTGAAGTTTGTAGTTAAAATTAAAGTACCTCTCAAAATTAAATCTATGCACAAATCTAACACAATTTTGTGATATGGATATGAGGAAAATTATAAATAACTGGGCAAAGAGCCACATTTGTTAAAAGATATCAAGACTCGATATTATTCTTCCCGTCTTGACCTGCAGATTTAATATAATTCCATTCAAATTCTTACCAAGTTATTTCCCATGTATTGACAAAATGATTCTGAAGATTTTATAGAGAGACAGGAAATCAGAATTGCCTCCAAATTATTAAATAACTCAGATAGTCAGGGATGCATCAGCCTGACTTCTGGACATTCTCTAAAGCGACAGTAAAAAATTTCATCTAGCATTAGAAAAAGAGTGGATGAATGCATTAATGGAATAAACTGGAGGGACCAGAAGAGACTCACAGAAGATAATCAGTCTTGAAAAAATATACGTGTATGTGTCTGTTCCTGTTTGTCAGTTATATGGAGACCATGTATGTAGTCACTATCAGAGACCTGAAGACGGCATGGAAGCCTCTAGAACTGGAGTTACAGGCATTGTGACATGCCTGGTCATGCTCTAGGAACTGAATCCGGGTCCTCTGCTTCACATTTCCATTTCTTGCATTGCTAGGGGCCTGCACTGGGTATGTGAAGCAGTTTGCTTTACATGAAGTCCAGCATGCCCAATCTTTTAGTTTATTTGTTTGTTTTTCTCTAACTCCTTTTTGAGAACTGCATAGCTCATCTTTTTGTATCTTCCTTTAACTGTTGGGAAGACACAAGCTGACTGTAGATGTAACCAACCATCTTATTAAATAAGAAACACAGAGCCGATTCAGAGAAGAAAGCCAAGAGGTCAGAGCTAAGAGCCTTACCCTTCCTGCTTCAGCCAAGAGAGCTCTCCAAAAAGGACCTACTTCCTGTGTGTATGTCTTTATATAGTCTAGCTGTTCTGCCTTCTCATTGGTTGTAAACACAAACACGTGACTGCCTTGTCACTGCCTGCATGTACAGCCCTCCAGGTCCTCTATGGTATTGAGATTAAAGGCGTGCACCACCGCCACCACGCACTTGCTATGACTCTAATAGCTCTGACCCCCAGGCAACTTTATTTATTAACATACAATTAAAATCACATTTCAGTACAAGTAAAATACCACCACATTTCCCCTTTTCTATTTTAATAAAAAGGAAAAAAAGAAAAAGGTTATAACTAACAAAAGAAAAACTATATACAAAAGTACAATAACTATATACAATATATACAAATAATAAATGTCTAAACAATGTCTAGTCCATTTGTATTTGACAAATTCAGAGAAAATAATTTCATTATCTATCCTATTTTGTTAAGTCCAAAATGTATCTAATTCACTTTCTATCCTAATTAATCTTCAACTATAACTAACCTTCAAGTATAACTAACTAATCTTCAACTATAACTAATCTTCAACTCCCTCAGAGACCCAAGAAGGAAAAAATATTAGCTAACAAAAATAAAAACAGGAAGTGCATACAAACAATTTCAAAAAATTTGTGAGTTGACAGAAACAGCCAGCTCCCTGGGCAGTCACCTGAGGTTTCTCCACAGTGCTGGGGCATCATCTTCAGCCTATGGGCTTAGTGTATCTGACAGACTCATTTGTGAAGTAGGATGTACAGAAGGTCAATAGTTCAACCTCACTTTGGGTGAGAGCAGTCCATGTACCACAAACACCTGAATTCCACTAGTGTCATGTTATGATTCAGGATTTTAAATTCTGGAAATTGTTGATGGTTTTTTAATTCAGCTGTCCATTCTTCTTGACTGTGTATATATGGCTTCATCTCAGCATCCTGTTCTTCTCCACATCCCTCTATCAAATGCCAGTCTACTATTGAGAGGCGTGAACTTAGTTACTCTTCAAGAATAACTGTTTCAGCTGCTCTTCCATAGCACATTAGAAGCCATCGGCCCACTGCCTGTTCAGCTGCCTTCGAAGAAAAGGGTACTGTACCTTTTCCGAATTGCAAAGGCCACTTTAGGGATGGTGCCATATTGTCCTGGCCTCAGAAGATGCCTTTTGATAAAGCCATAACCACACTTGTTTAGGCAAGAATCAGTAGTCCTTTGTTTTATGTCCTGTCTGTCCATTTTGTCAGCAGTTGATTCGAGGATACTTTGTTGTCCAGTGGCTAACTTTTGTCACAATGAAAGTTAACTCCATATGCAGTTTCTTTAATGCCCGTATTTTCTCTGAAGTAGGTTGGTACTGCCAGGAGCCGACATGTCTCAAAAAAGAAAAATTTTCTAAGTTACTAAAACATTTTAAATGCCATATTTTGTAGATCTCTGAAGGGTTTGAAGATGACCTGTCTAAAATATATCTGTTCAATTTTTAAAACATATCTAATATGACTACAAGTTCTATTGTAATGTCTAACTACTAACTTTTATTTCTTTATATTTTAATAGTCGGTAATAATAACATTCAAGGATCAGAAAATTGCATTGTTAAATGAACAGTATAAGTACCATTAGAAATATACATATAGCATTTTCTAACAATATCAATTTTAATATATATAATTTGTATACAATATAAAACAATCCAATCCAATGTAAAGTATTTAAAACTAGTAATTGCCGTTTTTTTTTAAATCTAATCTCCTTTGTTTAGCCTTTTTCCTAACCCTTGACAACAACTTGTAACCAACCCCCCTAAACAATGAAAATTATCCCAAACCCAAAACCCATTAAAAAGACCAAAAAACCACCTGCCCCATACCACCTCTTTGGGAATGTGGGCGTCGTATTTTTAAAATTGCTTCCTGCTGGGTATGGGCAAAGTTATCTTTATCCTGAAAGAAAAATTTTAGGTTAATTGTCAAATTCTAGGAAAGGTAACTATATTCTTTATTATCCATTCTCTGTATAATGTCAAAGTTCAGGGTTTATCTCAAGTCTTTATTCAAGTAGTCTTTGAGACTGGATCATCTCAGCTAGTCATCTCAAAATTGCTCTGAGCACCTTGTAGTTCAAAGCTGATCTGTAGATGATGTTTGCCAGCTTAGTGATATTATTATTGTCCACGACGAATTGTTGTTGTTGTGGGGCCCCATCTTCTTCCTGGAGACTTCAGTTGATGTTAGGCCTGGCCGTGATTTCCTGCAGAAAACTGATGAGACTTAAACACAAAGACATATATATGCAGCTAATTGAAGCCTTTTTTCTAGAATTAATTAGAACTCTATATGACCATTCATATCCTAACAAAGTTTAAAATGTGTATATATATATATATATATATATATTAATCTTGTAAATTTTGATATAAAATTTATACTTTAAGAAAAGTTTAAAGAATCAGAATAGAATCAAAGAGTTGAAATTAGTAATAGAATAGTCCCTTAATTAATTTGGCTTTTTTCCTGTCCCATAGCAGAAGATGGCTATTTTATTTTGGCATGATACAGGGAGTTTGCATTTTCCTTTTAACAACATGCTTGAATTTAAAGAAGGAGAGAGCCATTCTCCAACTCCAAAGTCAGCTTTTAATTTTAATTGAACTGGGACTATTAGAAGACCAATAGTGTTAAATCTTTAGAGAAAAGCAGAAACAAACATTTAGGAAGACATAAAATTTTTTAGATAATATATATCCATATGCTGTTTTACTCTGTTTCCTGGGATAGATAATTTGTCCCTTTTCTTCAGTTGTCTCATTTGTCCAGTGTTCTTCAGATTCCTTAACCTTCTTGCAAACTACTTTTTGCATTCCTTAAACTTCTTGCAAACTACTTCAATATGTTCTTAGCTAGAGTCACAGGTTTCCTATGTATATTTTCAATCTTCCAATTTACAGCATGTGGCTTTGCATCTTTTTGGTGGCCAATAGCAATTTTCTAGTGTCTTCCTGGTCTCTTTTAACTATTTATCACTCTCCAGATCTTCTTGGCAGCTGCTATGACAAATTCTCATCTCCTATTTGTTGTTTGGTGGGGTTGGATGCCAGTACTCAATAATTATGATCTATGATCACATGGTGAAGCCCAGAGCCCATGTGGAAAGAAAGCAGGCACCAGATGGATCCTGGAGGTGTTACCACCCACCCAAACACCTAAGTCAATCAGTATCTATTTTCATCTTACGTTATAAAAAGTAGAAACCTTAAATGAAAATTCTATACAGAAATATACTCACACATAAGTCAGGCAGTGGTGAGGGGTAAGAAGGATTGGGAAGTAGGAGTTGAATAGTACAAGAGAATGGCAATGGGGTTTACAAGGGCCTAGTAGACATTGATAGAAGCTTGATAAAGAGGTGCTACAAACAGGAAAGAAGCAATGAGAGACAATTATTGCTTGAATCTTCATCTGAGAAGGTAGCAAGACATAACTTCATTCCGTGCACTGAGAAGGTGACAAGACAGGGCTTCATTCTGTGCAGAAACTTTGGTTCGGTAGGCTCTACTTCAACAGGAAAATACATTGCTGAATATTCACAAGAATCTAAAAATAGCCATTACCCCCCCCCCCCCATATGCCTGTGTAGGAACACCATTTAGGCTATTTCTGGCAAAGCTTACCAACCACTATTAGTGGCTTGAGCCCAAAACAACACTACTGAGCTGGCACTCTAATGAAATTGAACTCATTTCACAAAAAAGATAATAAGGCAAAGTAGGTCACCAGTGTTGTTCATTGGCATGTGTATTTGCTTACATGCATTTAAAATGTCCTCTATTACAATATCAGATATATAAAAAATACTGCTGAAAATATTTTATATAAAGTGTTAGATATTAAGTATGGCATAGTGGTACAGTCAGGAGGCTGAGCCAGAAAGGTGGAAGGTTCCAAGTCAGCCCTGCTTAACATTGCAATGCCTTCACTCTAGAAAACTAAAGCTCATTGGTAAAGCACTTTCCTTTCCTCCAAATGGCCCTAGATTTGGTTATCAGAACACATACACACAAGTATCACATTGGCTTTTTTGAATTATGAGGTATTAGATTGTGGGGTTAGCTACATTTAGACTTCCTTTCCCCCATGTATTTAAATTCTTTCTTAAGCTTTTCCATTTACAGCATCTTTCAAAAATGTCTCTCGATTTATATTGTCAGGGCCACTCACAGTACCTGCTGTTTAAATTTCTGTAGAAGTTGTTGACCAAAGTTCATAAAATGAAGATTGGGCTCATCTGACTTTGCCAACCAATGTGTAAACTCGGGTATGAGAGAAGATATAGACTCCCCTTTCTTCACCAGAATCAAATCTGCTTACTGAATGATCTAGACTCCGGAGCCTAAAAATTTAAGTTTACAATGAATATGAAGAATACCAAAGAAATTATTTTGACATGGTATTTTGAAGTACTATTGTTACTATTTCAAATATATCAATACTTAAGTTGATTAAATGAAACTCATAATGAGGTGTAACAACTTATTTGGTGCAAAGCGCCATCTGAGTTAAGAAAACTGTGTATTAAGGAGTGTCTACTCCTCTTTGCCAGTTTGATTGAATGTAGAAATAAAACTTATATGAGTGGTTTTACTTAACTGTATTTGAGTATTCCCTATTCTCTGACTTTTACATCATATGTATAAACTATTTCATTATAGTTTCCCCTTTTAATCTTTGATTTTGGAAGTTTTTAAAATTATTTTTTGACAGGGAGAAAGGGCTTCAGTTTGTAACTCATTATGCAACACGGGCTAGCCACAAACTCACTCAACCCTCCTGCCTCAGCGTCTTTAAGTGACGGAATCGAGGTATGATCCACCATGTCCAGCTATAATTAATACTATTTTTAACCAAATTAACTAAAATCCACCATATTCATCTTTAAAATATAAATAAAATGTACTTATTTCCTTATGATTTTATTTCAAAATAGAGATACTGCATATCACTTTTTAAAAAAACATAAAGGTTTGGATTTGCCAAATAACCTTGTAAAGTATTTTCTAATCTTGGACAATTTAGAAAGCTATTTGTTTATTTATTTATTATCAATTCTGCCTTGCTTGGGAATCAATCTAGGGCCTCAGACACACTAGACAAATGCTTGAGGAGCTCTGAGCTATCTGCCCAGTCATGGAGAAGCTTTTAAAAGAAAATATGAGCGTAGTACATCTATATCTAGTAGAAACCAGAACATTCTGAAGAAAAGTAGATCTCAGCTCCCTGAAATAAAAGAACATGTGGGCAGGTATTGTTTTAAACATAGCATGTGGTGAACATTGGGAGAAATTATTCTGCAGGGGCACAAGTTTGAGGTTTAGTTTGAAGTCTGAGGCTAGCCCCTGGACTTGCAGATGAAATCAACATTTGTTCCACTACATAGCAAGGTTGTCAGTTTACTGAGAACAGCTAAGGGTTTTTTAAGTAAGTCACATTAAATTTTTCCTTCCTAGACTTATTTTGAGTTATATTTTATATGCTGTGGTTTCAGGTCTCTATTGGCTCCTCAGTGACATGCTTCAAGTTGTTCACATGCTCTGAGTTCTAAAAACATTTTTTTAAAATGCAGCAAACCTGTTTTGTATGCCTGCTTCAGACTTGGAGAACAAAAACAATTCTCAGGGCTCTGGGTTTCATCACCAGTACGAAAACTAGAAAATAAGCAGCAAGCAAGCAATATGAATAAGTCTTGAATGCCTAAGAGCTCAAATATCATATTTGTACTGCAATTTTCATTGTGCCTTAGCCATCCCCGTCCATGCAGTTAATAAAGAGTGCCTATGTTTTTAAATTTTGTTTAAATAAATTGTCCATCCACTCAAGTAACTTTGTTTCCTCTTACTCAATAGTGCATTCTTGAGTTCTCCTAGCGTTTCTATTTGTAGTTTTCAACCATATACTCGACTGAACATTTATTTTGGAGCATTTCCTTCTGAATTCAACCCTGAACATGTAAGAACTTCAGTGGAGAAGATTTGGGGAAAAGCATGTGATGGGTTTCTGTCAATAAAACCCATTTCAGTATGCTCTAAGAATCCCAAAAAGGTCTAATAAAGATAGTAGTTATCCTTAAAATAGCATCAAGATTTTAGAAATTTTTAGGTATGTCACTATGACCAGTTATCAATTATCTTTTATTCCAGTATAAGCAGACTCTTTAAGTATGTTCTATGTCAATGAATATTGGACAGTGTTGAAAGAAGTGTTCAATAATTGACTCTCTGAATTGAAAAGAATCTTTAGTCATCTGATCATAGATGCAGACACCCGTAAGAACTAAACAAGAGCTCAAGCTACATCCAACTCATATTTTGGGGCAGCTATCTTTGAAACACTTTGCTTACCATTTTATTCTTAATCTTTTAACTTATTTTCCTTTAACTCGATTTTTTTAAAGAACTCAAGGGACCAACCAGTCTCTAGTGGAACATGTCTATGGCACTGTGTCCTATTGGTCCTAAATATACAAATATGTAGGTGTTTGTATTATGTAGGTGTTTGGATGACAGTATGTAGTCTGCTCCAATTCAATACTCGCTTTACCATGTGGCATATTTCCTTTATGAAATTTGAAATGATGTAGTGTGTTCCTTATATTCAACTGTTTTGGTACCCAGAGTTTCTTGTGAATATTGACCTCACAACCTGCCTCAGGGCTATATCCCAGCCCTTACCTCTTACATATTATGAGTGTTTCAGATTCCTGAAAGTCCAGATGATACTTTGTTTTGTTTAATAACGCATCACTATCAGGAACAAGGGAGACTCTGAATTCAAACATTAGGTTGTTTCTACTAGTGATATTGGGAATTAGGACATTTTGGCATAATTCAACATTCTGTATTTGCACAAATAGTTGCATTTATTTTGACTATGTAATTTCTGGGGTGTCTTGTTGGGAAAACAAATGCCTTTTAATGTTAATTAGATTGGTGGTCACGGCATAATCACTGGAATGTTGAGAAAGAACTGAAGTAAAATTGAGCCTTACAAATTTAGGAGTAGAATATTAAAAGCCCATTTGATGTCTTTAAAAAGTGTATTTGTTTTCGATATTTTCCATTCTCTACAACTTCATTGCTGACACAGGTGTGAAATAATAAAAAGCAAAATACAATTTTGTTGTGACCTCTTAGCAGGAGGCAGGTATACGATTTATATGGAATTGCTCTCATCATGAATGTTCAAAAACTGTAACAAAGGAAAATGCTCATGTTGAACAAAGGCTCTTAACAAAGTAATTTATTCCCATTAACATTTTCCAGAATAACCCTGACATCCCCAAATAAGGACTTACAATTGAGATTATTCGTACTTTGTATCTGATTTTGCTGAAAGAACAGCTTTTCTCATGAGTCTTAGTGCCTTTGTGTGATATGTTCATGCAAATCAAATCACATGACATTTTGCTATAGAAATTATAATGTTCACAAGACTCTTCTTAAGGATTTTATCTGACTATTGGATTGAATTATGCAGATTCTTGCTATGACTCACCCAATTTAGCCTGGGTGTAGATGCAGAGATAACAAAACACGTCCGTGAAATTCAAGTTATTTTTTCCTTGCAGGGTGTGTTTCATTTAAAAACAAGGTGTATTTTAGTTTCATTAATCATACATATAATTTCTATAATATCTCAGGACAAACTGTTGGCAGTCTGGTTAGTGGGGAACACCCATTTAAAGGTGCATAGTCCTATGGCACCTTTGAGAAATGCCTGGGTCACAGTTCATATTGTGCCTAGAGCTTGTCTTCTATATTTCTCTTTCTCCACATCAGGAGAAGGCCTCAGAGATGAGAGGGTGAGGTGAGGAAATCCTGCAGTCTAGGCTTATGGGAAATTTCACTCTGCCTTTTTTACTCAGTGGTCCCTGGTCTCCAGAGTGCTCTGCCCTTGTCTTTTCAGTCTAATAACAGCCAGCTGGTGACAAGTGAAGCTTGTCTTTTTGCTTGCTATCTATGGAGTCTCAATCAGAGCTGATGCTTCTGTTCCCCTTCACTTTGCTGCAGCAAGAGACCAAAATTCAAGGTTCTTGAAAGGCCCTACATATGTAATTAAGCTCATATGCAGCAAATAATAATTACCCTTTTCTAGAATTGACTTTTTGTGACTTGTGAGTGGGCGATCACAACAAAGGTGAAATCTACAAATCAAAAAAATCTGCCGGTAAAATTTCTAGCCAGGTTAGTTAGTGTATCTGTGAGTATACCGGAAGGTTGTACACTTGTGTTTGTGTGTTTGCATGTGAGTGTCCCAGTGTGTGTGAGTGTGTAAGTATATAGACATAATCACAAACAATAGGTCCACATTTAAAAAATATAGTTTGGTAAGCTTATGATCTCATAATGTCTCCTTTATTTAGGTTATCTATCACATATCTCAAATTCATTTTGCCAATCTTTTGGAAGGTTTTCCACATGTTTTTATGTGACATTTTCTTGCTGTTTCCAAAATGCCTGGGATTAAATTCTATCATCATTATCATTTTCTGTGTTAACATGGGAAGTTTACTCAACCTCTTTGAGTGTTGATTGTTGGAAGTATTAAATTCCTATATGCAAGCCCTTCAACAGTTACTGGAACAGAGTTTAAGTGATGTTATTACTTTACAGAATAATGGTTATGTGGACATTAGATTCAATATGCCAGTTTCCAAAACATCTTTATTTCATGAAGTTAAACAATATGTGAAATAATATATGAGTATATAAAATAATGATAATATACTAAATAATAATACACACTGTTTCACCCCATTCAACTGTATGAGAAAGTTCATTTTATGAAAACACTGTATAAAAAGTTCTTAAACAACTTGGAAAATTCCTGTGAAATTGATGTTTATTTTCCCCTTAATAATTTCTGAAGTATGATATATTTGATTGAAAATGTTAATAGTTTGCAAATTAGCAATATTCTGTCCTCATTAATATCATTCTTGTGTTTGACATTCTATATGATCATTCCTCATAGGACATAATTTTTGCTGGTTCCTTCTTGATTTTTAAAATATTTCGAGAAGGAATTATTTCCTAGGAATAGAATAGCATTTAATCCATGTACTGGTTCAGAGGGTACAGCTTATCACCACTAGCTTGGCTATTAGGACTTACTTTATTTAGTTCCTGTTGATTGAAGATCTGTTGTCATTCCTACTGAAATATGGCATGCACTATAATTTTACTCTTAAAAAAATTGAAAGCATACACATTTTCAGTTCTTTGATCATTTGTTTTAGAAGCCCTAGCTCTATCAGGGCTGTTTGTTTTTACATTTTCTTCACGGGCTTGGCAGTTATTGCACGGCTCACAGGAGGCAGGAAACCAAACTAGAGTTCAGATTTCAGTATGGACTTTCATTCTGCCTCAAACTCTCACCAGTTGTATTCAATTTAGACACTCTTAAGTTGCCAGCTTTACAATTTACTCTGTGATTTATATACAGAATTATATGTGTTCTCTAGAACCAGACACACACTCATTTAGATATCTGAAATAGCGACTTTAACTGATTTCACATGTGCCTCTCTCCAATGGTCACATGAGGAGAAAATAACTTGGAATACATAAGTCATGATCTATTATTAGTATTTTCCCTTGCAGTGAGTTTGCCACTGCTCACTTTCAGTTTCTCCAGCTTTCTCTCCCATAGAAAAAGTTACTGCCATACTAACTGAGACTTTTGTTTCTCTTTCTTATTCACTGGCTGTTTATTTCACCCCTCTGAATAGTTTTGGTCCATTTTAACAATGGAGAAATATTGTCTGGATAATTATTTTTCTCTTTATTATATCATCTATGGTAGTATTCTAAAAATAGGGTATGAAAAATTACAGAATCATATTGATAATGACTAAATATTGATATTATGTGACCTATATTATATTTCCTCCCATATTTCCATACTCTATGGACCATATGATGGTGAACTGAACAATCATTAATAATATATGGGCTTTTAAAAACCAATCTATTATGGGAAAGGAAGAATTATAGGCTGTATAAAAGGATTTAATTTCGTGCATTGATCAAGTATGTCAGATAGTTATTCAAATTCCCACTCAATTTTTATTGCTTCAATAACACATTGATGACATGCCTTTAAAATACATTTCTTTTAAGAAATGTAGCACACATACAAATACTAAAAAAAATATTTCTCAAAAGCCACACAGGCTTCAACAGATGGTTCTACACCCATGCATACAAGCAGTACTAAATGGAGTCACAGGTTTAATAGAAGGAAAAGAGTATGTTCAGTTAGGGAAAAAAAGAGTGGTGGTGATGGGGAATGAAAGAAGAACTGGAGGGGAGGGGATGAGAGGCAATTTGTTCAAAACTCAGTACTCACTGTTGAAAAAATACAAACAAATCAACCAAATACTTGTAGATTGTGATGGATCAGCAAGATCTGTGGGCTTAGCTTTGTGTTTGGACAGTCCACAGTTTTCTTAAACAGCATATCTAAGACAGAATGTTTAAAGAATTCCACAGCAACATTAGAATGATACAAAGTGTAGAAGGATTAACCAAGTAAGTGTGCAGTTTCAAGACGAAAAGGGACATGAAGAATAAAATTATTTAAGAGAAAAGAGAAGAGGGCAGAAAGTAAATATAAAAAGAATGATAAATATAATAAATAATAATAAAATATACAGATAATGATGGACTAATATTGGTGAAATTATTAAGGCCACTCCACGTAGTTAAAAGGAGATTTATTTAATGGCGTAACTTAAAAATTAAGGGATAGGTAGGTCGCGGGGTCTGGGGAAGAAGGTATATCACAGTCCAGCAGTGTTCTCTGGAGCTCTGATTGGCCCACCTCCACTGTCCAGGGTCCTGGAACAGAGAGAGAGCGCAGCCCATCCAGATCTCAGGTCTCCAGGCACCTCCCATGGCCCTGTCTTGTAGGCGTGACAGTTGCCAAAGTCTCAATGGGGGTTGGAACTTCCAGATCAAAGCTGGAATGGCTACCCACTACAAACTAAGTCCATTAAAGTTGATTAATTCTCATATGGAATTTATATAAAATATATGTGATAAAGAATACACGTGAGTGACGTGGTATTGTCTAGAATTTATCTCTTGAATGTTCAGTCATTTAGAGCCATGTCTAAGCTAGATGGGACATTTGAGGACATTGAGACCTTTGAATTCTGCCACTTGCCAGAAACACACAGCTGGTTCTTGGCATGGTAAGATGAGAAGCCAGGCCTGTAGGCATTCATGAAGCCTGATATGCTATATGTAAAATTCATACCATACCAGAACCCAGAGATGTGGACCTCACCTAGAGCTTGAGGGCAGCAAGACTTTTCAGAGGTCAAAACTCTCTCTCTCTCTCTCTCTCTCTCTCTCTCTCTCTCTCTCTCTGTGTGTGTGTGTGTGTGTGTGTGTGTGTGTGTGTGTGTGTGTGTGTGTGAAGGGAATGAATGACCAAGATGAAGAATGGAACCATTGGAACCAACTCTTGTGAAATAACATCATAAATAAATGGAGGTAATTCTCCTTCATTTCCATGTCCATGTCCAATCATTAAAATTTACATTAGAGTTATTGCCCATTACTGCTGATCCCATTATTGTCTGCCGTCTTAGATGAAGAATGAAGCAAGAATAAATGCTATAGATTTCTAAAGTGGCTTATAATAAAGGCCACAACAATAAACTTAGGACATTTAACCTCACTCAGACTATTTAACATACAAGTCAGAAAGGACAGATACTTGCTAGGGAGAGAGAAAAATGCATTCTTACTACTTCACAGTCTTCTATGACTGAGAGATGATGTTGCATCACATTAACTATCCCTATGATAAATGGGCTCAAGATATATGCAAAGCAGAGGCAATTTATCACTATATAGATAGGTGGCATGACTGTAGGTTAAACATTAGTGAGGCAATTTATAGAGACTGTCACTTGGGTGTGTGCTTATTATTCTACACACTGTCTCATAGCCATTGTTATGTTCACTAGATAAGTGGTGATTGCTGGAATTTTAGGGAGATTTGTGTGGATGTTAAACTGCCATCTCTTGAGTGGAAGCAGTTCACGTCCACAGAGTAGAAAATAAAGTCCTCTAGTAGCTATCCAAACTTTAAAATAGCCATATTTATGGAAAAGGAATAGTTTCACTCCATTCCATCAATATCATAGAAAATTGTACTGGCCTAAAATGTCCACAAATAATGGAGACATGGTTCAATTTCTATCATTCTTCCAAAAACTTTACATAAATTCTAGCCATGTATGTACCGTGAAACTCTAACGATGTATGTACTGTACAATACCATGACGATTACATTTTAAAGGATTCAATGTTGCTTACAATAAGCCTGGAGGTTTGATGCATATACAACAGGGGGGCACTGTTCTTCACTGATGTGTGCCCCCTTCGTTGTGCATCTTGCTGTATTTTTAACTTCCTCACTTGGCATGTAAAATTCTCTCCATATAAAATAAATTTGGAAAGAGTAATACAACTGGATGCCACACATATTCCAAAGAGTGTCATCTTTTGCTTGATGAAAGATTGACCAAGTTTTCTATGGATTTTAAAACTAAGTCAGTGATTCCTGAAAAATGGCAATTCAGGAGGAAAGTAATGATTTCTGAGAAGTTTGAGTAACAGCAGAAACGACATCTCCATGTAAGAACCTACATTTTACATTATTAACCATTTGTTTCTGACATATATTCGCCCAGTAATAAATATTATAATGATTTAACTATGAAATTCCTGATTTGGGTATTGCAGAAGAAAAAAATCACTGTGATTGAATTTATTGTTAAAAGCACACTTACCTAATCATTAATATTCTCTTGAGTATTATGCATAGGTTTTTACAACTCAAGCGTTACGTCTTCCTTATGTAGTAGGTAGACAAGAGACATCCCCAGATTGGGAAGTGCAGCTCAAGATCAGCAGTTCTCCTACTAGGTAGCCAGGGAAAGCTAGAGCTGGCTTCCCATTCTCTGCTTTTATTCTGTTCTCATACAGACTCATGTATTGAAGGAAGTCATAAATCAGCAAGACACCCTAACACTGTCACTCACACTTCAGATAGGTTGGAGACAGAGTGACAATAAGACAGAGACAATCACTGAAGGTGGCATTCATTTGCTCAGAGGCAGGACACACTTCATGGAAGAATTGTTGCCTTATTAAGTGCCATTATTACATGATTACTGTGTGTCATATACTTATGAGACTCATACAGGTAATGGGATCTTTATTCTTTTCTCAGTTGGTTCACTGTTTAAAGAGGAAGCTAAGCAGCAATAATATCGGTAACATAGAGCCATGTAAATGACTTTAGAATCACATACGATAAACACATGAGACTCAGACCACACAAAACTGATAAAACTAGAGTGATGCTGCTTTTCTTTATTCAGCAAGTGGAACACATAGACAACTTCTAAGTAAGAGGGTGATTTTTGCTGTGATAGGAAAGAGATGTATGACAGGGGATGCTGTTTGAGAAATTATTGCAGGAATTTAGTAAATAAGTGTCAAGGAGACTCTATTGGGCACTGTCAGCAATGCTGCAGAATACAAATTGGAGAGGTCAAGTGGACAACACTTGCTGAACCCTTGTATGCTGGGGATCAAAGTAGGGAAGATCCATATATCTCTTGGCCTGAGAAGATGGGTTTGATTTACAACACATGAACATTGTCTTGTGGAGGTGATACATTTCAAGCTAACAGAAAAAATGAGCAAACTTCTGATGAACAACTGATAAATAGCAAGTATTAACATGAATTAGAAGGTGGAAAGCATGGCAGAGAGAGAGAGAGAGAGGTTTCTACGTGGCTAACTGGCTGTTGACACCACTGAGAGTTGCTTTTTGTGTTTTGTTAATGCCATCCTACCTTATGTTGACGTAGGTAAGATTGCTATCCTCAGGTTGAGGCAGAGAAGAGTAACTTGTCTCTCCAAGTCCAACTCGAGATTCAAATTCAAATGGCTGTCATTATTAGAATTTTCAGCTTCTGTATCCACCATCATTGGCAGCACATCTTTGGGTATTGAATAACGTCTCCATGTCTTCAAGCTTTTAGGGATAATTATGTGTTTTTAGACACTGTAAAAGAGCTGTTTCACCACATATTTCTTTTTCTTTTTTATTCTAGAAAGCTTATCCTTGACATCTTATTGAAATTATTTTAATTATAACTTATTTGAGCAAAAAATATATAAGCATGGATGTATATATTATAACATCAATCATGTATGTGATAGTTGTATTGTGTATTTTCAGGTTAAATAAAGAGGTGTAAACAAATAAGCAACTAGGGTGATGGACTTGTAGAAAAATTTACATGAAAAGTTGAGTGGGACCTTGGTAATAAGGATGAGATCCCTGAGAAATAGAATGTAAAAAAGACAAAGGAAATTGGGAGATGAATCAGCAGAGAATGCATTTTTAGGTAGTGTGTTTTAGGATGATCTGCAGGAAAGAATAGAAACTGAAAGGAGAGAGACGAACATGTCATAATTGAAGAAAAAGGTGAAGACGGTGGAGATGCAGGAAATGCTTAGAAAATCCTGCTCAGCAAACCTCAGCTAAGTAGATACTTACTTAGCAAGTTTATGCCTGTCCAACATTGGAACCAAACATAACAGGTTTTAAAGAACATTCATCACTGTGGAATGAATGAAGTGGAGAGGGATAGTATGAACAGAACAAAGAAGAGAAATAAAGGAAATTTTCTGCAATTCTAAATCTAAGTAACTTCAGTAATTATGATGCTGTTACAGAAGACAGACCTATAGGAAGGTCGGGCTTCCCAGGCTAAAATTCTCAGTTTTCCTTTCTTTTCTTTTCTCGTTTATTCATTTCTTTCATTCTCATTTTCATTTTCTTCAGGAAATTGTAATTTTTAATTTTCTAAGTCAATAAAATAGTTAGGGGAGACAACAGTGATGATGATGATAAAGGTTTAAGAAACATGTGTCTACAGAGCGAGATCCAGGATAGGCACCAAAACTACACTGAGAAACCCTGTCATGAAAACAAGAAAAGAAAAGAAAGAAGAAAGAGAGAGAGAGAGAGAGAGAGAGAGAGAGAGAGAGAGAGAGAGAGAGAGAGAGAGAAAGGGAAGAAAAGAAAGAAAGAAAGAAAGAAAGAAAGAAAGAAAGAAAGAAAGAAAGAAAGAAAGAAAGAAAGAAAAGAAAGAAAGAAAGAAAAGAAGGAAAGAAGCGTGTGTCATCCTGGAGTGGTGACACATACCTAATCTAGCTCTTGGAAGTTTAATATCACTGCAAGTTCAGGATCAGCCTCAGCTACACTGTCAATTCCCAGCCTGTCTTAACTAGAGGGTGATGTCCTGTTACTAAACAACAGAAAACAAAATAACAACAAAAGCCCAAGAGTGTGCACATAAAAATTGAACTTACGTTGAAAAGGATGAAACCTGCCAGAGACACAGTGTAAAAAGTGAAGAGAACAAGTGTTAGTCAAGTCTATGGTGAACTATTTTTAGCATGAGAAGGAGAACAAGAAGGTAAAGGATAATTAAAGGGAAAGACTAAGATGGTATGATTTGCATGACAGTGGTGCAGAGAAGGAATTAGCATAGAAAACTATTAGTCATAATAGAAAGAACCCCAAATCACACATTTAGACAAGGCCAGCGATGCTTGATAGACATGAACAAGATATGATTGCTTTTTTTGAGTAAGATATCATTGCTTACAAATGATAGGAAAATTTCAGTAGTAGAATCTGTTCAAGTACCATGAGAGGTGAAGGTGTCTTGTGCTGACTAGATTATAAGGGTGGTTCTCCTTCTTGATGGATCTAGGACCAGACCACAAGCTGAACTGCAGAGAGGCTGTTGCCTTCCTGCTTATGAAGAAGCTTACACCATTTTATGAAAGTGAATATCAAATGTAAACAATGGAAGACAAAACTAAATCATACACAGTTCTTTATTCTACCAAACAATGATGTGAAGTCTTCCAGACTGTATCATGAATGCCACATTAGCAGCACCAGTGAGCAGAATGACCCAAGAGGATGGAAGGGTAGGATGCACCATCAGCATTGTTGCGAGCTTGTATCATCTGTTCTTGTAATAAAAAGTGAAACAATCAGCAAGTTACTTACACCTAGGAGATTATTACTTCTGTGGTTTGACATAAAATGTCTTATGGAAGGATTTTACTTTGCTGAGTTTTTCAATGTTGTTATTAAATATTTAATTCAAGTAGAACTCAAGAGTATCTTCACTAACTCCTTTGCAATCATTTTTTAACCCCAAGTTATACGTGACCTTCTTATGGTAATCAACTTAATCATTCAGAAATTTACAATAATGTGCAAAACTGTTATTGTACAGGCTATGAAGCTAGAGTTGAAACTCTGTGTTTTTCGTCTTTGTCTTCTATATCTATGATGACTGTTCAGTAGTTCTGACATTGTCTACTTCATTTTAGAAAGCTTGCTATTATTTTCCATATTTTCCCCAGAGTTAATAGCACACTGTTTTGGGTAATCTAGGTAGTTTTAAACCTTCCTGTAGAAGATGTAGGGCAGGGAGGAAACTTTATCCTTTAGAAACATCATTGGGGAATAAAGTAGAGATAAAAATGAAATAAATAAGCACATTTCTAATTAATTCAAAATATCTCACTTAATTTTGGTGTTTAATAGGTTTCTGTATCCATCCACACTGGTTACAATTACAATATGAAGTGTTCTTACAGGTCCATAAGTTGTATGTTTGGTTTTCATGCTGGTAGAATTATTTGGAGAAATGGTAAGAATTTATATGATGTGATGTCTAGGTTGGTCATTGTGGGTATGCCAATGGAGGTTGGCCACCAGTTTCTGTTTCTGTCTCTTTTCTTGCTATGTGCTACAAGGGAAGACTACTGACTCTGCCACACATTTATATGACCATGATACTATGCATGACCAAGAGCCCAGAATGACAAAAGCAGAGAATTATGGGTGATGAAACCTCTGAAACCAAAAACTAAAAGAAGTTCTTATTTCATTAAACTGATTATGTCATATGGTGTTACAATGATAAAAAAATTATTAATTTCAAATAAGACAGAAAGCTAGTGTTAAGAAAGTTTTCATTGCTATCAAAAAATCTAAGCATGCAATTTTGGAAATGAGGATACAAGAAGTATTCTTGGGAATAAAGATTTCACTGAGAGTAGGAATCAAAGCTTTTGTGTTTTGTTATGGTGATGAATTTCTCTACCTGTTGTCCATTTCCTGAGACCCCATGGGTTGCTGAGTTTAAGCTGGTGAAAGAATGTTTGAGACAGTTCAGCATCTTGACTGCAGCATTGTTAGAAAATCTTTTAGCCAGCTTTATAGTGAGAATTGTGAACAAAGAGTAGAGTAGAAGTCTTAGAAAAGCAGTTTTGCCAGAAAAGGAGCAAACTTGAAGCCAAGTAAGATATACTTGTTAGCAAGAATAGCACCATTAAAAATAAGTTAAGCATGTTCAACTGGGAAAAAGAAAAGATGCCATGAAGACATCCTAAGTATAAACAAGACCACATCAAATCCAGAGCTGATAAGTTCATAAAAGGCAAACTGGCTTTAAAGTGCTCCGTAGTCCTCTGGTTCACGGGGTTGCTGGGGGAAGTATTTCTTCACATTCAGAAACCTACACAATCACAGTCTTCTATATATACTGTCCAAAGAAGGGTGGCCAATGCTCAGAGGGCAGCAGTCCTTGATGTTATACACATGATGCTAGTTTTATCTACATGTGGATGTCAAGATATGAGGAGAGAAGGAAGCCTGGAGTTAATAAAGTCCTGAGTGAATATGTGATGTTGACATAAGCATGACTATGTTGAGGATGCTAACTTCAGACCCAGAGGGAAATAGCAAAGACCCTGCCAGTGCAGTAAGACTTAGGAGGAAATGGCAAAGCCTTACTTAGGGTTCCGAGTATGGGTGTTAATAGTATATACAGAAAATGCCCACCATTGCTTTCTACTCCTAGATTCTTACAGTTTGAAGACTGTTCTCTTACAAGGGCTGCTCCTCCCAAGATTAGATAAACTTGCCTCCTTGATGCATCTTTATACCATATATCCTTACTTATTTGTAATAACCCTGCTCCTTATTCACCTGTGTGCAATAACCCTGCCTCAATGTTCAACTCTATAAAAACATGTTGAGCTCCCAAGATGCTGCAGTCTCTCTCTTTCTCATAAGACCCAGACCACCTGATCCCAAATATTTGTGTGTGTGTGTGTGTGCGTGTGTGTGTGTGTGTGATCCAAAATATTTGTGTGTGTGTGTGTGTGTGTGTGTGTGTGTGTGTGTGTGTGTATAATTTCTTCTTCATTTCCTGTCTCCCCAGTCAGATCCATCTCTGTGAACTGAGGGAGGATGAAGTAGCAACAGTTAAAGTGTCACAGGGGATCTCATCTAGATTTTGAAATTAAAAACAATGAAATGTGAAAGAATGTATATCAGGGTTACAATCCCTCAAAAGATTCCCTGAAATGGTAGAGCATGAAGCTTTGGGAGTGAGTTTAGAGATGCCAGAAATGTGGAACATCTCTCGAGGAAACCTGCAGGCAGGAAGCAGGCATCCAATGAGAAATACAAGATGCCAACGCCATATAGTGTTGGAGCGACTCAAGCCCATTGAAGTTCACATCATGACACCATGCATCTGGGATATCCTGAATTTTACACAGTGCTGAAAAATTTACTTGTTTCCCTGCTAGATTTTCTTCTTCGTCTCCTTCTTCTTCTCCTTCTCCTCCGCCTCCTCCTCCTCCTCCTCCTCCTCCTCCTCCTCCTCCTCCTTCTCCTCCTTCTTTTCCCCCTTCTGTGCCTTCCTTGTTATTCCTATTAATTTATTTTAGAATTGGATTTGTATTTTGTTATTTGTGTCATGGAAGTACATAACCTTCTGTTTGACTTTATAGTGGGTCACGGGTAAGAGTTTGGCATGTGTTTTCAGAAGAGACTTTGCATTTGGACTTTAAACCAATTTCATAACAGTTAAAATAATGTTCACTCTCAGAGATAGACAATTCATTCTGCATTATGAGATGGGTAGAAGACTTTGGAAGGCAGAACAAAATGTTAAAATGTGAATAGGCACTCCCCCTACACCTCTTGCTAATGTTAAATGCTTGCTCTCCAGTTTGTGATGTTTTTAGGAAATTAAAAGAAAGTGGAAGTTAGTGCCTACCTGGAAGCAATAGGTCACTGTGGGCATGCTCTTGGGAATGACAACTTATACTGGTCCTTTCTTCATCTCACTATGATTCCTGACATCTATGAATTGAACTCAGTTCTACCATAGACTTTCACCACACTCATGTAAAAGGAATGAAAAGAGAGCTTTCTTATCAAATACCTATCAGGCACCTGTGACAGCAATACAAATTCAAATGCAGCACTCCACTGGCAAAACAAAAGTATGAGACTGCAGAAGGTCTTGGACATTTGGATGTGAGCCACTGAAGTAACATGATAATTAAGTTTCCCTTCTCAGTTTGTTATTGCGAACTTGGAAACAGTACCTCAGCTAAGATGCTTGCTCATAGATCTCAATGTCACTCTTACCACATCTTGGGGTAGTGACCATGACTGAGAAATATTGGTTAAATGGAATGTGTAGAAACAGGATATTAAGAGAGAAATATCCAAATAATAGAGTACAGTAGGAAAAAAGAAAGTCATTATAACTCATGAAAGGTAATATGATAGGGTGGAGGGTGACCAAGGTTTGTCAGGAGACAAAGACCATTTTTGTAAAATAATATTTACTGAAGAACTGTCAGAATTTCCTAGAAAAAATGGTTTCTGAGTTAAAAGAGCTGTAGTTTCTTTAAAAAGTTTGGTACAACTTGTTCTTCTTATTGAGACAAAGGTTAGTGCATCCAGCTGGTTACAAAACACAAAGGTCTCTTTGCAACGCAGTCCAAACCAATGGAAAATGAAAGGTATGACTCCTCTCTGAGATTCTGTATTTAAGAAGTGACTTCCTTTTCAAGCATTCAGGTGATGCTGTGGATGCTCTTTCCATCACAGAAACTATTGCATTAAGAGAGGAAGCTCCATCAATAAATCATATTGCATGATAGCCCCATAGTGTCTAGATGCCAAGCCAACCTTTCATTGGAAATCAAATAAAGAAGATCCAGGGAGAATTTTACATCAATCCTCCCTTTTCAGATGTCATAGTTCATCAATCTAAGATTTAACAAAAATTATAACCAATTTAAATTTAAGATTCTCATGTCAGTACTCATGTATCCATGTATAAAGTAAGAGGTCATTGTGGATTTTGCCTAGAAGATTTAATAGCCAAAGGTCTTTTTCATCTATATGATGAACAGACACAGTCATCAAATATATTAAAGGCTACCTTTTTTTTGCCTACAGGAGGACAAATTATATGGACATAAATAAAACACTATAATTTCATCTTGGAGTTACATGAAACATATGAAAAGCCATCTAGTATTCTCTGATATTATCAGCCCTTTCTGCAGAAGATTAAAAATAAAAGATGGGATATAAAAATATATTATACAGATGTAACCTAAAAACCCAGAAAACTTATGTTAGTTAGATCGACAGAAGTAAGCAGAATGCCAAGAAATATTTACAGGAAAATAGAAATTGTTTAGAAATATGGACCACTCAGAGGAATAGCTGATATCACTATCCATTCAATTACATCACTTAATTATTGAAACGTTGGCTATTATTTATTGATCATCCCGATTTGCTTATTAGAATCTGCATCTATTTTAGCAAGGTTCTTGTTCATGAGACAAATTTATTTCTACTTTTCTTTGTGAAGAGACACAGTGAAATAAGACAGTATTGGTTTTACCTTCATGTGGAGTTAATTCATTTGGAAGATGTTCAGCAACATTTAGAAAATACCTGCTATGCATCCATCAAAAGCCTCTGATCACCTGGGCTGGTGACTAGAAGACTAGATGGAAATAGAGCATTGTAGTCCTGGACCAAGTAGCTTTTACTTCCCAAAAGAGATACAGTCACGTTGATGTTTCAAAAGACCATTCTTATTAGACTTAAATCTACCAGTGACCATCCTCATGTGTGCATGTGTGTGCATGATGAAGACAGAAGTCATATTTGAGTGTTGTTCCCTGTGATAGTATTCTACTTTATTTTTATACAGGGCCTCTCCTTGAATATGGGGTTTACTGATTAGGCTAGGCCAGTTGACTAGTGAATCACAGGGATCCTCTTGTCTCCACTTCCCCAATGTTGGTATTACTAATGCATGACACTATGTCTGGCTTCTTAATGTGGGTTCTATGGCTCAAACTCAGTTATCTGCTTGTGAGGTATGCATTTCACCAACTGCGCCATCTCCTCAGCTCACATAAAGCCTTTTAAGGAATCTCATTTTCTTAGGAACAAGCTGTTTTGAGAGAATGTATTGTCTAGATAACTACAGTTTGTTTTTAAAATTAACACTAGGCATGATAAAGTGAAAGGGATGAATCCCGTGGGATGCCACACCTAGACAAAAATTCTACAGATAGATAATGGCTACTAAGGGAGAAAGAATTAACCTCTCTCAGGGATGAGCCTCTAGTTGATTACCCAATAAAAAAGCTCTCAACCTGGAAATCATATACACACAAGCAAAAACAAAACAAAAAAAAAACAGACTCAGCAGGTTGTATTTATGTATTTATGTGCATGCAACAGTGATAAGTGAAGAAAAAGAGGTCATAAATTTGAGATGAAATGGGGAAGGGGGACATAAGAGGGATTGGATTGAGATTTAATTACATTTTAATTAAAATAAAAATTAAAACCTTAATGTCTTATACATTTAAAAAAATCTGTACTAAAATACATTTATCCATTAAGCATGTTACATAATCTATGCATTTTCTTTTTTTAATCAAGTTGATCATTTAATTTCTTTTTTATTATTTTATTTTATTTTACAATATAATTTAATTCTACATATCAGCCACTGATTCCCTTGTTCTCCCCCCTGCTACCCCCCTCACATTCCCCCAGCCCAACACCATTCCCACTTTCTCCAGGGTAAAGCCTCGCCCAAGGATTGAGATCAACCTGGTAGATTCAGTCCAGGCAGGTCCAGTCCCCTCCTCCCAGGCTGAGCCAAGCGTCCCTGCATAAGCCCCAGGTTTCAAACAGCCAACTCATGCAATGAGCACAGGACCTGGTCCCATTGCCTGGATGCCTCCAAAACAGATTAAGCCAATCAACTGTCTCACCCATTCAGAGGGCCTGATCCAGTTGGGGACCCCTCAGCCATTGGTTCATAGTTCATGTGTTTTCATTCATTTGGCTATTTGTCCCTGTGCTTTATCCAACCTTGGTCTCAACAATTCTCGCTCATATAAACCCTCCTCTTTTTTGCTAATTGGACTCCCAGAGTTCCACCCGGGGCCTAGCAGTGGGTCTCTGCATTCAGATCCCTCAGTCATTGGATGGGGTTTCTAGCACAACAATTAGGGTGTTTGGCCATCCTATCACCAGAGTAGGTCAGTTCAGGCTGTCTCTCAACCATTGCCAGCAGTCTGTTGTGTGGGTAACTTTGTGGATTTCTGTGGGCCTCTCTAGCACTTTGCTTCTTCCTATTCTCATGTGGTCTTCATTTACCATGGTCTCCTATTCCTTGTTCTCCCTCTCTGTTCTTGATCCAGCTGGGATCTCCCGCTCCCCCAAGCTCTCTTTCCCTCGACCCTCGCCCTTCATTACCCCCACTCATGTCCAGGCTGTTCACATACATCTCTTCCATTTCTCCGTCATTGGGAGATCCCCGTGTCTTTCTTGGGGTCCTGTTTTCCAGGTAGCCTCCCTGGTGATGTGAGTAGCAGTCCAGTCATCCTTGTTCCACATCTAGTGTCCTCCTATGAGTGAGAACATACCATGTTTGTCTTTCTGAGTCTGGGGTAACTCACTCAGGATGATTTTTTCTAGATCCATCCATTTGCCTGCAAACCTCATGATGTCATTGTTTTTCTCTGCTGAGTAGTCCTCCATTGTGTATATGTACCACATTTTGTTTATCCATTCTTCAGTTGAAGGGCATCTAGGTTGTTTCCATGTTCTGGCTATTACAAACAATGCTGCTATGAACATAGCTGAGCAAGTGCCCCTGTGGTTTGATTGAGCATTCCTTGGGTATATGCTCAAGAGTGGTATAGCTGGATCTTGGGGGAGATTGATTCCCAATTCTCTAAGAAAGCACCATATTGATTTCCAAAGTGGTTGTACAAGTTTGCATTCCCACCAGCAGTGGAGGAGAGTTCCCCTAGCTCCACATCCTCCCCAGCATAAGGTGTCTTCAGTGTTTTTGATTTTAGCCATTCTGACAGGCGTAAGGTGGTATCTCAGAGTTGTTTTGATTTGCATTTCCCTGATAATTAGGGATGTTGAGCAATCCCTTAAATGTCTTTCAGCCATTTGAGTTTCCTCTGTTGAGAATTCTCTGTTTAGTCTTATAGCCCATTTCTTTATTGGACTGTGGGGCATTTTGATGTCTAATTTCTTGAGTTCCTTATATATTCTGGATATCAGTCCTCTGTCAGATGTGGGGTTGGTGAAGACCTTTTTCCATTCTGTAGGCTATCACTTTGCCTTGTTGACCATATCCTTTGCTCTACAAAATCTTCTCAGTTTTGAGAGGTCCCATTGATTGATTGTTTCTCTCAGTATCTGAGCTACTGGTGTTATATTTAGGAAGTGATCTCCTATGCCAATGCGTTCAAGACTACTTCCTACTTTCTCTTCTATCAGGTTCAGAGTAGCTGGATTTATGTTGAGGTCTTTGATCCACTTGGACTTAAGTTTTGTGCATGGTGATAGATATGGATCTATTTGCAGCCTTCTATACGTTGATATCCAGTTATGCCAGCACCATTTGTTGAAGATGCTTTCTTTTTTCCATTGTAAACTTTTGGCTTCTTTGTCAAAAATTGTATGTTCATAGGTGTGCAGATTAATGTCAGGGTCTTCAATTCAATTCCATTGGTCCACATGTACCAAGCTGTTTTATGCCAGTACCAAGCTGTTTTTATTACTGTAGCTCTATAGTAGAGCTTGAAGTCAGGGATCGTGATGCCTCCAGAGATTGTGTTATTGTACAGGATTCTTTTGGCTATCCTGCATTTTTTGTTTTTCCATATGAAGTTGAGTATTATTCTTTCCAGGTCTGTGAAGAATTGTGTTGGTATTTTGATGGGGATTGCATTGAATCTGTAGATTGCTTTTGGTAAAATTGCCATTTTTACTATGTTAGTCCTGCCTATCCATGAGCATGGGAGATCTTTCCATTTTCTGACATCTTCTTTAATTTCTTTTTTCTGAGACTTAAAGTTCTTGTCATATAGGTCCTTCACTTGCTTGGTTAGTGTTACCCCAAGGTATTTTATGTCATTTGTGGCTATTGTAAAGGGTGATATATCTCTGATTCCCTTCTCAGCCTGTTTGTCAATTATATATAGGAGGACTACTGATTTTTTGAGTTGATCTTGTATCCTGCTATGTTGCTGAAGGTGTTTATAAGCTGTATCAGTTCCTTGGTGGAATCTTTGGGGTCACTCAAGTATACTATCATGTCATCTGCAAATAGGGAAAGCTTGACTTCTTCCTTTCCAATTCGTATCCCCTTAATCTCCTTATGTTGTCTTATTGCTCTAGCTAGAACTTCAAGTACTATATTGAATAAGTATGGGGAGAGCAGGCAGCCTTGCCTCATTCCTGATTTTAGTGGAATTGCTTTTAGTTTCTCTCCATTTAATTTGATGTTGGCTGTTGGCTTGCTGTAAATTGCCTTTACTATGTTTAGGTATGTTCCCTGTATTCCTGATTGCTCCAAGACCTTTATCATGAAGGGGTGTTGGATTTTGTCAAATGCCTTTTCTGCATCTAGTGAGATGATCATGTGGTTTTTTTCTTTGAGTTTGTTTATATGGTGTATTACATTGATGGACTTTCGTATGTTGAACCACTCTTGCATCCCTGGGATGATGCCTACTTGATCATGGTGGATAATTGTTTTGATGTGTTCTTGGAGTCTGTTTGCCAGTATTTTATTGAGTATTTTTGCATCAATGTTCATGAGGGAGATTGGTCTGTAGTTCTCTTTCTTTGTTGTATCCTTGTTTGGTTTAGGAATCAGGGTAATTGTAGCCTCATAGAAGGAGTTTGGTAATGTTCCTTCTGTTTCTATTGTGTGGAACAATTTAGAGAGTATTGGTATTAACTCTTCTTTGAAGATCTGGTAGAATTCTACACTGAAACCATCTGGTCCTGCGCTTTTTTTGGTTGGGAGACTTTTAATGACTGTTTCTATTTCCTTAGGGGTTATTGGACTAATTAAATAGTTTATCTGGTCTTGATTTAACTCAGGTATGTGGTACCTATCCAGAAAATTATCCATTTCTTTTAGATTTTCCAGTTTTGTGGAGTAGAGGTTTTTGAAGTATGACCAGATGATTCTCTGGATTTCCTCAATGTCTGTTGTTATGTCCCCCTTTTCGTTTCTGATTTTGTTAATTTGGATGCTCTCTCTCTGTCTTTTGGTTAGTTTGGATAAGGGCTTGTCTATCTTGTTGATTTTCTCAAAGAACCAACTCTTTGTTTCATTAATTTTTTGTATTGTTCTCTTTGTTTCTATTTTATTGATTTCAGCTCTCACTTGGATAATTTCCTGGCGTCTATTTTTCCTGGGAGACTTTGCTTGTTCTTGTTCTAGAGCTTTCAGGTGTGCTGTTAAGTCACTAGTGTGAGATTTCTCCAACTTCTTTATGTGGGAATTTAGTGCTATGAATTTCCCTCAGCACTGCTTTCATAGTGTCCCATAAGTTTGGGTATGTGGTGTCTTCATTTTCCTTGATCTCTAGGAAGTCTTTAATTTCTTTCTTTATTTCTTCCTTAACCCATTGGTGATTCAGTTGAGCATTATTCAGTTTCCATGAGATTGTAGGTTTTCTGTAGTTTTTGTTGTTGTTGAAATCTAATTTTAAACCATGGTGGTCTGATAGAACACAGGAGGTTATTCCAATTGTTTTGTATCTGTTGAGATTTGCTTTGTGGCCAAGTATGTGGTCGATTTTAAAGAAGGTTCCATGGGGTACTGAGAAAAAGGTATATTCTTTTTTGTTAGGATGGAATGTTCTGTAGATATCGATTAAGTCCATTTGAGTCATGACATCAGTTAAGTCCTTTATTTCTCTGTTAAGTTTCGATTTGGGAGATCTGTCCAGTGGTGAAAGTGGGGTGTTAAAGTCTCCCACTCTTAATGTGTGGGGTTTTATATGTGGTTTAAGATTTAGTAATGTCTAATTCTGATTGTTTGAAACCTGGGGCCTATGCAGGATTGCTTGGCTCGGCCTGGGAGGAGGGGACTGGACCTACCTGGACTGAGTCTACCAGGTTGAACTCAGTCTGTGGGGAAGGCTTTGCCCTGGAGGAGATGGGAATGGGGGGAGGTTGGGGGGAAGGTGAGGGGGACGGGAGGGGGGAGAACAAGGGAATCCGTGGCTGATATGTAGAACTGAATTGTATTGCAAAATAAAAAAAAAGAAAAAAAATAAGATTTAGTAATGTTTCTTTTACATATGTGGGTGCCCTTGTGTTTGGGGCATAAATGTTCAGAATTGAAACTTCATCTTGGTGGATCTTTCCTGTGATGAGCATGTAATGCCCTTCTTGATCTCTTTTGATTGATTTTAGTTTGAAGTCTATTTTTGCTGGATATCAGGATGGCTACACCTGCTTGTTTCTTAAGACAATTTGATTGGAAAGTCTTTTCCCAGCCTTTTATTCTTAGGTAGTGTCTGTCTTTGAATTTGAGATGTGTTTCTTATATGCAGCAGAAAGATGGGTCCTGCTTTCGTATCCATTCTGTAAGCCTATGTCTTTTTATAGGTGAATTAAGTCCATTGATATTAAGGGATATTAATGACCAATGATTGTTCATTCCTGTTATTTTTGGTGGTAGTGTGTGTGTACTTCTCTTCTTTGGGGTTTACTGCTGTGGCTTTATCTATTGCCTGTGTTTTCGAGGGTGTGTCTGACTTCCTTAGGTTGGAATTTTCCTTCTAGTGCTTTCTGTAGGACTGGGTTTGTGGATAAGTATTATTTAAATCTGGCTTTGTCTTGGAATGTCTTGTTCACTCCGTCTATGATGATTGAAAGTTTTGCTGGGTATATTAGTCTAGGCTGGCATCCATGTTCTCTTAGTGTCTGCATTACATCTGTCCATGTCCTTCTGGCTTTCAAAGTCTCCATTGAGAAATTGGGTGTTATTCTGATGGGTTTGCCTTTATAAGTCACTTGGCCTTTTTCCTTAGCTGCTCTTAATATTCTTTCTTTAATCTGTACGTTTACTGGTTTAATTATTATGTAGCGATAGGACTTTTTTGGGGGGTCTAGTCTAGTGTTCTATAGGCTTCTTGTATCTTCATTGGCATTTCCTTCTTTAAGTTGGGAAAGTTTTCTTCTATGACCTTGTTGAATATATTTTCTGTGCCTTTGAGTTGGTATTCTCCTTCTTCTATCCCTATTATTCATAGTTTTTTTTTCTTTATGGTGTCCCAAATTTCTTAGACATTTTGGGTCATGACTTTGTTGGCTTTAGTGTTTTCTTTGACTGATGAATCTATTTCTTCTACCGTATCTTCAATGCCAGAGATCCTCTCTTCCATCTCTTGCATTCGTTGGTTATACTTGCATCTGAAGTTCCCTATCGTTTACTCAGATTTTCTATTTCTAGCATTCCCTCTGTTTGTGTCTTCTTCATTTTTTCTACTTCCCTTTTCAGGTCTTGGACTGTTTCCTTCATCTGTTTCATTGCTTTTTCATGATTTTCTTTCAGGGCTTTATTGTTGTCTTCTACTTTATTTGTGATTTCCTCAAGTTTTTTTATAGCGTTCTTCCCATTTTTTGTTTGTCTTTTCCTCTATATAAGCCTCTACCTTCTTCATGATGTTATTCATAAGGCTGTTTTCTTCTGCTTCTTCCAATTTTTGATGTTCAGGTCTCGATGTTGGAGGAGGGCTAGGTTCTGGTAATGCTGTCTTGCTCTTTATTTTGTTGTGTATACTTCTGCCTTGACGTCTGCCCATCTCCTTGTGGTTCGTTCTTGGTCTTATCAGCACACTTGGTCCAGACAGAGCTGACAGATTCAGGAAGTCTCTCTCTCTTGTCCAAATGGGAGCTCTCTTGTCCAGACGGGAAGTCTGGGGCAGGATGGGAGCTCTTGTCCAGACGGGAAGTTCTGGGCAGGATGGGAGCTGGGGGCCAGTCTCTAAGTCTCAGGAAATGGCTGGGGTCTCCGACGATGATGGGCATGGGGGCAGGCCGTGGAGATTGCAGGGTCTGCTGGGGGTCTTGGAAAAGGGGAGCCTTCCCTGTAGGGCTAGAAGGGAATCTGCCCAGTGGCCAGAACCTGGGGCCAAGTTAGGCAGGTCTTCCCCGGAGTGACTGGTGTCCAGGGATGGGGTCTAGCCTGAGCCCAGGCACTCACCTCTTGTCCAGAAGGGAAGTTTGGGGCAGGATCTACACATTTTCTTTTAGCCTTATCTGCTACTTTTTAACCTGTATAGTGTTTTTAATCACTTAATTGAATGCTAAGTGAATAAGTTCCCTTAAATTTTGATGAATCATTGATACTCACTTACTATTTCGTTTGATCTGGTAATAATTTTGTACTTTATATGAATATTGCATTTCAGGACAATCCATGTGATCACACAATGATTAAATAACTTCTACTTTTGTATTTCCAATTTCTAGTCTGTTCCCAGTTCTCAAGAGGAGTCTACGCAATTTTTGGATTTTATGACAAGAAGTCTGTAAATACCATAACATCATTCTGCGGGACACTCCATGTGTCCTTCATCACACCCAGCTTCCCAACAGATGGCACACATCCATTTGTCATCCAGATGCGACCTGACCTCAAAGGAGCACTCCTTAGCTTGATCGAGTACTACCAATGGGACAAGTTTGCATACCTCTACGACAGTGACAGAGGTAGGTGACAGAATGTAACCCTTTTTAATCAGTCAAACACAGCATTTGCCCTTGGTATTTGTATGTGCTGCTTTAGTAATATGAAGGTGTATGAAAGCCCAAGAATTTTGTTGTTTAATTTTACTGTGTAAATGAATAATGCAATTTTAATATGTATATATGCTTAAAGTAAAACAAAACAAAACAAAAAACAAAACCAACCAAACAAACAAACAAAAAAAAAAAACCAGAACAAGACACAACAACAAAAACACAGGCACATAATTAAGAGGAACAGAACTTAATATTTGAGAGCACAGTTGATAGGGATAATCTGTGACAATGTATGACTTAGTGTTCAGTCCTAGCATAGAATAGCTTGACATGTGAGCAACAAAGACCCCAGAATGGCTATATTCCTAATCAGAGGATGAGTGACTTAAAGGGAATTCATACAAGCATATAAATAGAAAGTTTTGTAGTAGTTTATAGTTACTAAATCTTGTTCAGTGTAAAAGATTTATCAGGCAGGAAGTAGCCTTGCTTTTAAAATAAGGTCTTTGAACCTGAGACAAGTCACCAGCTGCTCTGAGGTCATGACTACTTGTGTGTAGGATAGTCCAGCACAGGCCACTGGTATCCAACTCAAGTTGCCCTATATAATTCCACAGGATTGTTTATGTGTTATATGAGTACACTAATTAGGGGATGGGGAACTCTTTATGTTTCTATATTGTTTGTTGTGAAGGTTAATACTAGAAAGTCTGCTTTTGGGGTTTTGGAGCCAAGGTCTTCTTAATATTCATCAGATCTATGGTGAGCTTACGTGAGTCTGTGCATACTCTGCATTGCATGAAACATTTTGTGTGGATGTTTATGTGTCTTTGGAGAGTACCTACAAGCACAGACAATAGGGTAAAGATTTTTATGTAAGTGGAGCTAATCTCCACACTGAATCCTTTAGCAGCTCAATTCTTGGAGTACTTAAAATTTCAAATGAAATACAGAAGTCCATTTTGACCAAAACAGGGCACCTAGTTATGCTGAAGGGCAGACTGGAAGGGAACCAGCATCAGTCCATTCTCTACTGATCACCCAGACTTGGCTGCTGTGGTTCAGAGGCAGGCCTGCTCAAGCTAGACATCTTTGCTCAGCCCTGTCCCCTTGAACCATGGTATGACTGGCCTCTGTAAAAGCCAGTCAGTACTCTATAAACTAAACTGAACTAAACTAAAATAAATCTGTGTCAACAACTTTGTCCCCTGCTTTGAGAAGGAAGATTTGATATCTACACTATGCATGAAAACTACCAACAGAGTCATGACGGTAAATGTGGATTTCAAGGTTGAGGATGACTTTAATATGAGCTTCCTGTGAATGTGATTTAAAAAAAAAAAAAAGCTTCTAAAACTGAGTTTATGGATATTTAGCCTTCCCTTTTGCCCTGTGGCCACTTTTTTAGGACTTGGTTTCCCTAGAACTCTTCCAGAAGTTGGGTATATTTTAAATCGATTTCTCACACTTGCATTGTAGTGTTGTTATTTCCATCTATATGTATTTCACATCTATAGGCTTTTTTTCTGGACCTATCTCCCCAGGCCAATGTACCACCACATGTCCAGTACTTCATCCCCTTAATGCCATACTGGTCTCTATGTGGCCCATTTTCAATAAAGCAGCCAGAATAATTTTAAATGTTTTTGTTGTTGTTGTTGTTTTTTCAGCATCATTCTGCCTCCCACTTGCTTGAAAGACGTCAATGACTTCTTCACACTATAATGAGGATAAGATTGAAATTCTCGGCCTGGCTTTCAGGCTTTATAATATTTGGGTCCCACCCCATTCTCCAGTGAGTTCTTGAGACTCTTGAGGCTCATTCACTAAATATAAATCCTAAATCTGATTGACCTTCTTTCACTTTCTGACAAGGGCCAAACTCTTTCACCTCAAATGTCTGCGCATAGCTCAGGTTTGTAGAGCCTCTTGATGTCTGCTTCCATGTATCATTTCCTGAGAGACACCTGTCATACCGGCATTTCCTTACAGAGCAATGTTTTATTTACCTTCCTAGGGTGTATAACAATTCATAATTAATAGTGGCATTGACTGTGTCACTCAAGAACTATTTATTGAACTTCCACTACATTCCTGGGACCGATTTAGTCACCCAGCATAAGGTCTATTTGTTATTTATGGCATTACTGTTAGTTGCAGGAAGGCACTACCCAGGAGCACTCTTCACACAGGGTGTGAGGTTCATAACTAGACATGTAGAGCTACAGGTAATACTAGACACAGAGTTGACATTCACTGAATGAGTTAAATGTTTAGGCATCTTAAATTTGATCTGATATTAGAAGCTGAATCATGCTTGCTAAGTTGAAAAGGTAGAAGATGAACAAATTTTACTTGTGGATGAGGCCAAATATGGCATTAGTTTAGGAATGTTCCTCACCCTTAGCCTTGTCTTCACTCTGGTATTCCCATTGGTTAAAAGTGGGTTTATCTCTGACTCTTTCCCCTGCTCTTGGGACTCTTTTCCTCCTATTGCCTTGTCCAGCCTCCACATGAGGGCTTTTGCCTTGTGCTGTTGTATCTTGTTTTGTCCTGTTCGGCTGTTGTCTCTTGGAGGCCTGCTCTTTTCTGAAGAGCAACTATGGAGGAGTAAATCTGGGGGAGAGAGGAGACTGTGGGAAACTGGGAGGAGTGGAGGGAGGGGAAACTGTGGTCTGTGGTCAGAATGTATTGTATGAGAGAAGAATCTATTTTCAATGAAAAAAATGTGAGTCTCAAAAATATTCAAATAGACATCAGCTGCATAAACAGAGGAAGAGAAACACAAAGACTAGAAGAGAGATACTCAGCAATAAAAGGAGCTGGGGGAAAAAAAGGAGATGGGGAACTGTCAAGTGAGGGCAGGCAGACATATGTACTTGCAAAGAGAATCTGGAGCATTTTATAGCATTTTTATTATTACTTTCAAAATATTAGATAAAATGGGAAGAATGAGATAATCTCCAATTATTAAATTATACAAATTGATTTGAGTCAAGTGCATCTGTTGGCCAAAGAACATTAGTGTCATAATATTAAGTAATTATATATTAAAGCCAAAGTGACCTTATGGGCACACTTTTGAGGTATTATCAAGTAGCTGCTGATGTTTTAATGTGTTAAGTGTTACACAAGCCTTCCACTGACAACTCTTTCCAGAGATTAATACATAAGACTCTCAAATGCAGACATGGCCTTAGCCTTTATGTTATGTTTTACTTAGCTAATGGGAATGGAGCAATTGCTGACTACTTTTGTCTTATTAGTGGCTTAATTTTTATGACTTTGCATAATGTTAAAATTATCCATGCATTCATTCTGTGAACTGCTCTTTCTTTCCTCTTTCCCTATTTCTCTCGTGGACTCCCTCCTCACTGTAGCATTACCTGCTGTGGAGGGCCTACTGTGTTACCTTATTCTTACTGATCATGCTTTTTAAAGAGGTCCCATAATTTCCTCTATCAACAGACATCGTTGCAGGTTCCCTTCTCAATATGCTCTCCTCTCTACCTCCTTGATTACATTGATTTGTGTAGTGTATAGTGTTACACTATGATGTCCAGCAAATAAAAGTTTCTTTGAATAGCATGAGACCTAGACATGGAAATGCCCTCCCCAACAATGTTCTCCCCAAATTTATAAACCAGATGAAAGAGACTTAGACATATTCTGTTTCATCATGCTGCTTTTAACTAATACTGTAATTAATTTAACCTTATTTCCCAAAATCCATTCAAATGCTGTGGTTACATCACAGCAGAAACGTGGGAAGCCTTGGGTGCTGTGATCTTTGTATAGAGTCATCTTCCACCAATCTCAGTTTCCTGGTGACAGGAAATCAGATGCTGTTCTTCCCATTCCCGCTGACATTTCAGAATTGCTAGTGTCTTCTCTTTATCCAGCTACTTGGCAGGAGCCTGATACTCCTTGAGGACTCTCTGCCCTTCCTGAAAGCCTTGTGCTATTAGTGCACTGGCTTTCCATCTCACTGTAGTGAGATGGATATTTGTAACATATTTAACTAGAGTAATGGGCCACCTCGGCCAGCCCATTAGGCCTTATAATTTTGATCTTTGGATACAGGTGCAATATATTTGAATTTGAGCCCAATGATGTGTTTATTGGTTCAATGTCAATAGAGAAAGGTGATACATTTCTCTGTGCAGTAAGTGAAAACAGAATCAATGCCTCATTTCTATATTTGTGTCTTGGTTTTAATTTTGAACGAACACTGTTTAACCCTCAAAGTGAAGGAGCTTGACTCCAGGTCAAAGAAATCAGCTAGCATAGAACTAAAATGCTTCCAAACTATAATTTTTCCCCTATGTCCTGGGAAAACTGATGGGGCAAATACATGTTAATATAATCTACTTTAGGCACAGTGCAATGAGTTAGTGAGCATGTGTATTAATTGCACTGCCTAGAATGAGTGAGATAGTGAAATTTTTATGCAAAAATATAATAACTTTAAGAATGAAGACAGTTCTGAATGGAATATGCCTTCCAGCAGTTATCACTTTAAGTTTCAGCCCTTAATAAGTAAATGAAAGGAATTTTAAGCTAAAATTTTTCTCTTACTGTCATGGACAGTGAGTCTATATGAAATTAGCATTGCTGCTAGTCATTTTTTGAATTTTAGAAAAATTGTCACCTTATGATTAGGTCATGCATACAAAGCCTATTGTTAACAATGTTGAACTAGCCATTTCTTTCTAGATTCAAATGTTTAAGAACTAAGCAGCATTAAGAACTTAATTTTGGACTCATAACTGGAAAGTTTTAAGGTCCTTTTTAAAATGATTAAAAAGGGTAGATACTTTTTTTCTTCCAATTTTACATGGACAGCTATTTATCTCAACATCTTTCTTCTTGTTAAATTGTTTAGAAAGAAGAAGTAAGCAAGATGACATGATACAGCAGAATAGGTATCTGGGTTGAGTGAATAATGCTCACTGATAGCTTTACATGAACCAGTGTTTATGTAGAGCTTCTGATCCCCACACACATTTCTATATTAATTAAGTGCTTCATGTACTGATGGAGAAATCTCTGTGCCATTTCATATGAGAAGGAAAAGACCTCAGCTTGCTTTATTTCATAATTACATTGTAGGGCCAAGAGAACAGCAGTGTGGAGTTGGGTTGCAAAAGAAGAGGTTAGTCACATCTTCCTAGCTAGAACACACATTTTTAGTGGTATGTAATTTAAAAAGCATTGCCCACTTGGTGAAGCAGGCAGTGAGTCAGTCTCATGACTTTAAAAGTCTCGAATGAAGTGTGAAAACATCTGTCAATAGAAATCTTACAAGATTATCAGCTGTGAGGAATGAGGAAATTAAGTAGCTGATCTTGAGAGAGTCTGTGGCTACCCCTGAAAAATAATCTAAGAGAGTCGGTTCCTGAGCAAGGTGCAACAGTCTCTTCAAATTTGGGGTAAGATCAGACCTCAGCTTGTGAATGACTGATGCGATATCAACTGACAGAATGTAGCAAATCTGATAGAGTACTACTTGGGAAGTTGAGCTTTTAAAAAGAAGTAATTTGTGTCAGGTTACACAGCTTCCAAAATATTAATACTAAGAGTTTTAATAATGTAGAGTCTATACTGAGTGAACATTACTTGTCACACAGAATAAATGAGTTTGAAAGTTAAGTTTGTTAAAAAAAATCCATTATCTTTAATTTTATATATTATCTCTATATTCTTTGACATTGTGAAATGCCAATAAACTCTAGGCTTAAATTTATCACTTGATGGAATCTACTTACACATTTATAAGTGAATTTATATGTAAATTTTCTTATAGTATCTGTCAAAGACCAGACAATGCCAAATACATTAACACTCAAAGTTTTCAGTGTGGAAATTTCATTATTTAATAAAATATCTTAATGCATAGAGTAAAGGAGACTCCCAAGGATGGCTATATAATAAAATGGGGAGAGCATGACCCTTATTCTTGGACATGTTTTTAAGGTGACGGGAGGCACATGTCTGATAACTGGAAGGTAGAAAAGACAATGGAGTAGTTACAAAATATATTTCCAAGCAGCTTATAGCTGTTGAGTTGATGAGGTGGCCAGTTGTATGTGCTCTGCCTTTATTGGTGATGAGAAGCTGACAAGGTACTTGAGTTACAACTTGGGGGGATTGAATTTGCCCAGAGTGAACAGCAGTCACGGGTGCTTTATGATGGATTCTAGGGTTTTATGACTGAAAGTTTTTTGTAAGTGATGGGGGATCTATGCCACCCCTTGATAAATTCATGTTTATCTCTACCTTTTTCTATAAAAGCAGACACAAGGAGCTTTGGTTAATCTCCCCCAGATTGATTTGAGTTCACTCTATTATGTACTGTCTATTAAGATAAAGTATTTTTAATTTTCATTATAAACGACATTAGAAAGATTGTCAGGCATTTGTTTAGCGACTAAGTTTAAAACTCATGGTTTTACTGCTTCAGCTTTTACAGACCTAAGATTACAGAATAGTGGCACCTCACTCAGGGTGCCATGAATTTTTAACCCCTTTCACAATGAATACTACATAAAAAAGTTTTATTGTTTTATCTGATATTCTTATCACCCTTCAATTCTTTAGAATAAAATAATAACCATCATCAGTTTTTCGTGTATATGCAGTTCATATATATATATATATATATATATATATATATATATATATATATATATCCATTAACATTGTTAATTGTTTGTTCAGAGAAGGATAAAAATGAGTTCTATGTATCATGGTTAGTTAATGTATTTTGTTAGAATTGTTATTATGTGATCTACTTCCCATTCTAGATTTTGATAATCTGAACACCTTGGGGCTCGTTATAAACTCATATATTCCCTGTAAATGTATAACCTGAGAAGATTCCGTTTTGCATATCAGTTCAACTGTGCATTAAGTGGCACAGAACAGTTGACAGTTGTTGCTTTGACTCACTCACTTCATTGGAAGTTACACAACGTTGATTCTAAACTCATGTTTGTTCATTGTATATTAGCTGGATTTTGTCTAAAGGAAAAAAGAAACCTTGATTTTTTATCTTCACCTTGAGTATATTCCACACAGGAAAAGCCTCTGCAACCCCACGGTTCTTGCCCATTTTGTTTTCAAAATAGTTAATTGGTTGTAACCCATTTAAAGAAAATAAATATTTTAATACTTATTTTAATTATGATTTCATGCATTTAAATCAAATAAAAGTTAGGTCCTTGAGTCTATTGCCATTATGATTTTGACTGATGCTGCATTTTCCTCCTCTTTACTGAAAGAGCTACAAATGGCATCTTCAGCCTTTGGCATATAGCTTCTTTGGGGAATTTACTTATTTGTCAATATCAAAAGATATCCTAAATCACTTTGTCTACTTATGACTAACACTAAATCCATGTGATTGTCAATGACTTTTTATAGCTTGAAATGCTGATGGACAAAACAGATAGCTGCTCCCTTCCTGGCCATTGTAAATTCAGTATTTGAACTTAGATTATAAATAAATGTGCTCACATCAGGTGAATAATACACCATATAGATAAAAACAGATCAGTGTACTTTTAGAATTATACAGATCATTCTGGAATGAAGAAGATAATATACTGAGTCTGAATTCTTTATGGGGCCTTGAGATCATGTTTCCATGAAGTTATTCTTCTACATGATGAACTTGGCTTTAGTGAGAACAGCTGATATTAAATTATATGGAAGAAAAGGACATCTACTATTTTTGAAGTACTAAACTCTAGATTTAGCTCTTCAAGAAATAATCACTCTGTCTACTTATGACTAACACTAAATCCATGTGATTGTCAATGACTTTTTATAGCTTGAAATAATCCCAACCCCGGTTGTTGATCCTAAAGTTCTAAACATGCTACAGTTTATGTATAATTAAATACCACAATGAAGCAATACCACACGCTAGCAAAAATTACTAACAAATAGAAAAATAGCCTTATATTTAGGAAATGAGATAAATCTGTATAGATAAATAGCTGCCACCATCTGGTTAATAGATGAACAATTTAATATCCACAAGAGCAATTCCAAAAACAAAAATATAACAGAAGGCTGCAGAAGGAAAAAAAAAGCCCTCATTCTGCTGCTGACTGAAGAACAAGGGTTGCATGGCAGTCTTTTAGCTATCACTGACTGTGGTATTCAGCTGCTCAGGGAGTCCATGTGGACTAAACCCCATCAAGGTTACTCGTACAAAATGGTGGACTATCACATACAGCTAAAACTATTTTACCTTCTGTAAAGTGGGATATGGGATTTTTTTCATTTTAGTTAATTTAGAGATATTGTAGATCTTGTACGTTAGCATGTTACAAGAAGCACATCTCGGAGTTATAAAGAATGTGATCCAAATTTCCTTTGGCAGTTTGTTTTTGCCTTTTTAATCTCACACAGACATAGCAGATATTGATAAAAAAATCATAGCTTCTGTCAGAATTCAGCCTCCCTGTAGCTGCAGAAATACATCAAGCTTAACAATGTGGATCTGGCCATTTCCCATTCTGGTTCTGAGATTCTCCAGTATCCTCATCAGTCATCCTTGCCCATTGTCTTCCCAGGCTTATCAACACTGCAAGCTGTACTGGATTCTGCTGCTGAGAAGAAATGGCAGGTGACTGCTATCAATGTGGGGAACATTAACAATGACAAGAAAGATGAGACCTACAGATCACTCTTTCAAGATCTGGAGTTAAAAAAAGAACGGCGTGTAATCCTTGACTGTGAAAGGGATAAAGTGAATGACATTGTGGACCAGGTTTGTTCCTCTATATTTCTGCCAAATATAGACTATGCATGCAGCATCAGCACTGGCAAGGATCATCCTGCAAGATGCTTGAACAGCAGTTTTCAGTTTATAGTTCATGTACAATGCAGCAAAGATCATCAATTGAATTATCCCTAGCTTCACAAAGCAATGGCAGATGGCTGTCAATAATGCTGATAGATTGATTTTTATCATTGTATAACTTCAATGTATAATATCAAATATTTGTATTTTACATAAGCTTTGTTTTAAACCTTCATTCTTTTCCTAGTAGGAAACTTTAGATTTAATTAAGTCAAAGCAAATCTGATGTCCTAATGCAAAAGTGAATTGGTTTGAGGTTTATACATGATTGTTTCAATACAATGTACAAAGCCTATGTTATTTTATACCTATGTGTCTTAGTCACTATTCATTTCTATGAAGAGACACTGTGCCTGTGTCAACTCTTCCAAGAGAATGCATTTAATTAGGGACTTACTTACAGTTTCAGAGGAGTAGTCCATTATAATCATGCCAGGGAACATGGTAGCAGGCATGGCAGGCATGGTACTGGAGAGCTTCATCCTGATCTGAAGGCACAGAGAGTGAGGTAGGGTCTGTCATGGGCTTTTGAAACCTCAAAGCCCACCTCCAGTGACACACTTCCTCCAACAAAGTCATACTTCCTAGTCATTCTAATCCTATCAAATAGTTCCACTCCCTGGTGACTAAGCATTAAAATATATGGACCTATGGAGGTTATTCTTATTTAGACCAGCACACTATGTCTACATCTCTAGAAAGAGGAGGCATTTTTTGTAAGAAGCATATTTTGGTTTTGCATATATATTAGAAAATTTGTGTCCACTTAAAATCTTAATCTATGAAATTAAAATATGAAGGAAATACAATCAGACCATGTTCACAATGTGGGAAGCCAACAGTATTCATTTGGATGTTAGAAAAAAAATAATTGTATCAGACACAAGAATGCTTTTGTCCGTTCTTGTCATACTGCCTTGCTTTAGATAAGACCTTTCAGGATGGGGCAACCATGAAGCTGTAACATAAGAATACAGTAAGAAACCAGATCCTCAGTGCTTTAAGGCAGAGAAACTGACCAAGCGTGCTTCACAATTTGCTTAGTAAGGCATCCTTAACTAATCCTACTTGATGTGTATGTGTGTCTGTGTGTGTGTGTGTCTCTGTGTGTGTGTGTGTGTGTGTGTGTGTGTGTGTGTGACAGAGAGAGAGAGAGAGAGAGAGAGAGAGAGAGAGAGAGAGAGAGAGAGAGGAAGAGAGACTGCAGCTGCTTCTTCCTTGAAAGTACATTAGATTAGAAAGAAATATACAGTTGTGTATGCATTTATGCTCCCAGCCTTTGAGATAAAAACTGAAATTCACTAAATATTCAAGACATTAATTCTATAAACAAGTGTTTAGAAGCCTTAATTGATATATAATATAGACCTTAAGGAATAAAAAATGGAGTGTCTTAATGACTTAATAACTAAATCAAATTATTGTGAACTGTAAAAGAATCAGTTGTATGCAAGAGAGGAGAATAACTGCAATTTAAAAATCTTGATTCTCATCTCCGGAGATGAAGTTAAGATTGCTGTTAGAATAGGCCACTTGTTGGAATGCTCACTTCAAAATCACAGTTAATTTCATGGGAGGTTTTCAGTAAAGCTGAATTTTAATAATATACACTAGTCTGGTTTAAAAATTTAAATATTCCTGCTTCTTTGTAATAAACACAAATGAAAACCTTTATACAACTGTGTCTTTCAAAAACGTGAACAGGGAAATTGCACAACACACTGGGACCATAAAAAGCAACATTTGAAGCAAAACCTGTAATTTCAGTTATGCAAGTCTCCATGCAGTACCTCACTTAAAAAGCATTGCTTAACATTTATATGTCATAAATACATGTCTATAAATACATTAAATGAGTGCATAAATGGATGGCATGTCAATTAATCAGCATTTATTATCTAAGTGAAGGATACAAAGAATGGCAAGAAAGGCTGCTGTTTGAACCTCAAGGGCTTACTATATGGGAAGAAAATGAGTACAGATAAGATACTAAGAACTATAATATAGAAAGTTGTGTTATTCAGCTTTCTGTTACTCTAACAAATAATAGGGTAAAACAAATTCTAGAGAAGTACTGTTGATCTGGGCTCATTATGTTGGAAATTTTCATCCATAGCTAGTTGCCGGTAATTTTCCATCTAGGTGGACAATTACATATAATGACAGATGTATGTACTGGAGCAAACAGTTCACTTCAGTGTGGCCGGAAAGCAAACAAGAGGTGGGAAGAGATCAGGGTCTCTCTATCCCCTCCAGAAGACTCCTCTAACGTTCTAAATTTCTTACACTATATCCTTTCTCATGAAGCTTGTACCACCTTCTAATAGCCCCAAACTGAGGACCAAACCTTTAACACATGGGATATGGATGGGTCATATAAAATCTAAACTATGGAAGTGATCTGCAATGGATGGATGAGGATCTACCCATTTTTTTGAGACAGGGTTTCTCTGTGTAGTTTTGTTGCCTGGCCTGGATCTTGCTCTATAGACCAGGCTGGGCTTGAACTTATAGAGATCCACCTGGCTCTGCCTCCCAAGTACTAGGATTAAAGGAGTGCACCACCACCACCCAGCTGGATCTATCCATCTCTTGAGAGGAGTGATTTATGCAAAGTATACCCAAAAGGTAATATTTGGCTAGCTTTGAGCCATTTACTAATTTTTTTGAATAAATATTCCAGGTCTCTATAGTTTTCTGTACAGACACCAAAATATGTCTAAAGAAGCATCATTAAATAAAACATGGTAAGACCCATCAAAGAAAGAAGTTAATGCTGTAGTTACATAATCATAACATGGATGATCCATGACTGAAAAGAACAAATTGTTCTGGAAGGGGATTATGGAAAGTAATAATTTAGATTAAGTTAGCAGCGTTTACCAAGTACAAGGTGTCGACAAGGCACATTCTAACAAAAAAAGGACACTCTATTGTTAATTCACTCAATTGGTATTTGCAAGAGAATGGAGATCAGACAAAACTCCTATATTCACGGCATCTGGAAATTAGCAGCAGAATTAACCTGTATTAGATTTGGACAACATTATCTGATAAAACCCAAAAGACACTTATTTCTAGCTGTGATCAGATGAGAGAAGTGTGCAGCCATCAAAACACTTAGAAATTAGCATTAATTCTCTGTTGAATAATACTAGTTGCTATTGTAAAGCAAAATTATAATGGCTACTATGGCCAGCACGAACATCTATAAAGACTGTAACCTAGTGAATTTCATATCCCTTCTTTTTCTCAGTAAACAGAAAGAAGGACAACTGCTTTCATTTGTACTGTTCATCTTAAGTCTCAGATGGAAAACAGGGTCATTAGCACTGTAGCTTGCTCAATAGGCAGAATCAACAGATGTTCTTAAAGTATTTATGGACACAATGCATGTTGATTAAGCTGAGATGAATTAGAATATTTTTCACTTAAAAGGAATCTTTTGTTCAAGCTTCTGCCTTCAATGTGGAGGACCTGTTTTCTTGGAAAAGGCAATTTAGTTGTGTGGTGTACAAATGGGTAAGAAGGCTATATAACCCTGAATTCTTTTCAAACAGCTGTCACACAATATCAGCATGGTGCTCTGTAAAATCTTTTCTGGAAGTTGTGTCCTTGCTCTTGCACCAAATGTGTGTTGATGCAAGCACCTGACATTGTCTTGGGTGATGGACAATCATGGAAGTCTTCAGCCAGGAGGTGACCATTAGGCTGAAATTGGTTACATCTTGCACGTTAATAATACATGGATGTGGTAACATGGAGAAATTTCCAAGTGAGGAGACAAAGGCCTGAGGAGTTTTAAAGAAGTGTGCTATTGTGCAAAACAGTTAAGAAAACCCATGTGGTCTGAGTGCAGAGGGTGGAAAGGGTAAACCTGGAGAAGCTTGCAGGTTCACTGTTAGTGTTAGTCATTTGTTTAATGATAAGGGGAGCCAGAGAATCAGGAAAAGGAACTAATACTTTGCGTATTTCTTTTTAGCTTACAGTTTCATGTTTTTCATTGGCTTGATTATTTTCCTTAAAAATGGAAAGGATGATGGTACACACTTGGAATCCCAGCACTGTGGAGGCTCAGGCAGAGGGTCACTGAGAGTTTGAGTCCAGGTTGACCTGCATGCTGAGTTCAAGGAGGAACTGGAGTACACAGTGGAACCTTTTCTAAAATAACACAATACAAACTAAAGAAATTATTTTGAATATTAATGACACTAGTCTTACATGGCTCATCTTATAATTTTCAATTTTATGATACACTGGAGGGCCTTATGAATTTAGCAGAAGCTGTCTATTTGAACCCCCCCTCCCTACCCCGTGGTACCAAAAACCAGTTCAGTACTCTCTGGAGATGATAAGCAGTGGGCGTATGTCACTGCTTCCCCTCAAACATTCCAATCATGAAAGAAAGTAAACCATACTTCTCTGAACTTTGGATCGTGAGCTATGAAGGCTATTAGATTAAGAGAATTAAATGTTAATTAAATGAACAATTAAATTAATTGTTCACCTAAGTTATCTTCATTTTACAGTGGGTTTATCACTAGGTGCATCTCTGTACTATACTACATCAAGCCCATTCATCTGCACCTATTCTTTGTGTCAGTGATATAAGTCAGCAAAAGGAAATGTGACTCAGTAATGTCGAAAGGTTCTCTGACCATTGCTAGAGTAATCTCTCATTCCAAGATGTAAGCTTATCTTGCTTGACTCAGATTTATGAAGAGAAATTAGCTTCTTGGCTACTTTGTTGCCTAAGGCTATAGATATTCATTTGAACTAAGCTATAAGTGTATCAATAATAATAATAATAATAATAATAATAATAATAATAATATATTTGCTTATTAATGTCCCCTTATTTCATAAACTCAGTGTATGCCTATTGTATATAGATGTGCAGTTATGATATTTCAGATGTTTGTTTTAGGTGGTTGTTTATTAGGAAGACAAATATATATAATGATAGAAATAAATTTATGACTTGCTATGGATTGAATTTACTTGAATCTATATTTCCCTCCAAAATATATGGACATATTTTCACTATTGAATTAAAAAAATGAGTTATTTTGATTTAGTGGTTGACTTTTTAATAGATAACATTTACTAAGCACTAAAGTGAATTATTACCTTTCCTAAGAAACATTCTCTATATTTGCTAAAAATGTTTTATTAAACATGATGAGTGGAACATAAGACCCCAAATTCCATCTTTTGCTAATCAGATCATCATATCAGTAATTTTGTATTGTTGTTTTTCATATGTATTAAATATTTGTGTTTTTATCCTTGCTAGGTTATTACCATTGGAAAACATGTTAAAGGGTACCATTATATCATCGCAAATCTGGTAGGTGAATTAATTGGCATTATTTTACTACCTACTAAGTTTTTATTAAGATTTATATAGTTGTAATTCATGGATATGAGTATTTCATATGCATGTATGTCTGTGCACCATGTGCATACAATACCTGTAGATTGCAGATGAGGCCTTAGGGTTCCCTAGAACTGGAGTTACAGATAGTTGGGAGCCCTCATGTGGGTGCTGCAAACTTAACCCTGGTCATTTGGAGAATTAATCAGTGCTCCAAAATACAAAACCATCTCCCCAGTGTTGCTACATAATATTTTTAATTGAATATATTAATTTGGAATGATCATCATTCATATTTTTAAAATATAGTCCAACTATATTTTATAGATAATAAATGAAATATTTTATTTGGTTGCTTTAGGTTTACTTTTTAATCTACAACCTTAAATTAGTTCTATTTATTATGATGTGATATAAATATCTTCACAACAATATTTTCTCAAAAAATTATGTTGAAATTCTATACTAAGGGAAACCTTTAAAATATAAAGTTTAACTGTTTAATTATCCATTTTTCTGTCACTGCATTTTATAAACCTACTGCTTGAATTCTCACTTGAATTTTTAATATATAATATCTAAAATTGTTGAACATTTATGAGAAAGTTAAATCTAGAAATATGATATGTCAATAAAACTATCAATCATACATTGTAGATCATATAATAATAATATCTTGAAAAATATTTTATTTCTGATTTTCTACATAGTATATGAGTAATACAATGAAATGAAAACTGAGTTCTTGTAAGAGTTGATCATATTCTCATCAGGATTCTTATCAATTCAATATGTATTGAAAAACAGATTGGCTAATTATATTTCTTCTGGGTTTTTTATTTCTTACTTATAGACAATCTATTTAGATTACTGAACATTTGTTTTTATTTCTAAAGTGGGCTTTAAAATAGTAGTAAAACAATCTTTGTTTTTCCTCATGGTCTTTGAGTAGCTACAACCTTGTTTGTTGGAAAGGATCTCTGCACCACCTTATGCACCACCTCATGAAAAATATGGTGAAAAAAAGGAAAGAGGCAGCAAACGCAAGTTTATTCTAGGCCATGTGATAGACAGGACTCCACAAAGGCTTTGTATTTATGCAAATACAGGCTTCTTTTTAGGATTTATGGAGTATCAGCTTGTACTTCAGAAAACAGGCTGGTATGACAGAAAGACACAGACACACACACACACACACACACACACACACACACACACACACACACAAACAAAAACCCAGAACAAATGTTTCAAACAATAGTATTTTCAAGTCATTAGCAGTCAGTGACCTGAGTCTGGAGGAAGTTGGCTGTTCAAGATGAAATTTCTCTTTGGTGGCATGATTACTAGCTGCTGTGGCAGTCTTCTGGGCTTTTCTCTTAGTGTGTATCTAGGAGATTGGAAAGGACTCTGTGTAGGCACAAGAGTTAACAGGAAACAAAGATCTGCAATGAGTCTTTGCTGAGCTGTGTTCCAAACCCGGAACAGCCTGTACACTCAGTCCCTTATGTGAATTGTGCCATTTGGTGAACAGCACAGAGCCACAGTGAAAGCTGCGATCTTTTAAAATGTCCAGATGGAGAAGATTATATTGGAACATTGAGAAATAATGACAGAAGGTGTCTCTTCAATTTGAGAATTGATATGTAATACCATGAAAATGGAAAGAGTTGTTTAAGTGAGCAAGTCCATGCTCTTGTCATGATTCTATTTAGAAATCTACCTAAATTAATACTGAAGCTGAACTCGGGTCTGTTTTCCCTTTTCCAAACCCTTGATTTCCTCTCCTCACAAACTTTTGGTAACTCAGTGAAGAAGTCCCGATTCTAATGTAGTTTCTGAGAATTTAGACATTTCATGACATTGAAATGCTAATTTCCAGATGTCATGAAGATAGAGTTTTGTCTGATCTCCATTCTCTTGCAAATACTATTTGAGTAATAATTTAGATTAGGTTAGGGTGTTCTTCATGGAGTAGCATTCATCAAGTACAAGGTGTTGATAGGTCACATTCTATTGTTAAAGAATTAAAGAATTGTTTACAACCATCTCTTCTAACATGCATAAGAGACTGGCCAGAGGGAAAGTGTTAATTTTCTATTGAGAACTTGGAAGATGAAAACCCTTCAAAATCAGTTGTCACACTAGAAATTCAAAGAGTCCATTTAGCACCAATTATGTAGAAACAAAATTGTGGGGGTAACATGAAGTAATCACTCTTTGTCCAGGTAAAAAGTATAATAATTCATATTTTAAATACTAACAACAAATAAAAGATCCATGCTTAATTGAGGATATATTTAATCATTATGCATGGCAGAACAAATACATTTAAAATGCAAGTACATTTATAATTGCAACATTGAAATTTTGACTTCTATTTCTTTGATTAAAAAATTATGTTAAAATTCATGATAGCACATAATTTGAATTAATGAAAGTGTAACATGATTTGTAGGTTTCTGCTCATGAGTACAATACCTGTACTTGTCAGAAGGGGGCATCAAATAAGTTACTGGAGGATATGACCGGCCCAGTGTGGCTACTGGTAGGGAACCTGGGTTCTCTGCAAGAACAGGACAGATGCCCATAATCACCCAAATTTCTCTCCTGGGTTGTAACTATTTGATGAAATTCAATTATTGTATTAAATTTGTTTCTAATTTAATGTGAAATTGCATTTCTGTTAAACAATTAAGAACACCAATTGGGTGTTTGTTTCTTCCTCCTCATTTTAAAGCTATTTTATCAGGTGGGTGAATGATTGGTTTAATAGAGAATAGTTTGATCAATATTCTCCATATGTATGCACATGGCTGTGCTCCATGATAAACTCAATGAAGGAGACCCAGTCCTTATCCAACACATGGAAGCTGTCTCAGTATAAGAGAAAACTTCCTGTGAGCTTCTCATGAGATGATCTGTCAATAAACATGTTGAATAGGGGCCCACTATGATGCCTATATGATGTGAGGTGTGGTGAGGAGCATTGGCTGTTAAATATAAGAAACCTTTTACATAGGCATTTTCTCTCTCCTGTGTGTGTTTAACATTTAAAGACACAATGTGTAGAGAGGCACAGGAGAGGTTAACTTCCACAGGGATAACACAAATGTGTTTTGTATCTAGGGATTTACTGATGGAGACCTGTTGAAAATTCAGTTCGGAGGTGCAAATGTCTCTGGATTTCAGATCGTGGACTACGATGATTCCCTGGTGTCTAAGTTTATAGAAAGGTGGTCAACACTGGAAGAAAAAGAATACCCCGGAGCACACACAGCAACAATTAAGGTTTGCATTAAGGAAAAGAGAGTGCTTAGAAAATACGAGAGGGTATAGTGTACAGTCCAAAAGATGGTGAGCACACAGACTGATGAACACACTTTCAATATTTTGCTAGTTTACATAAGAAAAAATGGTGTGTTACTGTAGTGTTCTTCTGTCTGCATCTCCACAGTGTTTTCATTCATGTACTTATCTACGGGATTTTTTATAGTCTGTGGATTCTCAGCTAGGATCTTTGGGGACAAATTAAAGGACAGCTTGCACTCACAGTACCATGAGGGCAGACAATAGAAAGACCAATGTATGGGAGGGCACTGTAAGCCATGGAACACATGGCAGGCAAGAACATAAATTATATGTCTTGGGAAGCCTTGTCTGAGGAAACCATTTTTTTTTTTTTTTTTTTTTTTTTTTTTTTTTTTTGGTTTTTCGAGACAGGGTTTCTCTGTGTAGCTTTGCGCCTTTCCTGGAACTCGCTTTGGAGACCAGGCTGGCCTCAAACTCACAGAGATCCGCCTGGCTCTGCCTCCCGAGTGCTGGGATTAAAGGCGTGCGCCACCACCGCCCGGCTGAGGAAACCATTTTTAAACTTAAGAACCAAAGAACAAAAAACTCTGGCTGTCACTTACAATATTCTGTCTGCAAGTAAATCAAAGAAAGAATAATAGAGGTGGGCTTTTTATCAGTCATCTCACTTGTATACAGTTTAGACAATAAGCATATGGCCACACATAAAATGCATACATGTGGTATGTAAGTGTGTGGTATGTATAAAATAATTGAACATGAGTAACCTGGACAAGTCAGAAAGATGATAAAAACATGATTACTTTAATAATGGAAACATCAACGTGATGCCTACACAGTCAGGCAGAATCCTTGAAAGCTAACTGAAATAAGTGCCTTACCATGAAGTGTGTTGTCTTGCTTTGTTCAGCATGCATTTGGGAACTAAGTTCTTCCTCTGTATATTGTGTAGACACTCGTGCACATATTTACTACTAATTTAGGTATTTCTGCTAATGAGAGTACTTAACCCTTGTTGCTGATATAACTGAGAGTAGAATTAAGATTCAGACTCAGTTAAGACAGTATTATTAAACTGAGGGCAAATGGTTTAGAGCACACATAATGGTCTTTTTTTATGGAATTGGAAATGTGTTAAATTAAGGAGAAAAGGTGATATATATATATATAAACAAACATATTAGTGTCTGTGTAATATGGAAATATATATATATATATATATATATATATAAAGTTATCAGAGAACTAGTTGATCACACATAAAGTGGATAGATGACTATATATTTGTATCTAGTTATGAAATTTCCCTAAATAAACTATAGAAAGTTTGAAGTTCTATATTTGGTATATATGAATGGATCCTTTGAATTTCAGAGAACCATTTTCTAAAATGTTTAAAAACACTTTATTTTTTCTAAAAGGAAAGTGAGTTCTTGTTTGATGATCTTGACTTGAACATTTATGCTGTCTATTACGTGATCTTATGGGATATTGTAATGTAACACAGCTTCTGAGAATGACATTGGACACTTGGTATCACAGGGCATGTCTCTATCTGGTTTAATGGATATTTCACAGCTCATGCATCCCTTCATTGAACTTTAGGCTTCTGTCTTTTGATAAATGATACTGTTTAAGATGTATAATGGAGAGTGCATTCCTCCCACATCCTTAAATAGAATCCACTTTCTCTTCACATTCTTCTAGTACTCATTGTGGTGTCCCCATACTGCCTCTTTGAGAAACGTAGAAAATGAGATTTCATTTTGTCTCCTAGAATCCACATCATCATTTGCCTTCATATGTCATATATCAAGATTTGTGGGGAATGAGGAATCCAGAAATTTATTCTATTAAAATTTTGTTGAAACTTTGTCCCAGAATTCAATCTGTTGAGCTCACCCAATGTGCCTTTTCTTTGCTTCCTTACCTTCCACAATGTCTTCCTCTTGGCTGCTTCACCCAATTTTCAGAGAATTTATTACAGTTCATCATACTGGGATACTGCAAAGTAGGAAGGCTTGCAGGTTTAAAACAGACTTGGAATCTGCATTTGATTAGTTCAGGGTTCTCATCCGTGTAGCGCAATCATGGTTGTTATTTCCTAGCTGTTGTGAAGACTAAATACCATTCAGTAGATGTTATCACATTATGAGAACCATAGATCCTAATAAAGACTCATGGCTTTTCCTATCCTTTTCCAAAATGCAGGGAATTTCAGCCAGTTGCTAAAGTCTATTCCAAGTTGAACATGTTGCAATTTCTCTATTTTACCCCAGAGGTTTCACACAGATCACTGAAAGTCTTTAGGGAAAATTCATCTCTGGGCTGGAGTTCATTCTAATTCAGATATATGTTGCTCTGTACTAGAGGGCCAAGGAATGAATCACACAACAGAAATAAAAGAAGTATGAACTTTGACTTTGAGAACGCACAGTCCAAAATAAAACACAAATATATCAATGAGCAAATATAATAAAGGACAATGTGTGTCAGGTGAGCCATTTCCCTCCAACTAATTAGAACAGAGTATGGGAAGGAGGTCAAGAAAGCCATTTTGTATGGGGACACCAGGATACTCTTTACATGAAGTTAGAGCTGAAAGAAAAGAAAAGGAAGGGGATTTGGCAAGGAGTATCATGTGGAGACATAAAGTCATGCCCCAGCATGATAAATAGAAAACTGCAAAACTTATGCTATTGTAAGAAATAATTTGGAGCCTGGTCTCCAAAGCGAGTACCAGGAAAGGTGCAAGGCTACACAGAGAAACCCTGTCTTGAAAAAAACCAAAAAAAAAAAAAAAGAAATAATTTGGAACTTGTGAAATGAAACAGGCATGTTTTACTTGTAAGTGCTAAAGCTACTCATCTGTCCGTAGATCTAAGAGGCTATAATTACAAGAGAGGGCCCCATGATATCCACTGGAAATGAGCCTAAACTGAGTGGATTCCTGAAACCATAGAGCATATCAAGCTCTACAATAGTGTCTACTTAATCATTATTTTACCTTTGGTCAGTAGTTCTCTGTGCAGTTCAAACAAAGCTGTTAACTACAACCTGGGGTGGAGGTTAAATAATTACAGAACATTAGCATAGTATTAGATGCATAAAAGTAAATAAAGGTCTGTTTCTTTTCCCAACCCTTTCCTAAAATGAAGAAACTTCAATCTTTTGTTTTCCCTGTCCTCTCTCTTCCCTCCCTCCATTGTTCCCTCTACCCTACCCCCACAGGCACAGACACACTGCATTTGTCATATATATATATATATATATATATATATATATATATTGATTATAAAGTTCAATTTATATATTAGGCACAGTTAAAGATTAGCAACAGTCAATGACAAAACAGAGCCACAGCAATATACCGTAATGCATGTAATGTAAATGTGGTGCCATAATATCTTCCTGTGCCATGCTCATTCTTCCCTTATGTGATAATTTGGGATGATGATACAATGTCTCTGTGATGAAGTGAGGCAAGATAGATGATGCAGGCATTGCATCACTTTCCTCCTTTCCTTATTGAGTTGGGAATTTTTACTTTTTCCACACAAAAAAAGTTCTTTACAGGCTCACCAACCCATCAAAACTTGCATTCTTACTGTACTGTGGTGACACTGCTAAGTACAATGAAGCTGTCTTTAGAAGGATCTGAGCAAATTCTCTAGAGTGGACCTGGTATGGATATATGCATAATAGGAGGGTGCCATGTGCAGGGTGGATGGACTGAACAACAGGATGGCCTACGTGTCGTGCAGGACAGAGTGGGATGGAATGAGTTATATCCTGAGCATCAAAGCAGAATACAATTCAAAGATTATGAATATATATATATATATATACACACATATATATACTAACAAATAATATAAAACTCTACTTTTAGGGTATAGTTGAACACTGAAAGTTGTAACCATGAAGATAAAGATATTAATATAAGAAAACTAATATTTTTTATAATCCTTTTCTACTTTTATAAGTAGAAGTAAGAAGGAGCTCTGTATGTGTCTAAATAAAGACTGTATTTCAGTGTATTTTTTTTGCTTAAAGCAAGGGAGGCAAACATCTATAATGAAATTACTGTCTAGTGAGGTAATTCTCTTTCATGCTGTTTTGGAGGGCCTTGTTTGTTTTAACAGATACACTGTTGTTTAAAATCACATTTTAGGACTTTACAATAAAAATTGGAAAAATCTTAGGCAGTAAGAGCTGTTGGCATGAAACCTTATTTGATTCTAATTCACCAAATCAAATTCTTCTATGGCTAGGCTTTAGAAATTATATCAAGTTGTGGGAAGGAGAAATAAGTGGTTCAGAGTAAAAATTCATAAAACTTAATACAGATTCCACAGTTTCTTAATTAAAATATATTCAATTGGTACCTTCGAAATTTCATTTTAATATTTTACATATTTTAAGTAATGATCAAACAAATAGCAATTTTTTAATTTCTTCATGCTTATATAATTAAAAGTAAGTGGAGTCATAGCACTAAGTCATTAAATCTGATTCTCACTAACGTTCTAGTGACTTGTGACAACACTCATGTATTCATTCTTCTGATCAAAATATATTTATTGAATTTCTACTCTGTAGAAGGCATTTTTCTTTGTGAGATAAAACACAAAAATATTCACGGACTTTTATGTCAGAAGTCAATAATCACTTTGTAGCACTGGCAGAAATGGTCCTGTCATCATCTCAGACTTTCCTCTTTATTACCATTTATGAATTTTTGAGTTCCCATTGATGCCTGTGTCCTCTCCAGCCTCTGCAAACTCCTCTTTACATCGACTTTCCCATAACATTTCATGGCAAGTCCAACCACCATGTGCTCTTTAGACCAAACGTTTGGAAATATTAACACTACCCTTCCTCTCACAGCTATTATCCAACCTGGCAGGAAATCCATTGATTCTGTCTCAGTTCTCACCAAGCCTTGTCTTGTCCTCTGCAACCAACTCAAACCCAACCACCACCTACTCTCTGCCCTGTTATGATGCCATCTTGAGAACTGCTTCCCCTGTCTCATACCTTCAATTTTGTGTTCCCTTTAAAACGAATTCAAAGTGTGTCATGAGTCTTCTCCAAAAGCTTCAGTATCCTTTTGCTCTTGGCATAGACATCAAAGCTGTCTCCTTGACATAGGAATTGCTCATGTTCTTCACCTCACATGTGGCCTCAGTTCTTGGCAATGTCCCCTCACTAATTTCGCTTCACCTGTATTCAATGTATGAGTGCCTCTACATTGACTATTCCCTCTTCTAGAACATTCCTTCCTTATATGTCTGCAGAAGTAAGCCTCTTATGGTTCTTCAATCTTAATCAAATGACATCTCTTCATGGGAGCTGGGTATCAGTTCTTTAAACCATAGGCTTTACTCCATTCAAGGGAGGTGACATTGTAGCACTTCTATTTCAAGGTACTTTTTTTTCCTTTTGAAATTATTCTTGACCTCTACTGTCACATATTTATAATTAATTTATTCATGATGTTGTTAGTTTTATCTCCATGTTTGTAAGTCAATGTCAAGTTGTTGTTGGTTGATCCATCACAAACACATAAAGTTAAAAACTGAAGCATAGTGGCTTCGAATATCAGTTTCCTGCATGCACAAGTAGAGGAAGGTATCGCCGACAAGGATCTTGGAGGGATGGTTATGGAGTAGAAAGACTTCTTGGATGAAACAACAGAGTTTGACACCTGAAAGTGAATAAGCTACAAAGAGCAGGGGATCGAAGTCTATAAGTATTGGAAAAAGAACATGCAAAGTTTCCCACTTAAGGAAAATAGACAAATTTTCTATCAGTCTGAGGACTGAATAGAGATGTCAGAAGGACTGTGCAGAGTCAAAGAGTGCTGACCACACAGGTATGAGGCTCTGAGTCCCACCCTCAGCATGGTGAAAGTCTGTAACAATCAGAAGATGGGTGCTGATCAGCTGGACTCAGGGAGGTTACTGGATTCCCTGGTGACAAGGTGTTGCAGGGATCTTGGAGGAGAAAAGTATCACAAAGTTGTCTGGGCAGACGAGGATGGGGCCTGAATTGTGACTATGCCTCAGGGTGGGCAGAAACAGATGGATTCAATGCCTTGACATTTTTTCTTAATTTCTTTATAAAATAAATAACTGCAGAAGTCAAAACCTTTATATCTGATTTATTGATAAGTGCCGTTGAAAGCTATGTTCAGATTTTTTAAAAATGCAAGACCCTGAGAAGCATGTGCTTCTTTTATAGATGCTGATTCTAAATCACATAGTGTTTGCACAAGAGAGGCTCAAAGAAGACATTTGTAGAAAGAACAGTAATGATCTGGAAAAAATAAGCAAGAACTTTGCAATTATCAGGCTATCAAGAAAGAAAATACTGGATTATTGTTGCTATGGAATTTGCTTTAAGTCTCTTCTACAAGCAGAAGAGCCCTGAGCTTTTTGCTCTGGTGATAAACTGGGAAGTTGTAGAAACTTGACCTGACTTTGTATTTAAAAAGGACAATGGAAAATAGATCTTTCAAAAGGAGTCAGAGTTTAAATAGACTTGTTAGTATAACAAACATGAAAACTATTTTCATTTTTAGATACATTTTGTGACTTCAGTGTTTCTACCTTGCAAGACATGCCTATCCATGCTTCCTTTTCATATAGTAACATTTGCTCCACTCTGTGACTTTGAGGTCCTGATGGTATTAAGGAACTCAACTACCATCAGGGACTAACATTTGTGTGGCACTTTAAATAATGGCTTTCACATAAGAATCTCATTTTACTCAGGAGTTGACTTAACACATATTCTCAAACTTTCTTAATTGCTGCCCTAAGAGAATTATTGGACCTGTCTGAAAATAATCTTTCTTAGTCCAGTAATTAGCATTGTGCATTAAACAGTACCCTGAGAGCCTAATAAAATTAATTCTACTTTGTGAATATTTAAACTGACCACAGACACAGCGAAGACTCAGCGTTTACTACTGCAAATATTAAAATAATTCACAGCACCACAAAGGTTGGTGCATTTAAGCCTGTGTACTTGATAGTTAAAAAAAGACATATGTAAATTAATCTCATATATTTACAATACTGATGTTGCCAAAATTATATATCCTGAAAAAAGTATTTACAAATAAATATATATTTGCCATTTGAATGAATTATTCATATTTATGATTATAAAGAAGGACATCTGTGCTCAGCTGCATTCACTCAATTCTTCCTGCAAAGAACATGTGTAGGTCAGCAAGATTTCTTCGAAATATCAGCTGCAACAATTATACAAAAAACCACTTTGGGCCCTTAGTAAAATCTATATAAATTTTTTTTTAAATTTTTGCTGAATCTCTGCTCTCACCCATGGTCTGTCCATCATGTAAAAACTCCAGTGACTGGTGGGTAGACATCGTTGGTCACCAAATGTAGAAATTGAAGCCAGAGTAATCACTCTAGACAGTCTGTGCTTTTTCATAAGTTGTTAACTCTAAGGAACTGTGGACAAGGACAGTGAGAGAGTAGGAAGGTGACTGATTCAGCCATGAAATGAAAGCTCTGCCTCTGAGCAAGTCCTTGCTGTGGCTGAATCAAATCCAGACATTGCTTTAAACTGAACCTCTTTTTCTACTTGAGTTTGTGTAATTAGCTTTACAGAGGATTTGAATCTGTAAGTACACAATTCCAAGTCTCTGAATGCAAGACGCTTGCTCCTTAAGTAAGATTTTTGTATTGAAATTGACAATCTTTATATTTTAGGCATATAAATGTATATATATATATATATATATATGAATATATATATGCATTTAAATGTGTTCATTTGAAAATAACAGTCTTTCTTTTTCCACAGTCATTGAGATTATTTTTATTATTCATGGAAAATAATAAAAGATGCTAATTCCAGTTTCTTTCCACTGAGCTCTCACTGTCCTCTTGGGAATTGTGACTGGCTTGTGTGATTGCCAAAGAGGTGGAGTTTCATGAAGGTTTCATGCCTCTATGCACTGCAGTTCCAAAGGGCACATGTTCAAGATGCTTTACAGTAAATTAAAGATGACCTTATCACAGACAGCTCCTCCAGAGGGTGGACAGTTGGTGAATTTGAAATTAAGATAAGCGAATAATTTTAGGCTCACAGTGCACTTTCTCCCACTGTTCTTTTTCCTTGAGTCTCTATTTGATTCTCAGATATCTAAATTTTTCTTATACATTTATTTAACTGTCAAAGACCCCACTATTTTGATCCTGTTAATAATTATTTTGTAAAGCACAGAATCAGAATATTATATTGTGTAAAGGTATATACTAATTTGCTGGGAGGTGGTGGCATGCTCCTTTAATGCCAGTACTTGGGAGGCAGAGCCAGGGGGATCGCTGCGAATTCAAGACCAGCCTGGTCTACAGAGCGAGATCCAGGACAGGCACCAAAACTACACAGAAAAACCTTTTCTCAAAAAACTAAAAAAAAAAAAAGGCATATAATAATTTGGTTTAGTTAAATAACTCATGTTCTTGTAGGAATGACTATGAGAATTTTTACCAAGCAGTGAAACTCCAATCCTGAAGTACGTTATGCAAAACATTATTTTACAGAAAGTAAGGCATTGTTAAGGAACATTTCAATTGTCTGGCAGGGCTGAGCAGGTAGGAATTATCACTCAGCTGTCTCAGGCTACGCTGTTTATTGTGCTGGTGACCTACTTACTTCACTGATTCGATGACAGAATTCTGTTTTTGCAGAACAGATAGTGATTTTTAAAGCAAGTGAAAATACCCTTGCTTTACAGAAAGATTGATAGTAATCAAAATGGACTGCTGGTCAGCAACAACACTTTCAGCATATTTTACAATTTGCCAAGCCTTCATTTCCTATCCATCTCCTTACTCAACTCAGCATTTACCAAACGAAGCGGCAACTGTCACGGTGTGCCGGGGACTGACTGGCTTCTTCGGATTGGAGACTTTCTGTTTCTACATAGTGACAGTCCAGGCGAAACAGAAAGTCAGACCATCATCTCAGAGTTACAGTGCTGGCTTCAAATTCCTCCCTGGTAGCAAAATTTGGGGGCTCGGTGTAAAGACAATATTTTATGATCTGCAATCTTCACCTATAAAATCAGAATTAAACTATTCATAGCTTTAGGTATTTTAATAACTATCAGGTCACAATAAAATTATTTGTGGCTTTGGATCCTTTTCATAATGACCATATCACAAATGCTAAACAGAGAACAAGGGGAATGTGGACTCTCTTCCATCATCTTGCTGTTTAGTACCTGCCAACACAGTACAGACACTGTTTTTGTTTCTCTAAATCTTACAGTGGTCCTCAGCTTTCTTAACACTGTGATCCTTTAATATAGTTCTTTATGTTGTGGTGACCCCCCCCCCAAACATAAAACTGTTTCATTGCTATTTCATAACTGTTATTTTGATACTGTTGTGAATCATAATGCAAAAATATAAAGGGTATGAGATAGATGACCCCTGGGGTCGTGCCCCACATGTTGAGAATGTCTGCCTAAGAAGCATCCCATAGCAGCACTTTACTAACCACCCCAAGACAATGGTGGCAGGTCTGAGTCCAGGCCTGCTTTATGACATAGAATTTTTGTGCTTTCTAAACTCTACTCAAATAATTTCCAGTTTTATAACAAATTGAAAATGATGTAATTTATAGGACTTAAAAAACATTTTAGTAGTGAGTAAAGGTTATTATCTCTGTTTTAAATACCATTTTCTATGTTTTCAAGATGTAGAAAACATGTGCTAAGAAAACATGACACTATATGGTAATCTACAAAAGCTCAAATTGTATTCATGGAATCTTCCTTTAAGTTTGTTATGCACGAGATGAGATAAACACAAACTTTTTCCTCTCTGCCTACTTTTTTAGTGTTAGAAATGCCATCTTCTGGTATCAGTGATTACACTATTCCATTATTGGATGATTTGCTTAGTATTATTGGACATAACAAACATTTAAATGCACATTTTATTTTATCTTTGAAATATAAGTCTCAACAAATACACACTTAAAATGGAATAAAGCATGCATTTGGAAAACGGACCATGAAAATGATTCCCCAAATTTCTTGCGCTAGTGTGGTGAGGCTGGGCCTGTGGGAAGCACTAAGCTGAATGGCCCCCCACTGAAGAATAAATTTCTAACTGAGCTGAGAGAGTTCACAGAACATAAACATCAGGGCAGAGATGCCGCAGTTATTTTCAGAGAAGAAGATAGTTACACAGTCATCATGCTCTCTTCAAACTAATTTATATATACTTTAGTGAGCAGTGTAATCAAATGGAAATATTTCACTCTCCAGTCAAAATTGTGAACACACTTGTTTAGGAAAATAAATGGACCACAAATGCAGAACAGAAGCTAAAACGCCTTGCATCACATACTGCTGATTGTCTAGCAGCTCAGAATTGCATTTCTGACTGTGTGTTTTAATTTAAAAAGACAAACTGAACATGTGTTTCAGTTGGAATATTTGAGGAAGGTTCAGGGGACTTTTCACCCTGTGAGCATGCACAGCTGCAGTGGGGATGTGCAGCATGGATCAGATTGCTTTTAGTTCAGCTTAATTGTATTTCTAATGTATTTTGCCCACATTTATAGTCCTCTAAAACAGTTAGTGGGTGGCTTCATGGGTATCTCCCTGTAGTGAGAGCAAACTGACTTAATGAAGATCTTGGCTTTTAGCTATTATAATTTTAATATGAATCGTAATACTTTCTTAATATCCAACTTATTCAATTTAAGTTCCATTACTTATTCAGAGACCTAGGTATTAATGTTGAGTTAATTTGGCAATGAACTGAATAGTGTACAGAGAGAAAATTAATCAATGCTTTTCACTGGGGGATAATAAAAACAGACACACAGTGAGGCAGATAAAACTTACTATGACCTTTCTTATCAGCATCAGCAACTCTTCTCTTAAATCCACTTGATTTTCTGATAGGAATGTAATACAGTGTTCAAATGATTCATGAGTGCTTTAGAACACAGTGAAAACAATGAAATCAACTGCTTTTCCATCTGATTAGTTCTTCTTCCACTTTTAAAGGTGATAGACTTGTTACGTGCTTCTCATTGACGAGAATTTGAAAACTTAGTTGTAATACTCTACCTCTTCAGTTATTTTTTGAATCATGAGCATAATTTGTGCACATGTTAGGCAGATACTCTGCTACAGATACCCAGCCCTAAAACATTTTCTTGTTGTCAGAAATTTAAGTTTCTTCTAATCATTGAATAATGCAAACAATGCAACTTCAATTTTATTGTCTATAAAAGTTCTCTGTACAGCAAATTTTTGTAAGATAAGTTCCAGAAATTTTATTTTAGATTAAATAATATAATTCACTTTAATGACTCTGTATTTTGTCTAATGTTTTGCATGTATATTTATAGGTTAAGATTACAAGTTTGGCAAAAAAAAAATCTGTTGAGTTTGAAGTGTCTTAAGTAACTCAAATGCAGCCATCTGGGAGATATGTGCACACACACACACACACATACACACACACACACACACACACACACACACACACACACACACACACATCTACATTCAGGAAACTGTATAGAACGACATTCAGGAAGTATCTAATATATGCAATGCATTCCGGACAATGTTGATATGCATTACAGAGTGATCCAGATTTCTATCCAGAAGAGATTTATAAATTCCTCAGAAAATGCAGGAAGTGTGAAAACTCACATATGGCCTGAAGTGACACGATATCACAAGAGATATTTTGATGACTAACATTTGAGAAGAGATTTTAAAAAGTAAATTATAACTTAACATAATAAAAAAAAATGTTTGAAATTTTAGCATTTGGGAAACTGAAACAAGAGGATTGAAAGTTCGTGGTCAGCCTGGGATCTCTTCCTAACAACAACAACAAAAAGTAATAGTAACAACAAACCAAGGAAGGTTTACAGATAAAGCATGTCTGAATAGAGTTACAGAACTCAGTCACAATGTACTTCCCATGGCCTCACACCCATTTCCATTCCTCTCTGAAAGGGTATGGTCTATGTGAGACCTCTGGCCTACTCTTTTTCCTTCGTTCCTTCATTCGTTCCTTCCTTCCATCTTTCCTTCCTTTCTTCTTTCCTTCCTTCCTTCGTTCCCTCCTTTCTTCGCTTTTTCCTTCCTTCTGTCCTTCTTTATCCCTTCATCATTTCTTCTTGCCTTTTCAATATGCCAAACCCTATCGCAGTCTCTAAGAATCCAGTGGTAACAGCCAAGGTCTACCCTTCCCTGAAGTACCTATTCTGGTGGGGAGATTAGTTAAAGGAAACAAGTGAAGAATGTTCACATAGTCAGATGCTGGGAAATGCTATAAATAAGACAAACAGGAAGGTAGCTGGGAAGGCTATGTAGGAAGGCCAGCACTGCCGAAGCCGCATGTAAGAGCCTATGGGTGGCATTCACAGCCTTGGACCAATGAATAGCACTGAGTGAAAAGCAAAGAAGACTGATATGTGAAGACAGAATCAGAAGTTCCTCTCCAAGTATTCTCCTAAGAAGGAAATAGAAAAATGGGATGGCTTTTGAAGAAAACATCAGCACAAAGAATTTTCCTGCCTTCTCTCTCTTTTTTCCTCCCCTCCTCTCATCTCTTATTTCTTCTATTCCTCTCATTTCTTTCTTTAGTTGTGGTGGGAGATAATAAAGAAGTTGATTTTTTTTTTCAGAGACAGGGTTTCTCTGTGTAGCTTTGCGCCTTTCCTGGAACTTGCTTTGGAGACCAGGCTGGCCTCGAACTCATAGAGATCCTCCTGCCTCTGCCTCCTGAGTGCTGGGATTAAAGGCGTGTGCTACCACTGCCTGGCTAAGAAGTTGAATTTTTTACAGAGGCAATCCTGTAGAGAGAGCAAGAGAGAGTGTGCTGATTGAGGGACATTATATGTGTCATTCCAGAAACAAAAATGTTTAAGGAAACCGGAGGTGTACAAGTAAAACACTTCAGGAGGGGGGCCTTGGAGGAAGTGTGGCCACCTCTGTTCTGTCGTCAACTTAGGGGGGCAAATGTTTTGTGAGCTTTAGATATTTCACCAGGTGACAATAAAGAAACTACTATCTAGTGACCTCTTTCTCTCCACATTACAATGTAATTGGAATGAGTTTTAGAATGAGGAGCAGATGAAGGGTGCGGTATTTAAAAAATGACGTGATTCACGGTGGGAAGAGAAGCATGAAGTTACTGGAGAATAAGATTGCTCGAGTGTACTACATGCCATTTGGGACTTTAGTTAGGAATTTAGTGTCACCATATCAGTTGTTGCAGTGGACTACTGCATGGTGAGGGTCCCTTCCCAGATCCTGGATTAGACACAAACCACACCCAAGTACCTGTTTTCACAGAGAGATCCTTTATTAGTTAGGGAAGAAAAGTTAATGTGGCTGCTTTCCGACACTGACAGAGACAAAACAGTAGCAAATGACCTTTCAGATGTAATTCTTAGGAAGAGAAAAAGGGGAGGTCTGTGTTAGGATGGGCTAGGATGCCACGGTAAAGGAGATTGGGGCTGAGGGAGAAGGGGAAGGGGACAAGCAAAAGGGGGAAGGGATATTTGTCCCAGAGGGACAAAGGACTGCTTCTGGAAAAACAAGGGACAGAAGTGGCACATAGGCAAATGGCAGTTTATAAAGATGAGGTGTTTAATTTTAATTGGGCATGTTAATTAGGTGAATCAAAGGAGGCTTTTGATTGCTGGACTTGGTAGTCAGCTTCAGGAGGAAGAAGTGGCCTAATCAGGGAATAGACCTTGCTGGCTAGCTTTAGGAATGCGATCCAATTGTTTTCAGCAAGGCAGAGGGAATGGGAAAAGGGCAAGACCTGCCAGAACTATGCTAATGCCTGCTCAGTGGCTCTGAGTTTGAGCTAGCATTCTCATAGATTGTTAAAGCATAAAAATAGCTGAGGAATGATGGAGTTTGTTTCTTTTCCTCAACACCAGAAACATACAGGAGAATGTAAATAAATGGTCTAACACCACTCTAAGGTATATGTGAGCACTACCAAGTTGAATTAAAGATTCAGAGTAAAAAAAAAATCACCTATTTTCTGTCTATTTTAACCAATGACTCTATTATTGGACATCAAAGGTATGTTTATTGTTACTTTGAAAATCTATATATCAACCCTCTCTCGAAAAAAACAAAAAAAAAAAAGAAAAAAAGAAAAAAGAAAATCTATATATCATCACAGCTGGCCATAAAGTGCTGGTTCAATGAGAAACTGATCTCAAAAAAATGTAATAAACTTTCACTTAAGTTAGCTGAGGTATTAATGTATTTGGACACGTTGTGTGTTCAGAACATGTTCCATAGTCCTATCATCCACATTCTTGTTCGATTCTAAGATAGCTAGATGGAGGTGTGTTTAACTTCTTGGACCTTTTTGCCCGCTCTCTGTGCTGCATGGTAGGTGAGAGTAGTCTGGATGACCTGTGTTGCGTGGTAGGCAAGGTCGTGTGCAGCAAAGCTCTGAATTTTCTCCCGTCCTTATAAAATGTGTGATTCCTTTTAGTATACGTCTGCCCTGACCTATGATGCTGTCCAAGTAATGACTGAAGCATTCCGTAACCTTCGAAAGCAGAGGATTGAAATCTCCCGGAGAGGCAATGCGGGCGATTGTTTGGCCAACCCAGCTGTGCCTTGGGGCCAAGGTGTAGAAATAGAAAGAGCCCTGAAACAGGTCAGTTTCACAGAATGAGTGCTAATGTGACTCCACACAGTCGTTAAGGTGGTTTTTGGTTATTTTGCCAAAACATGTAAGTCATCTTTGTTGTATTCCTTATGTTGAACATACGGCCATGTTGTTTCCTCAGAGCACAAAGGTAGGTTGAAGAGTAGGCAGAAACCCTATTAAAATAACCTTCTGTTTAGGTCAGTGTGAGTCATTTTGCCAGTTTATATCTTGGATCTAACAAATTTATAACTGTGCTCTATTTCCATTCCATCATTAGGTTCAAGTTGAAGGTCTCTCAGGAAATATAAAGTTTGACCAGAATGGAAAAAGAATAAACTACACAATTAATATCATGGAGCTCAAAACAAATGGGCCCCGGAAGGTAAAACTTTAAGAATTTAAACTAGGGTCTTGGGGGCAGATTCCATCATGAGCATACTTCACTCCTGGGATCAGAAAGCAAGTGCATGTAGACAGTGGTAAGCCACTTCTAGAAACAAATTTGAGATTTGCTTTATGAATCAGATCAGTGCTTTTTGGTAAGTGATAGTGATAATTAATACCTATATGCAGAAATGCTACACTGTTTTTCAACTTTTATAGGAAGACTTTAATTATAAGATAGAAAACAACTGCTAAAGATATGATGCATTTAGGAGAAATAAATAGTCATGTAAACATATGTTTAAATGTTTAATTCAAAATCTCCCCTTAAAATAGTCTGGTTAAATTGTCACTATTGAGGTATATTTACATGTATAAATGATTACCCCACCACCCAAGTTATCCAGCAAATGTGAGAAATGAGCCAGTTGCACTGGCTCATGCCTTTAATCCCTGAACTGCAGGAGCTGAAGCACGAGGATTGTGAGTTGAATGCAAGCTGAGCTCTATAGTGACTTCTAGACAAACCAGGGATGCACAGCAAGGTACTGAGAAAAATAAACAAAAATAAATAAACAAATAATAAAATAGGAAGATTCAAATTCAACCCAATTTCAAGAATATTTTTTAACTGTCTCAATCCCAATCAAATTTATATTAATGAAGGTAAAGTTGTTGCTGATATCGAGAAGTCTGTTGAATGTGGGCATTACTTTGGGTGCAGACATGGGTTTGAAAAGCATCAAATGTTTTACACAAAGACAGGCCATTTATCATCATGTTTGTCAACTGTGATCTTTTTCAGATTGGGTACTGGAGTGAAGTGGATAAAATGGTTGTCACCCTAACCGAGCTCCCTTCTGGAAATGATACATCTGGGCTTGAAAATAAAACTGTGGTTGTCACCACAATATTGGTAATTAACTACATATACTGAACTCTATTTTTACTTTTTCAAAGTATCCACTTGGAAACTTGCTGTTTAGGTTACCTTAAAGGTAGTAACTATCCCAAGCAGCTTTTGCAATTTTTAACTCACTAATACTTGTTACTGTGTCACTTATTGCATGATTACCTGCATAAGGATTACACATGGGCTAAGCTGAAGCTCTTAGAATGTTCTCATCCTCTAGAAGGCTGAACTCTACCTTGACAGCTGTTGACACAAGTGAACAACAGAGCAAAGTCTTGTTTGCTCTTCACCCTTCCTTTCAAACCTCACCCAACTCTGGTTCATCTCTACACTCCCATTTGGTATTATGATCTAATAATGCTGTTAACCCCTCTTTATTCTTAGTGGAAAACAAATGTGATCTCCTTTATACCCTTCATTTGAACAGAGTAGTGACCATGTGCCTAGTTCCAAATATGTGACTATTGAGAGAGTGAGGCAAAACTTGTCTAGTTGTAGACCATCTAGGATTTGTATTGAAAGAAAGGAAATGTGGATCATGAGAACCCAATGCTAAGCAAGGGATGAGAAGGTGGAATGCCCCGGCCAGTGGGGTGTCAACGGGGGTGACCCACCTGAGGGAGAGAATGAAAGGGACAGGGAGACATGAAAGAAGACAGCAAGACAGGGTTCTGATCAAGATGCAAATTTTATTCTCCTCAGCAAGGCTTATATAGCATGGGAGGGGGAGGGGGTAGGAAGGAGGGAAAGGGGGCATGACGTGCCATACGTTCAGGTGAAGGGAGACGTGCAAATCGTTGTTGTGCTAGGTGGTAAGGTCACTGGTCAGGGCCCATTGTTCTGTTGCTATGCTACCTGACCTATCTGACCTGTTCTTTATCTTTGGGGGCATCTGGTTTAGGGCCTGTGGCCTGTTCTCTGGCCTAGCTAGTACTTTTCCATGGTTCATGTCAGTGGAATTTACTAAGGGACATTGTTTTGAGATAAGATGATTGTACACTGCTTTACTTAATAGTGAGGTTATAAATTGGTGGATTCATTATCCTAACAACATGAGATGAAAATAGATACACTTCTCAGAGATTTAGATACAACATTAGTGGCACGTGGAATACTCTTAATGAGTGTGAGTTGGACATGCAGGAATTCTCACCCTCATGCTGTTGAAAGGAACCACTAACTCAATTAGATTTATATTCTGTAACACCCCAAAGTGGACAATATTAGATTTGCTGAATCATTTCATCATGCTTCCTCTCTTATATGTTTCTAGTGAGAGAGCTTCTCTAGCTATACTTGTACCATCATTCTAGTGTATTATGTCTCATAGATGAAGTGAGACACGAAGCTTTCAGAAATAGAATCAGTGTGTTGCCATGACAATGACCATTTTCAATTTGTGGATCATTGTGTATGCAGTTTTTTCCTACATGAAGTTTGTACTTGGAACAGCAGTAACCCAGATCTTGCCTGAACTCAGCTTTTTTGAGCTGGTGTTCATTTAACCTTGAAGAAGGGTATGGTAGACCCAAAGTTGAATGTAGCAGCTGTTGAGCACAAATTTCTCTCTCTGATACTAAATGATTACAAATAAAATGTGCTAACAGGTTTTGGGTATCTTACTCAGATATGATAAACCATTTTAGTGACCAATAATATAGAGATTTAAGGAGCTTGGTTGTAGAAGCACTATGCCTATATATTTTTGTTTCAAAGTCTACCGTATTATCTATGTCTAACATATACCTATGTATAACAAGTAATTATTAAGGAATTTGACATAATAACAGTATTTTTAAAATTCAGTATGATAATCAGTGAACATATTGTCTTTCCTTATAGGAATCACCATATGTTATGATGAAGAAAAATCATGAAATGCTTGAAGGGAATGAGCGTTATGAGGGCTACTGTGTTGATTTAGCTGCAGAAATTGCCAAACATTGTGGGTTCAAGTACAAGTTGACTATTGTTGGGGATGGCAAGTATGGGGCCAGGGATGCAGACACCAAAATTTGGAATGGTATGGTTGGAGAACTTGTATATGGGGTAAGTATATATCTCTTTATAGGTAAAGTAATTCAGTTTGAACCACTGTTGAGAGAATGGCCACTCTTTTTTGTTTAAATAACCATATCTCAGTCGTTGGCATTCCACGACATTCTAGAAAAAAACTGTTTTATTTCTGTGATAGAATTTGAGAGGTTGAGGCAGAAGCCAGAAGTAAACTTGACAATTAACTGAAACATGCATTCCACCTGTCTTCAAGCACACAGGTTACCCCAGTGATTCAAGAGTATACTACAAGAAATGTGTAATGACTTTAGCCAAGTCAGATAGGTCAACTTTTTGTCTATTATACTAGGTAAATTAATACATTACCCTCTTACTTATTCTTTAGCACCAGAGCCTTGATTGCTGCCATTCTCTAAGTTCCATCCCTTTCCAGTCCAAGTTTTAGCTATGTATCATTTCTAATCATAATTCTGGGTCCTGTTATTTTCCTTTCTTTCCTTTACAGAAAGCTGACATTGCAATTGCTCCATTAACTATCACCCTTGTGAGAGAAGAGGTGATTGACTTCTCCAAGCCCTTCATGAGTCTTGGAATCTCTATCATGATCAAGAAGCCTCAGAAGTCCAAACCAGGAGTCTTTTCCTTTCTTGATCCTTTAGCCTATGAGATCTGGATGTGCATTGTGTTTGCCTACATTGGGGTCAGTGTAGTTTTATTCCTGGTCAGCAGATTTAGCCCCTACGAGTGGCACACTGAGGAATTTGAAGATGGAAGAGAAACACAAAGTAGTGAATCAACTAATGAATTTGGGATTTTTAATAGTCTCTGGTTTTCCTTGGGTGCCTTTATGCAGCAAGGATGCGATATTTCGCCAAGGTTGGTCACTCACCTGCTTCAACTTTGTGCATTTTAGGTCTCCAGTGGATATTCATGGTGTTTATGAATTCACTATAAAGATGTCACCAGCTGCCAACCACTTGTCCAAGCAATTTAAGATGCTTAGAGGACAAATTTTTACCATTGGCGTAAGCCTGTGAAATACTTGAACAATGTTCCTTGAATGTTGATCATGTGTTTCCCTGGTGAAATTATATACACCATGGAGAGGCTATAAAATGCATAAGGTTCCTATCATTCCATGCCTGCTTGGAGGGGTACCGTGTTTTTGCTGCATATTCTCATTTTACAGTCATCTGTGTTGATCCACAGACCTGTATATGGGAAAATGGGCGATGTTAGCTATTTCCTACAGAGTCAACAATTTGCTAGACAACACTTCATCTAAACATACTTCATCTCTTTATTTTTCTAACATCAATTCATGAAAATGGTGTGAGAGAGATAATTAAACTTTTTAAACCTTAGGCTTCTGTGAAAAAGGTTGATCATACATTTTCAAGTATCTAGAAATGCATACAGAAAACAAATGACTTGCTGCAAAAGCCTGTGCCATATTAAATGGTACAGACTCACACACCTCTTTCACATCAGGATATGGTTATCTCAGGCTAAAGTGCCTAATTGTCATATATCTGTCAGAAATCATCAATTGCTTTTGTTTATGTTACAACACGAATGATAACTACTTGTGTCTCTTCAGACAAATAAATCCTGAGCTGGACTAACCTCCTTTGATTCCAAAGATGATCTTTACTAGCCAAGGGAGGGACTTTTTATGATAATTCATTAAGATGTTAGTTTTTGAGTACTTCGTGAATTATAAGCAATTAATTTCAAAATGAATATAAGCATCTCAAAAATGCATAGTTTTCTAAGTGCTCTACTATCTTCCACTGGCTGAGAAGAGGGAAATGCACCCTCTAGGCAGAAATTATTAAACACTTATTCTCTGATAGTCAGTAGCTCTAATGGTAGTGCATTATAAAGTCACATTGAAAAGAAAAAAAAAACAAACTATATAGATCTTTAAAAAAGAAAAATCCTAGCTCCACATTCACAGTGAATTCTATTTAGGCCTTCCATGAATTGTAAATATTCCAACTATGTTTGCATGACATGCGTAAAGGAGTATATAGTCCTAGGTACACATGGAGAAGGGTCAGACTCTCATCTCTATATTTAGTTATCTGATTTAAGTTAAAGATATGAAAATCTGTTTCTAAGAATAAGGAAGAAAAAATAACAAAACTGAGGAGTCAGAGGACACTCTGGTCCATAAAACCCTAGACTAGTGGCTTAGCATTGGTAAAACCACTGAATTGTTGTACAATAATTCTAAGTAAAAGGCAGTTGTGCTTGGCTGGAACACATTGTGTTCTGTCTTTTGGTTAAGCCGAAGTATGTGTGGGTTTATAATGAAGTAGACACTGTCCTGTGTTCCCAGAGATGGACCAGGTCTGGGAGCCTTCCCACCTCCCGCTCACAGCATGGCCACACAGCTGCTTTGTTATCTAATGTTTGCTAAGCACCAGAAAATCTTTTGCTTTTTTGGTTGGAATGGAAGGCACACTTATTCTAGAACATGTCAGGGTCCACTGCGGCATTCAAACAATTTCTCTTTTTTATTACACTTGCTTCCAAAATAGGATGTTTTGTTCTGTGCTTTGATTTCATTCTTGAGTCTCACTATAGTTTACTCTCCATAACATTAATTTCTTAGTAAGAAACACAGGTTTTTAGTTAGGGTATTTCCCTTGTTATTGATTTTTTAAATTTCAGAATATGTAGACATAATACATATCATTAAAATGCAGTTGTTTTTCTGCTATGTACCATATGCACTTAAAACTGAACCAAAAACAGCATTGGTCAATGTAATGATTGTTCTAAGAAAAGAATGAATTACACTGAAATGTTTTAGAATGCAGTGATGACCACTCCAAGGCAGAGCAGTAGAGTGGATTACTGTCTTAACAAAAGAGTTTAAAATGAACAGACCACTTTGAAACTCCTTTTAAGTATTTTGAGAATGCATCCATCAACCCTTTCCAACTAAAATCTGCTATGGAGCTCCATTAAAAATGTTGAAAAGACACATTGGAATTATAGTCTAGGATAATTTACTGAGTTCAGTGACTATAATTTGCCTGAAATTACAAAACAAAGAAAGAAAGAGAGAGAAAGTTTGGTGTCTTTTCATTATAAAATATTTTTCAAGACATAGAAATTAGAAAAGTAATACGCCATAATGATTATTGTTATTCTTCAGCCTGCTCTGTTATACCCACAATATCTCTACATGTAAACCATATGCCATTGAAACATCATTATGTGATGCATATTAAGAAGAAATCAGTGTTTCTGCATTCACATTCTTTAGCAAATGCGATAGAAAGTAAAACCTTTGTTTTTGATTGCGGCAACTTTCAATACAAATCAAAACCAAGTTTTCTCCTCTTAATAAAATTTCTCCAGAACTCTCAGAAAAATTAATTGTTGGTTTTAAAACAGTTAAAGATAAGTGATAAAAATCTAAAAATATGTTTTACAATTAATATGGTTAAAAGTAATACTGAAATATTTACTCTCAATAATGTTTTTAAGCATGAGAATAAAAGAAAAGTGATATGAACTAGTTTTTATTTTCTGACTAGAATACAATGGCATATGAGCACAATTCTTAATCAGGTAGGATATTGGTGCGGTGTCAAATGCATTTAACAAAAATCAAACTTAGTGTTGAGGGATTCGAGCAAGCCAGGTTCTGAGTCCGCCCTTTCAGTTCAAGGTCTGTGTCCTTTAATTATCCTGCTGCATGGACAGATAGGATACATTGGAGGATGGCTGTGTCCATATCAGGGTTTTCAAGAAGCAATGTTTATAAAATACTTGATTTAGATTCCATGTGAAAAATATTTAAACCTTCCTTCCCTTCCTATCATGTTAATTTAAATCTTAATATTTTATATTGACTTCAGCATGAAAGCCAAATTATATTCCTTCAGGTTTTCTTTTTAAGCAACTGATGGTCTAAAGCTTTCAGTTTTTGGAATTAGCTAGACCCTTTGTATTAAGAAAGTGGTTTATTCTTCCCAAATTATACAAAATTTTATCTTGTCTCAGTTGTATCAAAGCCAATATATTTGATTCTGCCCAAAAGTTGCCCAATTTTCATGTTTTGACATTTAAGAGATGCTGCTACCTCAAATATTTTAATTGTATACAGAATCCCATAAAATCTTTTAAAGTAACACCACAAATTCTATTGGTATTTACAAAACTGTATTTATCTCCTTCAAAATTTCAAGTAAAATATTGGAAATCTATTAAGCTTTTAAAAACATTATATGTATATATAGTCATACAAAACTGCTATCTTTTTATACTTCACATTAGGGATTCATATCTTTTAAAATTTTAAATATCTAATTTGTTTTCTTTGAGTTTTCTTTCTCTCTTAAGCAGGAAACACAAAGGAACAGGGTCAGAGCAGTCCACACCATGAAGGCATCTGATTTATATTCATTAAGAGTTATGTTTTACTTTTAGTATCATTTCATTTTTCCATTTCTCTCCTGTACTGTATCAAATACCTATATGTTTGCACACCCCAAAACCTAATGGAACTGAGCTTGTTTGTGGGGTGGGGGTGGGCTGCGTTAAAGGGAGAGTTTCTTTTATGTTTAAAGCTATATTTATGATACACAGTTTATTAATTTTTGTTTTATTATGAACTTTGATGCTGTTCTTAGGTTCTCTTGTTTGTGTTTATGTCACAAGTAGATGAAGTATTATGCATATTAGATGAACTACTTGTACATTTCTTGAAGTTGTTTCCTTGTGGAATTTTACACCATGAAGTACTTGGGTTTACAATTATGGGAGAATCCCAAGAATAGGTCTTTGGATACCTCCTCAGATCTCAATCTCATTACTCTGTACTCCTTGACCAAAATGATTAGTAATTTCTAGTTTCACAAACTAAAAGATATATTGCAAGTTATAGTAAGGTGAACTTTTTGTAAATGGCTATTTGAAGATGAATGCTAACTTGTTTTATATTAGTTCATTCATTTCACTTTACAAATCCATTTCATACTTGTTATCAGATCCCTCTCTGGGCGCATTGTTGGAGGTGTGTGGTGGTTCTTTACCCTGATCATAATCTCCTCCTACACGGCTAACTTAGCTGCCTTCCTGACCGTAGAGAGGATGGTGTCTCCCATCGAAAGTGCTGAGGATCTGTCTAAGCAAACAGAAATTGCTTATGGAACATTAGACTCTGGCTCCACTAAAGAGTTTTTCAGGGTAAGTGATTCTGGTTTGCAGTCTCTGTGTTGTTTGTTTTTTTCTAAATTTAACACCTATAAATTATCCCCCCACTTTTTCCCGTGGTCCATGAGAAAGTACTGTGTGGAAGGGACCAGCTGTCTCTCTCTGTCTCCATTTCAGCTCTTGGTCTGTCTCTATCTCAGACTTTCCTCATATTCAACTGTAGCTATGCTTCCACTTTTTTTAAATTGTTGGTTCCTCAGAAGAAATAATGTTGCTACGCAATCTTAATTTTATAAAAATTGATAGACCTTCCTTGGGAACAAAATTGAATAAAACTGAACAAAATACAGTTCAGGTTATTACTGTTTTCTAAGGAAAGTATGCTACATCTTTCTTTCATGTTGTATAAGTATGGCTACATCTATCATGCATATTTTACCATGAAGAGAATCATGCTTGTATCCAGTATGTTATTTCAAAATTAAGAATCAGATTAGATTTTCGGGTGTAAATTCTGAATTTTCTATGAAAATCTTTTATGGAAAAGTATTCAACTTTGTAACATTTACAATAAGTAACACAACTATAATGAGTCTATTAGATGTAGGTTAACTTTTCTCTTTTAATCCATCATAAGATAAGGTTTGATGCTAGAATAAGTTTCTTCCATGTTTTCTTTACATTTGCAAAAGAACTCATTATATTAATATATTTTCACACAACCAATATTTTTATGTAAGCCAACAAATATGACATAATATGGTTTGATAGCTAACAAATATCTTTTCACACATCTCAGTGTGTTTGTGAGGTGATTGCCAATTTGCTTCAAGATTAGGACAAAGACTTTCAACATGCCAAATGTCAGTGAGGTAGACTGTAATTTCTATACTCTCATCTTGCATTTCCTGAGGTCTCTTTTCCTGATATCTTCAGCTGGGACCAAGTTATGATGGGAAGAAACATGCTTGGGAGCAGAACTGTAGCTACTGTACACAGTAACCTGGATATGTGAAAAAGGAAAGGCAGTGATTTTATTAGCACCTCAATGATAGTACAAAATAAGTTCTAGCAGAAACATCTGCTTTATTACAGATCTAAATACAAAAGTTGTGACACTGATTGCTATTTACTACAATTTAGCCTCATCTCTGAACATATAGATGAGAATGATGAGAACTTTGATATAGCAGTTCTCTGGCTTGACTATAACAATACTTTTAATACACTAAATCAGAAGACTGCACACTTACTAGTTAAAAATAAAGGTTTAAGAATTATAGTCCTTATTCGAGTATGGCTTGTTTTAGAAACAGGTGATTGGGTCACTGTTGGAAATGCTTTGGGAAAGGATTAAGAGTGTTCTTATAGGACTCTGGTTAGGGTCCAGTGGTTATCATGATTATAGAGTTATAAAATGAGGGCTCCCATGCATTTGGTCTCTTCTTCAAATGGGCATTTCTACCATTTCTTTTCCACCATGTTATAATACAGCTAAGGAGGTACTCACTATAAACAGGCCAGATGTTGCTGCTCATTCTTGGATTTTTAACCTCCAGAACTCTGACCAAATAAGCCTTTAAAAAGAAAATTTCTATTGCTAGTGTATTTTGTTATGGTAACATCTCATGAATATACATGGACAATGGGTTTGTTTGCTTTGTATGCATTGTTAAATCAATGGCCAGATAATTTGTGTAACTTGATGCCTTCTGGGAGCTAAAGGGGTTCTTTACTGATTTGTCCTGTACACTCAGGCCTTTGGCTTTGTTTCTAAGTGTCTGTGTTCTATTCTTGATTACATCCGCATTTGATTATATGAAGTTACAGCATCAACTGTAATTGTGTGACTGAAATGTGATCAGGTCCTTGCAGAGTCTCTTATTACAGCTCTGGAAGGAACTTAAAATAGCCTTGGCTGGATCTTGGTCTATGCAGCATTGCAGAGGCTCTTCTTAGCTAGAGAAAGACACTGTGTGGTTGACTATATTTATAGCCTACTACTTATTGTGTTCCTGTCAGTAAAGGGAATATAAGATAAATACACCACCAAATAGAAAAGCACTAATGCTTTCATTGAAATACATGACATGTTTGTGATTTGAAATTTATCGTTCTCAAAGGCTCATCTCTCCAAGTTCTAGTTAGATTAAATCAAAGACCTGCTAGTCTACGACTAGTTTTTAACACACTTGCCACTTGTATTAATATTTAATAATGGAGTCATATGATGTAATACTAGAAATTATTTCCTTCTGTGTCTTCTCCTGTGGTTTTTCCAGGACACTGTAACTTTTTGGCTGGAACTAAGGTATCTCATTCCTTCTCACATGCTTCAGGGTAAGGAAAATCCGTGATGGCTCCCCTTTAAGCAAGGAACTCCAATCTACTGAGTGTTGTGTGAAATGTATTGAGCAAAACATAGTTAGTTTAGACATCTTAAAGACAAAATATTTGTTTTGTCAACATTTTCCCATGAATCCTCAGTCTATTAGCTGAGTGTCGTTGAAATTTTACATTGCTGTGAAAGAAAGAGGATTCAAGGGGAATGTTTACTTCTCATCCTGAGCTTATTGTTCACCATAAATTGAGTCTAGCTCTTCAACCATCTTTTAGCTCTGGGGATTTTGAATTTTCATGTCAGGTATATTCTAGGCAAGCTTACAGTTGGCAAATTGATTGCCATGATGGCCAGCCTACCAGGAAGATGGAATAGAGGAAGTGGATTGAAGATGTGCTCATGAGCTTTGTTCTCTGGCCACCTGATGTTTTTACTACTTGATCAAAGACCTGGTGACTTGTTCTAATATTACATTTCTTAATATGACATGATTTCATTGTGTTGCTAGCTTTTTCTTTTTCTGTTATTTTAAAACTTGGAATTTTGTTCATTCTACTAGAGCATCTATGAGTAACCAAGACAGATGTCTGTTTTAGTGATAGCAAGTTTTGAGTTCAGGTTTGGGGAAAACAATTTGAGAAGTAGAGACACCATCTAAATTAAATAACAGCTAAAAAATGAATAAGACTTAAGAACATTTAAGATGAATGTCCATTTCTAAAATCCAGTTTGGATTTCTTACAAATGAATCTAATTTTAATTATCAGTTTCATAAAATAACTTGGTTAATGTAAAAGTAACTTATATTAAAATTCTAGCTTAGAGTGATCTCTTTTGTACTATGGTGATATTAGCTGTTTCAATCAAAATCTAGAGTACTTTCAGAGTTCACATACATAATTTAATATTAGGTTTTGTTTATACTAAAGTTTAATAAATTAGGTTTTGTTAATACTACTTTATTGAAGTTGATTGAGTCCGCATTAGATTTTGAAGCATGGCTTAAGCTCTAAATTTTCTAATTTAAAATGTATGTTTCTCCTCAAGACTAATCAAAAAATCAACATCAATATTTAGTTTCTGTTGCAAGAAAGGGAAAGTAGAATACAACCTTGTAAAATCTGAGATGTATAGGTCTAGAGTTGGCCTCTATATAGCTACAGCTTTCTCCCTGTGGGCCCTGTTATGCTGCCATGACCTGCTATGGAGTTGTTAATCGTACTTAATTAGAGTGTCACTGTAGCGTACTATAATTAGGAGGGAATTAGGATTTCAAATATAAACTACTATTTTTAGAGTTTCAATTTTGATAATTTCCCTTCGTTAAAATAGGGCAGATCTTAGTTCTATAATTTTGTTTAGGAAATGATTTTTTTTTTTTTTTGCACAACCTGTGTTTGTTACATTTCCACAGCAAGTTAGAATCTAGAGAAGGCAACAGCTTTCTCTGTGCGCCTGCTACAGGTCTATCAGTTCACAAAGAACAATGTTTGGCTTTCAGTAGGGGAGTGGGAGTGTCTTCCTGTATACCCTGAGTCCTTCTCACTGTAATCAAACTGTTTCTTCCAGTTGTCACCTCTGGGAGGATGAGACACACTGTGTACTCCCTGACCAATTGGTAAATGTTAGTGCTATTAGTGCCAGAAAAAAGAAAAAGAAAAGAAAAACATGCCAAGTCAATGTCCATGTAAAGATTTTTCCTCTCTTCTGTAAGGAACCTAAATTACTCTCATTTTTAAATAGCAGAATTGTTCTGATCTTAATGCATTAAACTACAGTGTTGTTACTCAACATCATAGATATTTTGTAGTTTAGAAACAGTATAAATGATAACTACATAGTATTGATGCAATTGTTTCTCACTAGAATGAGCTAAATTTGAAATTTTCCTGCATTTATGTGTTCATGTGTGTGTGTGTGTGTGTGTGTGTGTGTGTGTGTGTGTGTATGTGTGTTTACGTGTCTGTGAATGTGTCCATTTTACAATTCAGTGATCATGGTTACCAGTGAGTTACAATACCTGAGATTATCTTTAAGGCCAAAATGTTTTGTCACTGTGTGTGTGACATTGAATACACTTGTTTTGTTTATATTTACATAAAATTGACTGGGCTTGGGAAGTATATGCCTTTAATCTTATTTATTTGGGAAAGGGAAAGAGAAAGGTTACATGTTTGAGGTCTACCTTGACTACAGAATGAATTAAAAAAACCAAGACACTTAGGAAGAACAGGATTCAAAATAAAAGTGCACAATAGAGGACACCCCTTAGGGGTGTAATTCTGAAGCAGAAGCAGAGCTCTTGCCCAGCTCACACAAGGTCCTGGTTAACAGCCCTGATCCAATCAAGTATGCAAGTGTGATCACATATACATGTGTTCTAGTCATTACAGGCTTGCCTACTTACAAAATAGTAAGTACTGTTTCAATAAGTTACAATTTTTACATTTGCTGCTTGCAAGTAGCAAAGACACACTATAATTTCTTGATTTCTATGACATACAGAATAGAGATTTCACTAGTTTGTGAACCCTCCCTTTTTTTCCATTATTTTCAATATTGCCAATGATTTCTGTGCTAGAGTTACAAAGATGACCAATGTCTGTAGGGGCAGAAATAAGTATCTGCTGATTTTAGCATATCAGCTGTACATACAAACAGTGTTCAAATGATTTGGAAATTGAGCGTAGCCATATATTGCTACAATATATATATTTCTATATATGTAGGATGTTTCTAGAAGAGATCCTTTGTAGTCCTTCACACATGTTTAAATATGTAAATAGCTTCTAAAATTGTAGGCATTAAATAAATGCTGAATGTGAATACATATCAATAAAAAGTACAGTGAACATGGCGAAGATCTTCATGCATGGTTAGGCATATCTATTACAGATTCTGCTTCCTTCATGTTATGTAGATTGATGATGGCAGGGTAATCTGCTCCACTGCCAACTCCAGCATACCTGTACCTTCTCTAGATGACCCAGAACAAGGTCAAATCATTTCCTCCTGGTTGGCAGCTTTCCTTTCTCTGTCATTTTAATTTTCTCACCACTCCACAGAACATCTGAGGAAGGATTTTACTCATCTGAAGGCTTTAAGGACATAGATAGCCTGGAACAAGTCTGCTCTGATGCCTCTGTTCAGCTCAACCTGCCTGGAACACTGCAGAAAAGGTCAAAATATAGGCGGCTTTAGCATTGGTTCCCTTAAAAATAGTTACCCTGCTTAGGGACCATTTGACTCATGCAGTGATCCTCAGATTTCTTAGGAAGAGAAGACTAAAGACATGAACAAGAGGCTATCTTAAGACATGTGATTTCAGCAGTCTAAGTACTGAGAAGGGTCTATATTTTATTACTGAATTATGATTATTGAGCAAACTAGTAGCTTTTCCCAGGGTACATGGATAAGCAGCCATTTTCCACGGATGTCATTAGTCTCCAACTGTCCAGCTGGGTCATTTAGAAACTGCCCCCTGCCATACCAGCTGAGTGCTCTGTGATCAGACCACAGGAAGCTTTTACTTACAGACCATACACAAGCATACACATCATATAAGAAGCATTGGTTTTCAGAACAGCAATTGCTGAGGCCAATCTCTCAGTAAATGTTACAACGCTGACATAATTCAAGAATACTCTCATTTTAAAAATGCGTAGACATCCTGTTTATGTGCTTCCAAAGGAAGATGCATATCATAAAACAATGCACAAGTATCTTAGATGATTTCAGGTTTGGTGTATTTTATTGCCTTGTTTATGAAAGAATCATCTCTCTCTCTCTCTCTCTCTCTCTCTCTCTCTCTCTCTCTCTCTCTCTCTCTCTCCCCCCCCCCCGTGTTTATTCTAGATGTTTTTTCACACTAGTTGCCATGACAATAAACATGTTTGAGGGCTGTGAGCAGAGAAAAATAGAATTGTGACATCTTTTTGATTTATCAGAATAATATCAAAATTAAATATAAACTTTGTTTCTAAAATTCAGAAGCTTTTCAATTATAACTTTAGTATTTGAAGGAAGATATGACACTGAAGTAATTTATCATTCACATTTCTGCACAATTTTGTTCTGAATCTTACTAAGTGCTCATCCAAAGCACATCCTCTTATAAAGGTGACTGCTCATTTTTGTAGAGTAATACAAACTTTAAAAATAAATGGAAATGGAGGAAATAAAATGCCATAAAATGAAATTAAAACAAAACTGTAGGTAGGCACAAATATTTAAGCTTATCAAAATTAGGTAATTTAATCATGAAAGAAATTTCCATTTTATACTTTTACATGGCTAGCATATGATAAAGATAAATATAAAATATATGAAATTGTCTTTTCTTAAGAGTTTAGGTATCCTATATAATTTTAATACAAATTAATTTTTGGTTGTTTAATTTTGGTTTTCTGAAACGGTATCTTTACTGTCCATCCGAGTCTGGCTTTGAACTTTCCAACTATCTTTTCCTTTGGGGCACAGGTAAACCCCCACCCCAAAAAATGAGTAAGTCATCATCCTCAGCTTCAAGTACTTTTCTTTACCAGAAATTCATTATTGATATAACAAAAACAAAGAGAGTGGAATTTTGTGGTGATATATCGTGTAACCCAATAAAGCTTAGCTGGGGATCAGAGGACAAATCCAGCAACTAAATTAGACATAGCACACACCTTTAATCCTATCACTAGGGAGGCAGAGATCTGTCTGGATCTCTGTGAGTTCAAGGCCACACTGGGCTACATGAGAGAAACAGAATCAGGCAGTGGTGAAACATGCCTTAATCCCAGGAAGTAATATAGCAGGACACAGAAAGGTATCTAAGGCATGAGAAATCAGGAACTCACTCTCTTGAGGCTGAGGATTTCATAGAGGTAAGATAGTGGCTGGCTGTTCTGCTTCTCTGATCTTTCAGCTTTGATCCCAATATCTGGCTGTGGGTTTTTTATTATAAGACCTTTTAAGATTTGTGTGACATCATTTAGCTAAATAATTTAGGTGAAAGATGATGCTTAATGATGAAATATCCTTGGTCATTTTGTCGGGAAGACTTAGATTGCTGCCTTTAGGACCTTATCCCAAAATACAGATACCCTTTCTAAGTGAAGCAGGAAGAGTGATGATATTGGGCAAGAAAAAGTAGCTGCAGTCTAAGTTAGTAAGTGACTTATTTCTGCATGCTGTCTGAATTCACAACCAGTTGTCTTTTTACATTTTTCCTGTGTGCCAAATGTCTTTATGTATTTACTTAATAGATTGTAGAGATGGCTGAGTTGGGAAATTACTTGCCAAATAAGCATAAGAGCTTTAATTCTGATCTCTAGCACCAGGGAAAAAGGCAGGCATGGTGAGGTGCACCTATGATCCCAGTGTCGGGAGGAAGAGACAGGGAACCTCAGAAAGCCCCTGGCCAGCTACTCTTGAGGACTCTTTGAGCTCCAGGGTCAGTGAGAGACCATGTCTCAAGATCTAAAGTAGAGACTGATAGAAGAAGACACCTGAGGTCAATCTCTGACCTCCCCATGTGTAGCATGCCCGTGTACTACTGCACACCCATGCAGATGTACACACACACTCACTAGACTCAGTCCCGTTTGTCTTTTTTTCCAAAATCACAAGTTCTTAAGATTTTCTCTGATTTGGACGTCCCGGAATATGAAGCAGTACACTGCAGTCTATGAGTGAGACGAGTCAAGATATTTGCTAAATGAAAATGGCTGGATACACGATGCAATACAATCTAGTGGTGTGCTAAAGTTGGCTTATTTATCACACAAATGAACCTCGAAGATTTTAAATTAAAACACAAGTCAACAAACCATTCTTCTTTCATAATTGTAGTGCCTTTCCATTGTTATCACACACACACACACACACACACACACACACACACACACACACACACACACGTGTATTCACATACACAAAGACACAAAGACACACATTGGCAGTGTCCTATTGATATAAATGAGTTGTGTCTGGTCAACATTCTTAACCACAATGTCTCTTAGGTCAGTTCTCAATCTGCAGAAAATTACCCTCTGCTGCATGATGATCTTGATGGCTTTCTCATCTTAAGACAAAGAGGTCGATTTACAAACTAGCTCCATAGTTCTCTTCATATCAGAAAAGTTATGGCATTTATTGGGTTCATCTTCCAAACTATTGTTGAATAGGATTTATGAAACTTTCTGCTTGTTTTCATAACCAATTCCATTTGCTACAGGTTTTACTGTTATAGTTTAGAAAACTATAAGATTAAAATTTTACTCGCAAATATTATTAACTACTCCTCATTCTGACTGAGATAATATAATTTCTTGGGCTTGGAATGTACCTTAATGATTTTTTTCTTGCCTAGAATGGAAAAGACCATTGATTTGATCCCCAGCACTGATTAATAACATATAACACATATGTGTATCATGTATCTATGATATGTATATATAATACATCTATTTAAGTGGACTTTCTATAATATTATAAGAATATTCCCAGGACTTTTTGTTGTGGGAAAATGTTGTCAACCTAAATCCTATGCTTGAGTATTTTTATCATTTTGTGTGTGTTTATATTTATTAAGGATTTGGGTATCAAAGATCTTATTCTGGATTCTGCTATGGACTAACAAACTGCCATCTTAGGAAAAGTACTTAATTTTTCTGAGTCTTGTTCCTGTTAGAACATAGCATGTGCTTATGCTAGTACTAATCATTTAAAAAATATTTTAAAATTGGTGTTACTTAAAGTGTCATGTTAATCCTATTGGAAATTTACAAACCTGATCAACAGAGGGAAACCATACCTGTTATTGAAAACCCGTTTCACTACCTAGGGATAGTGTAATCATGGATCTTAGTGGAGAACCTACAACCACAACTTTAGTAAGCCAGCACTGTCCCTAACTACACTCTACATAATTGTTCTTATATCCACAGATAAGCATAGTTCTCACCCCTTGGCAAGAAAACTTCTATTTGCAGTGAACAGAGACCATTACAGAAAATCACAATTAATAAAAAATACAGAGTTAGGTGCCAAAACCAACCCATGCAACTAAGACTCAGATTATTGCAGAAGATTGGAAGGAAAGACAGTAAGAGCCAGAAGAACAGGCAGTTTACTGTAAGACTGAGAAATGTCAGAAGCTACACTCATGAAGTCTCACTAACATGGCTGGCTGCCTAAACATAATTTGAACAAGGGTGACACAAAGAGACATTATCATTTGGAAAGTGAAAAGTTCATGAGGACTCAATCATAGACAAAGAATTGTAGGTAACTACAGATTGCTGAGATTTGGGGTAGCAGTATTCACCAGGGGAGAGTATATCAATTAGTTATGAAATATCAGGTCAGTCCTGAAAACATGGACATGTAAGTAACGTTATGTAGACAATGCAGTTTGTATTTATGTATTTAAGATATTTATGCATGTGTGTGTGTGTTTGTGTGTCTTGTGTGTGTGTGTGTGTATGTATGTGTGTGTGTGAATAAAACAGGCCATAAATTTGAAAGAGGGCAGAGGAGCATACACAGGAAGGTTTAGGGAGAGAAAAGGGAAAGGAAATGGCATAATTGTATTATAATCTCAAAAAAATAAAATTAAAAAAGAAAATTGTTATGAAAACAAATAAAATTAACCTCAGCTAACCTAATCGAGCTTGTAGGTCTAGAATTGAGATGAAGAAGTGTCAGATACACTGACTCCCTCAATGATTGGAGATGCACAGACTTTCTGATGACTGGAGATGATGAGGACAGCTGCTAAGTTGTTCAATGGAAAAACTGTGTCAATATACTTATTTTCTATATTGCATTTTAATGCTTTAAACCTTAGAAATAATACATTCATATTTTGGAAAAAACTCTTCAATCTAGTAGGGAAAAGGAAAGTTTTGAGTGAAATGGAACATTTGGGCTTTCACAAAGGGAATCGACATTTATAAAACATTTTATATTTAATGCTTTAATGCACCTCAGATATTTTCTCAGAATAATTGACCAATTCAATATATAAATAGATAAAATATTTGTGCAATTTTATTTTTAAACCCTTTTCATCAGTTTATAATTTGTTCTGAATGTTTAAACATCACATTTTTTTGAGAACTCACGTTAGAAGAGACTTGGAGTTGATTAAGACTGTCAATGTAACTAAAATCAAACACAGTGAAATATTTCAGTAGAGGCTAAAAAAAAGGCAGGAAAAAGGAGAAATGATAAACAAGTCAATCAGCTTCCAATAACAAGCGGAGATTGGTTTTCCTTACCAAATCCCCAGCTAGTCAATGAATTACCATTTTTAAAGCAATCTGATCTGTATGAGATGCTGTGATTATCATTAAGTTAAAACTTTCCAGTTGAGTTCCCAGAGGAAGATTCCTGTAGCTGTACACCATACAAAGAGGAAGTCTGGCTGACAAGAGGATGCTTCTGAATCTGTGATCTCAAAAGGGAATATTGTCAGTAATAGAAACATGTTTGCATGATTTAGGAAAAATTATTAGCTAATAAAAACAGTAATTAAGGAAATAATGTTGATACATTTTAGGGAGGAACACCTGAAACTTCTCATCCCACAGACCACTGAACAGCAATGGCAACAAACCTGTAAATATAACTGTTCTACTGAGGCAGTGGCAACATAGAGTTATTAATCTCAGAGACAAAGACTGCTCTTACTCTGATTGCACTTGACATTAGATTTTTCACCAAACTAAACTATGTTCCTATGTGAAGCTGCTTGGAACCCTGGGATGGCATCGTTGCCAATTCTGTAAGACTGTCTTACAGTATTTTTAAAGAACTGACTTCACCTTAATTTGTCAACTTTAGGTTAGAATATGAAAGTTCCATGGCATAATAAGAATGCTCAAATCTCATGACTGTTAAAATAAGTTTATTATTTCAATTTTGGAAACTGTGCCTTCTATTAATACATTAGAATAACAAAAAGGAGTGTTCAAAGTCACCTTACGAAAGAGGATTAAGGTCATTTGTGAGAACTGTGCAAAGAAAAATATGTAAAATTGTTTGACCTTTCAGTCCATGTGCCGCTGGGTTTAGCTTTGCATGGAAAGTATTAGATGTCTCCTTTGAAGACTGCCTTTGTTTTATAATCTACTAATTTTTATGAAATGTATTCATTCAATAACACTATTTTTCTTCTTTCTTATCTGTCACTGGAATAGCTTAATCTTGAGACAAATGGTACTATGATGCTCAATATTCAAATGAAAAATTACTGTTTATTTTAGAAATACTTTAAATGGCCAATAGATATTTCTCTAAAAATGTTATTTTTTAGAAATATATCAGTTAGTGTCTGTATTGGTCATGCTTCACTAGAAGAACAGAACCAGTAGAATTACAATACATTTAAGTGCAAGTGCAATTAATAAGATTGGCTTATATGCCATAGTCTGGTTACTGAAAAAAAAAAAAGTTGTCTCACACTGGAGAAGCTAAGACCCTAGGGGATTCTCAACTCACAAGTCTAGATGTATCATCAGTCCCATCCTGACTTTGAGAACTTAGAAGACTCCTAGGGAGCCATTCATCTTAGTCAACATTTGAAGCCCAAAGAAGCTAGGCTCTGATATCAGCAGAAGAACAGAGTGTCAGGGAAAGCTACCTCCCAGAGGAAGTATGGGAATATAGATGAAATCACCTGCCAGACGTGAAAGCAATGAGACAGAAAAGAAAAACACTTTTTTGACCTAGTGGTGTTTTGAATGGCAAATGGTCCCATTGGCTCATGTATTTGAATACTTCTCCAGTTGGTAGACTGTTGGTGAAGGATTAAGAGGTGTGGCCTTGTTGGAGGTTGTCTGTCACTGGGGGC